>NC_090449.1:133523100-134788472 GCF_031143425.1 Pleurodeles waltl
CAAAACTGTAGGCCCGAGGTCTCTGGGGCAACTACAAGGTATTGTGGCAGGGTCTGAGTTTGAGTTTTGCTGGTCGCCACCCCGGACATACGCAGTGCTAAAAAAAATTCATGCTTGGTATAGAGGCCGGAATTGATGTGGTGGGGGAAATGGATGAAACCCTTAGGGCGTTGTTACCACCCTAGAAGTTCTGAACTGTCCGGAGGCGGGTCAGCATTGGTCGCCCTCCGTTGTAGTCCGTGGGTTCATCCTACCACCCGGAGGGCATGTTGACCCCACATAAAGTCCCACTTTTGAATCACCTCTACTCCCAAATGAGCCTGTCAGCTCTGTGTGATAGGAGGGTATTTCCTTGGAGCCCGAAGGCTCTAGTTGGTGCTGTCTGGGAGCCCCCCGGTGCAAAGCGAAAGAAAGGTGGCACCTGGAAGCCCTTCCAGTAGCACCGTAGAGCCCAGGGGTGCTGGATGGCATAGTTGCAGGACCCGTCAATGCCAGGTGGGAGGGCGCAAGATTCCTGAGGCGCTTCTGATATCTCCTTGGAGTGTTTCCGGTGGCGCCTTGAGGTGCTTCTGTTAGCCGGATGGTGATTGCCAGCTCCGAGTAATGGGATGATAGCGCCTTGAGGCCCTTCTAAGAGTGCTTTGGAGCAAAGGCACCAGCTGGTACAGTCTTGGGGCCCGACGGCACCGGATGTGGAGACAATGGGGCCTTAGGATCCCTCCAAGAGCACCTTGGAGCCCGATGGTAATAGATGATGGGGCTCAGACCCTGCGGGGAGTATGTATTCTCTGGGGACCGCAACTGAGGGTGGCTTATAGTGGGTCTTTATTTTTAGAATGGTGTCCCAGTGATGGGAGAGCTCCTCTCCAGTAGGTGCAAGGCCCCTATGGCACCTGGATGACCTCGCCGTGTGGGGTAGTTGTCACAATAGGACATAGGCGCTCCTCTTAGTCACAAGTGTAGAGAGGGCTCCAGCAACGCTAAGTCGTCCTGCAGTGAAGGTTGTTTTTCCCCTTTTTTTTCCTTGATTAACCTACTTTTAAAGTTTTTAGTTTGTCCCTCTTGTCATGGTGCCTGCACGTAGAGCCTCCTTTCCTGTGCACTAACCATTGCTCGCGGCTCCTGCTTCAGTCTGGATGTGGACCACGGGCGCTGCTCGTCTCACACGGGGGCAGGTAGAAGTGCGCAGGGCCCCTCTCTAGCGGGTCGCCGCTGCCCACCGTCAGGACTCCTCAGGGCTCCTGTGAGGTTCCCAAAATAGCTGTGGTCACCCTCATTGCGGGTCCACATCCAGGCTAGACTCCAGGTTGGGTGCCGTGATTCGGATGGTTGGTGCGAGCGAGTCCTCTCGGACTGGGGCCTGCTGCACGACGTTGCGTCCCCGGCCAGGGAATACATCAGGGCAGTCGAGCCCGTGGCTGCCTCCTGCTCTGTAAGCCACGGACTTCGACTGCGCTTCCGCGCTCCCCCAAGGGGGCCCACCAGGCCGCTGGGTCTACCTCCTGACGTCTGGGGGAGGAGGGAGGGGTAAGGGCTCCTCCAGTATCCGACCGGCTCCGCCGCCTCCCCCTAAGACACACCAGGCCGCGGAGCCTGGTCTCAGGCAGCCACTATCTTCGTGGCTAGACCACGCCCCCAAACATAAATTTTTAATAAAAATGCATTTTAAAAATAATATAAACATTTACAAAAACTAAAATATTAAAAAAAAAAAAAAAAAACACCAATAGGAATAAAAATAATATAACTCCAATTTAAAGGAAAATAGGAAAAGTGTTACACCTTGAACACATAATATTTATTAATATCACTCCAGCATCCAAAATCAGGTAAAGTGTTGGACTTAGGAGGGGTTACAGTGACTATTTCCACTCTAATCCAAGCAACAGTCACGAAGGTTGTGGACTTCAGAGGGGTTATATTTATTATTCCCACTCCAATCCAAACAATAGGGAAAGTGTTGGACTTCAGAGGGGTTATATTTACTATTGACACTATAGTCTAAGCAACAGTAGGGAAAGTGCTTTCAGAGGGTTTGGAGTTAGTATTCTGATTCCAGTCAAAGCAAAGGTAGTTGAAGTGTTGGACTTTCCATACACACTCTCTGATTCACTTCAGATACAATTGACGTTACCTTGTACAGGAGTGGATACAATCCTATGCATTGACTGTCCTTATGGTGGTGGAAATGACTGCGGTATGGAGGCTGTTGCAGGAAAGGGCTTTCATTAACACATACCTATGCAGTAATTTAGAGCTGGTTATGTTACTCTAACCTATCTGAGAGAAGAGACATTAGGAAAAAAAACCTTGTTTGAAGTTTGGTGAAGAACCTCAAAGCCACTGATTTGGAATGGACATAAGAATCCTTAATTTCATGGTCCAAAATTAAAGGCATACATTGTAAAATCAAATATGTTAGATTGTACATGGTAAAAAGCATGTTTGAAACAAAGTGTTCGCAACCATGAAAATTAACTGTTTATCCTGCAGTTGAAGCAAAACAACAGATTCACTTTCATCTAAATCTGGCCACTTTTTTAGATGATTAAAAAAAAAAAAGAGTATAGTGAAATCTACAAACAATTTGTTTTAAAAAACTGCTCTATAAATTCTTAGGTAACATATTGATTTAAATAATTAATATTTTAACTTGCATTCTGTTGAACCCTGGAAAAAGCTTCTTCACATACTGTCATGAATCTTCACCAAAGGGAGAAGGCTCCAGATTCTTTGCATGCGTGGATGATGGAGCATGTTCATCCTTTGCAGGAATCACTGCCCTTCGAGGCTGATGAATCTTTGGACCCAGTACGTGGTGTGATAGAACCACTAACACAATTTCAATACGACCCCAATCAATTTAAAAACCATGACCAATGCGGAAATGGAAGGTAAACTCCAGTCAGAAATAAAGTTTAGGGGTTTATTACAAACACATGCTCAAATTCATGCAGACAATTCACAAAAACAATTTATAAAGATACATAATCACAAAAGGTTGCCCAAGGTGACAAAACAAGTTCTGAAGGACTGAAATTAACAAAACTAAACATTCAGGAAGGGAAATAACTATCATTAAGAGAAATAGCTGAGATACAGAAATTAAGCATTGCTCAGGATTAGCAATCAACAGTTAATTCAGTTTAGCAGATCCATAATTGTTTGCTGGGTGTAGAAAAACCCCTTCAACTAACCAAATCAGGGAAATACATGTGTGGGCGGAACACATGCAGGCAAAAGACAAAAAGGGCAAAAGAGTTTAGGATAAGATAATCTCGCAATGCAAACTACTAACTAAGGTGGACAAAGATAGGTAAAAAGGAAAAGCATCATCATGTCAGAAGCTCGATCAAGAGTCATCTGAAAGGGGATTGGAAGAGGTCTCTGAATCTGAAAAGACATTTCAAAGGGGCAAAAACAGACAGGAAGATACCTCTCCAAGAGGTTCAGCATACGAGGTACAGGAACAGCTTTTCACCTTCAGGAATATGGAGGGGTCTCTGACCAAAGTCCAACTGGTCAACAGTATAAAAGTTCATAAAACATTCTGATTCGCCAAAGATATCAGTCCATGTTACGTTGAAGGGGCATCATCCAATAGGAATTGATCACACAACTCCAAACTGAAACATCCACATCCTTTCCCAAGTCTGTCATGGGAACATCTTCCAATAGTAATTGATCACACAACTCCAAACTGAAACATCCACATCCTTCCCATGTCTGTCATGGGAACATCTTCCTTCCATGTAGCTCCACACGAGTTTGAAACATTTGTATAACTTATTAGTCCATTTACACGGGATGTTCTAAATTCAAGTTACACTTTCTCTGTATGTCTAAACAGTAGGGCCTGTTACCAAAGTTAGTCTTCCCATGGGAACAGAATCTGAAAGAAAACTCACATTAAGAAATGAATCAGCATTCCCTGCACAGCAATTCAAGCTTAACAGGCCTCACTTAGGTTAGCGAAAGAGAATTACAATAATACATTCAATTAACTTGTTTTAATAAAAAACATATAGTATGCAAACTTGTGATTTCAACACTAATAATACTTAATTAATATGAGTAGTACATTTCCTTTTAAATGAGAAAGTGTTTTTAATGTGTTACATTAGATGTAACAAAGAAGTACATTTTCTAAACCATTTAGACTATTAATCATTAGAAATGTAATATCATTTCAATATTTTATGTTAATCCAGAGTCTAAATTACATCATAATGTCAGTTTAATCCTTCTAACGTGATTTAATTCACATACCACCTAAGTCGAACTCTGCAGTGTAAACGAATGCATGCTTAAATTGTGTGTCAGTGCGGCTTCTACATTTAAGCCATTATTGTTTTGATTAGCATAGGACACAAACTGTCACATGCTGATGACTTTTGTGACACAAGGGACTCCACCTCAATATATACTACATCACTGGCATTGTTACCGTGTAGCATGTTGGCCGCAGCTCCCAAGTATCTGCTAATGCTTGGTGGCCAAACCACATAAAAACTGCACAATCCATGTCCCATAAGCACACTGCAGCACACTTTCAAGAGTGCAAATGTATCCTTTGTACTTGTACAGAGGACTGAGCATCTGGAGCATGATCGACAAAAAGTGAACAGAAAACTGGGGGGATCAAAGGAAGTTGTTGTAATTTATCTTTTATTATTCGGTTTTTATCATTGTAACTGATTATTGTATTACTGTCCTCACTGATACACCCCTTTCCCTTCCTCCCTTTCTCTCCTTAAGTGGAGCGTTCTCTCTGTTTTAAATTGATGTAAAGTAAGTCCTACATTAGTGTAAAAAGATAGAAGATGGTTTAAAAAAACATTCTACTTACTGCGTATGTCAGCTTTTTGTCTTTTTTAACACTGGCGACGAGTGTCTGTGAAGGGGGCAGTATCCACTCTCCTCCCCCACCGTTTGCAGTACTCTTCATCTCTACGTACGCACCTAGCACTGACCTCATGATCCTTTGATCGCTTGCCTGAAACCCTTTGTGGTGACTTCCATTCCACACTTCTTGATGATCTTTCATATGGGACAGTAATCCTTCTCTGCTCTGCTTCCTTTGCAACACCATGGGGTTTCCCATGCAGCTATCCATGCATTTTAGCGTATTCCAACATATACTAAAGCTAACAAGCCTGGGAATATGTCAAAATGTGATGCATTCCGAAGTGAGGCATACCAAAGACAAATATCTCTTTCTCCACGTTATCTGTCCATATGTATTCTGCAGCACACTTAAAAAGAGTAAAATGCCTCTGAGGATTGTTTTTGTACAGAAAGATGTCCCTTCTTGCACATGAACAATCCTGCCTGTAATGCAGGCACTCTTGCACTATGGTGCAAGGATGCCTCCATTTGTGCTAAGCAGCTCACACTGCGCCAGCCCAAGGAGACAGCAGTAATGCTCCTGATCTCTTAAATATGGAACACTTCTGCTCTCTTTCTTTCACACAACCCAGCACAGCAACATTACTTGCTGCCCTGCGTTGAGTGGAAGGTTAGTGCCCCACTATCTTTTTCACTCTCTTAACTTCTTTTGTCCATTGCAGATGTTTCCCATCATCAGCCATTATGCTGACATTCTGATGAAAAATGCACGCAAGAAAATGGAATCAGATGAGCCTGTGAATATGAAGGAGTGAGTTGAGAACCTTTACTGTGTGTGTTTTTATATTATGTTTGTGTGTTTATAGATGATATTTACTCTCTGTGTGTATGTTCCTATTTGTATTTGTTGACTGATTTATGTTTTTTAAACTATTGCCTTTCCAGCATCTTTGGAGCCTTCAGTATGGATGTGATCGCAAGCACCTCCTTCAGTGTAAACATTGACTCCCAAAACAATCCTAATGACCCTCTAGTTACACACATTAAGAAGGCTCTTAAAGTTGGACTCTTCAGCCCGATTATCCTCATCACAGGTTTGTTTTCCTGAGTGCAGCTGCTCACCTTTGTTTATCTAGAAAATTGTTACAAAATCCAGTATCCTGTTTACAAGAGTACCTTTGTTCATTTTCTTTAAGTTTGTTTCTTTCATTGTGACTGACACAAATAATAAAATCCAGGTCCTCATTAATATAAATTTGCAGGTCTCCATTATGGGATCATCACTGATATAGAATTCCCCTTTATATTTGCCATCTCAACTGAAATGTTAAAACAATTTCTAAAAATCATTTTAAAACAAGTTGCTACCTAAAGTCAGCATGCCTATTTTTCCTTAAAATGAAATCAAACATAGCTGAAGGTATGGAAGGAAGCTGCATGTCTGACCCTCATTTTCAACGAAGGTGTGGGTGAAGGAAAGACTTGCCTGAAAAGAAAAACCAACATTTTTTCATATTCCACTAATTTCTCAACTTCACAGATCAAAAGAATTCATTAATTCATGTTAAAACCAAACTTAACAAAATCAGTTGTTTTGTTTCCTGCTTTTCTAGTCCACATCAAACATTTTTTATGTACATCATATTTATGGTGCATTATAGCCTTATAGCCCGCTGTAGCTTTATAGGCCAGATACAAAGGTAACGGAGTGGGACTATTAGGCGAATAGAACATTCCACCCCATGAGAAACGACTCTTCCAATTAAAAATAAAAGCCTCTCTGGCGACACAAGGTTTGGGGAGATGGAGACAGGAGTAGAGGTGTTGGTGTTAGATGGGCAGAACCAGAAAGAGAAAGTTAAAGGCTTCGTCAGACATGACAGATGATGGTGAATCGGAGAATTAAAGGTTGATGTAAGAGGGGAAGACCAGCAAGAGAAGGGAAGCAGAGAGCGGAATGGAAGAAGGGAAGCAGTATATACAATAGGGCAGAACCAACAAGAGAAGATAAAAGTAAAGGGGAAAAGGCAAAGGATATATGTGGATTTAGGAGGGCAAAACCAACAGAGAAGGTAAATGGCTGGCAGGAGAGTTGAGAGGTGAAGAGTAGGACAGGAAAGGCTTAAATGTATTTAAGGGGGCAGGGAGTGCAAGAGAAGGTGAGAGCTGTGTGTAAAGATGAGAAAAAATGAGCAGAGTATAGAGGAAAAAATGGATGCAATGTTGGCAGAACCAGGGAGAGAAGTTAAGAGACTGGAGAAAGAGATGAGATGTGGAGAGCATGAGCGGAGAGGGGGATATAAGCAGGCAGAATCAGCAAAAAATTAAGAGGCTGGAGGGGAGGTTAAAAAAAAGTTTGTTAAAACAGCTTATGCTACTAAGGCTATCGCTGTCAGGCCTTTCCCCCCTCCTGTGGCAAGCCTTTTTTTGTCTATTTGGGGTAGTTTGCGCTAATGCCCTCATAACTTTTTGCCCCCATGAGCTATCCACGACAAATTTGCATCCTTTTTTCCAACATCCTAGGGATTCTAAAGGTACCCAGAGTTTGTGGGTTCCCCTGGAGGAGACCAAGAAATTAGCCAAAATAGAGCTAAAATTTGTTTTTGTTTTTTTCAGAAAAATGGGGGAAAAGGGCTTCAGAAGAAAGCGTGAGTTTTTTCCCCTGTAAATGGCATCAACAAAGGGTTTGCGATGCTAAAATCACCATCTTCCCAGCTTTTTGGAACAGACAGACTTGAATCAGAAAACCACATTTTTCAACACAATTGTGGCATTTTACTGGAATATACCCATTTTTTAAACAATTTTTTGTGCTTTCTGCCTCCTTCCAGTTAGGGATAGAAATGGGTGTGAAACCAATAGTGGATCCCGGACAGCTAAACATTTCTGAAAAGTAGCCAAAATTTGAATTCAGCAAGGGGTAATTTACATAGATGCTGCAAGGTTTTCCTACAGAAAATAACAGCTAAAATAAAAAAATATTTAAATTGAGCTGGAAAAACAGCCATTTTTGTCCATGTTTTCTTCTGTTACTTTTTTCTTCTATGGCAGATTTTTGAAAGCTAAATACCATTATGGCTGCTGGACTCTTCTGGTTGCGGGATAAATAGGGCATCAAGAACCCTAGGTACCCAGAGTCAATAAATGAGCTGCACCTTGCAATGGGTTTTCATTGTATACCCGGTATACAGCAATTAATTCGATAAAATATAGAGAATGAAAAATAGATACCAAGGAAACCTTCGTATTTCCAAAATGGGCACAGGATAAGGTGTTGCGAACCAGTAGTTATTTGCACATCTCTGAATTCGGGGGTCCCCATACTAGCATGTGAGTTACAGTGCATTTCTCAAATACACTTCTTTCTTATACACTGTCTTACATTTGGAAGGAAAAAATGTAGAGCAAGAAAAGGGGCAATAATATGTGTTCTTCTATTCTGTGTTCCCCCCAGTCTCCCGATAAAAATGGTACCTCACTTGTGTGGGTAGACCTAGTGCCAGGAAACACCCCAAAACGCAACCTAGACACTTCAAATTTTGGCATTGAAAACTGATGTGTTTTTTGGAAAGTGCCTAGCTGTGGATTTTGGCCTCTAGCTCAGCAGGCACCTAGGAAAACCTACCAAACCTGTGGATTTTTTAAAACTAGAGACCTAGGGGACCCTAGATTGGGGTAACTTGTGGTTCTGTTACCCAGAATCCTTTGCAAACCTCAAAATGTGGCCAAAAAAACACCTTTTCCTCACATTTCAGTGCTGCAAAGTTCTGAAATCTGAGGGGAGCCCCAAACTTCCTTCTACCCAGCATTCCTCCACATCTTCTGATAAAATGGTCACTCACTTGTTTGGGTAGGTCTAGTGCCCGCGACAGGAAATGCCCCAAAACACTATGTGGACACATCAAAATTATCAATTACAATACTACCTGTTTTTCCGGGGGGCCTGCATTTTTGGTCCTTGGTCCTTTGGTCAGTCATCTCGGAAAACTTACCAAACCCAGAAATGTCTGAAAACTAGACAGCTGAGGGAGTCCAGGGAGGTGTGACTTGTGTGGATTCCCCAGAGTTTTCTTACCCAAAATCCTCAGAAAATCTCACATTTAGCTAAACAAATCACATTTTCTTCACTTGTCTGTGTGGGATCACCACACTGGCACATATTTCCTACCACCCAATGTTCCCCTCAGTCTCCCCTATAAAAATGATACCTCACTTGTGTAGGTGGGACAAGTGCCTGTGACAGGGAAGAGCCAAAACCATGTTGAAATTGAGGAGGAACCAAAGCGGGTCCAAAAGGACAGTTCGGAAAAAACATATTTAGGCTGACAAGTGGGGCAGAATTTTTATCAGTATAGATGCGACAGTGCCGGGTGGTAGGAATTTTGTGGATTCCGGAAGGTTCCATCACAAAAATGTGGCGAAAATGTGTGATTTAAAGCAAAGTTGGGGATTTGCAGGGCATTGTGGGTAGGAAAATGGTGCAGGGTGCATGTGAAGCACACCACTCTGGACTCACTGAGATGTTTAGTTTTCAGATGTGTCTAGGTCTCGTAGATTTTTCTAGATGGCAGTGTCCCAAAGTCTAAAAAGTGCAGCCCTCACCATTCCAAGTGGGATATTTTGAGAGTTATCCAAGCTCTCATGGCCCAAATATAAAATCAGAACCCAAAATAATCAAATGTCCTCTTGCTTGCTGTTGGGATAAGATATTTTAGTTTGGGGGGAGAGCTGAAAGACTGTTGCCACTTTCAGTTGGGGTTGGGGCAACTTTGTCCCCATTTATTTAGGGTGGGGGTATGGTCATACCACCACCCTCTTTAAAAAAAAAAAAAAACATCTTCCCTGGTGTCTAGTGGGCTTTCTGCCCCCATTGGGGGCAGATGGGCTTTACTAAACTAGGCTGATCTGCCCCCAAGGGGGGCAGAAATGACCAACAGTAATGTTCCCCCATGGGGAGCGACCCTTGCCCACGGGTCTGCCGCCCAAACAAAACACACCCACACCAATCCCTGGTGCCTAAGTGGTTTCTGCCCCCCTTGGGGGCAGATGGGCCTAATAGAAATAGGCCGCTCTGTCCCCAAGGGGGGCAGAAATGGCCTAAGAGAATTTGCCCCATGGGGAACGGCCCTTGCCCAAGGGGCCGCTCCCCTTACTTAAAATAGTAAAGGAAAACAAAATCCCCGGTGTAAAGGGGTTTCTGCTCCCTATGGGGGCAGATTGGCCTAACAAAAATAAGCAGATTTGCCCCCAAGAGGGGCAGAAATGACCTAAAATAAATCTGCCCCCCAGGGTAGCTCCCCACCTGTTAAAAATAATATATATATCCTTGGCGCCTAATGGCTTCTGCCCTCCTTGGGGACAGATCGGCCTAATTAAAATAGGCCAATCTGCACCCAAGGGGAGAAGAAATGGCCGTATAAAACCTTGCCCAAGGGGCTGATCCACTTATTTGTTTACTGAATGTAAACAATAATCCCTGGTGTCTAGTGGCATTCCTGCAGCACGATCGCTATGTGATCGTGCTGCAGAAATGCTCAGAGAGACATGAAAGGAAAGGAAAAGCCTTTCCTTTCATGCCTCTCCGATCTCCCCCACCACCCGATCGGAAGGAATACAAAAGCGTTTCTCTTTAAATGATGGGGGTGACCTTATTGTCCATGTAGAAAATGTGGCATAGTTTTGAGATAAATGTGTCATCCTTTAAAAACTTTTGTGATCTAGGGCTATCCTCGTTGCGTATGTGGAATTTCAACCTGATCTCTGTATATTCTTGTACTCCTTTTGACTTTTCTATTAAATCTAGCTCCCAGTGGGATCTTCCTGACGGAGATCTATATATCATCACTTCTGTCATGGCTCCCTTTTGCAATATCCCCCTGGTTTCAGGGTAATTTGTACCAGTGACAAAAGTTAAAAAGCTGTGGTTGTTCCTCTGCTTAAACAAACATTTGCCAGGGATAAAACTTCACACCTTCTTCTGGCGTGTCTCTTTGCTGCCATTTTCTCAAAATCTTTCGTAAAAGAAGCCAACAGACAAATTTCATTGAAAGTAATTTACTCATTGACTAAGTGCCAGCTCTCTTCTGACCTCATCGTGAGATAGAAGTAGCAGTTCCTGCTGTGTCAAAGGTTTTGTCCCTATTCCATGATCTAGGAGGTAGAGCAGCCTTCATATTACGTAGTAATAGCACCATATTTGACATTGTTTCCGAGCTATGAATTAACCGGAACAATCTGGAAGTTTAATAATGCCCTGCCGTGGCTTACTTCTAGCCTATCTTAGAGATCTGAAACAATCCACATACCGCTATTCTTTTATGTTCTAAACCTCTGACTTGTGGAATTTGTTGGGCCTCCGTTGTTTGATCTTAATTCTTCCCAGTTAGCCTTACTCATGCAGTCCTTAGGTTTCTTTGGATTATCCTATCCATATTGATACTCAAATTGTCATTTTCCTCAGTGCCAATCTGACCTCTTCCCAAAACGAATTTTGGACTTGCATGCTAGCAGTTGCCTACTAGATGAACACACATTCATTAAAACTCTGGTGACAAAGCTGGGGTCCTTATCTTTAAGAGATCTCATACAATACAGTGTTCTGATGGTCGATCGAACTGGTCCAATCGCGCACCCTGGTTGAATCAGCAAGAAAGTCTTGCATTCATTTACCAGCATCTTCTCTTCTGTTCTGAACAGATTAACTGTGTTTCAAACAATTTATCCATAAGTAACGCAAAATTTGGGCTAGGTGAAATTTTAATTATGGCGAAATTATAAGAGCAATTTCAGTGATTCACATTACACTTGTGACACAATGTTATAAAAAAGTATGCAATTATGCTTGTTTGAGTAATTTGGGGTGAAAATTACTCGTTCAGGTATACTCGCAAGAGCACGAGAACAGACTGCAAGCAGATGGTGGCTTGTGCTGTTCCTGTTTTGTTTCATTTAGTGGTATTTTCATAGTGCAAACTGTATCCTGGGCTAATCTTGGACTCAAGAGTGCACTTTGCTAAATAGGGCTAAATGCAAGGTTAAGGTCATTGCAAAATTGCTCTTAATCATGCATATTTTTGTATAGTTACGCTACAACATATTACGTGAATTACACCCTCTCCGATACAAAATTGTCCCTTTTATTCCCTCTCCCCACCGCAAGCCTGTTTACAGTCAATTATTTTCTCACAATCACATTTTGCAAATGCTCTCTATCTTGGGTTTCCCATCTTTTTTGCATTTGGTACCCTTCAAATAATTCAGAACAGTGCTAGGATCCTCATCAGAGACTGCTGCACCTCTGTGCCATTTCTTCCCACTTTTCTGCCATTGCACTACTGAATATCAACACCAGCAAAATCGAGGAAGGAGAATATAGAGGACAGAATAACAAGGGAAAAAATATCAAAAGGTAAGTACATATCGGGATATATAGATTTACTATTCCTAAGTCCTCATCTGCATACCGTGAAAATATATGCACCACGTAGGTACATACAGAACAGGTATAACAACTCAAGACTTACCTGTCAATATTGTTTTTCAGATATTTTGTCCACGGTTTTCTTTGGGTTTGATATTCATGATGCATACCTATAAGGTCCTCTCTTTCTTCCGCACTCTATTACGCCTTACCATCACTGCAGAATTGTATACTTAGTGACAACCAAGCTCATGTGCCATTCTTAAATTAAGAGGGTACATTTCGGAGGCAGACCCTTCTCCTATATAGTTGCGCAGAACTGGAAATCTCTCCCTCTTGAGCTAGGTGTAACTCAAATCTTCTGGAAGAACACTTAAAACTGGCATTTTCCCACATTTATGAGCTCAGCTTCTCTCCTCTGGAAACCCATTGGCACCAGGGTGCCCTGTTCCGTTTCCGCAGAGCACTAACTAAAGAAATGTGCTTAAACTGCAGCATGTGCTGCAATTTTCGAAAAAACTAAGGGAAAGGTAGGGAGGTGAGGATGCCCAAATATCTTGTACATGTATTTTGAAGGCCTGTTAGATTGAAGCCAATGCATCTGCCCCAGTGTTTTAACAGTTTATCATTTGTCACTAGAATCTTACATGCAACAAAACTAGTTATACTGTCAGCAAGTATTTCAAAATACATCACTTGCCATTTGTTCTTCTACAATTCCTAGAATGAGAACCATAAACCTCTGTAACAGTTGTTAAGTGGCCTTACACAAATACCAGTGTTACAGGCCAGCATGCATTAAAACGTGCAAATTGCCACATATTATCCAGAAAATTGCCCTTCATGTTAAGCAATTGAAAGGATCCCCTAAAGTAATTTTAAGTCAGACTTTAAATTTGGCTACGCTTCTCATGTTTGATGTGTTAGCCCCTTCCAGAGTTTGGGTCTAGTTGAACCCCTGATCAAGTGCTGTACTGCCCAGGAGAAAGGGGTTTCCTCCTCTGGGCATCGCAGCTGTGACTCGCGCTGCAAGGCTCAAGAATGGGAGCCATGGTGCAGCCATGGACCAGACTTTAAGATGGTCACTCGTTCCATGTTCTTCTGGTTTGTCCCACTTTTTGGTGGGCAAGACACCTAATGTTCCAGACTTTGCTGTTATCAGGGCAAACATACAAAAGACTCATCAGGTGCATTTCAGAGGCCTGGCAGGGTGCATCTATCTCAGTTTTCTAACCCTCTGGGGTAGTAACAGAGGTACCTGGTGGCTTGCTCTTTGTTACTGTAAAGCTGCAAGGGAGGAGCAACAGAACAGGAGGGATCCTGTTTTTCTGTGCCCTAAGGCAACTATAACTCACACTGTCGCCACGCACTGCTCCTTTCCCCCACATATTACATCAGTAATGACATCTTTCTATGATATCATTGACAATATCACTTAATAAAATTATTGGTGAGAAAACTGTGCATGGCGGGGTGATGCGAGTTATAGTTACTATAGGGCACGAATTATAGTTTCCTGAGATAAGTGTAACTGCAACTGTTGAATTTCTATGGTTTTGTGCATGTAAAATTTGACCCTAACTGTAACGTCCGTGTAACCTTTGGTTTTTTTTTGTGAATTTGTATGTTTTTTTAACGTAAAGACATTTTAGTTATATGTTAATCAAACCACTGTAACCACCATACGCCTCACTGGGTTCAGTGGATCTGTGAGTGGGTGTGTGAGTGTCTGAGTAGGTCTGAAAGTAGGTGTGTGAGTCTATGTGTGGGTCTGAGTGGGTGCATGAGTGTCTAATTTGGGGTGTGAGAGGACGTATGAGCCTCTGAATTCATATATGAGTGAATGAATTAGTGTATGAATGAGTCTGCGAATGTTTTTTAAAAACATTTATTGGCAATTCTCGAATATCCTCGAATATTCTCAAATATTCAAGTATATCGCACATAGTGAAAAAAAAACTTTTTAAACCCATAACTTGACCCTAAAACATACCTATATGACCCCGGGGACCCTCTCTCATAATATAAAATGGCAGCCGCAACTTTCTAGTCAGGTTGCGGCCAGCCTCTTACAGAGCTTCTATTTGAAGTGAATTTGCAAAAATTCATGAATATTTGTGATTAATTTGCGGCCAGAGATATACAAATTTGGATTTTCTTTAATTTCTCATAAACTACTGAACGGATTTACAACAAATAACCGAAAGCGTAATCTACGTACCAACAGCTAGCTTTTTGCCAAATTTGGTGTAATTCCGTCTAGCAGTTTGGGCTGTAGTCGTGTCGAAAGCTCCTATGGGAATTCACATGGAAACGCAACATTTTTTACCCCCTCTTTTTCTCAGCTCCCAATTGACCGATAACCCCACAACTTTCCATGCGCAACAAGAATCACCAGGGCATTTTTGGGGAAAATTTTGTGAAGATTCATCAAACTGTGCCAAAGATATAGGCAAGTCACAAAACGTTTTTTCTAAGGAAACATGGTCCTAACTATACCTACTACGACCGCTCGTAGGTTATTAATATACATGTACATATTGTGTACATATTATATAATACATCACCTAGTGGCAATCTCCACAAGGTAGTTATAGTTAGACCTGCTGTTCTATAGAAAAAACATTTTTTGTGTGTTTTTTGTGTAACTAATACTTTGGCACCATTTGATGAATCTCTGCAAAACTTTCCCAAATTGTCCTACTTTTTAACTAGTTTGTGCATGGAAAATTTTGGGGTGACCCGTCAAGCGCGAGCTGAGGAAAAAAAGGGGGAGGGGCCCAAAGTGAAAAATCCCTATGCATTTTACATAGACTTCTTTAAGACAGGCTACAGAAAAAAACTGAAGAACAGAATTACACCAAATTCAGTCCAAAATTACATCTTGATCCGCAGATTGTGCTGTTTTGTTAATTGGTCTAAATCCATTCAGTAGTGTTTGATTAATTAAGGTTGGAAATAATTGTAAATCTGTATGGTTAGGTCCGCGAGAGTCTTTCGAGACTCTTGTGGGAGCAGCAGTTTAAAAATAGAGCATTCTGATTGGCCGGGGGAGCGTTATTTCCCTTGAGCCACCAATCTCCCCTTCAGTGATATCATCAATGTCGTCATTTGAGATGTCATCAGTGATGCTTTAGAAAATGCCATGAGCGATGTCATATGTGAGGTCCTAAGCAGTGCATGTCAGGGGCGCAAGTTACTAGTGAAGTCTGTGGGGTTTTTCTTCAAAATGTTAAAGTTGTCACTGACAAACTCACCTAACTGTAACGTTAATTTAACCTTTGTTTTTTTCAGTGAATTTCAAAAGTTTGTTTTAAAATGAAAACAAATCTTTTTATCAAACCTAACTATAACATTACTTTTTCCTTAGTTAATTTCAGTGAAAATATTTGTGTGTGTGTGTGTGTGTGTGTGTGTATATATATATATTTTTTTTTTTATCACACCTAACTATAACATTACTTTTACCTGAGTTATTGTCAGTGAAAATATTTGTGTGTATGTGTGTGTGTGTGTATGTGTGTGTATATATATATATATATATATATATATATATATATATATATACACACATATACACACACACAAAAATAGTTTCACTGAAAATAACTCGGGTAAAAGTAATGTTATAGTTAAGTAAAAAAAAGATAGATATGACTGTAATTATGGAAAACTTGCTGTGCCTTTGACTGGCTTACTTACATTCTCATTGATGTCATTGGTTAAAGGGTTGATGAGTAGCAGTAGCGGTGGTGTATGGCACGTGTTCTTTAATGAGCCCACTCCTAGATTATACTTTGAGTGTGTCTGTGTTTAGGTGTGTGTTTGCTGCAACATTTAAGGTTTCTGTATATGTGTGTATGGTGCAATAGGTGTGCTCATCTAACATTTCTGTTTACTCATGTAGCCAGGCAACTGCGTTTTGCTGCGCTTCACTGTACGTGCCAGTTCTTTCAGCTACAGTTTGAAACTTTTAAAAGTTTGAAGTCGCATTTATTTTGTTAGTAGATTGTTTCTCTTGTGTGGATCTGTTGACATTACGGTGATACTTGCAGTGTGTATACACTGTAGTTCTAGCTTCCTTTTCTTTCACTCGATTTTGTTTACTTTGTCATAGTAGCATTAGTCTTTGTTTTCATCTGTTTCTAGGTGTTTGGATTACATTTCCATTAAGAGAACGTTGTGTGTCGGTGTAACGGAGTCTGCTTGGCTTCTACTAAATGATTGTTAATTAGTATTTCCTTTTATGAATTTGGTTTCCTGCAGCCCGGTTCACATCGTTATTCAACTAATTACGTACCAGTGATCTTCATTAACCCTTGTAATGTCCTCCTTCTTATAAAACTAACATGTGAGGTCAGTGTACTGCCAGACAGAATCGTTTCGCCAAGCTCTTAAAAAAAAAAAAAAATTAACATAATTCCTCCCCGCCCCATCCTGAAGGACTTTCCTGAGGGTAATGCAGAGCCCTTGTAAGTAATATGTTCAGTACCCCTACTGATGTCCTCCTCTTCATAGAATTGACATGTGAGGATGTACCCAAGTGAAAAAATCAACATTGACTCAATTATATGCTTTTGAATCAGAATATATTTTCAACAATAAATTCACTGCTTTTTTTAACACCAATTTATCAAAATTGTCCACATTCCATGAGAAAAAATCCAGCCCAAAAAGCAGCCATTGCTCTGGTAGACCTGGCCACAATACTCCCTGGTAAATCCAACTCCATAGAAGAATAGGCCAACATCAGGCTCTGAACCATCAACCATTGACAATCTGGAGCCGACTGAGAATGAAGAAAGTCCTGAAGGGGAAACTGCAGAGTCAGCATCCGATCTTCAGACAGAAAAATGTGCATCTTCTCTGCATCAAAGAGAGATCCAATTAATTTTTTTTGCCACATAGGAAACAACTGTGATTTGACTTTGTTCGAGAGAAAACCACGGACTTAAGAACAATGCACTCCGAGGACACATCTTCCCCTGTCTTGGAGAAAGAGGAAGCCACAAGTAGGGAAAGACTTGCACCCCAAGTATATGTAAATGCACCACCACTGATGCAAGTACGTTTGTGAATATTTGAGGCAAAGAGGAGAAGTAAAAAGGTTCTACCTTGAACTGGAAAAGGTCCACACCTACAACAAAATGAAGGAACCTCTGATTGAATGTGAACGAGCACGTGGAAGTATATAGCTTGCAATTCTTATCGTAATGGGAATATCCTCCTGTGAATTAGGGGTATGGGTTTAAAAAGATCCTCTGGAGAGTCACGATCTTGAATGTAATTCTTTTCCCATATGAGGGACTTTAAATCCAAAACTGGACAGAATCTTCCATCCACTTTTGGCACTAAAAAGAGAAGAGAATAAAACCCTGTCCTCCATTCCGACTTCGGAAATGTCCTTATTGCTCCCTTATGCAGAAATGACTGAATCCCTTGAGGCAACTCTTGCCTTTCCACTGGATACTTGAGCACTGGCGTTTGTAACAAGAAGGGATCATGCAGAAGAGACCGTAACTCTATGTGGTCCGCAAGATCCACCACTGTCAGCACCCACTTGTCTGACACTAGTCGTCACCATCGATCGGAAAAGAGGCTTCTTTTTCCTCCCACTATATAACACAGCCTAATTGTTTTTATTATGTTTGAGACTGCTGCAGACCCTGCGGCTGCTGTGGTCGAGATTTTCTAGCTGCCACAGTTCCCCAACTCCGGCCTCAAAAGGGCTGCTTATTGTGTAGAGCCTGATTAAAACGCTTGTTCATAAAAAAGCATTTATTTCCATAAGGCTTAAATGGCTGCGGCAACTTCTTTTTCTTTGCTGCTTTCTTCACATGCTCATCTAATTGTGGAGAAAAGAGTGTATCCCCTGTAAAGAGAATTTGTAAAAGGAGAGGTTTTTGAGCTTGTTCCAACTTCCACATTTTTTACCACAACAGACTTCGAGCAGTAATAGAAGCCCCAGCCGAAGTATGACCAAAGAAAATCAATTGAAACATCAGAAAAAAAACGAGCCAACAGTTCCATATTTGCCAATATTACGGTAGGGCCCTTCTTCTCTTGAAGGCAATCAAGAAGGAGTTGAAGTCAAAAGAACCTGAGAAGAGTAGGCCGCTTACGTTGTGGCCCTTAAGGCAAAATTTGATGCTGCATATGCCTGTGTCAAAGAACCTTCAATCGTTTTATGCAGAGGGTTGGTTAAAGAAGCCTCTTCAGGTGCCAAAGAGGTATCCAACATCATACTGGCCACAATTGTATTCACTTTAGGAACCTGTAGGTACATCTCATCATTTGCTTCCAGAAGATAGCGCTTAGAAAGAAACTTGGGAAAGCAGATTTATCTATTTCTTTCCTCTCCTTAGAGAACATTGCCTCAATCTCCTCATGTATAGGCAGATCAGCAGAGGGAGAAGTGGTATATTCAGAGAAGAATTGCTTTTGCAAAAACTCTTTTAGTTGGAAACCCAATATTTCTCTAATGTGTTTCAGCAGTTCTTGAAAATGCACTGCTTCAATATATCTACCCCTAGAGCCAGTCTCTGAGTACTTCTTATCATGAGCCATTATCTTTTGTTTCTTTGCAGAAGGCTGAGAAAACTGGCCGCCACAGCATCATCAATCGTTGATTGAAGATCTGATCTTGAGACCATCCTCTTCATCCACTTGAGCAGATGCTTAAGAACTTGGGACAGGCTTCATTACAAAAGTGGTCACACTAACGGCTGCAACTAATATTTAAATAGGTTGCTCAGCAAGTTATTAGCCAGACAAAGGAGGTTAAAATTTGAGGTCATCTATGTGCATGCCATTACTGCCTTGCACGCGCTCTCAAAGCACAGACAAGACAGCTAGCTGCAAGCTTTCCAGTAGCTCACAGCACAATCCAGACTGCCGCAAATGGTTCCCAGCCCTGCTGCAGCACCTGAGTGGGAAGTACAACTGAATTGCTGGCACAAACAGCGGAACTGCTGTAGTAGGTCACCGTAAGTCCGTTCCCTCCCTTGTCTCATGTACCTACAATCCAGCAGCAAAGTGAAGCACCCGCAACAGGAAGAGGAGGATGAGGGGAGGGTTTATGCAAAAAAAAAAAAAAAAGCTTGCTGAAGCGATTCGGTCTGAAGGTAGAACAGCCCCCCTTATCAACTCTACAACAAGGAAGACTTCAGGGGGTAATGGTGATTCTATGGATTGACCACCTGGTGAATGGCCTTCATTTCCCTTCTGTCATACCCTTTTTCGAGGAGCTGTTTCCCACTTAAACCTTGGTAGTAAGTTTTTGTCTCTGTAATATTGTGCTTATATGTTGTGCCGATGTGGCGGACAATTTCACAAGTGATCTTGTGACGGCTTTGTATGTGCTTCGGTAACGAATTTTATGAAGACCAAAATGTAAAAATTGATGGCATTGTATGTGTACATATAGCACATTCTTCTGCAATACTGCAAATTGTTTTGTAAATTGGGCTGTATGTACTCTCATTGCCACTAAAACTGTTGCAAAAGTAAAACATCCGGGTACATATGAATTAAGATGTGCACAGGCTTAAACAATTGGTAAAGGTTTTTTGCATGCGAGTACAATATGAATAGGTTTTGCACCTGTACACATTACTTAAGGATTCTTTCATCAGGGTAAGAAAACCCACATTGCCTCACTCCCCACTTTCTTCCAGATAGCATATATTAGTTGGTTTTCTCACTCTGTATTGGCTTTAATAGTGTAGACTTTGTATTCAACAATAGTGCTGCATATTTAAATTATTATAGTAGATTGATCCCATGGTTAACACTGGATCTCCATAGAGTTCCTTGCAAATCGCTAGAGTTGGTAAAGCCCACATACCCTATTTCCTTTCCATTGTCTAGATTGGTAAAGGACTTATATACTTGCACCCAAAAAAATTGATATGTCTGGTGGCTGTGGCAAAAGAGAACTGTAAATGACAGTGCAAATCATTAAATCCAGCACCAGCCAATTTTTACATTAAAGGTATTCACAAGTATTTGGTCATTGACGCATGTCATTTCCTTTACATTGAAGTCAGGAGAATCTCCATCGCATTCTATGTTCACTCACAAGTGGGTCTATCACTGTACATATAGCATGGTGTTTTAGGCTCCACCAAGAGAATGGTATTCTTTCAGGGATCCTCAAAATAGATGTAGTGCCACAAACAGCTTCTTGACATGCTCCTCCAGGATGTGACCACTTCACACCTGTATTTAAACATTAATGTGGCTTTCTGTAGAAGTGTGATGCCTGCATAATATGGCCTGCTTAGTTCACAGATTCCATCATTCTGAACCTACATTTCCTGATGCAGAACCCCAACAGTTTTGGTGAATCTAACACTGCAGGGATACTCTTCTGCTGGTAATCCCTCGCTTGAACAAACAAAGCACAAATTAATTTCTGTGTGTTACCCTAGATAGGGAACTAAGAGCCTGATTTAGATATTGGCAGACGGCCCGTGGGTCCTTCATGGGGACGGAATAAAGTAGTCTGTCTCAGTGGAGGAGAGGCTGGCCACCTAATTTATAAATGACAGTGAAGCAGACAGGCATTTATAAAGGCATTCGCAGGGACCTCCGTCACAACAATACCTGTCAGTACATTTTACTGTTTGCTGTAGGGCTGTGTTGGAAGGATGCAGCTCTGCAATAAACAATATTATGTTTTTCTTTTGAAAAAGAAAGTCACAAAACAGGATTTTCTTTTTGAATAGATAAGGTCTAACGCTTCCCTCACCATAGGAGGCTTCTCCCATGGTGATGGGAGCATTAGAATGGCTTTACTGTTGCTAACCACCAGGCTTTAACTGGGGGGAAGGAACAGTAAAAAAATGAGTACGTCTGCCCATCTAAATTGGGTAGGCAGACATGTAGCCATTTCTACAATGAGCCTTACTCCTGAGGGCTGTCTGAAAATTAGGCCATAGCGAAAACAGGGTAGGCTGTACTGTGGCCAAACTTAAGGCCTGCTTGCAGTTAAATTTGGCATGCAGACCACTATATTAGCGGGGAGGGAACTCCTTTGCTGTTGCAACAGAGTACCCTCTCTGCCAATATATAAATCAGACCCTAACTTCTTCCCTTTAATTGGCCCATCTTCTCCAGCTCTCTGTTCAAAGAACACTGAACATACTTCTTGTTAACTGCTGTTTCTTTGCTCTTGACCTCCAGTATGCTGCTCTATCACACTAGGTGAGTTAATTTCTCTCCTTTCTTCTCGTCTGATTCTAGGATCGGTATACTTTCAAAACATAGTTCAGTTTGGTACAGTTTTAATGTTTCCCATATTAGCAGTCTATTTTTATCTCCCTATTATGATTATTAGGCTAGAAGTTTAACACTTCTACATCTTTGGACTTAACTTATTTGTGTTCCTTATGTTCCTTTAATATGGACAATTAGCTCACCATTTTGACTACTGTATTTTGCAAACTGTTGTTCTTCAGTTTTTTTATCCTTAATTATTTGTATGCATATATTTCAATTGATATTACCACCCCTTGCAGTATTACTGTAACACTTCTACCTTATCATTACGTTTTATCTAGGTATAAATATAATGTATTTGAGTCATGTTGCTTTATTTTTACAGTGTTCCATATATTTATGTAATATGTAAACTTTCTTTCACCATTCCGTTCTCTACTCTACGATTACATATACATACACTTTATTTTAGCTAGGTCATCTGTTTTACTGTGCATCTCCGATCGTTTGATTTGTTAATCTCCCTCTTGTAGGTTTTAGTTTTTTACTGATATCCCTACTGATTACATAGTTCTGCTATTTCTTGTTTGGACCTGATTTTAAATTGCAATACTGGGGTAACGTTAACATCCCATGCAGTTTTGTATTTACTCTACACTGAAAATGCACCAGTACCATGTAATGACAATAACCACTTTGGAATGGGGAATTACTGTGTGGGACAGATTTTTCCGTTTGTAAAACCACATGGGATTTCAAATTCCTTGGGGATTTTACTGCATACGTTTACCACCTTCTCGGAGCAGTTGGTAAATGTATGTTAGGAGACCTGTGGGTGTAGTGGAGGATCAAGAAGGGATTTTAGAGGAAGAAGAGGAAGATTTTTTTTTCTGGCAGGGAGAGAATTGTATGCCCCTCCCTGTCACAAACAGGGAAAAAAGAGGCTTGTCTGCTGCAGTGAAAAGCTCATGCATTTCTTTTTGTCAGAATTACTAGTCAGAAAAATCCGATAGGGTTCTCTCACTCTCAGAAAATCCTGTTGTGGGAAAACCTTCCCATTCTGAATCAGGTAGAGCAAAATTCTGTGCCTTAATATATCTCCAGACCCTACTATTATTGTACACCAGTTATTCTAGAACAATGTGAAGAATATGCAAAAATTGAAATTAGGGCAACTGCTGGTGCTGTGTTCTAGAGCTGAACTCTGCTAGAGGGTAGCAAACTCGTTTGCAGCAATAAAGCAGATTTTTAAAAGAAGTTTGTTAACGTGCGATTAATTCTTTCAAATCAGATGCTTCATACATAGGTTTCACAAAACCTTATGCAGGTGATAAATACATTTAGAGCTTTTGAATGTACATGTCTAAATCTAAAATCTATAAACTGCACTAAATTAATATGTGTTCCCATCTCATTAAACTTCAGCTTGCTTGTTCTCTTCTTTCTTTTTAGTGGCCTTCCCATTTTTGATTCCTGTCCTGCGGGTATTAGACATATCTTTTTTCCCTAAGGACATTATGCAGTTTTTCCTGAATGTAACATCCAGTATCAAGGAAAAGCGTAAAAAGAACAACCACACGGTAAGTGACAAAATCAAAAAGCATACAATCCAAATAACAACAAGCATTGTTAAAACCAGCTGTTGTGAATTTACTGGACTTTTAAAGCATGCAGACACCCACATCCATAAATGCTGTTTGTATTTGTAAGCACATTAAGGCCAAAACTACTGACTTCGACAGTGTTTGTTGTTACTTGAATTGTACCAGTTCTATCAACTTTGCCAATTCCAGTTTAGATTTTGGAAAAGGTTGCATGAGTTAGAGCATCGCAAAATATTTATGGGACAGTATCTAGAGTTTAGGAGCTCTGTGGGGAAAGCACATAGAGAATGGGAGATGGCCAGACTCAAAGAGAAAGCAGAGAACACAAATCGATATAGATAGATATGGAAGGAACAGGCAATGGGCACATTAGTAGATAACTAATAAAACCAAGAAACACAATCCTTACTTGATTATAGATGTAGACATTTTCCTCCAATATTTCATCAATCGGATACATTAGTCTTTTCATTCTTATTGGATCATTTCTTCTAGACTATTGATCTGTCTTTTATGACGATACCTTAAGGAACTTATGACATGTTTCATATGTTAAATACTCTTACTTTGCTGTGATACATACACAGTGTTGTTGTATTACCAACACTTGGTTAATGGATAAAATACCAAGTAGTTCCAGTTTTTAGAACTAGCAACATTATGTACAATTCTTCCTGCAATGATAACTAAGACTCCAGAACCGTGAAAAATTGGAGCTGGAGCTTTGGGTCCCTCTCTTTAGGGATATCTACTTATTTCAACCCTTCCGGTTGCGGTTAGGGGTCTGGGCTTGTTCAGAACTGTGGCTCTATGGTGGTCTGTTAAGTAGACATGTAGACAATTGATTATCATTAGAATGATTTTATATTTTAATTATTTTATGTCTCTCATTTCTGATCAGTAGTAGAAAATCTTAGAAAAGGTCAACTGCTTGTGTTTTATTTGGGTACATTTCAGAATTCTTTCTGGCTGTGCACATTAGCTCTAAAGACATGTCTCGGCTTTACTTGTGTTTCACAAAGTGATTACATTCAGTGTAAAATGCTCCGTGATCTATGTTGCCTATCCCATAAAGTGTTAATAGCATTAATTTGGCCAGTTAGTAGCTTGCCACATATTTGCATTATGCATGAAAGGGAAGCAATAATGATACAATATTTATGTTAGAATTGTTTTGCAATCAATTCTGAAAGCATTAGTTGGGTTCTTTTTTGTATTGCAATTACGTCTGTCCGCACTTTGCTATATAATCTTTTTGTATTGCAATTAATGCTGTCGGGTATTGTTTTCCCTTTCGTGCCCAGAAGTGCCCACAGTGAGTGCCTAATACAAAACCAGTTATCTATCAAAGTCAGTGGAATGAGTGACAACCTCTGAGAGTAAACTTCTTTTGTTTTTAAGGAACGTGTGGATTTTATGCAGCTAATGGTTGATTCCCAGATTACAGATGACAGCCCTGAAGCAGATCACAGCACTCATGGCTACAAAGGTAATGAATGGCCATATACATGAGAGGCTGCCCACAAAATAAGGAACGTAAATGGAATCACAATTTGCCTCTAGGAGGGACATGGTAATGGGTGTTGGTTATTGAAAAAAGAACTTGGGTGTGTCGCCATCTGAGTGAATGAGCAAACTGTAAAAAAAAAAAACCTATATATATATATATATATATATATATATATATATATATATATAGATATATATATATATATATATAAATGTGTGTGTGTATATATATATATATACACAGATATCTAGATATATATATGTATGTATATATATATATATATATATATATATATATATATATATATATATATATATATATATGTATGTATATATATATATATATATATATACCATATTTTAACATTTCCAGTAATACATACAGTGAAAGTTTCTGTTTTGCAAACATATGAGTAGGGGACTGACTTAGAGTGTGGCGGATGGGGTTACTTCATCACAAACATGACGGATATCTCCTCCGCCTTATTACGATTCTTATAGGATCTAATGGGATTGTAATATGGCAGACGGGATATCCATCACATTTGTGACAAAGTAACCCCATCCACCAAACTCTAAATCAGGCCCTAAGACACTTCGGTTCACATGAACGAGTTTAGCAGATGGTGTAACCAAGTGCAAACACAGAAAGAATGAGAGAATCTTTACCTTTGGGAGTGATTCTTTTATCTTTAATATATATTTGTAAAGTGGCCCGTTACATTTTCTCATTCACGCACTCATATGTTAGACAGGTCGCTCAGTTTGATTTTAGTGCTTTCTATTACATGTCATCTTCCTGTTTATATTGTAATATTTTCATGACATATAATCAAGAGAGCTGGAATGTCCCTTTTTTCAAGGCCTTTCGACATGCTCATTGTTAATCGAGATTGGTTCCAATAACCTCTGCAAGATAATACAAAAGGACTAGTCTGAGGAAAAACTTTATTTGCAGTACGTGTTTGTGCCTACATATTTTCAAGCACTCAGTCACTGTAAAGTAAATGTCAGACCTTAACCCAAAAGACTACATGGCCCAGAATACACTGAGCTCACGTTAATTACCAACACCGATAAAACTTTCAAGTTTTGTCATGTCAGGGCATAACGGGCCACTTTTGCAAGAGATATGTATTTGTGGCATTATCAGTGAGTAATCTCTCGATTCTTGAATCGCAGTGATGATTGGTCATCGGGAGAGCCTAAAGATACCCTTTTCAAGGTGTGCCAACAAGCCGAATCATAATCTAATTTGGTTTGAATACCACCAGAAGTGTGGTGCCAACTAGCCAAACTCCAGAGCCAACATATACAGTACTTTATGTAAAAATGGTTCAGTTGTTCTGTCGCATGGAAGCACTTGACTGTGCCTCTATTGCATTCTGATTCATGTATTCCTTCTATGCACATTTACATATTTTCATCACTCAACGTTTGAGTGCGTTCATGTGACACAGCAAACAATTGTTTTGCAGATTATTATTTTTTATTTTTTTATTTCTGTTTTATGTTTTTTAGTACACAACGTACACCCCAGCAGCCTAGCTGAGTTCACGTTAAGCAATTGACTGACAGTGTGTATTTTTTAGGTGTGTTCTGTTGCAGAATATTGGCTCTGGGGCTACAAAATGTTGCCCTCTCTCAGTTTTGAATTTCATGGATTAACAGTGAGGCCCAACTGGCGAGCAAGCTCCTCTGTACAATGTAGAGAGATATTTGCTGTGAGGGAGGGATCTACTAGTTGACAAGTCAAGGAGCCAGCGATATTTAGAGACAGTACTCCTGTGTACTGGAAAGCAATCGAGCCAGAGAAATTATTTAAATTCCTTAGGCCACAAACAAGACTGCTAGCAACATTATGTATTTTTTCCGGCAGCTGGTTTGGCATCTGTGGAGCCCCAACTGTAGTGCCTAATTTGCCCGATGGTTGCAGGTTAGGCCTACCAGCACTCACTATTTGTAACCAGCACTTAGTTTTTCCCTCGTCACATTATGACCAAGAGCAAGTGATCGAACAACACTCAAAGGAGAAAGATATCTGAAAAGAAAGACGGAAAATGGTGAGAAAGGGAGAAACTAAGGGCAAAAAAAGAACCCTGAAGGGTGAAGTAAAGGGACAGGTAGTATCAGGTGGTGGATGAAAGAGGAATGGTGTAGAATCACGACCAGGCCAGTTTGATAGCGCCGGGTGCTGGCTTCTAAGCAAAACGTTTGGCCTTTGCATATGTGTTGTTTATAATTATTATTTTATTTATTTTGTTTATCTTTTTTTTACAAATGAAGCAAGCTCACCCCATATAAACTTGGTTACAAAAGTCCTAACTTGATGTCGTTGGGCTGGTCATTGTTGCCTAACCAGACAGCATGATCTTAACAAGAATGTGCCTTAGGTAGTATGTTCGTTATGAATGGAGTTAGTCAGCTTTTGTTGACCGTACACGGAGAGACTACTGTGAAAAAGACACCCACTCTTAGATTCTGTTTTGAAAGTATTAAAGAGTGCCATGTTGTTGCTTAGCTACTTTTGTGGTTCACATTTGCAAACAAAAGAATGGCGATCTAAGACGCAGAATTTATCCAATTTGATTGTTCTGTGCCTCAACCTGTCCTATCTTTTAGCTAAAAAAAGATTACTCCTGTGTGCTTTGGAGCTCTTTTCAAAAGGACAAAAACACCACAAAAAGGACGTTCCTGCTCTACACATCTGCCTGGCATCCACCTGAGCATCTGTCCATGAATTTCCCGTGCACTGCTGTATTGAGTCACAAAACTGCTAGGAGACCCTTTTTTGCCTGCTTAGTTCTGCATGGTTTTGTGTTGCAAATCACTACCTAGTTGCATCTCATCTCCTTATAGAGGCGGCATTTCTTTGATATGGATTCACAAAGTGAGAAAACTGTGATTAGACACACTCATCAGAAGACTAAGGTGGTCATTATGACACAACCAACAGGCCGGCGGTGAGGACTGCCAAATTATGAGTGTGGCGGGTTGCCCGCTGCTAACGTGTCACACCTCCACCCATACCGCCATGGCAGTATGAACCGCCGGGCCGGAGATGTTCATCTCTGACCCGGTGGTTCACAGAGGACCGCCGGCAGTATTAGGAGCCGTCCCACCGCCATGGTTTCCGCAGTGGTAGCACCACCATGAAAACCGTGGTGGTAGGGCTACTGGTGACAGGAAATCTTTTCCCTGTCACCGGTAGAACCCCCCGCAGGCTCCTGCATACAATCACACTCACAGTGCCCCGCACCCCCCTAGAGTCACAGTGCCCCCCCTCTACAGTCACAGCGCCCCCCCCACTAACATAGTGCCCCCACCCTCCCTCCCTGCAGACATGCACACAGACACCAACACGCACCACGCATACACCCACTCACCTACACTTCCAGACACGCATCCACTCACACTCATCCATACACGCATTCACTGACACTCATCCATCCACGCATTCACTTACACATACATGCATTTTGGCACTGATACTCACAAACATCCAAGCACACGTCCTCACACACATACACACTGACATTCAGACACGCACTCACTTCAACATTCATACACACATTCAATCACATGCATACAACCACGCATACACCACAACACACACAGTCGCATTCACACGTGCACACAAACATGCATACACACATGCAGACACCACACACTCAGACACGCACACACAACACCCACCACCCTCCCACCCCATCCCCTGTCGGACCCCCGACTTACCTTGTCCGGCGAAGAAGTCGTCCTGCAGGGAACAGGATGGGGCGTTGATTCCACCGGCAGCGCCCCGCCTTCGGTACGCTGCCAGGCCGTATTAATGTTCCTAATACAGCTAGCGTCGTCCTTCTGGTGATGCGGTGCAAGTAATAGCAACGCCAGTGCGCTACCTCCCGCCAGCACGGCTACTGACAGATTATCACCCAAAGTGTGGCGGAAATCCGGCAGTACTCATTATATGGGGGCGGAAGACTGCCAGCGCTGGTAGTCTTCTGGCGCCTGTGGCTTTGGCGGTCCCGCTCAGAGACCACCAAAGTTATAATGAGGGCCTAAGTTACTTAAACCTTTGGTTGCGCTTTCTCTGGTGGGTACTGTATCTCACTACAGATTTCTCAGTGCCTGCTAACCGTGGTGTTGTATGTAGAGTACGTTGGGGTATAAATAGCGTCTCAAGTTAGACTTCAAGACTATCAGTATAAAGCTTCTGAACCTCACTCCATGTCTCATGGAGTAGAAAAATAGGAGTCAAACTAATATCAAGACACGAGGGAGAGTAGCGATGACACTTGACTGCATGCAGGACATATTGAAAGAGTTTCTGGATCCACTCTGGTGCCTGAGGCGATTAACAAGATCAAATTTGAGTGCCTTTTTCAATTCATTTCATTATTTTAGAGTTTACAAACTACATGGGCAACATATAGGACTGGTATATCACATGCCTTTTGTATGAAGGGACATACCTCAGGTACAGTTGCCATGCAAACCACCTTCCCATCCCATCCAAAACACAAAAACTTAACAAGATTATTGCACATTAGGTACATGGTAGATTTTGCAGTTTTAGCCAGTCCTGATCTTCAGCAGACCAGTTTGTAGTGTTGAAGTGTGTTATTTAAAAGGACTATCAAAATACATAACTATTTTGAAGAAACAACTTAAAGATGAAGATTGATCATAGGCAAAATATAGGTAAAAGCCCCTACTTCGATGCCCATTCTGCAAAATTAAGATGACAACCTCTGAGTTGATAGGGTAAAATATGGTGCTCCTTAGTGTGAAAAGCTGATGGCATATCTAGCATCTACAGTGGGTGATTCACCACCTGAATTGACATTCAAAAAGACCTCATCAGACAGAACGATGTTCTCAATGACTCTAAAATGTATGTTGTTCCATTACTCCCTGGTGGTGTGTAATCTACACACATGAAGTATGGTTCCGCTGTACTCTTGTCTCAATTGTGGCACTGGAATCTACTAATCTGGGACATAGAAGTACAATTGCCTTTAGGTCTACTGTTGCACCTTTTAGATTTAGAGTTACAGCTATCTCCAATTTGTGGTGAGAACAGTAGCAACCTATGTTTGCCTCTTAATAGGAAACACAAGCAAACTTATGTTGACAGTATGGAGATCCACTATGAATCGTTGTCATTCTTGTAGTTCTACTACAGATATTTGAACGCTGATTCTGCCCTGATTGTGGGGACTCCAGGGCCCACACTGCCTTGCACCAGGAAGCACTGTGAGGAGGGAGGAGCTTGTCACCAAGCGCTACTAAGTGCTGCTCCTCTACCGCGGGACGCGCCCGGGCCAAACCCGGGCCAATGGCAGGCCCATCCGCGTCCGTCAGTCCCCGTCAGCACCAGGAAGAGGCAGGGCCATCCCTCTTAGCTCCTGACCCCTGGTTTCCATTCTCGACAGTCCTCCCTCTATACAGTCGCATTATCTATAAGTTAACCCCGAAGCCCCTTTATTCTTGAAGATTAATGTTGCGCAATCAGGTACTTTTGGGGGATTGTAACGGGCAGAAACTTTGAGAAACAACTGGGCCTTGGTAAAAACGTTGAAAGCATGGGAAAGACGAAAACTGGGGATAAAACTTTAGGGCTGGGTGGGGCTAGAAAACTCCCCAGACATTCTGCGGAGAGTTGTACTATGACCCAAATTGATTATTTAATTGAGGAAGTAGAATGTTTGTTAGCTCCAAAGCCCAAAAATACTGGTGGGAAGGGGATCGGGGTACCTGGGAAAGACATTAAATCTTACTTTAAAACAGCCACTGAACGATGGCCAATTTCTATAGACGATAAGAGGAACCAGGCGGGTTGCTGTATAGAGGAGAGACCTGTTCCAGCAATTGCCTCGACCCTTCCTCAACTTGTCCAGGAAAGCCCATCATCTCCAATCGAGTTTGCCGTCGAGTGTACCAGTCGGTTTACTCCATTACTGAGTCCTAGGAGTGGGCTTAGCAAATCTATAAAACAAAGCAAGGCTATAAATAAAGGAGGGGAAATGAGAGAAGTCCCTATTAGAGTGCTGTTACTCCAGTTGAGGGGGGAAATAACACTTTACGAGATTATATAAACTCCCTAGTCAATCTGTTGAATGAGAAACTGTATCACTTGACGACCCTAGTAGGGAAGTCAGAAACCTCTTACCCATTGCCAGAGCCATCGCAGATCCCTGTGCTGTCCACCCAACCCCCTAACAAACATGGCAATATAGGAAGTGGAAAGAGGCACGTAAGTAATCTACTGCCAGCATACAGGAGGAATGGCATCCTGCAGGACGTTTAAAACCAACCACGTCTAAATGCCTGGGTTTTAATCGAGTAGGAAGGCTGGAACAGCCCACCCTAGGCTGTACAAGAAGTAGGGCCTTTGAGCTACACGAAACAGCAGAACAACTCTTCCAGTCTAATAAAGGGAACAGGCAGTAAGACTTGTATCTGAAAAATGTCCCGACATTTTCCCCAAGAAATAGAGAATCTTGTGACTCACTTACAAAAAAGTAATCCATTGGGTTAGGAAAACACAAAAATGTAGTTCAATTATAAGAGAAGATATAAGATATGTCACTAGAATTCAAGGTACTAACCCAGAACTGGACTGTATAGGACTGAAATTGGCAAATCAAGAGATAGTAGATGGTCTACTATCTCTTGAGAAAAGAACTAGGGGCCATATGTACGAACACATTTTCCCATTGACACTGAATGGGAAAAACCCTTTGCTACATCTGGCCCTAGGTTAGGATTAGCATCACAGATTAAAATTAGACTAGATATCCCTGCACCTCCCACAGATTGCGAGGGCAGGTTCACTCCTCCTTTCCCCCAACTGTCCAATTATGTTAACCAGGAGCCCACCAGAGATACGTCAGATATTAATTGACAGAAGGCACAACAGCTACCCATGGCGAAAAATTTCCTTGCCAGTTGTAACAAACTGGCAAACTCTAATTCTAATATCGATTTGTTTAAAGTGAATACAATGAACAAACTGTGATGAACTCTGGGCTGTGGAAGAAATGCAATGCAGCACCAACTTACATATCGGGAAGCAAAAGGATACCTGTAAGGGCAACACAATTAAGCTCCTTTCCTGGAACGTAGCTGGTTTAAGATGAAAGCTCAGTGATCCCGAAATTGAACAGCACCATATATTCCTGATGCAGGAAATCTGGGCACTTCAGTCAGGTCATAGAGAGGGGTATCTGACTTTTTATAAGCCTATAAGCCAGCACTCCCCTCAGCGTCAGGCCGTGCCTCAGGAGGGCTAGGAATCTGGCTTAGGCAGGAGCTATTCCCTGAGGTAAAGGTAATTACTTGTAATAGCAGGGATATCCTGTATGTTGAACTTAAGATCACAAATTGTAGAGGGATTAATTACATAGCCATTATAAACATTTATATAAGACCAGCTCCCTCAAATACTCAAATCCCTATGGTTGCTCATGAAGCGAACATGCTAACCCAGTTGCCCGGGGGAACAAGGGTAATAGTGGCAGGGGACTGTAATACCTGTTTAAAATATCATACAGATCTATTTCCGCTGTACCCTAGCTATGTAAAACCCTTGGGCAGATTGGGACCTGTGCAGCAGAAGACTCAAAGCACTACAGGGGTGGCAGCTGATAGAGCGTTCCGACCTAATAAATTACCTGTATTTGGACGCTCTTGGGTCGATGAATCTTTTGACCAAGTGGGGCTCTCTTCACCCGAGATTAGTCAATTTAATCAAATCAATAATCAATAACGAACATAAGCAATGCCCTGATCAACATAACACTTCACAATTAATCCAGAAAACATTTCGGCGAACCATGACCTTCCGGCCATGAATAACCACACCAGTTTATTCAAGGTTAATGAATTTATTTCCCTATATTAACAAAGCTAGCACGATATAAATGTGTCTCAACACCAAATGATATATGTAAATGAACATTAATAGCTGTCCATAACGGCGAAAAAGATGCAATCTATGCAGCATTTGAATAACAATGCATTCGATGATAGCAACGCAAACCACTAAAACTATAATCTGTAATGGGCTAATTGCATACATTAGTCAGCATAACAAGGTCTCAAATTGCATTGTGCGACAAATGAATCCCTCATCTAACCTCAAATTAGCATCTGCATGTGGGATTTCATGCAAAAACAATTTAGCAACATTGATTTGGAAAACTCCTAACTAGGGCTCTTATCAAAAATCAGCAGTTGGTTACCTAAAAAGAAACACAATGCAATTGTACATTTTCCTTTCATATTTACCAAATTCAATCAGCATTCAAGGAAGTCTTCGTCTCACAGGTACCGGTTTCGATCAGCATGGGACGGGGCAAAGGGGCAGGGTGGACGGGGCAATTGCCTCACAGCGGCAAGATAAAAGGACAAAACTACTACTTCATGCAAAGGGGCAAATCGAAGTTAAAGTCTCTAGGGCGAGAATTACTTAAAGTCTCTTTCTCTCGATTAGAGAAAGCATCAAAGTCTCATTCAAAATGGCGTCGAACATCAATTGGCATCGTAGAAGATGGCAAAATGACGAGGTCGGCAAGATGGGCCATAATGTCTGCAATGGCTAATAATGTCCTCCATGGGTGCAATGGGTAATGGCCGCTTTCTTCTTGTGCACCAGGTTTAAATAAACAACAGTTCAAATCCAGTAGGGTCTTCCATTGGAGGGTTCATAGGTTGACTTCAAATTGTCCAATCAAAAACAACAATTCACAAGCTTCTACCTAGGCATACATTATCCTTGGAGTCGGGAACGTAAGTTGCAACATATTTTACCAATTAACTCACTTTCAGAGCTTCCATTGTCTGCACCTGCAGATTGACCTTGGAGCAAAGAAGAAGATGCCAGGCTGGCACGAAACCTTAAAGATAAGCATGTGAACCGATCTCACTGGAAAAGTACAGCTTCAAGCAAGAATACACGTTTTATTAGCACATTAGAAAAACACGAGCATCTAAACCGTGAGACAAGGCAACTAGGCCGAAGCCTCCACTAAAGTTATGCTAAGTTAAAACATTTCAAACAAGCAAATCATGGCACACGTTTACGGTTATGTCAGATTAGTACAATTCTAATACATCACGTTATATAAAGCACGCTTATAAATGTTGGCGAACTACTCTGAGGGCACATTTGTCCCCGTACAATCTTTATTAGTTCGGTTAAAGTCACACTTGATTATTTCGGCACTACGTTTATGCGCTAATAAATGTAAAACCTTCGTTTCAGCGTCATCAATCCCTCCTCTGATGACTATTTGTCATCACACAAAACCATTCCCACAAATTTTATTCCATTAAAATTCTGTCAATTCTCTTTGCCTTTTAGTTCCCCTTGTTCTTGCCTTGTATTCTTCTGCCATTCTTTTCATCATTTTCTCTTCCTTCCTTCTTTTAATTCTTGCCATGATCATTAGTATTCCCCTCTTTATTCCCCAAATCCCAAAGATGCAAATTAGTACTATTAGTATTCCCTGTATTATTTTTAGTAATATTCCATTCCAAATGCCACCAAGCCAATTTCCCACTGAAGCAATTCCCTTTCCAACCTTCTCCCAAACTCCTGGTTCTTTCAATTCCTTCAAGTCTGCACTCTCTTTTGTTAGATTTGCAAGCATTGTTTTAATTTTCACACTGTTGTCTGGTATATACGTGCAACAGTGACGCGCACCAAGCATTTTGCAAACGCCGCCATCCTTTGCTAAAAGAATGTCTAGGGCAAGCCTGTTTTGAAGAGTCATAGCTCTTTCTGCTGCAAGTTCAGCATCCATCAGGATTATAGCACCTGAAAACTTTGTCAACATGTTATCCACTATAGTAGACAACTTTCTTATTTTGATGGAATTCAACACAACTCCCAATGAAGGAATCATGGCTCCAAATATATCTCCTACCACAGCAGCTGCGGTCTCTCTTTTCTGGATACGATGAGATCCAGGCGTCTTTGGAATCACCGATAGGTCATCCAGTTGATAAACCTTTGGGAACACTATACCCAAATAACATCTCCCCCACCATCCCTTTGGAAGACGATAATAGGCATTATGCCCGCAAATGTAATATACACCAGGTATGATAGGGTCAAGTCCGTTCAGCATGAATGTCCATTTGGCCTTAAAGATAAACGTATGTTTACATTCACTCGCTCCCACGAAAATGTTATCATAATAAGATTCACCACGATATATACAAAATTTCCCTACATGCCAAGCGTCTAAAGCTATTTTTCCTTGTGTTTTTATTGCGGCAAAAGCATAATTATCTACTGAAGTCCTCTTACTTAGCTCTTTTTCTAATTTCGCATTCATTTGCGCCCTTCTATCATCTGTGCGATCTAAAAAGCTTATTTCTACTGTAGAGAGCGAGCAGGTAAGGTTTTCCCTATGAGCGTGAGCTGTTTCAAAAGGTTGCATTGGCTCGAAAAATTCCCTCATTATTTTAGCATCCCAATCTTTAGCAATCTGGCTTAGTTGCGTTATTATAGGAACATATGCAAAGGTAACATCATAATTTGAGTAAAAATACTGTATGTTAGTTTGACCATAAAATCTAGAAGTTACTAAACTACATGTAATCCCATATGTAAGAGGCATGTGGTGATAAGTCACCCCTTCCGTTACTGATGTCGGTATCTGTGTACACACATAACAATCTTTCGCATCCATAGTCTCAACATATTCTGTTAGTAGGCGATAGAAAACATTATACGAAAGTTCCTTCTTATCATGCAAGTGTCTCTCATCTAATTCTAGTCTTTTCAATGCGGTTAGTTCAGTGACAGTAACAGGAGCAGAAGTAGAAGCATCAATTTTCTCATTCTCACCCTTACCACGCGTTGCAAGCACTATTGCCATTATTATTAGTACACATGCAGTTATCAAGCCTATACACGCATATTTACAATATTTCACTCTACTGTTTTGTGTCATGATCTGTATAGAATCAGAGAGCTAGAAGCACTTATAAAGAAACGATTTAGCAATTAGTTACAAAGCTGAACGAGCGCAATGTTCACACAGTTTTCTTCAGGAGCCCAGTCACTTATCGGTTAGCAGCATTTGTCTCAATTCGGCAATAACTCAGTCTCTTATCAGTTAGCAACGTTGTCTCAAATCGGGTTTAAGAGTCAATCAGGTTATCAAAGTCTTATCAAGTTAGCAAATGTCTCATCCGGTTTAGCAATGTCTCAGCTGGTTGTATCACATTAGATTATAGCAAGCAATGTCATTTATCAGTTTTTCAGTCAATAGTGTCCATAAAACTTTTCTTTTCTATTGGTATCTCTTCTTCTTCGTTCTCGAGGCTAAGAGATACAAATTCGTCGGTCCAATCGTCATTGACTACATATGCCCATTCTGGACCGGAATATCTCCTGTTTGGTATCCTTTTCCTTTTCAATTTTGCATCTCTCTTTGATTCTGCCTCACTGGTACTTTCCTCTTTGGCCAAGTCTTTTTCTTCACTTGATGTTGGTATCACAACAGACACTTCCTTTCTTTTCTCTTTCACTCTTGGCCCTTCACCGTCGTTCAACTTTTCTCTAGTCCTTACTTTTACTGGTGATATACTTGGTCTTTTCTTTGCACTGTGTCCACTTGATGGACCTGCGATCTCTTCTGAAGAAGTTTGAACAGTTTTGTTCCGTTCTGCCTTGTCCCCTCCTTCTGGGGAGTCAATCAGGTTTTCCTTTTCTTTTTCTGTACCGTCTGCTTCTGGGAAAGCCCTCCTCTGATCAGTCTCTCCTGCTTCTTCACCTCTTTCGAGCCCTTTGTCACCGTTACTTTCTTCAGGCTCTTTGTCACTTTCAGCTGCTTCGTCGCTGTCTGAGGTTTCTCCTTGGCCTTCCCCAAGTGAATCGATTGTTTCGTCCTCAGAGAATATTTCTCTCTCCTCTATTTCTGCCTGTTCGCTTCTAGTTCTGTTTTGCTCTGTCTCAGCGCTCGACACTTTGTTATCAGGTACTGGCAGTTTCAGCGCTTCAACTTCCTCATCTGTGGGACACAACACTTTCTTTGTATGACTGGCGTGGATCCAGTTGGGAACTCCCGCACACTTCACAGCGGTAGTGGTCGTCAGGATCACTTGGAAAGGGCCTTTCCAACGGGGTTCCAGACACGACTTCCTCACGTGCTTCTTTATCACGACCCAGTCACCTGCTTTCAGTGTGTGTCCTGGACCTTGGATCGGTGACAAGGTGGTTGCTTCCACCTGGTGAGAGAAAGAGCGAACCACGTCAGCCAGACCTTTGCAGTAGTCTAACACCATATCATCTGTAATATTCAAAAGAGCGTTTGCGGGAACTGCAGGAAGTCTCATGGCCCTGCCCATGAGAATTTTGTGCGGGGACAATCCAGTCTTTCTGTCAGGGGTGTTTCTCATTGACATTAACACCAAAGGCAATGCGTCAGGCCATTTCAAATTTGTCGATGCACATATTTTCGCCATTCTTGATTTCAGTGTACCATTCATTTGTTCCACCAGTCCTGAGGCTTCAGGGCGATAGCTACAATGCAGTTTTTGCTCAATGTTCAGCGCTGCGCAAAGTAACTTTATCACCTCGTTATTAAAGTGACTTCCTCTATCTGATTCTAAAGAGATCGGGAATCCGAAACGTGGTATCAACTCCCTCAACAATAGTTTTGCAACTGTAAGGCTGTCATTTCTACGTGTGGGGTATGCTTCAATCCAGTGACTAAAAATGCACACAATCACCAACACATACTTCAGACCTCCATGCACAGGCATCTCAATAAAGTCCATCTGCATTCTGCTGAACGGGCCACCCGCCCTGCCAATGTGGCTCACGTTCACAACCGTTCCCTTTCCTGGGTTCATCTGTTGACAAATGACACAACGATTGCAAACTGCTTCTGCAACTTGACGGAATCTGGGGTTAAACCAATCAGTTTTGAACAATCTTATCATGGCGTCTCTCCCTAGGTGAGCCTGGCCATGATAGAACCGCGCTAGCTGCGATAAGAGACTATTTGGTAAAACAAATTTTCCTTCATTTGAAACCCATAACTCATCTGGCCTCCTTGTACATTGTGACTTAATCCAGGAAACTCTTTCATCCTCCCTGACGCTATTCTGTAATGCTTTTAGTTCATCCATTGTATCCACGACCTTCAAGGCAAATGCTTCAGCTGGTTCGAGCTCTGGCTCACTTATCAAATTCCATTCATCCCTGAGCAATATACAGTTCAAGGCACAAAATCTTGCGACCTGATCCGCATATGCATTTCCCAGGGAAACATAGTCCTGTCCTTTTGTACGAGCACTACACTTTACCACTGCAATTTCGGCTGGCATCTGAATGGCGTGTAACAATTCCCTTATTCTCTCCCCGTTTTTCACTGGGGACCCTGAAGAGGTCAGGAAACCTCTCTGTGACCATAGTTGCCCAAAGTCGTGCACAATTCCAAACCCGTACTGACTGTCAGTGTAAATGGTAACCTTCATCAATGTAGACAGTTGGCATGCTCTTGTAAGGGCTACAAGCTCTGCTACTTGTGCGGAATAGACTCCTTGAAGCCAGGACGCTTCCAAGACACCTGTTACAGTACATACAGCATATCCTGCTTTCAATATTCCCAATGCATCTCTTAAACATGACCCATCAACAAAAACAATTTGGTCATTTTCATCAAGCTTAGTATCCTTAATGTCAGGTCGGGGTTTTGTGCAAAATTCAGTCACCTGAAGGCAGTCGTGCTCGACGTCTTCAGCGTTCTCAATTTCAGCATTTTCACCGGGAAGCAAGGTTGCTGGATTCAACGTAGTGCACCTTTTCAGCTGCACATTCGGTGAGCCCAGAATTATTGTTTCATACCTTGTGAGTCTTGCTCCAGTCATGTGTTGCGTTCGGGAGCGGGTCAAAAGTATCTCAACTGAGTGAGGGACCATGACTGTTAATGGGTGTCCCATCACTATTCCTTCACTCTGAGTGAGGCTGATACCAACTGCTGCTACGGCGCGCAAACACCCTGGCAGTGCTGCTGCGACCGGATCCAAAGTAGCTGAAAAATACGCTACTGGTCTGTTTATGCCACCATGGGCTTGGGTCAAGACAGACAAAGAACATGCATCACGTTCATGACAAAACAATGTGAAAGGCTTTGTGTAAGCAGGCATACCTAAAGCTGGAGCCCTACACATGCATTCTTTCAATTCAATAAAAGCATCCATCTCATCTCCTTTCAGCTCAATTTCATCCAAGGCATCCTTCTGGGTCAGTTTCAGTAAAGGCTTTGCTAGAGTTGAGAAGTTGGGAATCCACTGGCGACAGTAGCTCACCATCCCCAAAAACTTCCTCACCTCCCTCCTCGTCTTTGGTGGACTCATTTGAAGTACGCTTGTTATTCTTTCCTTCATTATTCTCCGTGACCCTTTCTCTATTTGATGACCCAAGTATTTCACTTTCTTCTGACAGAACTGCAACTTTGAAGGAGACACCTTGTGTCCATTCCTTCCCAAATGGTTCAGTAGAGCAATGGTGTCGGCTGTGCAGCCACTTTCTGTCTTAGATGCAATCAGTAAGTCATCAATGTACTGTACTAGGGTTGACTCGAATGGCAATTCTAACGCTTCCAAGTCTTTCTTTAGAATCTGATTGAAAATTGACGGTGACTCAGAAAACCCTTGAGGAATTCGACACCAACTGTAAACTCTGTCTAAGAATTTGAAACAAAAGAGAAATTGGCTGTCCTCATGAAGAGGCACCGAAAAGAATGCTTGTGACAAGTCGATGACTGAGAACCACTCGGCATCGCAAGGGACTTGAAACATTATCACAGCTGGATTCGGTACTACAGGGCAGCATTTAATTATGATGTCATTTATTTTCCTCAAGTCCTGCACGATTCGGACCTTTCCACTCGGCTTTATTAGTCCCATGATTGGTGAATTACATGGACTGCTTAACACTTCTTTCAATGCTCCCTGTTTTACAAACTCGTCAATGAGTTGGGCAACTTTCATGAGGGTGTCTTGTGCCATGTGGTATTGTGGGGTCTGGGGAAAGGTTACATTGGGTTTTATGGTCACTTTCACTGGTTCCACTCCTTTCACCAATCCCACCTCTTTTCCTGTCATATCCCACACTTCCTTTCCGACTGTTTCCCGTAATTCAGCTGGAATATCTTCTTCAGTTATCATTGGACAAAGGTTAATCAGAGGATATTCTTCATCGACAGTTTCCATCTCATCCCCTACTACACTGTCCTCTTCTTCCCCATCACTGCTCGTCTGAATTCTAATTCCATCGTTCGAGCACATAATCGAACATCCCAATTTGCACAATAGGTCTCTCCCTAACAGTGCTATCGGGCTTGAGTCACATACCACAAATTTATGTAACCCTTGATAGTTACCAATTCTGACTTGTACTGGATCTGTGATTGGGTTCGTCAGGTGCCTGTTTGCTACTCCCACTACTTGAACTGTTCTCCCTGAGAGTGGCAAATTTGGTACTTCAATGCTCCTAACAGTTGAACGTGTGGCTCCTGTGTCAACCAAGAATGAAACACGATGACCCATAACTCTTCCCTCCACATACGGACCCTTTTGATCAACTTCCAAGGATGCTGCAAGCACACAATTTCCCTCCTCATCTGAACTTTCACTCTCCCATACATTGTTTATTCCATTCTCACTGTGTAGTGGGAACTGTTGCACTGTGTCATTTGTACTCATCACCTGACCTGAGACCTGTGGAGGAACCATCACTTGCTGCTGACTCACTGGTGCCAAAGGTATTTGCATTTGCTGATTAGGTACCATGGGAAACTGCTGTTGCATTGGCTGCATTTGCGTCATCTGCATATGGGGCATCTGCATCTGCTGCGGCTGCATGGGCTGTAATCCCTGCAGCTGATTTATGGTCTGAAAATTTGGGTTTGGACCTCTCAATTTTGGTCCCCTCATTGTCTGGAATGCATTGACATCATTGTTTTGCTGACCAACACCTGCACCTTCCTGCACCACCATCGGGCACTCGCGTTTCCAATGCCCGACGATTCCGCACACGTGACACGGCATCACCCTTTTCATTGCCTGCACACCATTCGGAATCGCAACAGTGTTCAAATCCGGACCATTACTCCCAAAGCCTCCTCTGCCTCTGCCTCTCGCCTGTGGCTGAAACACCATATTTCCCTGCGGCTGCGGCTGCGGTATCTGCTGTTGGAACCCTGGCAACCCTTGCAAACCTGTCTGAGCTGCTTTAAGTTGCATCACCATCACTTTCTCTTTCAACCTTTTCTGTTTCACTTCAATTTCGTCACTACAGTATTTCGCATAATTCAACACCTCATCAATAGGTTTCGACTGCCAACAAATCAAATGCGTCTTTATCATCTGACTTATCTCTGGTCTCAGCCCTTCCACAAATCTAAACACAAAATGAAGCATGTCCCTCGCCTCTATTGTTTCCGTGCCACTGTAGTTCTTGAACGCCTTCAACAACCTCTCATAGTAACCATGAATCGACTCTTTAGCCTCTTGGGCAGTTCGATCAATCTTCTGCCAATCCACATTTTTCGCGGCAACCTTCGTCTTCAAATGCTCAATCACCTTATAGTACAAGCTCATTACCATAGGTGATGGTGCACCCGTATCCCTGTCTCTCTCTGGTTCACTTGTCGGCCAACCTACAGCCCTTTTGCAGTCTTCCCACAAATCTGCCGGAACCACAATCTCAAAGAGGGTGTTCAGGTCTTCCCAAAGACATTTTGCAAGCTTCACAAACCTATCAGTCTGTTGATACCATTCAATCGGTTTCTCTCTCAGTTTGGGAAAATCATCCGTAAAAGACTGAATGTCGCTTCTGTGCCACGGTACATGTATTAACTTTCCCCCTGCTGTCTCCCTCATTGGTAACATGGCTATTGCATCACTACTCTGTGATCTTTTCTCCTTGTGCTCTGGGACACTGTCTTTCTTCTTCTCCTTTTTCTTTGCCCATCTGCTTTCCCATTTGTCTAAGCACCTCCACACTTGTGCACTCTGCAGCAATTCTCTAAGGTGCGTTTTCATGCCTGCTAACCTCATGTGTTCAAAATCTGTGGTCCCAAAATCCAATCTATAGCTCCTGCTCAAGTGTTTTGTCTTGTCTATCTCAACCCCGTTTTTGTCAGCTATTTCTTGCAACCTTCTATGTACCTTGTTCACTTCTCTCGTAATCCTGGGACATAGATACCTCAGCTCTTCTTCCGAGTAGGACTCTAACCTATTCAAACCCATAGTCCATTCCACCAACTCTTCTGCTTCCATGTTCAACCTTACCCTATTCAGATAGTCTTCTCCCTTCCCACTGGCTGAGCTTTGTGTGGAATTCAGACTGTTGAACCACTGTGTTAGCTGTTGCGCATTCAACCCCATCAGTGTAGCATTCACATCGACTGCCATTGATGATTGCGGCAACTTTTCAGTGTTCGATGATAGCGGTATCATCAGTGGGGGACTCGACCTCACCACTGTTGACTGAGCACATATGGGACTAAACTCCATCAAGGACCCAGATCCAGTTGGCTGAGCCACTATCGGAGTTGTCTCTGGAGTGTTTTCTATGCACCTCCTTTCCGTCCCATTCTGCACCACTGATCCTTGACCGCTCATACCTGAGTTAGGCTGAATGTACAAAGGTACAGTAATGGGTAGGGATATTGCATCTGGGTTCTGTCCATTCCCCTGGTTCTGAGGCATGTTCATTCCCACACTATGGGTCATCATTGCCGGCATGCCCGTCTGACTCCCCGTCATCTGAGCATGTGCGGTTCCCCCCTGCATCTGCTTTTGAGGCATCAAAAACTGGGTTGATTCAGCTTGTGCCAATGTTGGGTTGCGGCCATTCTGTACTCCCATTACGGTTTGATCTAGAATCATTCCCGTACTGTTGTCACTGCTGTAGTACCTTGGGACCTGCGGCTAATAATTTTCTGCTGTTTTCAATATAGGCACATCTGGATATATTCTCCTAACCTGCGGTATCTGCGGGGTGAACAGTAAACTCGGGTCCTTAGATCCCGATGGCGTTTCTGAATTCGGATTTTCATTATTCTGTACCGGTGCCGGAGGGGCAGAACTGGTACTTGGACCTTGTTCACTCTCTGCATAAGGTGGTGGACGGTCGTTCAGCAATTGCATGATGAACTCCTCATCCTCTGACTCGTCTTCCTCTCTATCTTTGGAACACCTCCTGTTTGTCTTACAGGTAGCTTTCTTGCCTGTCGCCTCTTCTTCCTTAGCAATTGCGGGAAACAATTTTATCCCCTGCAATATATCTGACCTCCACACCTTCTGTGCATTATCCCACCTAGCGTCCGCTAGTGTCTTTTCTACCTTTCTTATCCTGGTCTCGAACTTCTTTTGCTGTTGCTGTCTAGCCATTAGTTCCCAAATCGCTAGAGCCTCAAACTGTGCTGGCCTTGGGGGTACCTTCATGTCGTACATTGCGAATCTCAAATTCTCTAGGATCCTTATATTGAATGTCCCATGGATCGGGAACGCTACGCTCCCATGTCTCTCTGTCAGCTTGTGCCATTGCTTTAGCCAAAGGCACGGAGCTACCCCCCTTTCCTCCATTACAATGTAAGCTGGTGTCCCTTCGGGTGGCGTCTCCTCTCCTACGCTCGCTTTAATGTAAGACTCCCCCTTCATCGCACTCTTTAATGCTTTCAAAAATTTCATTTTCTCGTCTTTTATTTCGCAAAATTTGTAATCAATAAGTGACTTTAATTCCCGGAATACTCTTCGCTTGCCTTTCCCCTTCCAATCGAGCCCCACGGACTGCGTCCAATCCGTGCGCGACCCTTCTCTGCAACCAACCTATCCCAGCGCGGCTCCTAGTGACGTCACACTCACACACACTGCGGCTGACAAAGCCTCGCGGCTAGTCCTCCTTCACTCAGCTCCTCTCGTAACAACTTCTAGCATGTATCGCGAGCAACCAAATAATAATAAAACAGATCTGTCGGTTTACTACAGGAAGGGTAACACAATCGCTTCAGGACCTTAGGGATTTTTCACTAGCCTCTGCAGTTATTCCATCTTTCTCGGTCCCCACTTTCGCAAGCAAATCTGACCCGCAGACTCTGCTCTCAACTTGTCAGTGATCTATTCTAGTGCACTTAGAATTTGTCAAAGCCCGAAGTCGAAGTTTTCTTTCACTCCCTTAACACACGTACCGACTCGTTGACCACGCCCGGTCAACCTATTAAACCGACCAGACCACAACATAAAACAAGTGTCTCATACACTTTTCAACATACTCCGGAGTCTCTTGACCTCGCAGGGCCCGTCTCAACAACAACAACCACGTGGACCTTTTTCTGCACAAAGCGCCACATGCACATGAAGTTCAACGACTTCCCTACTCTCACACTCGGAGTCGCACCTCCGCTATTCTCTAAAATCCTCGCAACCTTTTCAAACAATCTGCGGCAATAAGCTGTGCAAGCGCAAAACCCTAACTTCACTCATACCGTCACTAGTACCGCCAACGCCGATTTCACACCTCCATTCTCTCCATTCGCAAGCTCCGAGATCCCGGGAAAGTCGCGGGGGACTTAGGGCATCATCATTCTCTCAATCTGTTTTACCCAAGAAAAATCTAATTCAACACCATATACCTCTCGAGTGGGGTCTCAAAGAGCGTAACCGTTACCTCTTGAGCGGGGTCCCAAAGGGCGAAACCGTTACCTCTCGAGCGGGGTCCCAAAGGGCGAAACCATTACCTCTCGAGTGGGGTCCCAAAGGGCGAAACCGTCCTCTGCTACCATCTACTGATAGAGCGTTCCGACCTAATAAATTACCTGTATTTGGACGCTCTTGGGTCGATGAATCTTTTGACCAAGTGGGGCTCTCTTCACCCGAGATTAGTCAATTTAATCAAATCAATAACGAACATAAGCAATGCCCTGATCAACATAACACTTCACAATTAATCCAGAAAACATTTCGGCGAACCATGACCTTCCGGCCATGAATAACCACACCAGTTTATTCAAGGTTAATGAATTTATTTCCCTATATTAACAAAGCTAGCACGATATAAATGTGTCTCAACACCAAATGATATATGTAAATGAACATTAATAGCTGTCCATAACGGCGAAAAAGATGCAATCTATGCAGCATTTGAATAACAATGCATTCGATGATAGCAACGCAAACCACTAAAACTATAATCTGCAATTGTACATTTTCCTTTCATATTTACCAAATTCAATCAGCATTCAAGGAAGTCTTCGTCTCACAGGTACCGGTTTCGATCAGCATGGGACGGGGCAAAGGGGCAGGGTGGACGGGGCAATTGCCTCACAGCGGCAAGATAAAAGGACAAAACTACTACTTCATGCAAAGGGGCAAATCGAAGTTAAAGTCTCTAGGGCGAGAATTACTTAAAGTCTCTTTCTCTCGATTAGAGAAAGCATCAAAGTCTCATTCAAAATGGCGTCGAACATCAATTGGCATCGTAGAAGATGGCAAAATGACGAGGTCGGCAAGATGGGCCATAATGTCTGCAATGGCTAATAATGTCCTCCATGGGTGCAATGGGTAATGGCCGCTTTCTTCTTGTGCACCAGGTTTAAATAAACAACAGTTCAAATCCAGTAGGGTCTTCCATTGGAGGGTTCATAGGTTGACTTCAAATTGTCCAATCAAAAACAACAATTCACAAGCTTCTACCTAGGCATACATTATCCTTGGAGTCGGGAACGTAAGTTGCAACATATTTTACCAATTAACTCACTTTCAGAGCTTCCATTGTCTGCACCTGCAGATTGACCTTGGAGCAAAGAAGAAGATGCCAGGCTGGCACGAAACCTTAAAGATAAGCATGTGAACCGATCTCACTGGAAAAGTACAGCTTCAAGCAAGAATACACGTTTTATTAGCACATTAGAAAAACACGAGCATCTAAACCGTGAGACAAGGCAACTAGGCCGAAGCCTCCACTAAAGTTATGCTAAGTTAAAACATTTCAAACAAGCAAATCATGGCACACGTTTACGGTTATGTCAGATTAGTACAATTCTAATACATCACGTTATATAAAGCACGCTTATAAATGTTGGCGAACTACTCTGAGGGCACATTTGTCCCCGTACAATCTTTATTAGTTCGGTTAAAGTCACACTTGATTATTTCGGCACTACGTTTATGCGCTAATAAATGTAAAACCTTCGTTTCAGCGTCATCACAGCTCAACTGGAGAACCTAATCAGCAGTATGGGGCTAAGGCAGGTAAATGGGAACACAAGATCACACACTCCGTCTGCACCTGGGTTCAAAAGAGGGACCTTTACAAGCCACCTCGATTATATTTTTCTGGACCCAATGCTCTGGCCTTCCCTTATTGACATGCTAGTGATTCCAAGGGCTGATAGTGACCATCAAGCCCTTAGTGCAGAATTCTAAGCCCCCATATTTACAAATAATGTCTTGCCCATGTGGGTAATGGGTAACAACACCAAGATAACTAACAACAAGAAGAATCATAAATGGGAAATGGTGGAGAATGAAATGATGATCCAGACAAAAATCTATTAATGGGTTAAACAGAGTTTGTCCTCCTTGGCTTCTACTCATCCTGCAATGGTTAACTTTGTCCAGTTACATTGCAGTTTGATGAATCGTTTGAAATCTCTCTTTACGGTGGTAAGACGCAGAGGGACCGCCACCTACAAACCAACAGGCTGCTTTTCAAAGGAATGTTGACTGGCAGAGGTTCAGCTTCTAGGCGCACTGAAAAGGGGGAATTTACCAGATATAAAAGATGCTAGAGGCACCTATGAAAAAACAATAAGAGATCCTAGAAAAAGGTGGGAGAGTGGTCAGTGGAATAATCTAACTGCTGCCCTGCAAGAGGGGGATATCAAATTATTTTGGAAATTGGTGACAGACAGGAAAGACCTCCCCCCAATTTTGAGAGCTGCCCGACAATTCAACCTGAACAGAAGGTAACCCATTTTGAAGACCTTTACAGGGGAAAGCACACTGTCAAGGCACTCCAACTATCATTTGAGGGCACTAACAACGACCAATCGAGCAACAAATGTGGCTGCTCTAGTTTCAATCTAGGTGGCTTTACTATGGAGGAAACCTTCCAAGCTCTGAAAACGCTACACAAGGGAAAAGCCCCTGGCCCAGATGGTATTCCGGGAGACATGTATTTGTCACATCCAGAGGTTTGGATACCTTACATGAACACCCTAAGCAATGCTGTTCTGAGGGGAGAGGGTATTCCCCCGTCGTGGCGGGAAGCAACAATAGTCCCAATTTACAAAAAGAGGGACAGAGATTCTCCAGGAAACTACACGCTGATAAGTTTAATTGACATCAGTCAAAAGGTCTTTTGTAAACCAGTTTTAACCAGGTTACATTTGTGGATTAATGAAAATTGGATTCTTGTTGAATGGCAGGCAGGATTCAAGAAAGGGGAGAGCACAGTGGACTAAGTGTTTAGGTTCAGATCATTATGTTGGAAATATTTGGGTTTAAAACGAGATCACTTGTATGTCGCCTTCATTGATTTGAAGGCAGCATTTGATCTAGTCCCACTGGAGCTCCTCTGGAAAGTTCTAGATGGTTATTGTCTGGATAGCGACCTTTTAAGGCTAATAATTTATATGCATGAAGGCACCTTTGCAAGAGTTAGGTGGACCCAGGAGGCGACTTAACTAGCCCAGTTCCCATTGGAAGAGGAGTCAGGCAGGGGTGTGTCCTGGCCCCCACATTGCTTAGTCTTTATATAAATGGCGCAGTGGACCAGCTGGCCGAGTGCAATTATGACGCCTCCAAATTAGATGGGAATCCCTTACCAATTCTTACATTTGCTGATGACACTTTGTTGATATCAAGAACCCCGATGGGACTACAAAATGAACTAGACTCCTTTGTGGCATTCTGTGATAAGAGGGGGCTTGAAATCAACCCAGCGAAATCAAAGTTTATGGCATTAAAACCACACAAATCTTTCAGGGGGAAAATAACTATAGGGGGTGCTCCTATAGAGCAAGTCAGGCAATTAGATTACCTAAGTAGAAGATTAACAGAGAATCTATCTTGGACCCCGCAAATAGAAAAAAAGTTCAGCTACCCTTTATCAGCGGTCTATGGCAATCGGAAGAAAAATCAAGACCTCAACGGCGGGCCCCTTTCTCCAGCCCTTACGGTATACAAGGCTGCAGCACTGACTGCCGCAACCTCTGGTGCGGAACTCTGGGGTCACTGTGACTCGTTTAGACTAACCCTGACTGAAAATAAGTTCTTACACTTATTTTTACATTTATCTGCTAGCACACCCCTTATTCCACTTAGATTTGATTTGGCTCTAAACCAAATACATCTTGTAATTGGACTGAAGCCGTTACTTTTTTTACTTGGGCTCCTATAGGGTAGGTATGTTAGAGCTATTATCTATTGACAAAAAGGTATCAACTTCCTGCCTAAAATATATAAAGGATCTGTGTTACTTGATCAAAATGGAGGAGATACGGAGGTCCACACAGAGTATAACGAGAAGCATGGCACAGCGTGTAAAGCATCTCTACTGGGAGGCAGTATTAATTCAGATCTGGCAAGACCAGACAATCGGCAAAGGAACAGAGCAATTTTTACAGCACAAGTGCTCACCCATGTTTGAACACTACATGGATGGCATATATCCAGCCCAGGCCAAAAACCTGTTTATCAAATTTAGACTAGGGATCTTGCCACTGAGTTCCATCACCTCTATTTGGAAAAAAGACAATGGTGCAACTAGTTTTTGCCTTTTTTGCCTGACTGAAATAGAATCTATAGCTCATTTTAAGTTTTTTTGCCCAAGATATTCAAAGCCCACGAGAAGGTGGATCATTCCCCTTTTCAAGTCCCTCGGCTTCCTGAAACATCAGGAGAATCTTCGCATTCTAAAGAGTGATACAAGCGAAAAGCTAGTGTTTGCAGTTGCTAGCTTTTTACATAGCGCTTGGATTGCGAGATCCAGGGAAACTCTTTATCATGCAGATCCAAATTCTTGCACTGTGGTAACTGGCTGTAAATTGAGATTGTAATAGTGTTTATGTTGCTTTTATTCCCTCTCAACAGCATGCTTAGAATTACCACAATGGTATATAGACGAGGGCTTAGATTATGACATAATGATTACCTGTGCCAAGAAATTAAAGTTATAAAATTAGCTGCCTGCATTTATCCCCAATGGTTTTTTCTTTAAACTATTTTTAAACCTTGTATTAGGTATCTTATGAACTGTGATTTACTTATCTAAGATTTTACGTGTTGCTAATTACATTGTCTCTTTTATGACATTATTTATTTCATAATTTATTGTGTGCACCATGCTTTTATGGCTCTAGCCGAAATAAAGTTAATATTATTATTATTATTACTACAGATATTTGCACTTGGTAAACGTTTTCTCCATCACAACCAAATCTGGTTACAAGATTTATATTATATTAATATCCTGAGTTGTAAACTTGAAATATATTCTTTATTTCACTATCAAATGTTAATATAACTGTTTAAATACTATATTGACTAGGCTCCTCAGTTTCTGTTGGAAGATCTTATTCGGTAAAGTTTGTTTTTTAGCAGTCTCAGCAATGTGTGCAGTCCTTAGTTTTTTAGTCTCATTGATGCTTGGATCAGAAAGAACTTTTGTATATCAGGCAAAAGGAAAACACTTGTTTTAACTATAGTTACAAAATCACAACAGAGAGTACGTGGTTCATTAAATCTAAAGAGGGATAAATCACTGGTGTATCAGTTGTAACACCAGATCCCTCGTGATCCTCTGTTAGAGGTGAGGTATCAGTAAAACAGGTGCTGTGGGGAGTCTGGGGGACACGGAGGGGGAGTTTCCTTTACGGACAAGGTGGTCTCACACACTATATAGTGTCATGCTTCATCATATGACCACCTAGCCCCACCCAGGTAGGACAGTGCCACCTGGGCGGACTCAACCTCACTGTTAAAGGAACAGGAGGGAGTGCGTAAATTGAATCTGGTTCTGGAAATAGAGGGATCCAGCTAAACTAAGGAATAAAAACACCTAAACAGATACCTGTGTAATTATTTAATAAAGGTTCTGTTTGATGTGGTTAAAAAGGTGGAGATTGGGACACCTCTGTGAGAACAAGGACTCACAGGGTCACCTATCTATGAGGAAGGAGCCGACATGTTTCTGCCCTCAGTATTGAGCTCAGGAAAGTCTCGGGGCCTTCATCAGGGCAAAGGATCCCTACTACTCACGCTTGGAGTGTAAATAAGTGCTGTGAAATTTATAAAAAAATATATATAAGGAGTGGGGGGCCTACCTTACCCGGGAGCTACCTGGGAGGGGGCCTGCTGGAGATAAAACAGACCGACAATGAAAATAACACTGTGACACACAGCAAACCACAGCACACGTGAAGTATAAAATCATGCAGCAGACAGAATTACTGGGTGCACAGGGCATACATCATATAATATATAGGCAACAAAACACAACTAAGTGGAGGACGGAGAGAAGGGAATATCTTACCCTGTCCCTAAAGGCTAATGGCCTCTGATGTCCTCGAGAGGGAGTGCCCCCTTAATTTGTCAGACACTAAGGTTCAAGAGCGGGAGAAAGGGGAAAAAACCACAGGTGAGGGTAACAAAATACAGGGAAAAAAAGAAGAGGGGGAAAAAAAGTGGGGGAAAAAAGGGTAGAGGAGGGGGCCGGAGCGGCCTAAGAATGCAAGATACTGTATTTCTAAAAACTCTAAACAAGAGCTTGATCTAAACCAGTTTCCTGAAAGTGTTATGATCCTTCTCAGGTCACGTTTGGAGGTCACTTCCATATCTTAGCCCCTAACATGCCAGAATCTCCTCACCAAACAAGCTGCACTCAGCTGAAGAAGCTGAAACTGATCTTGGGTTACTTGTGTTCCATTTCAGAAAACACTTAATTTGGCAGTTCGAGCTGAACTGAGATTATTTGAAGCATTTGACGAATCGTCTTTTTGTATTCTTTATTGTGACTCACTGAATGTGCTCACTCTGCAACTGAATCCAAGGTGCATCAAACTGAAGGTGCCCAGATTGGCCAGGTTCAGTCTTGGTGTGCTTGTGTTTTTGCTCAAAGAGCATGTAGTTTGGCAATTTGGGCTGATCTGCTCCTATTGGAGCAGGATCAAGGCTGATTGTCATGGGGTTGGGTGTAATCTGAGGTGGCATGATGGGCAAAAAGATGATGGTCTGGAGGTGTGGCCTCGAGTAATTATCAGTTGCTGGGATTAAAGCATACATTTCTGGCAGTGGTCAGCTATTTTGGTGTGTGACATAGATGCGAGATTTCTTGATGATCTGGGTATGGGTCACGTTGCTTTTAAATACTTTTGTGCCAGGTGGCCCAGTCAGCACATATGTTAAGCTCAGTTCAAGTACAAATTGCCAGCACTGGAAGAGCCAGTAGCCTTGCTGTGAGATTGTGTACGTTCTGCCAGTATTGTCAAGGGCAGTCCTGGGGACCTGTGTAGACTGAATTTGCAGTCACGTATAGCATTTCTGCTCTTACTATGTGGTCTTGGTAATTGTTCATATAATAGACTGAATGGTATAGTTCAATTTTAGCTGAATTCATAGCAATTTTAGTGATGTCATATTTCATGGCATGCATATGGACAAAGTAAACCCTCAAGTTCTTGAGAAGTGGAGGGAGTAAGAGGAGGCCTGTCCATCCACAAGGAAAGCTTAGATAATGACACAGAGACACCTGCAAGCAGTAGAGTGGCATATACAGACTAAAGTGGGAAAGATGCAGTGTTTAGCTAAGAATTTGAACGTCTGCTGATGTAACTGAAAACCATTCCTGTAATATTGTTATTTATGGCACCTTATGTTCTTTTCTTTTTTTTTTAATCTTTTCTGTCTGGGCCCACTTTTCTTCCCTTGCAGCACTTACTGATTCTGAGATTATGGCACAGGCTCTAGTCTTTCTTTTTGCTGGATATGAGACCACCAGCACATCTCTCAATCTTTTGTCTTATAACCTGGCGACTCACCCGGAGATACAGAGGCGGTTACAAGAAGAAATCGATAAAGCACTACCTGACAAGGTAAGTCAAAATCTTCTTTTAAAGAGAGAACATGAGATGATTTTGTTTCATAATATAACCTTTCTACAATCATTCCATCATTAGGGGACTATAAACATGCTTCTAAAAATTCCTTAGTAGCCACAGAAAGAAAATAAAAAACTTGAAAGAGAAGGCAAGTGAAGTAATTTCAACGTCAGTTATGTCTCTAAAGAAGTGTGGTTATGGTTGACGCAAGTAAAATAGTTAAATGCTATTGTTGCAAAGTAAAATATCCCTATTTTTAAACTTGCACAATAGGGTAAAAACAGAAAGCCAATATACGTCCAGTGTCCCAAATTGAGAATGTTCACGCCCGCATCGGTGGTCCACCGCTTCATACCATGTTCATCATTTAAATGTTTGCAGCACCTACGTCCATGGGGCATTGCTGGTAGAGGTGGATAATTTAGTGTCAAAAAATATATTTCCAAAAAAGCTATATCTCAAAATTTAGTGCTGGGAGTTGCTAATATTGTTTTTGTTAACAAGCACATTTTTGTCAGAAACCAAATTACATTTTGTAAATAATAAACTTGGTTTTAAAACTCAAACAAATTTGGGAGCAAAATGCAGCAGGGGTGGTGGGACAGATATTGGACCTATTAACAGGCACTGATGAAAACCTGCAGTGCCCTTAGGCTCAAAGCTAAAGCTCTCAATCATGGTCCATTTTATACAGTGTTTATGATGGGCCACAATAAAGAGCTCTGGAGTTGATACTGAAGGCACTGCGAGTTTCTCACAGTGCCTGTCAGTGAGTGAAATGAACTTTAAGTAAAAAAATAAAAAGGTTTCACTTACCTACTGCCTTGGTGCTCCTCTATGTCTTGTTGACAGTCCAGAGCCTCAGCCAACTCCCCTGTACCAATTCAGACACTGCTTTCATGCTGCTCACACAGCATGAGAGAAGCACCAGGATTGGCTGGAGCGGGCTGCCTCGACGTGCTGTCAGGCACTGGAGGCCTATACCTGTTATCCACCCAGCTGTCTAAGACAGCTCGGGCTGGAGAGGTTTAAAGTGCATGTCACTTTGGCCGTCGCAAGACAGTTGGCCAAAGTGACATGCACACTTTAAAATGAAGTGCAGTGCACACCACTTCTCCCTGATGCCAATCAGCAGCAATGCCCTACTCTCAGACTCCACTGCCAGCATGAAAATTAAAATGGTAATAAATTAGTTTTATTACCATTTTGTTTTTCTTGTTTGCTGCACTTGCAGCGGAGGGGTCGATGCTCCTCACCCTAATGGCGGAACTGCCGCTGGCAAAATGTGGAGGAGAAACAGGTTGCATTTTTCACACAATGCAACGTAGATTCAAAACCCGCCTTTTAGTAACTTTGGAAAAATACATTCGCTGAGTAATATTTTCCGCTGCCACAAGTAGGTCTGCAAGCCACAAATTATTTTGGGAGGTAGCTCTTTTAATTAAACGTCTTGGGTTGCCAAATGACAGGGTGCCTGGCCTTAGGTTGGCCTTAGGTTGGCCTGTCAATCTAGGACTATAACTGAGTTTTTTACATTGTAGTTTTGCTGCTTAGTGTAGCTGATGCTACAGTACCGCTTAAATTTGCTTGATTGATTGATTGCAAATTTCTGGGCACCTTATGAATGTCAGAGAACGGACCGCAGAAATTCTTCTGCCCCAGAAATTGCTTGGGATGCTCTGATTGAGTTTAACCTCTTTGATTGCGAGCAACTTTTAGACTACCCGGAGGAGAACGTCCAGTGGAGCTCGTGTCCTTATAAAACTGGAAAACACTTCTGCGTTTTATTTCTGTTTGCAGCTGCTCTTACCTACCAAAGTATTGACCATCAAGTGTTGCATCTTTGTCTTGCTATATTCTTATTCATGTTATTTCTTGTCTATCTGGGTACATTCCCTTATATGCATTTTAGTGTTCAGAGCCTTTTAGATCTTTCAGTACATCAAAATATTATTGACTGGGGTACCTAAATATTTTGGTACATGATAATTTGTTTCAATAGCAGAAGAGGTCCTTATTAATCTTAAGGTATTTGGGCTAACACAGCACTTTTGTGCCCCACACTTGTTGCTCCTCACGCCATGTATCTTGACCTAATTTCTTTTAGCCCGCTCTCTTACATAAATATTGCCTATGATATAGTCAGACCACTTCGTAACTGCAGTTTTGAATATCCACTTGGGTTCAGAAATACAAAAGCTCTCATGATGCGTCTGAAGTATAGTGAAGTTGAGCCTTTGGTGGTGTCATGGTTTGCTTATTCACTTTAATTGTTCTTGTAAATCAAGCATCTTACAAAAACAAAGAAGACTCAGAGCATTCACTTTATTTGTATTCCTGAAAATTCTTTGTAGAAAACATGTAATTAATAAATGCGGCAAAGTTTTATTATTTTCTTCCTAATCATAATGTCCTATTAGTAATATCTTCCATGGCTTTCCCAACTTCACATAATTGTATCATTTCAGACTTCCCTTGGAACTGGGTAGAGATGAAATATGGTTAGGTTGACATCTCACACCAGATCATCATGAAATATGTCTCTTTCCCTACGTATCTTTGGTCTCAGGTGTGTTAGTTTAATGAAAGCAAAACATGACTACAAGGCCCAAAATGCATTACGTTATCAGATCAAAGTCCACAACTGGAAACACTACCTATAAATGACCTGGAGCATGGTGATAGCCCACGATCCATCAACTTTCAAATTATTATTAGGTGAGTCACTATTGTTGCAAAGTATTCCAAATCCAAGCTTTTTCCATACTCTCACATGCTACTTCTAACTCTTATGATGATGGATTCTCCTGGGAGATAATGTGAGGTGTTAAAAAATAATATTCTAGTCCAACATTGTAATATTTTGGGGAAGATCAAAATGATGTTTGTCTGATGTCCTTCACTTTGAAATATGAAACATTGCGGTGGTGATGTGTATAATATTTGGTAATTCTATAAAGTATGTTTGCTGTGTTTACTCAGTATGTCCTCTCTGCATCTGTTTTTAATTATCCTACCATACTGACAAAACCTTGGGGCAGCCTATCTCCGTTGATAATTTAGGTAATCTGAGACTTGCATTGCCTCCAGGAATAGATTACAAAAATGCTACTGTAACCGAGAAATTATACAGCAGTTAGCATTTCAAAAAGTGAAATCGCTGAAGACAATAATGTGTATTGTAGCCTCGGCCACTCACTGCTATAGCCCTGTGTCAAAAAAAAATTAAATAAGCTAATCATGCTTCAGTTCTAATTTTCGGAAAATGCAGTGGAGAACATCCTTTCCAAGTTTTTTGATGAGCTATATCAGAAACTTTATTAATAACTGCACGCGTAGAAATGTGTGTAAGTCATGTAATAAATCCTAATTTGTTTATCTCTACCCAGAAAAAGGCTCACTCTACTAAGTCAAATACTTTCCCTGACTCTACATTTGTTTGTAAGACCCTATTGTCTAAGAATCTTACTCAAATTTCAGAAATACTGCTGTATTAGATAGATTTTTAACTTGGGTTCCAAAGAATCCCTCTGCAATACTTTTGAAGAGTATGAATTCTGGCTAGTAGTTCATTGTAAGAATTTCTCCTAAGAGAGTTTCTGTTTCAACTGAGTCGAATTTGTCAACACTTAGGCAAGGCAGATCTGTTCTGTCTAAATCACTATTTTATCCTGATTTTTCAACTTTTTTTGGAGATTTAAAATGTGGTATGGAACTATCTCTCTACTCCCCAGTTCTCCTGCCTGTTATTATAAATCTTCCCTCATTAATACTTTATGTATTACACAGTCCCATTTGTTTTATTTTACTTGAGTAGTTGCTTATTACATGTCTTTCACCATAAACTGAAAAAGCTGTCACCTCAGCATTTCTATAGCAGATGGAATTTGACTGCCAAACAGTGAACAAGTCTATATGTCTGAGTGGTCACAAATATCTGTGTTCAAACCAACCTAACATGCACATTTTGTGGTTGATCAAAGTGTATCTTGCAGCATTTTGATGTGTTTTATCTCATGTATTCACTTAAGGACAGTGTGCCAGTATGTGTCCACGTACATATGTCTTCAGGGCATCTTAGTAGATCTGTTGTTTGAAAAGTGACTGTGTAGTATTCTGTGATGACCGATTAATTATGTGTTCTGTATTTAAAGTCAGAGAACAATATTCTGTCCATTATCCATGTGAGGTGTGCCTGGTTTCATCTATCCCAGCTCCTACCCGACTAAATATTATTTAATATATTAATTTGCTGCACCAGACACGACAGCACTCAATCTCCTGACCCAGATGATCATGTCAGTGCTAAAGTAATATTGGGGAATTCTGACTATAAAGTTTTTCCTTTTTCAAACAGATAAAGTTCTTTAACAGATATCAGGCAATTTAAAAGTGTTCACCAGTTTATTTATAGAATAGCAGATTTGAGCATACGCAGAGCATTTGAATTGTTTTTGAGGCAGTGATACAGTGCATCTAGTTTGTCATTCATTACAACATTGAAGGCCCCACCTAAAATGAGAATAATTGCAACATAATCTCAGAAAAGATGATGCATCTTCTCAGTAGGCCCATAGATCCTACTTACTGTGATCTGCTTCTCCTTTATTTGTATAACACACAGTCATCAACCTCACATTCTTATTTTATAGCTAGGTCTATGAATGCAAGTTATATCTGGTTACCATAGACATCACACCACCCCCAACTACTGTTCCCTGTATACTGAGGGCATAGATATGCATATATTAATTCATGGTTCAAGAAAGATGGCTGTAGTGGAACTGCACAGTGGATTGAGCTTTGTGCCTTGCTCAAATCAATAAATAGCTCCTTCTTACCTTGTCCTGTTGTGTTCGCTGTGACATTACCAAAACCATGCTAGTATTTAAAATGTGTACCTGACAGCAACAGCACCCTGGGAAGAGAGAGCGAGAGACCATTGGATTTGTCACTGGTTTGTGTACTGCCATAATAGAGTTGTGTGGCAGTTCTTCACCTGTGTGGTTGCCGTTTTAGAATCTGCCCACCCTGGACAGATTGAGGAGATTGCAAGCATGCAGAGCTCTTTGGTGGTATTGGATTAGGTGCTGTTGACACAGCCAGGTGATGCAGTTTAGCAGGAGCAACTGTTACTATCAGCACAGAGATGCGCTGAGACACTGTGGAGGCTGGTGGAGCTGCTGCCAGTGTTGGCCCTTTGGGATTCAATTCTGAAATAAGCTTTAGATGTTATCAATGTTGCATAGACCCCTCTTTCTGTGGTGGTCTGGTGATATGCAGTGTCGGTTCTAGTGCTGGGAGGCCTTCGGGTATCCATGTGCTATATAAGAACTCCAGAATAGCGTAGAATAGAATACAGTACAGACCTTTGCCCTGATACATTTAATAATTGCTGGACTCTTTTGCAATACTCATAATCATTGTAATGCATGTGATATGTAGACAAATAAAGTATAATTAAACAATCATACAATGTAAAATACCAACCATTGTATGTGTGTACTGATTTCAGGGTATGCGGTGGGGCTCTGTGTACACCAACTTTAAGAGAGAAATGTTCTGATGCTTTTGTCAGACTCCAAGCACTCCCACTTACCTGAGTATAGCTCAGTAGGTGGAGGGAGAAACACTATCAGTTTCCTTGTTGTCTGAAAAAGTCATAGTTGAATTCTCTAACAAGTAGAACACCACCTGAGAAAGAGAAGAGCAAAGATAAAGTAAAGTAGAGCATAACAGAATTTTCAGCTTCTTTCTTAACAAAAGGAAGTTTCCAGGCAGAACTGCCTCGGGTATCAATTTACATTGGTTTCAGGTCTGGCTAGGCGAAGGATCTGTAAGTAAGGGAAACTATCAGCCGTGAAAACACTATAGAAAGAAATCAGTGCAAAAGTAGGAACAGCCTGAACTCGAGCCAACCCTGGTCAAGGTATCTGCTAAACACACACAATCTTAACAGAAGGGTAACCCTGCAAGTCTTGTGAGAGGCATACAGCTCTACTAAAACTCTGAGAATGAAGCCATCCAGAGGAAAAAGCAGTGGGCAAAATAATCCTCCACCATATTATTCTGAGGAAGGTGGAAATTCGAAGTGCGAATTCCCATTAAAACTTAGCATTACCTTCAGAAATAGAATGTTTTTTATCACCCAACTTTCAAACAAGCTCTTAGTGTTAATGTAAAAGCACAATAATAAGTCATTTACACAAAAACGGTGTGGTCCTGTGAGAGGCAGAGATTTCTCAACCTCCAGGGGAGGAAATTCATGTCTTGGCCTCTTTTTGTCCTAGACTAATTCTCAAAACTAGGCTAGACCAATTTTAAATACTGCGTACATAATAATACAATTTGCCACGTGACCCCCTCAATACCAAATATACGCAGATCTATTGCAGCTTGGCCAGACGGAAACCAGCACTTTGACTTAAAACTCAGCTTGCCACCTCAGGATTAGCTCAATGAAGCATAACAGAATTGTAGATGTTATTGTATGAGATACCCCTTTACCCACAGAATTAAGCTTATAAAATTGCTTTCCCAACTTGAAAAAAGTCTCAAGCCAATATATCACAGCAAGTAGGACATTTCAGTGTTGTAAACATGCAGCATTAGCACCATAATGTTATCAATGATATGGAGTTTTAACAGAAGACAACTAAAGGCATGATAGAAAATGCACACAGTTTATACCTGGGGCATTTTCAGCGAACACATACATCTTAATTTTTATACAGTAAACTGCTTTGTTTCCGTGAGCTTCATACGTTGTGAAGATATATTTTAATCCAGGCTTCTCCCTGTCTTTCCATATCAGGCTCCTCTTACATATGAAGCAGTGATGCAGATGGAATACCTGGACATGGTCATCAGTGAAAGTTTGCGACTCTACCCCCCTGGAGGAAGGATGGAGAGAATGTGTAAGAAAACCATAGAGATCAATGGAATAACCATTCCAGAGGGGACACTGGTGATGATACCAGCATACGTGATGCATCGTGACCCAGAGTATTGGCCAGAACCAGAGATATTCAACCCCGAAAGGTATCTCAATTATTAGGAAGAGAAAATGGAAATGGGAAACGCCTGGACATAAGAATCTAAAGTCTCATGTACAAAGGCCATTAGGGAACGCAACTTCTGCGAGTCACACAATCACAGAGTTTCTAACCGCAAAAATTATTTCTGATCCATAAAATAACTTTTGCGATCCATTTAGACTTTTAAATACAATGGAGCCTGAAAGAGATGTCCCACCCCTATTACAAATTCGGAAAGCAAAGTACCAGTGATTTACAAGCTCAATTGCAGGCACAAATTACCCGCCAACCCCACGGTTGGGATGGTAACTGATTAACAAATGGGAAGGAGGCCCCATTAGGACCCCCAGGTTGCATAAGGAACACAAGCTGCTTTTAAAAAAAAATATTTTAATTTTGGAATGCAGCCATAGACATGGTGGTCTTTTGCCTCCTGCAGGCCACTATCTTTGTGACTGCAGCCAATCACAGGGGGTAGCAAATTGTGACCTGCCTAATGAATATTGATTAGACAGGTGGTTCTGCTAACCCCTGCAATTCTGTATTTTCTGGTCTGGCCTGTTATTCTAAAGGACGGTTTGCAAAATGCTATTCCATTCGCAAAAAGCCAGTGCACAATTGCAACCATTTTTCAAATAGAATCCTAGGACATCAGCCCTGTACTCTCTTATAACAAAACTCAAAGTAACCAAGGAATTATTGTAGGCTCAAAGTAACAAAGACATGATCATACTGCCCTGATACCACCGCTTGACTCCTACTGGGCCCTCTCCCAGTGCTTCTGCAGTCAAACCCTTTTTCTGGAAACCTTTTATTTGGGAGAATACCTTGTCACTCTCATATCCCACTCCCCACATAACTCACAGCTTGCCATCCACACCCGTCTCTAGCCACACTCTTCTCTTTGCGTTACATACCTCTTAATGCATGAACAGTTTGATGGGACTTGGATGACTCATACACCTTTTGCCGTATGAAACTTGTGCCCTTTTTCCACATCTAAGTGTCCTTTCTTTTTACACCTAAGCTACAAGTGCTATAAACATATCGATGTGGCTTGAAAATAACTAAAAATGCAAAATTCAGGCATACAAAAGCAGAATTTGAAACATTCTTGGTCGTTTCGAAATATTTACCTATAGAGGTTTTTTCAGTTGAATTAACTATAGTTCTTCAATGCCTAGATATCAAGTCTGCAATTTCCATTCATGGCTGGAATGAACGTCAGATTATCATTAATAGCAGATTCTAGTCTAAAACCATAAAGAAAAAGCACATTACGTTACATTTTGGCCACATAGTCTTAAATAGATAGGTTTTTGAACAAACAAACCCATTCAATTTATAGACCACACATATATTATTGCACACATCTAATAATGGAAACAGAATTAATCACAGAATTGATGATTTTCATGTAGTTGGTTGTACACAGAGCGAGCACTGTTGCCTTTATGTCACTCAATGTATCCACAGATATTAAACAGTGAATTGCTTTGATATGTTGCTGTTTACCAATCAAATTGTGTGTATGTTATTTTGTTAAGTTAAAAGGTATTCATGTCGTCATTCGCCATTTTTCTAACATGTGGAAACACATGCTCAGAAGAATATAATGTTGATGGTCCTTCATGTAAGTTACTTCCACATCAAAGTTAGAATCTGTTGCAACTGGCTTTTTAAGACAGGGAGACAAAAGTGCCGTCACCAGGATCATGAATTCCTTTTCTATGCCCAACTGGAGTGAAGTCCAATGACATCATTACTGGGCAAGAGCAGGTGTTATGAGTGTGTCGCAGTTCTGTAATTTTGAGAGAGAATGGTTTGCAAGAGTTGGATGATATCTTGTGAGGGAAAGCAGTCTGCCCCAGGGATCTTAGACTGTGTGAAAGCAGCCAGTGGCTGTACACGGTGCTATTAATGACAAGCAGGTACGGTCCCGTTTCGTAGGAGATGTAGAGGAGGAAATGCTTATCCTGGATGATTACTTTGTCTTCCCTCTGGTCACCACTACACTTTTCAAGTTAATACATTTTCTGGATTTCTTTCCACAACATGGTCCAGAACTGGGTTTTCTAGACCCTCCAGGACTAAGGACTTAATCAATAGGCAAACCTGCGTCTGAACACCTTGGTGGACTGCAACCTTTTTGCAACCCACTGAGAACTATTTGAGTGATAAGTAGTCTGCGTAAAGAACAATTCTGTGCGATTTCAAAGGGATATGTTGTAGAATCCAAAGCCCCTTTCATAACAAATAGACCCACTCAAAAACATTAGGAATCTAGGAAAAAAATATGCTCAAAATTTATTAAAATCGAAATCCTGGGGGCGTGGCCAAGATGGCAGGTGTGTAGGAGCGCCTTCCCAGAACTCTGCCGTCCGCGTCTGTCAGGGACCAGGCCTGCACAGCAGCTGTCCGAGACTATAGTCTCGCTTCTGGGTACCCCTGGGGCAGGTGAGCTCAGCCACGACACGGGACAGGTGGTGACAGCGGCATGCCTTCCAGCGCTGCGGCTGGCCCGGGCCTCCGGAGCTGAGCAGGTGCATCGCAGGACTGATTGAAGCCGGTGGACGGGGGTGAGTGAAGGCGGTGAAAAGGAACGGGAGGGGCAGTGACACCGACTCCTGGGCCCTCCCGTCGTTTGAACTGGCGGCTGCATTTGCGGCACTCTGGGCGCCCTCTCTTCCTCGCCATCGCTCAGTGACCTTGCGCTGCATTGGGCAGGCATGAGGCATGGTGGAATCGCCCTCTCTCTTGTTGAGGAGGAGAGGATGAGGGAGAAGCCGAACATGCAGCGCTCCAGGACGGGGAACTTTGTTAATTGTACATTATATGTTGATTCCTGTTACTCATATTTCCTTGCTGGTGACCGCACTTGGCGTATCGTCAGTTTTGAAGATACCTATAAGAACTGTTGCTTGGGTCATATGGCCTACGACCGGGCAATTGGAAAAAGACCTAGCACTTTTTATACACCACTTGAATGGTGCACATACTTAATCTTAATGTAAGGGGGCTTAATGCTCCTTTGAAGAGGTTTGCTCTTTTCTCATTACTTCAGGAAATGAAATGCAACATCTGCCTACTGCAGGAAACTCAATGGTTGAGAGTGGACTGGAAATGACTACGGTCAAGATGGTATGACCGTCAGCACCATTCACTGGAGCAAGGCAGGGGTAGCAATTTTGCTGGATACACATTTCCCAGGGAAGATAGTAGGCATACCAGCGGAGATACCCGGGAGACTTGTCTCCCTAAACATCACCATACATGGTTGCAGGATAACAGTAGCAAACATTTATGACCCCAGTGACCATCAAGAAAGCTTTCTTAAAGATGTGATAGAGAGAGTTCTTACTACACCGAACATAGATGTCATTATAGGGGGAGCTTCAGTATAGTGTTGAACTCCCAAGTAGACAGATCCACCCAACGACATGGTCAGTCAGGAGCCTTTTCAAAGGGCTTCCGGGAATGGCTGCGTGAGGCAGGCTTGATGAACATATGGCATCTGTGCCACCCTATAGACAGAATTTACTCTTTCTTTTCAGCTGCCCACCAAACGTAAGCTTGTATAGATCTCTTTCTCACCACACCATGCATTAGTAGTGCGGTGTCCCGCTCAGAAATTGGGGCGTCCTCTATTTCTGATGATTCTCCTATGACTCTGCATCTCGCCATCCACGCCCTCCCATTAAATATGTAACCCTAGCATCTCAATACGAAATCACTCACATATGAGGATACCTTAGCCAAAATTCGAGATACAATAGACCATTACTTACTCATAAATGACACCTCCGAGACCAATATTGACACATTATGGGAGGCACTCAAGGTTGTTCTTCAATGACAATTTATAGCTATTGCGGCGAGATTTAACACAATGTGACGTAATAAACAACAGCAGCTAGAGGACACTATCCGGGACCTGGAGGTCTCACACAGGCTTATGGGGTCGATAGCAACAAGGAGGCTCCTGACCACGACCCGGAAACGGCTGCGAGCACTGGGTATGGATAAGGCGGAATATGCCTTACTACAGACAAAACAGAAGTACTATGTGGGGGTGGGGATAAGGCTGGGCGCCTGCTAGCCCAACGCCTTCGATCTCAGGCTGTGAAGAGGAGGGTGGTGGAACTGAGACTACCCAATGACACCTTGATACACTGAGACGACCTGACCCTTAAGCAATTCAAAGACTTCTACGCCTCCAATGAACTTGATCTCAATGGTGTGGGGGCTTATCTGGACTCCACCCTCTGACCCAGATCCCGCTGGCGACTAGTGCAAACTTAGAAAAATACATTACTCCTACTGAAAGGCTCCTGGCCATCCAACGCCTCCAAGTGGGGAAGGCACTGGGTGCCGATAGCTTGGGGGCAGAGTTCTACAAGACTTTTGGGACTCAGTTGGCTCCCATGCTGGCTAGACTGTATAATGCCCTTGGCACTGCTAGCGCCCCCCAATCCATGATGCACTAGGGCACAATAACGGTCAAACCCAAGACTGGGGTAGATCCACAGCTGTGCTCCTCATATCGTCCCATCACTTTGCTAAATGTAGACGCTAAGATCTTCACGGGCATACTGGCCCATAGGCTGGGCCCGTACATGCAGCACTTAGTGGACCCGGACCAGACCGGGTTCATTCCCGAAATATCGTGTGCTGATGATACTACGCGCCTTTGCCATTTATTGGACAGGATTCACCGCTCACAAATACCTGCCCTATTCCTTTCTGTTAAAGCAGAGAAAGCCTTCGACCGTGCACTGGCCGTAGCTATATGCAGTCTTGGGGCATTGTGACTTGGGTCCTAGGTTCTGTAAATGGATCCATTGTAACTGTGACATTCCCAGAGCTGTGGTAAGCAGTTCCATATTTCTAGGGGCATGCAACAAGGTTGCCCCCTGTCGCCCTTATTGTTTGCCTTATATATGGATCCTTTTGCCGAACACATAAGACAACAACCCTGCATAACAGGCATTCCTATGGGTGGTTGAACACATAAGCTGGCCCTATATACGGATAAAGTGCTCCTTTATCTGGCCCAACCACAGACTTCCCTTCCGGCAGTCATAGAGGAGTTGGCAGACTTTAGTGAAGTTTCCACCTTCAAAACTAACCTACACAAATCATACAGTTTGAATCTTACCCTACTGAAGGCGGACAGGGCTCCCCTGGAGGCCTCCCTATCTTTCTCCTGGGCTACACATGGGATTAAATACTTGGGTTTGCAGATCCTCCCCACCTTAGAGGCTACAGTAGAATACAACTATAATACGATTTTACAGACTGCCCGGGTAGACTTAACTGGGTGGAAGACGTATGGCCTCTCTTGGCTAGGGTGCATGCCCGGGTCAAGATGACACTCATGCCGAAAGTGCTTTATATTATGCAGACTACCCCTGCAACTACCCCCTAGTGTACTGGACAAAATACAAACACACATCTGGGACTATATATGGACTGGCAAGAAAGGCAGAATGGGGAAGGCTCAAGCATATCTGACTCAGGCCGAGGGGGGACAGGGAATCCCACACCTGCTGAGTTACTTCCATGCAGCCCAATTACTCTACAAGGTAGAATTGTCACAGCCATACATTGAGAAGCATTGGTGTTTGATTGACCAAGCCATGGCCGTAGGACATACTTGGAAAATTCCACAGCTGCCGTCCATCAGGTGTCTATATCTACCCTATCTTGAGAGCCACATTAAAGTCCTGGGATAGAGCTCAGGTGAGGAAGGGACTATCTACTCTAATCTCTCTGCAGACCCAGGGATGTGGAATTCCTATGGACATCTTGTTTGGGGTCAAGGGCAACAAGTTTTCATGTTTACTTTGTCCTTGGGACAAGTAGGCCCAACCCTCTGCAGCACAAACCCTTTGGCTGCCAGTTTACAGAGAGTGGAACTCTCTGCAGTTGAGGTAATGTGCTTCCAAAAGATAAAGCTGTTCGAACTTGTATTTATGGTTCATTATTTGAAAGCCTTCATTATTAGGGTGAGTGCTGTAAATAAATGTTTTAAGGTCCACTTCACTACTGACGTTGGTTCCAGTACAAAAAAAAAAAAAAACTTTTACACACGTTTGAAACCTTTAGGCTATGAGGCTAAGTATAATGCTCCCAGAATGCTCTCTGATTAGATGCAAATTTTTGCAGAAGCTTGTAAGCAAGAGATAAGAGTCTTTGCTTTTAAAATAAAATGTTCAGAAAAAATGCAAGTAGGGAAAAAGTTTTGCTACCATGAAATCTTAGGTGCTATTTCTTTGCAGTGTCATTTAGTAAAATGTGTTGATGCATGCTAGTATTACCCAAAAATATTTCTAATGGAAAATCAGTGTAACCATTTTCAACACGATTATGGGAAGCATGAAAATGAACAAACACTGAAAAAAGTCAACTGATCCTACATATTTTTATAAGTCTTTTAGTTTCATCAATGCGTGTCTTGTTTTGACAAGGCTTTTGTAACAATTTATTGTTGTGGGAGCTACCAGGCCCTCAACATTGTAACAAACACTGGCAAACTCCCCCCCCCCCCTCAAAAGTTTTTGAACTCTAAAAGCACACGTTGCCACCAGTGGCATAACAAAGGCCCCGTAGCTGCCCTCCAGGGGACCCCTTCAGCACAGCACCTGCCCTGAGTGAGTCTAAAGAGGGGGCTTCTCCATGTTATTTGTAAAGGGGCACCCTCCAGTTTCGTTACGTCACTGATTGCCACTGTAGTTCCTGACACTGAACAAAACTACTTTGTGTGCCAATATGCTCCTTGTGGAAGAACAGAACGCGATCACTCACAGTAAAGCCAGCCGATAGAGGGAGAAATAGAAGTTTAATAAGAACAAAATGTCCTTGTTAACATGAGACCTAATTAGGGACCAAGACCCACATCTAGGTAGCTTTTTGCACGTCGCAAACTGCGAATTTCGCTGTTTGCGATGTGCAAAAAGCACATCGCGATGCACAAACCCAGTTTTGCGATTCGGTAACCTGGTTACCGAATCGCAAAATGGGTTTGCGACTCGCAATTAGGAAGGGGTGTTCCCTTCCTAATTGCGACTCGCAGTGCAATGTAGGATTGTTTTGTGACCGCGGGCGCAAACCAATCGGAGTTTGCACCCATTTCAAATGGGTGCTAACCCATTCACAAAAGGGAAGGGGTCCCCATAGGACCCCTTCCCCGTTGTGAATGTCACTGTAAAGATTTTTTCAGAGCAGGCAGTGGTCCGGTGGACCACTGCCTGCTCTGAAAAAATGAAACGAAAACATTTCATTTTTCGTTTTTGTAATGCATCTCGTTTTCCTTTAAGGAAAATGGGCTGCATTACAAAAAAAAAAATGCTTTATTGAAAAGCAGTCACAAACATGGTGGTCTGCTGTCTCCAGCAGGCCACCATCCCTGTGGGGGCCGCCATTCCCAAGGGGGTTGCAAATTGCAACCCACCTCATGATTATTCATGAGGTGGGCATTTGCGACCCCCTTGCGAATCGCAGATGGTGTCAGGGACACCATCCTACATTCGGATTTGCGACTCGCAAATTGCGAGTCTCAAATCTGAACCTACCTACCTGTGGCCCCAAATTCTTAAAGTCACAAAAGTGCACCCATGGTATATGTCTTTGAATTAGTGGCTTTCAAGAGAAGTATACCAGGAAATCGTACCCCTATAAAATATTTGTGAACTGTATTTTAGCATGGGTAAATACTCATGTGTAGATTTGCTCATGTGAAAATCTATTGAGCATTTGCAAGTTCATTTTCCCTCCAGCCACTTTCTTCCCAACCCTGGAAGAAGTTCTAATTCTGCCATTGTCGGGAATACATTTCCAACCTTTTTTATTGTGGGAAAATATTAGAGTGAAGCTGGTGAATATCTTTAAAACATGCAGGTTAGTAGATTTGCAGACTCAAAGGCATTCCAGCCCTGGAACTTTTGCTTACTGCTTCCTCCAGCCCCAGTATGCAGATCTGCAGAAAGGTGCAAAATAAGGAAATTGCTACAGTAGGGATTGAAACTGAAAGTATTCAAGCCCTACTATGGTAGAAGCCCTGGCATAATCAGAGAGGCTATTATCAGAGCTCTTACATAATGAGATTGCTGCCATAATTTGACGCCACACCACATGGCACCAGAGGGACAAGTAGATCTTTTTACAGGACAAGTAGATTTGAGAAGCAACCTGTCCCCTGGACAAGTAGATATTTAAATAAATTCCACACCCCTGAGACCCGATTCATTGAAAGTCCAGATTTCCCCCTGCACAAAGCAAAACATTGTTCGCAGTATGGCGTGAAGCCAATTGTAAAAGAATTGGTGACCTCCTTGATGCGGATGGGATCATGGACTTTGCCCAGGTACAGGAGAGTTACGATCTTCCAGAAACAGCACACTGGCAATATTTAGCAGTCCGCCACTGGGTGACATCCCCATTGATACAACCTTATGCGAGCAGACCCCTAACGCCATTTGAAAGATGATTGCTTATGCGCACATTGGATAAACGACTTTTGTCTGACATATACACCTGTCTAATTACCCCCCCCCCCCACGTTAGTTAGGCGTGGATGGGAGCTGGAGTGCGGTCGCTCATTTACGGATAAGGAGTGGCGTGATAACCTTTATCGGGCACGGGTCACCGCCTGCAATATGATTACCAAAGAGATGTTTCTAAAGCTAGCCCACTATTGGTACTACACACCGGTGAGGGTTGATCGGTGGAGAACACATAGCGAAAGTAGGTCTTGACGTAACTGTGGCCAGGATGGCACACTTATTCTCATACTGTGGCATTGCTCCAAAATTGATCCTTTTTGGGGTAACTGTCTTGCAGGCTGCAGACAAAATATACAACACCGCTATACCAAGATTCCATAGTTACGTGTTACTGGGACTTCCTAACTCGCAAACATACCCCCTCCGTTACCTAAGAGGCCGTGCTATCACAGTAGCCCAAGGGGCAGCTAAGCAACTGCTACTCTCACCCTGGGGCTCCAATGTAATACCCACACACACTGACTCGCTACATAAACTATGGAACATACTAGGGATAGAAAAACTGACAGCGGCAGTGGCTGGCCTGCTGCCCGTTTTTGATCAAATGTGGGGTCCGTGTATCCAATATCTACTAGAAGAGTTTAGGGAACGTCATGCCCGCTGTACCTACGTATTCTCGGATTGACCACTTCTGATATTGACAGTACATATAGACTGCTGAGGCAACGGAGAGTGGTCCCGACACCATTTGTTTATTTTTCAACTTACCCCCTGGACTCTACACAGGAATGATCATCATCATAAATGTTCTCCTCACCCTTTCCCTATTCCACTTTTTCCCGTTTGATATGATAGGAGCTCCCCACCGGCCATTTCTATGTAGGTGGGAAATGCTGTATTGTTCTTTGGCTGTCTTATATGATAATATAACAAAAAGTCAAAATCTTATCCCAGTAAATAGTCACAATGATAACAATGTACAAGGTAGTGACAATTATATTTATCAAGAGGCAGAATAATAAAAAAAATTGTAACATTATGATGGTATCATTAAGCTTCTTTATAGCAGTATCCCGATCCCTCGTTTCTCCCAGCTAATTAGGCTAAAAATAGCATTAAAAGGGCCCTACTTCGAGCTTCATAGATGGTTCTCTTCTGCATAACTTTTCTGAACAATTGAACCAATGTTCAGCAAGGAACAGCCTCAGCTTGCTGCATCTGTGTCTCAAAGTCAGCAGATAAGTTGAGTAAAGGCTGGATGTGCTTCTCTGTATCCATCAGCAAGGGAAGGTGATTACTGCTCTGTATGACCTCTCAGTCACAAAGCTCTTCTATATCTCATAACACTCAGCTTTAAATAGTATGTCTGAAAATTATTGAACATTTTAAAAATAAACAATTAATAATAAACCTTTGTAACCTTTAATTTACTTATATTCTCTGAAACCTTGCTCAGCGCACCAGTCGTACTGACACCACAAGAGTGCGCATCTGAAATGAATTGAATGTACTCATTTCCATCTCAATATAAATATGTTATAGATGTAGGAGCTTCTGCCAGGTCAATATTGTAAATTTAGCATCTATTGATCATATATCTGTGTGTTTTTGATTATGCGTGAAACTATTATATATATCTAGACAATTAAACAAAAGCTCCTGTATGTACCCCTTTGGTATGGGGTGGCATGAAGGCTGTTTTAATAGATGTATGATTGGTATGGATGTAGTGTGATATGCATTTGGGGTTTGTTTGTGTAAGGGTCAGGGCAACGATTATCATTGAGTAAAAATGTAAATGTTTTCAAATATTACAAATGAATGCTATGCATCTGAATAAAGAAATAATATATTTGCTATCATGAAAAGTAGTATTGTGGTCCAGTTAATGTATGAGTTTTGATTGAGCATTGTTTGGAAGTGGGTTGTTTTCTTTATGCTTTTATTTAACTCTCCCCGTTCCACTCCTTATCTTTTTTGGCTTGGGGGACCCCTTAGTCAATATTTCAAAATAGTTTTCTTGGGACTCTTGATTTAGTATTGTTTGGAGGTGTTTTTGTTTTGTGCTTCCAAGCAAATATTATAACCAACAATTATTATTTTTTCAAAGGAAGTCCTAGGACTAAAATAATTCACCTTCAGAACATTAGTGTTGATGATTTTCCTTTAATCAGTTTGCTCTCATGTTAAAATATAGTAACCTTGATGGTTCATGGCTGGTATGGTGGTTCTAGGCACCTCTGAGTTTTTTGTTTCTGCCTTCCAGCCTCTGATAGCTTGGAGGGGAAGCCCCTTCATCCTTATTGATTTTATTCAACATCTGAGAGGTTCCTGATATACCTCCTACAATTGCATTTTGCATTTTTGTATTCCAAGAATATATTTCCCAATCTATACCCTTTAGTGAAGCTTCTAAGTAGAACAATCACAAAAGCAGACTTTCGGATCAGTGGGTTTGCTATTTGGTTTGGGATTACTTCATGGATTTCTATGCATTCTGTTCCAATGCTTCCTTTAACTTCTGTGTCATCAGCTTGGTTTAGTAGAACGTCAGCAATTTATGAGGTTTTGTGTCATTTTTGTTTTGTTTCAATTGCTTTTTCACCCCTTTCAAATTCAGTATTTTGTATTCATGAACCTAAGCCAATATCATCTCTTTATTTTGATATTAAGAATTCCTTTCAAACCCTGTAGTGAGGGATTCTTGGCTTATGTCATAAATTCACCCTTACTTTTACTGTCGCTTTTTTGTAATCATTGGGAAGATGGTTTATACATCATTTTTAATATTGATATTCTTGCTGCCAGTGCTCTTGTTCTTGGTTCCTTTAGGCTCCTTGCTTTTCGTAATGGAGTAATTGTGCCAATACCTTTGCCTGCATCTTCATTAGAGAAAAACAATGTGAATGCGCTTAACAGCACACCATAAAATGTTCCCGAAGCAATTTGGTCCAAGTGTAATCATCACTGATTCACTTATAGTATTGCTAGAAAACTAATACACTTAACATTGATAGTTTTACCTTGCTTATGTAATGGTTCTTTTTCAATGAAGTCTAACTGTATTAGCCTAGATGTCCCTCTATGATATGGAAAGCTCCCCTACAGTGCTAAATTTGTTTTCTTTGTTTTTTTTTCATAATGACATTCTGACATTAACCCACCTTCCCAGTTTATATTTTATGCACTTTTGTTTCATTTAATTTTCTTCCTTCTACTCACACTAGCTCTTCCGAAAAAGTGCCTTTTTATTTTAGTGTCAAGTATATTCCTTTTTTTAAATTGATATTTGTAACTTAGAATTTGTATCACTGGTGTAAATATGTGACAGCATCCATATTCATAACCCTCCCTAGCTCCCACACTTTTTCCAATGCATACATTCTCTGCAAAATTGCGATTGATTTTTGCTGTCAGATTGAATCAATCTCCTCAGCTGCATAAAAATGCAATAAGCAGGTGTAACCATTATTGGCCTAGTCATAGATGCAGAGACAACTAAGGCCTTTATAGTGAGTGAAGTGATTTCAAACAATGGAAGCAAATGTGATGAGTTCAAATCTGCTCATTGCTCCTCTACTTTTTCTGTGATCTCTCATTATATTCAGGTTTAGTAAAGAGAACAGAGAAACCCAAGAGCCTTACACTTTCCTACCTTTTGGAGCTGGGCCCAGGAACTGCATAGGAATGAGGTTTGCCCTTCTCATCATGAAAGTGGCCCTGACCATCCTACTGCAGACCTTTTCATTCCAGACTTGCGAAGAAACACCGGTGAGCAATAAAACTATATACTGACTTTACAATAGGTTTTAGAGTTGCAATTATTTGTTATCTTTATTTAGTATCTTTTACTTCAATGTCTCGCCAATATAGTCACTTCAAGTTTTCTAAAGATAGATAAAAATATATGTTGTTGACATCTGCTCATCTAACTGCATATCTCAAATCCCCAAATCTCTGCTGATCTCCTGCCATGCCACTTAGTTTAAATGTATCCGTGGCCCAACAGGGATAACTGATAGTGGAGCTGCCTAAACATGTTACAGTGTTTATGTAATTTCTGAGGCACAAACTGTAATCCATAATTTAGGAACAAAATTAGGCATTTCATCAAGTAAACTTACAGGAAAGTCTCAAAATGTAATAAAATCCTTGCTTAATGGTCAATCGTCCTTGCGTACATTAAAGAATTCTGATCCCTTTCCAGGCTTAGCATAAATATAATCGGTTATAGTACACCACTATGTGTAAAATATAAAGATTAGGAAAACAAAACGTCATTGTCATCGTCTCCAACAACTGCAAATGTCCAGACCCTCAACAGTTTACACAAGATATGTAATTTAAGAATACAAACCTTAACAAACTCCAGGGAATGAAGCACAATGCTGCAGATAGATCATCATCAGATCAGGGCTGCATAGAACTGCCCAATGATTTCATTTAATAATAGTAAGTAGGGTGGATTTGCCCGAGATCAGTGCTGTGAAGCATTTTCAGATTTAATATCCCAGTGCCTTTGAACCAAACTAATTATGGCTCCAATATGGATAACATCTTGGCATTGTAGCCTGATCCTTAAATAAACTTTTTTGTAGAGAAGGTATGAGACCAGAATTACGTCTGTCATATCATACAATGTTCATACTTGATGTGAGTTAAAAAATATTCACTAATATTTGGGTACAACAATAGAGCCAAATGACTCCTAGAATAACAGGGTGTCTCAAATAGGGGTTTGTTTTAGGTAGATACATCCCGTAGTTAATGCTTCTCCTAATTTCAGTAATCCTTACAACCAACCAGTTGAATTTTCTACTACCAATTATTTGTGTTATTTAGGAAAGGCTTTTTGCACTTGGCTCATTAGATGGGCGTGATTAGTACAGAAGATCTTTGGTATTTCATGTAGAAGGAGAAAATCTTAAAATCAAAATAAATTTGGGAAAAAAGATTGACTCAGAATCAAATATTACTGATAGATAACAGATGTACAATATGCGGCTAGTTGAGCATCAACATATCAGAAAAAATAGAGTCCATCTGCAAGTTAAATTGTCATTTCCTTGTAGCAGCCACTATGAAAGTTTTGCAGAGATGGGACAAACCATTTTTTTCTTGGATACCTTTGTCAAAATAATTACTGCAATTCTTTTAATTTGGCATTTTCAGTTTGTGTCTAGTTGTATTACGTATAACTATCTGAGTTTCAAACAAACATCGCACATAAAAAGGAATGGCTAAAATGTGTATTAAAGTTAGACATTGCCCGTGAGAGGTTAGAGCCCTATACTACCCTATATGTGTTTATCTGCAGTGTACGAAACCTTTTTCATAGCCACCATTACAAATATATCTTTAGTAAGAATCCAGATTTTTGATCTTTTGGTCTACTGCAAAAGAAAGAGTGAAATGGTCACAATTCACTGCAGATGTATTGCTGAATAGATAAATGTGTGCTGCTTTATAATTGATTTAAGATAAATATTTAAAAAGTAATTGTTTCTGGGTAAGGGAACACGCATTAATAAGGGTACAATGATCGATCTGGAGAGAAATGAATGAAAAGGTGACATTTTGGTTTGACAAATGCATTTTCATTAAAGCTTTAATTTCCACTTTGCTTCCACTCGTGCTTATGCTCTAACAGTAAGTTCTCTTGTCGGTTTCCCCCAAAGATTCCTCTGGAATTTGACCCAAAAGGCGTTTTGAGACCCATCAAGCCCATCGTCCTCAAGTTTGTCCCCAGGGACGGTAGACAGCTTCATGAATAAGATTTGATGAAGATGCAACTCTTCAGCATAGGAGCGCCAGGCATAAATCAAGCTGAGAAATGTACTTCTGAAATGGAAAGTCGTCATCAGAAAAAAGACATTACAAGAAAATGCTTTTCCTTTAGATACAAGATTTGATTTTCATTGCTTGTAACTAAGTCTATTTCAAAATTAGAAATTATCTTAAAACTCTACTTCTTATCAGTTGTTTTCCATTGTGTACTTTTTCACCTAAAATTATGACCATTGTTTTTGCTATCGTGTTGCGTTTTGCTTTTATGAGGAATCTTAATAAAACTGAAATCTTTTACTTCTGTGTTTCCTAAATACTAACTACGGCTGACACGAATTATAGGCATCAAAGTTTGTGAAATTATTGGTATACATGTGTTCCTATAACAAACATATTGTAATGTAGTGCAGGATGTAAAATGCGCCAGGGTTCAAATAAGTGAAAATAAAACATCACTTAAAAAATGTGGTTTTATTTTCCAACTTTTCGATAAAGTGTATTTATCTGTTATTCGCAGGATACATATTTAGGCAAGCCACTAATTCACACTATTATTATTAATACTTCTATTATTATACAAGCTAAAAGAAAGTCAATTTCTTCAGCGGAAATTGCTAACGTTTTTTGGGATTACTCCTGTGAATTATATGCTGCAATTCCGAGCTGCAAAGTATACCATGCTGTATTCAAGGCACGTATTACATCTTAAGGCACAACAAAAAATGATGTACCCACGGTGTACATTATGTATGAAATATTGGGAGCCAAACAAAATTCAACAGAATAAATTCTAAATGTGGTCTCGCCATTTCTATAAACCGTTTCTATGAGTAACTAAAATGCATGCAATACGACTAATGGAACTGTAAAGGTACCAGCTGGTATGTAGCCAGTGATATTGACAGTGGGCGCATTTGTGTTCAGCAGACTCAACCCCACGGCGTTATGAAATAAACAGTGCTTACTTTTGTTGGTGGTTGCAGGTGGCCAGCTTCAGCACTCATTATCTGAGAACCAAGACTTATTTTCCAACATCAGGCTTTGACAAAGGGTTAAAGAAAAATATCATTTTTGAGTCTACATGAAGTCTCAAAAATGTTATTACGTAAAGAATAGTGAATTCAGGAGGTACACTTCGCAAAGTAGTTCAGCATCTAATGCTAACCCCTCACCATATTTCCCCAGTTTTTAAATTCTTCTTCACATGGACAACTGAAGCAGCAGGCATGCGAAAAAAACTGAAACTTTACAAAAGATTCTAACAGGTGCAGGATTTTTCTCATGAGAACAGTGCAAAAAGACCTTGAGGAAAGATAAAACAGTGAAGAGCCCAGATGCTGAGTTAGCTTAATCGAGAATTCTTGCTTTGCTTTCCCAAACATGAGAACGAGGCCTGTGCACGCCAGAAGCAAGAGTACTCAAACACTTTAGTAAAACGTGGACATACAAAGTGGATGCGTGTTACTAAACATGGCAGTTGTTTACGCTGTACTGAATCATTACAATACAGAAACACGAGTTTACAGTCTCTTCTCTTTTGCACCTCGCGGTGGAAAACCTACAGCAGATGTACAAGCATTAGTCTACTCATCAGAATTTCAATTTCATTTTTCAAAAGTACATTTATAAATATATTTTTCTATGTCGTCGTCAGCACTAGTCAAAGGAAATGAGTGGTCAGTGCCGTTATTGGTTCTAGATGATGAATAGTACACATGCATACGCATATAAAAATATAAATGGTCAGTACTAAAATAATCAGTATTGCAAATATTATTTCAACAATCGTAAGTGCCCAATCACCAAAGGTGCCTCACAGACATGGCCAACCACACTTCCATCAAGACTAAATGAATAATTAACTTCATTCCGTTATAGTTACTTGAAGTAACTCTAATAGCTGAATTTCTGTGGTTCTGTGTGTGTCAATTCAGAACCTAACTATAACGTCCCTGTAACCTTTTGGTTTTATTTAGTGAATTTGTGAGGTTTTTAAATGCTAATTCCTATCTATAACATTCTTGTAACCTTTGCTTTTTTCTGTGAATTTCTATGGTTTTTTTTAATGCAGCGGGGGACTGGCTGCCGGTCCTGGCCACGTGCATTGCTCCTGCATACAGGGAGCAGCTAAGATGCTGCTCCCTGCATGCAGGAGAAATCCTTTGATCTGTTTTCTTGCCCTCTTAACAGTGGGCAGGAAAACAGATGAAAAGTCCACTTCCAGCGAGTGGGAGCAGTTTTCCTGCTCCCGCCCTCTGGAAGTGGACCTACAGTTTGCTCTCACTTGGCGGGATCTGTCAAAGCTCCCACCAAGTGAAAGTAAACTGCTATCTATAGAGGGTCAGCACCTCGGGAGATAGGGAGCCAGCCCTGTGGGGTGGCAATCCCCAGGGCCGTTAATGGCTCCAAGAGGGCCGCTCCCTCCTTTATTTTGCACAGGGTCAGAACCAGGGAGGTGGTGGTCCAAAACTGGCAAAATATGGCCCTTTTCAGTAGTTTTGTGCCCCTGGAGTAATTTTAGACGTCAGAAGGGGGTCCATGTGGCCCCCCTCTTGTTGGGGTCACAAGCCCCGGAGAGGTAATGATCCCCGGGGCCTTTAAAGGCCCCCCTCCAATTAATTCTATATACCCCGGGGAGCTGGTGGTCCCTGGGGCTCAAACTACCCCTGGGGAGGGTGGCTGCTTGCGCCCCCTCCCCTTTTCTTACATTAAGGTATGCCCTCCGGGACCTGGCCTACCCGGGGACTGAAAAAAAGCAAGTATGCTTGATATTTTAAATTTCTTCATTTTTCTCCTGATCCATAGATCTACCTCTGTTTCGGGCAAAAAAATAAAAATGCTTCTTTAACCTGGCAGGGGTTCCTCGGGGACCCCAGTACCAGGCCTAGGGGTTCAGGGAATTCCTACCCTGCTTCTTTTTCAATATTTTTCACTTGTTTGGGGGGGACTCGGCTGAAGACGAATCCCAGAGTCCCCCAAATATCACTGTTATTTATTTTTCTTGTGCATTATGGCCCCCTGAAAGATGTGGGCCCCAGACGGTACGAGTGTTCCCCTGAACCACAGAAGCTGCAGGGGCTTGTGTTACTGCAGAGAGCCTAATGTACTGTGGCTAATATCTGTGAACAGTGGTGTAAACGCTCCTCCAGACCCGCTCTTCACATAGTCCCTCTACTTTTATTTTCACATATACATTTATTCTACCTCTTTCTCACATTAATTATTTTACCCTCCTGTCACATGCAGTGCGTGTTTTGAAAGGACCAGAAACAAAAAATCCCACAAATCAGTCAACAAGTGCATTGTTATCAACATTCGTTTGCTTTTGAGTGTTTGAGTTACATATTTGTGCTAGCAGGTAGTACAATAGAATCAGAAATGTATTTCGCTTCAGCTGAGGTAATCTCCGATTGCAGGGCGTGATATTGAGCCATTCAAGTTTTTAACTACCCCATGATTGACGTGTGGTGCGCAGGTCAGAGTAGGGAACGCACCTTTTGATAGCGATCACTATGGAAACAGGTGGTAGAGCAGGTGCAAAATGGCCAAGAATGAGAAATTGTCAGAAGCCAATGAGCAATATATATGTATGCCAGGAAATATTCCAACCCAAAATAATGTTTATCTTGTTAGCACTGCTGAGTATGGCCAAATAAGACCAGTACAAAGTCTAAAACATAAAAGAAATTCTGGTTACACATAATTATGCAGAATTAAATGTCTGCCTATCACAGTTTAAACTAAATATTATCACTGGCAAATGACTGGATTTGTTATTGCAAAATATAATCTTAATTTTGTAAAGAGGTGCTAAGAACATTTCAGTTATATTTATCTAAAATTAATTCTAAACGTTGTCGACATCTTTGAAAATAAAAACAATAATGCTTGGAGCGACAGATGGTGGCTGTCAGACCTGGGTTCCGCACCCATTCCCACCGACCACACAGAAACCTCGGAGGCATCATAGATAACAAGTTCACCATGAAAATACAGATCAAAGCCATCTCCTCTGCCTGCTTCCTCACCCTGAGCATACTAAGAAAGATCTCAAGTGGCTACCACTACACACCAGACTCATCATGACAAAGGCCCTCATCACCAGCAGACTGGACTATAGCAAAACCCCTCACGTGGAAATTGCTGCATACATCCTCCACAGACTTCAAGCCATACAGAATGCAGCAGCCATACTCTTACTCAACCTCGCATGATAAACCCACTGTATCCCCCACCTCAGACAACTCCACTGGCTCCCGGTACAGAAGAGGTGTCAATTCCAGATGCTGACCCACGCTGCCTTGCACAACTCACGTCCTGCCTACATCAACCACCGCCTGAACTTCCATCAGCCGTCAAGAAATCTACATTTCACCTCCATTGCTTTTGCCTACACACCCCGTATAAATCGAAGCAGAAGCTGAGGACACTCTCTATCTTACATCACAGCAAAGACCTGATGCAGTCTCCCCATGCATCTCCCCATGCATCTCCGCACCATCTCCTCTCTCTCTCTCTCTCTCTCTCTCTCTCTGACTTACAAGGAGATCTCAAGACCTGCTGTCTGTTTAAATGAGCTTCCGAGACTGGATATCCTATCGGGTGATTAGCAGCGCTATATAACTCCAGTTTTACTGATTGATAGACCAACATTACTTAGTTTAAAGCTATACAGTCACTGTCATACCTCATATGCTACATACAACACCATCCAGTTTAGGGGTAAACAATATCCCTTGTTTAATAAACTTTAAGAAATCTGCTTTTTCTGCATGGTCATCCCAGGCTTTTCATCTTTTTCTGGACCCTATTTTTGCTGGCTTTAGGAATCCGTGCCCTTTACTTTGGCCACAAAGCAGTACAGCAGTAAGACAGTTGCACCGGGCCCAGAAACGTAACTTCAGAGAGGCCAGCCATGTCATAAGTAAATGTCAGCTGACACCTGGAAAGGCTCCAGAATTAGTCCTCCTGGTCATGCTGGGTCCAAATCTAGTGGGAGGAAATCTAGCCTTAGAACCGTTTTTCAGTGACCACAGAGGGGTGGCAGCTCATTACCCATACCAGGTTTTATTGGTGCAGTGGGCACTCAGGCTCTGCACGAAGTGAGAAGGGTTTCCCCATCTAGGATTTTGAAAATAATTGGCGATGTGGGATTGTTTGCAGTAGGGCAAATAGAAACTGCTGAAAACATTGGTAAGGTGGCCCCGGGGAGCTATAGTCCCATTGGTTAGGGAGTGTCCTGGTGTCACCCCCACCCATAAGCTAGTACCAGCATAGAAGTGGCACTCATAGGTACACTCTTTAGTTTGCTTTCCGGACCACTGGAATATCAGAAGAGGACTGACCAGAGAGGAGTCCTAAAGGACTGAACCTGCTCCCCCCTGTACCCAGGAGAAATAAGTGGACTCTATGGGTCGGTTGGCTGACCTCCTGAGTGGCTAGTGACACAAAGAGGTGCAAGAGGGGTTTTCTCTAAAGTACCCAGCAGACCAGTGACAACAGGACCTGGACAGACCTCTGCTGTTGGCCTCTGTCTGACACCCCGAGAATCACTAAGTGCCTTTCATTGAGGTCCTGGGGCCTTAGAATTGTCTTCCTGTGGTTGTCTGAGCACCAGAGAAAAGTCTGGAAACCTTTGAAACTTTTTCCTCCAAAGCTCAAGTGGGACCCATGGCAAAAAGTATCCATCCAGAAGTTCTGAGTCATTGTATTGAATTTTAGCATCATCTAGCACCAGACTCAGAGCACCTCCAAAAAATTGACTTAAGTGCCTGATTTAGATATTGGCGGACAAGTTCTTCTGTCACAATGGTGATGGATATCCCGTCTACCAAAATCTAAATCCCATCATATCCTATGGAATTTAGATTTTAGCAGGTGGGATATCCTTCACCGTTTTGATGGAGTAACTCATTCACCAATATCTAAATCCCATTCAGCGTTGGGACTCAACATTTTCCAAACCTTCAGAGTTCCAGTGGGACCAACTTGTTTCATGTGTCTGGCTTTCTGTTCCACTGTGGCAGCCACGATTTCAACAGCGGCCAGTTTGGTGAGGATTTTTCTTCTCAAAAATTTACAAAGTCCCTTTGTGCATTGGATTTTAGAAGAAATGTTAACGCTTTTCTTCAAAAAAGTGACAAAGTCCCCGTCTGAAGTGGGCCTTAGAAACTTTTTGAATTTTTTTGACTTCCAGACTTATCACAGTGACCAAACCACTTGTTTGTCAGACCAGGGATCCATCCCGTTTGGCCTAGGTCTCAGTTTACTTCTTCCATAGACTAGCATGGTGATTTATTCTTTTTGGCACAATTTTTTCTTACAACTTTAAACATTCTTATCTCTGGTTTCCCATTATTAGATTTTTGTATTTTTTGGGTGTAATTTTGTATAGTAAAGTTTACTCTCATTCATTTTGGGAAGTTTAATGTTTGGTGTTTTGACATTATTTTTGTTTTGGAACTGCATGAATACTTCACACATTGCCCTAAGCTAAACCTGTCTGCACTGTGCCGTAGCTCCCACAGAACTGAGCTCAGGTTAATTTGGTGACTTTGAATCTCACCCTAGCATGTTAATGTTATTCTTCCATGAGGTGTGTGGCAACTCACCCCAAATAATAATCCACTTTCTACAAAACCCAATCCAGATGACATATGTGGTCCCCATGAATCAAAGATGAGCCTGTACACAGCTCTGTTTCAAGCTATTTTGTGCATGCAAATCTTTGGTTATCTTGAATCCCTGGACCTAATCAGATTCTACCCAAAGTGAAAAGGGATATAATAATCAATACTTGCCGAATTTCTCAACTAATTTTCATCTAATCGCCAGGCCATATTCAAAGGACTAGCATATAGCAAATATAAGGATTTGCCCTAGGCCTCTGGCAACATTTGATAGTGACCAACATGAAAGCAGCTAGGATGTTTTTATTTTGTTAATGTTAGTCTTTTTTATTGTATGTTTACACAGAGGACAAACCAACACTGGACATAAGTGAGGGTGACCCCCTTCACCCAAGAATAACCATGAGTCCCAAATGAGTTGCAGTCCATTGTATAGAATACTGGATTTAAGTGTGTCTATAATAGTCCAGGAATCGGCAAATAGTTGATTTAGAAAATGCGGATAAAAGTACAGCCATGCCCTCTGTTTTATAAATCCAAGGCTATACAACTCTTCACTCTTCTCGCAAACCAGTACCCAGCCCAACCAAGTACCCAACCCTAGTGCCCAAGCTAGCATATTGTGCCCTGTGCCAAGAGACCAAGCAGACATCAATATTTACAGACAAAACTGAGAATATATAGATAATTGCCCCACCCACCTGACACTTCCGAGGTATCTGTTTTAAAAACAAAGCTGACTAAAAGAAAGTGTGTTAAGCCCCTCAAACTAGAAGTATAACTTATTTACATATTTTTTTGCAAAAATGTTTGTTTCAGAATCCAGAAGGTTTGGTTAACGTGATTATTCAGATCAGAGGGATCTATCTTGGTTCGTAATAGTGGCACAAATGCCCCTTTCCATTAGTTGTGCCTTGCTCATTTTCTAGAATACTTCCATTCAAAGTAAAAATTAAATCGGATCCAGAACTCTTAATCAAGCATAAGTTCATCAATGAAAACAAATTCTGGCCTTGAACTCTTTATGGTTTCGAATCAGTCTTTTAAATATCTAAGCATTGAAAGAGTGTAGCCAGCATTGAATGACTCCCAGTCAACACATGTCTCAATGGTTGGAGCTGTTACATAGTACTATATAAAGCTCCCATTATAAGTAAGTTAGAAACATAAAGGCAATCTATATAGATTTGCGTACAGCTTTCGTCACTGGCCAACTGGGAGAACACTGACTTTCATTAGCTACAAGAATTGAAAACTTTCAGGCACCTCTTCTGTACTCCTGTGCCCACTGTACCTCTGTTTAACTTGCACATTTTAAACTTCATCTTTACAGGGTTTAGATCTTTATTTTGTTTTCTCACAGTTGATCAATTAAGTTTTTGATTCCCTTGGAGAACCTTTGTAAAACATATTTTTCGAGCCACATGATCAGTCAATCACTGCTGACCATTTCACACAATGTTGACAGTATTTTAAAAGTCTTTGCAGTTAGGTAACCGTTTGCCAAGATGTACATTATGGCATCAAGTTTGAAAAAGAGCATTTTAAAAAACAGAAATAGACATTTGACAAGAAGGTCTTAAACTGAATAAATGAGTCTGCAATGTTGTCTGCCCACTTGACTTTTTTAATTATACAGATTTGAGCTAACTTGCCCAATTATCTTTCTTTCTTGCAGCTAGAGGCCACTGCAGTCAATGGAAAAGCTTGTGAAAACAACTGCTTGCCAAGTGAAATGTGTTGCCAATGGATGTAATACATTGAAGACTTGAAAGTGAAATAAACCATCGGCAGACCTCTTCCATGGTCTATGTGTATATATGTTTTATCTATATGATTTCCCTGATTTTACATGTAGAACTCCTTCAACAACAAGTATGCTGTTATAACATTGTGCTTATACTAATTCACAAAGCATATTGTGCTATCAAGGGATACAGATATAGAGAAAGACTGCTGGCCCAGTCTATTACAAATCTTACATAGACAATGACGTTCTTGCCAAGTGACCCAGTCATTCTGAAATTGTTTGGATTCAAAATTGCTTCTTCTTTTTCTTTGTTGTACGCCATACATTTTATTCTTCTGATATGATTTCCTGTTTTGTCACTGCTTATAGTCTGTTGTTTAAGTTTAGTGTTCTTGTTACTGCATTGACTCAAACAGTTGTCTGTATCGTTCTGTTCAAATCTATTGAGATAATACATCTTTTTTGTAGTGCAATTCATTATATCACAGTCTAAAGTTGTGTCCATATCTGGATTCATTTATGTTGTCTGTTTTTCCCCATTTTAATTTGAAACCTTATTGGCAATGTTTTTCAGTATTCCTTTACTTTAATAATCTCCATTTTCTTCCAATTGTGCTTAGCAATAGGTTTAGTTCATGAAATGTTTAATAATACAAGGACTACTTCATTTGGATTTCCACTTCCATTTCCTTATAAAGGCCCTCATTACAAGTTTGGTGGTCTCAGGACTGCCATGTTGGTGGCAGCAGTCACATCGCCAATTGCCTGGCTGTGAAGCCGCCGAATTATGGCCATGGCGGTCTTCCCAACAGAACACAGTCAAACTACCGCCAGTGTGGACAGGCCACCGCGGATGGTGGTAGGCACCTTCAGACCTGCGGGGAACATGTTTCCACCGGACACAATACGAGGCTGCACACCACCAGGCTTTCCGCCACAGTCGCATCGCCACCAAAACCCTGACGAAAATCAACTCTATAAAAGGAAACATTCACCTTCAGGAACACGTACCTGCCTTGAGCTGCCATGGAGCCACAACTCGAAGTTCTCCTACTGCTCCTGCTTGCATAACAGCTCTGGAACCAGCGACAAAGACAACAACCATAAGTACACACACCTAGCGCACACACTGGAGTGAAAGGTATTAGTAGACATGCACACACAGCACACACATTCAGGACGGCTTGCGATGGATACACACACATAACCACACACCCATACAAACACACACACACACCCCTACATGCACACACGCACACCACAACTACACACACCGCAGCCAACACACAAGTGCCATACACACACCAACCCGCACACACACAGCACTGCCACTGTCTAACACAATCATACACAACACCACCAACTCACACAGCGAGATCACAACTGCAACTACACAAAGGCTTCGCCACGCACACTCACTGCACACCACCACATGACAACACATACATACAACAACAGCACACAACCAATCAACACTGTCACACTGCCATACAATGAACCATTTGTCACACCATGCTCCCACCACACACAACGCATAGGACATAACGAACACCATATACACGGACGCACACACAACAACCACACAAGGGCACACAACACCACCATTACACATGCCAACACAAACTATACACAATTTGGCTACACACATGCATGTACCAAACACAAACATATACAAAACACAAAAGACAGCAATGTCAGCTGGACTAATGGTAGGAGCACACACCTGCAGCCCAGGCACATCAGTAGCACAACCACAACACACATGCACACAAACCAAAGCCCACAAACACTAAACAGCCATGTAGAAAGAAAGGCAGGACAAGAATGTTACCATCGAACCCAACAGCATATTGGCCCAGATGTATTAAAAAAATAACTATATACAAATAGAAGGCCACAGGCCAGTCCACAGTCTTAGGTGCCCAAGGCATATATGGCACCTCACTCTGCCTCAACTTGACTCCTGACTGCAAAATGACCTCCAGAGGGTAGGGGCATCAAGGGGGCAGGCACCTCAAGGATTGGTGGGGTTGAGCTTGGAAGGGGGGTCCTTGGGGTCAGGGAGGGGTAGACGTCTTGGCAGGGAGAGAGGCATGGGCACTAGCAGTGGAAGACTTGGAGGTGAAAGGGCTGGACTTGGGGAGGGACACAGAGTGCTTGGGGATCTCACAGGATGGGAGAGATGTAGGGATCAGGGAAAACTCAGAGAGGAAATGCTTCTTAGCCACACAGGCGGCCAAGGCAAAAGGGTTTGGGAGTGGTCGTCAGATGTGTAGGTGTCGGTGTCTTGGGTGCAGGTGTGTGCGTGGAATGCTTGTGGGTTGTCTGTTGGGTGGATGAGTGTGGGCGTTTAGGTGTTTTGGGAGGAGGGGGGAGGAGGTTCTGGGAGATGACGTGGAGGATGGATGACTGTCTGCTTGGGTGGTGTCTGCAAGTATGGTACATGTGCTACATGTGAGGGTGTCAGTGGTTGTGGTGGGTGCAGATGTGGTGACTGAGGTGGATGTATGCAGCTCTACTATTGTGCTGACTGTGGGTAAGATGGGACTGGTGGCTGGATCCATGCATGTTGGTGTGGTGGCCGCAGGTGTGTCTGGTGTGTCTGTGAGGAAGGGGGTGGTGGAGGAGTCAGTGCAGGGAGTGGATGTTGGTGTGGATGTTGGTGTGCCTGCAGGTGGGTGTTGCTTGTGTGCATGCCGCTGGTGGGTCTTATGGTGGTTGTGTTTGTCTGAGCTACCCTTGTCTGTTGAGGTGGATGCATGCCTGTGTGTACGTGTGCTTTGGATGGGTACTGGGAGAGGGGTTTGGGATTGGGAATTGGTAGTTGGAGGGGGAAAGGGAGACAAAGGGACACTGGCTGCCATCAGAGTGGAGGCCAGAGCCTGAAAGGATCTCTGTAGGCCAGCCATGGCACCGTGAATACCCTCCAGGAATGCTTTGCTCTGTTGGACTTGAGCTGCCAGTCCCTAGATGGCATTCACAATGGTCGACTGACCCAAAGAGATGGACCGCCGGAGATCAGTAGCCTCCTCGCTGAGGGCAGCAGGGCTGATTGGGGCAGGGGTGCCTGCGGCGAAGGAGATGCCCGTCCTCCTAGGGGAGCGGGCATGGGCAACTGGGTGGGGAGGTACATGGAGGGGGGTGCTAGTAAGGGGAGTGGCAGACAAAGTTGGAGGTGAGGTGGTCCCAGATGGGTACACCACCGCCAGTGAGTTTCCACTGGAGCAGGAATCCGAGGATGTGGTGTTCGATCCGGTCTCCCCCTTGGCACTCTCCTCGCCCTCTGTCCCACTGGGTCCCTTGGTGTCTGTCATGCCACCTTCCTGGGTCCTGTGGGCTGCTGCTTCCCCACTTGCCTCTGCCCCTTCTCCTTCACCAGATGATGCTGATGCACACAATGAGAGAGAGAGAGGGAGAGAGAGAGATAGATTGGAGGAAAAATGGTTAACATATGCCTCCCATTGAAACAGCTACACATGTACATCTGTCATAATACATATCATGGCTAGGCCATCGCATTTGCCAATACACATTACCTACATCATGTCATGAAATGTTACAACTACACACACCTGTCTGCCAACCTTCACACCTACAGCAATACCTGAGTAGGACTGCACTACTTGACCCATCCCCATGATGCCAACCAATGCCCTTTAGCTGGCATTGCATGGCCTGGATGCAGTCGTAAGCCTGAATACACATCGTACCCCTCCATACCCCTTTCACCCATTGGATGTGCAGCTGACTAGACACAACATCAGCCCTCTCCAGTCACAAAACCTGATTGGTCCATGTCCTCTGTAACATCTCCATTTCATTGATGACAACTCCACTCACAGACCACACAGCACCTACCTGTCAATTTTACATGGCTGCTCACTGTATACTGATGCCATTATGGAGGAGAACTCAGATTTAGCCAATACTAGTCAGACACCCAAACAGTACACATCTGATGTGTGCTATGTAAATCTGGTATAGCCATGTGAGTACTCAGACTCTATCACAGATCCAGAGCAGGTGACACACAACACACATATCCCTACCCAGCATACCGCTAAGTGCATCCACAATGGGCCACGTACCACATGTAAAACATCCAAACACAACCACTGAGTGCACTGTCACAACAGATGTAGCTCTGGAACACACATACCACATCATGGACCACTTCCAATGCCACCACACATGCAGATAACCAGTTGAACTACGCACCATGACAACTCCATCCTCACACACACCATTCCACCATTCCACAAATGGCAAAACCTGTCACTGAGCCCAGACAACATACATCTCAGGGGGTATTTATTTGCATCCATTAGGCACATATGGGCAGACACCTCTGCCAGTACACCAAATACACATACCACTACCACATAAGCAGCCTGAGGAGACTAAATACAAAATGTCCTTCACATCAACACGCCATGTGTCATGCAGTACCCAAACCACTCCTAATCTGCCACTACCTAATAGCCAAGGCAAGTTGTAAGAGTCACAGGCCATCAGAAGTGATCCAAGCTATCCAGGACGACATGATGTAGGAAGTCAAGCAAGCAATGTAGCGCAGGACTTGCTAGAACTTTGTCCTACATGCCATGTACACACCATGGTGACAAATAAGGGATCTCCCAGGGCACTTACCACCTCCAGTACCAACCCATAGGTTGGAAGGCCACCCCCCCCCCCACAAGCATAGCTCCTAGGAATGCTTTATCTGTGCTATTAGACCTCATCCGTTTGACCTGGTACTGTATGTCAGGTTGGCTACCTACACATACCCTACAGTCAGCAGAACACCTATATATTTGCCAAGTCAACTATCAGGCCAATACTCATGTCCCTAATACAAAAGAGGAGGGGGCTAGTGGTGGTTGAACTGGGTGCACTTCCCACACATTGAGCAAGTGTAATCAATAGTATTTCATGGCGATACTCGTGCAAAAATTAGGTGGACTGTGTTGCTATGCGGTAGATACGCTCCACCACCCAAGAGGATGAAGTAGTGCTTCAGCAGAAACACCATACATGAAATTAAACACAGAAGCTGCAGCACTCAAAACAAAGTTCGTAATAAACATGTCCTCCAGTTATGTTGGTTGCGGTGGATTCCTTTAATTCGCAAGACATGGGCATCAAAGTAATCGGTTGAGCATTGTTCCATAAACACATCCAACACGTGTTTAATCACAACAGGTGACTTTTTCAAGACTCCTTTTGCAAAAAGACTTGAAAGAAGTAGTCACGTTTAAGAATCGTCACAGTAAGTTTGGAGGTAAATGAGGTAAATCGCTAGTAAACTGAACAGTGTGATGTGTAAACCCTGCTAACCATGACCATGGTAAGTCTTGTGCCTAGTATGCGGCGACCGCACCTGTGCAGGAAATAAAGTCCGACCTGCACGTCGGAGAAGAAGATCGGCACACTTAAAATGTTGTGGAAATGAAAGAAGTACAACAAAAGTATGGGGAGCTGGGAGAACACTGTGGCAGCCATATTGGAACATGGCAAAGTACTGAAAAGGGATGTCCTAGAGGGAAAAACAAGGTACTAAGAGGGGGCACCAATAAGGCCACTATGGTGTCAAATGCTGTATATTTAGGGGGTTATTACAACTTTGGAGGAGGTGTTAATCCGTCCCAAAAGTGACGGTAAAGTGACGGATATACCACCAGCCGTATTACGACTCCATTATATCCTATGGAACTCGTAATACGGCTGGTGGTATATCCGTCACTTTTGGGACGAATTAACACCTCCTCCAAAGTTGTAATAACCCCCTTAGTGACTAAAATGTGTTAGGACGTATTGGGCAGTTCAACACAAGTGATGAGGGCAAAACCAGTATAGTAGAAAAGGGAGGCCCTAAGTAGCGCAGTAGAAAGAAGCAAAGTATTGTGCGAAAAAGCAGGGGCCAGATAGAATAAAACCGGAAGAACGCTGAAAGGAGAAAAGTCTATGGTCCAGAAATGGGGCTGAAGAGTGAGGAAAAGACACTTGTGGACAGTGTAGAAATGTGCTTATATATCCAAAGTGCATCAGGGTGCCACTGCCCAATACTACAACACACAGAGAGCAAAAATTGAACGCATGCTCAGTAGAGTGGGGAATTATGTGTTGGAGTAGAGGGAGTCGAGGAGTGGAAGAGGAGGGTTGTATACAAAGCCGTAGTTCTACTATAAACATTCAAGGTAATGCCATAGAATTTCCACCTCACTAAGCCTGTGAGGTAATATTAATTACTGACATGTGCACTTAAAGAAACCACATGGTTGAGGTGGTAACCAGGTGATGGGTAAGGCGTGTGTGTTAGTGCCCACGCAGCTGGGACACAGTTTGTTTCTAAGTGTTTAACCGCGGCTGTAGGTAATCTGAGGTCTCCCCTTAACAAACTTGCGTAGTGACTTGTCAAGTAACAGTAAATGCCAGTGTTTTAAAATGCGATGTATAGCATAGCTCTGGTCATTGAATGCAGTAATCATGTTTATGTGTCTGGCTAAGAATCGATTAACAAACCCCTGGGTCAGAAGGGATACACGTGGGGTGTTCAGAATTTTGTTTTTGGCTTTGAGTAGGATCTTCCTGGAGTACCCTCTTTGTAGAAAGCGTTGTTCAACTACCTCCAGTTCTTGCATGAAGATATAGTCGGTACTGCAGTTCCGTCGTACTCTAGACATCTCCCCCAATGGGATTGCACTGATTTGAGTGGAAGGATGAGCACTGTGTGCGTGTAGTACCGAATTGCAAGCCGTGGGTTTTCTGAGGTGTTTAGACATGATCCTGTTGCTTTCATGGTACAGGGTAAGATCAAGGAAATCGATCTGATCTTTACTTATGTGTTGGGTGAGGCGTATGTTGTAATCATTACAGTTAAGGTGCTTGTAGAGCTGTTGGAGGCTTTCAGTGCTTCCTGTCCAGATGATAATTCTATCATCTATGTACCTACCCTAGTACAACATATAGGCCCTCATTCTGACCCTGGCGGTCGGTGATAAAGCGGCGGCCAAGCCGCCAACAGGCCGGCGGTCTAAAATATGCAATTCTGACCCTGGCGGGAACCGCCAACACAGCCCGCCAACTTAACACTCCGACCGCCACAGCGGTACAAACAAACAGCGCGGCGGTTCCCGCCAACAGCCCGGCGGCAGACAATGTACCGCCCACCCTATTACGACCCACCAATCTGCCACCTTTTCCGGGGCGGGAGCACCGCCGATAAGAACACGGCGGAAACAGACTACAAACGGGAAAACGCTCACCTCTACGCACTCCACGCGAGATTCCGGCAGTATGGAGCCAGAGTTGCAGGTCATCCCCGCACTCCTATTCCTGCTCATATACCAGGAGCACGCCCGGCGGCGCGGAAGACATCGGTGAGTACTGCACCTACGACACAGGGGAGGGAAAAGATTACCGGCACACACCCACCCACCCACACCCACTACAACACACACATCAATGCATTCCCACAGATCACTGTCACAACCCACAAACCACCCCCCTCCGAAATAATGCAAAGACCAAAAGAAGAGATCATAAACGGGCAGATATATTGAAATATGTACACCAGTAATCCCAATTAATAAATAAACTATGTACAAAATATATACAGCTACTAAATGTAGTCCAACCACTGTCCGTGGATCACAGGGGTCCTGTGGAAAGGGGCAAGGCCCAGTCCCACGACAAGAACTCCACGGAGAGAACACTGCAGGGGCATCAGAAAGAAAATAGGACAGGCACCTCAGGGGGAAGGGAAGGGGGGGCACCTCAGCCACTTGAGTACACGACGCCAGATCCACGAGGGGACTCCATGACCACTGGCCCATCCTGGGGAGAGCAAACCCACAGTCCAAACAGTCCATACAGTGGGTGGCCTGCCCACTGGGCCATCCTGGGGAGAGCAAAGCCACAGTCCATACAGTCCATACAGTGGGTGGCCTGCCCACTGGGCCATCCTGGGGAGAGCAAAGCCACAGTCCATACAGTCCATACAGTGGGTGGCCTGCCCACTGGGCCATCCTGGGGAGAGCAAAGCCACAGTCCATACAGTCCATACAGTGGGTGGCCTGCCCACTGGGCCATCCTGGGGAGAGCAAAGCCACAGTCCAAACAGTCCATACAGTGGGTGGCCTGCCCACTGGGCCATCCTGGGGAGAGCAAAGCCACAGTCCATACAGTCCATACAGTGGGTGGCCTGCCCACTGGGCCATCCTGGGGAGAGCAAAGCCACAGTCCATACAGTCCATACAGTCCATACAGTGGGTGGCCTGCCCACTGGGCCATCCTGGGGAGAGCAAAGCCACAGTCCATACAGTGGGTGGCCTGCCCACTGGGCCATCCTGGGGAGAGCAAAGCCACAGTCCATACAGTCCATACAGTGGGTGGCCTGCCCACTGGGCCATCCTGGGGAGAGCAAAGCCACAGTCCAAACAGTCCATACAGTGGGTGGCCTGCCCACTGGGCCATCCTGGGGAGAGCAAAGCCACAGTCCATACAGTCCATACAGTGGGTGGCCTGCCCACTGGGCCATCCTGGGGAGAGCAAAGCCACAGTCCAAACAGTCCATACAGTGGGTGGCCTGCCCACTGGGCCATCCTGGGGAGAGCAAAGCCACAGTCCAAACAGTCCATACAGTGGGTGGCCTGCCCACTGGGCCATCCTGGGGAGAGCAAAGCCACAGTCCATACAGTCCATACAGTCCATACAGTGGGTGGCCTGCCCACTGGGCCATCCTGGGGAGAGCAAAGCCACAGTCCATACAGTCCATAACAGACCCCACTGCCACTGGACGAGGCAAGTTGGCCAGAGGACATCCTGCAGCCCTGCCCGAGATAGATCCTGCCCTGCCACGTCTGCCAAAGGGCCAGCGGTTCTTGCCTTGAAGGGCCCAGTTCAGCGGTTCCTGAGACGGCGGGGCCCAGTTCAGCGGTCCTTGCCCTGAAGGGCCCAGTTCAGCGGTTCTTGAGACGGCGGGGCCCAGTTCAGCGGTTCTTGCCCTGAAGGGCCCAGTTCTGCGGTTCTTGCCCTGAAGGGCCCAGTTCAGCGGTTCTTGAGACGGCGGGGCCCAGTTCAGCGGTTCTTGCCCTGAAGGGCCCAGTTCAGCGGTTCTTGCCCTGAAGGGCCCAGTTCAGCGGTTCTTGAGACGGCGGGGCCCAGTTCAGCGGTTCTTGCACTGAAGGGCCCAGTTCAGCGGTTCTTGCCCTGAAGGGCCCAGTTCAGCGGTTCTTGAGACGGCGGGGCCCAGTTCAGCGGTTCTTGCCCTGAAGGGCCCAGTTCAGCGGTTCTTGCCCTGAAGGGCCCAGTTCAGCGGTTCTTGAGACGGCGGGGCCCAGTTCAGCGGTTCTTGCCCTGAAGGGCCCAGTTCTGCGGTTCTTGCCCTGAAGGGCCCAGTTCAGCGGTTCTTGAGACGGCGGGGCCCAGTTCAGCGGTTCTTGCCCTGAAGTGCCCAGTTCAGCGGTTCTTGCCCTGAAGGGCCCAGTTCAGCGGTTCTTGAGACGGCGGGGCCCAGTTCAGCAGTTCTTGCCCTGAAGGGCCCAGTTCTGCGGTTCTTGCCCTGAAGGGCCCAGTTCAGCGGTTCTTGAGACGGCGGGGCCCAGTTCAGCGGTTCTTGCCCTAAAGGGCCCAGTTCAGCGGTTCTTGCCCTGAAGGGCCCAGTTCAGCGGTTCTTGAGACGGCGGACGGTCTATGGCCAACTGCTAATTGCCTGGTGGTGCCCTCCTGGGCAGCGGGGATGGTGCTCCTTCACTGCCCACCTGGGCTGTGGGTGGTGGGGCCCTCCTGGCCAGCTGGGCTGGGTCCTCCCTGGGCAGCGGCTATGGGGGTGGTGGGCTCTCCCGGGGCAGCTGTGCCGGTTCCTCCCGGGGCAGCGGCTATGGGGGTTGTGGGCTCCTCCTGGGCAGCAGGCCTGCTGCCTGACCTCTCTGACTTGCTGCCCTTGCCCTCCTTAGTCGCGGGCCTGTGGCCCTTTCCTCCCTTTGGAGCTGTGGCTGGTGACTGTCTCTGGGTGGTGTCCGGGAGGGATGTAGAAGGCGGGCTCCTGCGGCGACCCTTCCGCCTTCTGCTCCTCTTCCCAGGGGGTGGGCTGCCTGTCCCCTTGCTGCTGGGCGAAGATCCAGACATGCGGGCTGGCGGGCTCCAATACCCCTGCACCCTTGTCAAGGGGGCTGCAGGGCTGGTGGTGGCTGAGGTGCTCTTCTTACCCCGACGACAAGGAGGGGGGGGCTCAGGGTCAGGAAAGAAGTTAGTAGTGGCGAGGAAGAGCTTCTTGGGACAATGGAGAGTGGTAGGTACAGTGGGAATGGGAGTGGAGGGAGAGGATGTGGTTGTAGGTGAGTCACGTTTGCTGTCTTTGGGTGCAGGTGCAGGAGGGATAGGCTGTCGTGAGGTGGATGGCTGTTGGGTGGGTGGGTGGCTGCGTTTGTGTGGTGTGGAAGAGGGGGTGACAGACACAGTGGGAGAGGACACAGGGGACGTGTAAATGGCAGTGGGGGTGGTGACTGCACGTGTGCGGACTGGAGTGGAGTGTGTGCTGGTGATGGAAACACTGGCTGATGGTGAGGTGAATGGAGGTGTGAGTGTAGACGTCACAGGGAGGGAGGAGGGAGACGAGGAGGTGGGGGTCACAGAGGTGGTAGTGGCTGTTGGCATGTCTGCATCGGAATGTTGCGTGTGTGAATGTCTGCGTGATCTGTGGTGCTTATGTTTGGATGAGCTTCTCTTGGGTGTTGAGGTGTGTGCAGGCTGGTCTGATGGTGTGGGTGGGACAGGCAGAGGAACAGGAGACTGGGAGGAGGGAGTTAGTAGAGGCAGGCAGGAGACAGGGACAATGGCTGCCGTCAGTGCTGAGGCCAGAGCCTGGAACGATCGCTGATGGGCAGCCTGACCCGAATGAATGCCCTCCAGGTACGCATTGCTGCGATGAACCTCCCTCTCCACCCCCTGGATGGCATTCAAAAGGGTAGTCTGCCCAACAATGAGCGTTCGGAGGAGGTCAATGACCTCCTCACTGAGGGCAGCGGGGGTAACAGGGGCAGGGCCTGAGGTGCCTGGGGCGAAGGAGATGCCCGGCTTCCTGGCAGAGCGGGCACGGGGCGAACGCTGAGGGGCTGCTGGGAGGGCGGAGATGGTGCGCTGGGTGGCGGCTGTACCTGTAATGGCGGGGGGCACGGATGGTGCCACCCCCGCAAGGGAGCCCCCTTCCGAGGACGTGTCCGTGTCGCTGCAGGCTCCAGTCGTCCCCGTCGTGGAGCTCCCCTCGCCCTCCGTCTCACTGGTCCAGTCTGACTCTGTGGCATGGCCCTCCTGGGCCATGTGAGATGCAGCTCCCTCCTGCCCCGATGCCACTTCTCCTCCGCCTGATGATGCTGATGCACACAAGCACAGAAAGACAAACAAAAAGGGGGTGGGAGAGAGAAATAAAGGGATATTGAGTACATGGATCTCCGGTACAGTTAGCGGACATGACAGACACAGATGCCCCCTGCACTAAGTTGCGCACTTGGGGTACGCTACGCATTCCGTGGAACATGCCCTACACGCCTAGAGTTGACAACTGCACCCATGGATGACACGGCCCAGGGATGGCTGTACTGACAAACTACTGAGGGTGGTGGCTGGGGACACAGGGGCTTACGGGGGTGCCCAGCCTACAGATATCGCCCTGGCCTAGGGGGACCCACAGCCCTCCTCCCCCACCCAGACACCTCCACTGCGCGACAACAGAGTAGATAATGCTTGTACTCACCCCCTTGTGTCTGCTGTGCTGCCCTCACGCGCCCATCCAATTCCGCCAGGATCCGGAACATCAGGGGGCTCAGTTGACGGCAGGCACCCCGCCTACGTTGGGAGGCCATCCCCAGCAGAGACTCGGCGGTCTTCTTGGTCCCGCGGCGGATGTCCTCCCACCTCTTGCGGCAGTGGGTGCCCCGTCGATGGTGGACCCCCAGGGCCCGGACTTCCTTGGCGATGGCACGCCAAATCCCGATCTTCTCATGGGCGCGGACCTATGTGACACGTACAGGGAGGGAGAAATACCACGTTCAAGTTTCTCAGCATTTTCCTTTCCAGTGGCCCAACGCCCCCCATCCCCGCCATGCCCCCCGCCAGGCCCAACATGCCCCCCATCCCCGCCAGGCCCCCCGCCATGCCCCCCGCCATGCCCAACATGCCCCCCATCCCCGCCAGGCCCCCCGCCAGGCCCAACATGCCCCCCATCCCCGCCAGGCCCCCCGCCATGCCCCCCGCCAGGCCCAACATGCCCCCCATCCCCGCCAGGCCCCCCGCCAGGCCCCCAAGCCAGCCAGTGGCCCCAAATCCAGATTGAATTAAACTCACTTGTTGGTCTGGAGGACCGTAGAGTAGCGCATACTGGGGGAGGACCCCATCCACAAGTTTCTCCAACTCCTCTCCAGTGAAGGCAGGGGCCCTTTCCCCAGGCGCAGCAGCCATTGTCCCTTCCAGACCGAGGTCACAGCAACACTTGCAGTATAGGTCCTCTCCTGTGAAAGTTCAAGTCGCAAGTGGATAAGTAGATAGAAAATGGCGTTCACGTCCGCGGCGGTGCGTACCGCGGCGGTGCGTCCCGCCACCGACGGCGCCCTTCGCCATTGGCTCCTGAAACCCATAGGCTTCAATGTTAACCAATGCGGCTTCGCGCCGCGGTCTTCGCCCGCCGCCCGCCGCGGTGTGCCACGCCAGCGCATTGACCTCACATCCCATTGTCACACTTCACAGGTCAGGCAGCCGCCATTTCCAGGGCCCACATGGCTCAATTTCAACTGCGTCACACAGGCCTAGGCCTTGCATAGCCACTCAGACACGCCATTCACTGCATAGAGAATCGTATACTGTGCTAGCTGTGAGTACGTACCTGTGGGTTGCTTGACTGTGTGCTCCATGTTGTCCTTCCTAGGCACCGTCCGCTGGGTTGGGCGAGGAGACGGATGAATCCTCCCGTGTACCGACCGCTGGTGGACCTGTCGACAATGGAAGAACGCCACATTATCCTGACCTACCGTCTTAACCGTGCCACTATCCATGAACTGTGTGCCCAGCTGGAGCCCGACCTGATGTCCCCCATCCGCCAACCCACAGGGATTCCCCCTCTGGTGCAGGTCCTGTCAGTACTACATTTCTTGGCAAGTGGGTCATTTCAGACAACCGTGGGAATTGCTTCTGGGATGTCTCAGCCCATGTTTTCGAAGGTGTTATCCAGAGTGTTGTCTGCCCTGATGAAATCCGTGAGGAACTACATCATTTTCCCTGAGGTGGGCGAATTGGCTACAGTGAAGGGTGATTTCTACGCCCTTGGACATATTCCCAACGTAATTGGTGCCATTGATGGGACCCATGTGGCTTTGGTTCCCCCAAGAGACAGGGAGCAGGTGTACAGGAACAGAAAAAATTACCATTCAATGAACATCCAGGTGGTGTGTTTGGCTGACCAGTACATCTCGCATGTAAATGCCAAATTCCCAGGGTCAGTGCATGACGCCTACATCCTCAGGAATAGCAGCATCCCTTACGTGATGGAACAGCTACAGAGACACCGTGTATGGCTAGTGGGGGACTCTGGGTACCCCAACCTGTCGTGGCTACTGACCCCAGTAAGGAATCCCCGGACCAGGGCAGAGGAACGGTACAATGAGGCCCATGGGCGTACTAGGAGGGTGATCGAACGCACCTTTGGCCTCCTAAAGGCCAGGTTTCGGTGCCTGCATATGACAGGTGGATCCCTAATGTACTCACCTAAGAAGGTGTGTCACATCATCGTGGCCTGCTGCATGCTTCACAACCTGGCTTTGCGCCGCCAGGTGCCTTTCCTGCAGGAGGATGGTCGAGACGGTGGTGTTGTGGCAGCGGTGGAACCTGAGGAGAGTGACGAGGAGGAAGACGACGGGGCTGAAACAGACAACAGGGACAGAATCATTGAACAGTACTTCCAATAGGACACAGGTAACATTTCAAAGATAATTTAGTAAAAGTTAACTACTCTCCAGCATCTCTGCTGCCTGTCTATTTGCCCCAGTGTATGATGACTGAGTTTTGGCTTTTCCCTCCCTATTTCAGATCTGGGGTCCCCACTACGAGTCCTGTGCTTCGTTTCCCCATGGACTACAGCTTTGTGGCAGCTGTTTGTTGACTTCACCATGTACAAGGACATATTTGCACTGTCATGTCAATTACAATCTATTGAAATCACAGCCAGACTCCAGATATTTTGGTGCAAAATCGGTGTTTATTTAAGTGCTCAAAATGGGATGGGTGGTTTCAAGTGGGTGGGGGCTATGGTGAAGGAATGTCCATGGCAGAGTCCAGAGTAACAGGCACACAGGTGCATTGTCCAGAGGCCTGTGGAGAGATGGAGCATGGGCAGTTCAAGGATGGACAGGGTGACTATGTGGGACAGTGGGATGACATCAGGTGGTATCCATTGCTGGCGGGGGTCTTGACATCCTACTCTGTCTTCTTGCGAGATCTCAGGGCCCTCTTGCGGGGTGGTTCTTCTCCTGCAGGAGGTGGGGGTCTGGTGGGCTGCTGCTGTGCGGGGGCCTCCTGTCCACTAGCGCCGGCGGAGGTGGTTGGCTGTTCTTGGTCCAGGCTAGTGGCAGGGGCCCTTGGGTGTTGTTCAGTGTCCGCCCTGTTGTTGACGAGGTCCTGCAGCAGCCCTACCATGGTAACCAGGGTGGTGTTGATGGCTCTGATGTCCTCCCTGTACCCCCGATAGTGTTCCTCCTGCAGCACCTGGATCTCCTGGAACCGGGCCAGTACCGTCGCCATCGTCTCCTGGGAGCGGTTGTATGCTCCCATGATGGTGGTGAGGACCTCGTGGAGAGTGGGTTCCCTGGGCCTCTCCTCCCCCCCCTGTCGCACAGCTGCCCTCCGAGTTCCCCTGTTTCCCTGGGCCTCTGCCCCCTGGCCGGTGTGCCCACTACCACTGCCCCCAGGTCCCTGTTGTTGTTGGGGTGGTGGGTTATCCTGGGTGCCCTGTAGTGTTAGACACACCGCAGATTGACGCGCCCTGGAGACAGAGGCATGGGCCCGCTGGGTGGGAGCTGTGCTGGTGTTCCCAGAGGGGTTTGGGTCTGTAGTGGCCTATGCCTGTGTGAGGGGAACCGACTGTCCAGAGGTCCCCGATGGTCCGGGCTGGTCATCGGTGTCCAGGTCGACAGAGCTGCTGTCATAGCTGACGGCCTCTTGGGTGGGGGGTGGGGATAATTCTGGCCCCTCCGCCGCGGTGTGTTGACGGTCGGGTCCTGCAGGGGTATAGAGGTATGGTTATAGTTTCAATGTGTGGCATATGGGTGTATCTGTGGGTTCTCGTGTCCCCAAGTGCTGGCATTCGTGTGTGGGGGCTTTGGTGAGGGTGGCTTGTGGGGGGGATGTGTATATGCATTGGGCATGCTTTGGTGATGGGTGTCCATGCTTAGTGGACGCATGCAGGCCTAGGTTTTGGGATGTGTGGGTTGTGATGGTGAGACATTGGCGGGGAATAGGTGTGCTGGGGGTGGGGGTGAGGATGGTGGTGGGGGTGAGGGTGGGGGTGAGGATGGGGGTGGGGGTGAGGGTGGGGTTCGAGGATGGGGGTGAGGTTTGGGGTCTGATTTGGCATGCAGGTGGGGGGGAAGCAGTATTGAAGCTTCAACTTACCAGTATCCATTCCTCCGCCGACTCCTGCGAGGCCGTCAGGATGCAGGATGTTCAAGACTTCCTCCTCCCATGATGTGAATTGTGGGGGTTGAGGTGGGGGTCCTCCGCCAGTCTTCTGCACGGCGATGTTGTGCCTGGATACCATGGAACGCACCTTCCCCCGTAGGTCGTTCCATCGCTTCCTGATGTCTTCCCGATTTCTGGGGTGCTGTCCCACTGCGTTCACCCTGTCGACAATCCTCTGCCATAGCTCCGTCCTCCGGGCAATGCTGGTGTATTGTATCTGTGTGCCGAACAGCTGGGGCTCTACCCGAACGATTTCCTCCACCATGACCCTGAGTTCTTCGTCTGTGAAGCGGGGTTGTCTTTGGGGTGCCATGGGGTGGTGTGTATGATGTGTGGGGTGGAGTATGTGTATTTAAGTGAGTTGAGTGTGGTGGTGTGTGTTGTTTTGTGTGTGGATAGTGTGTGGGTGATGGTGTTGAGTGGCTGTGGCTGTTATTTTTTGGATGCTGGTGTCTCGCTCTTGCCTTCTTGACGAATTTTTTAGCGTAGGGGTTTGTGGGTGATGTGGGTGTGTGTTTTATATTGTATTGTGTGTGTGGGAGTGGTGTGTGTATGTGTATCAGGTGTGTGGGATTCAAATCGTCCAATGTGGCTGAGTTTTGTTCGTTTGTGGGTATTCTGACCGCGGCGGTGTGTCCCGCCAATGGAATACCGCGTTTGAATGACCGCCGCGTGGATTCGTGGGTCGTAATGGGATGGGCGTATTTCTGTTGGCGTGGCGGTGGAGGTTTGGTCACCTCCACCTTTCCGCCGACCGCTGGTCTGGCGGTCTGTTGTGGCGGTCGGATTTTCGGAGGTTTGCCTTCTGCGGGTCAGAATGACCGTGGCGGGTTTCCGCGACCGCGGCGGGATTATGGAGGATTTCTGACCGGCGGTAGGCGCCTTTTACCGCCGAGGTCAGAATGACCCCCATAGTCGGTAAGACCATGTCAGCAAGATGTCCATAAGTGGTGTTTCTCAAAGTGGCCCATGTACAGATTGGCATATGATGGTGAGAATTTAGCTCCCATGGCCAACCCCTGTATCTGTTTGTACCATTTGCCATTGTGACAGAACACGTTGCTCTCCAAGACCAACCTAGTCAGTTTGATCAATAATTCAGTGTGTTCAAACAGAGTGGCATCACTACCGGAGAGTGAGGCGGTAAATGCAGAGATTCCCTTTTCCAATGGAATGCAGGTGTAAAGGGAGACAACATCTAGTGTGACAAACCAGCAGTTGGATGGCCAATCGATGTCCTCTAGCTGACTAAGTAGGTGCTTAGTGTCACAGGTATAGGATGGTAAATTTACAACCAGTGGTTGGAGGTATAAATCAATGAACTCTGAGATGTGTTCAGTGGGGAAGCCTATGCCCGATATGATGGGCCATCCCAGTGGGAAAGGGCCTGCTTTGTATACTTTGGGTAAGATGTATATACATGGGGCAGGTGGAGTCACGTTAAGCATGCACTTAAATTCTAGGTCTGTGATGGTACAGAGATCCCACCAAAATGTTAGTTTGTCAATAATTACGTTAGTGATGGAGGTGAGAGGGCTGCAGCTGAGTTTAGCATATGCTTGGCAATCCTCAAGTTGTCTGTTGATCTCACTGATGTAGTCACAGTGATTCATGATGACCACGTTGCCCCCTTTGACACCCTCTCTGATGACTATGCTAGTGTCATTGCTAAGTTCCTTAATTGCCCTGAACTCACTGTTGTTAAGGTTAGATACTTTGTTTTTACTCCCAGGGTTATGTTTGTCCTCCAGTCAGTAAAGGTCGTTAGTGAACGCCTTATAGAAGATATCTATATATCAGAGGGGAACGTGGGCACGAAGGTGGATTTTGGTCTGAGTCCACTGTCTAAGTAAAGGTTGGGAGTGATGTTGAGATGTGCTAATAATTCTCCCAGGGGTGGTGGATCTGCTTGTTCCAAGGATATCAATAAGTGGATGTCCTTAATGGTTCTATTTCTAGTAGGTGTACAGGGTGTGGGAGGACCGGCATGAGTTGGTTTTTCATGGAAGTGCTTTTTGAGTTTCAAGCGTCTAACAAATTTGAAAAGGTCAACGTGTATTTGCGAAAAATTAGGGGATGAAGTAGGACAGAATCCTAGTCCCAGACATAGAAACTTTATTTGTTAATCCATAAATTGCCGATCAGAAGGATTGATGATTTGCACATTTTCAGTCACATTGTTAAGTAGATTACACAAGGTATTAGAGGTACTCATTAACTCTTCTGATTTCATGTCACTGATCTTGTAGTCATCCTTCCCCCGAATTTGCTGATCCCCCTCTTCCTGCCTCATCTTGTCTTTTGGTATTTCCCCCTAGTTGTTGTAGTTCTGCCTGTGGCCTCATCTGAACCTTACTAGCTCCTCTAAAAAGAGGCCGGTGTACCCCCTGTTATTAAGTCCCGTGTACCTGTTGTGCTGACAAGATTCTCACTACCTGCACTGGAGATACTGGAAACATCGGTCACACTGGCTGAGGTAGTGGCGGAGAGCCCTCCCCTGGAATCTGTCTGAGTATGTCCCAGTATTTTGATGTTGTCATATTTTCAGGCAAAGGTAAAGACCCCCCTGTTACAGTAGTCACCCTCATCTCTTCTGAGTGTCTTGAAGTTCTTGTCTTTGATATATAGCTGGTGCTCAGTAAGAACGTTTTTCAAAATTTTGTTAATCTTCTCAGTAGCCTCTGGTAAGTTTAGGTAACAAATAAGGGATCTCCCAGGGCACTTACCACCTCTAGTACCAACCCATAGGTTGGAAGGCCACACCCCCACAAGCATAGCTCCTAGGAATGCTTTATCTGTGCTAGTAGACCTCATCATTTTAACATGTTACTGTCTGCCGGGTAGGCACAATTTGTCAATACCATAACCAGTACATGATTATTATAGCCCCAGTGATAGCAGGAGAGTGGCACAATTTCATATACAGGTAGGCGACACAGATGGGAGTGGACTGACACCACAGAGCCACTAATGCAGTTGGTTGGAACTGGTCATACACAATGATTAGGGTGATACAAATACTCACATCCATTGTATGGTCAGAATGGAGTAACACATATGCCTATGACATTAGTGCATCCCCACGTTACAGACATGGAGAGGTATGAAAATGGGAGATGTACACCCAATGACAGTAAAGCATGGAGACACGTCTGCAAAATATACACTGCCAGGGTGCCTAGTACCCATTTCCAATTGTTTATACACATGTAGCAATAACTTCAATGTCTCTTTGCCTGCAGTGAGGCACCCAATCCCATTAAAGGCCAGACAACTCCCAGGATGCAGTCAGTACTCACCCCCTTGTGGCTGCTGTGCTGCCCTCAAATACCCATCCGCCTCAGAGTAGGCCACCAAAGTGCAGGCCATTAGCATTAGGGGGTCAGGTTCCGATGGGCTCCCCTCCCTCATTGAGAGGACATCTCCAGCTGAGCCTCTGTGGTCTTCCGGGCCAAGCGTCTCAGGCCTTCCCACCGCTTCCGATAATGGGTGCTCTGACGACTGTGGACTCCCAGGATCCGCACTTGCTTGGCGATGGCACATCAGATCCCCTTGTTCTGATGGGCGTTGACCTGCATGGATGCCACAGACAGAAGGAGAAAGTTATGTAGACTGGCACCACACCAACAGCAGTGGACTATAAACTTCAGACCCACCAAAATGCCCACATATATCCATCCTCACGGTTCACTCGCCTAAACTGCATTCCCCCTGCATTCATGCCCTCCCTGACCAGAACACATACGCCATTCACTCTTACACACACCCCTATCACACATAACTATGGCATTGGGCTCACCTGTTCCTTTGGTGCCCCATGGAGCTGTCCATACAGGAATAGGACCCCTTCCACCAGCATCTCCAGCTCTTCTTGGGTGAATGCTGGGGCCCTATCACCTGCAGGAAGTGGCATAATGGCTCCCAGAGACAGTACACAGCAGCTCAGCTCATGGAGTTCTTGCTTGCAAGAGTGTCAGGCGTCAAGTGTGCAAGGCTGCAGAAAATGGCAGTCACATCACCGCCGGCAGTGATCGTCATTGGCTCCAGTCCCCCATGGGCAGCAATATTACCTAATGAGAAGTTGCACTGCGGTTGCGACCGCCTGCCGCCATGACGCCAGATGCCAGTGGACTTAGGTCACTTCCATCTGTTCAGTGCTGCAGGACAGGCAGCTGCCATTTTATGCTCATATCATGCCTTAATGCATGAAAGTAAGTGTGCCATACACTTTTGACACCTTAATTGCGGAGTAGGCCTATGTTGTGGTATCATGGTTTGGCTTATACATGTGACATGCATGACACCGTAGACATATATTGCTGGTTGTCAGATACTCATCAGCTCAGAGGCGGTGTAACCATATAGTTAATTAGCATCACTACATACATGCTCAGTGCAGAACAGCTCAGTGTACCACATATGGAACATGACACGTGATGTATGTCAGAAAATATTGGTAAGGGGCAGCAATGTGCAGCAAGTATGGAGTCCATGCCGCTTCAGAATGCCCAATATAGTATGTGTCAGCAGTGTGTGGCATGTCTACAGTGTTAGGTGTGCGTAATTATGATATGTTCTGCTAACATGTGTGGAGTGCATATCACATTCTACATTCCCTCATTTCTATCCTAGGTTCCCTGTCATGAGGATATTGAGACATGGACCAATGTACCGTCTGCTAGTGGACCTTGCAACCAGGCAGAGAGGTATATCATTCAGACCTATCGTCTGAATCGTCAGACCATCATGGATCTATGTACCCAGTTGGAGCCAGATCTATTGCCTGCCATACTTAATCCCTATGCCATCTAACCTACAGTTCAAGTTCTGTCAGTGCTACACTTTCTTGCCACAGGCTCCTTTCAGGTTACAGTGGCCTTGGCAGCAGGAATGTCACAGCCCATGTTCAGTCTTGTGTTGAAGGATGTAGTGTGCTTTATTGAAACACCTGGACAGCTACACCAGTTTCCCCCAGTGAGGAGATTTGGCCAATGTGAAGGCAGACGTCTATGATGTGGGATACATCCCCCATGTGATAGGGGCCATAGGTGGCAGCCATGTAGCCTTGGTCCCTCCCAGTGCCAATGAACAGGTGTATAGGAACAGGAAAAACTACCACTCCATCAATGTTCAGGTGGTGTGTGTGGCAGACCAACACATCTCCCAAATGACAGCCAGGTTTCCTGGATCTGTGCATGGCTCCTACATTCTGAGGAACAGCAATGTCCCCCACATGATGGCACGACTACACAGAGAGAGGGATTGGCTTATTGGTATGTATGCATTTGGATGTGTGTCTCTGTTATGGCACCTGTCATCACATTATACCCTGTGGCTGTACCTGTATTGTAACAGGTCCTACCTCTATGCACACAGGTGACACTGGCTATCCTAACCTTCCCTGGCTGTTGACATCAGTGAGATACCCTGCCACTGAAGGGGAACTCCGTTTCAATGAGGCCCATGGCAGGACAAGCGCTGTAATAGAAAGGACATTTGGCTTACTGAAGGCCAGATTAATGTGCCTGCATGTTTCTGGTGGTGCCCTCCTCTACACTGCCCTAAAAGTATGCCAGATCATAGTTGCCTGTTGCTTGCTCATAATCTGGCCCTGAGACGTCAGATACCCTTACTAGCTGATGTAGAGGAGGCTGCTGGATCAGTGGCTGGTGAAGCAGAAGTGGAAAGTGATGAGGAGGCAGATGAGAAATGTGCATCTGACTCTAGGGCTGAGCTCATCAGTCAGTACTTCCAGTAACATGCTGGTATGCTGTGTGTGTATTTGTATGTGTACTATTTGAACACAGTTTGCTGTCAATGGTCCTCCTGATTTGGATTATCAGTGGTGGTGTAATGTGTTCCTATCCCTATGTGTGCCTTGTGGGAGGTGACTAAATGCATGTAAGGTGTAGACTGAAAATGTATCATCTCTACCATGTGTACTCTCTGCAGGTTGCAAGGTTCACATCTCCTATGCACAGGCCTGCATTCTCCTGTTCTCATGTCATTCCAGTGAGTGACTGTCTTAATCTTTGACTCTCCTACCTATTGCTTGAGCCATTCATGTTCATTAGCCTTTAGTTACTGTTTACAGAGTAGAGTTTAGCACATGACAGATGCCAGCTACAGTGTTTTGTGATGTATTACTTGAGACTGGTGATGTAGATGCCTACTATACTGATGGTAGTCTCTGGCATGGTATTTTTGCAGGTTGGATAAGTGGTTATGCTCTGGGTGTGGCTGTACTTGTGACTCCCTTACATCTACCCTGGGACATATCTGTTGTACTGTGTCTCCTGCAGAGGATGCCTCCCTCTGTAGTCCATGCCTGTTGGATAAGGGGCCATACTCACATAACATTTTGCAAATCAAACATTTGTATATGTACAAATAAAGACACAAATGCAGTAGCTGTGATCTATAGTGTTTATTGTGCATACAGTGGCAAACAGGTGATGAGTGGGGTCATGGTAGATGGAATCCTCAGAGTAGGTGGCACAGCTGTAGGTAGCCCAGGTCCAGTGTCTATGGGCTATTGGATAATGGAGTAATGTCATTGAACAGTCAACAGGGTGTATCAATGGCACACAAGGGAGTGCAATCAGGAGAGGGTCACTTCCTGGCAATGGGTTTGGTTTTGGCATCTGCTCCAACCAGATGTCTGGCTGGATGTCCACGTTTGCGGGAGGGTCTTCAGCTACAGAGGGAGGGGTGCCTGAGGCCTGTCGTTCCCCTGGCAGGGCATCCTTGCCACTAGCAGCTGCAAATGTAGAAGGCTTTGATGTGATGTGGCTAGTGGAAGGGGCCTGCTGGTGGGTGGAGGAAGCACACAGGGTGGTGTTAATGTTCCTGAGCCCCCCTGCAAAGGAGGCCATGGTGGCATTGTGGGCCTGCCACTGCTGCATGACTTCCTGGTGGTATTCCCTCTGCAGCCTCTGATTTCCCCCCAACATGGTTATGATCTGGCCCATCCTGTCCCGGGATTGTTGATATGCTCCCAGGACTTGGGAGATGCCCTCTTGGTCAATTGACTCCCTTGGCTGCCCTGTCCTCTGGCCAACAGGTCCCCTCCCCTGTCCCCTGTCCCCATGTGCCAGTGCCCCTGGCACAGTGTGCCCTCTCCCAGTGTCAGCAGGACTTTGATTGTCTTGGGTGAACTCAGGTGCCTGTACTGTGGGACACACAACTGACTGAACAGTCCTTGGGGCACAGATTTGTGGATGAAGGATTGGCTGAGATGGTGGTGCCACAGGGTGGGGACGGTGGTTGATGTCAGCAGGGTGAGGCAGGGAGTGATAGACTGACCAGGGGTCCCAGTTGGGCCATGTAGGTCACACTGTCCAGACATCTAGCGGCGTTGTCCTCACTGAGGCCTTCATCCTGAGGAAGGCTGGCTGCCTCTGGGGTCTTCTCCGTGGTGGCAGTGGCAGGGTACCTGTGGATGGAGTGAGAGAGGGTTAAATGGTGGAGGTGTGACTGGTTGTCTGTTTGTCTGATGCATACAGTGGGTTGACTTGATTCCCAGCAATGGCAATGACAGGTGCAGCAGTGCTAGCACAGATTGTGGCTAGTGGATTGTTACATGTGTACCATGCTCTGTTGGGGTTGTTGTGAATCAGGCTTGGTAACTTTAGCTCTGCAGGTGGGTTCTGTTCCTGTGTGATGGTTCACATGACAGGTTTGGCCTGTTAGCTGGTGGCCTTTCTGGCTTGCTAGATGTGAAACGGAGGTTATGTGTGTATGCAGGGTTGCTCGTCCTGTCTGTGCTTGTTGTGCATGGAGTGTACCTTCTTAGCTTAATGCCCATGATCAGTGCATTTCAAGGTTATTGATCTGGATATGTGTCCCTTAGGTTTGGTGACAGTGCTGTGTCAGTGTTTGGCATTGTTTGGCATTGTGTTGTGCCATTGCATTGCTGTCATTGCCATGTAGTGGTCCTCAGTCAAAGCATCCAGTTGTTGTAGCTAGTGCAATAGTCATACATGCAAGAGATGTGATGTGCAGTGCACATTGTAAGTTTTGATGTAGATGGGCTAGTGCATTGTGTAAGTCATAGTGATGGTAATTGGCTGGGGTATCTGTGCACTTGGCAGGAAGGGTGTGGCCATTGTGGCAGGGTGGTGATGTGGCATGCAGGAGAGGGGCATTAAGTGGTTAGGTCCGAGGTGTAGTGGAGATGGGGTGAGTTGGGGAGTTTTGGGGTAGTGAGGAAGCATGCTGGACAGGTTGAATTAGTATCATGTGAGTGGTGGTTACACACCAGAGTCCAGTCTTCCGGCTGTTCCACTCAGGCTGCCGTATGTCCAAGACCTTCTCCTCCCACGATGTGAACTCTGGGGGAGGAAGTGGGGGCCCACTGCCAGTCTTGTGCATGGCTATCTGGTGTCATGAAGCTAAGGTGCGCACCTTCCCCATAATGTAATTCCACCTCTTCCTGATGTCCTCCCTTGTGCGTGGATGGTTGCCCACTGAGTTGACCCTGTCGACTATTCTCTGCCATAACTCCATTTTCCTAGCTGTAGAGGTTTGCTATACCTGTGCTCCTAGGAGTTGTAGCTCTACCCTGAGGATTTCATCGACCATGATCCTCATCGTCACTGAAGCGTCGGTGCTTTTGACGTGACATGGTGGTTGGGTGTAGGGTAGGGGTGGCTGTTGTGTGTGTAGGGTGCAGTGTAGGGTACTTGGTGGGGTGGGGGTGTTTAGTTGCGAGTGCTGGTAGGTTGTGATGTTTGTGTGTAGTTGTGATGTGTGTATAGTGTTGTTTGTGCAGTTGTGTGGTGTAGTGTGTGGTGAGTGTGAAGTGTAAATGTGCCTAAGGTTTATGAGTGCTAAGTGATGAGATTGTGGCTTCTCAGTGTATGTGGTGGGTTTTTTAGTTGCAAAGGATTGTGGGTTGTGTGTGGGTGTGTTATATAGTGCAGTGAGTAGGTGTCTGTGGTGTGTGAATGGGTGTCAGGTGTGGGGTATTCGAGCTGTCCAATGTGGTGTTCTGACAGGAATATGTTCTGAGCGCAGCAGTTCGGACTGCCAAAGGTTTTCCGCCATGGAAGGACCGTTGTGGTGATTTGCGGGTCGTAATCTGGTGGGTAGAAGGTTGTGTGCATGGCAGTGCTGGTGGTGGAACCGCCTCAAGGCCCAAAATATAATACATTTTCTATACAGTGTCTGTTGCACATTTTCTTCTGTATGGCAAGATTTCTTGAATTATTTGTCTATTTTTTCTTTTATCCAGAGGGGTTATTCAATGTAGCGAACACAAAGTAAAAACAAATGCATTACATATAAAATTTGAAGATTGTGTAGTACTCTTAGTCTTAGTAGAAGTAGAAAGAATATTCCTCCAAATTATCATCCCATGCCCAAATAGGCCATACTAGATTGTGATTCCTTCATAAATCTAATTCTACTTTAGTTGCTACTTCTATACTTACGCTCAGAAAATCTACAAAATAAATCCAAACTCTCCACAAATTATCGATGTAGATTGGTAAATTTAAACAACCTTTGCAGAGGGAAAGAAAGGATGTCCAAGTCATAGCACTATTATTCATTTACCAATAATATTAATTTTAATTTTACAAGTATACCCAACAAGTGAGGATAAAAGTTATCTTTAATCAATGGATTACTTAACAGTGTGGTCACTAAATATCCTCACATATCTTTAAAATGTTAAGGAAAAGAGAGGAGTGTTTCTAAGACATTGAACGCCATTCCTTAAATTAAAATGAGGAAAATAATATCCCTTCGTATATTACCCAGAAAGGCATTTCAAAACAGCCTCTAATTAACATCAAGATTATCTAAAAGAGAATGCAGAGTGATAAAATCAAATTCAGGATATTTAATTTCATCATCTAATTAGTGCACTTAATTGTTGCAGAGAGGTCCTCATTGTTTTGAGAACCCAGAAAAATGCTGACAGTAATGTTTCACTATTTTTATAAAAGGCTGTGTGCAGACTAATTTCTAACATGGAACATCAGTACAGGATTAAAAGAAATAGCATTATTTTAAAGTGTCTACATTTCACAATACCATAACAACAAAAGAGATAACTTTTTAATTAGAGAACCAACCTTCACTTGTATAAATTCCAAGTTAAATGTAAGTGTATCCCTAATAAAGTTGAAATATTAAATCCCTAAACAATGAACTTTAGATTTGTGACCGGCCCTATCAAATAAAAAAAATGATTTATGAGAATATTGGGCCAATTCTTAAAAGAAAGTCTGTGTATGGGGAGTAGTGCTACAGAAGTACCTTTCATGTACTTTGCATGCCTTTATCAATTCTCCACGAAATGTTTAATTCTCTATTAATAAAAGTGTAAACTTCTTATGCGAATGTCCCTATTCCAGGTTTATTCCCATTTTAGATGTAGTGGGTGAAATTTTATCTAAGAGTATGTAAAAGATTACTATAGGAGTCCATTATGTACTACAGAACACATTTATGAATAGACCCTAATGTGTTCAAGGGATGAATGTCAGATTGATCAAGATTCAATTAATAACCAGTAACAATGACAAAACTACTAACTTCCTTGAAGAAAACCTGTAAGGTAGAATTTGGTTCATTACCATATTCAAAAGTATCATCCACATACACTGAATATTTAATGTCATTATCACCAATGTAAAAATAAAATGTTTTACACAAGAATTCTGATGGAATGGAGTCTAGCCCTAAAAGGTTCTAATGATAAGATAAACAAGAATAAATTAGAAAGTATCACTGTCAAACACCTTTTCAAAGATTAAAATATTAGGAATAAGTTCTATTCATAAGTAGAAGCAAGTGAGATTTCTACAATAATGCAATCAGGTTCAAAACCTTAGGATCAAGTCGGTTCACTACAAAGCTCTCATTATGAATCCCATCTTAAATAATCATATTTATTGGGTCTGATAAAAGCACCTCAGGAGGTGACTTATGAAGGGGACCATTACTTTAATAATATATTGAATTATATGATAAAGTTCTCCCTTAATAAAACCAATCAACACATTCTTTGTTATCTTAGGTAAAAAAACAAGAATATTACTTAGAAAGTACTCATAATGGGGGCTGAGCTTGCCCAACCATGATGGTGGCTGCTTTGTGCTGGAGATCTGTGCTGGCCCGCCAATCAACCTGATTTCTCCTGGCTGCCGGAGGGGCCCCCAATAGCACAGTACAAAGGAGGGGGCCCACTTGAACGGGGCCCTACGGCGGCCACATTGGGCAGACAAGCGCCTCAGCCGAGCGGAGAGGCACAGCCTGGCCCTGCCTGCCATGCTGGCCTTTGACGTGGAGAGTGGCCAACGGAGAAAAAGGAGTCTGCAGTGCGGGCACGCACCTGGGTGACGGGCTGTCAGCTGACTGCTGGAGTGGTGTGCAGGGGCGTACTGCGGCCACCTGAGTGCGGCTGGTGCAGCGGTGGAGGTGCAGCCCTGCCCGTTCCCCTGAGTGCCCCCCCGAGCTGAGCATGAGACACAAGAGAGCCTGGGACCCGGGCCCGCAGCAGTAAGGTGAGAGGGTTGTTGAGTCGCCGTAGAAGGCCCCTAGCCTGACAGACTTTGCCTGATCCCCTAGGGGAAGAGGCCTTGGTGAGGGGACCCTGAGGAGGCGAGACTGGTGGGGTGTGCCCCTTGCCCCACCCCTCCACTGACATGACCTGGGAGTGCCAGCCTGGGAGTGCCTCGATTGGAGCCCCGCGCTGGAGTAGCCCTCATATCTCCCCCTGCTTGGACGGTTGGCCAACGCGAGCAGTGAAAGGAGGTGGACTTAGTTGAACTGGCTGCAATGTAAAAATCGACTTGGTGCAAATAGCATAACCAAGGGCTCTTTAGCCTTCTGGCTCTCCCAATGACACACTGCCTTATAGCTGGCGCCGGACTGGAGGACCTGCAGGTGACGATCAGTACAATAGGGGGGATGGAACATCACTGGTGGCCTGAAGGGACCTCCTGGAACATGAGATGGGACATTGCAACAACATGTGCCTGAGAGACAGTGGAAACACAGGTAAGACACTCTTCTGCTGGGCCTGACTGGGTGGCTCTCTCATCATGTGAGAAGGCCTGCGGAACAGGTAGCTAATAGAGCCTGGCGCTGAGAGGTCAATCTACTCCATTGGACGTCTGACTTGGGGCGGACTGCTGCGGGTTTCGGCTACTTACGGATCTATGTTGGCTATGGGGAAACCCAGACCTAAATGGCAGGGGGCACCCCAGGCCGCTCTGACGCCTACCCGCTAACTCACTAACAATGATGATGGGAAGAACTTGACGCCTACCACTATGCAGGATACCCTGAACAGGATCCTAAGGGCGATTGAGGATACCAATCTGACTCTCAGCCAGGAGACTGGAAAGGTCTCCGCTGAACTAAGCCACTAATGAACGGACCATCATAAACTGGCTGATAGGGTGAAAGCCACTGAAACGACCCTGGAGGAGCTGCTGCCCGTGCACTAGGCCCTTCAGGTCTAGGTTACCCACCTCTCTGACCAGGTTCAGAGACTGGAGCACAGTGCAGAGGATGCGCAGGGCTGCAGTCGGCGCAATAATGTGCAAATAGTTGGGATGCTGGAGGGCGTGGAAGGACCTAATGCAGTGGACTATCTGGAGACTTGGCTGCGCACACTCAGGGGCAAGAGGCCCCTCACACCATTCTTTGCATTGGAAAGAGCACACCGGGTCCCGACTCGCAGACCAGAGCCGGAGAGGCCACCCGACCAATAGTGGTAAAACTCCTACATTACCGTGACCGGGGCCTGTTGTTGCAGAAAGCCCATGAAGTGGGCCCATTCTAGGTAGAAGGCGGCCGCACCACCCTATTTCCTGACTTCACAATGGCGGTCCAGTCTCAGCGAGCCACCCTCCTGGGAGTGAAAGTCGCCCTATGATTGGAGGGGCTCCGGTACTCTCTGCTGTTCCCCTCTAAGCTGAAGATCATCTTAGATGGCACTACTCACTTTTTTCAGGAGCCTGATGAAGCATGGACCTGGCTTGAGTTATACCGCGCAGGCACAATGGGCGCCAAACACGTGGAAGGCAAGCCACCTAGACAACGTGGCAAGAAGACACCCACGAGATTCCACGGGGGCAACGGGTGACAAAGCCCACAAACCAGCAGGCTCACCAGGGTAAAAGGGCGGCGCTCCAGGCGGCGGCCTCCTTGAGGGATGCGAGAAGCTCGGATAAAGGCCAAGGGTGAGGGCCTAGGACTTTGGACAGGGGGGAACTCCTCCGATATGGACTCTGCAGTCAGTGTGATGCAGGAGTTCCCCCATGTGACACCTCAGACGTCGGATGACATTGTCTGAATCCATAGGGGCCCTACCCATCTTCAGCCCTGATGGGTTAATAAACCTGCGATGCGAGCAGGCTGGAGCTCGAGCAGATCTCTCTTGTGCTCCTGGTGACGGCCCCCAGATTAACCACCGGATAGTCCAGTTGGACATGTTTATAGAATGGTTACTATGGTTTGGGCGGTCAGCAGTTGCTTGTCTGCTCTTGAGATGGGGAGCTGGGAGTTGTTTGTATTGCTTGTTCTAGGCCGTGGTCACTTAGAAATCCATAACGTACTACTGGAGTGCCCTGTGGGGAACTGTGAAGAGAAGAGGTACATGTTACCTAATAGTTATCTTCAATGGTATGGCTGTGACGCACCTTTTGTCTAAAATAATGTCTTGGACTGTCCAGAGCATGGGTTCGATAGCAAATCACCACAAGATACTTTCAGATATGAAACGTAGGGGGATACATATTGCCATGTTGCAGGAATCACACCTCACCCAGGTGGAAACAGATCGTCTTCGAAGGCGTTGGCGAGGGCAATTGTTTGCAACTTCATACTCAGCATATGCAAGGGGAGTGGCAATATGGGTAAAAGCGGGAGTACCCTTTGAGGCCATAAGGAGGGCCATTATGCTTTAGTAGAGGGGCGATTTTATGGTAGACTGCTGGTCCTGGGTAGTGTTTATGCCCCGAACCAGGACCAGATGCAGTTCCTACAGTTATTATCTGCCGGGCTGGCGCGCTTTACTAATGTTCCATCTCTACTTGGAGGGGGCTTTAATGTAGTGTTAGACCCCAATCTAGACCGTTCAACCCCACCACTCCGAGGGGCAGTAACTATTAGAGTGGCAGTGGGTGTGTCGACCTGGATTTCCCATTGGGATCTGGTAGATATCTGGCGCCTTCAGAACCCACTTGCTTGGGACAGAATCATTTGTTCAACCTCTCTTAGGGGTATGGTTACACACTCAGAATACTTAGGCCGGGCTATATCTGATCATAGGCCGCTATTGATCCAGCTGACCACGATAGAGACTCACCAACCCATCCCATTTTGGTGCTTGCATCCTGCAGCATTAGAGGACGACATCTATTGAACAGCGCTACTCCACAGGTTGACGGAATACTTGATGTTGAACCCGGGGTCGGTGTCTAGTAGAGGCATTGAATGGCAGGCCCTAAAAGTAGTAGTACTGGGGCATTGCGTCGGGCAGACTGTGGGTATCAGACGAGACCTTGAACGGGACATTTCGCATTCGGAGGACGACCTACACCGAATGATTTTGATGGCACCCCAGAAACACAGGTGACAGTACTGGAGGTCAGGGAGAAATATCGGACTGCGTTAGAACGTCTTAGGTGTCATGACTACAAGACATATATAGCCAAAGTGCATGAGGAAGAAGGAAAAGCGGGGAGGCATGGTTGGTTCGCCAGGAAGCTGGAGGGACACTTATTACTCGTCTGATGACCAGGGAGGGTGACACTATCTATACATCTACCCAGATCAGTGATGAGTTCACAGCTTATTATAAATCCTTGTGCAGTCCCTTCCGAGTGGACACATCTGACAAGAGGGAGAACTTTTTGTCCGCACCTCCTCATAGTGTCCTCACTGATACGGATAGAGATGCATTGGGTACACGAATAACAGTGGGAGAGATCAAGACAGCCATTAAAACATTAGCAAAGGGTAAGATTGAGGGCGCTGATGCCTTGCCCTCAGAGTTCTTTAAATTGGGCTGTGCCATCCTGGCTCCAAAGCTGGAGAAGATGTACACAGCAGCCTATGAAAGAATTATGTTGCCGGCCATGACCAGGGAGGCCATAATGATCCTCTTGTCCATATTAAGCAGGTTGATAGGAGGGTTACTGATTTCCGGCCCACGTCCATTTTTAACACTGATTTTAAAAACCTCAGTAAGGCATTTGCCGTGAGATTGCTACCCCATATGAGGACCATACATGAGGACCAGAATGGGTTCATTCCAACCCATAGCACCTCCAGTAACCTCTGTAGACTGTACTCCCTGCTTTAAGACGATTTTCATCCTAATGATCTAGTGGCACTGATTGTGTCGTTGGATCTTGAAAAAGTCTTCGACACGGTGAGCTGGGATTTTCTAGGGGCTACTATGTCCAAGATGGGTATAGGCGAGTACTTTACAGGAACCCTACTGCGCGTGTCAAGACAGGGCGGATGATCTCCTGTAGCTATTATATACACAGAGGAACCTGACAAGGGTGTCCTTTATCGCTGTTGCTATTCGTTATCACCATAGAACCACTGGCGGCGAGACTCTGGGATAAGGCCCAAGAATGGGGAATATGACGATGAGGACAACTTCACATAATTTCCCTTTATGCAGATGACCTCCTTATTTACCTTAAAAATGGTCCAGCAGCGCTGCCCCAAGTGTTCCAATTGCTGGATGAATTTGGTGCCTGTTTTTGAATATTGCTGGCAACAGCCCTGGCCAACTGGCGGATTCTCAGAAGAACAAACACAGAGGTACCCTATGCACTGGCTACGCCATTGGTGGGTATTCCTCATGGAGACCAATCCTCCTGCTTCACAAAAAGACAACTTGACTGCTGGATGGCTACAGACTTATATACACTAGGCGCGCTGTCTAGCCAGGGAATGTTGATCCCGTTTGGGGATCTTGTGGACCAGATCGGATTGCCTGGAAGGCAGTTTCTGACTTATGAGACAATGGTGAAGGCTATTCGGGACCTCTGGAGAGACGAAGAGGGTGAACCACATACACACAAGGTCTTACAAACTATGCTGTCTATTGGTGAGGGTACACCCTTGATCCCCTGGCTCTATAAGGCCCTATTGGCAAGGGTGCATAACCCACTAGATGCTCTCGGGGCTAAGTGGGAGGTGGACTTTAACAGGGCCCCTCACCAATGCAGATTGGAGTAGAGTTTTGTCATATGCACCCTTGGTATCTCGTAACACCGACTAAAATATATACAATATGACTACACGTATAGGACTTACCTTACCCCACATCGTTTGAGGTTCATCTATGGGGGAAGTGAGAAAGGTTGCCCACGGTGCCACTTACCTGATGTGGGATTCGGACATATGACATAGGGATGCCCACAGCTGCATGAATTCTGGGAAAGGGTCATACAAATAATTAACCATGTGCTGAATAGACGACTAGAGACCACAATAGAGACGTCTTCTGGGGTTATTTGCTACGCCACGCCCCAAACAAAATTGGTAACATGTTTGCTGACCTGGCCCTCGTGCTGGCTAAGCGAAGAGTCTCGATGGCATGGAAACAGGATAAGGGAGCCAGCTTACTAGCCTGGACACTAGATCTAACGAGGTTGGGCAGGGTGGAGGAGAGAGCTCTGAGAACGGAAGAAAGCAAGGGGATGAGGCGCAAGCCGCTAGCCCTGCTTTGGACGGAGGTCATCGATAGCTGGGAAAACACTGCTGCGAGAGTAGAATCAGATTCGGGAAGTGATGCAGGGAGCAATACGACAATTTTATAGGAATGGTACGAGAGACAGGCACCCCTGGGACACCTAAAGGACCTTAAAGAGATTGCAAATGAAAGAACTACTGCCTCCCCCACACACAGTCACTTAGGGAAACAACCCCACGGACCGATGTAACATAACCTTGATGTCATTAAACTGATTGTTTGCACATGTACATAGATCACGGGCAAATTACCAATTTCCTAAATCGTTGGTTTATTCTTCAGTTTTTCATAACTCAACTAGTGAAGTTGATTAGTAATCCTCAGATGGCATGTGTATTTACCTGTAGGAAAACTGTACACTGGTCATACATGGCATGCTTACTTATATTTTCGCTCCCCTCCAACCAAGGTTCCTAAACAGCACTGCTGAACAATTGACTAATACCAATGCCCCAAAGGAGCAGTGATGTTCTTTGACGATAATGCAAATGCAACAAGTAATGCATGAGGCTAAACAAAGTTATAAGCTTAGACTGTGTCTACTTGTACAGATGCAAAAATGTGCAAGTAAGTGAGTAAGAAAATGTATTGTGTTATGCCTGCATAAGTTGAAATGCCAATAAAATAAGTGTTAAAAAAAGAAAGTACTCACATTTAATAAGGGAAAATGCTTGTCAATGTTGAGAAGAGATAATATAACATCCACCTGTGGGATAAGACAAGTCATTACATCTACAAAAAGTTCCTTTAGGTTTGATTTACAGGCAAAATGTTTCATATAAAAATTCACTAAAGTTTCTGTTACAGGTGATACCAATAGAGAAACCAACTGGTCAAGGAATCTGGAAGAAGTTAACATTTTCTTATGATTTTTCTAAGGAGGAAGAAGTCAATAATTTCACGCAATACTATTTGGGCGTCACTTAGTTGCAAAGTAAAGCACAGCAATCTAGAGGTTAAAATGGCCAATACCTTGCGGTTCACCCACTTAATTTAGAGGTGGATAAAGTGCCAGATTTCTAGCTGAAGCCTCAGATGGAACCTCCATGAGAAATGTTTGATCTGGCGACATTGGACCCTCAGGTCATTGTGACGGTCAACTCACCCTAAATACCACCAGACACCATCTCTACATTTTCCTACCCAGTGTGCTACTTGATGCAGGGTGGTCCTCGGTAGGAAATCATACAATATCACCTCACCCCCTCCCCCCATGGCCGGCAGACAGCTCTCTGTGCCTCACTCCTAGTTAGGGAGTTTGTTTCTGAAAAACAAATAGTTTCGCTAAATTGGCCAAAACAACATGGTGCCCGGTCAGGAAAATCTGCCTTGAGAGCAACTGCCCACTGTGATTGCTCTAAAGACATAGAGATCCCTGCTGGCGAGGTTAGTAGAGGCTATAGTTGCACAGATCTACTGTGCCAATGGCCTACACACCTGCTTCTAAATGAGGATCTTTTTTTCTTCTTTGGGTTACCAAGCTCCCTATTGTTTCAGATAACAGCTGGGACTGGGACTTAATTGCAGACATAAAGATAGACATCTAAGAATGAGAAATGCAAACTCTCCATGGAAGAGCTACCTTTTAATTGGAGCTTCAATGTAAAGTATCTTTATACTCTTCTATTAGATGACAGCAAAAGAAGAGCGCAAAATTTCGCCCATCCCGAAACCGCAATTACTTTAAACTCTTCACACAACAAGAAATACGTATGGTTTCCAGACTCTGCAGCCCCTGCACTGACTCTTTGAGACGCCAAGATAATGCACACGCTGTACATGACTAGTTCATTCAAAAGGTGGGCATGGCCCACTTCGAAGCCCACGCATAGGCGCATTCTGGGATAATGGTACCTCCCTACAGCTCTAGAACTAAAATGTGCTAAGTTCCTCAACGAGTGCCAAAGCTTTAACATTCTCTCATATTAAAAATACTATGCTTATCATCGTAATACTTACCAGAGTTAATAGTGTTACTTAGAGTGTCTGGGAATCTCTGGAGACAGATTGGATATTCCCTTTGTTATCGTCATGGAGGGATCTAAACGATTCTTGTCTTTTAATATGTCCATATTTCACGTGGTAATATATATATATATATATATATATATATATATATATATATATATATACACGACCTTTCAACCAAGCAAACTCAAGAGCAATCTAGTCTCATAGCATTTACTTTGTGCTGGTGCTGACAAGAGCTGCCCAATACTGGGCAGAAAATGAAACACTACATTAGGAATTTGGAAATTGGAGAGGTGGGGAAGTGGAATGGTGTACAGAAGACTTAGAAAGAACAAGTAAACGGTGTTGTTAAAAAATGTCTTTGCGGAAATACTTTATAAGATGAACCCCATGTAACATAATTGGTAAAAGGGATTGTATTTGGAAAAGGGAGGGAAGGCAGTGAAAGGAAGCATGGAAGCTGGAGGATGAAATGAGGGTTGAGAGAGGATATAAAGGCATTTGTAAAAGAAAAGGAAGAGGCAGTGGGAAAACACATGGGAAGCAGTTATGTCTACTACTTGTAATAAATGTGCCTAAATGTACATTGCATGGATATTTCACGTCACCCCTGGAGGCCCATAATGTTGTAAATTTGCTTAAAGCACTTAAGTAGGCTAACACATACAGGGTTTCTAAAAGATATATGGCCTAAGAAGTTTAAATAAGGACCACTTACAAGCGGGATTGCTTCTCTAACTAAGGCTGTCTCTTAAAACGTTTCCTAGAATGACTTCTGGTTATAATTGCTATGGATGACATCGGTTCTTAGTCTAGTCTTGTATGCAACCATGTGTTCTTTCATGTAACATCTCATGGGAGTGATATAACAGACGTGCAATCCTTCTAAGTAGTTACATAACACTATAATTTCATCTCTCCCCAATGATTTATATAAATGTCCCTAAAGGGATGCCCAGACATTCCTTACAAAAAGATTGATGTTAGTTAACATAACATGTATATATTTTTGTAACTGGAGGAGTCTTCACAAAGAAGCTCTTTTGTGCAGCTATTTTATTTACGAGCAACTCACTGTATATATCTCCAAAAGGCTTTACACAACAGATGGGTAACCTTTTTCCTTAAACAGTTACATAACAGAATGCCATATCGCCATAAGAAGGATAGAAAAAAAATGTTGCGCAGGCTTTCTCATTCTATTGCTTCTAGTCATTTTGGTGGTCAGATTCCCTAGTTGTTCCTACCGGGTCTGATCCTCATCTGCCTCCTGGTCTTCCTGGTTCTCTTTTGGGCCTTTCCTTCCAGGTAATCCTTGTCCTCCAGGTTCAAGTCCACAAGGTCTTCTTTTAGCCAGGTCCTTTTCCTGCCAGTCCTGGTCCTACTGATTTTATGCACCTTATGGTCTGGATCCTCCTTATGGTCCCTGTTTCTCATGTTTCTGGCCCTCTGGCTTCTACTACTCCTCTTGGACATCCTGATCTACCTCCTCCAAATGACCCTCCTGATTGCTATATTCCCTGTAATCCTCCTCCTCTAGTTCCTGTTGGTATTAAACCTCTTGATCTAATATTCATGGTGGGTCTATTTCTCTTCATCCACCTTCTCCTCCCTATGTCTGCCTTCTTCCCGGAGCACTAATACCCCCTGGGCCACCTCTTCCTGGTGCTCCTTGTCTTCCTGGCCGATGGCCTGCTGTCCCTAGTCTCTGATTGTCTTGATCCTTCCTTAGGCTTTGTGATTCTGTTCTGCCTGGTACTCCCCTTCTACTGGTATTCTTCCTCTTCCTGGTGGTCCACCCCCTTCCACTGACCCTGATCCTCATGATCCTGGTGTAGGTCCTATATTGGTCCTAGTCCTCCTGCTTCTCTGATCGACCTTGGCCTCCCTTGTGATCCTGATGCTCTTCAGGTACCTGTATTCCTGATCCTACTGGTTGTCCTGGTCCTCACTCACCTGCTTGTCCTCTTCATCTTTTGGGTTTTCTGGTCATCCATGCTTCCTCTTTGCTCCTCTCTTCCTCCTTCTGGTCTAGGTGTTCCGTGGCTTGGCCTAATGGTCCTTATTCTCTTTGTGCTCACAGTTTTTCTCCTCCTGGTGGTCGTAGGTCACCTGATGCTACTCTTCCCCCTAGTGGTTCTGGCCCTCCTCCTGTTTGTCTTCCCCCTACTTTGTGCTGTTGCTGGTCCTCCTCCTCCTCCTGATCCTCATCCTGGCCCTCCTTTTCCTCCTGCCCTCTCCCTTCACATGGTTTCCTCATAACTGCCATCCTTGGCCTGTTCTACATTGTACACATGATTCTAGAGATTCTGGTGATTCTTCTCTTTTGGGTCCTCCTCTGCCGGGGCTTTACAACCCTTTTCCTGGTCCTCCTTGCTTCTCCTCTTCCTTTTGCACCATCCACCTCCTCTGCATCCTATTAACTGCCCTGGGTCATTGGCCCTCCCTTTCAGCCTTCTTGTTGTTAATTGATCAGCCTGTATGTAAAACTTGCCTATTAAAAAAACCTGAAAGGGAAGCATCCTTCCTCCATATTTGCTATGCTAGTGCTCAGAAAAAGCAGGCCCCAACCCATAGAAACCACTGTGTTTGACATCTGAGGATTCATACCAGTTTGTGATTCCAGACTCCTCTTTTTCTGGTAATATTCTTATAATATCTACCATATTAATTAATGGAAAATGGCAGTTTGTATTCTAGGCACAACAAGAAGTTCATGGTTATTAGGCATGATTCACAAAGCCAAGTGAGGAACCCTAAAAAGTGTATTGTGCACAAATATGCATTATGAATGATTTTTTAAGCTTAATATGTATGTATTGGGAGTAATTAAGGTTAATATGTATGTATTGGGAGTACATTGGGCTTGCATTTGAGTATCACAAATATACATTATATACATGTATGTCATGAAATATATGCAATTGTGGTGCCTTCCTGGACTAGCACCAAAGATTTTGGTGCTAGTCCAGCAAAGATCAGGGAGGCCCATACGCTAATGCACTAGCATCACTTTAACGCCTGCCCTGAGCAGGCGTTAAAAAATGAAGCCACAATGGCGCAGTAAAATCTTGTAAATTTCACTGCGCCATTTCTTTGAGCCTCCCGGTGTGGGAATACCCCCCTTGCATACATTATACCTGGTGAAGGTATAATGTGGTGCAAGGGGTTAAAAAGTGGCATAATACTTACATTGAGCCACTTTGTAAACATGGTGCATGATGGGGGACTCGTTAGCGCCACCATAACGTAAACAAATGATGCTAAGGAGGCACTAAGGACTTGTAAATATACCTCTAAGAATCGCTGTTTGGTGTCCATTTTACACTGACCACATCTGTTTGCAGCCATCAAATGAGTTGCTTCCCGCAACCATTGACTTTAGTTGCTTGATCTCACAGTGTACATTTTCAGGACAAAATTCAGCCAAACAGGATGCATAGATGTGCTATCATGTGACAAACTGGGAACCATGATTGCTCACAACCCTTTCAGAAGGTAGACAATTAATAATGAGGGCACACATATTGCAGTTTTAAAGAATGAGATACAGTTCATTAAATGTAGTTTTTAGATTTTATTGATGTCACCTTGATAAGAGAAGTAATTGTGTTTCATCCTTGGAACTTTTTCAAGGCTGTAAATGGAAACATGACATAAAAGGATTTACAACAATCAGTATAATAGTAGAAATAGTAGAAATTAACATTACTAGCTGTTCAAGTGTATTCAAGGGCACTGTGACGGGCTGGATTGCGATCGCCCGCACACATCCCTGACTTGTGCTGACTCTGCCCCTGGTGCTCGTCGTCTGGCCCGCCTCCCGTCCCATGATTGGTGGGATGGTCAAGAATGGCGGGCCGCTGAGAGACTGCCACTGCCTGCTCTCAGGGGAGTCGGCGGTTCGGAAGACACAAATGAACGACCACGGGAGGAGGAGGAAGGAACTCGACCACGAGAGGAGAAGGAAAACGCTCATCAGAAGGACGAAAGAGAGGGAGAGTGGTGGCGCCTCAAGACATGGAAAACAGCGACTCCCGACCTCTACTCCGGAAGACAACCGGAGACATCTGACGAATTCCGCTGAGACAGGCAACCAGGAGGACGGAACGCTACCACCCGCCACGCTTCTGGAGAAGCGTGGCAACTCCATGTGCGTGGGATCACATACCTGTGAGAAAACGAGAGAGAGAGAAAGAGAGAGAGAGAGAGAGAGAGAGAGAGAGAGAGAGAACTATATGTAAAAAGGGGGGGAGAAAATAAAAAGGGATAACAAAACAAAGGAAACAAAACGGGCACGGAAAGGAGGAAAAGGGGGGGGGGAACAGACACACCACCAAGTGAGCACCATAAAGCACTTTTTGTAGACAATTGCACTTTAAAGTCACCGCGCACAAAACGGCCTAGACACCAAAGAAAAGGGAAAAGAGGCACTGAGCACTATACTAAGACCAAAAGGACCATTCCAGGACAGCGCATAGAAAAGACAGAAATCAGAAGAGAGACAGAATAAAAACCCTTGTTAAGAAAGAGAAAGACAGGAAGAAAAACATAATAAAAAAGACCAAAACCCCAAAAGCGACCTGATTACTTACCATATTTCCTCTGTTCTCTCCACATGTACTTCCCGGGGACACCTGTACGCCAAGAGGACAAAGAGAAAGACGAGTGAAGAAGTACCACAACAGAAACAGCCATTCCACCCACCGCCCAAGAAGAAAACCTTAAAACATACCTGTACCTTAACTCACCAATTATCACCGTAATCCAATAAAACACTAGTACACCGGAACAGCGCGTATGAGTATTCCTTCCACGTGGGCCTGGTCACAGGCACCAAAAAAATCAGCTGAAAAATATAGGAGCAAATGACCACAGGAAGTGATGAAAATAAACTAAAGGCCAGATGGTAGCAAGCCCCCATGAAAAGAAAATAAGAGGCTCTCACATGCAATTGACATTTATCAATCAATCAATTAATCAAAGAAATTTGTAAAGCGCACTACTCACCCGTTAGGGTCTCAAGGCGGTGGGGGTGGGTGGGACGATGGGACAATTACTGTTCGAAAAGCCATGTCTTGAGGTTTTTTTCTGAAGAGCAGGAGGTCTTGGGTCTTCCGGAGGTTGATGGGGAGGGAGTTCCAGGCCTTTGGGGCGAGGTAAGAGAAGGATCTGCCCCCTGTGATGGTGTGTTGGATGTGTGGGATTGTGGCGAGTGCAAGGTTGGTGGATCTGAGATGGAGGGTGGGGGTGTGGAAGTTTATTCTATCCTTGACGTAGGATGGACCGGTGTTGTGGAGGGATTGTGTGCATGGACGAGGATTTTGAATGTGATCCTTTTGTCTATGGGGAGCCAGTGGAGGGATTTGAGGTGTGGTGAGATGTGTTTGTGGCGGGGGAGGTTCATGATGAGGCGTGCGGCAGTGTTCTGGATTCTCTGTAGTTTGCGCTTGAGTTTGAGTGTGGTGCCAGCATATAAGGCGTTGCCGTAGTCTAGCCTGCTCCTGATTAGTGCGTGAATGACGGTTTTCCTGGTCTCTGTGGGAATCCATTTGAAGGTTTTTTTCAGTATGCGCAGTGTGTTGAAGCAGGAGGAGGTGACGGCGTTGATTTGCTGGGTCATGGTGAGGGAGGGGTCGAGGATGATGCCAAGGTTGCGTGCGTGGGGTGCTGGGTTAGGTGCGGGGCCTAGGGCGGTGGGCCACCAGGAGGTGTCCCATATGGATTTGTGGGGGCTGAAAATGATGATTTCGGTTTTGTTGGAGTTGAGCTTGAGGTGGTTGGCTGTCATCCAGGCGGCGGTGTCAAGGAGTGCAGTGTGGAGGTTGCCTTTGACGGTATTGGGGTTGCGGGAGAGGGAGAGGATGAGTTGGGTGTCGTCTGCGTAGGAGAGAATGGTGATGCCGTGTGGTTGGTGGATGTTGGCAAATGGGATTATGTAGATGTTGAAAAGTGTGGGGCTGAGGGATGATCCTTGGGGGACTCCGCAGATGATTTTGGTGGCAGTGGATTGGAAGGGTGGGAGGCGGACTTTTTGGATCCTGTTGGTGAGGAATGAGGAGATCCAGTCTAGGGCTTTGTGTCGAATCCCATAGCTGTGGAGGCGTGTGCGGAGTGTTTGGTGGCAGACAGTGCCAAAGGCTGCGGAGAGGTCCAGGAGAATGAGCGCAACAGTCTCGCCCCTGTCGACTTTGGTTCTGATGTCGTCAGTGCATGCGATGAGGGCGGTTTCCGTGCTATGGTTTTTGCGGAACCCAGATTGGGAGGGGTCGAGTGTGTGGTTTTCCTCGAGGAAGTGGGGTAGGCGGGTGTTCACTAGTTTTTCAGCGACCTTGGCAGGGAAGGGGAGGAGAATGATGGGGCGGTAGTTGGAGAGGTCGTCTGAGTCTGCTTTGTTTTGTTTTAGCAGTGCAGTAACTTCTGCGTGTTTCCAGGGGTCTGGGAAGGTGGCGGTGTTGAATGAGCTGTTGATTATGTCTCGAAGTATGGGGGTGATGGTTGGGCTGGCTTTGTTGTAGATTCAGTGGGGGAAGGGTTCGGAGGGTGATCCAGATGGATGGAGTTCATTGTTTTTTTTTGTTTCTTCCTCGGTGGTGGGGGCCCAGGTGATAAGTAGACTGTGGGGTGTGTGGGGGGTCTATGTTGGGCGGGTGGGTGGTGTGTGTGGCGGATGTGTGTGGTATGAAGCTGGTGTGTATGTCCAGGATTTTGCAGTGGAAGTGGTTTGAGAGGGGGTTGCAGAGGGTCTGTGTGTGTGTGGGGTCTAGGTTGCTGGCTTTGGGTTTGGAGAGCTCTTTGATGACGGTAAAAAGTTATTTGCTGTTTTGGGAGTTGTTGTCGACGCGTTCCTTGTAGTGTGCTCTTTTGGTGGTGCGTATGAGTTGGTGGTGGTTGCGGGTGGAGGTTTTGAGGGTGGAGAAGTTTTTAGTGGAGGGTTCTTGTCACCAGGCTTTCTCTGCTTTGCGGCATCTGCATTTGGAGTCTTGGAGTTCTGCAGTGAACCATGGGGCGTTCTTGATGTTGCGGGTGGTAGTGTTTTTTTTTAGGGGGCGAGCGAGTCTGCGTAGGTGGTGATCCATTTTGTGAGGTTGTGTGCTGCGGTGTTGGGGTCATTGGCGTTAGGGGGGGTTCTGTGCCAGTTGGGAGTTCAGGCGTTCTGTGGGGATCTTGTCCCACATGCAGTAGGGGATGGTGGGTCGGTGGTGGTGTGTGGCGGGTTTGGTGAAGGAGAAATGGACACAGTGGTGGTCGGTCCAGTGGAGTTCGGTGGTGTGTGTGTAGGTTATGTGTTGGCTTGAGGTGAAGACTGCATCAAGAGTGTGTCCAGCTGAGTGGGTAGGTGCTGTGACCAGTTGCTTGAGTCCGAGGCTGGTGAGGTTGTCTAGGAGGGCGGAGGAGTTGTGGTCGTGGAGGTTCTCTAGGTGAAAGTTGAAATCGCCTAGGAGGATGTAAGCCGTGGAGGTGAGGGCATGCGGGCTGATGGCATCACGATGGTGTCACAGAAGGGGAGTCGTGGTCCTGGGGGTCTGTATACAAGTGTGCCTCTGAGGGTGGTGTTGTTGTTTATGTGGATACGGAAGTGAATGTGTTCTGCGTTGTTGAGGGTGTCGTGTGTGTTGGTGGTGACCTTGATGGTGTCTTTGTGCAGGATGGCGATGCCACCTCCTGGCTTGTTGAGGCGGTCTTTGCGTTGGAGTTTGTATCCCGTGGAGGTGGCTATGGCTATGTCAGGCTCTGACGAGTGGTTCGTCCAGGTTTCCGTGAGGAAGACAATGTCAGGTGAGTGTGATGTGATGAGGTCCCAGAGTTCTATGGCATGTTTGTGTAGGGAGCAGGTGTTTAGGAGCAGGCAGTTGAGGTGATTGTTGGGGGTGTTGTTGTGTTTGTGTGCTGGTGTTGGTGTGGGTGCTCGTGGTATTGCTGTGGGTCTTGGCGTGGGGTGAGTTCAGGTTTTGGGGTTTTTTGTGGTGGGGCGGTTGGTGTGTGCGGTGGCTGTGCGATAGTTAGTTATGTTGTGGTTGTTGTGTTTGGTGTTAGGGGTCTGGGTTTGGTGTGGGGCGTGTGGGCGTTGGGGGGGTGAGAGGTGGAGCAAGAGAATCGGCAGGCGTGGCAGGTGAAGGGGCCCTGTGTGTGTAAGGGGACTGGTTTGGGTGCAGGCGAGGCGTGGACCTGGGTTGAATGAGTGGAGAGTATGTGGGGAGTAATGGTGTCTGGGGGTCTTGGCTAGGAGGGTCAGGGAGACTGGCGCCTGGCACGGTCCAGGCGCAGACGGGCTTGCCTCTGTCGCGCCAGCGGCGCGGCCGCACAGCGACCGCCATTAAGAGGGGGAGGTGGGAGGGAGGAGCTGCTGGGAGGTGGGAGGCGGGAGGGAAAAGCGAATGGGGGCACAGGGGGCGGGGCCACAGGGACGCAGTGGCGGGGAAAAATACGCAGACTGGGCAGAGTGGGCACAATCGGAAAACAAGCAACTAATTTGAAAACTGTGAAAACGGAAAAGAGCAAGGCACAGTGAAAGAGCAAAAGAGAGCAGGAAAGCAAGGCACAATTAAAACGATACAGGCGTCAAGGAAGAGAGCAAGGTACAGTGAAAGAGCAAAAGAGAGCAGGAAAGCAAGGCACAATTAAAAACGATACAGGCGGCAAGGAAGAGAGCAAGGTACAGTGAAAGAGCAAAAGAGAGCAGGAAAGCAAGGCCCAATTAAAACGATACAGGCGGCAAGGAAGAGAGCAAGGCACAGTGAAAGAGAGATATAGGGCAGCGGAGACAGTGCACAACAGGTGGGTGGGAAAAAACAGACACACTGGGGAAAATGGACACCCTGGTACAGGAAGGTCTGGTAATGCTCACCGGCCTCGAACACGCGATCGGCGGCGTGGGCGGGGTTCAGGGGACAAAGTGCAGCAAGGTGGTGCTGCAGGCACAGGGGGGCGATCTCCGGCCAAAACAGGTCAGATCTCTCACCCGAATCGCGCAGCGATGCCATTAAGAGGGGGAGGTGGGAGGGAGGAGCAGCTGGGAGGCGGGAGGGAAAAGCGAATGGGGGCGCTGGGGCGGGGACGCAGCGGTGGGGAAAAAATACACAGAATGGGCAGAGTGGGCACAATCGGAAAACAGGCAACTAATTTGAAAATAAAGTATAGCATTATCATGAGGATATGGTCCTCCTGTCTCAAAGGGGCATACCCTTTGGTACAACTCACTGTGTACCAATGTTAGTAGATAGAATTTGATTTAAAATCCCTGGGTGGTTGCATTTTCCCTATTCTTATTCTTATCTAAACCGCCTTTCAGTTGCCGGTACACACATTCTTCTACTGTCAACTTTAAATCCCAAATTACAATACTCAAGATGCTAATTTCTCCTGATAGTAAGTGCCAACATTGCATTACTTATTCAAGGTACATATTATGATCCAGCATTATCTTCATTAAATTTGCCCTTACTACAATTTCTACAACCAGGTAACACTACATTATTGAGGAACCTGCTGCATAGGTTGGCTCCTTCATTGTTATAAAATAGTTTTTACTTTATGCAATACTTAAAGCATATTTGTATTATGGACTTCTTGTGCTTGTGGTTGCAGGTGGGGCCCAACAGCACTCACTTATGGAGACCGGAGTAATATTATTTTCCATGAGACAAGAAGAAGAAAAATACGAAAGGGGAAATAAGAAGAAAGAGAAAGACTCAAAAACAATGACAAGGGTATAAAGAACAGATGAAAAAAAAAAACAGGATTGAGAAAAACAGATAGGTAATGTCTGTTTGTTGATTAAAGTGGCAAAAGGTGGAACGAAGGCTACGTAACATTGGTCTTCGACACCTCAAGCTTCAATAGCACCGGCCTTGGGATTATAAACAAAAAGGAGTAATTGCCCAGGTGTCTCTCTTCTGCTTAAGTGTGAGCTTTACCTCCCCTTGCCCTTCAGACTTGGGTTGGTGTCTGAATCCTTCCGTTTTTCTTGCTAGCTTCTCTTGATGCTCCCGAGTCAGTAACTGCTCTTTCTTGTTTGTGCAGTCCGTTCTATCTGCTCCTTGTACCTGCTTAACTGTTCCTTTTTGCAACCGTTGTTCCTCTTAACTGCTCCTTTTTTCATTTTTTGCTTCCCTTACTTTTCTGTCTTGGATCTTGGTCCCTTCTATCAGTTTTTGCCTCCGCATTGTTCCGCCAATCAAGTTTTCATACCTTGCTGCTCCTGCTGAACTTTCTGGCTCTCCCCATCGGACTTTCCAGCTCTTACTGAGCCCACCAACTGACCATCGTACCCTGTCCACTTTCCAAGGCCCTACTTAATGTAGGCTGCACTGCAGGCACACAAATGGCACGCCAAAGACAAGCCTGCCTGTGCCTATCCATGCCTGAACAGCACCCAGCACCAGGCCTGGTTAAAACACTTCCCGCAGCTATGCCACTGACGAACTCGACCTGCTGAACCACGGACGAACACTGCTGCAGAGCCACATCTCTGTCCATGGTAGGTCTCATTGCCTATTCGCTTTGTCACTTCACCTGCCTCCACACACTGCTCCCACCACACACACACAAACACTGCACCCCTCACCAAGTCATAACTCAAGACTCACACTCACACAGCATTACACAGCATTACACATCTACACCGCACAACAACACTCACTTGCATACATGCTCCTCAACACACACTCAGGGGGTCATTATGACCCCAGCGGTTGGCGGAACACTGGCGGTAATACCACCAACAGGCCACCTGTTCCGCCAGCGTATTATGACCGTGGCGAATCATACCGCTGGTCCCACCAGTATACCGCAAGGCTTTAGCCTGGCGGTCATAATCCGCCAGGGCAGCACTGGAAGCAGAGCTGCCCTAGGGATTATGAGCCCCCAACCGCCAGCCTGTCCATGGTGGTAAACACCGCCATGGAAAGGCTGCTGGTAGGGGGGACTCGGGGTGCCCCTGGGGGCCCCTGCACTCCCCATGCACTTGGCATGGGCAGTGCAGGGGCCCCCAGGTACAGCCCCTTCGCGCATTTCACTGCCCGAATTATGGGCAGTGAAATGCACGACAGGTGCTGCTGCACCCGCTGCACATCAACAATGCGTCTGGCTCGATTATGAGCTGGCTTCAATGTTGATGTGACTTGTCCGCAGGGCTAGAGGAAAAGTCATAATAGGGGGCCAAGCGTACCGCCAGCACTGGCGGTATGTTGGCTCCTGTGGCTTCGGCAGTCTTTTTACAAGACCGCTGAAGTTGTAATGAGGGCCTCAATTGGCACTCAACCAAGATTTGGAACCTCATTGACTCCAAAGCAGCGGACCTCCTCTTCCTCGCGAAACCTGGCGCTACCCCACATCTCCCACCATTCCTACTGGATGCAAATTCTTGAACCAGAACCGAGGAAGACTTGCCAACATCCACAGAGACACCATCAAATATACTGCTTATACTGACCCAGAAGCCATTATCATGGAAATCATACATTTCAAGCTTTCAGACAAACAGTAAAATCACCATCAAAGGCACCCTCACTTACCTGCTCCCAGAACCTTGCACCTAGTTCAGCAACCTCCTCACCGACCTCACTGTAGTCCTCGCCGTGGTCCCCAAAGACTTCATACTCCTAGGTATTCTCAGCTTTCATCTCAATGACCCCATAGATGGCCCCATGGACTTGAATTACATGGACCACCAATTACCTCAGCGACACAACTTCAACAACTGGATTACCACCTGTGCCAATACCCTGGTGCCCCTGAAAAATACCAAAGCCAAAGGATCCAGCAAACAAGCTAGCAGATACAATGCTGACCTCAGAGAATCAATGAGAGTTTGCAAGAAACTTAAAGGGAAATGGAGAACCACCCGAGGAACCACTCCAAGAAGCACCTACAAAGCCACACTTGACACAATCACCATCAAGTAAAACTGACCAAGAAAAAGACTCTGACCCTGACAATCGAATCTCACTCCAGCAACTGCAAGGAACTTGTCTCTATCATCAAGGAATAGACCCAACCCAAAAACTGCAGCCAAAACCATCACCCCTTCACAAGAACTCTGCAACAACCTCAGACTACTTCCACAAAAAACTCACCAATATCTACAGCAACTTTGAACTTTAGCCGCCCACCATCAACCTTCCCAGCTTGCTAACCTCCTCAACAAGAGACTACCAACTGACAGCATTAAACCTTCTATTTATTGAGGACACTGCAACAATATTGAAGACAGCCCACTCAGGGGTTCCCACAGAACCCTGTCCCCAGCATATCTATAACCCGGGAAGAGCAACAATCAGTGCTGCACTCACTTCCATCATCAACTTGTCCCTCTAGACAGCCACCTTCCCAGACAGCTGGAAACATACCAAAGTCACCGCCCTCCTCAAAAAACCCTCAGTCACCCTCAAAGTACTCAGCAAATACCAACCCACCTTGCGGCTCCCCTTCCCAGCCAAAATCATCAAGAATACCATCAACAGACAACTCTCTGACCACCTAAAATGCCACAAACTCCTGGATGACTCGCAATCAGGATTTTGAATCAACCACAGCCAGTGCTTGAACTGGAAAAATTAAAGTGCCGGTACTCTGAATCAGAGTACCTGCTTGTTTCTAAGAAGTGACGGTACTCTCCAATTGAAAGTATTACGTTTTTCTTGAGATGTGCCGGTACTCTCCCTCTCAAAATAAAAAAGTGACGGTACTCAGTACCGGACAGTACCGGCCCATTTAAAGCACTGACCACAGCACCAAAACAGCCCTCATCGCTGCCAAAGACGACATATGCCCCATCCTCGACAATGTACAGACCTCCGCCCTTATCCTCCTCGATCTCTCTGCTGCTTTTGATGCCATCTTCCACCACAAACTCATTACCAGACTACATACAGCAGGAATAAATAGACCAGCACGCAAATGGATAGCTTCCTTCCTCTCAGGAAGAACACTAGTCAAGCTCTTGCAGTTCACTCCAGAACCCAAGGGACTCATCTATGGAGTCCCACAGGGACAATAAATCAACCGCATACTCCTCAACATCTGTATACGTGCTCTGGCAAACATCATCTGATTCCACGAAATCAACATCACCTCCTACACCAACGACACCCAGCTTGTTTTTTCACTCTCAGACTACATTGTCACAACCAAGACAAATTTCAAACAATGCATGTCCAGTGTGTCCAACTGGATGTGAAGAAAATGGCTTCAAGCACAACATTGACAAAACTGAAGTGCTGATTTTCAGGAATTGGAGGTCACCTTGGGACTCCACCTGGTGGCATGCCAATCTTGGACCCACACCCACCACAACCAAACACACTAGGAAACTAGGCCTCATTCTGGAAACCAACCTAACCATGAAGTCCCATGTCAGTGCCATCATCCCTTCATGCCTCCACATGCTCTGCATGTTACTCAAAATCTTCAAGTGGCTACCACTAGATGTGCCATCACGCAGGCACTAATCGTAGGGAGATTGGACTACAGCAACACACTCTACTCCACTATCCCAAGCCATCTCCTTCACAGACTGCAAACCATTTGAAGCACCACCTCCAAACTCGTCCTTGACCTCCTGCACCAAATCTACACCACACCACTCCTCAGAGACCTCTACTGGTTCCACATCCACAAGCACTGCCAGTTCAAACTTCTCACACATGCAGTAAATTCATTACACAACACAAGACCTCCATACCACAAACACTGACTTCACTTCCACCATCCCAGACAACTTTGCTCAGCATCACTCGCACACACCCCGCATCTACAGAAGCAGAATGGGAGGTTGATCATCCTCCAATCAAGATGTCACATCTTGGGACGACCTCCCTTAATACATCATGGCCTCCTCCCCACTTCTTGAATTCTGCAAGAAGCTGAAGACCTGGCTATTCAATTAGTCTTCTTGCGGGATCAAGACTACCTGTATTTAGGCCCAGCCTCACCACACGCTGTCAGATTTCACTCACCTGAGTGTTCTAATTCTGTGGTAGCAAAGAATATTCTCCCAGTCCCTAAAAGATTGACTCCAACACTAGCACAAATACCAAGTGTTGATGATCAACCCTCCAGGGAAAAGGGGATTTGGAATAAACAAAGAAGATCTTGCTTGCAACCTCTATTCTGTCAAGGACACCATCTGTCAGGGAGGTCTCCAAGATCAGTGCGACTCTTGGTCGTCTAGCCAATTTCCCCCTGATTTGCCACTCATTATAAAAACACAAAGAGAGAAAGTGTCTAAGTTTGTTTGTCCAGGGATACACTATCACTTTGTTTTGTTCATACAATTACTACCACAAGACATTTACAATAATGTGCACTCACCAAAATATTTCAAGATGACTGCCTCATAGTAACATCCTTTCCTTGTGTAAAATTGCATACATGGTCTCTAGAGGGAACAGAAGGAACCCTGAGAACCTCTCAAGGTTCTACAATTAAAGTCCATATTCCAATGTATTAAAAGAAACTCTTTGAATTCCTCAAGTGCCTTCAACAAAGTCTGTAGGCAGTCCATAAGAGGCGCAGAGGTTGTAAACAAATGTTAGAGTGTGAAAATTACGAAAACAATTGCGTGATTAACTGAAAGAAAAACGTGCATTTAAAAGTGCAAGTCTGAAATGAAAATGAGCCTAAACTGATAATTCACACATATATTTTAAAAATGAAAATAAATTACTGTCTAATTAAATGTAATTTATGTTTTACTAAGAGTAATGAAAAAATAATAATTATATGTTCATAAAATAAATAGTTTGAGTTTTATGAAATGTTGTACACAGCACTTTTTACTGCATTTTTGAAAATGCCTATGTTAAGCTAATTCAGATTAAATAATGTGATGTTTAGAAATTGCTGATGTGGATGGAAAGTCACTGCCACTGTTCTGTCCTTCCTAAAGCATCTTGTTGACGTGGAGGGAAATGTACTAATATTAAAACATTTGTTTAGTTCCTGCCAGATAGTGTTCCACAGAAAACAATGGCTTTCAGTAATTTTATGTAGTTTGAAACATGTTATTTCTGCGACTGAAACTGGTGATGGCAGTAAAATGAGCTGAACCAATGAGGGAGAAAAGAATACAAGAAGTGCGACATGGAGAAACGTGCTTTAGTTTTAATTGGTTCTGTCCAAAACTACCCTATAGTCTAACCAATAGCAGAGTATCCAGATATTTTTGGCGGGGACTTTAATATTATGATGTAAGCTCAGACTTTGGGAGATTTTGTTTTGTCCTTTGCTGTGACCAGTCTTATGCAGAATTCTTCCCTGCTGTTTAGAGTTCAGTTCTTACCTGTTCCTGGTTGTGTTCAGATGTGGTTTTATTTCTGGTAGTAAAATAATGTGCTATGCGCCACTGACAGTTCAGATGCATTAAGGCCAAACATTACTGAACTGTTCCCAAATATGTCACTGTCCACTAAGATGCCCAGAATGCTCCAGTGAAGAAGACTTCGCTGCCTGCTGAACTCATTAAGGAGAGGTATAACATAGTTTGCACATTAGTCTTTCTTGCAGTTTATCATGCTTTCTCTTCTGGAAACCCAACCTCTATTTTTGTTAGCGCCATAGATAGATGTTTTCCAAATTAGTTTTTATCTACTTTTCCTTTTTGCATGAAGTCCAACATGCTTAATGTTATTAGGGTAATAGTTAGAATGTCACATTCTGAATTTGAAAGCACAAAATAACGGATGGTGAATAATACATATGTGTTAACTCAGTGTACTCAATCTCAACTGTGCATCTGATATTGCTGTTATTCTGTATGGTGATTCTTGAGTGCCTAATAATTCACATTCTGTCAAAGCTGAGATTCTTTAGAAGGTTTGGTCCACCTGTGTTATTCATGTATCTTTATAATTTGGTCTTGCGCTTCGTTTACGTGATCTTAGCATTGTTCATCTAGAGGGCAATACATGTTTGAACTTTACCAAACTGGTGTGGTGATTCATGGCCAAACGTGATGGTGCGTAGAAATTACTAACTCTAATGTTGAATAATAATGATATTGTTTGGTTTTGTTTATTGTTGACTTTGTTTTGTCCAGAGCCAAACACTCACACCTATCTAAGTCCAAAGGTTCATTCGACCTCATGAGGATAGATGGTTGGTTACCCTTCTGTGTCCCCTTATAAAATAAATTATTTAAACAAATATAAGGTAGGACGTGCCCACACAAACAAAAAACGTCCTAAGATTCAGTGCACTGAAATTTACTGACAGATCAGCACAGGTATCCAGAAAGTCGGAAGAATAATATGGATCCTCGTTTCTTTTGTTTTAATCTACAAGTGTTGGGGGCCTGGAATGCGGCAAGAAATCTCCACTGTCGAGACTGCAGAGCTGAATGGAGAAAGGTAAAGAGAAGGACTGCAGTGAGAGAAGATGGGAGCGGGTGTGAGAATGAAAACAAGCAGTGAGGAAAACATGATGAGAACACAGGAAACAAACAGGAAGGGAAATCTCCGACAACACAGTAAGCCAAGTGGAATCCGGAGGAATTGACCCAATCTTTGTAGACTCCGCCCACATTTTCTCACTAACTATTGTGGCCTCTCGAGCTCTAGCGAGATCTCAAGTGTCACCTGATAGTGGGGTAGAAGGTGGCCACATTGTATGGAATGCAGGATTGTTATGGAGATTCTTCCCAATACGGGGAAGATGAAATGATGCATGTTGGTTGATTCCTCACACACGACTACACTCACCTACTCAGCGCCTGGATATCCTCACTGGCGCTGTACAAATTCACCTTATATTACAATACATATGGTGGTCCGCAGTACTTATTCTTTTGCAAATCAGGCACTGCCATTGCCCTTAATACCAGTAAATCGTAGGACTGTTACCACGGTGGGAGTGGGCTGTGAGGATGTTTGTAAATATCCACAAACTCACAGTGCTAAATTTGTGAAAGAAAGAGTACCAGTATCTGAAAGCTCTGCACAGAAGCCAGCGGCTGGTGCAACTAAATGTTGTTGTCCGAATACCAAGGTTGGTAGTCTTTAATGCACTACCAGGCACTCCTTGCCCCTTTTTCTCACTCTTAGTAGTTCATGCTTTCTCCCTTTGTGATGGTTTTGCCCTCTTTCTCTTCCTCCGTCTTCCCGATCTGTGTGTCTTTTTCCTCTCTTCTACTCAGTAATTATCGGACGCGGGGAAATATGGGCCAGTCCTCAAAAATACGTGCTGATTACCTCTACCAACAACCACTACCTCAAATTAAGCACTGCAAACTCATAAACTCCTATGTTTGTGTCTGTTCCCAAATGCCCCAGGGAATCCCTCCCTGGAATGCATACTCCCCAGAGAGGATGTACTTTTGGGTATCACTGCATCTCTACTCATAAATCAGGTGATTTGAACGTGGTGGATGAACTTAAGTGAGTATATTGCTTTGTAAATTAGAGCCTTCTCTGATAAAGTCGGATGTTAGTCGGTATGGTTGATGTTATCTTTGCAGATGTTGCACAACCCAATCAGATTATAATTGTCGCTCTCAGCACTCGTAATTTCTTTAAGAATGGAGGGCATTTTGTGATCTCCATCAAAGTACGGCCAGTGTCACTGTGTTTTTTAAAATAATTATTGGAAACTATCTTTGTTAGAATGAAAGGCAAAATCTTCCTAATTCTTTTCAAAACCTGCACCAGAAAGCTGACTCAAAAATCTGCCAAACAGGAAAATTAAACCCAAGCTACTATTAGTAGCTGACTCATGTAACTCCCAGTCAAAAAACAAATCAATGCTGCAGTAAAGACTGCCAGACTAAAAAAAACGAGGGACCAACTGGTGTACCAGTATTACTTCTACTCTGACAGTTACTCCTTTCCATGCACTGGAACTGCCATCATAGGTGCTACATACATGTAGACATGCATTACTCAAGGCTTGTGGATGCATGACACTATCACAACTATGCCAATATCAGCACCAAGAAATCACCTAAGGACTTATCTAGCACAAAAGGAAGTTTCGTGTGTGCTTCTCATTAGTAGTGTTTAAATGCCGAGCCAGGTGGGAGTGAAGTTTTGTACCCACTCAGGTTGTACAAGTATTTCTGCAGTGACCCCAAAGGGTTTACCATGGAGGCACAGTGCTCAAGTGGCGGAAGAGTGTCTTAATTCTGTATAATAAGAAGGATGTAAAATGCAGGGTTTATTTTTGTACTGGAATGGACACTGTTTTTTTTTTATGGATTGGTTAAACTCGGACATATGAAGTGCCCTTCCCGAGATGGTGGTCAGTCCACTGGAAGTGTTTAAGGGTATCTGAATCCAAGATGTTGGTGAGTTTCCTCTTGTTATGTTAGATCCTGCCTCAGTCATATATAAAGCAGCACGTGGAGAAAAAAAGAAGGACGTTTCAGGTACATTTTAAGTATTTGGCAAATCAGTGACATACGTTCACATGTTCAAATGCAGGTCAACAATACTTATTCTGTGCTAAACATTATTGAGGAATTACATTATTTTTCTCTAAAAAACAATGAAGAATCAGAGCAAACATAAGTTTCGAGGGGGGAACATAGGTATTCACTCTGATAAGGAAATTTGAACTATTCATCCTGCATGTACCAAACAATCTATGATCCCTGGACTTACTAGTGAATGACAAACAGCAAAACTACTCTTGCTAGCCTTAGGTCTGTAGAGTTGGTCAATGCATGTGAACATTTCAAAATGCTAACACATTTAAAGCCATGTAGCACTGAAAAATCAGTTATTCTTTAAACCCAGGAAGTTGTCATTGACATTTTCTTTCATGGTCTTTAAAGCCTTATAACACTATGAATGCTACCTACAGTGCTATGCCTTTTTAAAATACCATGATATGGCCTGGTATCACAGAGGCCCCTGCCATTGCTAATACACCCCTCTTCCACCAACACCACCCCTACTCCCCCCACCAATTAGACAAAACTTCACCCAGTTTTTGGATTAAGGGGTTGTGAAACTCCTGGCCATATTTATTAAACATAACAAAGCAAAACTTTTGCATTTAGGAAAAAACACACATTTCCAATGTTTACAAACAGTAACCCCCAATGATTACAGCTCTATTACAAATGTAGATGACTAGCCTTAACAGAGATGCTATACATTAGATTTCCTAGCTCTATTTAAAATGTTGTCTCTGCGTATCACAGTTGAGGCCTTTGAGTGAGATCATGATTGGCCCCATTGGTGTCTTCTGCTCCGGAACCTACCCTTTTCCTGTGATGGTCCCTCCTTAAGGAAGGACCCCATCCACTCACATCCTCCTAGGTACAACCTGTGCAGAGGGTCCGTCTGCCTGCCAGGATAAATACTTTCCTCGGGCACCCACTACACCCATCATTACCCCCCTCCAAGGGCCATTGTGCATGCGCGGGTGGTTGTTCAGAAGGTCCAGATTCTAGTGTTTACTTTCAACCCCCGGCACCCTTGACTTCTCCATTTGAGTCCCTGTCAGCACCCCTTGGAGGGCCTCATGACATCAATGTTATGTTTATTTAAGGAAAAGGTATGCCTTATATGGACCCAAATTGTCCTACCAATCATAACCTCACCTGCCAGGCAACATACAATAAATACGACATTGCAGAATACGCTAGAAGGAACAAAAATTGGTTAACATGACATATACCAAGAACAAAGACAATCACCCCCTGAAAATCAAAACACAGGGCTCCTAGTTGCTATAGGGATGGTGGGTGGGACAAAGAAATTATACAAGTTCCCCCAGGGGATCACAGGAGAAGTCTGGGAGAGGCGGCAAGTGGGAGAGAAAAACCCATTTGTGGCCTTGCCGCCCCTTTTATGGGCGGGCCATTATGCGCACCGCAGGTACACGGCCCGGAAGCACTCCAAGTGCATTCAGGGCCACGACCCCAAAATGCTCTATCGCACCTGCCTTACTCTAGTGCAAATTTTTTTTTTTTTTTTTTTTTAAACCTTTATTTAAGAAAAAGTGCATGTTTACAATTTAGCCAATCCTTTGTGGTGGCATCATTTTTTCATAAGCGTGATAGAGGCGCAGCTCCTACATGCTCCAAGTTTCCATCTAGATCAACTCATAATTTTCCTTTTTTGCAGAAATAAATTGTTATTGAGTGTTTGTCATATTTTTTTTTTCTTTTTTACATAAATAAAGTTATTTATTGAGTGTTTGTGTTTATGAGGGTGGCCCATTTGTGTTGTTTCCAGTTTTTGTAGGCCCACTCTTTGTTATGTTTTTTTGTATCAATAAACACATATGTGTGCATCTTGTCCAAGGCTACTTTGGTACATTCATCTGGTGGTATGTTTTTGTGGCTAAAGAGTGTGAGGTTTCTTGTAATCCATAAACTTTCTTTAACACAATTAATAATTTTCCATAGAATTTCCTTTTTTTTCCTTTTTTACAATTCATGTTTAAACTGTACAGTAAAAGTTCGTAGGATATAGTTGGTTGTCCAGTAAGTTTTAGAATTAACGTGCTTATTTGTTTCCACACTTCTTGAGCATATAAACAGTTCCAAAAGAAATGAACAATGCTTTCATCACCTGCACATGTATTCCTTGGGCATTTGGCGTTTTTAGCTAGCCTTCTCTTGTGTTGGAAGGATTTGACTGGTAGTGCCCCGGAGACTGCCAGCCATGCAATGTCTTTTTGCTTGTTTGTTAGTTCTTTGTTGTTCACTTGTGCCCATACGGTTATGGTTTGTCTCTCAGATAGGTTGTTCACCATTTGTAGGGGTTGTGAGTCCTTAAGAGCTTGTTTGATTTCCAGTCTTTTGGTGCATATTTGTGGGTCAATGTCTTTCTTTTTGCATTGTTACAGGAAGCTTTTGAGAGGTTCAAAGATTTTGGGGGTTGTGAGGCAATGTGGTTTCCTGTTGTCAAAGGTGCATAGTCCATGGTTTTTTAATAGTAGGCCATTGGAGTACATTAAAAAATCCGATACATAGGCAGTCTTGTTTTCAATAGCTTTGAGGCACAAAAAACAGTATTTTGAAAATAAAAACACTTTTAGATCCGGTACATCTTTACCTCCTTTATCTTTTGGTTTGTACATGGTTTCTCTTTTAACTTTTTCCATTTTTGAGTTCCATATGAAGGTAAAAATCATTTTCTGTAGTGTATTTAAATAAGACATTTTGGGTGGGTATACTGTGGTTATGTACAATAAAATAGGAAGAATGATGGATTTGATGATGAGTGTTTTACTTTCCATTGTGAGGCTTCTTAATCTCCAGAAATCGAGTTTTTTCCTAATTTTTCCATTGATTGCAGGCCAATTTTTTACCCTGTAGTGTCATTGCTAAAATATATTCCGGGTATTTTTATTTTATCTGTGGTTTTTGTGACTTTTGTTTTAGCTAGGTTATCCCATGCACCTAGGGTCAGACATAGAGATTTATCTTTGTTTATTTTCAGGCCAGATGCTTCTGAGAAGTGTTGTGCATGCTGCATGATTTTATTGACTTCTTGTGTGTTGTTGCAGAAAGTAGTTATATCATCCATGTCTCCCATGCATTTTACTCTTTTTTTGTTACCTCCTGGGACGAAGATGCCTGTGACTGTCTTGTCATTTCGTATTTTGTTTAGTAAGGGTTCAATTGCGCATATGAAAAGGGATGGTGAGAGAGGGCACCCTTGTCTTACCCCGTTTGGATTGGGATTTTTTTGGTGAGGTGTCCATTGATTACGATCTCGCTTGAAGCATTTTGATATATTGCTTTTATTGTTGAGATAAAAGAAACTGGAACTCCCATTTTTTCCAAAATTTGGAAGAGAAGTGGTGTGAGACATTATCAAAGGCCTTTTGGAGATCTAGGGATAGTACTCCTAGAGGTTGGTTGTGTTCTACTGCTAGTCTGATTGTTTCTCTAGTAGTTATGAGGCTATCCCATACTTTTCTGTTTGGAACTGCACAGGATTGGTCTTCTTGTATGATGGATTTTATTACTTTTTTGAGTCTGTTGGTCAGGACTTTGGTTAGGATTTTGCCATCTACATTTAGGAGGGATATTGGGCGCCAATTTTTCAGATTGGCTTTATCATCTTTCTTATGTAGAAGGGTTATGATTCCTTCGCAGAAAGACTCTGGGAATTCTTTTTTTTGGATGCACTCATGGATCATGTCCATGAAATCGGTGCATAGGATTGGCCAAGTTTTTTTATAAAATTCCCATGGGAGGCCATCTTTACCGGGGGAGGATAGAAGGGAGCATTGGGATAGGGTTTCTAAGAATTCTTCTCCTTTTAGTGGGTCTTCTAAGAAAGCTTTTTCTTCGTTTGACAGGGTGTTGGTGATTGTGTCTGCGTGTTTGTTGGCTTTGTTTTCTGATATCTCATTGTGTTTGTAGAGGTTTGTGTAGTAGTCTACTATTGCATTTTGGATTCCTTCTTTGTCTTTGTGCATTTTCCCTTTCTTGTCTAGGATTTCTCTGATTTCTTTGTGGGTGTGGGTGGTTTTTTTGAAGAAGAAACGTGTGCATTTTTCATCTTGTTCAAAGGTTTTGACCCTGAAGTTAAAGATGGTTTGTTTGCCTTTCTCAAAAAAACATTTTTTAAGTTTGTTGTTTGTGTCTTTGATGTCATCTTTTACGTTGGCTCCTAGGTTTTGGAACCTTTGGAGTAGATCGAGTTTTTCTCTAAGGTCTTGGTATGTTTGTTTTTCTTTTTGTGCTTTCTCTTTTCCTGCTTTTATAAAGAAAGATTTGGTTTGCTTTTTGACCCATTCCCACCATTTACTGAGGGATAGGAAGTTATTTTTGGCTGCCTTCCATTTTTCGAATTCCATTTTGAAAGATTCTATGGTTTCTTCATCTTCTAGTATGGAGGTGTTTAGCATCCAGGTGCCTGGGCCTCTGATATTTGGTGTATCTAGTGTACTCTCCACTATCAGGGTGCTATGGTCTGACAGTGGGTTGTGGTCTAAGATTGATTTTTTGTAGGAAATAGATTTTGAGGCAAAAATGAAGTCTATTCTGGAAGAGATGCCTCCTCTATCAGACGTCCATGTTAGCCCTGTGCCTTTAGGGTTGTGTTCCCCATATAGATCTTTCAGGTTTAGATCCTCTGCTATTTTGAGTCAGGTTTTGGAGGATTTGTATAGTTTGCATTCAGTGCTATGTCCTTTCCTATCTTTTGAGTGCATTATGCAATTAAAATCCCCAGCGACAAAAGTGGGTGTTGAGCCAGTAATAAAGTAAGTAATGTTGTTAAAAAGTTCTACTCTCTCTTTTTTCTTTGTGGGAGCATATACGTTACATATTCTGAATTTAGTTTCGCCTAAGTGTAGGTCTGCGATGTGTGCTCTTCTTGGGCTTATAATAGTGTCTTTTGTTATGCTTATGTTTTTATTTTTGCATAAGATAGCAATACCTGCATTTTTGTTTCCTCCACCAGACCAAGTTGAAGGACCATGTGTCCATTCCCTCTCATATTGTTGGTAATTTGGTGCTGATGGGATATTGCATTCTTGGAGGCAAATTATATCTGTTTTGATTGTCTTACAATATTCAAAAATTGCAGCTCTTTTAGTTGGGTGTTTAAGCCCCCTGGCGTTGAGGGTTGCTAAAGTTATTGGTGTACCTTCCATTTTGTGCTATATTTAATTTTGGCTAGTCTCCGATTCGAGCAAGACTTGTGCGTCTTGTGACAAAGTGTCTATTTCGATCATATCGCCCATGAAGGGCAAGGACACAAAGAGGATCTCTTCTGTCTGGGGGTCTTTGTTTGGTTTTTTTTTTTCTTTTAAGGGGGGTGTTTTTGTGTCCGATAGGTCAGATAGAGGGTCAAAACGGTTTTTGTTATAGTTAGTATTTTTATTTTTCCTGGAATTGCTGTGTAGTGGTTGTGTGGTGTCTTTGTTTTGTTTGTGGTTTTTCTTTTGGTTTCTTGTTGTTGCACCTTTTGGCTTGTTTTCGCTTTCTTCTTTTAGTGTGTTTTTTTGTATTTTCTTGTTTATTACTTTTACCCATTTTTTTGGTGATGTTTTAAATATTTGTGGGGTTGCCTCTAGATCGTCTTGTGTTTCTTCTATGTCTGATAGGACCTCTTCTTCTGTGATGCTGTTAAGGTATTCATTGGGAGAGGTGTTTGGGGTATAAGCGATTTGTTGTGAGTCTCTTTTTGGTTGTGTGTCTGACATGGTATTCCTGTCTTGTTGGCTCTGTGGATGTTTTGGTTCCCTTTGTGTGTCTAAAATCTCTGATTGTTGGGTATTATTTGGGTTAGTTTTTGGTGTTTTTATTGAAAAGGGGTTATTTAGGTTTGTTAAGTTAAAGGGGGTCCATATTTGACTTTCTTTGGTTATTTTTTGTTGCATCTGTGATGTCTCTCTTAGGAAATTTTGGATGAGTTCATCTGTTTCTGGGATAACTGGAGCACTATTTTGGGTTGTGGTTTGGTTGTTTGGTGTTGCTGGATTTGTTTCCTCATTTATGGTATGTTGTGCTTGTGCTGTGTGTTCTTTGTTGCTGTCTGGGGTTGGGGGGGTGTTGGCTTGTGGGATGTGTGGGGTTGGGCTAGTTGTGATTTTGTGCCTGTCATTTTGTCTCCCCATATGGTTTCTCTAGAGGTTGTTACCATAGCGTAGGATTTTGTTTTTTCTGGGCAGTTTCTGTATAGGTGGTTGGTTGAACCACACAGGTTACAATTTATTGGGGTATTGCATTCATGTGTGTGGTGCGAGTTTGAACCGCAGTTCGGCATCCTTCGTTTGTACAGGTGTCTTTTAAATGACCAAATTTCCTGCATTTCCTGCAGAAGATAAGTTGTCCTTGATAGTATAGATAGCCTTTGTTGGGACCAATAGAAAAGGTGTTTGGTATGTGGCTGTAGCCACCTATCCCTAGTTCTTCTTGTTTAAGGGTTACTAGAAATTTCCTACGTCCGTTCCATATTCCCCATTCATTTTTAAGTTCCATGCCCCCTCTGACCTTGGAGCAGTATCTCTGTAGGAATTTGTCAATTTCCCACATTGAGACCCAGAGGTTGTACATATAAACAAAAACCTCAATTTCTGTTGGAGTTGACATGGATGTGATTTTGTACCCTTTTATTTTTTCTTTTGAGAATAGTACGTTTTGTAGAAATATGTTACATGTTTCTTCTTTGTTAAAGGTAAAGGCATATATACCCTGTTTGTGGTATTTAGCCATTCTTTTTAAATATTTTGCCTGTATGTTGAATTCTTTAATGAGGACATCAATAACTAAGTATTTGAGGTGGTCTCTTCTCATTTCGCCTTCCACTTGGAAACGTACTGTGTTTTTTGTAGACTCATCTCTGCGGGTTTGGTCTGCTACATGGTCTATATTGGGGTTTGTGGCCATGGTTGGGTTAGGTGTGTTTATGGACTGTATGAGAGTATTTGTTTTGATTGTCTTGGAGGGTGGGGTAGGTTTGGCTAGGTTACTTTTTGGCTGTACAAACGTGCTTTAAAAGCAAAGGTTTATATCAAAAAAACTATGGGCAGATTAAAAGGGTTGTTTGTGGTCTTAGTTAAAATGAAAAGTATGCATGGTAAGCACTGTTTGCATAAATGCCAAAGATGAAAAACATTTCAAACATTTACCTAGTTTTGGACTTTGTGTGTCAGGGTTGTTTGTGGTAATAGATAAAAAGAAAGAAAAGCATGCATGGTAAACACTGTTAGCATAAGTACAAAAAATGAAAACATTTCAAACATTTACCTAGTTTGGGATTTTTTGTCCTTGCAGATGCTCACCTTTGTGAGGATTTAAATAGTTGGAGTGTCCGTTCTTTTGGAAGGCTTGTATCTGCACTTTTAGAGGAAGAAACTGGGTCCCCTAGTGGTGATGCGGTGGAACTCGGATTTAGGAGAGGGCTTCCATTAAAAGGGAGCTCCCAGGGTCCGTACAAAAGGAGGGAGTCTTGTTTGCACCAAAAGAGGTGCTTTAGGGCAGCGAAGGCAAAAGCGGCTAAAACAAAAGAGTGTTTTCCGAGTCGTGGTGACGAATGCGGCGGCAGGGGGGTGGGGGGCTCCAAGCCTCTGTGTCTGCCGAGCAGAAAGGACTTTTGTCAGTCCACACAGGGGACTAGGGACTCAGGGTTTGCAAAAGCGGGTTTGGGTATCTTTTCTCCTTCACCCGCGGGCGTGCTCCTGCACTTGGTATGCGGGGGGAAAAAATTCCTCCAATCAGGGAGGGGCCGTGTCTCTCCTCGTCTCGCGGGCGTGCCCCTGCACTGGGTATGCGAGGGGAGGAAAGGACACCTCAAATCAGGGAGGGGGTTTGTCCCTCACCGTCTCGCGGGCGTGCTCCTGCACTGGATACGCGAGGGGAGGAAAAAGGTACCTCCAATCAGGGAGGGGGTGTGTCCTTCCCCGTCCCGCGGGAGTGCTCCGGCACTGAGTATGCGGTGGGAAAGGATACCTCCAATCAGGGAGGGGGTTTGTCTATTTCCCACGTTGAGACCCAGGGGTTGTACATATAAACAAAAACCTCAATTTCTGTTGGAGTTGACATGGATGTGATTTTGTACCCTTTTATTTTTTCTTTTGAGAATAGTACGTTTTGTAGAAATATGTTACATGTTTCTTCTTTGTTAAAGGTAAAGTCATATATACCCTGTTTGTGGTATTCAGCCACTCTTTTTAAATCTTTTGCCTGTATGTTGAATTCTTTAATGAGGACATCATTAACTAGGTATTTGAGGTGGTCTCTTCTCATTTCGCCTTCCACTTGGAAACGTACTGTGTTTTTTGTAGACTCATCTCTGCAGGTTTGGTCTGCTACATGGTCTATATTGGGGTTTGTGGCCATCGTTGGGTTAGGTATGTTTGCAACTACAACTCCCAGAATAAAAAGAAAAAAATGGAGTGGAGCAGCACATCAAGCATGGGCTTGGAAAACGTGGCATCTATGCCCTTTAACCTGATATCGAAGACTGATGACGAATAATGGTTTCAATGGTGGAATCCACTCTCAAACCCTGATAAGGATATTTATAATAATTCTCATGTAGGCACTAAACTAAAGGACCAATGTCCGAGGATGCCTGAACTACTGGATGATAAGTACAGGTCACTGGAGTTTTTCACCCTGCAAATTTATTTCACTTGCTCTTAAAAGTTGATCTGAGGGTCAGTTGAATTTGCAAATCAGTATTTCAAGATTACAAGAGTTTGTCTATGAGTATGAAATACATGTTTAAACACAATGATAACCATCTACCACACAGATTCAGTTCAGTTTTCAGCACATAAACTGTTATAATTGGCCCCATCCCTAAGAGCAATAAACACTGTAAATGCTAAGGTTTTTATACTTGGCACTAAAAACTGTCAATTGTTTATATATTCCCTTGAAAACGCCTGATCCCAGGGCGGACTAAGCCATATCCCCTGGTGGTATAACATTCACCTCATCCATAAATGTTCCACATTTTAGCACCTTTGATAACTGGGAGTTTGAAAACCAGGCCTGATTTTATCGGCTGAAAATGTGCCTGCTGGTCAGACAGGTGCTGCTGCCGCCCTGAGGCACGGTGGAATGTTCAACACACCCCGTGCACATCCAGAGCCTACACTTACGCTCTGACACCAGGGGCGGCCCATCCGCTATGGCGGAGAAGCGTCACCCCTCTGACAAAAGCAGAAATATAAAGGGAGATTAAAAGTATTTTATTATTCCTTTATTTTTCTGCTTTTGTAGGGCGGTATGGGTCTTCCAAGTCGACAAGTGGAGGAGGAGTGGTAGTGCGCTTCTAAGTGTGCATGTCAGTTTAGCCATCCAACGGAGGCCAGCAAAACTGACATGCGCACTTAGAAACTCTCCACCCAGCTGTTTTTTACAGTCAGGTGGAAACAAAGCGCAGTGCCCCACTCCCTCCCTGAGAAGCATTTCTGCCCGCTAAGGCCAATCGCAGCACTTCTTTTATGCTGTGTAACAGCATGAGAGAAGCTACCTGATTGGTTGGGGAGGGAAGAAGAGGAGAGGCGGCTGGAACATGAGCCTTGGATCACGGAGAGACAGGTACGTTTCTTTCTTTTTTTTTTTACTACCCGCCCGCGCCCCCGCGGCCCCGCTCCACGCGCTGCCCCCACTCCTAACTGGCAGCAGTCGCCACTGTCTGACTCCCTCCCCAACCCTGTGCCCTGCTCCCTCTCATGACCTCCTCAGATCAAGGCGTCAATAGAGTTGAATGATTCAGGGAATCAGGATCTGCATGCGGAATACAACCTGGCAACCGCAGGTCTGCACTGCTCTTTCTCATCACTAGGTCATTTATTTGTTATAGCACAGTGCAGATGATTCCAAGCACCGTACGTTTGCACACCTGCACCATGTGACTCGTAATCTCATCTCATATATTTAAAGCTTTTGCAAAATGAATGTTGCAGGCATTTGTATGCCGTTTTGTTTCTAAACGATGCTGACTGTAATTGTGTGCTGTACTTTTGGTTTATGGTTGAAAGATTTCTAAACACATAAAACCTTTTCTTTAACCTAGAGAATTTTGCAGTGCCATCCACTCTAAATCAGGCCCTAAACTCGTAGCACTCCAGAGAGGAAGGAATTTCAACAATGGCTACTTTTGATTAAGCACTGACAAAATCAGATGATTTTCCAATATCACCTTAACCCTAAATCAGGCGGTAATGGTGAAAAATATTCAAAGAAACATAAATAATTGGATGCTCCACTCAGAAGATAAGAATGTGGTTGCGAATGTATTTCCCCAGAACACAGTGTTTCATCAGTTTAATAAGTAGTTATCAAACAAAGTGCATTGGAACATGTCCACAAACACACTTTTTGTAAAGCCTAAAATAGCATGTTCTATAATTCAAACATGATGCTCTCCAACCTTGTGTTTCCAGACATATATTCTCAGGTATTGTACATTTTAAAAGAAGTACATTTGCCCTTTCACTGCATAAAATCACAGTTCATGCTTGCATGACCCTTCCCTCCAACACTGGCATCAGCTGTTTCATAACCACTCACAATGCATTACAATCCGGTGTAACCATAGGTCATGCTTGTGCGGCCAAGCAACTCAACACAAAACCAATGTAAACAGCACGGACCATGGCCACTTGCCATACGCAACACACGGCATAAAGAAGAAGTACAAGTTGTACCAGGTTGGTGATAGTTTCTTTCAACACGACCTCTGGAACACTGCAAGTTCGGCTATGTTTGCAGGACCAATCCATCCAACGTAAAGATTGGCCACTTGCTGTCCACTCTAGATGGATCGCGTTCAACTATTGTCTATGTTGTATCCAGCAAACACGGGCCACAGCTACAGTTCCAGTCAGCAGGAGCTGTCCACCCATGACAGAACAATGGCTGTTTAATCCTTCCGCAACAAGTACCAAAGACACTTGCAGCCATGATCGATGTGAATGAACGGTGCCCTCACTGCTAGAGGCAATCTGGTCAGTGAGAAGTGGACAGGAATAGAAGGGCTCACACTGTTAGTCATGAAACTGTTTTTGGAAGGGAAGTTCGGGTAAGATTCAAGGATCTGTCAGGCAAATCAGTGACATATATTCACCTGCTCAAATCAAGGTTAACAAACTTCGTGAGACACATTATAGCAGCGTAACGCCACTGTGCCTGCACTGACAGTGAACACAGTGAAGGCCTATAGATAGGAAACAGTTCAAAGGGTGGAGCTACTCTTTAGCACAATGATATTTTAATCTATCCCTCAAGCATGTACAAAAATACTCGGATCCAGTGAGGTTTTAACTACCGAGTGATAAGAGCAGGTCAGTGGAGTTTCCGCTGGGTAGACTCAGTTCACCTTCCTTTGGCAGCTAAGCTGGGGCTCAAGGGAGTTTGCCATGGAATGTTTCTGTATTATTTCAACTGAGTGGCCAGGGATTTGGGAAATTACATTTTTAAACCTAGCAATTGCCATCTGCTCCTGAAAACCAGTACCTCCTTGAACACAGGCAGTCGTAATTTCTATTGCTCTGTCTTTCAAGCATTCCAAAATGCATCAAATTCGTATGTTTGGTACCATAAGCGAAAATGTGTGCATTTTTTAATGGAACTACAAATATTTACATTTTTAAAAGCAGTATCTTCTTATATTGGTAGGTGATAAGTGTAGGGCCACTTTAGTTACAGGTGTTCAATTTCTCATTTAGTTTTGGCTTTACGTCTTTTCCCATATTTCGTGAAAACGGAAGGGAGGAAGCCAGGTAAACCAGAAACTTAGCCATTACTAAAATCTAGAGCACATTCTGTATTCAGCAAAAGGTCAGTGGTCTCAAAATGTTTGTCCTATTATTTCGCATCAGTCACAGAAATAGTGAAACTATATTTCAGGTAAAATGCTGACACTTGTGACTATGCCCATCGATTTATGAAAGCCACATCTGGAACTAGGCTCTAATCCAGGTCTCGGCTCAACATTCTGTCGTTTCAGACAAATTATCTAGTTTCCCTGTGCTTGCCCCACAGAAAACTGCCAAAAAAGGAAATATTATGGAGCCAATTCCCAGTGCTATATAGAGTGTAAGTCAGACTGGCATGTGTAACTAGCACTGTTTAAGATTTAAAAATCACTTTTCTAATTTAAAAAAGGGTTTTCTTACTGATATATGGATTTACTGACACAGAATTTCCAGTTGGGTTACCCTAGGTCCTGAGATGGGGTGTTACAAGGCTGTCTTGCCCTGTGAGGTTGAGTTTGTAACTTGCCCATTTGTGTCATTGACGCTACACAAACATGAGAAAATTTTATATGTAAGGATGTGCACAATTTACAGTTCTGCAGATGGGAGTAACTTTAACCTGTCACACTTGCCAATTCTCAAAACCTCCCAGGACACATGGATTTCATACACACCCTAGGAAACTTTTGTGATTCTCAACAATAAATGAGAGCGCAGGCTGGAAAGGCAAAGCCGGACCCAATGAGGGCCTGCGACCAAACGCCTCCCAAGGGCGGAGGGTGGCAAGGCGTGAAAATGAGCCCGGGAACAGGGGATTGGCTGGCGTCATTTGAAAGAGCAAATCACAGCGCTGCAGACCAGGGTTAAAAGAGGGGCAGCGGACACATTGCCACAACAAACTAATCGGACAAAGACTGTAAGGGTCTTCAGATGGCACCTGATTGCACCTCGGACTAAGACCTGAGAGGCATAGACACCGTAAGACGCAAGAAGATTGCCAAACCAGTGGAGGAGCCTGAGCGTCAAGGTCGCGACTCTTCCCAGCAACGTCAGTGGTGCAAGTGGTGTCCTATGGCCCAGGAAAACGAGCAGTGCAAGAAGAGGAGCGCTGCAGGAGTGACAAGCCTCCAGAGCAGGTCTCTCCAACCTTTTTAGTAATGAGAGCTACTTCTGTACAATGGAAATCACCTTGAGATACTAACATTATTAGGGGCATATTTAAGAGCGCCTAGAGCCTCCTTGCGCCACATTAGCATCATTTTTTTATGCTAATGTGGCCCAACGACGCCAAAATTGTATTGCGCCACTTTGTGACCCTTTCTGTTACATTATGCCTGCACAGGCATAATGTATACAAAAGGGACGTTCCTGCATTAGGGAAGCCGAATAAATGGCGCAAAGGAATTTAAGAGATTTTTTCGGCACTGTTAGCACCTGCTTGGAGCAGGCATTAAAAGGAGGCTCCCATTGGATGCTTTGCAGAATTGGCCTTAGAATTGTTTAGAATAATCCTGAAAAGCGCCAAACTAGAGTTGAAAGTTCTAATGCTAGTTCCTTAACTACCGCCATGGTGCGCTGTATATTACATACGGCACCCACATGGTGGTGTTAGGGAGGCGCTAAGGGGTGCAAGAAAAGTGGCACTGCAATTGGTGCACCACCACTTTTCATAAATCTGCCCCTTAGTGTTCAGACAAGAGTATATTAGTGGCCAACATATGCACGATTATCAGCAGTGACAACGTCAGTGCAGTGTTGGCAGCGGTAATGCACAAAATTTTTTGTAAATTTGAGATGCCGCTACTTGGGTAATACATACCAGCCATGGATGCAATGCCAGTGACACAAAGGTAATATTATTAATAATTAGTCTCCATTGTTGTATATTCAGTCAAATATTACATTTTAATATATTTTGGTAATTATGTGCTGTTAAAGTATATATACATTTTCATCTCGAAAATGCACCTTTCTGTTTTGATTTCCATACATACTAATTCAACCAAACAAAAGCTTATAATTTAATAGGCTAACAGTAGAGCTACTAACAGCTAGCTGGAGAGCTACCAAAAGCTCACGAGCTACTGGTTCGAGAAGTCTGCTCCAGAAGCTCCGAGTTAGGAGCTGAGCTGGGCAGCGAGAGAGCCTTCCCCCTCCTCCTTTCCCAAGACACCAGTAGACTTGAGTGCTACATGTTCCGTTATACCCAAAGCAGCACGTCGGAGTTTGCTGACAGAAGTGGACCTTCATTGCAGATCGGAAGGCAGGACCTTGCTGAATCAGCTCCTTAAGTATCATAGTGCCTTGTATAGTGGAGGTGCCGCCGGGACACGGGGACAAACCCGCGGTAGGCCTCTGTCATCAAAAGAAAAGCGGATTCATTTCATACAAGTAAGATGTCTGCAAGGGACAAAGACAAGGAGAAACATGGAATGGACAATTGTGGTTTGGCAACAGCAGCATGGAGCAGCAGCGAGGAAGAAGGGGACTACAGGGACGAGGATGAACAGGCTGCCAATGACCACGCGTCACCTGGAGCCTGTACAGCGGCAGACAATACAGTGAAAGTCAGAAACAGTGAAGCGGCACAGCATAGCACAACAAAGGCCAAAGAGCAAGGCAATAGGGACCCAGTACAGGGTGACTTAGCAAGAGACAAGGAGCAAGATAGGAGAAGCAAGGAGGGAGAAGCGGGCCTGGGAAAAGTAAAGAGGATGAGCCAAGAAAGACAAGGACAGTAGAGCAAGAGAAGCCTGCCAGCGCATACATTAGGCCTTCTCATGGAAACTCACCAGTTATGGCAAAAGAGACAGGCCTAGCAAGCTCCGTCACTTTAGCAGTAAAGAAAAAGATATGGCATAAATAAATGATATATATTTTTTCCCTTTTAGAAGTACGCAAGGCAGGCCTCAACCTCACAACACAAGATAAAAAAGAGGACGAAAGGCGAGAGAGATGAAAGCCTAGGGTCGAGAGAACGATTGAGAGTTGGCTACAGGGATTTAGGACCCTAGCATGTGTGTTCATTGGGCACTGTTTTTACATGAAATGGGTGAATGCAGCACAACAATAATACCAAGTGGACGCATGGCTGCATTATGATGAAGGTTTTAAGGAAAAAATGCAGACATGACCAATCATAGAGTGGAATCAACAGGATGTCGAGGGATTTAACAACTAAATGGTGGCATCCAGGGAAGGTGTCCTCAATAGGGAGCCTAATTTTCATCCCTCAGGTAAGAGATGTGTTGGAAAATGGGTTATTGGTAAGGGCAGGTAGGTACCTACACTTAGCAATAGGCCACTAACCTCCACTAAGGTCCAGTTAGGTCTCAGTAAATTAAACCCAGCTCAACCCTTGGTAGCTTGGCAACGAGTGACAAGGCTTAACTTAGGAGACAGAGTGTAAAGCATTCAAATATCACAAAACAGTAATTAAATAAAACATAGGAAACAGGTTAAAAATCCGAAACCAATTTAGAAAAATAGGTTATATTTTTATCTTTAAAATGACAACAAAACGAATAAAATCGGATAAGGGGAACCGGAGATATGAATTTTTAAAGGATTATTATTTTTTTAGCGCCTAGAAACAAAAAGCGCCAATCGGGTCATCTGGTTGCACCTCGACCGGGGCAAAGTCAAAGTTTCAGGCCGACCGCGATGGAGCCCTGCTCGGCTACAGGCTGCGGGAGGCCTCGGTTAAAAGTTTACCTTCACACTTAGGGCCAGATGTAGGAAGGTTTCCTATTGCGAGGTGCAAATTGCAAGTCCCAGCGACTCGCAATTTTCACCTCACAAAAGGAAATGCAGAAAGGTGTCTCAGACACCTTCTGTGACTCGCTATGGGCAGTTTGCAACCCCATAGCGAGTCTAGGCACTCACGGGGATGGTGGCCTGCTGGAGACAGCAGACCACCATGTCCGTGACTGCTTTTCAATAAAGCAGTTTTTTTTTTCTCTTTGCAGCCCGTTTTCCTTAAAGGAAAACGAGCTGCAAATAGAAAAAATACCAAAACCTTTTAGTTTCGTTTTTTTTTCAGAGTAGGCAGTGGTCCATGCCTGCTCTGAAAAAATATTATTGTGAGCATTCACAAAAGGGAAGGGGTCCGCTGGGGACCCCTTCCCGTTTGCGAATGAGTTACCATCCACTTCAAGTGGATGGTAACTGCGGGTTGATTTGCGACCACTTTCGCGGTCACAAATCAACCCTACATCGCGGTGCAACTCGCAAATAGGTAGGGAACGCCCCTTCCTATTTGCGAGTCTGAAACACATTTTGCGAGTCGGTACCGACTGGCAATATGTGTTTCAGCATCGCTTGAGGGCATTAGCGCCTCGCAAATGGCGGTTTTTGCCGTTTGTGAGGCGCTAATGCCTTCCTACATCTGGCCCTTAGTCTCTTTTTCGAACATTTCCTTCAGCGGGACGAACCTGCCAGTCCAATCCGACCTCCGGGAGCCCTTCTCCGGATACGCGTCGCGGGAATCCTTACCTTCGGACGTAGTCGTTTTTTCGAGGTGAAAATCCTTCGACCGGGGTAAACCTGAATCTTGATCCGACATCCATGGAGCCCTCCTCGGATACGCTGGCTGGGTGGTCCCGGTCAACTTTTTACCTTCGGACTTAGTCTTTTTTTCGGAGATTTTTTTTACCGGAACGAACCAGCAAATCAGGCCGGGTTGCGGTTGAGGCAAGCCAGCTAGAGTTGCCGCGGTGGGTCGGTCCCTCTATGGAGCTTTTTTTCAAAACTTCTCCAAACTTCTGGGGCTTCTCCCAGATGTCCTTTTAAGGTTCTTTTGAGGTCCACATCTCACCCCAAGGGTCCAGAAGTTCTGAGATGGTCCTTGGGGGGTGCAGACTACAACTCCCAAAATGCACCTGGCGCAAACTCCTTTTTGGCCACTGGACAGTTGTCAGCTGGTCGCTTTCTTCAGGAGTTGGTGCAGGGGACTCTGGTTAGCAATTTTTCACCTGTAACAAACAGGGAGTCCCTCCTTGAACCAGTTGAAGCCAGGCAAAGTCCTTCTTGTGGTGAAGCACAGGTGTGCAGCTGGTGCTGTCCTTCTGAGTGCAGGTTCCAGGTGCAGGCCAGGGGTCCAGCAGGGCAGTCCTTCTTCTTCTGTGGTTCTTCCTTTTTGGATGTGGTAGGGAACTGAGGTGTGGGTGCAGGTCTGCCAGTTTTATCCTTGCTCCTGGGTTAAAAGCAGGGGGGTCCTGGTTCTCCAATCAGGTGCATTGTCCTTCCCCCTGTGATGACCACTTCCTGGGAAGTGTGGCAAAAATCAATCCCAGGAGGCAACATTCTCTAAAAATCCATCATGGCTGATTTTTGGAGGTTACATCTGGCTGAGCCCACCCACTGGTGTGGCTAAAAATCATAAACACACCCCTCTCCTGCCCTCTCCTAATCTAATCAAGGGGGCACCTAGTTGTCTGGGGTTGCAGGATGTGGGGGTGTTGCTGGTTGCTCCAAATGTCCTTCTCTGCCTTTGAAGACCAGTTTGGCAGCCCTCCCCCTTCCTGCCTCACCATCTGCTGAGGGGAGATTCCCTCCCACTGGCACATTCCTTTGTGTGAAGCCAGGCCACTTCACACCTCATCAAGGTAGCCTGGCCAGACTGCTAGAGGCTGGCCAATCAGAGCACAGCAGCAAAAACAATGCAGAGCTGAAATTGGCAACTTTTCAGGTAAAGTTTAAAACTCTTTACCTGAACAAGTTATATTAAATCCCACAACTGGAAGTTGTAGGATTTATTACAACAATTAATTTGATACCAAATTCTTCGTATGCATCATTTAAGGAGACTTTAAAAATTACAATAAAGTCTCCCCATTCTAGCCTATGAAGGCCATTTACTACAATGAGGGAAAAACAAATTTGGCTGTTTTTACCTCACCAGGGCTTATAAAACTATTTGCATAAAGTCCCTGCTTATAGTTACATGGCACACAGCACTAGGGGCACATAGGGCACACCTTAGGGGTGACTTATATGTCAAAATAAGGTAGGTTAAGACTTTGGAACTACTTTTAATTCCAAAGTCGAATTTGCATATAACTTTAATTTAAAAGCAGCCAGCAAGGCAGGCCTGCCTTTAAAATGACACTGGGCACCTCAGCAGTGCACCTATGGGTGCACTACCTATGCTGTGGTCCCTAAACCTACATGCCCTACCATATACTAGGGACTTATAGGTAGGTTCACTTAGCCAATTATAATTAGCCTAATTTGCATTTCCATTTTACACAGAGCACAGGCCGTGGGACTGGTTAGCAGTACCCAGGGCACCATCAGAGTCAGGAAAACACCAGCAAAAAGTGGAAAATGGGGGCAAAAAGTTAGGGGGCCTCTGCAATCAGCCCTGTTTTCTCACAAGATGAAAGTATGACTACAGGGGCAGAAGCTCAGAATACACCAGGGAGTCAGCCCCACAACAGCAGACCAGAGAACTGCTGGAGATATGACAAAGACGAGTGTAAGTGGGGTCAGGCTTGCAAGTTCAGACATTGCTGCAGCAACTGCGGGAGGCCCATCCGGCAGTGGAGTGCAAGAAACACAAAGAGGCAGTGGAGCACAGAGAAAGCAAGAAATAGTCAGTCTCCAAAGACAGCTGGGAAGGGTGAAGGACAGAAACAGGTGTCACTCTTCCGTACCCCCTATTAATATTGAGGCTGGTTACAGCACTCAATACATACCGCAGCAAGAAAGACAGACAATTGTTAGCTGAAGGTTTTACAACAGGCTTCACCATACCTTTCAATGCCCCCCTTAAACAACAGCTATGCCAGAACTTGAAATCGGCTAGGGACAATCCAGAGGTGACAAGGCAAAAAGTAGAAAAGGAGCTGGCATTAGGTAGGATAATAGGTCCCTTCCCCTCCACCTATGGCTGATTTGGTGGTCTCCCCTTTGGGGTTGATGCCAAAGAAGGAGCAAGGAAAATTCAGGATGATACACCACCCGTCCTACCCAGCAGGTAAGTCCGTGAATGACCGTCTTGATCAGAAACAGCTACTCGGTTTCTTATGCAACAGTAGTTGATGCAGTCGACCTGATAAGAACCGCAGGGAAGGGCGCCGTCCGAGCGAAAGCAGACATTGATGCCCCCTTTTGGCTCTTACCAGTGCACCCTTATAGTTACCACCTCCTTGGTTTCAAACTTGGGGATGGATATTATTACAACAAATGTCTTCCAACGAGTTGAACAATTTCTTGTGCATACTTTGAGGTGTTCAGTGGCTTCTTGAAATGGCTGCTCAGGACCTGGGTCACACAGGGAGCATGTACACACTACCTAGATAAGTCCCTATGTATTGGAGAAAAGGTTCCTCTGAAGGCTGCAGGTTTTCCACAAGTTAGCACAGGAATTGGGGGTACCACTGGTGAAAGACAAGAAGGAAGGGTCAACTATACGTCTGGTCTTTCTGGGTATCAAAATAGACATGGTACCCCAACCAATTCAGCAATATGCAGGGAAGCCATGAAAGGCTGGGGAAGATTGCAGGAGATCCCGTATAAATTGAGATCAACAATAACTGCCCAATTGAAATAGCATACATCTAGACATTCTCAGATTACTAAAATCAATTGTTTGTTAATAACATTTGTTGGACATGGACACAATTAGAATTGTTGCGATTTCAGCATTTTACAGACTCCACCCTCGTTTGCTAAAAGGATGTCTAACTCAAGGTGGTTCTGAAGAGTAATAGATTGTACCGCAGCCATTTCAGTGTCCATTAAAACCATGGCTCTGGAAAAACTTGTCAACATGTTATCCACAATAGTAGTCAACTTTCAAATTTTCAAGGAATTTAGGATAACGCCCACTAAGGGAATAATTGCTCCAAATATATCCCAAGTTATGACAGAATAAGATTCTCTCTTTGGTCTAGCAAGTTGAAATTCATTCAATGTTGGTGTCTCGTTTAGTTTCTCAAGTTGATAAATCTTTGGAAAAACAATTCCCAAATACCATGTACCATACCATCCTCTTGGAAGACGGTAATAGGCATTTTATCCACAGATATAGGTAACCCCAGGAATTGTTGGGTCTTGGCCATTTAGCATGAAAGTCCATTTACTCTGAAAAAGAAACACATGTCTGCATTCACTCGTTCCCACAAACAATGTGTCAGTCTTAGATTGTGGTCTATATATACACAAGTTGTGCATCCAAAGCTAATTTTCCTTAAGTCTTAGTTTCACTAAAAGCATGGTCATTTCTAACTGTTCTTTTAACTCATCCTTTATCTATTTTCTCTTTCAATCCTTTTCTCCTATCATCAGTTTGATCTAGAAGAGATTTTTCTACTGGAGTAAGCAAGCATGTGAGGTTATTCCTGTGCACATTAGGTGTGCCAAATGTTAGTGTATGTTCAAAGAAACCTCTTACTAATTCTATATTCTCTTCTCTAGCTAAGCTACCCAAGTATTTGATAATAGGAACAAAAGAAAATACTAGATCATGATTTGAGTAGAAATACTGAACGTATTCTTGGTCATAGAACCTTGTTAACAGAATAATACAACTATTCCATACATTAGTTGCAAGCTGTGGTAAGTTATTCATTCTTCCACTGATGAAGGAATTTGTGTGCAAACATAACATTCTCTCACATACATTGTCTCAACATATTCATACAGCAAGCGCTAGAAAACATTAGAGGAAAGCTCTCCTTGTGAGTTATCTAGGTGCAAATATTTCTCATCCTGCCTAAACTTGTATAATTCTGTAGGTGTAATAATTTCTAACGAAGAGGTGTGATTAGTTTCAGCTTTATTGAGAAAGCTCACACTCACAACCAATAGCAAACATTCTGTCCTACTCACAATTGCTAAGTCTATACCTATGTATTCACAGCACCTAGTGTTCCTGACCTGCTTGTTGTGGTTATCCATGATCTGTAAAGAATCAGAAAGTAGAAGAGGACAATTTTTCAACTATGCAGAAAAGCTAAAAACAACCTTCAATCTTCTTTGCACTTGTTTTAGAGTTGTAATGAATCCTGTCTCGTTTTAATGGGAAGCAGGAGTTAAGTTAGCCCTCTGGCTTGTAGACTCGAGCCCTGTCACCCAGTGACTTTTACCCTACTTAGTTCACTCTGTTTTAGCACATTTATTCAATTACATTTTTCAAGATGGCTGCATTATTTTTAGTTAGGCCATTGTTTTACTTTTATATTATCAGTTTCACCGCGCTAAGGCGTCACTATCAAGCGACAAAGATAAACAAACTGAAGGTATTCACTTTAGGTACTTTCCCTCTTGTGTGCTTTTGAGGGAATTGTTTATATAAATTGCTGTACCAAGCATAACTTGTTATCTATTGTTTGGGAACAGACCTACGTCAGGGGTCCCATCAGATCTGTACAAATACATCTCACACAGATAGATAGACAGAGGGATTCTGACCAGATGCAATAGCTGCTATCGATGCTGCACATCGCCTTGACGCTGACCCAGTCTTCGTGTCCCTACGGAGTCTGAGCTAGAGACCTCATTCCAATGTAACAAGGATTGAGGGGGCTCTTCTCATGGACACCGCTTTGGCAGATTAGGCTAACCACACCTAGCTCTCGTTAGGTTAGGGGTTAGGTTCACAATATTAGTGTACTAGGACATACTCAATATCTCATGTCATTTCATGCTATTGCAAGATGGTGGGGGTCTTCGTATTAATGACTCTCGTTTCCACAATTCTGTTTCTTGCACTGTTCATTATCCTAATCATTGCAGCCCAAGCAATTTATCGTAGATTGCAGTATTGTTAATAAAAAATGAATGAAGACTTTTACTGCATCTATCTTCATTGCCTGTGTTTGATTGAGACATGTTGTTAATGTGAGAAAGGGGTAATCTCTGTTTAACCATGACACTCCCTAAGATGTCACACTCTTGAGTCCATGTGTAAAGGCTGCCACAAATCACCTTTTACTGTTTGGGTTTTTGGTGAGGTACTGCTAGTGAGCCAGGAGGGTTGGGACGACAGTTGCGACTTGTTGTAGGACATAGTCACCTACAAACATATGTACTGCCCTCCTTCAACCAGCAGTCTTGCCTAGAGCAAAAGTCAAACTACGAGAGAATTTTCAGTCTATTTTCCAGAGGTTTTGTCAAAAATAGGTAGTTGTTGTCAAAAATCAGTTCAACAGCTTGTCACATCAGTTTATTTCCAAGTCTTTTTAGGTCATTTTTAATGTTTCTTTTCAGGTTATCTTTGATGTTTCTTTCCTTTATCAATTTCACAGAATCTTTCTCAATGTTCAGTTCATGGACCAACTTCACGTGCCAGAGTATTGACCTGGAATTTCACGATCAAAACAAAATAACAAAAATTCACTTTGCCACTCACTAGTTGTTGCATATGCCCATTCAGGGCCTGAATATCTTTGATTTGCAACTCGTTTTCTTTTCCGTTTTTGATCTCCACTTAATTCTCCATCACTCAATTCTTCTTTTCTTGTTGTGTCTACTTCTTCTTTGAGTGTTGATAGTGTGACTGATTCTTTCCTCTTAGCTCGTGATCTTGGCCACTTGTCTCCTTTTTGTGTTCCTTTTGTCAATGCTCTTTTTAATACCCTTCTTGCAGTTTCTCCTTGCTCTGCAGGATTTTGACTTGGAGTACCTGCAACTGGTTCTTGAGGGGTCAGATCTGTTTGACTCTGTTCTGCGTCAACCTCTTCCACCGGCCAGTGGGCTGCTCTGTCTGTTTATTCAGATTATCTTCATCTGGGAGAGCCCTCCTCTAACTAGACTCTCCTGCTGCCTCAGATGAGACTTGTTCAAAATCAATTTCCTGTAAGTCCTCCATTTCGTCTCTTACAGGGGTATCTGGATTCTCCTCTGTCTGCTGAGAGTCTTTTTCTGACTCTCCAGTTTCTTTATCAACTTCTGGAGTTTGTCTGGATGTAGTTGGAACTCTCAACAACTCTTCTTCATCGTCCAAAGGACAGAGTACCTTTCAAGTGTAACTGGCATGTACCCAGTTTGGAACTCCTGCACACTTCACAGCAGTGGTAGTAACTAGTACTACTTGGTAGGGACCCTTCCACTGAGGCTCCAAACAAGTCTTCCTCACGTGTTTTTGGATCACAACCCAGTCTCCAGCTCTCAGGTGGTGACTTTGTGCTTGGGATGGCAGCACGGTTGTTGCTTCCAACGGATGAGAAAAAGAGTGACCCACATCAGCCAGACCCTTGCAGTAATCCAACACCATATCATCCGTTATGTTCCCAAGAGCACTAGCAGGAATAGTTGGCAACCTCATTGCTCTGTCCATGGGGATTTCATGCGGCGACAGTCCAGTTTTCCTGTGGGGTGTATTTCTCATGCTCATCAGAACTAACAGTAGTGCATCCAGGCATTTCAGATTTGTAGACGCACACATCTTTGCATGTCATGACTTCACGGTACCATTGATCTGTTCTATGAGTCCTGAGGATTCTGGACGATAGCTACAGTGCAACTTCTGCTCAATGTTTAAGGTTAAACATGGTAATTTACTTACTCCATTGTTGAAGTGACTTCCTCTATCTGATTCTAAAGAGACCGGAAAAAACAAAACGTGGTATCAGCCCCCTGAGCAATAACTTTGTTACAGTGAGGCTGTCATTCCTATGCGTGGGGTATGCTTCGATCCAGTGACTAATCCAATCACCAACACGTATCTCAATCCTCCAATCACAGGCATTTCAATGAAATCCATTTGCATTCTGCTAAATGGACCTCCCGCTCTCCCAATATGGCTCATGTTAACAGCTGTTCTTTTACCCACATTCATCTGTTGGCAGATGATACAATGGTGGCAAACTGCTTCGGCAACCTGTCTAACTTTTGGAGCATGTCTGCTTGAATGTTCAAATCATTGCATCCCTCCCAACATGTGCTTGACCATGAAAATATCTAGCCATTTGAGTCAGCAAACAGTTCGGCAAGACCACTTGACCCTCCCCAGACACCCAAACATCATCATCTCTTTGTACACATTTCATTTTAACCCACAATTTATTTTCTTCTTTGTCAACATTTTCTTGCAGACTGTTTAACTCTTCCCAGGTGTCAACAACAGTCAATGCATAATTTGTACAAATTTCTTCTTCTGGAAACAGTTCCCATTTGCCTTAGAAGGATACAACTCAATGCACATATCCATTTCCCATTGAAAAAAATCTTGTGATGACTGGTATGCACTGCATTTCACCACAGCAATCTTTTCAGGCATTTGTAAGGCTTGTATCTAATCATGAATTCTTTCACCATTTCTAACTGGCGATCCGGCTGTCTGTATAAATGGTAACTTTAAGCTGTGCAGAAACATGGGATGCTCTAGTAAGAGCCGAGTATTTAAAAAATTGTACACAGTGCATATCCTGCTTTTAATGTTCCCATACTATCTCTTAAACAGGAACCATCAACAAAAATAATTTGGTCATTTTTTTCCAATTGGGTATCTCAACTCTCAGGTCTAGGTTTAGTGCACAATTCAGTTACTTCCAGCTAGACATGTTCGACATCTTTCAATTTGTCAACTTCAACATTTTCTTTAGGAAGCAAAGTTGTTGGGTTAAGCACTGTACACCTTTTCAAAGTAACGTTTGGGGAACCTAAAATTATAGTTTCATATCTGGTCAATCTAGCATTTGTGAGATGCTGTGTTTTTGTCTGTGTAAGCAAAACGTCAATGGAATGAGGGACCATAACAGTTAAGGGATGTCCCATCACAATGCGCTCACTTTGAGTGAGGCTCGATCCAACCTCTGCCACAGTTGGCAAACAGCCAGGCAGAGCTGCTGCAACTGGGTCCAAAGTAGCTGCAAAATATGCTATGGGGCAGTTTACACTACCATGTACATATGTCAAAACTGAAAGATAAAAAATGCATCACGTTCATGACAAAACAACATGAATGGTTTTGAGTAGTCAGGCATTCCCAAAGCCGGAGCTTTGTACAGACCCTCTTCCCAACTCAGTAAAAGCTTTCATACAAGCTTGGCCTAACTCTAGGGGGTCAGTAACTTCTTTGTGGGTCAGCTGCTTCTGCATTGGTTTGGAAATAATTGAGAAATATGGATTCCACTGGCAACAATAGCTCACCATTCCCAGAAACATCCTGACATCTCTGTGTGTAGCGGAGGGATTCATCTGCATTATGGCAGTGACTCTCCCTCTGGGAATCTTCTTGCTCCCTTTTCAATCAGATGTCCCAAGTATTTCACTTCTTTCTGACAATACTGCAATTTTGCTAGGCATACTTTGTGTAAAATTTTTCCCAAAATTGTTTAGTAATGCAATAGTATCTTGCTTGCATGCTTCCTTAGTTTTTGAAGCGACCAACAAATCATCAATAAACTGAACCAAGGTCGATTGGAAATGCATTTCCAATGTCTCCAGATTCTTATTCAGTATCTGATTAAAAATGGACTGGGTCCCTGAAAAACCTTGAGGAATTCTGCACCAACAATATACGCAATCAAGGAATTTAAAGCAGAAAAGAAACTGGCTATGCTCATGAAGAATTACAGAAAGAATGCTTGTGATAGGTCCACTAAAGTGAACTATTCAGTATCACATGGGATCTGAAATAATATCACTTCTGAATTTGGCACCACTGGACAACATTTAATCACAAAATCACAGATTTTCCTCAAATCGTGATCAATCCGAAATTTACCACAGGGTTTTCTCAATCCTATTATAGGATAGTTACATGGGCTGCTCAGAACTTCCTTTAGGACATCTTACAAATTCTGCAATTATAGGTGCAATTAATTCATTAGTGTCTTGTGTCATGTGGTGTTGGGGAATCTGGGGGAAAGCTGCATTTGGCTTGACTAGGACTTTAACTGGCTCAACTCCTTTGATTAGACCAATGTCTTTCCCTGAAAAATCCCACACTTTCATCTTAACTGTTCCCTATAAGTCAGAAGGAAGATCTCGTACTGTAAAAACAGGAAAGAAACTGATCAATGGGTACTCTTCTTTTACTGAATTATTATCAGTTCCTACAGACTGGTCGTCTTCATCATCACTATTTGTCTGTGTGGCAATCCCATCATTTGAACAGGTAATTGAACATCTCATTTTGCATAATAAGTCCCTTCCTATTAAGGAAACCAGACTAGAGTCACAAACTACAAATTTGTGCAGGCCCTTGAAATTTCCAGTTTGAACTGGTTCTGGTTCTATAATTGGGTTGGTCAAATACTGGTTTGCAACTCCTACAATCTGTACTGTTTTCTCTGAAAGTGGTACGTTAGGGACTTCTGCAGTTCTCACAGTGGAACATGTAGCTCCTGTATCGACTAGAAATTAGACTTTGTGACCCATTACTTTTCCCTTCACATATGGACCCTTTTGGTCTACTTATAATGAAGCTGCCAATACGCAGTCTTCTTCATCTCACTCACCAACTCATCATTCAACTCATCCTCAGTGTATAATTGGTATTGGTGCATTGTGTTATTATTGGTGTTAAATGTTTGACCTGTGCCCTGCTTTGTAATCATCATCTGCTGCTGTTCCATTGGAGCTTGAGGTATCTGAATTTGTTGCCTTGGTACCATTTGAACTTGGGGCTGCATTTGCTGTGATTGTGGCCTCTGCAAACGTGGCATTTGCATCTGTTGCATGGACTGAGGACCTTGCACTTGATTCACATTATTTTGGAAATTAACATTTTGACCTCTGCTTCTTGGTCCTTTTAAGTATAGAAATGGATTGCTTTCATTCATCTGTGTGACAACACCTTCCTGACCTAACATCGGACACTCCTGCTTCCAATGTCCGAAGCCTCCGCAACCATGACAAGGTAATGTCCTTTTCATTGCCTGTACATCGTTCTGAGTAACTACAGTGCTCAAATCGACACCATGGTTCACATTGCCATTTCCAACATGACCTCTACCTTTCGCCTGATTCTGAAAGCATATGTTTCCTTCCTGCTGCTGTGGAAAACTTCCCTGCATTCCTGATTGTGCCGCTTTAATCTGCATCACCATTGTCTACTCTTTCAACTTTCTCTGCTTCAATTCAATCTCACCACTACAGTACTTGGCATATTGCAATACTTCATCAATCAGCTTTGCTTGCCAACAAATCAAATGACTCAATCATCTGGCTAATTTCAGGTCTCAATCCTTCAACAAATCTGAACACAAAATGAATTATGTCTTTCGGCTGAATTGTTTCTGTACCACTGTAATGTTTAAATGCTTGCAACAATCTCTCACAGTATGCATGTATGGACTCTTTCCCTTCTTGAGCTGTCCTGTCTATTCTCTGCCAATCAATATTCTTGGGAGAAATCCTTGTTTTCAAAAATTCAATCACCTTGTAATAGTATTTCATTACATCTGGAGATGGTGCACCTGTAGATGGATCTCGTGAAGACCCTCTCGCTGGCCAGTCTACACCTCTTTTGCATTCAACCCACAAATCTGCTGGGACCACTATTTCTACAAGAGTATTCAAATCTTCCCACAGGCATTTTGCGATCTTCACAAACCTATGCGTTTGCTGGTATCATTCTACTGGCTTCACTCTCAATCTAAGGTAATTGTTTGTAAATGACAGAATGTCACTTCGGCTCCAAGGGACATGTACAAAATTTCCTCCTCGAATTTCTCGCACTGGCAATATTTTTTACTGGATTGTCAGTCTGCTGTACACTAGCACTTACATTTGCAGACTCCTTTTTCTTCTTGTCTCATTTCTTCACCCATCTGCCTTCCCATTTATCTAATGTTCCCCATGTCTGGATGTTCTGGATTACTTCCCTAATGTGAATTTTCATTCCTGGTATTCTCATATTTTCAATATCCTTTTAATCAAATTCTAACCGGTAACTTCTTGTCAAATGCTTCGTTTTCTCAGTCTCTAAGTTTTATTTAGCTGCTAAGTCTGCTAATTTCTGGTGTTCCACTCCTGCTTTGTTTGTAATTATTTTATACACAAAGCGCAACACATCTTCACTATATGAGTCAATTCTGTTTAATTCAAATGTTCCTTCAATTAATTCTTCTACTTCTAATTTAAGCCTGGTCAAATTTAATTAACTTCATCCCTTTGAATTTCCTGGTGTGCTATTGAGCTTTTCCAGCCATTCCGTTAATTGCCGGGCTGTCAAACCTTGTAATGAGATATTATTACTATTATTACTTACATTGGGCACTTGTTCTAACGTTAGACATGGAGTCTCTGGAGTCATCAAAATTGGGTTAGGACCTATGTCTGTTCTCCCCTGAATATTCGGTGGAGTCCTGGAATGACTCAAGTCAATTAATGGACCTGTTATGTCAAACGTTTGCTTCATTGGAGTCATGATCCCTGTATTTACATTGAATCCCTCCATTTCTATGCCTGAATTCTATTTTTTCTGTTCTATGCTCTTATTACTTCCCTGAGCAAACAACGGTATAACACAACCAATAGTAACAGGTACTGACGCAGTGTCTGGATTTGGTTGGGTGTTTTGATCTCTAGAGTACATTACTCCTGTATTCTGACTTGTCAATGCAGATGTATTGTCTGTGACACTGCTATGGGGGTGTATCTCAGGATTGTCTGAGCTTGCATTTGGGGGTACCAAATCAATGTCGGCTTCTGGTAAACCTATCTCAATTGGCAATAGGGACATCTGGATAGATTCTAGGCAAATCAACCTGCGGCATAGAGGTCTGAATTGTGGATGTGGTAGGGACCACATGGTTAACCTGTACTTGTCTTTGTGTAAATTGAGTGGGCACTGGAGCTGTAGGATCTGTACTAGTATTTGGACCAGTTTCATCTGCTGCATATATTGGGGGACGATTGCTCAACAATTGCTAAAAAAACTCATCATCACCTGAGTCTTCATCATAGGTAAAAGACTTTCTAGACTGTGTGGAGTTCTGCTCTTTTTCCCTCAGAAGGATATGAACCCTTCCTCTTTGCATTCTGTTTGACATTACTCTCGTTCTTGTGTGTAATTGCAGGAAACATCCTAATTCCCTGAAAAGCTTTAGTTCTCCCAAATTTCTGCCCAATATCCCATCTTGCCTCAGCTAAAATTTTCTTAGCTTTTCACATTCTCCTCTCAAATTTCTGTTGCTGTCTGGCGACTAACTCCCAAATAGCTAATGCTTCAAATTGTGCAGGGCTCGGAGGAGGTACGAATCATATAGTACTCTCCTCTAGTTCGCTAACATTCTCAAATTAAAGGTTCCCTGGACAGGAAACGCTATGCTTCCTTCCTTTTCTGTATCTTTGCACCATTGTTTTAACCAAAGACATAGCGCAGCACCTTGTTCTTCAAATACAAAATATGCGGGTGTACCTTCTGGCAGTGTAATTTCTCCTACTCCAACTGGAATGAATGCATCTCCCCTCAGGGCACTCTTTAATGCTTTGAAAAATTTCATTTTCTTGTTTAAACTACGCTTCAATCAAAACCGGAGGTGAATTTCTACACCAAAATCCTTTTCACTTGCCTCTCTCAACCTAAAACGCTTCACGGTTGTCCATCAATTAGTTCGCTACTTTTTTCACCAACGAACCTATCCCAGCGCAGCTATAGTGAAGTCACACTCACACGTACAGCGGCAGAAAAAGCCCTCCAGCTCGTCTTTCTCAAATCAGATCCACACCAAACTAAATGCAAATATCGCGAGCACTAAAGAAAAGTCAATACACCAGCTTGTCTGTTTACTACAGGTAGGTAACACAATCACTTTGGAAACCTTACTGAATTTTCTACTGTGGCTTTTAGCTGTAACAGATATTCCTTTGATCTCAATTTCCCTGACTCACGAGCAAAATTCGACCAGCAAACTTTACCTTTGACTGATCATCAGATCCTCCTGGTGCACTTAGGAATCACCAAATCTCCGTCAAAACTAACACTCTCTTCTAACACACACTCTATGAGTTTGTCAAACACGCCCGATTGACCTATTAAACAGACAAATTACAACATCAACCCAATACTCAATATTCAATACCAATTTTCAATACTCTGGAGTCTTAGACCACGCAGGGTCTGCATACCAACAACCATGTGGGCAATTTTTGAGCACAGAGCGTCACACACATGTAAAGCTCCACGACTTCCCTACATACACTCTTTGGAGTACGCACACTCCCTAAACAACTTCATTGGAGTACGCAAACTCCCTATTTACTCACAAACATCACAATTCACCTGCGATTAGCTTAAGCAGTGCAAGCACAAAACTTAATTCATTCACAAGTCACACTAGAAACGCTGAGAACATCTTCAAACAAACATTGGCAAAACCCAAGGTTTCAGGAAAGTCATCAAATGTTATTTTTACATTAAAGACATGGTGGTCTCTTAAAGAGACATAACCTACTGTCTGTTACTGAAAACTACCAAAACTGGGATCACTACAACTGGGAAACCATGTTGGCCTCTTAGGAAGATGTAACCCACTTTTCTTTATTATCTATATCTGGGAATTCATGGTAGCCTCTTAAAGAGACATAACCATCTGACTCTGCTACCAAAAACTGTGAGTGCTTCTGGCCTTATTTGGGCTTTTTTAATTTATTTATAAGGGGACGCGTTAGAGGTTTGATGGACCTTTTAAAGCTGTTAAGAGTGTTGCACCATTGCCACAAAATTTGCTCACGACTCAACTAACAACAGCACAACTTAGAATAACAATTCATTATCAAAAACTTTGAGTCAGTAAACTTTAACACATCATGGCCCATGTGATCATAAATACCCACACCTTTAATAAAAGTTAAACAGTTTGTTTCCCTAGATTCACAATGCTAATGTTCCGTAAAGTAATCTCAAAACCAACTGATAAACATGGATGAATAACACAGTTTGACCAAAACGGCGGAAAAACCTCAATCTCACCAAAGCATTTAACATTAGACATTCAAGAGATACTGTACAAATTAATATCAACAATAACTGAACAATTGAAATAGAATACATCTAGACACTCACAGATGAATAAAATCAATCCTTTGTTAATTACATTTGTTGGACATGGACACATTAACTAACCCTCTAATTCGAATGCCATGATTGGCCTTCGTGCAAAAAGAAAAATTAGTTAAATGTTTCCCTAAAGTTAATTTGGAAATCATCTAAATATGGTTCTAGAAAAATATAGCGGTTGGTACCTAAAAGAAAAGACAAAAATCTATGACACATACAATCTCATTTTGTTATACCTCTCCTGAACGGATCAGCAAGCAGAGACTTCTTTGTCAGCTGGACATCCGTCTGGTCACCCTCAGCAGGAGGAAAGTGAAGGGGATTGGCTCAGCCACGATGGGACTCTAAGCTAAATGAATCAACTTAGAAGGGACATCAAACTAAGGAAAACAGCGTTAATAGCATTAACAATCAGTTATGGCTACTCAATGAGACTAAAGCTAGGAAGAAAGGGCATCTAGGACTGCTCTGGAACTGCTCTCTGACTCATCTCTCGAACAGAACTGCTTCTGGTAAGTGAAGTCAGGATAAGTTCAAATCCATAAAGTAATTTTTCAAGTCGTCATTAGTCAGAATATCGGGTGTTCACAGTAGAACCAATAAACATTAATTCTTAAATCTGTGATATAGTGAGACAGTCTTTCACACATTGATGATTGGCTCCTCTTCTCCTGTTCCTGTCACCAGTTTCCTTCAGGTATCTTTTAGTTGCAATTCATAACTCCAGTCAGTGAAGCCATTGTCAGGTTCTGGGAACGTTAGCTTCTCACGCACCAAAGATACAAATGTAACCGTAGGTAGTACATCGTATTACGGAGCAAAAACAACAAGTGATGGACGGAATGCTGAACATTGTCAAACATTCACCCCCAGTACAGTGATCTGGGCCTAAATCCATCGTTTTTTTGCTGCCCATGCCATTCCAGTTTGGACCCAGCCATATGCAAATCAGTCTTGACCCTGTTCCCCATGGGAACAGTCCAGCCCGAACTGCTAGGCCAGGTCTTCCCTGGACTGGAAACAAGCATCCTGGGACCGGTTTCGGGGTTTCACCCCTCATCAGCCAGGCAAGCTTGAATCCAGTGGCATGGGAAGCACGGGACCCACGTCTGGGCATACCCTTCCCACTTAGGGCAACAAAGCAAAAACAACAAGTGATGGACAGAACGCTGAACATTGTCAAACATTCACCCCCAGTACAGTGATCTGGGCCTAAATCCATAATTTTTTTGCTGCCCATGCCATTCCAGTTTGGACCCAGCCATATGCAAATCAGTCTTTACCCTGTTCCCCATGGGAACAGTCCTGCACGAACTGCTAGGCCAGGTCTTCCCTGGACTGGAAACAAGCATCCTGGGACCAGTTTCGGGGTTTCAACCCTCATCAGCCAGGCTAGCTTGACTCCAGTGGCATGGGAAGCACGGGACCCACGTCTGGGCATACCCTTCGCACTTAGGGCAAAAAATCAAAAACAACAAGTGATGGACGGAATGCTGAACATTGTCAAACATTCACCCCCAGTACAGTGATCTGGGCCTAAATCCGTCGTTTTTTTGCTGCCCATGCCATTCCAGTTTGGACCCAGCCATATGCAAATCAGTCTTGACCCTGTTCCCTATGGGAAACCGGTCCCAGGATGCTTGTTTCCGGTCCAGTGAGGACCTGGCTTGGCAGTTCGGGCTGGACTGTTCCCATGAGGAACAGGGTCAAGACTGATTTGCATATGGCTGGGTCCAAACTGGGGTGGCATGGTGAGCAAAAGAACGATGGATTAAACCCAGATCTGTGACTGGGGGTGAGTGTTTGACAATGTTCAGCATTCCGTCCATCACTTGTTGTTTTTGCTTTGTCGCCCTAAGTGGGAAGGGTATGCCCAGACGTGGGTCCCGTGCTTCCCATGCCACTGGATTCAAGCTAGCCTGGCTGATGAGGGGTGAAATCCTGAAACCGGTCCCACGATGCTTGTTTCCGGTCCAGTGAGGACCTGGCTTGGCAGTTCGTGCTGGACTGTTCCCATGAGGAACAGGGTCAAGACTGATTTGTATATGGCTGGGTCCAAACTGGGGTGGCATGGTGAGCAAAAGAACGATGGATTAAACCCAGATCTGTGACTGGGGGTGAGTGTTTGACAATGTTCAGCATTCTGTCCATCACTTGTTGTTTTTGCTTTGTTGCCCTAAGTGGGAAGGGTATGCCCAGACATGGGTCCCATGCTTCCCATGCCACTGGATTCAAGTTAGCCTGGCTGATGAGGGCTGAAACCCCGAAACCGGTCCCAGGATGCTTGTTTCCGGTCCAGTGAGGACCTGGCTTGGCAGTTCGGGCTGGACTGTTCCCATGAGGAACAGGGTCAAGACTGATTTGCATATGGCTAGGTCCAAACTGGGGTGGCATGATGAGCAAAAGAACGATGGATTAAACCCAGATCCGTGACTGGGGGTGAGTGTTTGACAATGTTCAGCATTCCGTCCATCACTTGTTGTTTTTACATACATCGTATTACAGCAGACAATTCTCACAAGAAAGTTTAAAACATTATCTAGTTTAACAGTGCAACATTGCAAATCTATGTGGTCAACACTGTGTGAACAATGAACAAATACAGATTCTTGCTTGAGGCAGAAAACATTTATGAACATTTATTTATGCCATGAAACTTTACATGAGGCTTTGTCGACTAGACCCACAATTTCACAATTACTCTATGCCTAATAAATCTAAGCAAATATTACATGTAATTTATACGGTAGTATGGTCCACTAATACATGTATTTCTATATTGTGCATATTATTTTAAACAGTTAATGTTATTTCTTTATTAATGTTGTCCGCGTTATGGTGGCCACTTAGGTGGGCACATTTTCCAAACTACTCAATTTCTCTATGTTACCATAATTCATGTAAATTCTTAACTACTAATATATGCAAATCTATTATTAATAAATTCAACTTTCACAGCTATAACATCTAATTGCGGGGTGTTCCCCTTCCCTTACCATCCTGAAGAGGGATTTACTCCTGCCTCAGATAGTAGTACATTTCTGACTTTGTCCAGAATGGAAAGCGGGCAGAGAGATATTCTGAATACCTACATATGTGACAGTTTGAGGGCGTTCAGAAACACACAAAGCCATTTCCTCCATGTAATACCAGTTTCCTCCCTACATGAGTAGGTTTTTTCTCAAAAATATCTTCATGAGTTTAAATCCTTTTATGGATGCAAAACAAACTTTTGAGAATTCCAAAAGTTGTTTTGCACTCATCAAAAAGCTATTTGCGTGGACTAGCCAAATTTACATTTGCAAATAGTTTTATGAATCAGGCCCTGTGCATTTAGTACCTAACTTACCTATTTCACAAATAGAGGAGGCATGGCAATGGTGTCATGGGCCCTGAACCAAGCATGGAAGATGATCCTTTTTTCCACCCTTGGTATATACTAAAGCTAGGCACAATGTTCTCTTTGCACCCCTAGTCACCAGTGCCACTGCAATAGCTGCACCAATAATAGTTATGCTCCTGCTCACGTCTCTGAATTTTTTATTCTATGTCTTTACTCTCACTTCTCTGTCTCCAGCCGTCTCCCATCACCTTTCTCACTTTCACTTCCAACCTTATTTCCATCTCTACTGTCTCGCTCTGCACCCTCTGTAATTCTTATCTCTGTCTTCCCTTTCTTACTGTTTTCTCTCCTTGCTGTAATTTACCCTCTTCCTTTTTCTTTCCAACTTTCCTCTTTCTTCTACTTCTCTCTGACACCCTACCTTTACATCCTTTATTCTATGACTTTTGTCCCTCACCTCTCCTTTCACATCTGCAACACTCCTCTGCTTCTCTGGTTCATTCCCTAATTTCTGTTCCTTCTCTACTTTCCCTATCTCTCTCTCTTACCTGTGTCCCCTTTTCTCTTACCGTCTCGTTTCCTTGTACCTTTCACAGCCTCTGCTTCTTTCCTCCTGAGCCTCTCTATTTTTCTCTTATTGTCTCCATTTTCTTCTATCCCTTTCCATCTCATCTCCATAACTCAACTTGTTTTTGTTCTGTCTGACGTCTCCTTTACTGGTTTCACTTCCTACCTACATTCAAATCTCCACTCTTTGGCACTCCTTAATATTTCTTCCTCTTCCTGCACACCTCTTTTCGTCCAGTTTGTCTTTCCTATCTAAACTGATCTTTTTTTCTCCTTCTGTCTCGACTTTACATTGGTCTATTTTCTCACCCTTCTCTAACACTTTCCTTCTATTTCCCCACTGTTGATCAGTGCTCTCTCTTCTGAATATCCTCTTTGTGTCACCTCCTGATCACTTTGCTTTCTCCTCTGTCCTTTCCTGCCTTCTCTCTCTCTCTCCTCCCTCTTTTTCTACTGTTCCTCACTTCTTCTTTACCTCTTCTAGCCTCCTTCTGTTTTCTTTCTTCTTTGCTTCTCTGTCACTCTCATCTTCCTTATGATAAGTTTATGGTTTGGCACTGTCTGCCTAAGACTGTCTCGCCCTTCCCGACCCTTATCTTTATCCCTGGGACTCTGTGGAGAGTAAAAAATAGACTCGGGCCACTGGGAGGCACGTGCATAAAGTGGAGTGATAAATACCACCATTTGTTCCTACACTGTCTCTCTTTGAGCAGACGCGGCTCACGACTACCAGAAGGGGTGGGGCGGGACGGGGCACAGGGAAAAGGAGGGGGTTATAAATAACTATGACATTTGTTTTTAAAACACTTACCTCCTCTGCCACGCGGCACTCCGTTCCTCCATCTCCTCACTACAGGCACAGGCTTCCAGCCTGCCCTGCGGCCAATCCTGATGCTAGAACAGTAGGATGAACATTGCCATGAGCAAATCAGCACTGAGGCAGTTATGGGGGCTATGATTGATTTCTTCTCTTCACTGTATTAGACAAAGTAGAGCACCCCAATCCCTCATCTAGTCGACTATTTTGACTCCGTACTGCTGTTGTGGCCAGAAGAGAACCACAGGAGATATCTTGATGACCCCTTCTCAGTTGAGGTGGTTGTCCAGGTCATTAATGCAATGTCAGCTGACAAAGCGCCTAGCCAGGAGCCCGATTCACAAAGGTAAACTTAGATCAGATGTCTAAATTTAGACCAAAAGTCTAAACTTAGACCAAAAGTCTAACTTTACTCATAGTAAGTTAGACATTTGGTTTAAGTTTAACCCAAAAGTCTAAGTTTAGACCAAAAGTCTAAACTTAAGCCAAAATTCTAACTTTACTACAAGTAAAGTTAGACTTTTGGTATAAGATTGGACCTTTAGTCGACGTTTAGACCAAAAGACTTACTTTCTTATGAGTAAAGTTAGACTTTAAACTTGAACTTCCGGTCTAAGTTTACCTTTGTGAATCGCACCTGAGGATGGTCTCAAGGCTGCATTTTATAAACAATACAGCCATATACTTGCCCCTCATCTACAGCCCGTGTACGAGGTGTCGCTGACTGTCGGCTCCCTGCCATCATCCTTAATTAAGGCATTGATTGTGAATGTCCTTAAACCTGGTAAGAACCCCCAGCGATGCGAATCATACCGCACCCTCTCAAATAATTAATACAGATAATACAATACTGGCAACTTCGCTTCGACTACTCCCTCTACTGCCTACCGTAGTGTGCCCGGATCAGTCAGGTTTCATTCCGGGCAGATCAACATCTCACAATCTGCGCACCTTCTTTAACATCTCTGCACCATCGAGCTGACCCTGAGTGCAACAGCAGTGTTCCTAAATGGCACTAATGGGTTTGATTTGCTTGAGTGGCCATACCTCTTTGCCTTGTTATCGTGCCTTGGAATGTGTTCTCCATTTACACGACTGATCAGGTTCTTGTACAGTCAACTGGTAGCCTGGCTGCGGGTCAATGGGAGAATCACACCCTCCTTTTCAGTGACAAGGGGGACTTGGCAGGCAGCCCTCTGTTCTCGATATTATTTGCCATTGCTATGAAGCCCCTTGCGGCCCGGCTACGACAGCACAATGCACACAGAGGCCTTGCATATAAGCCAAGCAGGATTGTAGTGCCAATGTATGCTGATGACATCACCCTCTATGTCAGATCCACAGACCAACTTTGACACATTAATGAAGGAATTTATGAGATTTGGAGGGCTGTCTGGGATCACCATCAACTGGGAGAAGTTTGTCCTGTTCCCCTTGATGATCATGACAACAAAATTCTCTTCCAAACACCTGCTCGAATGGGCAGACGGACCTTGTCAAAATATTGGGGTATGGCAGAGTAGAGATGTTGATGGTCTCTATAGGGCGAATTATAGGTGTTCAATAACATGGTTGAAAGAACATATTGAGAGCTGGCAGAGACTTCCTCTATCTCGGACTAGGCTGGCCATTGCAAAAATAGTGATACTTCCAAAATTCCTATACCTATTTATTAATCTGCCACTCCCCCGCTGCTATACATCTGCCAGCAGCCTCACTCGCACTTGGTGTCCCTCGTGTAGGCTGTTGGCTAGCCACAGATAGTTGGGAAATAGTGACACTTCCCTTCAAACAGGGAGGCCTGAGGGCCCCAGATATGGACCTATACTATTATAGTAGTTAAGCGCAATTCGCACACCATTGGCTCTTCCCCACACAACTTCAGGCTCACACAGCCCCTGAACACGATAAGACTGTGCCGTGCCACCTACAGGTGGTGTTCTTTTGGGCACCTAGGCGCCTGAAGGTGTAGTAGATAGACAAAGTGGCATGCACGGTATGGGTGTGGAGGGATCTCCAACAGAGGGCCAGTCTTGAACATGTATTTGTCCCATCGGCGCCCCTTATCGGACATCCTTTCATTCCTCCATCACTGTAGATGCTGGCACTCACACTTGATTTCAAAACATGCGGCTGATACCCATGGGGTTTATTTACACAGATGGTAACTTTATATCACTGCAACAGGCGCTGCAGGGCCCCGACACCACTCTCGTAGATACTTTCACATACTACCAATTACAAGCGGCTGTCCAGGTGACCCACAATTCATTCCTGGAGGCCCCTCCTGTCTTCTTGATGAAACTCTCACCCCCCCTCAACTCACTGGTTTATTCAAGAGGCTGTATGCCGGAATGCAAGAGACCGCGCTGGTACGCATCCCTATTAGCTGCGGCGCATGGGACACAGACCTAAAGCTTCCCCTCACTGATGATCAATGGTGGTATTGTGCTCAGTCACGTAGGGTCTCCTCTAACTATAGCCCGTGTCTGATGCCATATGCAGCTAACTGGCTCAAGGATGCGGCATACGGCCAGGAGAAACTGACTGCCGACTGGAAGTTGGTGCCAATGCGAGCCCACCCCTAAGAAATCTGGGCCCGTATTTATACTTTTTTTTAGCGCCGCATTTGCGCCGCTTTTTGACGCAAAACGGCGCAAACCTACAAAATACAATGGCATTTTGCAAGTTTGCGCCGTTTTTGCGTCAAAAAACGACGCAAATGCGGCACAAAAAAAGTATAAATACGGGCCCTGGTTCCTTCTGGTGACGTACCGTAATGCCATTCAGAACTGGAAGAGGCTGTGGATAATGATGATGCGCCTGCTCCACTTGTGACCACTACTGCACTAGTGTAGGCCCCATGGGAGTTGACATTGGGTCCCGGGGTACCAGGCTGGATGCTGCACGGTCAGAGTTGATTTTTACAGTTACATCATCACAGCTGTCTCACTATGCTAACTGCTGTGTGCCTCTATTTCCTCCCCCCTCCATTTTAACTGACCCTTTATAGATGCACTGTATGGAATGGATCAGTAACTATTGACTATACCTATAAAATCATAGCAATATAACCATTATGAAAGTATTTATTGTACTCAGTGCTCTCTTGTTTGTTTGAAATTCAATAAGAATAAAAAAAAATAACTTGACAAACTATGATCCACAAAAAATAGCAAAAATATAGTAGACAATATATCAGTGAACATATTGTTTATTTACCATTGAACGTAAAGGGAAAGGCTTATTACGAAATAGTATGATTTGTGTTAAATCACTGCTAGTTGTTAGGTTAGGGATTAGATTAAAGTTGGAAATAAGATTTTTTAAATGATTAGGCTTAAGGTAAGAGTTATAAGAGTTTCAGGATTAGAGTTAAGTTTAGGAACAGAGCAGGCACTCAAAATGGAAAACGAACGAGAAAGGAAAATGAAAAGGGAAAGGTAAAAAGTTAGGATTAGATTTAAGGGACATGACAAAAGCAACAGGAGCTCTAAGGACAGGAGCATATTAAGGGTTAGAAAAAAGGGCTGGTTTAGATTTAGTTTAAGTGATAGCACTGGAAAGAAACAGATACAATAGGAAAGTTTTAGGGAAAAGGTTTGTAATAAGGGTCAGGTCTAGGATATAGGTGAGTGTTACGATTAAATTATGGTCAGTGGGGAAGAACACGATGTTCACAGTAGACGTCTTAGATGTAGAACATCCATTGTGAAATGCAAATTTCTAAATTAGCTTGGTGGGCTCGTATTTATGCATTGCTTGTAAAGGCAGTTTGTTGTCATTAATTCTGTGTCACACTAGAGATGCAGACCCCAAACATTCTGTATGCAAAATTATAGACTTGCTTTAATTTTGCTTACATAGCTATACTTTTTCGTACTCATGGATATGCACTCAGTGCATACACATCCACTAGCATTCCTGGAAATTGAAATGATTTACGAAATACCCAGAAATTGATTCCAAAAGTAGGGGTATATACATACAAGACAAATGAAGTACTGTTAAACGTCATGCGGCTGAAAAGAGGACTGTAGAATTAAAATTATTTCCAAGTGAGAGGACTGCAATAACCAAATAAAATGAGGAGATCCGTTTTCTCATGGAAATTATGGTTAGAACTGCAAAAAGATCAAATAGGCAGAAACTGTCTATAAATCAGTTGATTCCCAGAGTTCTGCAGTAGCTTTGCCAGGGATGGTCAAGGAACAAGTGGAGGGCTAACGATTTACATTCGTGAGAGAACTAAAGAACACCTGAAAGCTGTGCTGCTGGAATAGGAGGTGTTGAACTTAAAGCCTTTCCTATAGAGCACATTGAAGGAAATCAGCACAAAGTGGTAACTTAGAAATGATGCTGGCTATCTCAAAAATGTGAGAAGAAATATAGATATTCGCAAATTATGGAATAACGTTTTTAAGGGCAAACTAGGCAATGAGAGAGATCCCTACCTATGTACAATTAGATGTGATCCACATCTAATTATTCAGGCTATTCAACCTCCCCAGAGGAACATATGGGTAGACAGATTTTATTTTTTTAACCTTCCATGTAATGCACGGGAGCAGATTTTTATTTAGAGGTGCTGTAAGGTATTTGCAGACAGATTTCATATTTACAATGAATACATTTGTGCTGCTGAAGACTTAAACCCTCAGAATGAGTTGATACTTGGATATTTAATTATCCTTCTTTTACTTCTGCCAGTTCCATATGTCAGTAGTTGCATTGACCTGCGTGTATGTGGACTTAACGTTAAAATATTTTTTTCCATGATTTAAGTCCAAAGAAATTATTTAAAGTGTTGAAAAATATATATTTATTTTCCAGTTGAAAAATATATTTATTTTTCATACTTTATAAACAATTATGTTCAAAGGTAATTCATTTAAATTTATTTCGAAAGATCTGATGCTGTAAATCAGACAAAACCTTAAGGCAAGTATTTTAAAACCCAATGACAACTGTCATGGGATTAATTTTCAGAGACTGGGAACATTTTAATTGCATGACATAAACACATGGAAAGGAAAGTTTTCAGGCACTAATTTATTTCAGGAACTTTTAGCAAAGCAGGTGAGAGCCATTTCGATGTACATTTTGAGTCTTCTGCAGTGTAAAAATTAATTATTCCAAAGCTGTCTTCTCTACCAGCATGTCTTCCAGTAAAACCAAATTCTGCAAACTAACTGAACATTTAAATTCTTTATAAGAGCTCTACGATCTTCAAAGGCAGCAGTTAGAGGAAGAAGACATTGCGATATTGTTTTGATATAATAATGAGGCTTGTCTCGGGTCCCAGCTATGTATATCCTAGGTAAAGACCGACCAATAAATTCAAAAATAGTTTGGTATTGTACATTTGTCTGATTTACAATATGAATGGTTATGTCCTGAATGGGAAATTCAATTAAACACAAAGAAAGTTATGTTACAGTATGTTTGTAAGTGACACAAAGTTGGTGTATTTAATTTCATTCGCAAACTGGCACCGCGGGCTGCAGTTAAAATACATCCATTAAAGTTTAACAATTTCATCATGATTATCAATCATTGCTAGACATCTACCCATACCGATTAATAACAAGTTACACATTTCTGAGAGTTAAATTCTCGATGAGGGTAAAGGATTGAGCGATATTAACGCAACTAACTAGTTACTGGCTTTAAGGTCAGTAACGCAACCTACAATAGATTTCGTTTTATTTCTTTATTTGCATAAGTTCATTAGCTTTTTGTCCAGAAAAGGTACCAATGAGAGATACAGAGCACATCTGAGTTGTAAGATAAAGACTCTGGGACACCCTCAACAGAAAATCTCAATACCTACATATTCTACACTTGTAAACCTGTTCCCAATGTTGGGAAGTTAACCTTTCGTGGCAATGCAGCGACCATTGAGGCTGATCTGTGGGATCTCCCCGTTCTTCTGTTTACTCATTCTACTCTGTGTAGCTCTTTGGCTAATAATTAGCTGCTTGCAGTTGGTCCATTTGATACACTGCAATAAGACGATCTGATTGAGTTTTTTTAATGCAGTTGGTACGCCGTCGGTACTGTGTGTAGTGTTGGGCTGGTCTACATTTATTGCTTCATATTATTTACTCATTATTTTTATTTTTTATTTTTGGTATTTATGAGGCTAATCGCAGTAGGGTGACGAGCAAAATTGTGGATTCATTCTACCTGGTCAATGGAATTATTCCGAGTTCCTGTAGTCTTTTGTCTATGGCAATGATCCTCTACGTGTGGCGAGCTGGTTAGATGGTTCTGACAGGTCGGTACTGGGTTTACAAATCTCAGTTTAGTGAGTTGCAGGTTCTTACATAGAATGCCTGGGAACTGTGCTGGAAACAACACTACTTTTTTTGAGCAACGGGTAAGTACCCACTCCGAAACATTGTAATGCGGTCACAATCAAAGTGTTCCAAAACTCACAATTTTGCCACTAGTATTTCCTTAATTTTATTGGGTATCTTTTATTGTCATAGACAATAACTGTTTGACGAATTACAGTATTGCTTGACTGAATGTAAGGAATGCCGGTTGTGATTCATTTGGCAGAATGCAGCTTGGATGGTGGCTGCGAATACAGATAACCCTGGAGTGTTTTTGGTTTCTATGATTTTTGAGTGGAGAGTTTATGGATAGATGTGTAATGCAATGTGTTAGAAATTGGGTTTCTTGTTGGCAGAGGTATGCACTCTGTCTGAGCAGAAACCACAGTCCTAGACAGGGGAAATCATAAACACACCCTAGTTTAACCTGTGCTCCCCCTCTCGTACCTTGGCACAGAGCAGTCAGGCTTAACTTAAAAGGCAATGTGTTAAGTATCTGTAGAACACTTCAAACAGTAGAACAATGAAAACACCACACAGAAAGATACCACACCTGGTTAAAAAACAGAGTGTAATTTAATAAATAAAACACAACCAAAAAACAGAAATCCAATAAGTAGAACTTGAGATATGAATAGTTAAAGAATAAACTGTGAAATAGCACTTAGAAACAAGAAGTGCCAATCGGGGAGATCTAGTCGTGCCGGACCGGAAAAAAGTCAAAAGTCCAGGCCAACCGCACTGGAGAGCGGGCCGGCTACAGGACCCTAGTGAGGCCTGCTGAACAAAAGTAGCTTAATCATGGTTGCGTCAATAATGATGCGCGGTGCAGGGGAGGCGATGCTACAGTGTTGATCCTCTCAGCAGAGGAGATGTGTCGGTGTTGATCCCTGCTGTGAAGGTAATGTGTCGATACTTTCCACATAGTAGTGAAGATGTGTTGATTTTCTCCATGCAACAGTGGCTCTGCATCGTGTCCGAGATGCACCAGTTCCAAAGGTGCTGCAACAAGGTTGGTCCGTACAATGGAACACGATACGTCAATCCCAACCCTAGTAACTTGGGTGATCCGTGCAGAGACAGCAATGCATTGGTTCTGACAGGAATAGCACTTTACACCCACTTCCAAGGGCACAAGACTAGATTAGCACCACTTGGCAGGGCAAGACTCACAATTGACAGAGTGCAGGCACTGTAGCAGGTGAATTATTAGTATTTTATCTCCCTGAGAGACCTTAAAAAGCAGGAGGGATGCCAGCAATCCCTTGGAGTCACTTTGGTTCTCGGTTGCAAAATACAGGTCCAGTCCTTCTCGCTACCAGGCAAGGAGGGCAGGAGGCAGCAGATTAGCACAGCAGAGCAGGAGTCCAGCAGAGTAGTAGTCTGGCAGAGTGGCAGTCCCTTCAGCACAGAAGTCCTTCTTCCTGGTAGAGTATCTAATGGTCCAGAAGTGTACTGCGTTGGTGGTGGCTGAGGTCCAGTACTTATATCCAGTTGTGCTTTTAAAATGGGGGAGACATCAAAGAGATGCCCTTGAAGTGCACAGAGTCCCTGGCCTTCCTGTCTTAGGTCCAGACTCACTACAGCAGGGTATGCAGCTCTTTGTGTGGGGACAGGGCACAATCTATTCATGTATAAGTGTCAGCTCCTCCCTCTCATCCTACCCAGAGTGGCCATCAGGCTGTAGATGGCCCATCAGTCACACTTAAGCTCTCTTTATGTGTGACTGTCAGGAGGGAATGCACAAAACCCAGCTGTCACCCACGCCAGATGTGTATTTATAGACAGGCAGAAGGCACCAGATAGCTAAAGGAAGAAAATGCCAACTTTCTAAAAGTAGCATTTTCAGAATTGCTATTTAAAATCCGACTTCACCATAAGTTGTGATTTTAGTTGTGATTCCAGATACACCAAACACAGGGGTCTCACTTCTTCCCAATTGGAAATTACACATATAAAATATAATGAGGTAATCTCCATGTTATCCTAAGGGAGAGATAGGCCTTGCAGTAGTGAAAAATGACTTTAAGAGTTTTTCATTACTTGGACATGTAAACCTTAAATACACATGCCCAACTATTTAAATACACTGCACCCTGCCTTTGGGCCGTCTAAAGCCTACCTTAGGGTGACTTATATGTATTAAATAGGAAGGTTTGGGCCTGGCAAGAGGGATAACCTGCCATGTCGACATGGCAGTTAAAAACTGCACACACAGACTCAACAATGGTAGGCCTGAGACATGTTTGAAGGGCTATTGAAGTGGGTGGCACAATTAGTGCTGCAGGCCCACCACTGGCAATTAATTTATTGGCCCTGGGCACAGGTAGGGCACTTTACTAGGGGCCTATAAGTAAACTAAGTATGGCAATTGTGGTTCAGCCAATCTTATAATGTTTAAGCAGAGAACACAACCACTTTAGCACCGGTTAGCAGTGGTAAGGTGTTCAGAGTTCTAAAGTCAGCAAAAACAAGGTCAGCAAAACAGGAGGTCAGAAGGCAAAAAGTCAGAGGAAACCACACCAAGGATGCCAGGTCAAACACAATGTTTATCATGTTTTTTTTTATAGAATGTTGTCCTTTGTGAATAATTGGAAAGTATTAAGAAGTGTTGTCACATCTGAATGACTTTGAATGACCTTTAATATATTATCGTACCCTATTGCAGGTATGTCTTATTATTTGTCTTACCAGCGAGCTCTGGAGAACTGTTTTCAATATTATCATGTATAGCTATTGAAGGGGTAGGGGGTCACGTTATCATTTATGTGGTTTTCCTGTCATTATCACTCACATAATTGTGTAAGTCCAGACAGCAACTGAAATTCAGTTTTTCTGGGGTGTGTAACATCTCAACCGTGTTTCATATGGTTATTTGGTAGGTCATAACATGTAGGTCAGGTGAATTCAATGGTTTTTCTTTCTTTTTTTTCCGTCTTCCTTTGTTTTTGTATTTGCATATTTTTAGAAAGTGATTTATTGTTGGTTGCCAAATGTCTTCTACTTAGGGATTGTGACACACTTAATTATGATGCTATAATTTATACTAATGATAAGGTTGCAGTTATTAATTTGTAACTATGTCATATTATAAGGATCATTTATTAGGTGATGTGTAGTGATACTGATAAATTATCATAGACTGGAATTTATTTTGTAAATATTTAATTTGTCAAAAGTGAATATCTTTGTGATTATTAATTGTGATGGGCATAGGCCCAGCTCTGCCCGTCCTGCTGCACTGCTCTTACTCCTGTCTTCTCCTTGCTTTGTCTCTCCCGTTTTTTGAGTGCCTTCTACTTGCTTTTCCTTTGTTCTCACTCCTTTCTCCTTGCTTTTCCCCCAAGTGTTTAGAGTGCCTTCGCCTTCCTTTTCCCTTGTTTTCATTTCTTTCTCCTTGCTTTTTCCTCTGATTTTGTGTGTCTTCTCCTTGCTTTTTCCCCCTTTTTAAGTGCCTCCTCCTTGCTTTTCCTCATTTTTGTGTGCCTTCTCCTTGCTTTTTCCCCCGTTTTTTGTTCGCCTTTTCCTCACTTTTCCCTCGTTCTCTCTGCTTTTTCCTTGCTTTTCCCTCATTTTTGTGTGCTTTCTCCTTGCTTTTCCCTCATTTTCACAGCTTACTTCTTGCTTTTCCCCATTTTTTGTGAACCTTTTCCTTCATTTTCCCTTGTTTTCACTGCTTTCTCCTTGCTTTTTCCCTCATTGCCACTCCCTCATACTGCCCGTTATTTACCACCAACTGCCGAGCCCCGCCCACCACCTCCCAGCACCCCTCCATCCTCCCCGAACCTACTTAATGGAGGCCACAGCGTGACCCCATTGTGCAGGTCCCACACCCAACTAGGCCTGTGCCGTTGCATTGCTCTTGCTCCTATCTTCGCCTTGCTTTTTTCCCCATTTTTTGAGTGCCTTTCTCCTTGCTTTTCCCCTCGCTCTCACTGCTTTTGCCTTGCTTTTCCCTTGGTTTTTGTGTGCTTTCTCCCTTTCTTTTCCCTCTTATTTCACGGCTTTCTCTTTGATTTTTCCCCTGTCCATCCTTTCCCTTGTTTTTACCGCTCTCTCCTTGGTTTTTCCCATTTTTTATGCCTTCTCCTTGCATTTCTCTAGTTTCTCTCTGCTTTCTCATTGCTTTTTGCCCCCGATTTTTGTATAACCTCCCCATGCAGCTCCGGACCATCACCTCACTTCAAGAATTCCAAGGGGCCTCAAGACCTAGCAGTTTGAATGAGCCTCCAGGACCTGCAAGCACCTGGATACCCTCTTGGGTGGTTAGTTACGTTTTAGAAATCCTGATTGATTTAACAAATGTATAATTCATGTTAATTAGCTAGGATCGAGAATTTGAAAATAGGATGATGAGTAAATGTCTACTGATACAACTGATGCTTCAACTAGGTATCAGTAGCTCTACAGAGTATACTTGTAATTTTGAGAGATGTATTCTATAAGAAGCATATGGGAATTGTGATGTTTAGAGTAGACCTTCATACAATGATTTGGAATATAGATATTTGATCAGAGCATGATAATCTTGGAGAGCTTGAAGTATAATTTATTGTATTTACTCTCTAATATCCTATAGATTCCTGACCCTTATCAAGTCCTGACAATGGTTCCCAAAATGATTTAAGTGGGACCAAAATGTCAACAGACCAGAAGCCTTGTAATGCACTGACCAAGGAGTACAGTGGATCATCACTTTGGAAATATAAGGAGGGCATTGTTTCTTCCATAGTGATCACTAAGGCCCTTGGGCTTACTTCCTTTTGTTTATCTGCTTTTGCTTTTAATTGTATTAAGATGTATTGTATTTACGTTTTTAGAAGGAGGTTTTGATGGAGTTATTGTTATCCACCATGTGGGAACACATATGGGATATATTTATGATATTAGGTGGGATTTTTCTGATTATTTTTTTTATTGATTTTTTTTAAATATTTTGTGTTGCTCTCTTTTGAGTGAGTTTGTTTTTGAACAAACATATATTGGCCTGTTTAGCTAATTTAAGAATTAATGTAATGTCCAAGGTGCATTTCTTTAGTGTGATTAAAATTGGCATGGAAAGAACTCCTGGCCCTGATTACAAGTTGTATGTTCAACTACAAGATGGAATAATTTCTAACCATCTCCTGCACAACTACAAATGTGACTTCAGATCATACTGCAACACAGTGACCACTACCTTACACATCATAAATGAAGCGCTCTTGACCGCAGATGAAGATGACCCCTTCTTCCTAATATTGCTGGACCTCTCAGCTGCCTTCGACACAGGGGACCATCCAACACTCATACATACCTGAGTTTAGTATGGGATTCAACAGCAATGATCTTCACTTGGTCACATCCTACGTTTCCAACCGACACCAGTTTGGGCACATGGAACTTTCAGGCCACAAAAGATGCCTGTCATATGTGGAGTTCCCAGGATTCCATACTGTCTCCTGTCCACTCCAACCTTTACATGTTATGTTGTTATGTTATGTGTATTTGTATGGTGTGCATAGAACCTAGTAGAATATCCTGGCACCTGAAGGATGGTGTAGTCCCGGCTGGGGCTTATTATTAGAGCCAGGTTTTCGGTTGTTTCCAGAAATCAAGGACTGAGCTGGTGGCACTGATGTGCAGAGGGAAGGTTGTTCTGGGCTTTGATGTTCTGGTACATGAAAGTGCTCCCCTGTGGCTCTTTGGATGCGGTAGATGTGGGAGAGCAGGAAAATGGCCAAATGGACGTTTCTGGTCTGAGTGTGGAAACTGATGCAGGTTTTAGAGTGTACGGCGACTTCATTGTGCAGGGATTTGTGTGTGTGAGGAGCTTGAAAAATGCACGTTTCTGGACTGGAATCTAATTTTAGATGTGTGGAGATGTGGGTGCGGGGTGGGAGCTGGAGTGTTAATCTGGCTGCTGCACTTTAGATGACCTGGAGTCTCTTCGTGAGATGTGTGGACATGCCAACATAGAGTGTAGTTTCGTTGTCTAGCTTCCTGGTAGTCAGGGCCATTAAGATGGTTCTACAGGTGTTGAGCGAGAGCTATCTGAAGGTTTTTCAGAGGAACTTATGGGTGTGAAAACAGGAGGAGGTCACTGAGTTGATCTTGTTGGTCATTGAGGATTGTTGTCTAACAATTTTCCCAGGTTCCTGGCTTCGTTATATGGGTAGGGTTTTGATCCTAGTTTGGCTGGCCATCAGAGTGCAGTCTATAGTGAGGTGTCTTTTACAAAGAGTATCTTCTCTGTCTTGTCAGAGTTGAGTTTCAACAGTCTTCATGCAGTTAGTGACTTCAGACATGAAGGTGGCAAACTTCCACAGGATATTGCGGGTGCTGCCAGTGATGGGGATGATGAGCTGGGTGCCATCAACATATGAGATTATGCTGATTCCATAGACTCAAATGATGTTGGCAAGTCGTGTGATGTTGGCTTTGGACAGAGTGTTGCTGAGGGAGAAATCTTTGAGGGCTCTGTAGATCATGTTGGCAGAGGCAAAGGTGGACACCAACAGTGTGCGCCCAGTGAGGCAGGAGCTGATCCTTCTAAGGGTGGGTCGATGTTTGCCAGTTTTGGGGAGGCATTAGATGAGAAGAGTGATTGCAGATGGTGTCCAACACGGCAGAGAGGTCACGCAGGATGAGTGCTGCTGTCTCTCCTGTGTCCTTGATCATACAGATGTTGTTGGTGGTGACAACGAGGGGAGTGTGAGAAAACAGGGCTGATTGCAGAGGCCCCATAACTTTTTGCCCCCATTTTCCACTTTATGCTGGTGTTTTCCTGACTTTAAAGGTGCCCTGGGTACTGCTAACCAGTCCCAGGGCCTGTGCTCTGTGTAAAATGGATATGCAAATTAGGCTAATTATAATTGGCTAAGTTAACCTACCTATAAGTCCCTAGTATATGGTAGGGCATGTAGGTTTAGGGACCACAGCATAGGTGGTGCACACCTAGGTGCATTGCTGAGGTGCCCAGTGTCATTTTAAAAGCAAGCCTGCCTTGCTGGCTGCTTTTAAATTAAAGTTATATGCAAATTAGACTTTGGAATTAAAGGTACTTCCAAAGTCTTAAACTACCTTATTTTTACATATAAGTCACCCCTAAGGTGTGCCCTATGTGCCCCTAGGGCTGGGTGCCATGTAACTATAAGCAGGGACTTTATAAAAATAGATTTATAAGCCCTGGTGAGGTAAAAACAGCCAAATTCGTTTTTCCCTCATTGAAGTAAATGGCCTTCATAGGCTAGAATGGGCAGACTTTATTTTAAATTTTAAAGTCTCCTTAAATGTTACATACCAAGAATGTGGTATCAAATTGATTGTTGTAATAAATCCCACAACTTCCAGTTGTTGGATTTAATATAACTTGTCCAGGTAAAAAGTTTAGACTTTACCTAAAAAGTTGCCAATTTCAGCTCTGCATTGTTTTTGCTGCTGTGCTCTGATTGGCCAGCCTGCAGCAGCTTCTGCCAGGCTGCCTTGATTAGGTGTGAAGTGGCCTGGCTTCACACAAAGGAATGTGCTTGGGGGAGAGAATCTCCCCTCAGCAGATGGTGAGGCAGGAAGGGGGAGGGCTGCCAAACTGGTCTTCAAAGGCAGAGAAGGACATTTGCAGCACCCAGCAACACCCCCACATCCTGCAACCCCAGACAGCTAGGTGCCCCCTTGATTAGATTAGGAGAAGGCAGGAGAGGGGTGTGTTTATGATTTTTAGCCACACCAGTGGGTGGGCTCAGCCAGATGTAACCTCCAAAAATCAGATTCATCCATGTTGGATTTTTAGAGACTGTTGCCTTCTGGGATGGATTTTTGCCACACTTCCCAGGAAGTGGTCATCACAGGGGGACGACCCTGTCCCTGATTGGAGAACAAGGGCCCCCCTGCTTTTCACCCAGGAGCAAGGATAAAACTGGCAGACCTGCACCCATACCTCAGATCCCCTCCAGAATTCAACAAGAAAGGAACTAAAGAAGAAGAAGGACTGCCCTGCTGGACCCCTGGCCTGCACCTGGACCCTGCACTCAGAAGGACTGCACCAGCTGCACACTTGGGCTTCACCACAAGAAGGACTTTGCCTGGCTTCAACTGGTTCAAGGAGGGACTCCCTGTTTGCTACAGGTGAAAAATTGCTAAACCAGAGTCCCCTGCACCAACTCCTGAAGAAAGCGACCAGCTGACCACTGTCCAGTGGCCAAAAAGGAGTTTGCGCCAGGTGCATTCTGGGAGTTGAAGTCCGCACCCCCCCAAGGACCATCACAGAACTTCTGGACCCTTGGGGTGAGCTGTGGACCCCAAAAGAACCTTAAAAGAACATCTGGGTAAAGCCCCAGAAGTTTGGAAAAGATTTGAGAATTTTTGGAAAAAAGCTCCAGAGAGGGACCGACCCGCCGCGGAAATTCTAGCCGGCTTGCCTCAACCGCGACCCGGCCTGACTTCGTGGTTCGTCCCGGTAAAGAAAAACATCCAAAAAAGAGACTAAGTCCGAACGTAAAAAGTTGACCGGGACCTCCCAGCCATCGTATCCGAGAAGGGCTCCATGGATGTCGGATCAAGATCCAGGTTTACCCCGGTCGAAGGATTTTCATCTCGAAAAAACGACTAAGTCCGAAGGTAAAAGTCTCCACCGAGGAAACCCACATCGCGTATCCGGACAAGGGCTCCAGGAGGTCGGATTCAACTGGCAGGTTCGTCCCGGTGAAGAAAAACTTCAAAATAAAAACTAAGTCAGAAGGTAACTTTTTAACCGAGGCCTCCCGCGACCTGTAGCCGAGCAGGGCTCCATCGCGGTCGGCCTGAAAGTTTGACTTTGCCCCGGTCGAGGTGCAACCAGATGACCCGATTGGCGCTTTTTGTTTCTAAGCGCTAGAAAAGTAATAATTCTTTAAAAATTCATAACTCCGGTTCCCCTGAACCGATTTTAATCGTTTTTGTGTCATTTTAAAGATAAAAATATAAACTATTTTTATAAATTGGTTTTGGATTTTTAAACTGTTTCCTGTGTTTTATTTAATTACTGTTTTGTGGTATTTGAATGCTTTACACTTTGTCTCCTAAGTTAAGCCTTGACGCTCGTTTCCAAGCTACCAAGGGTTGAGCTGGGATTAATTTACTGAGACCTAACTGTACCTATGTGGAGGTTAGTGGCTTGTTGCTAGGTGTAGGTACCTACCTGCCCTACCAATAACCCATTTTCCAACATAATTGGAAGCAGCGACGGGATCCTGTACTTGTGTTCAATATCACGTTACAGTTTTGAGTAGAACAAATTTAAAAATCCTTTAAATTGTCCTAGTGCAAAAATTGTTTTTAATTTTTAAATTTGGATTAATTTCAATTATTGAATTTTTGTAATTTTTCTAAATTCTTGTTTCCAATTTTTGCAAAAAGTTTTTGTTGACACAAAACTAGGGAACCATGGAGCTTGATCTGGCTAGCCTACCCACACTGACAGTAGTCCAGCTTAGGGGGTTGTGTATTGAGAGAGGGTTGCCTGCAACCACTGATCTCAGGAAGCAAATCCTGATTAAATCCCTGACAGCATGGGCTGAGGCCCAAGGGCTAGGCACAGTGGAAGCTCCAGAGGAGGAAGAAAAAGGGGAAGATGCTAACTCTAACCACTCAGGGGAGGGAAAGCATCTGAGCCTAAGTGAGGAAGAGGAAGAACGGTCCTCAGTAGACACAGTCACTAGGGGCAGTCCCAAAGCTAGTGGTAGGAAGGGGGTCCCTTCAGGAGGAGAGAACCCATCCATCAGAGAAAGAGAGCTGGAGGCCCAGCTAGCATACATAGCTTTGGAAGCAGAGAAGCTGGCCCTAGAAAAGAAAAAGTGGGCATACAAAGAGAAAAGAGATGGAAGCAGCGATAAAGAAGCTGAGGTGTCCATGGGTGGGGAAGTTTGCCCCAGATTACCCAAGGGGGTGGTTCCTGCTTATGTAGAGGGGGATGACATAGATAAGTGGCTGGGGGCCTTTGAGAGGGCACTCCAAATGAGAAGGGTTAGGCCTCAATACTGGGGTTCCCTTTTGTGGGAGTTGGTCCCCAACTCAGGGAGGGATAGGCTTCTGACCTTAAGGGGGGAGGAGGCAGATTCATTCCCTAGTATGAAGAGGTGCTTAGCCAAGAAGTTTGGTCTGACCCCAGAGCAATATAGAATGAAGTTCAGGGACACCCAGAAGGTCAGTACCCAGTCTTGGGTTGACTTTGTGGACATTTTACTAAAGGCACTAGAGGGCTGGATTATTGGTAACAAGGTAGATACTTATGAGGGGTTATACAATCTGATCATGAGAGAGCACATCTTGACCAATTGTATCCAAGAAAGGTTACGCCAGCATCTAGTGGACTCTAAGCAGACCAACCCTAGAGAGCTAGGGGAGGCAGCTGATGAGTGGTTGAGAACCAGGGTGGTTGTCAAGTCCCAGGGGGGAGACTCCAAGAAGGGGGGGACAGGTCCCCAAAAACCTAAGGAGGGAGGTGGTAAGCCCACCACAGAGACTCCCTCTGTACCCCAGAACCCTAAGAAGGAGGAGAGTAAATCCCACTCCCACTCTGACAATCAGAGACAGGGAGACCCAGGGTTAAAAAAGCTCTTGGACAGTAGGGCTTGCTTTGACTGTCAGCAGACAGGTCACTTCAGAGGAGATGCAGCCTGTCCAAAGAAGGTGGTTAGCACTGGGCTGTCCAGTGTAGCCATAGAGGAGGATTCCTCAGATGATGAAGTCCTCCTAGCATTGAGCTGGGAAACAGGACCAGATGGTAAGCTGGTGATCCCTGAGGGTGGGAGTAGGCACTTCCACCACATTCAAGTGAATGGGATCCCTACCACTGGCCTGAGAGACACCTGTGCCAGTCACACTATAGTGAGTGACCGGTTAGTGACCCCAGACATGTATGTCCCAGGAAAGACAAAGAAAGTCAGGATAGCCACAGGGGAGGTCACCTCCAAACCTGTAGCCATAGTGCCCCTAGAGAGGGAGGGTATCCTTGACTGGATTAGGGTGGTAGTCAGTGCTGACCTTCCCCTAGATTGTATCCTGGGCAATGACCTCCCAGAGGTGAGTCTGGTCACAGATGGGGTGGTCGCCCAGGGCGCCCCCCCAACCCAAAGTCCTGGGGAGTCAGTCCCTACAGTTAGGAGACAGGGGTCCCCAAGAAAAGGAAAGAAGAAAAGGAAGGGTAGGCCACTCTTAAAGAGAGTTCCAGGGAGCCAAGGGCCTTCTGCCCCAGTAAGGGGGGAGCCCAGAGTTGGCACTGGTGAGGCCTCACCTGACCCCAAGGAAGTCCTGAGTAGTCAGGCAGCTGTCCAGATGCAAGGTGTTGCCCCTGCACTGACAGAAGGGAGAGTGGAAGGAGGGTGTCTGCCACAGGAGGTGGTAGCCCCCCACTCTAGACAGCAAGAGGGGTGCCAGGACCCTAAAGATGCCCCTAAAGCAGCTCAGCCACCTGTCAGTGGAGAGCTTAGGGTGTGGTTCTGGGTACTGACAGCTGTCAGTAGCCTCTGCTGGGTGCTAGCCTTCCTGGCAGCACTGTACTTGGCCTGGGAGGCAGACCCCAGGGCCAATAGCAAAGTAGGCCCCCTGACCCTATTGGTCATGGTGGGGTTGCTCAAGTGTTGGGTGACCTCTTTGGGTAAGCTAGGTGTTGCCCTAGCAAAGTTTGGAGTAGGGGAGGTGGGCACCCCACTACCCAAGTTGGCAGAGAGAAAGGAAGAAGACCCCCCTAGAGGGAAGTTTCAGTTTGAGTTGGGTCCTTTTACTGTTGGGATGGCTTCACTACCCAGAGGGAGTGACCCTGACAGGGGGATGTAAGGCAGAGTAGGCCCTGCAAAGGGACAGCCAGTTTTCTTCACTGTCTTCCTCGCCTAACAAGCCAGGAAGACTCTCCCAGGGTTGGGCTGAGTCACCTGGGCGTGTGGGCTGGGGGGGGGGGTTGTGTGAGAAAACAGGGCTGATTGCAGAGGCCCCATAACTTTTTGCCCCCATTTTCCACTTTATGCTGGTGTTTTCCTGACTTTAAAGGTGCCCTGGGTACTGCTAACCAGTCCCAGGGCCTGTGCTCTGTGTAAAATGGATATGCAAATTAGGCTAATTATAATTGGCTAAGTTAACCTACCTATAAGTCCCTAGTATATGGTAGGGCATGTAGGTTTAGGGACCACAGCATAGGTGGTGCACACCTAGGTGCATTGCTGAGGTGCCCAGTGTCATTTTAAAAGCAAGCCTGCCTTGCTGGCTGCTTTTAAATTAAAGTTATATGCAAATTCGACTTTGGAATTAAAGGTACTTCCAAAGTCTTAAACTACCTTATTTTTACATATAAGTCACCCCTAAGGTGTGCCCTATGTGCCCCTAGGGCTGGGTGCCATGTAACTATAAGCAGGGACTTTATAAAAATAGATTTATAAGCCCTCGTGAGGTAAAAACAGCCAAATTCGTTTTTCCCTCATTGAAGTAAATGGCCTTCATAGGCTAGAATGGGCAGACTTTATTTTAAATTTTAAAGTCTCCTTAAATGTTACATACCAAGAATTTGGTATCAAATTGATTGTTGTAATAAATCCCACAACTTCCAGTTGTTGGATTTAATATAACTTGTCCAGGTAAAAAGTTTAGACTTTACCTAAAAAGTTGCCAATTTCAGCTCTGCATTGTTTTTGCTGCTGTGCTCTGATTGGCCAGCCTGCAGCAGCTTCTGCCAGGCTGCCTTGATTAGGTGTGAAGTGGCCTGGCTTCACACAAAGGAATGTGCTTGGGGGAGAGAATCTCCCCTCAGCAGATGGTGAGGCAGGAAGGGGGAGGGCTGCCAAACTGGTCTTCAAAGGCAGAGAAGGACATTTGCAGCACCCAGCAACACCCCCACATCCTGCAACCCCAGACAGCTAGGTGCCCCCTTGATTAGATTAGGAGAAGGCAGGAGAGGGGTGTGTTTATGATTTTTAGCCACACCAGTGGGTGGGCTCAGCCAGATGTAACCTCCAAAAATCAGATTCATCCATGTTGGATTTTTAGAGACTGTTGCCTTCTGGGATGGATTTTTGCCACACTTCCCAGGAAGTGGTCATCACAGGGGGACGACCCTGTCCCTGATTGGAGAACCAGGGCCCCCCTGCTTTTCACCCAGGAGCAAGGATAAAACTGGCAGACCTGCACCCACACCTCAGATCCCCTCCAGAATTCCACAAGAAAGGAACTAAAGAAGAAGAAGGACTGCCCTGCTGGACCCCTGGCCTGCACCTGGACCCTGCACTCAGAAGGACTGCACCAGCTGCACACTTGGGCTTCACCACAAGAAGGACTTTGCCTGGCTTCAACTGGTTCAAGCAGGGACTCCCTGTTTGCTACAGGTGAAAAATTGCTAAACCAGAGTCCCCTGCACCAACTCCTGAAGAAAGCGACCAGCTGACCACTGTCCAGTGGCCAAAAAGGAGTTTGCGCCAGGTGCATTCTGGGAGTTGAAGTCCGCACCCCCCAAGGACCATCACAGAACTTCTGGACCCTTGGGGTGAGCTGTGGACCCCAAAAGAACCTTAAAAGAACATCTGGGTAAGCCCCAGAAGTTTGGAAAAGATTTGAGAATTTTTGGAAAAAAGCTCCAGAGAGGGACCGACCCGCCGCGGAAATTCTAGCCGGCTTGCCTCAACCGCGACCCGGCCTGACTTCGTGGTTCGTCCCGGTAAAGAAAAACATCCAAAAAAGAGACTAAGTCCGAACGTAAAAAGTTGACCGGGACCTCCCAGCCATCGTATCCGAGAAGGGCTCCATGGACGTCGGATCAAGATCCAGGTTTACCCCGGTCGAAGGATTTTCATCTCGAAAAAACGACTAAGTCCGAAGGTAAAAGTCTCCACCGAGGAAACCCACATCGCGTATCCGGACAAGGGCTCCAGGAGGTCGGATTCAACTGGCAGGTTCGTCCCGGTGAAGAAAAACTTTAAAATAAAGACTAAGTCAGAAGGTAACTTTTTAACCGAGGCCTCCCGCGACCTGTAGCCGAGCAGGGCTCCATCGCGGTCGGCCTGAAAGTTTGACTTTGCCCCGGTCGAGGTGCAACCAGATGACCCGATTGGCGCTTTTTGTTTCTAAGCGCTAGAAAAGTAATAATTCTTTAAAAATTCATAACTCCGGTTCCCCTGAACCGATTTTAATCGTTTTTGTGTCATTTTAAAGATAAAAATATAAACTATTTTTATAAATTGGTTTTGGATTTTTAAACTGTTTCCTGTGTTTTATTTAATTACTGTTTTGTGATATTTGAATGCTTTACACTTTGTCTCCTAAATTAAGCCTTGACGCTCGTTGCCAAGCTACCAAGGGTTGAGCTGGGATTAATTTACTGAGACCTAACTGTACCTATGTGGAGGTTAGTGGCTTGTTGCTAGGTGTAGGTACCTACCTGCCCTACCAATAACCCATTTTCCAACAGGGAGTCTCAGTGTTTCCAGGTGTTCGGGAAGGTGGGATGGTGGTGGAGTCATTCAGTAGCTTGGTAAGTTTGGCACAGACAGGATTGAGTCCTTTGGTGAAGATGAAGTGCAGGTGTGGATCCAACAGGGCTAACAAGTGGATGGAGTGCATGGTGGTAGGGATTTCTGATGTGGTGACGGTGTGCCCGCAGGTCATAGATGTTTCTCATGGGGTTTGAGGTGTATGAGGGCGACATGGGTGTGTAGGTCCAATGGGGAGCAAACTTGGACTATGGAGGTATTAAGCTCTATATAAATGCTGCATTCAAATACAATATGATGCTGATTTTTTTCACAGAAGTTGCGGAAGTGCAGTGCGCAGAGATCTCGTGAAGAGGTAACGGTCCTGAAGCTGATTGCCGGGGCTGGTTGGTGTCTAACTTATGAATAACAGCATCAAGATTCACAGATATGCTGATGATACACATCTCTACGTAACAAGCCTACTGCAGTTTCAGACACTGCTTGTATAACATCCAGAGCTGAATGTCCAGTGTCTTTGTAAAGTTCAGTCCAACCAAAACATAATTCCTCTTCTTAGCCAAGAACAACAAACAAGATATAGAACTAACCAATGACATGAACCTCAATGACTTCAAACCCCAACTTTCACCAAATGCCTAGCCACTTGGATTCACCCAGAACACCAACATCACCCTCAAGGAACACATTGCCTTAAAAACAAAGATAGCCTTTCACCAGCTCTCACTTCTAAAGAAACTGTTTCATCCAGAAAGAGAATTCAAAATTACTGTTCAAGCCCTCGTACTCTTGCATCTGGAAGGTGGAAATGCCATACTGTATAGCATCCCAAACTCCACACTGGCACCCCTAAGGGGCATCTTACGTGCTAGAGAACATCTCGCTCAGTCCCTGAAGAAATTGATCAAATTACAAATCCTGATGGAACACTGCTGTCTCCACTTCCCAGCATGTACCATCTTCAAAAGCAGCTGCATAATTTACAAAGCCATCACAACCAACACCCCCGCTTATCTTGCAGACAAGCTCACCATCGCTAGTATTTCTCGGCACACCCACAGTCAGGACAGCATTAGACTGCAGACTAAGAAGTTTAAAAAATAAAAAACTAGAGAGCCGGTCTCTTCTGACTCTGCAACCAGGATCTGCAAGAGCATCTCTGTATCCATCACGGCTACCACAATTCTGCTCCAATTTAGGAAACAGTTAAAAGCTCTAAATCACAATGGATTAACTATTCACAACCTAGCTACCTCTTTTATTACTCAATGCTTTTATGCTTGTCTTTTACAATGTATAACGCTGTGCTAATTTTTGACCTACAAATAACATATGCATACAAACATAGATGCACATATCTACATACAGAGGCTCCCTTCCTATATTGCTTACATGCTTTGAAATTCCTTTACAGAAATGGGCATGTGGGCAGCCGTTGCCTTTTTGTCCATAGTGAAGAAAATCAATTAAAAGTATTCAACCAGTACAGGACAGAAGCACACACCACATTTTAAACACATTTGTAACAATGGGGCCTTTTATGTATGGCAAAACTGTACTGCAGATCCTCAAACTGAGGACATGTACTCCTTTTAAGACTTAACTCTGAGAACAGCAAAGCAGAGCAGTCCGAAGCTGAATCAATGAGGTGCTGTGGGCTAGAAACTCAGAGCTCAGCTTTGCCTTCATAAATAACCCAGAAATATATATCTGTCAGGGTCTTTTCTTTAACAACAAAAATATTTTATTTACATACCGCTAAATAGTATCCACAAAAACATATATCTATATCTATCTACATATATATATTGTGATCAAGGCCTTGGAAGTCGAAAAGTGTTGGTGATTGTTGTTTGTCGATTTTTGATACATTAAAAAGGAATACTGGACTTCCTGGAGTGCTGCGTTTCATTTTGTTTTAATGAGGATATATATATATATCGCCAGTCGATAGTTATAGTTATGACCATGTTTCCATACGAAAAGCATTTTTTGACTTGCCCATATCTTTGGCACCGTTTGACGAATCTTTGCGAATCTTTCCAAAAAGAAGTGTGGTGGAGATTCTTGTTGCACATGGAAAGTTTCGGGGTGATCTGTCAGACGGGGGCCAAGAAAAAGGGGGCTCAAAGAAGGTTGCATTTCCCATGTTAATTTCCATAGGATTCTTTAGACACAACTACAGGCCGAACCACTGGACTGGACTGGACAGAATTACACCAAATTTGGCACAAAGCTATCTGTCTGTACACAGATTACTCTTTCGCTTATTTGGTGTGAATCCGTTCAGTAGTTTTTGAGAAATTTAGAGAAATTCAAATTTGTACGTCTCTGGCTGCAAAGTATTCGCGAACAAAGACAAGCTTGTGCAGTGAAATGCACAGCTTTGACTGGCTGCCAACAATTAACAACAGGAAGTGTTGGCAGCCACCTTGGGACTCGGCTGAAGCCCAGAAAAAACAGTAAAAATAAAATAAAAGGGGCCAGGGTAAAGACAACATGATCTCTTAGCACTGGTGGAGGGGTCCAGGAGGGACACCTCCAGATCAAAAAGGCATTTTTTTAAATATTGTTTTGCTGCAAGTTTGCAATATTCACGAATTTGCAGAAAAATATAAATAAAAATACAAGTGTGGACTTCCCTGCTTGTTTTTTATTGGCCCCTTGGTAGGCCCAGCCCCAAGAGCATTAAAAATTTAGTGTGGAGGGGCCTTCCCACCACCTCCCTGGAGCTTTCATTTTGTTATAAGCGGGAGGCCCCGAGGCCACCCATGCTGCCCAAGAGACCGCCACCTCCCCAGGGCTTTCATTTTAAAATATCCGGGGGTCCATGGCCCCCCCACTACCCTGGGGACCGCCACCTCCACAGGGCTTTCCTTTATGAATATGCAGGGGGGTACCAGCCCCCCCACTGCCCTTGGGACCGCCATCTCCCCAGGGATTTCTTTTAAAATATGAAGGGGCGTGCCCACTGTCCCTCCGCTGCCCTGGGGATCGCCACCTCTCCAGGACTTTCAACTAAAATATGCAGGGAGCCCACGGCCCCTCTGTGCCCCGGGGACCACCACCCCCCCAGGATAAAGTTTAGAAAAAGAAAGGGGTCCCAACCCCAGGGACCACCATCTCCCCGGGGTAAGTCCTTGTTGAGTGTGGCCCGAGGCCCCCCTCATGGAGCCTCTGATGGCCCTGGGGACCGCCACGGCCCAGGGATGGCTCCTGCTATGCCCAGAGATGCCCACCCCCAGGACATAGCTCTTTGCTGTGGCTTGGCTGCAGCACTGCATATGAGGGATATGAGATCACCTCAGGTGGACATTACATGGTTCGCCTTCTATGGAAAGAAACAGCATCAACTTTTGCCTTTGGTGGGAAGCATTTCCACATGCGAACAACCTTATGCAATGATTGTGCATTGTGAATGAAAGACTTAGGGACAATTACTGATATTTCTTCATCTTTTGAGATAAAAGAAATCTTGCCAAAATTGATGTTTCTCTGCTACCATACAGTCTGTGTATATTCAAAGATTTGTCAAAGGCAGAAGGGGAAATGGCCAAAATGTTTGTCCAGAATTTGATAAATCCTGTAAACAAGTCACCACGGGAAGCGCATTGCTGGTTGCTCCAGGTGACGGGAGGCGGTCTACAGGGCAGGAGCCCTTTAAATCTATCTCGCGCTCCCGCCACCGCGGGACGCGCGCGGGCGGCACCCGGGCAAAGCCCGGGCCAAGGTCGGGCCCATCCTTCGCCCGTCCGCGCCCGGAAGAGGCTGGGCTGGGCCCCCCCTCTTTCATCTGTATTGTGGTAGCTGCAGGTTTTGCTAGTGCCTGGTCAGTGCCGCCAGTCCCAGGTACCCTTGTTTTTTTCCTATACCCAGGGGACCCGTGCGGGCTGGGTCATTATTACTCAATTTTCTCCTTGTTTTCGTCCTTGGGGGCCCCTGTCCTTGGATTGGACACACTGTAGCAAACAATGGGGAAGCGTAAGGCAGATTATGTCCCTGCGCCACCTTCTGGCGCCAAAAAACACAGGAAACGAGTTGGTCGGAAACCTGATGACCCTTCTAAACCCATTAGGAATCAATTTCAAGCCATTGACTCCCTGTTTGAGGAAGTAGAGGCAATCTTGAGGAGTCCATCTGTCGTCGCTCCTTCCATTCCTGCTACTTCGACTATTAGGAAGATCCCGGATCTATTCACCAAAAAACTACGGACACCTCTTCTGTCTGAGGAAGCGGCCCTCCATCCCCCTCCTTTATCTGAGGCTACAATTCCCTCACCACCCATGAGGCTTACTCCAAGTATCGAAGTTGCAGAATGTAACCAACGTAGGGATTCTCTGAATTTGGGTTCCAAGTCTGTAGTTTCTAGTGATATTCTCTGCTCCAATAGATTTCAACTCCTATCTACTTCTAGTGAGAGCCCAGGTCGCTCTCAGCCCTTAATTTCTGCGGAACCTGATACAGAGGAACTGGTCTGGCAGGCTCAACGCAAGATGTCACTCGAACTGGAGAATGTTTCCCAGAAGCTGGACAATTTAAAATCTTTGGTAAAGGTTATTTTGGGAAAAATTTCAGGGCTATCTGAGACGAAGGTATTGTGTAATTGTAAATCATTTAGCATGAATGACCACCTTCCTGAGTCGATTGGAGGGCCTAACGTGTTAGCTTCATTAGATACTGGGGACAACTTAGCCCCCAACTCTCACCCTAAATATCCAAAGCAGGGGGCCAAGCCTATGAACATGGCAACAAATAAAAAGGGGAGTCGCCTTTTTCTATCTAATGACAACTCCATCGACTCCGGTCGTATGCCTATTCCCGCCCCAACCAACTACGATTTGCGTCCTCCCCATACAAATTCCGTGTCCATGGGAGCTATGGTTGGGAAGGATGTACGAGTGCCCGTAAGCCCACCCAGAATCCCACGCCAAGGCCAATCTAAATTCTTTCAGGCGACTGTTCCCAAGGGGAGAAATGATCAGAGTAGGAAGGATGCACACATCTACATGATAAGGGTCCCCAGGTTATCTGCTGGGCAGAGAGAGTCTCATGATTCTCTCATTAATAAAGTTGTCTACTGGTTTCGCATTCAGAGGAAATGTCTGTCTGTTATCCGTTCTGATATTTGGGAGGAACGTAGACATGCTCAACCAGACTCAGATTTTGATTATATTTCAATCCTCTTTTTTGACATCTCTATGGTTGATAACCTTATGGCTTTCCACCTACGGACCCTTCCTCTGATATCTAGTAGAAATATCGGAATTGGCCTCTGCATGTTTTCTCCGGGGGGGGAGCCACGAAGGACCAATAGACCTTTCAATACTCACGAGGGAACGGCTCTGGGTCCACTAAATAGCAATCGACCAGTCTTGACTCAGACCCGCTCCCCCCGGTTATCTGATTTAGATTGACTAAACAACGTCTCTCCCTTAATACTCCCCATCTCAGATGCTATGGTTTATAGAGATCAATGTTCCAGGGTTCTGAACCCAATCATATCCCCGAAAGTTAGACCCACATCCGTGTCCTCTGTACTTAATATTGTATCTTGGAATGTAGCCGGAATAAGGAAAAAGCTGTGAGATCCTGGATGGGTAAATTTTATCTCTAAGCAAGACTTATGCCTTCTCCAGGAAACCTGGGCGGAAGAACTAATACATGTTGAGGGGTTTACAACTCATTTTGTCGCAGCCCAGCCTGCCTCGGGAGGCTTTGGTAGGCCTATGGGTGGACTCATGATTTTAGTGAACAAGAAACTACAATGTGACCACCTTGTACTACCCCTTAACTCTCTAGATCTATTGGGTGTGAGACTTATATTTCACCCTGGTTTCACAGTGACCTTGGTCAACGTGTATGCGAGGTTCGTCCCCCCCAATATGGAATCAAGGATACTTGCCCAGTTAGTTGAGCACATGGAATCCTTGCATCCTTCTAACCATCTGGTGATAGGGGGTGATATAAATTGTTCTTTTGTATTCAAGAACCTTGTAGGTAATCTAACATCTGAAGAAGATGACTCCTGGGGCATTCCCCAAGTGTAGGACGATTCTCTTAGTATTTTTTCTTGTGCGGCTACACAGATGGCCTCCCTCTGCCTACGCCATGGTCTCAGGGAATGTAATGGTAGGACCAGATCTGATCTTAATCGTGCCCCCACTTTCAAGCGGGATGTTCGTTCAGCACTATTGATTATTTTTTTGTTGACATCAGGCTTTGGTCACATATTCTGGACATGAAGGTTGAACTCCGTTACGACAGCGATCACTATCCTCTATGTCTTACTCTTTTTAACAAAGCATTTGGGAGAACTCAACACCAAAAGACTACTGATGTTCCAATCCCTTCCCTAAACTCCATGCAAACTCGTGTTAGTTGGCCAAAAGCTGTATCCAACCCATTTTTGGTTAAACAAATTTAGTCTTCCTTTCTACAGTTGTTCTCTGGTATTGAAAAGCAAGAGGTCGATAGTCTCCCAATCATGGAAATTCATGCTGAATTGATAAAATCTTTACAGAATGTTTTTTATAAAGAAACCACTCTGAGACATACTCCAGATGCTATCCGGTCCAGGGAATGGTTCAACAATAACTGCGACCTTGCTAGGCTCAATCTTAAATTGGCCCTCTGCATGCATTCACAGGAGGAGGTCAGGACCGCTAGAGTCAGCTACACTAAGGCCCTGAATCTAGCGAAGAAAAACTGGGAATTTGAGATCTGGCAGAAGCTGCTGGAGGCAGTCGAAAATCGAGACGAGAGTTCCTTTTGGAGGTTGCTGACTCAGAGGCAACGAGAGGGTAATGTTATTCCTAATTTTCACATCCAGCCTGAAAGATGGGTGTCTCATTTTTCCGAGATTTATGCCTCATTTGAGCAACTACACCACGAGACCTATGCGGGTGGCAAATGTAGACCCCTAACCGAGGGTCCCCTGGAGGTCATTGTTTTTACAATTGCTGAAACCACGGCAGCTATTAATTCTTTGAAACCTGCTAAGGCTCCCGGTTCGGACAAGATACCGGGGGACCTGTTTAAATCTGAACCCGTTATTTGGGCGTGGTACATTAATACTTTATCAAATGCCATTGCAGCAGGCAGCCCCATTCCGGACTCGTGGCTCGGAGCTGAAATTATCCCTATTCACAAAAAAGGAGATGTGGGACTGCCAGCCAATTATCACCCAATTAGCCTCATTGATAATTTTCAAAAGATTTTTTCTAAGCAAGTCCTTGATAGGCTAATGGACTGGGTCCAAGCTAACGAGGTTCTTTCTCCCCTTCAGGCTGGGTTTCGTTTAAAAATTAGCACTATGGACCAAGTTTTTAGATTTTTCCTGTTACTTTGGAAATACGCTACCCTGGCCAAACAAAATTTGTATGTTGCTTTCGTTGACCTTAAGTCCACGTTTGATCTTGTTCCAAGGCAGAAATTGTGGGAAGTCTCAAAGAAAACTGGTGTCCCGTTGAACTTGGTGTATCTAATCCAAAGATTACACAAAAACACCTATGCTCGAGTAAGATGGGGCAGCCAGGGGGAACTCACTGATCGTATTAACATCAGTCGGGGAGTACGCCAGGGCTGTATCCTGGCTCCTACCCTCTCCTCGTTGTTTATCAATGAAGTAGTGCAAGTTGTAACTGACTGTCAAAACGATGCCCCTACTTTGAATAACACAAACGTTCCAATACTTTTATTTGCTGACGACTCCCTCCTGATCTCTAAAACACCTATGGGCCTTCAGGCCCTTCTGCATAGGTTTAGTGTGTTTTGTGCAGATCATGGATTGGAACTCAACTCTAGCAAAACAAAACTTATGATCTTTGGTCCTGGTAGCTCAAAACGATGTAACATTCTGTATAATGAGGTTCCCTTGAGTAAGGTATGCTCTATTGATTACTTAGGGGTAAGAATCAGTAATGATATGAACTGGCAGGCCCAGGTAGGGAAAAGCTCAGCCCTCTTAGCACATAGGGCAGGGGCAATTTTGCGTTTTCAAATGTCTAATATTGAGAAAGTTGTTTCCCCTGCTATTAAAATTTATTTAGCTAAGGCTCAGAGTGCTGCGGTCTACGGTGCTGAGGTCTGGGGTTCCTCTAAATCCAGTAAGTTATCCGTGGGGGAAAATAATTTTGCAAGATCACTCTTGGCATGTCCTCGTAGTACGCCCCTGGTTCCAGTGTTTTTGGATCTAGGGTTCCCTCGCATTTCCGATGTAATAGCTTTAAGGCCTTTAATTTTTTGGGTCCGTATTTGGACTACCCCTGAACTAGACACTTACAAGGAATCCTTGCAAGACTTATTGGATAGACCTAACGTACTTTCTATCCCCTGGTTCAAGCACATTTCAAAATGGTTCCATACCTTGGGACTCAGTCACTTTTGGAGCCAGCCCAATGAGTTAAGGAGGGCTCACAAGGACCACCTGAAATCTGCTTATTGGTCCCATGTTAGGGAAAAATATCTGCTTTGTACTTCACATGGTAGGCTGACGTCTCTTTTCCTTGATTATAAGTGGTTTCCCCAGTTCGAACCCTTTCTGGACTTAATTACTGATCAACTAAGCAAAAGTCTGTATACTCGACTTAGGTATGGATCTCTCCCTCTGAAGTCCTTTTCCAGTTCATGGAGCTCCACCCTGTTATCCGATAAATGTCCCTGTTGTAATGATTCTGTGGAAACTGTAGTGCACTTTATGTTTATTTGTCCTGCCTATGGCATTGCCCGGCGGAAATGGCTTTGTCCCGTTTGTAGAAACATGGGGTTGAGAACATGTAGAGATGCTCTCAGGCTGATGTTGAGAGATTGCTCTTCTCCTTTAATTTGTGCGGTCAGCAAGTTCCTTGCGTCCGCTTGGCACATACGTACATACTTTTTAAAATAAAATAGGACTATTAGTGATCTGTTATTAATTGTTCCCTGATTTTACCTTATTCTATTCAATTGTTTTTTAATCGTACTTCCTATAAATTACCGATGAGGAAGTTAAAAGCAGTCAATAAAAGGATCTTTGATATTTCCTTCTTATCTACAGGCCGGGGCACATATGTGAAGATTTATCTGAATTTTAGTAATCTTATCTCATTTTTTATCACCTACCTTTTAACTTTGTTGTTATATATTTATTATGTATAGATCTTGATTTTATTGTTGTAAGTTATTGCTTTGATGGTTATTTAGACCGAATAAAGCTTGCTTGAAACTGAAGTCAAAAAGTGATTTCTGTTTTCCTTAAGAAGCATAGCATGGGATATTTCTACACCAGCAAGATCTGTTTTAACATGACTGGAATGTACTGATAGGTTGACGTTCATTATACACCATTAATCAATAGGCACTTCCTAAACATCCGCATGGAATGCATCCTTATCTCTGTGGCATCAGAGACTAGGCAATGAACATTAAGGCATTTCTCAGGGCTACTTTTTCATTGATCTAAAGTCTTATTTCCTATGTTTTTGGTTGTGCGCAGCAGGGGTTAGCTTTTGGCCCTAGCACTGCTCCCAACCCTCTGCATGCCATAATAAATCCTGACATTCATTCAGGTGACCAAAACTCTGTGAACAGCTAAGCCACAGCTACGCAGACAAAGGCCTGACTGGGTGACCAGCCAAACCCCTCTGTGCATGCACAGCTTTGGACACACACAAGAGGGGTTGTACTCAACCCCCTGCTGAGGGCTAATCCCTTTGCACATGGACTTTGGTTGCACTTAGCGGGGTGGCCACAGGACCAGATCAGGCCCCGTGCTCAACACTCTATTGGGAGCCAACCCTCCATAAACAGCCAGCCCCTGATATACACAAACATCAATTGAATGTGCCATGAGTTGGACAAAGACATAGGTGGAGGGCAGGCCCAGCATCCAACCCTCCACAGGCAACCAATCCTTGATGCCTATTGACTTCAGTGGTATGCAGCAGAGGTTGGCCATAAGCTCTGGCCAGGCCCTACGGTCAACCCTCTGCAAGTGGCCAAAACCTGCTTTGAAGCCATGCAGAGTGGGAGTTGTCTGCAGGCCCTGGGCAGGACCTGTGGGTAGCAAACTCCCACTGCACATTGGGGTCCCCTGCACAACAATGCCTTAGACTAGGCTCTGTGCTTCTTTATCTATTTTTTCAAGGTTTGTGGTTCCATGGACCAATGGTTGCCCTCTCTTGGGGTCTGTGACCCGTTTTCAGATTCACAAACCTCAACAATAGGCCAATATATGTCTGCAAAGATTGCTAATGATTTTCTACCCCATGCCCAGGAAGTTTGAGCTGGGTCCTAGGTTCCAAGTTAGGATCCGTAGAACTGAAGTACCATGCTAGGAACCAAGAAACTGGAAACGGGATTTGTAAACCCCTTGGCAAAATTGACATTTTCTAACCAAATGTGAACCGTGTGGGTCCTTTGTGGCTCCCTAAATGGGCTTGGGAATTAGTGCATGCTCATCCTGCCCACTAAATTACACTTTACGTTTGTGTTTCAAAATTTAGGGACCGAGTCCCTGTGTCCTGTAACGACAGCTGCAATATCAGCTAATCAGCAGGCTTTCGTTTCTCAAATCCGACTCCGGATGGGTAAAGGAGAAAAAGCTTCCTCGTCCAATAAATTCAAGTATTTTTATACTATTTGGATTCACAGATTATCCAATATTTTAAATTCATCCATCTACATCCTAAATCACAAATTGGCTCTCCAAAGACTTTACCAGGCTTCAGCACGTACACTGGAAAACATAAACCACCGCTCTGATACCAGGATCTTTTTTCGCTTAGGCCTTCAAAAGGCCCCAGAGATGCTCGCCAACAGGGAAAGAAACACTTGTTGGCTGCACACTACGAAATAATTATTGGAGAAATTCAACAGGTATAAGGTCAAGGTCATGACCCTGCTTATGAGGACCCACCACTAGTCATCTGGGACAACAGCTTCAAAAATGTGGGTTACGCCTATGGATGTTATAAAAGGAACCTAACTCTGATGCGGCTTCTTCAGGCGGTTACTTTTGGAAAGGGAAAGGGTAGGGGCAAGGGAAAGGGAAATTGGGAAAGGGGATGGGAGAGCAGGGGGGAAAGGGAAGGGAGAGGGGAAGGGAAAGGCAAAATGGAAGAAAAGAAATAGTAAATCTGCACTGCGTGCGTGGGACACTCTGAATTCATTGCAAGCAGTGGTATTAGTTTTGGGTGCCAGACCAGAATGCTAAATGCAATGGAAACCCTGTCAGAATGCAGCAGTACATTCTGAAACGCTGGTGAGTCACCCTGAAAGATTACAAGTAACAAGAAGTACTTCCTCCAAAAACATGGGCCATCTTCACTCAAAAAACATACAAATATGGATGTTTCCGTTTCACGACCCTCGTGTCACAGGTTCTCTGTAATCCAGGTGTTTAATGAAAAAACAGCCTACACCTGACCAGTGGACCTGTGGCAGGCCGTGGGCCATTCTGAAAGTGGCACAAGCCACTTTTCACCATGAACCTAGCCATGAACTATCCTCTGCTTACAGCTATTTACTATCCATTTACTTTACTGGAAGCTTCTCCTTCGAGTAAGCAGTAGATAATTTGCAACAAAAGAATAAATAAATATGAATTAATGACAGTGGCCCAAATGTTTTCTCGGGGCTCTGCCGCTGGCGCAGCCAATAAAGTGGCTGTCAAATACCAAAGCTGGCAAGTCTTGATTCAACCTCATGCATCTTTTATCCACCACCTTACACTTCCTGTCTCTTTATCCCACTCTGGCAAGCTGTTTTTCATTCCCGCTTTCTCCCTTTGTCACTGTTTCACTATCTTTCTCTTCTTCTTCTTTCCTTCTCCTTTTCCGCCTTCCTCTTTTTGAATCATAGCCTGAATAAAATAAATGAGTCATAGTCCCTAAAAATGAGTGTGTTGGCCACCACTTGCAAACACCAGAACAAATAAATCACTGGATATAATTCACATCCCAATTTCCTGGTAACCACACACCAATCAAACCTAGCCACTGTAACAACTAAGCAAGGTCAACAACACACGAGTATGTGTTTCAGCTACTTCAGTAGTATGCAAAGCTAAGTCACCCTACCCATATCTAAAATTGCTTCAGGTAAAATGACTACCTCTAATTCCAGTGCATTAACCCTTCAAGCTATAGTACTGCAAAGTTAAAAGGACTGTCATATCTGGATCACATTTTCAACTTGAGCAACCCGCTTCCTTTAGCTTGCAAGCTTCATTCTTGGTTCTTTTATTCTGGTCATGCCAGCAAACATGAGGGCACTCTAGGTACAAGAGAAATATTCACAGTTCTCCATGTAGCCTAATCAACGTGACATGTATGTCTGCCTGACCTCTAGTATTGTATTCCTGCAAATTGCTCACACCGCATCTCATAGATCACAACTTCTACTTCTATGAAAGGTACACCTGCAAACTACCGACAGATAAACTCCAGTGGCCTTATGCTCCCACTTAACTCCTATTAATGTAATCTATTCTAAATAAACTGAAGCAAATGCATGGAATGGTGTACTTGAAAGCACAAGGCTAGTCTCAACAACAAACAATAACCAGTAGTAAGCAATAACCACTGCTTTAACCACCTACCTTGGATGTTAGAGTACCCACTGTAAAGCACTTCAACTCCTCTACTTTGGTAGTAAGAACTATATAAATGCAATTACAATTACAGTTGCAATCAGCTGAGTCTAATGCATGCTGAAGCATTATTTATTGTCAAAAGAAGTTTGTCGTTGCTGAAGGTAGTGCTTAATGTGTGCATGTGTCGGGTGCCAGAACTAGTTTTTGGACACCACAAATTACTTTTTATCATCAGAAAGGTGGAAGACGGAGAAAGAAAAATTGAGAGAAAACTATGAAAACAGTGACAAAGGGAAAACAGCAGTGATGAAAAAGAGCACACAGAAGTGAGATGAGGAAACTGGAAATACAAGGTTGTGGTAGAAAGAGGCATAAGGTGGAATCAAGACCAGACGTCTTGGCTTTAGGCAACCCGGTATTTGGCAGAACTGACGACAAGCTCTACAAAGTACTTTGGGCATCCACACATATTTATTTGATCAAATTAAGCACTGGCTCCAGGCAGAAGACTCCCCTCTATTACAACTAATTGTTAATACAATATGTGTTGTTCCAGGGTCTCAGGGTCAAGTGCATGTAATCTTAAAATTTACTATACTGCAGCGGCGGTTGAAGTGCCCCACCACTTAGCAAAAAAAAAAAGAAACATCCCCTCTCTCCAAAACCATAAAGTAAACCACCCCTCCCATCAAAAGCCCATATAAAAATAACTAAAATACAAACACTACACTTACATGCACTACACATTTACATACATTACGCACATGCATTATACATACATGCATCACATATTTTTTTAAAAAAGGTACTTAACTACGGGATGTGTGTCCTGCTTCAGTGCTTCTGTTCTCCGAAAGAGGAAGAGCTTCCCTAACCAATCCAGACGCTGCTCTCATGCTATTAACCATCATGAAAGAGGCGCCTGGATTGGATGGAGGGTCCAGACTAGACCCTCCTTCAGGCCCTGAAGGCCTGTGCCTGAGCTTTACCCAGCTGTTTTAACAGAGCTAGGTGGAGGGCTTTAAAGTGCGCTTGTCACTTTGGCTGGCGCAAAGCAGCCAGCCACAGTGGCATGCGCACTTTGGAGCATCCAGTCCAGGGACTGCTCCAGCCCTCTGCTGCCGGAAGAAAATGCAGTCCTCTGCTACCTCTGCTTCCAAAAGCAGAGGGCACACCCAGCATGTCTCTGTGCTGGTGCGCACTGCGTAGGAAGAAATAAAATGACAATGAACTCTTTTTATTGCCATTCTATTTCTCCTTGCTCGGCTCGCTGCAGGCAGGGCGACACTTCCCTGCCCTCGAAGAGGAACCACCACTGCTGTACTGTCTTTGAAAAGTTCTGCCTAACGGGCAATTCCACAATAAGTGGCAAACTTTCTTGTAAAAGGCATTCCTCTCCTCATGTCGTCTCACTTCCAATACAAGTCTGATCTCTACCTAAAGCCTTTCCACAAAAAAAATCTGAAAGCTGTTACTGTCAATCAAGGAACCCCGGATCTGGAACCTCATCACCATCAACAGAGCTGTTCCTACTGTCCTTTAATTCAGAAAGGACTTAAAACACACCTCCCCAGAGCAAATTACCTCCCACATGCTCAGAAACCCCTGCTAGAGCCTACGACCCCTGTTCACAATTCCGTTACTCTAGCCAGGTTCTTGCTGTACTATTACAGTACATACATACATACATTGCATGCATGCATTCCCGACTTTTTGGAGTTTTATTTTAAGGTATTTTTAACATTTTGTTCTATGATGAGCGACTAGGTGGTGCAATAAACTTAATGGATATGGATTTTATATATACTTTAGGTCTGGCATTAGTCAAGCCCTTTTGATATTGTTATATTACTAACATTATCTAACTAACATACTTCTTTACTTGGGCTTTACGCCAGCCCTCTGTAGGAGCATTAACGGGTGTTGGAATAAAGATAAAGAAGTCCGATGCGATGATGAGATTTTCGGAAGAATTTATTGTAGAAGGAAAAACCCAGGACAGCATGAGCAGCACAAGCATCCAAGTCGAGAGTCAGTCGCCAACTGCCGAGAGCTCGACTCTTCGAACTCGGAATGTTCTGCTGACGCTGACGGGGCACGAGCAAAACTGAAATAAACAAACACAAATACGAAAGTAATTTCTATTACAAGAAATGACAGTAAAAATTTAACAATAACAAAACTGAAGTTACATGCTACACCCTCTTCATCCAATGGTGTGTTATGGTGGCATTCACATTTTTTCACTCACTACAGCACGTCATTGTGACCTCTCACCAGGAGCATGCCCACACAGAAAGAAGTGCTCGACAGTGCCCGGGACTACTATGCAGCGTGTTCTTTCTGCGACCAAAAAGCTAGGTTTGCTTTTAGCGATATTTTTTATTAGACTGAGAAAGGCCCTGCACATTTCCCAATGGTAAAGTTGTGCAAAAACCGTGACAAAACGAAACGCATTGACAAAACAAGGCTGGCAGTCAGCTCCAGTCCTACTGGCTTTGCCAGTGCTTGTTTTATATATTCTTCTTGGGTGTGTTTGTTAGTTTTTAGTTGAATTAAAAATAAAGATTATTAAACTTCTCTTTTGAAGTTGTGCCTTAAACCTTTATTTATTGAAAGTATATAACCCAGTCTCCTTTGGGATATTTACGGCTTGCGAATTTTTCTCTGTCTTGCCCTAGAAGATTTGGAGAGTCTGTTTTGTACAGTTGCACAAATCACCCACTTTTTTGGGGAGAAGTTTTGCAAATCTCCCATTGACAACTTATTTTGGGATTGAACTGGATTTAATAATAACCTGTGGTAAAAGTGGTAGCAGTTTAAGCCACCCAGGCCTCATGCTATGAGCCAATGGACTCATGCACAGAGATCCAAACCCCTATTAATAGATTTAACTAATGGGCGACACCTCGCCCCTGCTAGAGGCAATTTAATGTGTGACTCACCTCCGTTAATCAGCCGTGGCCTTTGGATTGACCCTGGCCTGTGCGTCATAAAATCATAATATAATATGCGCAAAAGAGCAAGAAGGTCAGAGCGAATATTTCGCTTCTTTCTAGTGGAAAGACAGCGACATAAAAGTAGTTTAGAATCAAGGAAACTAGCATTATGACCTCTTTGCATGAGTTGCATATTTCAGCACAGGGTGGGATGGGTTCAGCAGAGTATCCTGTCCAAAGAGGTTGTAATTCCGATTGCATGTTCTCAACAGGCTGGTACTTAATTTGTGCCAGTTGTTGCAGGTGGTGAACACCGTCTTCATTTTTTGGACCCAGAACTTATTTTTCATCATTAAACTTTGACCCAGAAGTAAAAGAGAAAGATAAGAATGGGAGGAAGAGAAAGATCAGGCAACACTGACAAAGAGATGAAGCTGGTGAGAAAACACCCCACAAAGTGAGGTAAAGAGACATGAAGTGTAGGTGGTTGAACAACAAAGAAGCATGACATGGAATCAAGAGAAGACACCCTTGGTATTTGGAACCCCGGCATTTGGCAGCACTAATGATGACTCCTTGGAAATAATACTTTGGGGCTCTGCACTTTTGTTTTACTAATCAAGCAGCGCAACAGGACCAGAAGGCACTCACCATAATACATTATAGCCGTCTCACCCACCATAATTAGATATCCAACCCTTTCAGTACTATGTACTTCCGCTCTCTGATATTTTGGGCATTCTTTATTCTGTGTAATTATTTGAAAATTATTGTATTAAAATGTGTCCACTGACTGGCCACTAACATTGCAGAAACATTTTTTCCGTGGTGCTAAATTTTGGTTAAAAATGGTGCACAATTTTAGGTGGAAAAATACTCCACAGCAGAAAAGATTTGTAAAGGCTATCAGGAGTGATTTTGCACCCAATTTACGATTCTGTGTAAAACAATTGCTGGTGATGCTTGCAAACAGTTTTTGTGCACAATTTGAAGTGTCATTTACACTTATTATTTCGATTTGCGTTGGTAGTTATCACCGGCTAATATATATTATCGGCGGTCACTGGGGACCATTCTAAGCCATGCAGTTGGGCAGATGTACTCGAAGATATTCCACCAATGGTGTGATGGCAGGGGCGAACACGAGTGGAGACAACAGGCAACTTTTCCTCAAAGTCCTTAGGGCAAAGGCATCCAAGGGAAAACCTTTGATTTGGCCCCTTGCCAGAAACTGGCTGTATAGAAGACGAGTGTAGGTTAAGAATTTAGGATCAATATTAATGTCCTGACAATTTCAAATAAGTAGTCCCTTCTAGAAGAGCATGCCTTCCCAAACTCAACTATCAAAAGGTCCGGGGGGCTGCTCAACCAATCAATCAGAGCAAGGATGGTGTGTATGATATGCTTAGAATTGGTGAATAAAGCCACTATGGTCCAGGTGGACCCAGGAGTCTGAGTGCAATCACTCGGTTGGCGAGAACTTTAGCTTCCGCATTGATAAGACACCTCATTCAGTACAATATGCATCACTCTGTTGGTCTGCGATGTTGAAGGATAACAGTTATTACCACTCTCCATAAGTCAGCAGTAACTCACCAGTGATCAGTGAGCCTTCCAGCATGGCTTTGAGGTGGGACGAAGACTTTTGTGCAGTCCGTTCGAAGAACTCACAGGGGAATCAATGTGGCTCCAGTACATTTTTTCGATGATGTAAGTGACTCAGGCTGAAGAAAATTCCCCATTTGTGATCTCACCCTGTTGGGAGTCCCTTTCCGACTTCAGTGGGAGTCACAAGGGGAGATCTCCTACAATGTACTCAAGTCTCCAACCTGGAGGTCTACCGCATGAGCTCAAGTTGGTGTAATTGCTCCTAAAGGTCCAAGCTTTGGCATGTCTGTCTTGTGCTGCGCACCCTTCAGAGTCAAGTATTTGATTGGTGCACCTCTTAGACTCATCCCACCTGGAATACCCGGCTCTGCAAAGCGAGCTAAGTCATCTTCACCTCCTACAAAAAGGGTCTGTCTCAACACTGTTTTGTTCTGTTCAATCTGTCTACGTTTTCGGGCTCTGGGGAGATGAAGTAAAGTAATTCATGCTCTAGGAGGAAAGCTTCAAGTTGACCTACTTTCTACTACTTTTCAGTTTGCTTATGTGTGTAATACTCTGATATTCTTAGAGTGCCTATCTTTGACATATCAATGTAGCATGTGTGACACTGTAAGAGGCCCTTTATCGACGGAGAAGCAAAAGTTTATATGTCTATGTAATAAGACATTCCAGAAACTATCTTCTTTTGTGCAGTGTAATGATCTTGAAAGTGCCCTAAAACATCTGTAGTGCTCCTTGTGTTTATAAGAGGTTACTAACTCACTTTGCTTTTGGAACAATATCATCCTCGAAACATTTGTGGCAACATAATAGCCAATATAAAATAATCCAAGTCACTTTTTTCCTTATAATGGAAAATGGCAGGAGCTGCCTGGCAAGTGTGACATGGTACTATCTGGACTGCACTGTGAAGATGTTGCTAAAGGCAAGCATTGGTTTATATGGAAGACGGAATGGAGAGAAATGCGGTTACTACATAATAATAACAAATTGTTTTTTTTTTTCCAGTTCTGGTTGTCAGCATAACTGTTTGTAAGACCTATTGTTGGACCTGGCCTTTTTTTGCCGGGTCATCCCCAAACTTTTAGCTTTCCTTGGTATGATTGGCTTACACCTAATTGGCACATTTAATTTACCTTTAAGTCCCTTGTACAGTGGTATCCTTTTACCCTTTTACTGGCAAATTAAATGCTACTAGTGGGCCTGCGGGCCTGCAGCGCAGCTTGCACATCCCACAGTAGTAGCCTTGCACACCTGTCAGGCCTGCCACCACAGGGTCTGTATGTGCAGTTTACTGTCACATTGGCTTGGCATCCAAAATTACTTGCCAGGCCTGGAACTCCCCTTTTACTACATATGGTCACACCTAAAGTAGGCCCACCAAGGTAGCCCTATGGGCAGGGTGCTATGTAGGTAAGAGTAGGACATGTGCTTTCACTGTTTGGCATGTCCTGGTAGTGACAAACATCCTATTTGGTTTCTCACTGCTGTGAGTGCTGCACCTCTCATAGGTTTGCATTAGGAATCCCCTTATATATGTCTACGTGGTAATTTCTAAACTATAAGGAATACCGTGAGCATGTTTATTATGTTTGGAATGGCAGTGAGAACTCCTGCTTTTTGGTGGAGGTGGATTTTTTGTTATCATTGTTGAAATGACAATTTCAAAAGTGGGCATTTCTCTGTGCTTATAACTCTAGAACTTTGCAGCCCGACTCCAATCCACGTCTGGGGCAGAGTGGCAGCTCTACTTGGTACACACTTTCCAGACAGCCATCACACAGGAGGGGATGGGTGTGACAGAAGAGGCATCTGCATACTGATAGTCTTCCTGGGATGGGGAAAGGGTGGGTCATTCACACATTACATTAGAATGGGCTGTGTCCTGCCATGACACCATGGACTGATTACCCCCTACTGATGCCTGGAGACAGGGCTGGGTTGAAAGGGTGGTGTGCTTAATTTGAAAGGGTTCTTTTGATATTACTTCCTGAACAAAGGCATTTCTGAGTATATGCAGAGGGGTTGTAGCCCCCTGATTTTTAGAGCACTTTTTGAACTGGGGCCGAACCTCTGCCAGAGTGACGGCTGGACTGCACAAAGGACTCATCTGGATTGCTCTTTTTTGTTGCCCTGCTGCCTGGTGTCTGCTGCCCAAAGGACCCATCTGGATTGCTTTTCTATATGTTGCCCTGCTGCCAGCCTGTTCCCTGACTCTGGACTTCATGAGCACAGCAGGACTGCCAGGAGGAACCGCCCTTAGTTGCCCTTATGGTGCTGGCCTACCGGGGTCTACCTGCCTGTGCCCCAGTCCTCTCCCATGGTTTTTAGGAATCCCAAGGTCTTAAAAGATTCCTTCTGAGCACTACACTGTGGCCTGCCCTGGGTCCTATTAATATGTGGGGAGCACTGTCCTTAGCGCCCCTGCCTGCTTTGTCAATCCCAGCACAAGGTGAGCACTCATTCATTAGCCCTTTCTCTCCCCTCCAGTAGCACAGGAGGAGCGCTTTTCTTCTCTGAGTGAAAAGAGCATATTATTGGCCCAAAAGGATAGTCAGTGCATGGTGAGCACTCTTGAAGAACAGCGGAGCATTGTGGTGGCGTGGGTGCTGTAACGAGGCACCCACTCCCTGGAGCCTGTCCTACAACTGTGAGACTGTGCGTGTGGCCCCAAGAAGCATTAGGTGAGGTCCGACAGGGCCTGCCTGCCACTCCTCTGGAACCTCTCTCAGTGTACTTCCCTCCGTGCGGCCTGACAGACGAGACTTGTCGAGGGAGACAGAGTGCCAGGCCTCACACCCCGAGCCAGGAGACTCAAATCAACTTCCTGTAACCCCTAGAGAAGAGAGTGGCAGCCGTACAGGAGAGAGCGGCTGTCTCTCCCGGGGGAGACCACTTCTGGGGTAGTCGTGGGCAAGTCCCAGACCCAGGAGGCTCATCTAACCTTACTGTATCTCCCCAGAAGGAGGGCAGCCCGTAGTGCCCCCAGCAGCCCACTTGGAAATTTTGCATGGGGAGGGAGTCCAGGCAGGGTTCCCCCTCCATTCTTTACTGCATGTGCCCCTCTCCTTCAGGTGGCATCCACAGTATGGCTGGCAGCACGGGGTCCCATTCCCGCTGAGCTCTCCAAGATACCATAATTACTGAGGCAGGAGAAACACCGAAGCTTCCAGCCATTTCCTTTGGCAGTGCCATGGTACCGTACATTGAGTAAAAGGAACTCTGACGTTCTGCGACTTACATTGACTGGGGGATGTTAGTGATTTGCTGTCAGTGATACGTGGGGACTGGGGGACCCCCCTCCCACCACTTTACTGCTGCATTTATTTGCTCCCAGTGTTCCCTATGTTATGTTGTTGTATGTCTTGCCTTGACAGGATACAACAATAATAATAGTGTTTGTGATGACCTGTGCAATGGAAAACGGCTTCTATCATTTGCCCTATGATCATGTGACAGTTGCCTGGAAGGCAAAGTAATGTTTGGTCCACAGTTTAGGTGCAATACAGTTTATTTTTGTATAACCTGGTGTGAAGTCTCTTTTGTAGTGTAGTTATTGTGTCACTAGTATGATTGTGTTGCACGAATGCTTTACACGTTGCCTCTGGGATAAGCCTGACTGCTCTGACCAAAGCTACTAAGGGGGTGAGCAGAGGTTATCTTAGGTAGTAGCTCCTTTGCCCTGACTAGAGTGGTGGTTAATGCCTGGCTTAGGTGCCTACCCTAGCCAACCAGGAACCCCATTTTTAACACCAATTATTACAAATTCTTTAAAAATACTTAGGGCCTGATTTAAGAGGCCCTAGCGCCACCTTATCACCACCATAGTGTAATGTACTTATCTGATGCGTTAAATAGAGCCAAATTCATAATTCTGTCCCATACACAAATGGGTTTACACACAGGACGGGATTTAATGAGCCACTCATAATTGGACCCATACAGTGGGTTATGGCTCCACTCAGGAGTGATTCCCTCGCACCACATGCTATTGACTGTTTGGTGTATCATTCAGCTTCCAATGGAGTAACTGCATTGCAATCCAAGAAGGACTATTTAACTTTTACATCTAAAAAGTACTCTGAATCATCTCATATTATATTCATTATATTCTTTATCTCTTGGATGTACTGTATACACAAATCAATCATTGGTTGTTTTTTAATTGCAGCAGGCTTTAACAATGTTTCAGGCATTTTTCAAAAAGCAAGTCAAACCTATTGGAGTTGCTAGTGCTTGTTTGTATAGAGCTTCCTGTGACAAATCTGCAGCTTGTAAGGGCTATAAATAGCAGGTTTTACTATTACTCAATGTAATGTGACTCAAGTGACCCACCTGCAGAATGATAAAAGGCTTAATGGACCTTTCTGGCAACATACTTCGACCTTTGAGTCTTTGAAAAATTATTTATTAGTGCATGTATTTTTGTTATATAGGACCATTCATCTTGTGCAATGCAGCTAAGCTGTCAGAGCAGAGGAGGTGTGGATTTCCATTTATTCCCAGGTTCTTCTAATTCATATACTTATACCTGGTGATGCAGTCAGGATGTTAACATTTCTAGCAGCTGGCAAAGTCTGTCTGCATTGCCTGTACATCTGCTAATCACTGCACCATGCTGCAGCCGTGTCTGATTGCCCTACAGGTGTATTTTAATTTACATTTTGTTATAAAGCACTACGTTCAGTCCAGAGTATTTTGGAAGTTGAAATGAATTGAAAAATGATAAGTATTACTGCACCAACCAACAAGCACAAAAAAAGCCAATAGTTCTGGCGTTGTTCACCAGCCTGTTGGCAATTCCTGTTTTGTTATGTCATGGCTTTTGAAAGATGTTATTGTTCCGGAAGCTGATGGGAGTTTGTCAATCTAAAAAAACATTGGCTAAATGCAAACATGTTTTTTGTCACAAAAAGCACACATTACTACTGTGGGGAACTACTTTGTGTGTGGATGTACTACTTGTGAAAGGCCAGAATGCCGTAACTCATAGTGAGGTCAGCAAATTATGAAATGGAGTAACGCATTGCCCTTTGATGCATGCTCAAGTGGAATGGAAAAAAATGTGAATGACACAACTACAGGCAAATGGAAGAAGTGTACCTGAATACCCTTTAAGTAACTATGTCATACTCATAATTTTAGTAAAATCAAAAGGTCTTGCCTAACACAGACCTAGAAAAGCCAGTCAATGTGCGATTGGCTGCCATCCTCTTGCCTTTGAGAAAGAACAAAAGAAAGAAAGAAAGAAAAAGGAAGGAGATAAGAAGGAATGGAAGCATGAAATAAAAAAGAGAAAGAAAGAAAATGAAAAGCAAAAGAAAGAATGAAAAAGAAAAAAGAAAGAAAAGAAAAAGAAAGAACCCAAGATAGAATGAAGGAAAGAAGAGAAAAGGGAAAGAAAGAAGTAAAACAAGAAAGGAAGCATGACAGCAAGAAAGAATGCAAGAAAGAATTAAAGTAAGAACAATGGAAAAAGGGAATAAAAGCAAGAAATAAGGAAAGAAAGAAGGCAAGAGAGAAAGAACAGAAGGAAGAAGGAAGAAGGAAGGAAAGAAGGAAAAAGAAAGAAGGAAAGAGAGAACGAATGCTAGAAATAATGAAAGAAAAAATGAAATAAAGAAGGAAAGCAGTAATTAAAGAATAAAAAAAAAAAGAAAGGAAGAATGAAATAAAAAGCACAGGAAAGAAGGAATAGGAAATAGGAAGGTTAGGCAGCAGTTCGTGCGCCAGACACGCAGAGAGCAGGAACGTGTCATATAATGTTATATATTGCGCATTCTCTTTCTCGCAGCTCAACGCTGATGGGTGGCTTGCTGCATTGCATTGCGTGAATATTTGATAAATATGCCCCACAATATTTAACTAATCAAATCTTGCTTAATGACTTTGGCGGATATTTTGATAGACTTGCTGCAGTCCACTTCGGCCTCATCAAAAATGTTTGCAACAAGAACAGATGTCGAATTTCGTTCAGTCTCTAACTGAAAAATTCAAGCTTTCATTATTGCATTTACTTGATCTGTCAAAGTAAAGTGCACAACACATTTCACCCCTAGATTTTTTTCATAATGCCCATGTGTGAGCTTTTCAACCAAAGAGGGACGCCAGAAGTTAAAATTCCAGACTGTGTACGCTCTAAGGGGCATATTTCTCAAATATTCACACAACGCAGTAAGCCACCTCGATGTGCTGCTCTGTGTGAAAGGCAGAGGGCAGGAATGCACCATATTTAACATTATATGGCGCATTCCTGCTCTCTGCCTGCGGTGGCGCACAAACGGCTGCCTAGCACCAATGCAACCACCTTTGCACAATGGTGAAAGGGTGCCTCCATTGTACGCAGGATTGTTTTTGTGCAGTAAGGGACACCTTCCTTCACAAAAACAATCCTCTAAGGCTTTTCCCTTTTTCAATGTGTGCTGCAGAATGCAGCACACATTGAAAGAGGAAAAAACTAGGAGAAAAAAAAAGATATTATTCCTTGTTACAACACCCCTGGGGAGGCACAGAACTTTAACACATTCCCAGGTCTACCACTAATGGTAAATCTGCGAATGTGCCAAAATCCATGCGTGGGAACTCCCACGCGTCACCCATGTAATGCGTCCCTTGGGCAGAGACTTGCACTGTCTTGTGTTTCTCCACAGTTACCGAGACACGCATGGCCACAAGAGGTGGCCTTGCTTGGCCTGGGAAATTTCACTCTAGGTTTTGCATCACTCTTGTACACCCTAGCGTGGTGCAAAGGTGACGCAAAACCATAGTAAATGTGCCCCTCACTGTGGCCAAAATCTCTGTCTTGCTTCTATTTAATTCGAGGCGATTTTCCAATATGCAGCACTAGACAGTCAGATTCTCTGCTCTTGTCTGAAGGTCTCCATCCATCTCAGAGTTAACTTGTAGATCATCAGCACACATAACAAACTTCACTTCAAATGACTGCATTACCTAAGTCAGAGGGACTATATACAAACTAGAAAGCAATGAAGGCAACGCAGAACCCTCAGGTACATCAGAAGGTAATATTCTGGTATCTGAGACAAAAGCAGAATCCATAGTGACCAGAAAGGTTCTACCACATAAAAAAACTGCAAAACCACATTCAAGCCCTGTCTTGTGATTCACAGTATCAAATCATCCTGATTGTTCAGAATGGCCGTACTTACTATCTCTGCGCAGCAACCTGCGCAGGATCCAGCCCGCAGTGGATCTCACACATTTTCCTCCCTTGCAAATTTCAGTAATTGATTAATAAATGCTCAGGTACTAGAACTGCCAAAGCCTAGAACAGGGCTAGTGCCTGGTGGGGTAGACTTTAATTTTTTACTAACCACTATCACTGCAGGTTATTATTAACCGTGTACCCCTGGTGAATGACACATAAAAAGTAGGCACTATCCCTTTTGCAAAGGGAACACTTACTACTGAATTAAACCCACCTGCCGAGAGTCAAATGAAACTTCCCTAAGTTACAGTGACATAAATATTTTGTATAAAACCGACAGTGAAATAACATATCTGAGGAGAAAAGAAACACTGATCCTTAACAGAAATGTTCATGGTTCGTATAAGTTCATTGCGATCGTTTGTTTCCTTGACATACATTATTTTTTATCTATTTACTAGGTGTGGAGATCATGATTTTAAAAGTAGTTGCTCCTGTGAGAATTTGTGGAATGTAAATGTTATGGACTTTCTGTCATTTTGTTGAATATTACAAGGTGAATATAACTGATGTGTGAATTGTTGATTTACAGAAGTTCCCGGTCAGCTGTGTCTGGCTTCTGCTGCTGTCAGCATTTTTATGGCGTTTCCCTTCCTAAACAAACCTTGGAACGTCCAATGCCTGTCAGATCAGTCCTTGAAGGGAGAACATAACAAGAAACCTTTAAGAGTCCCTCTTTTTTGAAGCGAGGTTCTAGTGAAGCTGGGAGCCCTGCTCCAAGAATGTCATGTGTTTTAGGACATTGAAGATTTAGTCGCAGCTCCGATGTCCCTGCAAGGTAAGCATGACGCTGGGGATCTCTCTGCCCAATAACAACCCATTTCTAATCGTCCTCCCCACGAAGGTCACTCTGTCTTCAGACTAGGAGGTCTCACAGCAGCTTGCTGTCACAGCCCCGTCTATCGGTGAAGTGTCTGTTGTGAGAGGCCGAGCGCTAGGACCTGCTCTGATCAGGCCCGGGGGATGACCTTGAAACGGAAGCGAGTATACAGCTGTGGCTGCGGAAGCACTGACGCACCACGGGCACCAAGTATGAAACATCTCCAGGGCATCTCTGCATTCGTACCCACGCCATATTATGGAGGTGGGCGAAAAGGTAAAGAACCTGTCTGGAGGGGCACCGACAGTGTGCCCACTGAGGGCAGCCCTCTGGAGGGGACAAAGGGTATACCATGGACCCCCGACATCCATTTACAAGCGGGTATAGTCACTCACTGCACTTCATCACTGCCCTGAATGTAGTGCATTCATTGTTATCTGGCACAGTGTTCATGTTTAAATGTGCACCATGGCGCAAGCATGAACACAAACCTGATGTCATACAGGCCCTGGACATATTGGTGTCAGGACTAGAACCTTGCACACATTTGTCATATAACTGGAGTATAGTCTTACACATATTCTATTGGTATCCAGACTTGATCCTTGCACATATTCTAATGTTATTGGGACTAGAACCTTGCACATATTCTATTAGTATCAGGACTAGAGTCTTGCACATATTCTATTAGTATCAGGACTAGAACCTTGCAAATATTCTATTAGTATCAGGAGTAGATCCTCGCACATATTCTATTGGTATCCAGACTAGAACCTTGCACATATTCTATTGGTATCAGGACTAGATCCTTGCACATATTCTATTAGTGTCAGGACTAGAACCTTGCACATATTCTATTGGTATCCAGACTAGAACCTTGCACATATTCTATTGGTATCAGGACTAGATCCTTGCACATATTCTATTGGTATCAGGACCAGATCCCTGAATGTATTATTTTGGTATCAGGAATAGAACCTTGCAAATATTCTATTAGTATCAGGACTAGAACCTTGCAAATATTCTATTAGTGTCAGGACTAGAACCTTGCACATATTCTATTGGTATCCGGACTAGAACTTTGCAAATATTCTATTAGTATCAGGACTAGAACCTTGCAAATATTCTATTAGTGTCAGGACTAGAACCTTGCACATATTCTATTGGTATCCGGACTAGAACCTTGCAAATATTCTATTAGTATCAGGTCTAGAACCTTGCACATATTCTATTAGTATCAGGACTAGAACCTTGCAAATATTCTATTAGTATCAGGACTAGAACCTTGCATATATTCTATTGGTATCAGGAGTAGAACCTTGCACATATTCTATTGGTATCAGGAGTAGACCCCTGCACATATTCTATTGATATCAGGACCAGATCCCTGCACATATTCTATTGGTATCAGGATTAGAACCTTGCAAATATTCTATTAGTATCAGGACTAGAACCTTGCACATATTCTATTAGTATAAGGACTAGAACCTTGCAAATATTCTATTAGTATCAGGACTAGAACCTTGCACATATTCTATTAGTATCAGGACTAGAACCTTGCAAATATTATATTAGTAACAGGACTACAACCTTGCACATATTCTATTGGTCTCCAGACTAGAAACTTGCACATATTCTATTGGTATCAGGAGTAGATCATTGCACATTTTCTAATGGTATCAGGACCAGATCTTTGCACATATTCTATTAGTATCAGGGCTAGAACCTTGCACATATTCTATTGGTATCAGGAGTAGAACCTTGCACATATTCTATTGGTATCAGGAGTAGATCCTTGCACATATTCTATTGGTATCAGGACCAGATCCTTGCACATATTCTATTAGTATCAGGACTAGATCCTCTCACATATTCTATTGGTATCCAGACTAGAAATTTGCACATATTCTATTGGTATCAGGACTAGAATCGTGCAAATATGCTATTAGTATCAGGGCTAGAACCTTGCCAATATTCTAGTGGTATCAGGAGTAGATCCTTGCACATATTCTATTGGTATCCAGACTAGAACCTTAAACATATTCTATTGATATCAGGACAAGATCCTTGCACATATTCTATTGGTATCAGGACTAGAACCTTGCAAATATTCTATTAGTATCAGGAATAGAACCTTGCACATATTCTATTGGTATCCAGACTAGACCCTTGAAAATGTTCTATTAGTATCAGGAGTAGATCCTTGCACATATTCTATTGGTATCCAGACTAGAACCTTCCACATATTCTATTGGTATCCAGACTAGAACCTTGCACATATTCTATTGGTATCAGGACTAGATCTTTGCACATATTCTATTGGTATCCAGACTAGAACCTTGCACATATTCTATTGGTATCCAGACTAGAACCTTGCACATATTCTTTTGGTATCAGGACTGGGTCCTTGCACATATTCTATTGGTATCCGGACTAGAACCTTGCACATATTCTATTGGTATCAGGACTAGATCCTTGCACATATTCTATTGGTATCCAGACTAGAACCTTGCACGTATTCTTTTGGTATCAGGACTGGGTCCTTGCACATATTCTATTGGTATCCGGACTAGAACCTTGCACATATTCTATTGGTATCAGGACTAGATCCTTGCACATATTCTATTGGTATCAGGACTACATCCTTGCACATATTCTATTGGTATCCAGACTAGAACCTTGCAAATATTCTATTAGTATCAGGAGTAGAACCTTTCACATATTCTATTGGTATTGGGACTAGAACCTTCCACATATTCTATTAGTATCAGGATTAGAACCTTGCACATATTCCGCATTTATCTAAATAGCAACTTGAATGAATGCTATACGTTTCTGAACTTCAACCATGCACTTATTGTTCAGCTCCCTGAATTAGAAACGTGTCCATATTTTAAAGATATCTTATTCAAATCTTACTCATACTTTGAATTCATTATGTTTAGAATTGTGAAACTTGTCTAGCTGTATTAAGAAGATAGTTTTGCACATATCATACTTCTATCCAGACAGCTTCCTCCCTCAGACAGATGCGTTTATATATCTTACAAGTATCTAAATCAGAACCTTGCACGTATTCTATGGTTCCTGTGTTACCAGTATCTGAAAAAGATGCCTGTGCTAGTTCCCCCAAACGTTACACATATTCTAAAAAAAGGAACTCGATCTAGAACTTTCAACCAATAACTTAGACATTTGGACTAAAATACTTTACTTATTTTGCAGGTGTCTGTCAGAAAAATTAGCCCAAACTATAAGGTCTTGGAACATTGCACATCCTGCGCAGGCGTTTGACCTAGAACTCTGCATATGATTTTGGGTGTCGAACCTAGAACCTCAAAATATTCTACAAATATCAAAACCAACCACAGCTGCTAACTAGACAAGCTAATTTTCAAACAGTTATATGGAGATTTAACTAAAAAGGTATTTCTTTCAAACTGAAACCAAGGTGAGCCAAGTGTACACCCAGTTCTGAAACACACAAGTTACCTTCATGTTTAGTCCCCATGAGACTCGTTTGACGTCACGGGGAGAGCTGTTAAAAGAGAAAGGAGTGGAATAGAGATGAAGTAATTGAGAAGAAAAGTCAGGGAGAAAAGACCCTTGCTTCTCTTACAGAAAGCGCTTTTATTCAGTCTACAAATGTACTGAATGTTAAGCTTAGTTGGGAAGATCGCTGTCTAAGGGGCCGGATGGCTCATATTTCATAAGGAACGTGGACGACATATGGGTTTAGATCCTCGCACATATTCTATTGGTATCCAGACTAGAACCTTGCACATATTCTATTGGTATCAGGACTAGATCCTTGCACATATTCTATTAGTGTCAGGACTAGAACCTTGCACATATTCTATTGGTATCCAGACTAGAACCTTGCACATATTCTATTGGTATCAGGACCAGATCCCTGCATGTATTCTTTTGGTATCAGGAATAGAACCTTGCAAATATTCTATTAGTATCAGGACTAGAACCTTGCAAATATTCTATTAGTGCCAGGACTAGAACCTTGCACATATTCTATTGGTATCCGGACTAGAACCTTGCAAATATTCTATTAGTATCAGGACTAGAACCTTGCAAATATTCTATTAGTGTCAGGACTAGAACCTTGCACATATTCTATTGGTATCCGGACTAGAACCTTGCAAATATTCTATTAGTATCAGGTCTAGAACCTTGCACATATTCTATTAGTATCAGGACTAGAACCTTGCAAATATTCTATTAGTATCAGGACTAGAACCTTGCATATATTCTATTGGTATCAGGAGTAGAACCTTGCACATATTCTATTGGTATCAGGAGTAGACCCCTGCACATATTCTATTGATATCAGGACCAGATCCCTGCACATATTCTATTGGTATCAGGATTAGAACCTTGCAAATATTCTATTAGTATCAGGACTAGAACCTTGCACATATTCTATTAGTATAAGGACTAGAACCTTGCAAATATTCTATTAGTATCAGGACTAGAACCTTGCACATATTCTATTAGTATCAGGACTAGAACCTTGCAAATATTATATTAGTAACAGGACTACAACCTTGCACATATTCTATTGGTATCCAGACTAGAAACTTGCACATATTCTATTGGTATCAGGAGTAGATCATTGCACATTTTCTAATGGTATCAGGACCAGATCTTTGCACATATTCTATTAGTATCAGGGCTAGAACCTTGCACATATTCTATTGGTATCAGGAGTAGAACCTTGCACATATTCTATTGGTATCAGGAGTAGATCCTTGCACATATTCTATTGGTATCAGGACCAGATCCTAGAACCTAGAACCTCAAAATATTCTACAAATATCAAAACCAACCACAGCTGCTAACTAGACAAGCTAATTTTCAAACAGTTATATGGAGATTTAACTAAAAAGGTATTTCTTTCAAACTGAAACCAAGGTGAGCCAAGTGTACACCCAGTTCTGAAACACACAAGTTACCTTCATGTTTAGTCCCCATGAGACTCGTTTGACGTCACGGGGAGAGCTGTTAAAAGAGAAAGGAGTGGAATAGAGATGAAGTAATTGAGAAGAAAAGTCAGGGAGAAAAGACCCTTGCTTCTCTTACAGAAAGCGCTTTTATTCAGTCTACAAATGTACTGAATGTTAAGCTTAGTTGGGAAGATCGCTGTCTAAGGGGCCGGATGGCTCATATTTCATAAGGAACGTGGACGACATATGGGTTTCTGGGGTGCCCAGCTGTGAATGGATGAGTATGCAGATAAGGGAGGCTAACCGGGTCACGTTCCCTTATAGAGACCCTCAAATGATGATATGCAATGCCTGGGGAACCGGGCATACGGTTTTCCTTTCACCAGCTACTAAGAATAGATAATCATGCAGTGCTAAATTTGTAAAATAAATATAAATACAAAAAAATGAACATACACATTCAAGTGTTAGGGCCCAAAGTTTACATAGGAGCCAATGGTAGTTTCCAGGGACGCCTTGGTTGCTGAATACCAAAGGCTGCTGTTAGTCTCGTCCCAGTCCCCCCTGAAAGGATGCATTCCTGTTATCCAATCGGCCTCCATGGCAACATAAACAGGTAACCACAGTCCAGGCACCTGGGCAGCGATTCCCCATCTAACCCTGAACATTAATTTTCATCATATCAAGACTACCATGACATCACTGCGTAGAAAGAGGAAATAAGCCCCAAGGAAGAGGGTATGCAGCATCTCCAGTATCACTCTCCAAATGACTCAATTCCTAAGATACATTCCAGTTATATCAGGCGCGTTGTGGACTCTAGAATGCCTACATGAAGATGTGACACACCTCCCACCTCAACAAAGAAACTACAAATATGCATTAACAAATAAGCAAATCCACTCTTAAAAATGGTAGGACAAATGAGAATAAAAAATTGTGAAAACATGCATCAACAAAATCTCTCTGTTTATGTCAGACGTAGCCCTAAACAAGCTATTTCTTCCTGCACATAAAGTCATCAAAATACTAGATACAGACTTTCTATTGGAATATTCATTAAGACTTCATTCAGACTCTCATGCACATCACCTCTTCGCCAACGAAAGCTGTCATACCCATTTGTATTCCTCATGAACTGCATTTAGACACTTTGGAGCTGATTTGGAGTTTGTCTGCCTTGTTACAAGTGCATTACACCTTCTGGCACGTTTGTGATGGAGTAATCCATCTGCTAAACTTTAAACCAGGCTCTTGGTTTAGATTCCACACTCTCCCACTCCTCCGTTTTCACTGCAGATTCAAACACCTTGACAAGTTTCAAAGATCTTGAAAACTTGAAGCGTGAAGGATGTCCCGATGGTGTGTTTACAACAATCATGTCACATACAGCAGTATGTGCACGACCCACCATGTTTCTCAAATCATACTTTACCTTATTGTTCTTTTGTCTCTCAATTTCTTTCTGCCTCCATTCAGTCCCTCTTTTCTACCAAACGTTTTTCCAAATCATCCATCTTGGAGTATGAACAGTGTTGTGTTTCCTCCCCTTAAATAGTTTAAAAGGGTTCTTCCCTATATTCCGTCCTTTCAGCTGATAGACCTGTCCCTCACTCCGTGGCACAATGTGGGAAAACTTTCTTCCATTAGCTCCACATGATGTTAAGCTCTCTCCTGCCATTGAGAGAAAAAACAGGGGTGCAGTAACGTTTTGCATGTTACTCGCTATCCTGGTACAAGGCTCTCAAATATAATAATTTCCCTAAGAAAGTGTCTAACACGTCCACAGTGCTACAAGAATTTACATTAAAGTATTATTGCTGCCAATACATAAACCATAAATACATTCTTGACATACTTATCCTGCCAAACAACTATTTCGGAAAAGGGAGCAAAAAGTCTTCACATACTGTGGTATGCACATGGACCTTTTCTTGATGTGTTTGGACTTTTGAAGTTTATATCTGAGCTCCACCTTCCTTTTATTTTCCCGATCCACAGAGAACTCTTTGATCTCCCTTCCTCTGCCAGGAACACTTTCTTCTATACTTCAAACTTTTTGCCTGAACGAAATGCTCCAGACATCACTCCTATCTTCATTGGCCACATTTCTCTTAACATTCACGATTGTGAAGGTCCTAAAAATCCAGAATTTCCCTTCATCACAAATCTGTTTTTTTCACTAGACTTAAATCACCCTCTTTCTAGTTCATACTTCTCACCCTGTGACCCTTGTCATACCACTTCTTGTATTTCATCTGGTGGTCCACAAACCTTTAAGCGTGAGCTTCTTGAAACCAAGTTCCTTCTTCTTTGTATATCAACCACTGATGGTTTAGTTTGGATCCGACAGATACAAGACTCCTGCTAGTTCCATAAGCCTAAATAGTCTTGCATATCAATGGCCTTCCTCAACTCCGCTGACATCAACACACATCTTTCAACTAACCTATTTATCCTCTCAGTCAGACTATTCACTTGAGGGGAGTATATGGTAGTCTTGTAATGTGTATTGACCAGACCTTCAGGAAAATCCTGTATTTCTGATGACACAAATTGCACACTGTCATCTGTAATGATACTCATGAGATCCTCATATGAATATCTTCAATGGCAAATTCATCCCTGAATTATAGACTCTGCCAATCAATTTTGGAACTTTGTCTTCTCTGGAAAAGGCGTGGCCTAGGTAAATCACTGACCCAATCTAGGAGTGTATCTTTTCACTTTTTACAGTTAAACCATTTCTCACTTCAACACTTCCATCAATACTTTGTCATGTTCCTCCCTGCTCTGCAAAACACTAGGATATTATCCTGGGAAACATTTCTTGTTTCACCCCATCTAGCACTTTCTTCATGACCGGTTGGAAGCAAGCCACAGATAGCACTAGCCAAAAAACATATTCTAAATGTTTTATTTTTCTTAGAGTAAAGAAGTTATACCTTACCAAAAGAACTAAGATGCTTAGGCAAAAATAGTCCTCAAGCAGCTTTAACGACATCTCAAACACATCTGGTGGTTTACCTCTGGCATTACCTTACTTTTTAAAAATATTCCTTCATTTAATGTCAAGATTATGCAATAAAATTCCTTGTTTTCTTCCAGGTGAGACCTTCTCTCACCCACTGGCTGTTTTGTATGAATCAAGTAAATTTTCCACTGTCAACCAGGGCCGGTTTTAGGGTGGTGCGAGTGGTGGAGCAACACCGGGTGCTGGTCTCAATTAGGGGGCACTGACCTCAGGGGGCGCTGTGTTTAGCAATAACTTAGAAACTTGTAATTTAAAAGCCTGCGCTGAAAAGTTCCTTTAGCATCCAACCTTCAGGAAGCAATTAAAATGTTAAGGTACCGCTTGTGATTAATGTTCCTGCTAGGGAGAGAGATGGGAGTTTTGTCTAGCGGCAGCTTTGACTCGCCATAAAGTAGTTCAGGGGTTTAATAGACCTGCTGCAAAGAACAGAACTATATTTTATGTGGATAACTGGGTTGATTAGTAAAGCCAGGCTTTACAAGTGCTTTAAAACAAATTAATACAGGTAAAAAGGAGGCTATGGAGAGATGAGAGGCACATTTGCCGGTTGGTAGTGAGGGAATCCCAGGAGGTGGTCATGGGGTGGGAGGGCGCCAAAAAAGTCTGCCGCACAGGGCGCTACCAGCGCTAAAGTTTGCCCTACTGTGTCCATGGTAACAGTGGTTAACCAGCTTTGGAAAGGAATAGTAAGGGCTTTAACAAACCAGCATCAGCCATAGTTTGATGCTTTGGCAACACAATAAGCAAAGAGAACAAACTAAAACAATAAATTACAAATACAATCTAATACAATAAACTAAAATAAACATTTTTCCCATAGGTGTGGGATTGCTTCAAGTCCCAGTCATTGACTGTTGAAATGCCATTTCTAGTAATACTTAAATTTGGATCTTAATACAAATTTCTTTTCCGCAAGCAAGAAATATGTTGCAAGGCAAGTCTGGCATAACGTTCAAATGCCAACCCACTTTTAAACCATTAGAGTAAGGTCTTTCACAATGTTATGGCCCACATATGTATTTCTATTCTTGTTTACTGAGTATATTTTAACTGATTACATTCCTTCCTTCCTTTATGTAAATCTGCAGGTCAGTTTGTGATTTTTTCCTTTGAGCTTCTCCTTGACTTGGTGTTTCCTTTGATCTTTTCAATGACGCAGTGTTTTGTTGTCTTTTTTCTTCCATCACCGTGTCTGACAAGTTCGACCTCCCAAAATGGCCACCATCTCTAGCTTGCCCTTAAGCTAAACATGCGTATGCCCAATGACATAGATCAATCTGATGTTTGAAACAGGTGAACCGGGGCACAGAACTCTGAACTCTGCTAACAAGCTCACTTTTCAAATTGTTTAATTGGGTCGCTTAAAGCAATACTTATTTAATTAACATATTGGTAGATTTGTATATTTTTTTTGGTTTTGATATTTTATTATACAATATGAATTGTTTTTTTTAATGGTATTTCATTGGTCGTTGCTGGGCTTGTAGAGGCGTAGCGAGGAAGTGTTCTGATTGTATATATTTTATTTTTTATATTGTTAGTTGTCTAATTGATTGTGATGGAATAGTTAATTAATATACATATATTTGTGTTGCTACTTTTTTATTTTGCAACTTGTATTATTATAATTTTGTGAAGATTTGGGTGTATTATGTTATATGGCTCTGCAGTCTTACCGTGGATTACACTCACAAACACTGTCTTGGGTCCAGTCAGGCTCATTTAAATAACCGAACGCTCAAACATGAGTAGCTATGGCTTCGAGCAGCAAGGCTTGCACAAAGGAACGTAGGGGCATATTTTTAAGCTCCTAGCGCCACCTTGTGCTAGATTTGTGGCATTTATTTGGATGCAAATGTGGCGTTAAGGTGGCTTTTCCCATGCGCCATATTTACGAAGTGGTGCAATGCTTGCATTGCGCCACTTTGTAAACCCTTGCGTCACCTTATACCTGTGCCAGGCATCATATGTGCAAGGGGGGGTGTTCCCTCATTAGGGGGGGCTGAAAGAATGGCGCAAGGAATTCTATGAGCTCCCTCAAAGGATCCGAGTGCTATCTCGTAGCACAGAGGGGGCCAATAAGCACCCTCTGAATGCACACTGTCTGCAATGCAGACAGTGCATATTCCAATGGTGCTCGGCAAAGGGGGCCCTCAGCACTTGTTCTCCACCAGCCTTTTCATGGCAGTTGAATCACCATGAAAAGGCTGGGGGAGAACATGGTTGTAATCAGCAGGGCGGTGCTGAGTTCAGCTCCACCCTGGCTGATTGCAACGAGGCCAGCCGTCAGCCCCTCGGGATTTTGGATCCAGGCAGAGACAGCGGTCTGTTGGCAGGTCCCCCAGTCAAACTCGTAATGTGACGGTTGGACTGCCGCAACAGTCCGACTGCCACCGCGAGTCTCGCAGTCTTGTAGCCACCAGACTCGTAATCAGTCCATATGTCTTTTAATGTTGAACCTGTAATGGCAGGGAAACTCATTAGCAGTTTCCCTTAGATCTTCTATTAGGTTTCTAACTTGCACCTCTGTAATATTGCGAGGGTGGCAGCTCTTTCTTACAGCCTCTACACTTTACTATGTTATTTACTGTGGGTTGTTCAGCCGTAACAGTCATTGGAGAAATATTTTGCACGCTTGCAAATGTTTGTTCATTGGTGCTACCTTCTCAGTATAGGCAAAGTCTGTGTAACTTAAAAGAGTGTTCCCTTTCTGTTAGTTCATGGCTTAGCATAATATAGTGAGAGAAAGTGCTAATTATTCAGTCACTCTCATCATTATGATGTGAAAAATAATATGGGTGCAAAGTTAGGGAGCGGTTAGTAAAATTATTACAGACAGTAGAGATGGGTAATATAAGATGCTTTCAGTTTTTCTAATATTTATCTTGAAATGAGAGCTGCTGAAACAATAATAGTTCTCATCATTTTTATACACTAAGTAATGTGCCTGAACATACTAAATAACCAATAATTATATACACCAATTGCAATGTGTGTCTCCTGCCTTTGGGCTTCATGTAAGGATCTGCAAAACTACAAATAACCCCTGTAGACGTCTGACTTCTAAAACTCTAAATCCAGATATGTCTAACTCATAGAGAAGAGTGCCTGCATGTTTTTTGCTTCTCCGAAGCAGGGTGTGGGGGGCAATAAGTAAACACTCCTTGGGCTAAGGAAATCTATCTGTGTCTCATATAAGAGGCTCTAGACTGTTCAATATTGTTTGTTTTTGCATATTTTTTTCAGGATTCTTGTTCTCAATGTTCTTGTATTTTGTAGAGCAGTGGTTCCTAACCTTTTGACTTCTGTGGACCCTCACTTTATCATTACTGGAACCCGTGGACCCCCACTGAATCATTATTGGAATCAGGGGACCCCCCCCCCACTGATTCATTATTGAAAGCTGGCAACCTATCCTGTTAATATTATTTAATTTTCTAAGCAGTCACGGACCCCCTGAGGAGGCTTCGTGGACCCCCAGGGGTCCCCGGACCACATTTTGGGAACCACTGTTGTAGAGAGATTATAGAAAGCTGATATCAAGGTTTTCAATGTTTTTGCAACGATTTTTAATGGGTGAGATTAAGGGGCTGATTTAGATCTTGGCGGTAATGGTCCCACTGTCACTTTTTGTCTGCTTCCCCTTCCGCCTACTAGGCGGTCCGCCTGCTCTATTTAAATGCTGAATATACAAAGAGAGCAAATCAATCGACCCTTGTGGGCTTGGGTATTTGAAACAAACAGGTAAAGGTGCCTACAAGGGACTTAATTCTGTTAAAGCTTTTTCTGAATTGCAAATTCTTGGTGATGCAGTTTACTCACATCAGAATTGCATTTCGAAAGCCAGTTAACCAATTATTCAACAAAGAATGAATAGATCAAGACTGCAGGTAATAGTATTTGAGTCAATTATCTTCAACACAAAATTCAATCTGTGTGTATCCAGGGTATAATACAAATAAACACCTAAATGAAAGGGTTGAACAAATAGGAGATGGACAAAAGGTTTTGAGTACATCAGCAATGCCCGAATTGGTTTATGATGTTTTCTAACATATGTCGATATACCCAGTACCCACTTTCTGAGGTTTACAGATTGTATGTTATAATAATAACATAACAGAAAATTTACATTCCACAGTTTTTTTTGCAGAAAGATGGGTAGCTCAATGCTGGCGGCTTGAAGAATGAAAGGCCGCCTGAGTCTCGTTGACTCCGCCTGGACTTTACACCCACGTCAACGGCACCATTGGAAAGGGTGGCTGGTGGCGGGACTCCAGCCACTGTTCCAGACAATCATGATTTGCCTTTCCACCAAGACAGGGTTCTGCAAAGTCGGTCCTGGAGAGCCGGGTCCATGCCAGATTTTTAGCATATCCACATTTAGGAAAATGTAGATTTCTGAAACATCTTTATTCTAAATGTGTATATGCTAAAAATCTGGCATGGACCCGGCTCTCCAGGACCGATTTTGCAGAACCCTGCGCCAAGACAACTGTGGCGGTGAACTCAGTTTGTGGATTGGATGGGAAATTGAGGTAAAACCCTACCTTTTTTTCCTTTTCCACTTCCGTTTTCAACCGCACCCCAACCAGACTAGTCCTGCCGTTGCTGCTGCCGTTTGACCACAGTGGAAAACATTAGCTCAGGACTCGTACATTTAACATACATGACCTCTAAACATTTTTTAAAAACGTGGGTAATGCATATGTGTTTGAACTAGATGTCTCAGTAAGTTATTGTGACACACTGAAGTAAACACCTGTTGTTGTTCAAAATGTTTTCTTTTTGGGAGTGTAAGTATTGATTAATTAAATGAATACTTGCACCAGACCCCAAATTACCTCAAATTGTCAGCAATGTCTCCACTTTATAATTGGACACGTCGGTTAGATGTTGTATTTGCAGTAAAGGATGCCATTCAAACTATGTCTCTCATTACTTACAACCCATTGACACAATGAATTATACAGGAATGAGCAATGTGGGACATACTTTGTGAAAGTTGCACTCAGGTATCCATTCATGTACTACTTCGCTCAATGTGCAAAACTTTTCACAATGTGTGAAATATTTGACATCGAACAATGCTGGGTAGATACACTTCCTCCTGACTTTGATTCCTTTCACTTATCTCCTGCCTAATGTCCAGTGGTAACCTCCTCCTCAGGAAGGAGCATTTATTGGGCAAATCTCAGGCGCATTAAGGCTTTTACTTAGGAGGGGTGGGAGTATGTGTGGTAGGTTAAGGCAAGGTAGTCTAAGGATTGGGTAGGTGGAGTAAGGGAAGAAGGGGTGTGAGTAGATTGGCAGGTTGAGGTAGAGGGAGCTTGAGTGGGTAATGTGGTTGTGTCTGTATGTTTGGGACTTGCATCTGGTCTGGTGCCTGTTTGGTTGTTTGATGTTTTGGAGTGTAATATTCAGCTGAGAGTGGTTGTTTTTTTTTGGTTTGTGTTGTCATGTGTGTAGGTGTGCTTTTAAGTGAGTGGAAGTGTGCTGGTGTAAATGATTGTGTAATTGTGTTGGTTGGTGTGGTTGCAATGTATGTAGGTGTGTAGTATCAGTTTAAATATGTTGTTTTCTTGCTGCTGTATTGTGGAGGGATGGCAAAGATACATGGCCTGAATAGAGTGTGTTATGTAGTGTAGTATGCAGGTGGACAAATGTGACCACAGTACCTCAGGTGTGTGCTGCTGGCATCCATTCAATGGCGACAGGCATGGGACAATGTTGAAAACCAGCTGTGACGGACCCACCCTCCATCAGGACACAGCCGCCAGTACAACAGCAGTACAACTGTGACACCTAAATATAATTGGCGGTAAACCACCTTCCTGACAGCGATGGAGTAATGTTAGCTGGCATAGGAATCCCCTGCACCGGCAGACAGAGGCTCAGCCGCAATACATTTAAATAAAAACTAAGTTGACTTGACGGAGTACTTGGGACAGCTGCAGCGGCGGGACAGCGGTAGTCCCATCAAGATCTAAATCAGGCCCTGAGTACATAAAAATAAAAGGGTGATAATCACAGTATCTCCTTATTCTGCATTATGACTTGTTAAGAAGTGCCAACACCACACATTTCGTGGAGCTGCATTCCACTCTGGCAGCTTCTTTTCCATCCCTGCATTCTTCCTTTTGACTCTTTTCTCTTCCACCTTTCTCCCTTTTCTGTTGTTCTCTCTGTTTCTTGCACTGGGTCCAAGTTTTACAATGAACAATAAGTCTTGTTTCTCTAAAATGAGTGCCGATGCCAATGACCTGCAACAACATGTACAATTTAAACACTGGCAATTAGGCAATGGGTTTAAATCAATTAAGTGAGATAATAATGAGGGGACAAGTGTGTACCATTAAACTTTTCGAGGATGCCACCAGTGGCGGCTGCCACAAATCTCAAAGGGGGGGCATGGGAGCAGGGGACGGAAAAAAATAAAATAAAAAATAAATTAAAACAAAACTTACCTGTCTGCTGCCGTCAGCCACCTCGCTCCACTTCTCTCCAGATGGTATTGGTGTCCCAGTAGTCCCTGTGACACCAGCACAGGCTCCCCATGCCATTCCAGCACTGCTCTCATGCCATACCTATCAGGAAAGCAGCGTCAGGATTAGTCTGAGTGGCTTAGTCTGCCGCCAGCTCAGACAGTGCACTGGAATCTGTGATGTTTCTCAACACAACTGAGTAGGAGAAACCTAAGTGCACATGTCAGTTTGGCTCAGCCCTGCCCCTCTCTTTGCATGGTGGCTGAGCCAGCAGTAGAAAAATAAAATGATAGTAAAATATTGTTTTATTTTTCAGCTGCTGGCTCTTCGCCTGTGAGACATAGCTCCTTTGGTAAGTGAATGCCACTTTACATTCTCAGAGTGTACTCCCAATGATTTACTGTGTCATGTAAGAAATATGGCTTTAGCTATATATGATTATTGATATCTGGCACAAGTGTAAAAAACAAATGCCCTACTTAAAAATGTAGCATGAGCAACTCAAAACCTGTGACCCATATAAGACCAGGAACCTGGGTTTGGAAAATAATTAACAACAATGGTGTCCGATAATTTACTTCCAAGGTTAAGTTTTCTTCTAGAACATCGGTATCTATAACAAAAAGGAATCAAATTTGGCCATTCAAAATTGTGATTTAGTCATATTAATAAAAAAAATAGGAACACAATGGAGATTCATTTTCAAGATAGATCCTTTATCTCATATGTAAAGAGAATCATTTCCTCACATTGTGTACAATAAAACATTTTTGCTCGCTGCATAGTGCTGCAGTTGAGCGATATAAGTAACTTGTGTATGTATTGAAGTGCAGTAAAAAAAATAGGTCTGTGTGAATCTGTGTTACAATGGAATATTTCATGGGATTCCAGTGTCACGCTAAAAGAGCAAAATGTTCACCATCTCACAGAAAATGACATTTCTGTTGATATCTGGCCTGAAGGAAGGTGGTATGAGTACGAAATGTTTCACACAGAATAATTTTTTTCTAGAACCAATCACCTGCTACATAGTTTATTATCGTTTTCTTGTAAATGTTTTGCTGCTGCTGCTGCTGCTGGTGAGAGACGACTCTCCTCCACCATAGCTGAGGAGACACCCCTGGGTGAAAGAAGTTAATATAATGCATTTGAAACACCAAAATCAATCTTTATAGGTTTTACTACTTTTTTCCAGCAACAAACTTTGCTTTTTGTGTGTTCTTTATTTCTTAGTTTTTTAAATGAAAATAAAAGCAATAGGGTCTACAAACTAAACAAAGGGGACAAAGGCGTAGAAACTGTGAGCCAGCAGAAGCATGTGCATTGGATCTATCATTAGTGCAGCAGGTGCAGTAGGTCTGGAGTCCAAGGACTCAACACATCTCAATTATGGCTGATTTTTACTCTCCATCCGTTGCCAGGGGCCTGGTATCCTTGGTGTCTTTAGGGCCCATGTCACCTTTCCTACACTACTGCATTTCTTAAGCATCTCATGGCACTCTGACATGACTCAGAATCATTGTAAAGTGAGGTTTTGATGAAGTCAGACCTACTTAACCCCTTCGCTGCCAGGCCTTTTCTCCCTCCTGTGCCGAGCAAATAATATTGAAATTGAGGTGAAAAAATCTGCAATTTTTCTCTACGTTTTACTCTGTAACTTTTTCCTGCAATGTCAGATTTATTAAAGCAGTATACCGTTACGTCTGCTGGACTCTTCTGGTTGCGGGGATATATAGGGTTTGTAGGTTCATCAAGAACTCTAGGTCCCCAAGAGCCAATAAATGACCTGCACCCTGCCTTGGGTTTTCATTCTATACCGGGTATACAGCAATTCATTTGCTGAAATATAAAGAGTAAAAAATAGCTATCAAGAAAACCTTTGTATTTCCAAAATGGGCACAAGATAAGGTGTTGAGGAGCAGTGGTTATTTGCACATCTCTGAATTCCGGGCTGCCCATACTAGCATGTGAATTACAGGGCATTTCTCAAATAGACGTCTTTTTTACACACTCTCTTATATTTGGAAGGAAAAAATGTAGAGAAAGACAAGGGGCAATAACACTTCTTTTGCTATTCTATGTTCCCCCAAGTCTCCCGATAAAAATGATACCTCACTTGTGTGGGTAGGCCTAGCGCCCGCGACAGGAAATGCCCCAAAACACAACGTGGACATATCCCATTTTTTGACAGAAAACAGAGGTGTTTTTTGCAAAGTGCCTACCTGTAGATTTTGGCCCCTAGCTCAGCCGGCACCTAGGGAAACCTACCAAACCAGCACATTTTTGAAAACTAGAAACCTAGGGGAGTCCAAGATGGGGTGACTTGTGGGGCTCTGACAAGGTTCTGTTACCCAGAATCCTTTGCAAACCTCAAAATGTGGCTGAAGAAACACATTTTCCTCACATTTCGGTGTCAGAAAGTTCTGGAATCTGAGAGGAGCCACAAATTTCCTTCCACCCAGCGTTCCCCCAGGTCACCCGATAAAAATGGTACCACACATGTGTGGGTAGGCCTAGCGCCCACGAAAGGAAATGGCCCAAAACACAACGTGGACACATCCCATTTGTTTACAGAAAACAGAGGTGTTTTTTGCAAAGTGCCTACCTGTAGATTTTGGCCCCTAGCTCAGCCGGCACCTAGGGAAACCTACCAAACCAGCACATTTTTGAAAACTAGAAACCTATGTGAGTCCAAGATGGGGTGACTTGTTGGGCTCTGACAAGGTTATGTTACCCAGAATCCTTTGCAAACCTCAAAATTTGGCTAAAAAAACACATTTTCCTCACATTTCGGTGACAGAAAGTTCTGGAATCTGAGAGGAGCCACAAATTTCCTTCCACCCAGCATTCCCCCAACTCTCCCGATAAAAATGGTACCTTACTTGCGTAGGTAGGCCTAGCGCCCACGAAAGGAAATGGCCCAAAACACAACGTGGACACATCCCATTTTTTTTTACAGAAAACAGAGGTGTTTTTTGCAAAGTGCCAACCTGTAGATTTTGGCCCCTAGCTCAGCAAAACTTTGCAAACCTTTGCAAACCTCAAAATTTGGCTAAACATACACATTTTCCTCACATTTCGCTGCGGGAAAGTTCTGGAATCTGAGAAGAGCCACAAATTTCCTTCCACCCAGCGTTCCCCCAAGTCACCCGATAAAAATTGTACCTGACTTGTGTGGGTAGGCCTAGCGCCCACGAAAGGAAATGGCCCAAAACACATTTTTTTACAGAAAACAGAGGTGTTTTTTGCAAAGTGCCTACCTGTGGATTTTGACCCCTAGCTCTGCCGGCACCTAGGGAAACCTACCAAACCAGCACATTTTTTAAAACTAGAGACCTAGGGGAATCCAAGATGGGGTGACTTGTGGGGCTCTGACCAGGTTCTGTTACCCAGAATCCTTTGCAAACCTCATAATTTGGCTAACAAAACACATTTTTCTCACATTTCGGTGACAGAAAGTTCTGGAATCTGAGAGGAGCCACAAATTTCCTTCCACCCAGCGTTCCCCCAAGTCTCCCTATAAAAATGGTACCTCACTTGTGTGGGTAGGCCTAGCGCCCACAAAAGGAAATGGCCCAAAACACAACGTGGACACATCCCATTTGTTTACAGAAAACAGAGGTGTTTTTTGCAAAGTGCCTACCTGTAGATTTTGGCCCCTAGCTCAGCCGGCACCTAAGGAAACCTACCAAACCAGCACATTTTTGAAAAGTAGAAACCTAGGGGAATCCAAGATGGAGTGACTTGTGGGGCTCTGACCAGGTTCTGTTACCCAGAATCCTTTGCAAACCTCAAAATTTGGCTAAAAAAACACATTTACCTCACATTTCGGTGACAGAAAGTTCTGGAATCTGAGAGGAGCCACAAATTTCCTTCCACCCAGCGTTCCCCCAAGTCTCCTGATAAAAATGATACCTCACTTGTGTGGGTAGGCCTAGCGCCTGCAACAGGAAATGCCCCAAAACACAACGTGGACACATCCCATTTTTTGAAGGAAAACAAAGGGGTTTTTTGCAAAGTGCCTACCTGTAGATTTTGGCCCCTAGCTCAGTCGCCACCTAGGGAAACCTACCAAACCTGTACATTTTTGAAAACTAAAGACCTAGGGGAATCCAAGATGGGGTGACTTGTGGAGCTCTGACCAGGTTCCGTTACCCAGAATCCTTTGCAAACCTCAAAATTTGGCTAAAAAAACACATTTTCCTCACATTTCGGTGACAGAAAGTTCTGGAATCTTAGAGGAGCCACAAATTTCCTTCCACCCAGCGTTCCCCCCAGTCTCCCGATAAAAACTGTACCTCACTTGTGTGGGTAGGCCTAGCGCCCACGAAAGGAAATGGCCCAAAACACAACATGGACACATCACATTTTTTCACAGAAAACAGTGCCTACCTGTGAATTTTGGCCTCTAGCTCAGCCGGCACCTGGGGAAACCTAGCAAACCAGCACATTTCTGAAAACAAGACACCTAGGGGAATCCAAGATGGGGTGACTTGTGGGGCTCTGACCAGATTCTGTTACCCAGAATCCTTTGCAAACCTCAAAATGTGGCTAAAAAAACACATTTACCTCACATTTCGGTGACAGAAAGTTCTGGAATCTGAGAGGAGCCACAAATTTCCTTCCACCCAGCGTTCCCCCAAGTCTCCCGATAAAAATGGTACCTCACTTGTGTGGGTAGGCCTAGCGCCCAAGAAAGGAAATTGTCCAAAACACAACGTGGACACATCTCATTTTTTTTTACAGAAAACAGAGGTGTTTTTTGCAAAGTGCCTACCTGTAGATTTTGGCCCCTAGCTCAGCCGGCACATAGGGAAACCTACCACATCAGCACATTTTTGAAAACTAGAAACCTAGGGGAATCCAAGATGGGGTGACTTGTGGGGCTCTGACCAGGTTCTGTTACCCAGAATCCTTTGCAAACCTCAAAATTTGGCTAAAGAAACACATTTTCCTCACATTTCGGTGACAGAAAAGTTCTGGAATCTGAGAGGAGCCACAAATTTCCTTCCACCCAGCGTTCCCCCAAGTCTCCTGATAAAAATGATACCTCACTTGTATGGGTAGGCCTAGCGCCCGCGACAGGAAATGCCCCAAAACACAACGTGGACGCATCCCATTTTTTGACAGAAAACAGAGGTGTTTTTGCAAAGTGCCTACCTGTAGATTTTGGCCCCTAGCTCAGCCGGCACCTACGGAAACCTGTACATTTTTGAAAACCAAAGACCTAGGGGAATCCAAGATGGGGTGACTTGTGGGGCTCTGACCAGGTTCCGTTACCCAGAATCCTTTGCAAACCCCAAAATTTGGCTAAAAAAACACATTTTCCTCACATTTCGGTGACAGAAAGTTCTGGAATCTGAGAGGAGCCACAAATTTCCTTCCACCCAGCGTTCCCCCCAGTCTCCCGATAAAAACTGTACCTCACTTGTGTGGGCAGGCCTAGCGCCCACGAAAGGAAATGGCCCAAAACACAACATGGACACATCACATTTTTTCACAGAAAACAGTGCCTACCTGTGGATTTTGGCTTCTAGCTCAGCCGGCACCTGGGGAAACCTAGCAAACCAGCACATTTCTGAAAACTAGACACCTAGGGAAATCCAAGATGGGGTGACTTGTGGGGCTCTTACCAGGTTCTGTTACCCAGAATTCTTTGCAAACCTCAAAATGTGGCTAAAAAAACACATTTTCCTCACATTTCGGTGACAGAAAGTTCTGGAGTCTGAGAGGAGCCACAAATTTCCTTCCACCCAGCGTACCCCCAAGTCTCCTGATAAAAATGGTACCTCACTTGTGTGGGTAGGCCTAGCGCCCACGAAAGGAAATGGTCCAAAACACAAGGTGGACACATCCCATTTATTTTACAGAAACAGAGGTGTTTTTTGCAAAGTGCCTACCTGTAGATTTTGGCCCCTAGCTCAGCCAGCACCTAGGGAAACCTACCAAACCTGTGCATTTTTTAAAACTAGAAACCTAGGGGAATCCAAGATGGGGTGAGTTGTGGGGTTCTGACCAGGTTCTGTTACCCAGAATCCTTTGCAAACCTCAAAATGTGGCTGAAGAAACACATTTTCCTCACATTTCAGTGACAGAAAGTTCTGGAATCTGAGAGGAGAAACAAATTTCCTTCCACCCAGCGTTCCCCCAAGTCTCCTGATAAAAACGATACCTCACTTGTGTGGGTAGGCCTAGCGCCCTCGACAGGAAATGCCCCAAAACACAACATTGACACATCCTAGTTTTTGACAGAAAACAGTGGTGTTTTTTGCAAAGTGCTTACCTGTAGATTTTGGCCCCTAGCTCAGCCGGCACCTAGGGAAGCCTACCAAACCTGTGCATTTTTGAAAACTAGAAACCTAGGGGAGTCCAAGTTGGGGTGACTTGTGGGGCTCTGACAAGGTTCTGTTACCCAGAATCCTTTGCAAACCTCAAAATTTGGCTAAAAAAACACATTTTCCTCACATTTCGGTGACAGAAAGTTCTGGAATCTGAGAGGAGCCACAAATTTCCTTCCACCCAGCGTTCCCCCCAGTCTCCCGATAAAAACTGTACCTCACTTGTGTGGGCAGGCCTAGCACCCACGAAAGGAAATGGCCCAAAACACAACATGGACACATCACATTTTTTCACAGAAAACAGTGCCTACCTGTGGATTTTGGCCTCTAGCTCAGCCAGCACCTGGGGAAACCTAGCAAACCAGCACATTTCTGAAAACTAGACACGTAGGGGAATCCAAGATGGGGTGACTTTTGGGGCTCTTACCAGGTTCTGTTCCCCAGAATTCTTTGCAAACCTCAAAATGTGGCTAAAAAAAACACATTTTCCTCACATTTCGGTGACAGAAAGTTCTGGAGTCTGAGAGGAGCCACAAATTTCCTTCCACCCAGCGTTCCCCCAAGTCTCCTGATAACAATGGTACCTCACTTGTGTGGGTAGGCCTAGCGCCCACGAAAGGAAATGGTCCAAAACACAACGTGGACACATCCCATTTTTTTTACAGAAACAGAGGTGTTTTTTGCAAAGTGCCTACCTGTAGATTTTGGCCCCTAGCTCAGCCGGCACCTAGGGAAACCTACCAAACCTGTGCATTTTTGAAAACAAGAGACCTAGGGGAATCCAAGATGGGGTGACTTGTGGGGCTCTGACCAAGTTCTGTTACCCAGAATCCTTTGCAAACCTCAAAATGTGGCTGAAGAAACACATTTTCCTCACATTTCAGTGACAGAAAGTTCTGGAATCTGAGAGGAGACACAAATTTCCTTCCACCCAGCGTTCCCCCAAGTCTCCTGATAAAAACGATACCTCACTTGTGTGGGTTGGCCTAGCGCCCTCGACAGGAAATGCCCCAAAACACAACGTGGACACATCCCATTTTTTTTACAGAAAACAGAGGTGTTTTTTGCAAAGTGCCTACCTGTAGATTTTGGCCCCTAGCTCAGCTGGCTCCTAGGGAAACCTACCAAACCTGTGCATTTTGAAAACTAGAGACCTAGGGAAATCCAAGATGGGGTGACTTGTGGGGCTCTTACCAGGTTCTGTTACCCAGAATTCTTTGCAAACCTCAAAATGTGGCTAAAAAAACACATTTTCCTCACATTTCGGTGACAGAAAGTTCTGGAATCTGAGAGGAGCCACAAATTTCCTTCCACCCAGCGTTCCCCCCAGTCTCCCGATAAAAACTGTACCTCACTTGTGTGGGCAGGCCTAGCACCCACGAAAGGAAATGGCCCAAAACACAACATGGACACATCACATTTTTTCACAGAAAACAGTGCCTACCTGTGGATTTTGGCCTCTAGCTCAGCCAGCACCTGGGGAAACCTAGCAAACCAGCACATTTCTGAAAACTAGACACGTAGGGGAATCCAAGATGGGGTGACTTTTGGGGCTCTTACCAGGTTCTGTTCCCCAGAATTCTTTGCAAACCTCAAAATGTGGCTAAAAAAAACACATTTTCCTCACATTTCGGTGACAGAAAGTTCTGGAGTCTGAGACGAGCCACAAATTTCCTTCCACCCAGCGTTCCCCCAAGTCTCCTGATAAAAATGGTACCTCACTTGTGTGGGTAGGCCTAGCGCCCACGAAAGGAAATGGTCCAAAACACAACGTGGACACATCCCATTTTTTTTACAGAAACAGAGGTGTTTTTTGCAAAGTGCCTACTTGTAGATTTTGGCCCCTAGCTCAGCCGGCACCTAGGGAAACCTACCAAACCTGTGCATTTTTGAAAACAAGAGACCTAGGGGAATCCAAGATGGGGTGACTTGTGGGGCTCTGACCAGGTTCTGTTACCCAGAATCCTTTGCAAACCTCAAAATGTGGCTGAAGAAACACATTTTCCTCACATTTCAGTGACAGAAAGTTCTGGAATCTGAGAGGAGACACAAATTTCCTTCCACCCAGCGTTCCCCCAAGTCTCCTGATAAAAACGATACCTCACTTGTGTGGGTTGGCCTAGCGCCCTCGACAGGAAATGCCCCAAAACACAACGTGGACACATCCCATTTTTTTTACAGAAAACAGAGGTGTTTTTTGCAAAGTGCCTACCTGTAGATTTTGGCCCCTAGCTCAGCTGGCTCCTAGGGAAACCTACCAAACCTGTGCATTTTGAAAACTAGAGACCTAGGGGAATCCAAGATGGGGTAACTTGTGGGGCTCTGACCAGGTTCCGTTACCCAGAATCCTTTGCAAACCTAAAAATTTGGCTAAACATACACATTTTCCTCACATTTCGGTGCGGAAAAGTTCTGGAATCTGAGAAGAGCCACAAATTTCCTTCCACCCAGCGTTCCCCCAAGTCACCCGATAAAAATGGTACCTCACTTGTGTGGGTAGGCCTAGCGCCCATGAAAGGAAATGGCCCAAAACACATTTTTTTACAGAAAAACAGAGGTGTTTTTTGCAAAGTGCCTACCTGTGGATTTTGACCCCTAGCTCAGCCGGCACCTAGGGAAACCTACCAAACCAGCAAATTTTTTAAAACTAGAGACCTAGGGGAATCCAAGATGGGGTGACTTGTGGGGCTCTGACCAGGTTCTGTTACCCAGAATCCTTTGCAAACCTCATAATTTGGCTAAAAAAACACATTTTTCTCACATTTCGGTGACAGAAAGTTCTGGAATCTGAGAGGAGCCACAAATTTCCTTCCACCCAGCGTTCCCCCAAGTCTCCCTATAAAAATGGTACCTCACTTGTGTGGGTAGGCCTAGCGCCCACAAAAGGAAATGGCCCAAAACACAACGTGGACACATCCCATTTGTTTACAGAAAACAGAGGTGTTTTTTGCAAAGTGCCTACCTGTAGATTTTGGCCCCTAGCTCAGCCGGCACCTATGGAAACTTACCAAACCAGCACATTTTTGAAAACTAGAAACCTAGGGGAATCCAAGATGGGGTGACTTGTGGGGCTCTGACCAGGTTCTGTTACCCAGAATCCTTTGCAAACCTCAAAATTTGGCTAAAAAAAACACATTTTCCTCCCATTTCGGTGACAGAAAAGTTCTGGAATCTGAGAGGAGCCACAAATTTCTTTCCACCCAGCGTTCCCCCAAGTCTCCTGATAAAAATGATACCTCACTTGTGTGGGTAGGCCTTGCGCCCGCGACAGGAAATGCCCCAAAACACAACGTGGACACATCCCATTTTTAGAAAGAAAACAAAGGTTTTTTTTGCAAAGTGCCTACCTGTAGATTTTGGCCCCTAGCTCAGTCGGCACCTAGGGAAACCTACCAAATCTGTACATTTTTGAAAACTAAAGACCTAGGGGAATCCAAGATGGGGTGACTTGAGGAGCTCTGACCAGGTTCCGTTACCCAGAATCCTTTGCAAACCTCAAAATTTGGCTAAAAAAACACATTTTCCTCACATTTCGGTGACAGAAAGTTCTGGAATCTGAGAGGAGCCACAAATGTCCTTCCACCCAGCGTTCCCCCCAGTCTCCCGATAAAAACTGTACCTCACTTGTGTGGGTAGGCCTAGCGCCCACGAAAGGAAATGGCCCAAAACACAACATGGACACATCACATTTTTTCAAAGAAAACAGTTCGTACCTGTGAATTTTGGCCTCTAGCTCAGCCGGCACCTGGGGAAACCTAGCAAACCAGCACATTTCTGAAAACTAGACACCTAGGGGAATCCAAGATGGGGTGACTTGTGGGGCTCTGACCAGATTCTGTTACCCAGAATCCTTTGCAAACCTCAAAATGTGGCTAAAAAATCAAATTTTCCTCACATTTTAGTGACAAAAAGTTCTGGAATCTGAGAGGAGCCACAAATGTCCTTCCACCCAGCGTTCCCCCAAGTCTCCCGATAAAAATGGTACCTCACTTGTGTGGGTAGGCCTAGCGCCCAAGAAAGGAAATGGTCCAAAACACAACGTGGACACATCCCATTTTTCGAAAGAAAACAAAGGGGTTTTTTGCAAAGTGCCTACCTGTAGATTTTGGTCCCTAGCTCAGTCGGCACCTAGGGAAACCTACCAAACCTGTAAATTTTTGAAAACTAAAGACCTAGGGGAATCCAAGATGGGGAGACTTGTGGAGCTCTGACCAGGTTCCGTTACCCAGAATCCTTTGCAAACCTCAAAATTTGGCTAAAATTCCTCACATTTCGGTGACAGAAAGTTCTGGAATCTGAGAGGAGCCACAAATGTCCTTCCACCCAGCGTTCCCCCCAGTCTCCCGATAAAAACTGTACCTCACTTGTGTGGGTAGGCCTAGCGCCCACGAAAGGAAATGGCCCAAAACACAACATGGACACATCACATTTTTGCAAAGAAAACAGTGCCTACCTGTGAATTTTGGCCTCTAGCTCAGCCGGCACCTGGGGAAACCTAACAAACCAGCACATTTCTGAAAACTAGACACCTAGGGGAATCCAAGATGGGGTGACTTGTGGGGCTCTGACCAGATTCTGTTATCCAGAATCCTTTGCAAACCTCAAAATGTGGCTAAAAAAACAAATTTTCCTCACATTTTAGTGACAGAAAGTTCTGGAGTCTGAGAGGAGCCACAAATTTCCTTCCACCCAGCGTTCCCCCAAGTCTCCCGATAAAAATGGTACCTCACTTGTGTGGGTAGGCCTAGCGCCCAAGAAAGGAAATGGTCCAAAACACAACGTGGACACATCCCATTCTTTTTTACAGAAAACAGAGGTGTTTTTTGCAAAGTGCCTACCTGTAGATTTTGGCCCCTAGCTCAGCCGGCACCTAGGGAAACCTACCAAATCAGCACATTTTTGAAAACTAGAAACCTAGGGGAATCCAAGATGGGGTGACTTGTGGGGCTCTGACCAGGTTCTGTTACCAAGAATCCTTTGCAAACCTCAAAATTTGGCTAAAGAAACATATTTTCCTCACATTTCGGTGACAGAAAAGTTCTTGAATCTGAGAGGAGCCACAAATTTCCTTCCACCCAGCGTTCCCCCAAGTCTCCTGATAAAAATGATACCTCACTTGTATGGGTAGGCCTAGCGCCCGCGACAGGAAATGCCCCAAAACACAACGTGGACGCATCCCATTTTTTGACAGAAAACAGAGGTGTTTTTGCAAAGCGCCTACCTGTAGATTTTGGCCCCTATCTCAGCCGGCACCTAGGGAAACCTGTACATTTTTTAAAACTAGAGACCTAGGGGAATCCAAGATGGGGTGACTTGTGGGGCTCTGACCAGGTTCTGTTACCCAGAATCCTTTGCAAACCTCAAAATTTGGCTAAAAAAACACATTTTCCTCACATTTCGGTGACAGAAAGTTCTGGAATCTGAGAGGAGCCACAAATTTCCTTCCACCCAGCGTTCCCCCCAGTCTCCCCATAAAAACTGTACCTCACTTGTGTGGGCAGGCCTAGCGCCCACGAAAGGAAATGGCCCAAAACACAACATGGATACATCACATTTTTTCACAGAAAACAGTGCCTACCTGTGGATTTTGGCCTCTAGCTCAGCCGGCACCTGGGGAAACCTAGCAAACCAGCACATTTCTGAAAACTAGACACCTAGGGAAATCCAAGATGGGGTGACTTGTGGGGCTCTTACCAGGTTCTGTTACCCAGAATTCTTTGCAAACCTCAAAATGTGGCTAAAAAAACACATTTTCCTCACATTTCGGTGACAGAAAGTTCTGGAGTCTGAGAGGAGCCACAAATGTCCTTCCACCCAGTGTTCCCCCAAGTCTCCCGATAAAAATGGTAACTCACATGTGTGGGTGGGCCTAGCGCCCATGAAAGGAAATGGCCCAAAACACAACGTGGACACATCCCATTTTTTTTTACAGAAAACAGAGGTGTTTTTTGCAAAGTGCCTACCTGTAGATTTTGGCCCCTAGCTCAGCCGGCACCTAGGGAAACCTACCAAACCTGTCCATTTTTTAAAACTAGAGACCTAGGGGAATCCAAGTTGGGGTGACTTGTGGGGCTCTGACCAGGTTCCCTTTACCCAGAATCCTTTGCAAACCTCAAAATTTGGCTAAAGAAACACATTTTCCTCACATTTCAGTGACAGAAAGTTCTGGAATCTGAGAGGAGCCACAAATTTCCTTCCACCCAGCGTTCCCCCAAGTCTCCTGATAAAAATGATACCTCACTTGTGTGGGTAGGACTAGCGTCCGCGACAGGAAATGCCTCAAAACACAACGTGGACACATCCCATTTTTTGACCGAAAACAGAGGTGTTTTTTGCAAAGTGCCTACCTGTGGATTTTGGCCCCTAGCTCAGCAGGCACCTAGGGAAACCTACCAAACCTGTGCATTTTTGAAAACTAGAGACCTAGGGGAATCCAAGATGGGGTGACTTGTGGGGCTCTGACCAGGTTCTGTTACCCAGAATCCTTTGCAAACCTCAAAATTTGGCTAAAAAAACACATTTTCCTCACATTTCGGTGACAGAAAGTTCTGGAATCTGAGAGGAGACACAAATTTCCTTCCACCCAGCGTTCCCCCCAGTCTCCCGATAAAAACTGTACGTCACTTGTGTGGGTAGGCCTAGCGCCCACGAAAGGAAATGGCCCAAAACACAACATGGACACATCATAATTTTTCACAGAAAACAGTGCCTACCTGTGGATTTTGGCCTCTAGCTCAGCCGGCACCTGGGGAAACCTAGCAAACCAGCACATTTCTGAAACCTAGACACCTAGGGGAATCCAAGATGGGGTGACTTGTGGGGCTCTGACCAGGTTCTGTTACCCAGAATCCTTTGCAAACCTCAAAATTTGGCCCAAAAAACAGTTTTTCCTCTCATTTCGGTGACAGAAAGTCCTGGAATCTGAGATGAGCCACAAATGCCCTTCCACCCAGTGTTCCCCCAAGTCTCCCGATAAAAACGGTACCTCACATGTGTGGGTGGGCCTAGTGCCCACGAAAGGAAATGGCCCAAAACACAACGTGGACACATCACATTTTTTCACAGAAAACAGAGGTGTTTTTTGCAAAGTGCCTACCTGTGGATTTTGGCCTCTAGCTCAGCCGGCCTCAGGGGGGCAGAAATGGCCTAAAATAAATTCCCCCCCTCCCCCCCGGGAGCGACCCTTGCCTACGGGGTCGCTCCGCTTGCGTGACAGCACAAAAAAAAGATTCCCAGTGCCTAGTGGTTTCTGCCCCCCTTGGGGGCAGATTCACCTAAAATCGGCCGATTTGCCGCCAAGGGGGGCAGAAATGGTCTAAATACAATTTGCCCCTCCAGGGGAGCGACCCTTGCCTAAAGGGTCGCTCCCCATCGCTAAAAAAACTAACAAAAAAACAAAACAAAAAAAAGTTGCCCTGGCGCCTAGAGGTTTCTGCCCCCCGGGGGCAGATCGGCCTAATACCAATAGGCTGATCTGCCCCCAGGGGGTGGCACAAATGGCCTAAAATAAATTTGCCCCCACCCCTCCCCCAGGGAGCGACCTTTGCCTACAAGGTCGCTTCCCTTGCGTGACGGCGCAAAAAAAAGATCCCTGGTGCCTAGTGGTTTCTGCCCCCCTTGGGGGCAGATTGACCTAAAATCAGCCGATCTGCCCCCAAAGTGGGCAGAAATGGCCTAAATACAATTTGCCCCTCCAGGGGAGCGACCCTTGCCTAAGGAGTCGCTCCCCATCTCTAAAAAAACACACAAAAAACACACACAAAAAATTTGCCCTGGCGCTTAGAGGTTTCTGCCCCCGGTGGGGGCAGAAATGGCCTAAAATATATGTGCCCCCCACACACCCCAGGGAGCGACCCTTGCCTACGGGGTCGCTCCCCTTGCCTGACAGCGCAAAAAATAAGATCCCTGGTGCCTAGTGGTTTCTGCCCCTCTTGGGGGCCGATTGACTTAAAAACGGCCGATCTGCCCCCAAAGCGGACAGATATGGCCAAAATGCAATTTGCCCCTCCAGGGGACCGACCCTTGCCTAAGGGGTCGCTCCCCATCTGTAAAACAACAACAACAACAACAAAAATCCCCGGTGCCTAATGGTTTCTGCCCCCCTTGGGGGCAGATCGGCCTAATTAAAATAGGCTGATCTGCCCCCCTGGGGGGCAGAAATGGCCTAAAATAAATTTGCCCCCCAGGGGAACGACCCTTGCCTAAGGGGTCGATCCCCTTACGTGAAATTCACGAACAAAAAAAAAAACTCCCTGGTGTCTGGTGGTTTCTGCCCCCCTTGGGAGCAGATTGGCCTCATAAAAATAGGCCAATCTGACCCCAAGGGGGGCAGAAATGGCCTAAATATAATTTGCCCCCTATGGGAGCGACCCTTGCCTAAGGGGTCGCTCCCCACACCTAAAACAAAAAACTAAACAAAAACAAAACAAACAAAAAAAAATTATCCCTGGTGCCTAGAGGTTTCTGCCCCCAGGGGGGGGCAGAAAAACTTTTTAAAAAAATGCCCCCCCTGGGAGCGACCCTTGCCAAAGGGGTCGCTCCCTTATGCCAATTTCCTTTGTAAAACACATCCCTGGTGTCTAGTGGGCGTTTTGACAGCCGGATTGCTTTCAATCCGGCTGCCAAAACGCAGAGAGAGACTTCAAAGGGAAGGAAATAAATTTCCTTCCCTTTGAAGCCTCTCTCGGCCTCCCCCACGTGATCGGAAGAGAAATGCAAAGCATTTCTCTTCCGATCGCGCTGGAAGCTGTGCTTCCAGCACAATGGGGGAGGCTCTTTGACAATCAGCGCGCGATCGCGCGCTGACGTCACAGAGGTGGGGGGGGGTCGGGGGTGGAAGGGGAAGGGCTTCCCCTTCCATCCCTGACTTGAGGGGGTGGGGGGAACCCCACAGAGGGAGCGCTAGCGCTCCCTCTGAGCTGTGTGCCCAGGACATAATGGTTACGTCCTGGGCACAGCAGCACTGTGCCACAGGACGTAACCATTACGTCCGCGGCACAGAAGGGGTTAATGCAAAATAACTAGTTTATGGAAAGGAGCATTTTAGGCCACATGACCAAAAGGTTAAATAAGAGATTACACCTCACAGAGGCTCCCCCTCAATCTAAGGCCTTTGTGCACCTTCACTGTAGTCAGCCTAAATGAAATCATAGGGACCTTTCATCAAATTTTACTTGGGTGGCATTTGCATTACACTACTTCCCCCAACCCACATTTTACTGTGACAAGCTTCTGCCTCCCCATTAATATCCTTTTAACCTCCTCACTCTATGTCACACCTTAACCGACTACCTCTGCAAAAGCGTCCTTTCTTCTTTCATCCATCTAATGTTGTCCGTTCCTCCACAGCTAAAAACTTAGGGGTTGCGTTGCTCTTGCACCATGCCACATGGTGATTGCGTGACGTAAGCCCAAAATTTTATTTATCAAGCCATGCAAGACCATCTTGCGTGGCCCTGGGTGGCTTGATAAATCTGGAGTAACGCAGTGTAAATCACTGTGTTGGATTACTCTGCCCCAGGGAGGCAATCCATGGATGTTGCATGGCAGCACCAACACAACACCCATGGATTTTGAAGCATTTCCAGATCTACCAGATGAGGTAGACTTGGGAATGCCTCAAAATGCTACAACTTCCCAGGTGAGGTACATCAAGGAGAAATATCTTTGTTTCTCCTCGTCATTTCCTCGTTCTATGTGTGCTGCATGCTGCATAGAAAGAAGAAAATGCCGCCGGGGATTGTTTTTGTGCAGGAACATACCCCTTCCTGAACAAAAACATCTTCCTTAAAAAGCAGGCACCCTTGCTCCATGGTGCAAGGTTGCCTGCATTGGCATCAGGCAGCCAAAATGATGCCAGCACAGGCACAAAGACAAGAATGCGCGGTAGTATTTTAAATATGGTGCGTTCCTGTCCTTTCCCTGTCACTCAGTGCAGCAAGGTGACGCTGCGTTGTGCTGTGTAACATAAATATGGCCCATAGCGTTTAAACCCATCTCATTGTTCTTTCTTTGTCTTATCATTATGTCACTGTGACTTACACTCTCTGTTATTCCTCATTTCCATCCCAGCCTTAACAGTGAAATCTTCTCCATGTACCAAGAAAGCGCTTTTCACTAAACCGGGGTTCTGCAACATGTCAATTAGTTGTTGAAGGGCAGTAATAAAACGGTGCTCCTGCACTTGCATGCAAGATAAAGGGGCAGACTCACTAATAATTTGTAATGGGTTTGAATCAGAAAAGTCAAGTAAACCAAAACAAACTGTTGATATGTCATTTACTATTCAGTGCAAAATTTTATTTGCACAGGAAAGTAGCCCTAAGAAATGCAAACTAGTGCTACAGCTGTTTTGCATCAATGGTGTGTTCCATCGATGGTACAAGGGCGTTCCCATGCATCCACACATGTATTTTGTTTCAAAGCCCTATCTACTAAAAATGGTAGTCAGGGCTTTGTATCAACAAATAACGTTTTTTCAAGGCAGGCATTAAAAAGGATAAATATTTGCATTTCTCCTAACTAGTCCAATATTGCATGGGTGATGTCTTATACAGCACACATCCAGTGTGGGCAAAGTTTTAAACTATGTCTAAGCATACCCTCCAGTACAAACCTATGCTAGACATCACGCATTCACCCTTGCACTGTGGTGCAAGAGTATGCGCATGATGCAAGGCAGGCTGGAGGAGCAGCACAGAGAGACAGAAACAGTGCCATATCTTAACAGATATGGCGCTATTGTGCTCGCTCCCTTTCACGAAATGCAGCGCTACTATTTTGTTTGATGCGCTGTGTTGCATGAAATGTTAGTAAATCTATAAGAATCAGTGCAATGGGTATAGTTGTCTTTGTTAAGAACTCAATGTATTTTTCTGAAGCACTGGGGTGTCTTTTCTAGCATTGTGTGATAAAAGTGAAATAGCAAGATACTAATGCTGCAGAAAGTGCTACTAAATTTAGATTTAGTTCATAATACCCTGAATAGTCTGCATTTTCTTGTCACATAATTTACTTTTGTTTGCTGCATGATCGAGTTAACTCTGCCCCATAATTTGTATCTTCTTTGCTGAATAATTGTAGAGTTAATGACTAATGACTGGCCACGCACACGGCTATTACAAATGGTGCAATAGTGACGCAAAGGGGCCCATAAATATACCCCTTTAGGAGGCATATTTATGAGTGTGGTGGCACAAGGGAGGACAGGAAGTCACCTTTCGGCGCTGCCCTGTGTCACAGCGAAAGGACACGAATGTGCCAAATTGATCCATACCTGTCCTATCCCTCTATGCTTGTGCCCTTTTGGCAGCCTAGCACCAACGCAGGCACCCTTGCAAGGGTGACTGTATTGCATGCAGGATTGTGTTTGTGCAGAAAGGGACACCTTCCTGCGCAAAATCAATCCTGAGAGGCTTTTTCCTCTTTCTGTGTGAAACGAGGAGAAATAAAGATATTTCTCCTCATTTCGACTCTCCTTGGTAGGCATAAGTTTTTGGCGCATTCGCACTTTTACAAGTCCTTGTAAATTTTGGAATGCATCAAAGTCCATGGGAGTTAAGTGGGAACACCCACTACAACGCCCATGGAACGTGTACCCAGGGCAGAGAAAGGCAACGCAGCGCTGTGTTGCCTTACTTCAAATTTTTGAAGCCATTCAAAGCCACGCAAAGCGGCTTTGCGTGATTTCAAAATATAACTTCGTGGTTTGCGCCACTCACGAACCACGTTGCGTGGTGGAACCTACCCGTAAATATGCCCCTTATCAAAACAACTTTTAAAACGCAACTATTTAGATGTATCTTTTCAGTGCTTATTTTAAAGCAGTAAATGTGGCGTCTCGGCAAGCAATCAGAGAAACATACTCAGAATCAACTGATGCTAACATGATTAGAACATAATAGATGAATTACGATCCTGTACTGCCACCTGCAGGACACTATCACGAACTGCTCACTGCTTCACTTGCTTTGAATACTATATGATTGACAATACTTATATCTATTTCACCCTCCGACACTGACGTGTTTTTCGGAAAACAAGCATGTTACTTGTGAGGGAATGTGTGGTTGAAAGGGACTTTGCTTTCAAGCGAGCCTATGTATGAAGCATTTTGGTGTCCTTGAGTGACCAGAGAGGTACTCCTATCTTGGGAGTGGGATGAAGGGTGTAAGTATAGACAGGAATGTTTAAAGTTGCAGTGGCTGGTGGCTCTGCAGATCCCTGGAATTAGTAAATTTTCTTCAGGGTCCTTTCTATGCCGATTAGAGCAGAATTTACTTGAGATTTGGGTCTGAAGGAGAGTAATGCTAATTAAAAGAGGGAGGAGGCTGGGCTTACAAAAATAATTTAAAAACTACAACCGCGTACCTGTCTGCTGGTTGGTCTATGTGGGCCAGCACTGCGGCTATACTATGGATGTCATTTTGTGGTATGTTAGCTGACGCCTGGCAGTACTAAATATGTCAGATTAGGACATTTCTTTCCAATAACCACTGAATGAAGAATCTTTACATGCAGAGTTAAATATTTCTGTATGTTTGAGACATATTGGGGGTCATTACGACCCTGGCGGAAGGCGGAGAACCGGCGGTAAGACCGCCAACAGGTTGGCTGTCTTTTTTTCTGTATTATGACCATGGCGGTTACCGCCATGGTCATCCGCCGGTTCTCCGTTCCGCCTGCCGGGCTGGAGACCTGGGTCTCCGGCCCGGCGTCCGTCACTATACCGCTGGCGGTATTTTGACCTGGCTTACTGCCGCGGTTTTCCAGCGGTCTGAACCGCCATGAAAACCATGGCGGTAAGCACTATCAGTGCCAGGGAATTCCTTCCCTGGCACTGATAGGGGTCTCCACCACCCCCCACCCCCACCCGACTCCCTCCCCTACCCCCCCACCACCTCTGCCACCCCCCAAAGGCGTCAGGGCCCCTCTCCCCACCCCGACCCCCAGCATCACTTCACCCATACCCACACGGCACGCACGCAGGCACCACCTACATACTTACACGCACACACGCCGACATACATGCCTACATCCACACACAGTCATACACGCACACCCACATTCAAACATACACGCACACATCCATACAGACATACCCACAGACATACAAGCACTCACGCACCCCCTCTACATACACACACGCACACCCCCATGCACCCACACAACACACAACACCCCCCACCCCCCTCCCCTCACGGACGATCGACTTACCTGGTCCGACGATCCTCCGTTTGGGGACGGGAGCCATGGGGGCAGCTCTGCCGACACCACACCGCCAACAGAACACCGCCACGCGACGTGATTCGCTGGGCGGTGTTCTGTTGACGTGGCGGTGGAGCAACCTCCACTTCCCCACCTCCCGCCAGTATGGCTGTTGGCGGCTCTCCGTCGGAACAAGGACAGAGAGCAGTCAACGGTCATAATACGCCGAGTGGAAGACCGCCAACACTGGCGGTCTTCAGCACGGCGGTACCTCGGCGGTCTTGCGAAAAGACCGCTGAGGTCGTAATGACCCCCATTATGTCTAACACACGGCACAAGAAGCTAGAACAAGATGGTGTTGTAGGCATTTTAGCCATAGCTCCATGCACGTTATTTTAACACACTAGGCCAAGCCGCTGTGCACCTTAACCTAGGTATATTTTATTCAGCTTCATTTTATTATTGTTACAATAGCCACTTTTACGGTCTTGTTTTATTTTCTGTTTATCTTACTGTTTTTGCCTAGGCCAGCACTCTGGTCTCAAACAAACTTTCTTGATCCCTCTGTGCTTCTTCCAAGGCTACAGCACAGTACATTGTCAGTGAACGTGGTAGAAGTTTAGTCTCCAACATTCATAGAAAACACACATCCTTAAGTAGGGACATTTTAGCAGAACATCAGCTGTGTTGTTATCAAAACACTTCCTTGTCCCTTACACATTAGAGGGAGATTCCAGCCAGAGAACCACGACTGTATGCTGATTGCTGAATGCTTCGCTACAGATGCTAATGCAGACCGCAGGCCTTTGTTCAGGTATGGGGTATGATGTCTTCCCAGGGGAACCTGAAGGGCAGAATTAGAGCTTAACATGCTGTGCTCTAGCATAGCTTAGGCAGGAGTTAGTCTATTGGCAATAGTGACAATATGATAGCGTAATTCTTATGCTTCACTCTTCTCATCACAGTTTGAATACTGTCATGTTGTGTCATCCTGGTTATTGCAGCTCACGCTTTGCTATCTAAGATGCATTCATTTTATTAAAATCATTTAAAAAACACATACTGCCTGCGTTTGTCATTTATAAATGAGACTAAATGTAACTGAGAGAAACAGATGAGACCTGAGTGACCATGGCTTCCCTGACAAAACCAAGTATGTCATGCGCTCGGTTGCCCAGTCATCACTATACTTGGGTAGAGATGAGGCACTGCTAGTTAGCCGTAGCAAAACCCATATTGGAGCGACAGGCGTCACCCGCAGTGGATTAGACTTAGGCCCTCATTACAACCCTGGCGGACAGGGGAGAAGTGGCGGTAATACCGCCAACAGGCCGGCGGGAAAAAAAAATGGAATTATGACCATGGCGGTTACCGCCATGGTCATCCGCCACTTCTCCACTCTCGCAGCCAGGGCGGTGACGACCGCTGGGCTGGAGACTTCGGTCTCCAGCCCGGCGGCCATCACCAGACCGCCGGCAGTATCACGACCCTGCATACCGCCATGGATTTCGGGTGGTTTGGAACCGCCACGAAATCCATGGCGGTAGGCACTATCAGTGCCAGGCAATTCCTACCCTGGCACTGATACGGGTCTCCACCACCCTCCTCCCCCACCCCAGAGTCCCCCCCCCCCTGCCACCCCGCAAAGGTGGCAGGACCCCCCTCCCCATCCCCACCCCCAACATGCACAGACACACACCCACTCCCTACCCCCACCCCCAACATGACAGACACACACCCCTACATGCACACATACACTGCAACAACACATACCGGACACACACAAACAGACATGCACACAGACCGACCCGCACACATTTCCCATACACACAACACCCCCCGCATGCATACACGCACTCACACACCCTCAACATACTCACACGCACACCCCCATGCACGCACACAACACACAACACCCCCCTCTCCTAATGGACGATCAACTTACCTTGTCCGTTGATCCTCCGGGAGGGGATGGGTTCAATGGGGGCTGCTCCACCACCAGCTCTCCGTCACCAGAACACCGCCACACCGAATCATGGGACGTGATTCGGTGGGCGATGTTCTGATGACGGGGCAGTGGAGGTGGAGCAGCCTCCACTTCCCTGCCGACCGCCAGTATGGCTGCTGGCGGCTCTCCGTCCGGAAAAGGACGGAGGGCTGCCAGCAGTCATAATACGCTGCACGGAAAACCGTTTGCACTGGCGGTCTTCAGCACAGCGGTTCCTCGGTGGTCTTTGAAAAAGATTGCCGAGGTCGAAATGAGGGCCTTAATCTCCTACAGCGTGGGCAATTCTGCCACTCAAAATCCAGTAGCGTCATTAAAATAATGAGAGCCTACGCGACATGGCGCCGCCAACGTTTGGTCAGGCTCTAATTTTCGGGTCCTCCAGAGTATCTCTGTCTCATTATATACAATGATGCCTCAATACTGTATACAGAGACGTCCGTGGTACTGAGGATTTCCACCCCAGCTACGTAGCCTATCCTATCTGAGGCTGGAGGTTGTTCAAGCTTGAACTTTAAAAGGAAAACCCTTTTTAGTGTGCCTTCTCTGAACATTTCTTTGATCTAGTATGGCAAATCCACAGCAGATAGTAATAGTGGTGAATATGAGACAACCTCTTACTGCACACTTATTAGCAAACGGCCTAACGGCCCAGGGGGGTCCAGTCACATTTGTGGTGGATGCCCATCCAGCTTATAGAACAGAACTCTTCTATTCTTGGGTCACATTTCCAGCAGTTGATGGGAACACAAATACATTTGATTATTATACACACGCAAATGCAACTGGACAATACAGGGCATATGCATATTTAGAGATACCATAATTTTATCAAGAACATAATAATTGGCTTAATGGCGCCCTACCCCACACAATATTATCAGTAAGGTTAGGTCCTCTAAGTAACAATGGTCCTACCTGGCCTTTTATTGGCCACCTATACACCACATCCTGCAGCAGCGAATTTAGCAGTAGCTGAGGTTCGTCGCTTATATACTGAATTAACAGCGACACATAGACGATTGGTACAGTTTGTGATGCAAACATTAAATACAAACCCAGCACGTGCTCAAGCCCAACCACATAAACCCTGCTTCTGTACATTTGATCATGGGTAAAGTACCCGCCAAACGAGAGGAAACTCCGTTTTGGTTAGCACAAAAAATAAATGCACTGGAAGCAGTATTTCCCCATACGGGGACCTCAGTATAAACATAGAATTCTAACGATGTGCTTGCCATTTGGGATGGTCCCTACAGTAGATAACTGTAATACTTGGGGCACAGTTTTTGCCGCACTCTATACAACCGCGCACAGTACACCGACACTTGCCAATTTGCCAGAAGTGTTGAAACAAATTTAAGATGAATACGGGGCTGCCCCGGCTCTGAACTTGGAGATGCAATTAATGGGAAATTTTGCCAAAGTATCCTTAATCATTTTAAGTAATCTTAAAGGGGAAGAGGTCGCACTAGCAGTGCGCATGCAGCTCCGTGACGATCCTCAACAGGATCAGGAACGCGAGCTGCCTAAAATTATCGCAGAGACCTATTCTAGCATTGGTCGAGATAGTTTAGAGGCCAGACCAACTAAACCACAATTTCAGGGCAAATCTAATAAAGATTTTTCCAAGCAAGCTCCTGAGGGTAATAAGAAACCCTGGGATAAAAAACAGCAAACTCCTAAAAAAGAGAGGGGAGAAACTCCACGTATGGAGACCCCACGGAATAGATATAATCTCAGAAATAGAGATAATATAAAAAAGCCTGATAGATATCAATATACTGATACACGCCAATCTCGTTCCTTTCAGGACTCATCGGAAAAACAAAATGAGAGAGGTGAGCGGTCAGAGCGAAGAACAGAGTACGTGAAACCGAAACATGAATCACAATGCTCATCTGAGGTTTCTGTTAAAAAGGAAGAGAAACCTGCCCAACAAAAACCCTAATTCAAAAAGAAAAAGGTGGCAGCAGTCGCAGTCCGACATGCCACACAGGAAGAGTGTCCTCTTGAAGAACAAGAAGTGGGCACTAGCACTGCTAGACAGTGCAGCAGAGGTCACAATAGTTCGCCGGAGTCTTCTAGAGCATCTGGAGGTGAAAGGAACTGACTGCGGACATGCGTGTCTCCACGCCTGATAGGGTGAATAAAGTAATGCTACAGTTAGAAGGAGACATTGAGCGCTTAATAGACGCAATCTTTAGGGATCGCGTAGTAAATTTATATATGATGTTTCGTTGGCCGAACAAGATTGGCCACCTGAATTCGTCCGTACCTGCCCATATGGGGAAGACGTTATTAAACCTTCCTTCTCGCCCCTTGTTCCAGAGGAACTCGCAGAATACTATGCCATTGATTGGGCTTGGGCACAGGCACCTGCATTATACCGCAATCACGTAGGATAGGATAAAGAATCCCCCTACCATGTAATTCCTATTAAAAATCAACCCCAACCACAACCTCAGTATCCAATAAAACATGATGCAAAGGCACCCGTGAGGGAAATACTCATGCAATTAGAGTACCAGCGCGTAATTGAACACTGTGTCTCCCCAATGAATAATCCGTTATTCCCAGTAGAAAAACCAGACCATTCAGACAGAATAGTCTTAGACTACAGACACTTAAACAGTCATACATGCACATATGCTATACAAAACTCACATAGCACAGCACTGATGAACAATATAGTGCGTAAAAAATACAAAACAACACTGGACATTTCCAATGGTTTCTTTTGCCAGAATATAGTACCTGCGAGTAGAGACTTAACAAGTTTCAGTGCACTAGGCTCCCAGAAAAAAATCTGTTGTTTGCCCTCAGGGATATAAGAACAGCCCAGGACTGTTCGCAGCTTGTGTTACTGCAATTCTACACGAGATTGACTCTGAAGCATTGTCCTATGTAGATGATATTTATCTTACGGATGATGAATTGGTACAACATTTAAGACGGGTAGCCCACATTGTTGTCGGATTTGCTGAATTTGGTTACAAATTCAACTTAAAAAAAACAAAAATTGCCTTCCTCAGTGTCCGGTTTTTGGGATATGAGCTGTCAAGTGAAGGAAAGAGCCTAGCGCCACAATTCTTAGAAAAATTTGCACAACTGCAACCTCCAAATACGATAAAAAAACTCCAATCTCTATTGGGCTTCCTACATTTTGGCAGAACTTACATTCCAGATTATGCCACACACATTAAACCTTTATATGAGTTAATATGTCCTGATTGCTCAAGTAAATTTTGGACAATTGAACATACACAAATTCTTAGAGAACTGCAGACAGACATGCTTGCAGCACAACATTTACACACGTGGGACAATAAAACACATTTGGTCATCAGAGTAATTGCTGGTGCCATCGGTTTCACCTATGTGACATTTAATGAAGGTGAGACAGTCCCGATTGCATACAAATCACACTTATGCTCAGCGGCAGAACAACGCTTTGCTCCCACTGAGAAAATCCTCACTGCTGTACAAATGGCTGTCATAAAAGAACGACCTCTAGCCCAAGGAAAACGCATTATTGTCGTTTCTCCAATCCCAGCCCTTGAGGCTGTTACAAAAACCAGCGTTCCAAACGCGAAAGCATTACATCCACTTTGGATACAATGGGCCACGTCTTTGACAGCCACTGATGTAGACTACATTTTTGACCCAAAATTACAAACTCAAGAATTTTTGCAGTATGAACTAGAATACCCACTTCCAGCAAATACACCGCCTATAGAACAATATCATAGAGTCATGTACACCGATGGCTCTGCTCAACCTGCAATTGGCACAAAACACCAATATCTGCTGCTTGCGCTGTCGTGAGCGGCTATATGGAGGACAATAAATTCTGTCCCCTACATACATTTACGCAAACCCTAGGGGATTGACTCCACAATTGGCAGTGCTAAAAGCGCTGGTGATGGCACTGGAACATACGGATCCTGCACAGCCACCGATGATTGTTTGTGATTCATATTATTGTGTCCAGTCCTTTAATGAATACCTGCATTACTGGCGCCAGAATGGGTTCAGAGATTATAAAGGCAACACCATTAAACACAGACTTCTGTGGGGAAAGTAGCAGATCTAAAAGAGACGCTACCAAATGTCCATGTTGTACACATACTTGGACACCAGTGCGTTGGAATACACATTGTTGGGAATACATTGGCTGATGAAGCCACAAAGTCAGCAGTGGCTGTGGTTTCTGTTGCTGCAGTAACTTGCTTGAGTTCAAAACCGGACGCAGATATATGGGCTGCCGTGACAGCTACGGTGGATGGTACGCCCTATCCAAAAGGATTTCCTGTCAAATATTCCTACCGCATGGGAGGTATGCTGAACACAGAGGTTAAGATACCAAGCGTAGGCGTACGGGATATTCCCAACAGAGATATAAGATCACAATTAATTAAAGCAGCACATGACGGGGTGGCGGCTACAATTTCAATCTTACAAGCCTGCTATTGGTGGCCAGGCATCTACAAATAGACCAAGCAGTATGTCCTTTGCTGTGACATCTGCCAGCAAATCAAAGTTTCCACTGCAAAACGCCCGCCGCAGACACCCCTCTTGATTTCAAATAAACCATTACAATGTGTGTACTTGGACCATTGCGGTCCCCTAACACCGGATAGTGCATACAAGTACATATTAGTCGCTGTTGATTCCTGCTCTCGATTTTTATGGGTGTGGCCACAACGCTCGGCTGACGCTCAGACTGTTATTAAAGATTTGCAAGTCTTTATCAGTACATATGCGGTTGCAGCTTTCCACTCGGACCAGGGCCCTGCTTTCGCCTCAAGGGCATTCAGGGACACCATGGCTTCGTTGGGGGTCTAATTCCAGTACTCGTCTCCATTTCATCCCAGGGGAAATAGTGTCGTGGAGTGATTAAACCATGATTTAAAGCAATCCTTAACAGCCAGAGTCTTAGGTATGGTCGTAGTTGGCTTAATCACCTGTATGGAGTTCAGAGAGCACTTAACAATCTGCCTAGAAGGTCCCTGGGGGGTTGTACTTCATATGAGAGTCTGTTCGGAACTCAAATCTATGTTCCTGATCTTGATGGTCCTGGCGTGGAGGTGCCAGAAACACCTTTTGACATAAATGAACGTGTCACTGTTTTTACAGGACTTGCAACAGTTCCGTGATGACAATTCTTCTATTAGTGTTGCCTCCACAGGAATCAAGGATGTACCTGTAACACCTACCAGCTGGATTCCCAGGGTTGGGGATCTAGTACGTGAAAAAGGAAAAAGGTTGCTGTGAAAAAGGAATTTGTCCCTTCCTATCGAGCACCAGTCCCCGGCTTCGGGGATACACGGTACCAGAACTGTAATTCTACCGCCGTTGGCAGGTGCCAAAGAAAATCGTTTTGTCTCCATCTACAATGTCAAACTACAACATGTGGCCGATCCTGCACAGCAGACCAAGAAGAACACCCGGTTGTTCCCAAATCCCTCTCACTACTGGTCAAGCCGTTCCTCTACAAGTTGTAAGCAGCAACACCGACAACTCACCAAGCGTGGGGAGGGTGGAAAATGATCTTGCATTAGTTCCACTAACATCAAATAATACAGAAATAGTTGATCGCTTCGATACAGCTTCAACACAAACGGATGGTCCGATTTATTCTGTATCACCGTGAGAAACACCAGCTCCACCAATGAACACAACTCCAGCTTTTGCACAAACTTCTTCTGGATATTTTGCCGACATCAATGATGACATCTCTGACTCATTCGCCTCTTCGACACCTGAACTGTCAAACACACGTAAGCTAATGAACTGGCTTAAAATAACATATTTTGTTTTTCAATGGAACTATCTATGGCTTTCCTTCACAGTACTAGCTTTCCTACTTTGGATTGGTTTTGTTATCACTTTCTTTATATTAATACATGGTAATTTTCTTCCTGAGAAATTAACAGTTGAACTGGTGGATGAGGTCCTAAAACCACATTTTTGATCACATAAGGTCCGGAGAGACTTATCTTTTGTGAACATTTCCGCAATACCAATTCCTGATGGGATTGTTTGGGATAAAGTCATATTTGATATTTACGGTCCCACAGAAGTTATTCAAATGCCCTATGTGTTTAAACTATCAATTAATTATATTCTAATACCAGGCATTGTTTCTGATGGTTGGGATGTGAAAACAGTTGATTCTATGATGACTGAATTGCAGTATTATACTGTATTTGAAAACAAATATGTTTATCAATCTAAAGAAAATTATGGTGATATGTTTTGCTATAATTATTATGGGCACTGTTGGACCTGGCTTTTTGACAGGGACATCCCCAAACTTTTTGCCTCCTCCCTCCTATTTTTTCTGACCTGTTGTTGTTGGCTTTTGACCTCTGGGCACTTTACCACCGCTAACCAGTGCTAAAGTGCATATGCTCTCTGTGTAAATTGTACTATTGATTGGTTTATCCATGATTGGCTATTTACTTTACTTGTAAGTCCCTGGTAGAGTGCACTACATGTGCCTAGGGCCTGTGGATTAAATGCTACTAGTGGGCCTGCAGCAATGGTTGTGCCACCCACTTCAGTAGCCCCCTAACCTTGTCTCAAGCCTGCCATTGCAAGGCCTATGTGAGCAGTTTCACTGCCACTTCGACTTGGCATCCAAAAGTACTTGCCAAGCCTAGAACACCCCTTTTTCTACATATAAGTCGCCCCTAATGTGTGTCCTAGGTAACCCCTAGAGCAGGGTGCTGTGTGGGTAAAAGGCAGGACATGTACCTGTGTAGTTATATGTCCTGGTAGTGTAAAACTCCTAAATTCGTTTTTACACTACTGTGAGGCCTGCTCCCTTCATAGGCTAACATTGGGGCTGCCCTCATACATTGTTGAAGTGGCAGCTGCTGATCTGAAAGGAGCAGGAAGGTCATATTTAGTATGGCCAGAATGGTAATACAAAATCCTGCTGATTGGTGAAGTCGGATTTAATATTACTATTCTAGAAATGCCACTTTTAGAAAGTGAGCATTTCTTTGCACTTAAATCTTTCTGTGCCCTTCAATCCACATCTGGCTAGGTTTAGTTGACAGCTCCTTGTGCATTCACTCAGACACACCCCTCAAACACAGGGTACTCAGCCTCACTTGCATATACCTGCATTTTGAATGGGTCTTCCTGGGCTGGGAGGGTGGAGGGCCTGCCCTCACACAAAGGACTGCCACACCCCCTACTGGGACACTGGCAGACAGGATTGAACTGAAAGCGGACCTGGTGCATTTCTTAGACACTCTTTGAAGTCACCCCCACTTCAAAGGCACAATTTTGTATAAAACAGGGCCTCTGCCCTACCTCATCAGACACTTGCTGGAGAAGAAACCTGAACCAGAAACTACATCCTGCCAAGAAGAACTGTCTGGCTGCTCAAAGGACTCACCTATCTGCTTTCTCCAAAGGACGGCTGCCTTGCTGTTGGCCTGCTGCCTTGCTGAACTCTTGTCTGTCTGTAAAAGTGCTCTCCAAGGGCTTGGATAGAGCTTGCCTCCTGTTCCCTGAAGTCTCAGGACCAAAAAGACTTCTCTTTTTCACTTGGACGCTTCGTGCGCCGAAATTTTCTACGCACAGCTTGTTCCGCGGCAAGAGAAAAACGCCGCACACCGACGCTGATTGACGCAACGCCTTCGGGACGACCGGAACTTCGACGGGAGGCCTGCCGTGAGAGCGAAACTTCGACACACAGCCCTGCGGAAAGACGCACAGCCGGAAAACAAGCAGGAGAATCCACGCACAGACCCGGGACATCTGGTAATCCCCACGATCCACAGAAAGAGACTGTCCGCGCGCCGTAAACCGACGCACGACTTCCCCGCGTGAAAAATAACGACGCAAGTCCGGGTGTGCTGGGGAGAAATCTACGCACACACCATTTTTCCACATATCTCTTCTTCTGCGGCCCTTTGCAGAGTTTTTCCACTCCAAACCAGGTACTTTGTGCTTGAAAGAGACTTTGTTTGCTTTTTAAAGACTTAAGACACTTTATATCACTTTTCAGTGATATCTTTACAAATTCATATTGCTTCTTTGATCGTTTTGACCTGCAAATACCCAGATAAATATTATATATTTTTCTAAACACTGTATGGTGTATTTTTGTGGTGTTATATTATGGTATTGTGTGATTTATTGCACAAATGCTTTACACATTGCCTTCTAAGTTAAGCCTGACTGCTCGTGGCAAGCTACCAGAGGGTGGGCACAGGCTAATTTTGGATTGTGTGTGGCTTACCCTGACTAGAGTGAGGTTTCTTGCTTGGACAGAGGGCAACCTGACTGCCAACCAAAAACCCCATTTCTAACAGGCACCATTTCATACATAGAGCGAGCAGCCCCAAAACTGTTTTTAATTATACACAATGGGAACATTGTCTGGCTTCACCACAAGGGAGTTCCAAAACATATTCTGAAAAGCTTACATATTTTTCTGGGCATATTGTAAAAAATGCTGATTCATATTATCTTAACTTGCCTCCTACTAAAGATATACATATACTATTGACGAATACGAAATTGTTATATTCAGAATCCTTTGTTTCCCGGTTGTCTATAGAAGGCTATGAATATTGGCTGAAGTCGATTGACTTGAAAAGTGTATGGGGAACTAGACAGTGACAAATAAGGGAGAAGGAAGCTTTATTCAGAGCATGCCTGATGCCTGTACAAATGATATTCTTAAATGAAACAGTCCAACAAACAAGTTGTTTAGGCTTAGCAAAGATCAAAGAATTAAACCCGCCCAGTATAACTGCCCCTGCAAAGTTTTATAAATGGCAAAAATATATAAATGCAACTGAAAAGCAGCTCGACGAATGGGTCCAGAATGGTACATTTAATGTTTCACTGACACGTCCTGGCGGGTGGTTATTGTGGCCAGTAGATACCAATGAGTGTCACCAACATTTTATCAACTCCTCGCGGGTTTTAGAGCTAATAGGCTGGACTCTCGCTATATATCATCCGAACATGCGGGTATAGTTACAACATATAGTGTAGGGAAACTATGCCAGCAATGGTTAAGAACTTCCTCACTAGATGGGGTTAGAGAATACCTCAATCTCCTGTCTAATAATACTGACTTGCAGGACTTCCTGTTAGGCCCCAGAAAACACTGCAGAAAGGGTTTCTTATATGAAGTACATAATGACATTTCGAAGCTTTCCTAACAAGAAGCTGCTGCGCGGTTAAGGCAAATAGACCAGGAAAATCTGAAAAAGGCATTGGCTGTTGTAGATAATGGGATTAATACCCTGTCCAACTGGATATACACCTTAAATTACATTGTCTCTTCTGCTATAGACATCATACAAACAGATATGTCTTCATTACACCATGGACAGAGTCAGCTAAGGTCCATCATGCAGTCTGGTTGGACACTTCAAACATTGAAGGCAGGTCGAGTTGCCTGGCAGCATGTCAGCGCAAGGGAATTATTTTCTTCCTTTAATTTAACGCGACAACAACAACTAATGGCTAAGAAGGAAGCAACTTATGTCATGCTAAACATCGAGAAATTAGAAAAGTTGCCTTTTACTGTGGCTGAAATAACATCTGCTGAGTGGCTAATACACGGGGTCATCAATCTGCCTATTTCTACACTTCAATTCACCTCCTGTTTAAAACACATTCCGGTAGGCAGATATGAAAGGCTGGAAGATAGTTATATCCATGAGTTGTGGGAGCTTCCCTTCTCATACAAATGTCTCAGTGGCATGAAAGAAGTCTTTCATAGCGGTTGTGAATGTGAGACTTCAGTCAGCCATTCCATGGTTTGTAAACAGCTGTCCTTGCATGGGGTGTGTAACGCGTCTGCAGCAAACTTGGCTTGTTATCTGAAGGGAGTTCCAGTCCCCTTGATTAAACCTACGCTACAGGTGGTTTCAAACGACAGCTCTGTCCTCCTCAACGGTGAAGACTGTTGTGGGATGCGAGCCGGAATAGTTTATGTTGTTTCCGTCTCTAAGGTCGTTACATGCTGCGGGAACGTACTCCCCCCCCCCACTAAGATAAAAGAAGTAGCTGACATTTGGCCTCACATTGCTACTTCAAATGTGAATTTTGCAAGTTGAGCAGACTCAAGGCTTTATTGTTTCAAAAGCATGTGGCCCCTACATCTGCACGTGAGACCTACGCACTTCAGGTAGCAAGGTCGTCAGCAGAAATACAGTCCCTTTCAAGTACTAACTTTCCAAGACACTTTGGTGAACTCATGGGACGGATATTTAATGTGACAAGTACAACTGGAATCGCACATTTCTTTAAAGCTGTTGGTTCTGGTTTCATTCACTCCTTCTCTTCCATATTCGGTTTAATACCATCAGCTATCCACTCAATGTTTTCTAGTATTTTCGGGGGATTTCCAATAACTTTGGCTTTATTAGTTGGCATCCTGCTGTTGCTATTTTTTATGCGCAATGGCTGTCCCGCCGCAACAAGGAGGAATGAAAGAGCTTCCATCAGCGCAGCTGTGTCGTGAACACATGATGCAGTATTTTGGAACAACACTCCTGGAGCAATTGGAGTGTGGTTGGTCTTTGTCATTCAGACTGGTTGTACATTGTGTGCAGCCAGTGTTTCGGTGCCTCTGGTGCTCTTTCGAACACTCACTGGAAGTTTGTCTTTCTACGCAGCGCTTGCTTTCATTGGATGCTGATCTGTTGATGTTCTCACTGAGGGTTCATTACCAGACATGCGAGTTGAGGTTGCGTTTGCTACGAAAAGCTATTTTTTGAGTTGCCCTTCCTGGAGGATGTGGCTCATGGCTCATCATTGGGCACATCACGGAATGCCGCCTTGGCTGAGGCTATGGAACACAACTGCTCCTTGATCCTTCTTGGTGATGACTTTACAACTTTAACATCGGCCGAAGTGAAAAATTTCCTGTCCTCTATGGTCCCGGAATCAATTGGAACTTTTAAAAAATAACTTTGCCTTTTGAAATTTGGTTTTATGCCACATGTTCATGTTTTAAATTGTCCTTCTACATGCTCACGTGTGCCTTCGACTTGTCGTAATTGACACTGCTTTACACATATATCTTAGGTTGAGGTTTAAGAAGCAATTTTATTTGTCCTTAGGCTTTGAATCACCTTCAACCGACAAGGGGAGGGTGTTGTGTAGCCATTTTGGCCATAGCTCCATGCACGTTATTTTAACACACTAGGCCAAGCCGCTGTGCACCTTAACCTACATATATTTTATTCGGCTTCATTTTATTATTGTTACAATAGCCACTTTTACGGTCTTGTTTTATTTTCTGTTTATCTAACTGTTTTTGCCAGGGCCAGCACTCTGTTCTCAAACAAGACATTCTTGATCACTCTGTGCTTCTTCCAAGGCTCCAGCACAGTACATTGCCGATGAACGTGGTAGAAGTTTAGTCTCCAACATTCGTAGAAAACACATGTCCTTAAGTAGGGACCTTTTAGCAGAACATCAGCTGTGTTGTTATAAAAACACTTCCTTGTACCTTACACGTTAGAGGGAGATTCCAGCCAGAGAACCACGACTGTATGCTGATTGCTGAATGCTTCGCTACAGATGCTAACGCAGACCGCAGGCATTTTCTCAGGTATGGAGGATGATGTCTTCCCAGGGGAACCTGAAGGGCCGAATTAGAGCTTAACATGCTATGCTCTATCATAGCTTAGGTAGGAGTTAGTCTATTGGCAATAGTGACAATATGATAGCGTTATTCTTATGCTTCACTCTTCTTGTCACAATTTTAATACTGTCATGTTGTGTCGTCCTGGTTATTGCAGCTCACGCTTTGCTATCTATGATGCAGTCGTTTTATTAAACTCATTATTAAAACATATACTGCCTCTGTTTGTCATTTATATATGAGACTAAATGTAACTGAGAGAAATGGATGAGACCTCAGTGACCACGGCTTCCCTGAGAAACCAAGTATGTCATGCGCTCGGCTGCCCAGTCATCCCTATCCTTGGGTAGGGATGAGGCACTGTTAGTTAGCCGGAGCAAAACCCGGATTGGAGCTTCAGGCGTCACCAGCAGTGGATTAGACGTAGTCTCCCACACTGCGGGCGATTCTGCCACTCAAAATCCAGTAGTCTCATTAAAATAATGAGTGCCTACGAGACAATGGATTGTAATACCCATTTAGAACACTGGCAGAGCACAGTAATCAATATAAAAATAAAACAAAAGAGAAGACAAGGACAAGTAAGACATCACAGCAGACGGTGTTACAGATGTCTTCTTATTTATTACTCAAGAATGCCTCAAGGCTCAGCCCTCACAGCCCTCACAGCCCTCAGAGTGACCAGGTTCACTTTCCTCACAGGGACATCCTAAATGAGCTTCCAGAGCACAAGGGGCAAACCAAAGGGACAAAAGCGAGGAGGGGTGACCACAACAGAGAAGGTACCATGTAACAAATAGTCAATAAGATAACTAGAGACACAAACACAATAATTTACAACAAAAACACACAACCAGCGCTTGCATATGAGATCTGAACAAGAATATTGGACTAATACCACTATCTCTGCTGCCATTTCCTTATCACTTACTGCAGCTTCAAGTATACCTCGTATAGCATAACCTTCTAAATCTATAGATTACATTCAAACTACCATAAATTTTATATCATCAAATCACTGTAATGGACACCGGTCACTAATACTAGGGAGGCAGACAATAAGAAATGCCCTGGCGGAATGCCTGGTAACGTCTCCAGGTTACCACTACTGGGACACAGTTGCCAAGGATTACAAGAGGGTCCACTCAGAAATTAGGAATAAGAGGCGGAATCACTGCGCCAAAGGCTGGGTCCAGCAGGGCTTCGTTGCACATGACAGGTTGGGGGCTGCGCCTGCCCGAAGTCGAGACCTATTGACGCTGCCAAAGCTTGTTTTACTTCTTATGTAGTTTCAGCTACGCACTGAAGTCCACAGATGACATTGCGCGTTCCACAGTATGTTTCCTGAGTTACAAATTGTAAGAAAGCAGATTACTAGCTGAGGAGATGAGGAGATAAGGTTACAAACTTGTAAGGTACAAAGCTAAGTTCACTGAATAAACCTGGTCTCAACTGCAGCAGCCAGGCTAAAGTTATGCACAAACTATTAAAATTATAACATTAACCCAAAGGTAAAATTAAGTACAGACAACGTCAAAGGCACAGGATAGGTTTTGAAGACAGCACATATAATAGTTCAAGGGACTAATACACTATCCGGAGACACTATGGCGGTCATTCTGACCGCGCCGCCCGCCATAGGGTTACCGCCATATGGCCGCTCCGCGGTCAAAAGACCGCGGCGGCCATTCTGGCTTTCCCGCTGGGCCGGCGGGCGACCGCCAAAAGAGCGCCCGCCGGCCCAGCGGGAAAGGCCCTGCAACAAGGAAGCCGGCTCCGAATGGAGCCGGCGGAGTTGCAGGGGTGCGACAGGTGCAGTTGCACCCTTCGCGATTTTCACTGTCTGCTAAGCTTTACCGCCGCGGTCAGAATGGGCTGGGAAGCACCGCCAGCCTGTTGGCGGTGCTTCCGTGGTCCCCGGCCCTGGCGGTCTTGGACCGCCATGGTCGGAATGACCCCCTATGTATGGTTGTGAGGCTTGGTGTGCCTTCCATATCTCACAGGTTTTTAATATGAGCATCCCTGAGCAAAGTAACAGGGACATATGTTACTAGGGATGTGAAACCTAGTAATGTGTAACAGATAGGTTCATTATGAGACCCTTTTTAGATCAGGGAGTGGAAAGACATCTAAAATGAAATGTAAATAAATCACAGAGGAACAAAGGCAGCCAAATCCCCCTCAACCCATGCAAAACTGATTTATTTGTCTAAAGCATCTCACATGATAGGTTCTGCTTAGTTCATCGAAGAACCTTGCATAATCACATGAAATATTGATTAAATCAAAGGAATTGCCCTGAATACAACTACAGAAATTAAAGCTCAATGACGAAGAGTGGAGGGCTTGTGTTTCAAGAGCCTTTCCTCCCTCCAGTTTGTAAAGCACTACATCCACCTGTGCTTCATTCCCTCTTTTGGAGTGATTAGGAGCTCCTATTAATAGGCGATGTATAAACCGAGTCAGATTTACAAATAACTGATTACGTAAATGTACCTGTGATTAATTCATTAATTTAATATTTTTTACTTCAGCAGTCATGTACTTTGCCTTAGGACTTAATCACAAGTCTGGCGCTAATTTGGTGCCCTGATTGCACGCTCTCAGTTTGCAATACCAGTGGTAATCAGCAGGTGAAGTGAGAAATTACGTCACCAATCAGGGCCCGGCGTTGAAGATACTGTGATAGTTGTGCGTGTTTTTCTCCTGTCCCAAGGTGCACAAACATGGAATATGCACTATTTGCCCACAAAATTTGAGGCAGGTTTTACTTGGTGAAAATGACCAGGCAAAAATCCTCAAAAGCACAATAAGGGGAGAGTGCCCAACCTATGGCCTCATTTAAAGTTTGCGGCCGTGGTACTCCATCACAAACATTGCAGAGCACCCTGTCTGCCAGACTGACAGTCTGCCTGCTTTACTTCGAGTCAGGAAGACCCTCATGTTTCCGCCGGCCAAGCTACTCTATATTGATGGCCACATGGGCATTGGGCCATCAGCGTTAATACCGCAGGTCATCCACACGATTTAGGGCAGACCTGTGCCACACTTTTTGGTGCTTAGGACTGTTAGAAAAAGCATAGAAGTCCTAAACAGAAAAGAAATACAAATAACTTGCATACCCTGGGAGAAAAGTCCCAGGGTTTCAGGGTCATTGTTTTTTTGATTTACAAAAACAACTCTCAGTTTGTTTTTGATCAAAGTGGTAATTGGCTACATGAAACATGGCAGCTGCTCAGAAAATATTCAGTGCCTTCGGAGAAACATTTGTGGCTGCGGCTTCTCTAAAGCTATAGAGATGTTCACTAGGCAGGCAGAGGTCTGTGAATTCGGAGGCTGTAGTCTGGCATGGCAGCATAGCATGGCCTGCCACTGCAACAACAGAACAGAGTACAGCCAGGTTCTAAATGACCACTTAGGGCCTGATTTAGATATTAGCAAATGGGTTACTCCATCACAATGGCGACGGATATCCCGTCCACGAAATCTAAATCCCAAAGAAAGGGAAAATTACGTGCCATCGCCAAGGGTGTGCAGACCCTGGGGGTCTATGGCAGGCGGAGCACCCACTGTCGGAAACAGTGGGAGAACCTGAGCTGCTGGGCACGGAAGACCGCGGAGGCCCAGCTGGGGATGGCCTCTCAACGAGGAAGGGGTGCCCGTCGGACACTGACCCCCCTGTTGGCCCGCATACTGGCAGTGGCCTACCCTGAGCAGGATGTGCGCTTAAGGGATTCACAGCGGCCACAAGGAGGTGAGTACAGTGGGTATCGTTACATATTTTGGATGGTGGGGTGGTATCCAGGTGGTGGATGTGTGTTAGTGGGTGCCCCTAAGTCCAGGCCAGACATTGCAGCATGGGTCATCTGAAGGGCAATGGGTGTATGGCAAATAAAGGTAACCTAGCTTGTTAGCAGTCCATTGCAGGCAGGTAGGTCCAGGAGTGCTGCAGTTGGCGGTGTGTGGTCCTTATCTTGCCTTAGTAACTAGCCATATCACTGGTAGTGCAATGCATAGTGCTTAAGCCTGTTCCTGTGTGTGACGGTGATGTGTATGCCAATAGTGGTGTTGGTGTAGTCATTGACCCAGTGTATCCTTTGTCTCTCTCCCCCTCTTTCTTGTTTCGTCATCCTGTCTTTGTGTGCATTAGCATAATTTGGCGGAGGAGCAGGGGCACCGGTGACAGAAGGAGTTGCATCCCACAGGACCCAGGAGGCAGAGTCCACAGACGCCGAGGGAACCAGTGGTATGGAGGGCGAAGGGAGCACCACGGCGGAGCCTGGAGGAGACAACACAGACTCAGGTACCTCCTCCGATAGAAGCTCCTTGATGGTGGCGGACACTTCTGTGACCACCCCAGCTGCAGGTACTGCCGCCACTCCCGTACCATCACCGCCCTCCCAGCAGCCCCTCAGCAAGTTGCCCATGCCCGCTCACCCAGGAGGGTGGGCATCTTCTTCGCCCCAGGCACCTCAGGACCTGCCCCAGTGAGCCCTGCTGCCCTGAGTAAGGAGGCTATTGACCTCCTATTGACCTCCTGAGATCCATCTCTGTAGGGCAGTCAACCATTAGGAATGCCATCAAGGGGCTGGCAACCCAGATGCAGCAATGCAATGCATTCCTGAAGGGCATTCACAGTGGATTGGTGGCCCAAGACAGAGATCGATTCAGGGTCTGGCCTCCTCTCTGATGGCATCCATTGTCCCTGTTTCTATCATCCCCCCCCTCCAACTACCACTTCCTAGTCCCATTCTCCTAAACCCCAACCAACCCAGGCACACATACAGACAAGCATGCACACAAGACAACACACAAGACTGGCACAGGCAAACACAAGCATGACACTTCATCACACAAGCACTCATGCAAACACCATACAGTTGCAGACACAACATCCACTGCCTCCACTGCCTCCCTTTCCTCCTCCTCCACTTCCCTCCCAGTCATGTCCATACTCACACCTGCACGCACTACATCAACATCCACCACCAGCACCACCACAGCAAGCAGCACACACACCTCACTAGCAGACACTTCCACAACAGCCATGCACGTGTCTCCTCTGTCCTCTCCCACCCTGTCTGTCCCCCCTCCTAATGGACACAAACGCAAACACTCACACAACCAACACCCATCTACCTCACATAAGCCCATGCACCTGCACCCAAATCCAGCAGACATACACCACCTACAACCACTCCCTCTAACTCCACTCCCATCACTCCTGCCTCCTCCCGCCCTACCGTCCCAAAAAAGCTTTTCCTTGCCCAACTTGACCTCTTCCCTCCCCCTCCACCCTGCCCTGCCCGTACGAGCAGGGTACCAAAGACCCAACCCAGCACCTCAGCCAAACAGTCCACGAGGACAGTGGTGGCACCACCTACTCATGGTGGTAAGGATACCACACCTCCATCAAAGAAGGGGAAGGAGTCTGCACCTCCATCGAAGAAGGGGAAGGAGCCTGCACCTCCACGCATAAAGGGGAAAGACCCTGCACCTCCAGGCAAGAAGAGGAAGGAGCCTGCACCTCCATCCAAGAAGGGGAAGAATCCATCCACCCCTGCCAGGAAGGGTAAGGAATCTACGCCCCATGTAATGGAGGAGACAAAGCCCTCTACCCCAGCGGAGGCTGTCAGGGTGACACCTCCACCACCACCAGCTGTCACAAGGCCCCCACTGCCAGTTGAGGAAGTGCAGCCACCACCAGCTGCAGAGCTGCCCAGGAGGCACCTCCATCCACCACCACACTGCAGCCAAGAGCAACTGTAGAGGCTGCCCAGGAGGCACCTCCATCCACCACCACACTGCAGCCATCACCAACAGCAGATTCTGCCCAGGAGGCACCTCCATCCACCAACACACTGCAGCCATCACTGCCAGCTAACATCATGTAGGCCACCCTCCAGGGGATGCTGTATGAGGGGGCCCCCTCCAGAACCAGTGGGGAAGTCACCTACCTGAGAGACTGTGGCCCTGCACTCCCCAGGACAGAGCAATGGGCATGGAGCCCCATCCAGAGCCAGTGGGCTTGTTCCCGCATCCGGCTGAGGTGCCCCTCCCTCCCCCTGAGTTGCCTGCCTACTTGCAAACTGATGCCCCTTCAGAGTTCTATCCGAATGAAGTCATGATTCGGGTTGGGCCTTAGACTGTGCCCTGTGGCCATGTGGGCCCTTTGAACATTGGACTGGCAGTGTCCCTTTGTGTACATGTGCACATATCTGTTTCATTGACAAATTGATACATTTTTAAAATGTTGATTTGAATACAATCACTTTCGTCCATTCCTGTTGTCCTTGCATTATTCTGCCGTGTATTGGGGCAAATTGATTTTTGTGTGCAGCTGGTTGTGTGTATGGTGTGTGTGTATGCCGGGTGTGTGTTGAGCGTGTGTGTGTGTGACACTTTCATTTTCCTCCCCCCTCCCTAGTCTGCTAGGTGGATGTACTCACCGTCGTCTGCATTCGTGTTCCAGGTGGAGCGTAACATAGAAGATCATAGGGAAAACTTGCAGTTCGGGTTCCATGGCAGCATTCTTCTTCCCTGTGTCTCCGATGGTGAGTCAGTTCTCTTCAGTGATGTGTTACAGCCAGGCTTTTGATGGCATTGGTACCGCCCCGGAAAAGGTGGCGGTTTGCAGTGTCTTAATATGGTGGGCAGTACTTTGTCTCCTGCCTGGCTGTTGCTGGCTACCGCCATGGTGAGTGTTGTTTCCGGCCTGGGGGTTGGTGTGGTACATTGGCTGTCCATGGGAGTTCTCACCGCCATGGTCATAATTTGGCGGTATTACTGCCACTTACTGCCACTTTGTCCCATATGTCATGCAGACACTACCTCAGTCCCCTCCTCCTCACATACTGACTAAACTACAACGCCACATAGAGGATTACATCTGGGAAGGGAAAAAGGCGCGCATGGTCAAGAAGCAGACTTATCTACCTTACAAGGTGGGGGGGTTAGGGATCCCTCGTCTTATTCATATGGGACAAAGTGCAGACAAGTAAGAAGCTCTCTAACCGAATCTCCCCTCTCCCTCCGATTCTGGGTAACCCAGATTTTCCCCTCCCTTATCAGGGTCCCAGGTACATAGTGTGGCAGCAGGCAAAGAATTTGTGACCTGTTTGATGAATCTGGCCTCCTGACCTTTACCCAACTCCAACAACACCATGGGAATGCCCGTTGGCAGCATTTAGCCACAGGACACTGGGTTATTCAACCTTCTATCAAGCCTCAAGCAAGCCGTCTCCTGCTCTCATTTGAGAATTTATTTACTAATTAAGGGTTCCGACAAACGCATCCTCTTGGATATATATGCCTTTCATAACAATATACAAACCTCATCTATATCCTCAGCACAGCGCCGCAGGGAGAAGGAATGTGAATGTCCCTTCATGCCTACGGAGTGGTGAGATATCCTCAAGCGGGCTACCTCGTCGGCATGAAGTGCCTCGGGTAACAAGACACTTCTGAAGGTAGTACATTATTGGTACTACACACCAGCAAGAGTGGCCTATTGGAAGAGGGATGGAGATGCATGCCACTGGTGAGGATGCACCCAAGAGGGGACCCTGACGCACCTTCTTTGGCGATGCCCGAAACTTCACTGCTACTGGTCTGAAGTTCTAGACGACATTGACAAAAAGTACAACATAATGATTCCTAGTTTCACACGCTATATTCTCTTGTGCCTTCCAGATGTTTTAAACTAAACTTTAAAATCACCAAGGGGACGGGCTATTACACTGGCTATATGTGCAGCTAAGCAAGTTTTTTTAACGCAGTGGGGCACTTACACTATACCCACACACACTTAGACTGGCTACATGGACTTTGGGACTTAATAGGCATGGAGAGGCTGACGGCCGCAGGTGAAGAAAGACTACCCCAACTTGATAAAACATAGGGTCTTGTTTGTTATACCTCTCACAAGAATTTGTAGAACTTACTTGCCCGCCTATTTACAGGTACTTAACAGAAACATTACCAGCTTAGCTTTACAGATTTCAGAGGAGGATTCTGTGAGACCAGCATTGCACTTAACATACTAACTGCGCTATTGTAGATGCCTACTCAGCGAAATAGGTATTTCTTCTTTCTCTCTCTGCCTTTAACTATGTCTTTCCCTCCTCCCTGCTGTTCCTCACCAGCCACTTGTTGTAGGTGAGTGTTCCATACTGTTTTACAAATGTTAGAAAAATGTATTAAAAAAAGATTTCAACCTAAAACAAGTGAGACCACCTATCAGTATGAACCTTAAACTTTTGAAGTTTAAAAGAAATATAAGGTTAATGACCATGGGCACACTTCGATTAGAACCCTCAACTTTCACTCTGAGGGTCTGAGACTCTAACCACTAGGCCACAGGTAACTCCTTGCAATGCAGTGTTAAGACATGCCTATGACAAGAAACGCACACATGTGAGCAGAAAAAAACTTGAATGTTCCATCCCTAGGATGGCTTAACAGTCAAAACACTAGTAAATAAGCAAACGTACTACTGAGAGGTACTTGGATTTCAACCTCTACCCAACAAAGTCACAGTACAAGAACTTGACCATTAGGTCAGAAATGATTTTGTTCGGTTCTGCATCCAAATGTTACTCTAGCATTCACACTAAACATCTTGCTAGTCTGATTCCTTGAAGTCACTGTATGGAGAGACTATTGCAGTATCAATCCATCTCTCTCCCTCTCTCTCTCTGTCTTCCATCCCCTTATGGGATGGAAGAGAGCAAGGGGAGACAGAAAGTGAGAGTGTGAGAAAAGGCCTCTTTTGACATGGTTTGCCCCCCACCTTTTGCCTGGTAAATGATATAGCCCCAAAGTTGTTAATGCCCAGGGCCCCTGCTAAACAGGTTCCCTGGGCCAGATCTCTTTCCCCAAAACTGTTGTGATGCATTGGCACAATTGGAAAACCCTTAGCTGGCACTATAGGTCCCAAGAAAATGGTACTTAGTGTCCCAGGGCATGGGGTACTAATTGAAGACTCCTGAGGGCAGAAGCACTGATTACGCCACCTTCTAGGGCCATGCAATCAGGTGCTCTCAGCCCTGCCATTGCAGGCTGAGTGTCCTGTTGCAAATCCAAAAGAAAAAATCGACATGGTACACAGCCTGTGTGCCCTGTCCAACATACACTGCAAGCCCTATAGGTGTCACCTTTATGGCAGGTGTTCCAGCCCAAGACAAGATGCACTATATGGTATGTGTGGGCATAGGTGCATGAGCAATATGCCCCCACTGTGTCCTAGCCAAACCTGAGACATAGTGAGTGAACAGAGCAGCCATTTCAAGTGCATGTGCTGGACATTGGTCAGTACGACTTTCACAGCTACATGATGGCTACTCTTAACCCTGGGTTGTTTGGTATCAAACAACTAAGAATGATAAATCCAAACTGATACCAGTATTGTATTTGTTGCAAAATGTACTCAGGGTCCACCTTAGAGGTGCCCCCTCCAAAGCTAACTAACAGTAGCGTAGTTGCTGGCCACTCACTGTCGCGCCGCGCGGTGCGGCGCGAGCCGAGAGCTCGACTTCGACCGGGCGTTCGGCTCGGGCCGCGCACCGCGTTATTAAGACGCGGCGCGCCCCCAGCCTCTCCTGCGCGTTTCGAGGCCCCAGATTTGCTTGGGGCCTCGTTCTTCCTTCTGCCTTTCACTGTCCCAGGGGTCTCTGAACCCTCTTACCTGTTTTTCTTCGTTTCTTTGTCCTTTCTTCTGTTTGCAGTCTGTTGTGTGCCTTTCTTTATGTCTTTTCCTCCTTCCCAGATTCCTGTGCTTTCCCAGCATTCCTTGTTCCCTATTCTCTATGGTTCCTCTACTATTCTGTTCTATATATTGTTTCCCTATCTAAGATGGTGTCCTTTTACTTCCTGTAGGTCACTTCCTGTTTGTTGGTATATAAGGGCTGTGTTTTTTCTCTTTCCTTGCGCTGCAACACTTTCTGCTCAGTTGGTGTCTTCGCTCCTGATTTCCTTGCCTTTTGGTTTTGGACTCAGCATTCTGTATTTTCTGATTTTTGCTCCTTTTGGATTCCTGTTTGTTGTTCTTGTTTTTCTCCAGGACTTTTCCTGTTTGGAGGTTTTTCCCCTTGGAAGGGGTTTTTCCCTCTGGCGCTACTTTCTGAAGGGCACGGTCTGTTCTTGGTGTCTCCATTGCCTACAGCACCGTGGCTACCAGAAAGAGTCGCCCCTTTTTGGGCCAAAGCCGAACATTGAAGATTCACGCCACCAGATCTGCAAATTCCAGGCGCAAGCAGCACGTGAGTCGTGACAGATTGCAGCGCACAACCATTCCGACGTCCTCAAACACCATGGATAATACAGTGGCGGCTGCTGCAGATCCGGAGCAATCTCTGTTAACCACGATTCAACAACAAGCCCAGGAGTTGCAACAACTACGTAATGAAAATGCTGCGTTACGACAGGCTTTGGCCCTCCGCACCAGTGATGTTCCGACAATCTCCGCTTCTACCCCTTGTTTCTCTGGTGAACCAACCAAGCTTCGCGAGTTCTTGGATGCTTTAACGGTGTATTTCGCCTTCCGACCTACTCAATTCTCCCACGACAGGACCAAGGTGGGTTATCTTATCAGTGCCTTATCCGGCCCAGCCTTGGCCTGGGCAACCCCGATGGTGTCCTCCGACGACCCTGTATTGTCAGACTATTCCGCCTTTGTGAGTCGCTTCAAACAAATGTTTAGCCGTCCTGGATTGGAAGCCTCCGCTGAAGAAGCCTTGTGCGACATCCAACAAGGCTCCCAAGACGTCCTGCAATATATAACCCGTTTCCGTCAGCTGGCGGCAGAGACCACTTGGGTGGAACGTACTCTGGTAACATTATTTCGTAGAGGACTCAAAGAAGAAATAAAGGATGAACTAGTGCATTCTACCAGAGCGGAAGATCTTCGTGGCCTGATGGATCAAGCACTGTCCATCGAATATCGTCTTCAGGAACGGAGATCGGAAAAGAAAAGGAGTAGAGGGTTTACCCAACCAAGTAGCTCCCGTGCATACCTACAGCGTTCCGAGGAACCTCGCACTCCTGCTAGAGACATCGAAGGGGAACCCATGCAGGTGGATACTACCCGAGGTCCGCTCTCTGCTAGTGAACGAGAAGACAGACGCAAGAGAGGGTTGTGCCTGTATTGTGGTTCTGCTGGTCACATACTCCGTACCTGTCCAGTACGTCCGTCCAGACCTTCGGGAAACGCCACCTCCCGTCCTCTGTAAGAAGGGAGGGGACGGGATCTACAGCTATACCTTCCATCAGCTCCTTTAATGACAATACAACTGCCTTGTTCATCTTTCCTGTCCTGTTACAACTTCCTAACGGTCGTCAAGAAAAGACTATGGCATTACTAGACTGTGGTGCTAGTGGTATATACATGGACAAGACATGGGCTGCTGCTAACCTAGTTCCTACTCAAGCAAAAGAAGTACCCGAACAGGTACACACTGTGGATGGATCTTTGATATCCTCTGGTCCTGTAGACACCACTACCCTGATGTTAAGTCTACAGGTGGGAAACCATCAAGAACACATCTCCTTCGATCTTATTACGTCCCCTAACCATACCATCATTCTTGGAATTCCGTGGCTCATTAGACATAACCCATATATAAATTGGGTTACCCGGACAGTCTCTTTGTCTTCGCAATTTTGTCACGAGAACTGTTTTACTTCCGACAAGTATTGGTCTCCGAAAAGATCCTTAGCTACTGAAGGTGCCACTGGTATGTCCATTAATACGGTCCAAGGGGTCCCAGACCACTATTTGGAGTTTCAGGATATTTTCCAAAAACCGTCAAAACCTGTGCTACCTCCACATCGAGAATATGATTGTGCATTTCCATTAGAACCCGGCACAATTGTTCCTTTTGGGAGGATGTACTCCCTCACGGAACCCGAAAGGGAAGTTCTAAAGGAGTATCTGGACGAAAATATACAGAGTGGTCTTATTGTTCCATCGTCGTCTCCGGCTGGGGCCCCTCTCTTTTGTGCCCAAGAAGACTAAGGATCTTCGTCCGTGCCTGGATTTTCGAGGTCTGAATAAAATCACCATTAAAGATCGTTATCCTTTGCCTCTCATCAGGGACATACTGGAAGCAATCAGAGGGGCCCAACGTTTTACTAAATTGGATTTACGAGGAGCCTACCACCTTTTACGCATAAGAGAAGGCGACGAATGGAAGACAGCATTCAGGACCCCATTTGGCCATTTTGAATATAGGGTTATGCCGTTTGGTCTTACTAACGCCCCGGCAATCTTCCAGAGATTTATGGACTCAGTGTTTTCAGACCTACTTAATCAGACAGTCGTGATCTACCTAGATGACATTCTTATTTATTCTAGAAATCCTGAACTCCATACTTCCCATGTGAAACAAGTTCTTCAAAGACTTCGTGATCATCAACTATTTTGCAAACCAGAGAAATGTGAGTTCGACATAACGGAAGTCAAATATCTGGGCTATCATTTAAGTCCCACCGGCATAGCTATGGACCAAGAAAAGGTACAAGCTATCCTAGAGTGGCCTTCTCCTTCTACCATAAAAGAAACACAATGTTTCCTAGGTTTAGCAAACTTCTATCGACAATTCATTCTAGACTTTGCCAGTCAGACTAGCCACATAACTCACACCTTAAAGAAGGACAATTTAAAGAAGGGATTTGTCTGGACTGAGGCTGCTGAAGCAGCCTTTCAAAGCTTAAAGAGAGCCTTCACCCAAGCCCCCATCTTAAGACATCCAGATACCACCAAGCAATTTATAGTAGTAACTGATGCTTCTGAGAGAGCCATCGGAGCTGTCTTACTCCAACGACAAGAGGATGATGGCCTTGAACATCCTGTTTTCTATTTGTCTCATATCCTTTCCACAGCTGAACAACATTATTCCGTACTTGAAAGGGAATTATTGGCTCTGAAAACAGCCTGCCTTGAGTGGAGGCAGTTTCTGATGGGTTCCAAGGAACCATTTGAGGTGAGGACGGACCACCGTAATTTACAATGTTTAAGAAATTTTGTATGCCAGAATAGTCGTCAGGCCCGCTGGGCCTTTTTCTTCAGTCAGTACGATTTTTATATTACATATATTCCAGGATCCCAAAACATTCTGGCTGATGCTCTGTCTCGCCGATATCCAGAGTGTTCTCCTTCCTCATCCCAGTATCTTCTAGAACCCAGTAAGATCATTGGAGTGGCTCAGTCTTTCTTGGAAGAAGTACAACAAGAATACGCCAACCAATCGGACCATGACATAGAAGAACTAAGACCATTATTGTACAAGAAACAAGGATATTTTTATTACCAAGACCTGATATTCCTCCCTACAAACAAGGTGCAAAAGAAAGCATTACAAATGTGCCATGATTCCCCTGTAGCTGGTCACAGAGGCATCAAAGCCACACAAGAATTACTTTCACGATTTTTTTGGTGGCCTACCTGGAAACTGGATGTGGAAAGATACGTTCAGGCCTGTCCCATATGTGCCCAAGTCAAAATACCTCACACCAGACCGGCAGGATTACTACAACCTTTGCCTGTTCCATCGGCCCCATGGCATACTATCTCTACTGATTTTATGTGTTCGCTCCCACCATCAGCAGGAAACCGGGTTATCATGGTCACAGTGGATTCTTTCACAAAGATGGCTCATTTCACTGGCCTAAAAAAGCTGCCTACTTCCCAAGAACTAGGTCAAATATTCATAGATCATGTCTTCCGTCTCCATGGACTTCCACATACCATAATCTCTGATAGAGGACCTCAGTACATCTCCCGATTTTGGAAGCATTTTTGTAAAACACTGAATATGAATAGAGCCCTGTCTTCAGGGTTCCATCCTCAGACCAACGGACAGACTGAGCGTCTGAACCAAGGACTAGAGCAATATCTTCGATGCTTTTGCAATTCTACCCAAAGTAACTGGAGCACTTACCTCTCTTTAGCTGAATTTTCCTACAATAACTCAGTCCATAGTGCCTCCAAGGTCACTCCCTTTTTCTGTTCCTATGGTTTTCATCCTACCTCCTTCCCTACTTCTCCACAATCCAACTCTCCTCTACCTGCTATTAACTATTTCTCCAAACGCCTTCTCCAACTCCATAAACTAATTCAATCTAATTTGTTACATACCAAGAGGTATATGAAGAAGGCTGCAGACAAGAGACGTACAACCAATCCAAATTATCATCTGCAAGATAAAGTCTGGCTCTCCTCCAAATTCTTGCCCTCACGTCTCTCTCAAAACAAGTTCACACCTCGTTACTATGGGCCTTTCCGTATTCTCCAGTTGGTCAATCCTGTCACTGTCCGTCTTCACTTACCCCATACATGGAAGATCCATCCGGTTTTTCATGTTTCTCAGCTTAAACCTTATGTGCCTGATCCTTACTCACGTCAGTTTCCTTGTCCACCTCCTGTCCTTGTGAATGATGCTCCTGAATATGAAGTGCAGGAAATCTGTGACTCTCGTCTTTTTCATAAACGACTTCAGTATCTGATTCATTGGAAGGGTTATCCTCTCAGTGAATGTTCATGGGAAGATGCCTCTTCCGTTCACGCTCCTCTCCTGACTCAACGCTTTCACTGTTTATTCCCTCTTAAACCTGGGCCTTCGGGAGGGGGACCTACTGTCGCGCCGCGCGGTGCGGCGCGAGCCGAGAGCTCGACTTCGACCGGGCGTTCGGCTCGGGCCGCGCACCGCGTTATTAAGACGCGGCGCGCCCCCAGCCTCTCCTGCGCGTTTCGAGGCCCCAGATTTGCTTGGGGCCTCGTTCTTCCTTCTGCCTTTCACTGTCCCAGGGGTCTCTGAACCCTCTTACCTGTTTTTCTTCGTTTCTTTGTCCTTTCTTCTGTTTGCAGTCTGTTGTGTGCCTTTCTTTATGTCTTTTCCTCCTTCCCAGATTCCTGTGCTTTCCCAGCATTCCTTGTTCCCTATTCTCTATGGTTCCTCTACTATTCTGTTCTATATATTGTTTCCCTATCTAAGATGGTGTCCTTTTACTTCCTGTAGGTCACTTCCTGTTTGTTGGTATATAAGGGCTGTGTTTTTTCTCTTTCCTTGCGCTGCAACACTTTCTGCTCAGTTGGTGTCTTCGCTCCTGATTTCCTTGCCTTTTGGTTTTGGACTCAGCATTCTGTATTTTCTGATTTTTGCTCCTTTTGGATTCCTGTTTGTTGTTCTTGTTTTTCTCCAGGACTTTTCCTGTTTGGAGGTTTTTCCCCTTGGAAGGGGTTTTTCCCTCTGGCGCTACTTTCTGAAGGGCACGGTCTGTTCTTGGTGTCTCCATTGCCTACAGCACCGTGGCTACCAGAAAGAGTCGCCCCTTTTTGGGCCAAAGCCGAACATTGAAGATTCACGCCACCAGATCTGCAAATTCCAGGCGCAAGCAGCACGTGAGTCGTGACACTCACAGCCAGCCTGCCACCACCAGACAAGATTCTGGAACCCTGGGGTGAGAGATCCTCCTCTCTGGGTCCCAGAACAAAGCCTTTCCTGGGTGGAGGTATAACACCTCTCTCCTAGGGAATGTGCACTGCCCTGCTAGCAAGTTTCAAAGGGCTTGCTGTCTTTGAAACCTGACCCCCCAGGGCTGCTGCTAGCAGCAGGAGGCCGCCCCTTTGCAATCCCTCACTTTTGGCTGGAGCAACAGGGGGAAAACACACAAAGGGCAGGAGGAGTGATCAGCCCCAGCGTGCACCAAACCCTAAGGTGTTGCTTACGAGGTGACCCCTCCATTTGATTTTCCTCCATCTTGCATGGAAGGAAAATATCCTATCAGGTGTACAGAAGTGAACTCTGCCTACAGGAAGTGGTCACGTAGTGGGTGTAGCCACCCTAAGGTAGATGACCCATTGGTCACCACCAGGTACTCCCTTAAAATGCCCACTAAATACAGTATTTAGAGGGCACCCATGGACCAGAGAATCAGATTCAAAGGACACAAGAAGCCTAACAACAGAGACCCAAGGCTCAAGAGCTGAAGTCCAGCTGCACCAAGAAAAAGACTCCAAGCCCTGCCTGCAGCACCGAGAACGCGACAATCGCCGCTGAGAAGTTGCTCAGAGATCAGACGGACAAAACTCCCAGAGGACCACCACCCTTTGAAAATGGCTGAAGATTTCCCTTCCTGAGTGAAGGCATCACTCTTTGCAACCAAAGACCCAAAAGCCAATGAAGTACAGTTCACTGACCGGCTGCTGACCAAGGAATCAGACACTGCAGATAGACGAGATTTACATCTATGCATCCGGAGGACAAACCCTGCAAGTGTTTTGAATTTAGTGGCACTGTGACCTCAAGTGGCTGAACTGTGCAATAGCAGGGGTACTGGACCCCCAACATGGAAAACCCAGAAGGACACTCCACTTCGGATTGAAAACGGACAAGGACGAATCCCCAGTCAAGCAAATTCAGGAAACACCAGGACCTCCCACCATAGTGCCTCTGCTGACCTGCAATTGACCTTCAAAGTGATCTATCTCCTGCTGTCAAGGGCACCTTTGCGCACAGTTCTGTGCTCACAGATTCGCTAAACACTCGGCTGCCCTGTGCCCTGCACCAAAGATCCAGCTGTGTTCTAAGGGTCCACCACCCATTGCAACTTCGACACTCCAAGGGGACCCCCGCAGCGGTCGTGCACCTGCTCCACAGAGTTTTCTGCAGCTGCTCCCAACAGAACTCAGATTTGGCCAAACTTCTTCAGCTGGTCCATAGGGCCAACTGACGACCTCGACCTACATTGCCTGATTTTACATGCATTTTAAAAGTATTTCTCCATTGGTTCCTAAGGTGCGAATTTAACACACAGAACTGAGAAATTTTTCAAACTTTGAAAATTCATAACTTAAAAAACACTCACCGGATTCTGATGATTTTGGTATTAAAAACATTATAAAGATCTGAAGTATTTTTGTAAATTGGTCTTGAGCTATTCTTTTGAGTGTGTGGCTTGCTTCACTGATAATGTTAGTAGAACAAATGCTTAGCACTTCTCCAAGATTAGCCTAATTTCTCGGCCAAGCTACCATACAAATTAGAGCATTCGGTGGTCTAGGTTTTAGCTCTGTAAACCAACATGTGGTTGCCCGGACCCCCTGCACAGTGCCCAACATTTTGAGCACTGCATAAAGAGCCAGCCTCCTACATCTGGTGTCTCATCGGCGGAATAAAGACTTTGCATTTGCTGATACCACCTTGTCAATTTGTGAGACACAGATAACTCTTCAAAGGGCCTTTAGCTTAATTGCATTTTTTTCAATTGGCTAAAATGTTTGCAAGTTTTTTAAATCACTGCTAGGCCCCTTGTTAGGTCCCTAAAACAATAGTTAGAACTTAAAAGTCCCTACTTAAGTTGGCCTTATCCAAAAAGGGGTTCTAAATTTATAAAAAAGTCCCAACTTTAGTAAAGGAAACATGTCAGATGCAGAGAACCAGAGCCAGGAGCTCAACCTGGCCCCCCACGAGCCATATAACTATGATCAGATGAGGAAAGTCTGAAAGCTGAACAATAGACATACTGGAAAACATGCCAACACAGACAAGCCTAGACTTCTGGTGGCCCAGTATGAAAAAGATCACTCCGTAGAGGAAGTAGATGATGAAGTCTCTGGAGGAGAAGAGGACCATGTGGACAATGGGGATGAGGGTAGCTCTTCTAGGCCCAACACTAGTACACCCACAGAAGAGGACCTGGTCTTAGCCATGCTGGCCAAAAGACTAGCCCTGAAGGTTCTGCTTTTGGAGATTGAAACAAAGAGAAAGGAGTTGGGCTTAGGGTGGTTGGTTAGCTGGTTACAAGGTACAAGATTATGATGGGCTGTATAATATATTCATGAAAAACTATCTGCTGAGTAATTGTTCCAATGAGAGGCTTCAGCAATACCTAGCTAGACCAAAGTACACTTTCTCCCAAAGAAATGGGGAGGAAGGCAGACCACTGGGTCACAACAAGGGTAACACAAATACCATTGGAGAGGGAGACCAATAGAAAGAGGTTAAAAAGCTCTCCCAAAAGAAAGATGTTGTGCCGAGGGCCCCAAAAACCTGCACAGGAGCGTGGGCCCCACGATTCCTCCCAGCCTAGGGATGGGTACAAAGGTAAAGAACTTTGATTCCAACAAGGCTTGCTGCCATGACTACAAAAACAGAGGGCACTAAACTGGAGACTCTAGCTGTAAGAATAAAAAGAATGCCTATAGCCAACTAGCAGTAAATGCAGTAGCTATCTCCAGATGGGATCAAAAGTGTGGTCTGACCATATCAGTTATCCCACAAAGGCAACGTTAGTCAGTGAGGGAGGGGGAGAACTATCCTGTGCTGCCTGACCAATTAACACGCAAAAATACAGGCAACCCCCAACCCCTTTAAGGGGGAGAAAGTGGAAGCACTGAGGGCCACAGGAGCTAGTGTTACCATAGTAACTCTGAACTTGGTCCACTCAAACCAGTTCCTTGTAGGGAAGTCATAGCCTGTCACCAATGTTGTCAATGACACAAAGTTCCATCCCATGGCTATGGTAACCTTTGATTGGGGGCAGTAGGGCAGATGGAAGTGGTTGTGTCCTCATCCATCCCAGTAGATTGCCTGCTTGGAAATGACCTGGAGCATTCACCCTGGGCCGAAGTAGAACTGAAGACCTGTGCACCCATGCTTGGGATCCCAGAAAGGGCCTCTGCCAAGACTAGGGCACAGAGTAAACTTCAGAGGGAAGAAGGAGACCTAGATCTTGAAATAGTGGACCAGCCTCCCAAAAGAAAGGGCAGGAAGACTGGGGAACCAGCTTCCCAACAGACCACAAGTCAGAAACCCTCTTCCCAGGAAGAGGACTAGCCATTCCCAGAGGGAACTGAGCCTTCAGAGCTTTGGCCTTAACACTCAGAGCTCTGAGGCCCAGGGGTATCCCCTTGGGAGGATCTGTATCAAGGGCAAATAACCTGTCCCATTCTTGAAGGACAGTTGCAGCAAGCTGCACATAAAGAAAAGGGTAGTGTTAGGGGTACCCAGTGGGTTTAATGGGAGGATGGGCTCCTGTACACTGAAGCAAGAGACCTCAGGCCTTATGCAACCAGGAGGGTGGTAGTACCTCAGAGGTTCGGAGAGCTTCTCCTTACACTAGCTCATGACATTCCCCTAGGTAGGCATTTGGGCCAAAATTAAACTAGGAGTAGATTGGTTAACCACTTTCACTGGCCAGTAATGTCCCAAAATGTGAAGGACTTTTGTCAGTCCTGCACCACCTGCCAAGCCAGTGGCAAACATGTGGACTCTTAAAGGCCCCCTTAATGCCACTAGCTGTGGTTGGGGTTTTCTTTGAAGGGGTAGGGGTTGAAATTGTTGCCGCCCTCCCTTGACCCTAAAACTGCATCATGGCACAGATACATTCTGGTGGTAGTGCATCATGCTACTAGATGCCCTAAAGCCATACCCCTTAGGTCCATATTGCACCTGCAGGAGCAAAAGCAAAAGAAAATAATGAAGGGAAATGACAACAGACACACCTGGAGTAGAACACTCAACTTTCACTGCAAGGGTATGTGACCTTAACCTTTAGGCCAAAGGTGACTCCTTCAAGTGCACTTTTCAGACATACCTATGCCATGCCACCCATACATGTAAGCAGCAAGAAAAGTGAATGTTCCATCACTAGGAAGGTTTAACTGTCAACAGACTACTAAATAAGCAAACACACTGCTGAGAGATACTAGGTCTTGAACCTTCAGCCTACTGCGTCATAGTACAAGAACTTGACCAATGGGGTCAGAAGTGACTGATCTGCTCTGCATCCAAATGTTCATTCATATTAGACATCTTGCTAGTCTGATTCCTTGAAGTTGTTGTATGTAGAGACCATATGTTAGAAATGGGGTCTTTGGTTGACAGTCAGGGTACCCCCTGTTCAAGCAAGGACCCTCACTCTAGTCAGGGTAAAAGAGAATCACCCTCAGCTAACCCCTGCTTACCCCCTTGCTAGCTTGGCAGAGCAGTAGGCTTAACTTTCGAGTGCTAGGTGTAAAGTACTTGTACCAACACACACAGTAACTCAATGAAAACACTACAAAATGACACAACACCAGTTTAGAAAAATAGGAAATATTTGTCTAAACAAAACAAGACCAAAACGACAAAAATCCACCATACACAAGTCAAGTTATCAATAAAAATGCAAAAGGAGTCTTTAAGTAGTTTTATGTATCAAATCTGTTTATTGTTTTAAACAAATCAACATATAGACAAAACACATCACAATATGATAAACACGCTGCAGGACCCCTTATTGAGAAACTCTCCCTCAGCCCCCATGAGATCGCCCCTCTTATGGCCATATCAGAAGGCCCCCTTATCAATCTCATCCTTGCTACTCAAAAGAAATTGGGCCCTACAGTAGGTCCGCAGCGATGCGAGTCAAGTCTCATACTTGTAATACATGACATATCATTAACAAATAAAACAGAAAACATTAACCGTGCTTCCCCTGAGAGACCCCGGCCCTTCATCTCTCCGGTCCCCCGCCCCTCCCCACCTCATTACTCTCATTCTCCACAGGAATCCATCAGTCAGGCATTGTGATGCTATTAATTGTGTTTGACCAATGACTTTGGGGGTCATTTTGACCTTGGCGGACGGCGGAGGCCGTCCGCCAAGGTACCGCCGCTGAATGACCGCACCGCGGTCAAAAGACCGCGGCGGCCATTCAGACATTTCCTCTGGGCCGGCGGGCGCTCTCCAAAAGAGCGCCCGCCGGCCCAGAGGAAATGCCCCTGCAACGAGGACGCCGGCTCAGAATTGAGCCGGCGTAGTTGCAGGGGTGCGACGGGTGCAGTTGCACCCGTCGCGTATTTCAGTGTCTGCTAGGCAGACACTGAAATACACAGTGGGGCCCTCTTACGGGGGCCCCTGCCGTGCCCATGCCATTGGCATGGGCACGGCAGGGGCCCCCAGGGGCCCCGTGGCACCCCCTACCGCCATCCTGTTCCTGGCGGGCGAACCGCCAGGAACAGGATAGCGGTAGGGGGTGTCAGAATCCCCCATGGCGGCGCAGCAAGCTGCGCCGCCATGGGGGATTCCAAGGGCAGCGGTAAACCGGCGGGAGACCGGCGGGAGACCGGCGGGAGACCGCCGGTTTACCCTTTCTGGCCGCGGCAGAACCGCCGCGGTCAGAATGCCCTTTGGAGCACCGCCGGACTGTCGGCGGTGCTCCCGTGGCCGGTGACCCTGGCGGTCACCGGCCGCCAGGGTCTGAATCAGGCCCTTTGTGTTTCACCACTGCGCATATTAGTTGCTCAATGTTCACCAGTAGCACATTATGGGGGTCATTCTGAGCTTGACGGGCGGCGGGAGCCGCCCGCCAAGCGGGAACCGCCAGAATACCGCTGCGCGGTCAAAAGACCGCCGCGGTTATTCTGAGTTTCCCGCTGGGCTGGCGGGCGACCGCCAGAAGGCCGCCCGCCAGCCCAGCGGGAAACCCCCTTCCATGAGGATGCCGGCTCCAAATGGAGCCGGCGGAGTGGAAGGGGTGCAACGGGTGCAGTTGCACCCGTCGCGATTTTCAGTGTCTGCTTGGCAGACACTGAAAATCTTGGTGGGCCCCTGCAGTGGCCCCGCGACACCCGTTACCGCCAGCCAGGTTCTGGCGGTCAAAACCGCCAGAGCCAGGCTGGCGGTAAGGGGGTCGGAATCCCCATGGCGGCGCTGCCTGCAGCGCCGCCATGGAGGATTCCCCAGGGCAGCGGAAAACCGGCGGGACACCGCCGGTTTTCAGTTTCTGACCGCGGCGGTCAGAATGCCCATGGGAGCACCGCCAGCCTGTTGGCGGTGCTCCCACGGTCCTTGGCCCTGGCGGTCCATGACCGCCAGGGTCAGAATGACCCCCTACATGTTTTGTTCACTTTAGCCGCCTATTGGCTTTGACATTGCATTAGCCATTACATTCTGTATTCTGCCTATTGGCTTTGACATGCTGTATTCAGTTTAGCCGCCTATTGGCTTTGACATTGCATTAGCCATTACATTCTGTATTCTGCCTATTGGCTTTGACATGCTGAATTCAGTTCAGCTGCCTATTGGCTTTAACATGACATTAGACATTACATTTGATATTTAGGTTAGCTGCCTATTGGCTTTAATGTGGAGTTAGACATTGCAGTTGAAACATCGCAGATGTCTGTATTCTTCCAAGCTGTGTTTTTGCACAAGATGAACCAAGCTGTTTGCTTCACACCAGACTAGACCTGATAAGAGAGAGTACATTTGGTGTTTTCCTTTCTGCTCAGCCTTGGGAATAGGAGAAGTCTAGGAGATCTGGCCAGTCTCCAAAGGCTTGCGTAGTTTTCCCGAGTCTGAGAGGAGGGGGCACGCTTTTGTAAGGATGACTCTGGGTTACAGTGAGTTAGATTCAAATCTGCTTGACTTCAGGCTGGAACTAGACGTCAGTTGCCAGTCTCCCGTGTGGGTAGATAATCTCTTTCTCGCAGTTGACCGGAGTCATCAACTTTCAGACCCCAGAAAGATGAAGCTGAAGATAGGTCCTACTTCCTCATACGGTGATGAATTTTGATTTTTTTTTGCTTGGCTACTATAATCATATAATATATATCTGCTGTGTACATTGCAACTGAGAAGTACTGTGATATATTTTGTTTTCTTGCTGCGACTACTTTGTGCTTGAAATCTAATAATTTGTCTCTCAAGAACTTGTGGGTGGGGAAGAATTAACAACAATAAAGGTCTTCTTTGAACTCAGAAGTGCATTCCAGAGAGGTTCTGTAAGCTCCGATAGGAGATAAGTAGGAAGGCAGAACAGGCATGCACCCAATAGTTCAGGTCAGTCCTAGTACTTGCAAATACGGGGGGCATGTGAGCTCCGTAAATTCAGTATGTAGGATCAGAAGAAACGGCCTCCACAGCATGGGCAAGTTGCCCGTTTGTTGCTGAGAGGCTAGGGTAAGCTTCTCCATCGCCAGAATGAACCACAGTTTCTGCAGCCAAGATACATATGTCGGTACTCTATCTGTGCCCCACAAGGCTAGGATCAGCTGCAGCACCGCAATAAGGGCCAAGGCCATCTGCCGCCCCTTCAGTTATCGCAGGGGGAAGGTGAGGGGGTTGGGCAAACCTAGCAGGATATACAAAGGAAATCTAGGAATCGTAGTGTTGAACGCTGCATCAACCCCGTCTACCACACTCTCCCAAAATCTATGGAGCTTGGGGCAATTCCACAGCAAATGCACCAGTGAAACCCTCCCCCCACAGCCCCTCCAACAGAGGTTAGATCTAGTGGGGTCCCATGCATGCATCCTTGCTGGGGTGTAGTACCAGTAAGAGAACACCTTATATGCTGTCTCTGTCCCAGCCGCATTATAGGCGGTGTGGTGTATTCTATAAAAGATGCTATCCCACTCGATTGGATTCGCACCTATGGGGTTCATTGGAGATGGAAACGTCGTCAACCCAAACCAGTCCGCAACCGCATCCCACACGCGCAACGTCGCTCCCCTAATCGGGGAAGAGTAGAGTCCCCCCACCCTGTGGCGACGCCGAAGCCATGGCTCCTTCCATATGTGAGAGCCTGCCACCGCCTGGTCCATAAAGCACCAGTGTTTCTCAGTAAGTGGGCGACTACACTCTAGAAGGAAACGCAGCTGAGTCGCCTGATAATATCGCTGGAGGCAGGGAACCACAAGCCCCCCCCTCCCCCTTGGAGCGACACAGGACTCGCCGCGGGAGTCGCGCCGGACGACCCTCCCAAATAAATCTCATAATCGCTGCTTGAAGAGTCGCTATCGTCCGGGGAGGTGGGGTCAGCGGGAGCGCCTGAAAAGCATACAGGACGCGCAGCAGAACCGTCATCTTTACCGCCGCCACTCTGCCCAGCCTGGACAGTTTCAGTCTCCCCCAGGTCTCTAGGTCCCGCTTTACTTCCCGAACTAACTTCGCGTAGTTCAAGCTCGCCGTCTTTACAGCAAGTAGGCGCTAGGTCAATCCCCAAGTAAGAAAGCCGCGAGGACGACCAAAGAAAGGGGTAACAGGCCCTCAACACCTCCTCTTTCTCCGGGCCTAGGAAACGACCAAGGACCTGGGACTTCTGCATATTCACCCGGAACCCCTAGACCCGGCCGAACTCATCAAGTATCCCCATAAGCGCCGGCAGTGATGTCGCGGGCTCTGCCAGAGTAAGGATCACATCATCTGCATATAAGGTGATGAGGTGATGTGCGCCACCAAACTTTATTCCAGAGACTGAAGAGCTATCTCGCAGGCGCTGCGCCAAGGGCTCCATGTAGAGCGCGAACAGGAGAGGAGAAAGCGGGCATCCCTGTCTCGTCCCTCGCCTTATTGGGAACGGCAGGGAAAGCATACCATTGACTCGGACCGCAGCTCTGGGGGACTGTTAGATACAGCGAATCCACGGCATAAAGCCGGGACCCAGTCCGAACCGCTACAACACTTTAAAGAGATACGGCCAATGAACCCTATCAAACGCCTTCTCCGGGTCAATAGAAAGGAACAGTGCCTCGCGGCGAGAACAATCAGTTTTATCTAGCAAATGAAGCAGCCGCTTCGTATTGTCACTGCACTGGTGATGCGGAATGAATTCCGCCTGATCTGGGTCCACAAGACCCGACATGTAGAGATTAAGGCGATGGGCGAGTATACCTGTAAACAGTGTGGCATCTACATTCAGGAGCGATATCGGCCTATAGGAAGCGCACTCCTCTGGGTCCTTTCCTGGCTTATGTATAACTGCAATGGTAGCATCGAGCATGCTGGGCGCTGGGGTTCCCGACTCCCGCAAGGAATTAAAGAGCTGCACTAAAAGTGGCACAATTTCCGCACAGAAGGTCTTGTAAAAGAGTGCGGTAAAACCGCCGGGCCCGGGGATTTCCCCACCATTAGGCGTGAGATCGCCGAAATGACCTCTTCTGCCCCTATCGGCTGATCCAATAAAGATGCCTCTCGCTCCCCAAGAGGGGTAATTGCTACGCCATCCAGAAATGAGTCTAGAGCCACACCACCCCTGTTGTCCTCCGCATAAAGCCCCCGGTAAAACTCTGCAAACGCCTCTGCAATCCGATCACTTATTCTTGCTTCCATTCCAGATGAGGAACAGACCACCTTTATTGCCGATGCTTCTCACTGCGCATGCAATCGATGCGCCAAAAGCTTCCCACACCTGTTGCTCCCAATATAATATTTATGTTTAAGACGTGCTATCGCGTACTCCGCCCTGTCCCAATCTAGGCGTTTCAGTTGCTGCCGCACCTTCTCTAGCTCCCTCCAGATTCTGGGTGCTCCAGTGGACTTGTGGGAGCGCTCCAGTGCAGCCACCCTCTGCTCCAGCTCAGCCCTCTTCTCCCTCCTTACCTTATTGTCTCTAGCCGACAGCGCAATGACATGCCCCCTCACCACCGCCTTCAGAGCCTGCCAGAGTGCCGTCAAACGGGTGTTCCCGTTGTCATTAAGACTCAAGTAGTCCTTGATTACAGACCGGATCGGCTCTACCGTTGCCTCACTCCGAAGCAGCGAATCTCTAAAGCACCAGCCCGGAGTCCCCACCAGGACCACCTCCACGGTGAGCTCTACAGTAATAGGAGCATGGTCCAATAGCGCCCAAGGCTCAATCGTAGCCTCACGAACTCGTGAGATAATCTCCTGCGACGCCAGAAAAAGGTCTAGCCGGGCATATGTCTTAGTCGCGGCTGAGTAAAAGGAGTAGTCCCTAAGCGCAGGGTGCACCTTTCTCCACACATCCTCCAATCCACACTCTGTCAGCCCTGCACCCCGCCACTGTCAACGCCCCGGTCTGCCCAAAACGGTGGCCGGAGCGATCTAGCTCGTTATCCATCACCGTGTTAAAATCTCCCCCCACCAAGATGGCTCCATCCGGCGAGTGTAGAATTGGGGATACAGCCTGCCTCAAGAAGGCTTCCTGCTGGGTATTAGGAGCATACAAAGAAGCAACCGTGAAGATAAAGGCCCAAGCCTTATTCTGATAGCTAGAAGCCTCCCCTGTACCTCGTGTATCTTGGCCACTACTTCCCCATGAAAAGACCTAGAAAGCAAAATCGCCACCCCAGCATGTTTCGTGGGAGCTGAACACCAGAATTGTCTAGGGAAGCACTGTGAGCGCATGCAATATATATCCTTATGCAATAAGTGTGTCTCCTGTAGCAAGCAGATGTGGCTCCCAGACCTCTCAAGGCCTGATAAGATTGCCAGCCTCTTAGCTGGACTATTGAGCCCACGGACATTTAAGCTTATGCACTAGACATGCAACCGGAGGGGAAAAACACTCAGCAAAGGAGGAGCCGCGTGGGGAGACATAGCCCAAGACAGCACCATAACCCCTCCGAACAAAAGGGCCGATTCGCTGCCCCACTCAATGACCAGGATCCCAGTGAAGCACACCAACAAAAAACTATTACGCACAACGGGTGCATACAGCAAACCAGTCCTCTCACACACATCTCCATAGAGGAAAAGTCTCAACAGGGCCACAGACTCCCACAAGTTCGTAAAGCCAAGTCCATCGCCTCCGCCGCCCAGGCACCTATTAGACTGCCATAGAGCCTAACGCAACACGACCCATATATGTTCAGCTCTCCTCAGCCACAACTCTGTTACGCACTGGTCCCATCGGCCACCGTGCACAATGCCGATTGCCGTTCCGACATCTGTTCCACATCCGTAGGTCGCTGCTGCTTCCTCCGTCTCTCCCTCCGCCGCCAACGCGCGCGGTCTTTGTCAGCCAGGTCACGATCTCCTCCCAGCTCTTGACTGTCTCCGTCCAGGTGCAGGATCCGATATGCCTCTGATAGTGATTTCACCTGTCTGAGCTGATCCTCCCATCGGAAAACAAGGCAGAACGGATGGCCCCAAGAGTAAGACACATCATGTGTTCTCAGATGCTCCGTGATGGGCTTAAATTCTCGCCTCCGCTGCAGAGTCCGTACCGAGAGGTCCTGGAACAGTTGGAGTGCATGCCCCCTGAAGTGTACCTGCGGGAGATTGCGCGCCCCTTGCAATATGCTCTCTTTAAGTCCGTAATTGTGTACACAGGCTAGTATGTCTGGCGCGATCTACCTGGTCTCCTCCAGTCCAAGTATCGAGCGGAACAGCGCCACCACAAAGTCACCAATATCCTCCTTCTCCGCCCCAGCCGGCACTCCTCTAATGCGGATAGTATGCCTTCTTGAGCGATTCTCCAAGTCATCCACCACTATTTGTAGAAGGTCCTGCTGCTCCCTAAGTCGGACACTCTCTTGTTGCAGGCCCGCTACTTCCTCGCCGCAGGATATCTCACCTTCCTCCATCTGTGCAACCCGCTCTCCCAGGGACGTGACCTCCCCTCACAGCTCCTTCACCACCTGAGAGATGTCTCTGTGGAGTTCCTGTATATCACTCCGGAGTGAATCGAACAAGGACGTAAGAAAGCCCTTCGTAACAAGGGGGCCCCCTCTTCCTCCTCCATCTCGCCACGTGCCTCCGAGGACTTCATCGCTGGCCTTCAGCAGCACCCCCTGGCACCGGTCGTGCTCCAGCCAGCATTTCCCTGATTGATCTCTCCCGCTTTGACTTAGATGCCGCCATACCTCCTGTTTCCCTGCTGAGCCCGCACTATCACCCAGCTAGGACCCCTCACGATGTCTCCCAGGGACCAGGCCTCACCAGACCTCGTGCTTCACCACCCAGTGCTGTCCTGTCGCTTCCGAGCTCCAAATGGGCAGAAGCGCACCTGTTGGGGCTACTACGGGCCGGTCGCACCGTCAAACCGCAGCCCAGCGCCATCCCGCCTCTCTGGTCACCTTTCTCTACAGCCTGGGTTCTCCAGGGGCATCCCGGCCCATCTGCTGCCTCGTCTGGGATCCCCATCAAACCGGTGGCCCAAGCCCAGCAGGCCCTCCTATCCAGGTGGCTACCGGCGCCCTTCTCCTCACCGGGCCCCCGCCGCAACACACTGCACCGTGCTGCCCCAGCCTCGTCTGGGGTAGCTGCTGCTTCTGCTCTCGTGGCCGCGGGCCACCGAACGTGGGCCCACCACGCGGCCAACCTCTAGATGCGCCGCTCTCACCGGTTTCCAGCGCGGGTCCAGGCCGCGCAGCACTGCGCCTCTGCCCGGGCCGATTCAGGTGCCTTCGGACTCCTCAGGTTGCCGCTTGCCCCACAGAGCCTGCCGCTACCTCAGGGCTCACCGTAGCCCCACTAGTCAGAGTCGCAAGGCTGCTTTCTGGGGCCCGGGCGGCGGAGCTCAGACAGACACGTCCGCTCACGCCGCCATCTTGGCCACGCCCCTTTAAGTAGTTTTAAACACACACTAGCGCTGCTAGCGTGAAATTGTACCTGGTGCGCGTCAAAAATAACCCCGCACGGGTGGGTGTGAGTCGGAAATCCAGCCGCACAATGATCCGAAAACACACAGCGCAGGTTGTGATCTCCCAGCCTCTGTCACCGATGCTGCGTGTCGTTTCTCCTGCTCCGTGCGTCGATTCTTCGGTCGTGTTTCCTGCGAGCGTCGTTTCTCAGCTGCGGAGCCGGCGGCGCATCATTTTTTTCAGCCGCAGATCGGAGTTGCGTCAGTCTTTTCCCCGCACGGCGCTCTGTGCGTGGATTTCCTTGTCTTTAGGCTGCCAGCTTCTCCTTTCACGGTCCCAGGAACTGGATGTGCACCACAGGGCAGGGTAGGAGTCTCTCTAGAGACTCCAGGTGCTGGCAGAGAGAAGTCTTTGCTGTCCCTGAGACTTCAAATAACAGGAGGCCCTTGGAGATTTCTTCTCAAGATGGAAGGCACACAAAGTCCAGTCTTTGCCCTCTTACTCTGGCAGAAGCAGTAACTGCAGGATAGCTCCACAAAGCACAGTCACAGGCAGGGCAGCCCTTCTTCCTCAGCTATTCAGCTCTTCTCCAGGCAGATGTTCCTCTTGGTTCCAGACGTGTTTCTAAAGTCTGTGTTTTGGGTGCCCTTCTTAAACCCAATTTCTCATTTGAAGTAGGCCTACTTCAAAGTAAAGTCTCTTTTGAATGTGAAATCCTGCCTTGCCCAGGCCAGGACCCAGACACTCACCAGGGGGTTGGAGACTGCATTGTGTGAGGGCAGGCACAGCCCTTTCAGGTGTGAGTGACCACTCCTCCCCTCCCTCCTAGCACAGGTGGCTCATCAGGATATGCAGGCTACACCCCAGCTCCCTTTGTGTCACTGTCTAGTGTGAGGTGCAACCAGCCCCAACTGTCAAACTGACCCAGACAGGGAATCCACAAACAGGCAGAGTCACAGAAATGATATAAGCAAGAAAATGCCCACTTCCTAAAAGTGGCATTTTCAAACACACAATCTTAACATCAACTTTACTAAAAGATGTATTTTTAAATTGTGAGCTCAGAGACCCCAAACTCCACATGTCCAAAGGGAATCTATCAAATCAAATCAAATCAAATCAAATCATAAGCATTTATAAAGCGCGCTACTCACCCGTGCGGGTCTCAAGGCGCTAGGAGGAAGGGGATACTGCTGCTCGAAGAGCCAGGTCTTGAGTTGTCTCCGGAATGCGGAGTGGTCCTGGGTGGTCCTGAGGTTGGTGGGAAGGGAATTCCATGTCTTGGCCGCCAGGTAGGAGAAGGACCTCCCACCTGCCGTGGTGCAGCGGATGCGAGGGACGGCGGCGAGAGCGAGGTTGGCGGAGCGAAGATGACGGGTGGGTGTGTAGAAACTGAGGCAGCGGTTGAAGTATTCGGGTCCCTTGTTGTGGAGGGCTTTGTGTGCGTCTACACTTTAATCAGACTTAAAGGTAGCCCCCATGTTAACCTATGAGAGTGACAGGCCTTGCAACAGTAAAAAACGAATTAAGCAATATTTCACTGTCAGGACATATAAACCACATTACATTATGTCCTACCTTAACCATACACTGCACCCTGCCCTTGGGGCTACGTAGGACCTACCTTAGGGGTGTCTGAAATGTAAGAAAAGGGAAGGTTTAGGCCTGGCAAGTGGGTACACTTGCCAAGTCGAATTTACAGTTAAAACTGCACACACAGACACTGCAATGGTAGGTCTGAGACATGCTTTTCAGAGCTACTTATGTGGGTGGCACAACTAGTGCTGCAGGCCCACTAGTAGCATTCGATTTACAGGCCCTGGCACCTCTAGTGCACCTTACTAGGGACTTACTAGCAAATCAAATATGCCAATCATGGATAAATCAATCAACCACACAATTTACACAGAGAGCATATGCACTCTAGCACTGGTTAGCAGTGGTAAAGTGCTCAGAGTTCAAAAACCAACAGCAACAGGTCAGAAAACATAGGAGGCAGGAGGCAAAAAGGTTGGGGATGACCCTGCAGAAACTAAAAAGTCCAAAACCATAACAATAACAATCGCTCTTCTCTCCCTCTCTTCCATCCCACTATGGGAGAGTGTAGGAAGTTGGCTCTGTATGTACTATTTCAAAGTAAGAAATAGCATGCACAGAGTCCAAGGGTTCCCCTTAGAGGTAAGATAGTGGCAAAAAGAGATAATTCTAATGCTCTATTTTGTGGTAGTGTGGTCGAGCAGTAGGCTTATCAGAGGGTAGTGTTAAGCATTTGTTGTACACACACAGGCAATAAATGGGGAACACACACTCAAAGACAATTCCAGGCCAATAGGTTTTTATATAGAAATATATATTTTCTTAGTTTATTTTAAGAACCACAGGTTCAAGATTTACAAACAATACTTTAAATGTAAGGTATTTCACTTAGGAACTTTAGGAACTTTGAGTTAGCAAATTAGCATATACATTTTTCACACAAATGGCAATAAGCTATTTTAAAACTAGACAGTGCAATTTTCAACAGTTCCTGGGGAGGTAAGTGTTTGTTAGATTTGCAGGTAAGTAAACCACCTACAGGGTTCAAAGTTGGGTCCAAGGTAGCCCACTGTTGGGGGTTCAGGGCAACCCCAAAGTTACCACACCAGCATCTCAGGGCCGGTCAGGTGCAGAGGTCAAAGTGGTGCCCAAAACGCATAGGCTTCAATGGAGAAGGGGGTGCCCTGGTTCCAGTCTGCCAGTAGCTAAGTACCCGCATCTTGGGAGGGCAGACCAGAGAGGTTTTGTAGGGCACCGGGGGGGGACACAAGTCAGCACAGAAAGTACACCCTCAGCGGCACGGGGCGGCTGGGTGCAGTGTGCAAACAGGCGTCGGGTTCGCAATAGGATTCAATGGGAGACCAAGGGGTCTCTTCAGCGATGCAGGCAAGAAAGGGGGGGGGGCTCCTCGGGGTAGCCACCACCTGGGCAAGGGAGAGGGCCACCTGGGGGTCGCTCCTGGCCTGGAGATCGGATCCTTCAGGTCCTGGGGGCTGCGGGTGCAGTGTCCTTATCAGGCGTTGGGTCTTTGAAGCAGGCAGTTGCAGTCAGGGGAAGCCTCTGGATTCCCTCTGCAGGCGTCGCTGTGAGGGCTCAGGGGGGTCAACTCTGGCTACTCACGGGCTCGCAGTCGCCGGGGAGTCCTCCCTCTAGTGTTTGTTCTCCACAAGTCGAGCCGGGGGCGTCGGGTGCAGAGTGACAAATCTCACGCTTTCGGCGGGAAACGTGTTGTTTTCAAAAGTTGCTTCTTTGTTGCAAAGTTTTGGGGAACAGAGCCGCTGTCCTCGGGAGTTCTTGGTCCTTTTAGATGCAGGGTAGTCCTCTGAGGCTTCAGAGGTTGCTGGGCCCTGTGGAACGCGTTGCTGGAGCAGTTCTTTTAAAGTGGGGAGACAGGCCGGTAGAGCTGGGGCCAAAGCAGTTGGTGTCTCCGTCTTCTCTGCAGGTTTTTCAGCTTAGCAATCCTTCTTCGTCTTAGGTTGCAGGAATCTAGTTTCCTAGGTTCTGGGGAGCCCCTAAATACTGAATTTAGGGGTGTGTTTAGGTCTGGGAGGGCAGTAGCCAATGGCTACTGTCCTTGAGGGTGGCTACACCCTCTTTGTGCCTCCTCCCTGAGGGGAGGGGGCACATCCCTATTCCTATTGGGGGAATCCTCCAAAATCAAGATGGAGGATTTCTAAAGGCAGGGGTCACCTCAGCTCAGGACACCTTAGGGGCTGTCCTGACTGGTGGGTGACTCCTCCTTGTTTTTCTCATTATCTCTCCTGGACTTGCTGCCAAAAGTGGGGGCTGTGTCCAGGGGGCGGGCATCTCCACTAGCTGGAGTGCCCTGGGGAATTGTAACACAAAGCCTGAGGCTTTGAGGCTCACTGCTAGGTGTTACAGTTCCTGCAGGGGGGAGGTGTGAAGCACCTCCACCCAGAGGAGGCTTTTGTTTCTCTCCTCAGAGAGCACAAAGGCCCTCACCACATGGGGTCAGAAACTCGTCTCTCAGCAGCAGGCTGCCACAGACCAGTCAGTCCTGCACTGAACAATTGGGTAAAATACAGGGGCCATCTCTAATATGCCCTCTGTGTGCATTTTTTTATAAATCCAACACTGGCATCAGTGTGGGTTTATTATTCTGAGAAGTTTGATACCAAACTTCCCAGTATTCAGTTTAGCCATTATGGAGCTGTGGAGTTCATTTTTGACAGACTCCCAGACCATATACTCTTAAGGCTACCCTGCACTAACAATGTCCAAGGTTTTGCTTAGACACTGTAGGGGCATAGTGCACATGCACCTATGCCCTCACCTGTGGTATAGTGCACCCTGCCTTAGGGCTGTAAGGCCTGCTAGAGGGGTGACTTACCTATGCCATAGGCAGTGTGAGGTTGGCATGGCACCCTGAGGGGAGTGCCATGTCGACTTAGTCATTTTCTCCCCACCAGCACACACAAGCTGGCAAGCAGTGTGTCTGTGCTGAGTGAGGGGTCCCTAGGGTGGCATAAGACATGCTGCAGCCCTTAGAGACCTTCCCTGGCATTAGGGCCCTTGGTACCAGGGGTACCAGTTACAAGGGACTTACCTGAGTGCCAGGGTTGTGCCAATTGTGGAGACAATGGTACATTTTAGGTGAAAGAACACTGGTGCTGGGGCCTGGTTAGCAGGGTCCCAGCACACTTCTCAGTCAAGTCAGCATCAGTATTAGGCAAAATGTGGGGGGGTAATTGCAACAGGGAGCCATTTCCTTACACGAGTCCCCCCCCCCCCCCAGCCCACAGGACAGGAGACTCAGCCAAAGCTGGGAAGGTCTTCCTAGTCTGTCAGGCGAGGAAGAGTAGAGGAAATAGGCTGGTTCGTTGCAGGGTCTACTCTGCCTTACATCCTCCTGTTCAGGTCATTCCCTCTGGGGAACTGACCCACTTCCACAGTGATAGGACCTAGTCTGAAGTGCCTATTGTCTGTGCTTTTAATGTCTTCACCCGTTCTCTCTAGTTTAGAGGTATCCACCTCTGCTAATCTTATCTTAGCCAGGGTCACCCCTAGCTTACCCAAAGAGGTTACCCAGAGCTGGAGTAACCCCACCATGACCAAAGGGTCAGGGGGCCTAACTTGCTATTTGGCATGGGGTCAGACCACCATGCCAAGGATAGTGCAGCCATAAAGGCTAACACCCAGCAGAGGCAACTGACAGCTGTCAGTGCCCAGAACCACACCTTTAGCTCTTCACCTACAAGGGAAGGGGATAAGTTACAGGCTTCTTTGGGTTCAGGGTGCCTGTCTGCTTTGTTTACCAGTGCCATTTTTGGAGCTCTCCCCTACTGGAGCAGAATCTCCTTGGCTTGCTGGAACCTTGGCTAAAGGTTGTCCACCTTTCCTACTCTGTCTTCCTTTCTTTTTCTTTTGGGGCCTACTTGCAGTTACTGCAGGGGTAGTATCTCCAGAATCCTTGGGAGAGGACTGGCACTGGACCAGTTCCTCTCTTAAGCTCTGACTAACCTCTGGGTAGTCATTTCCAAGGAGGCAATCAAGGAGGAGGTCTGTACTGACTACCACCCTTCTCCAGCTAAAAGTCCCACCCACTTCTATGGGCACAAAAGCCACAGGCCTATCAGTGACCCTGTCTGGGCTAACTCTTACTCTGGCAGTCTCACCTGGGATGTTCTGGTTTGAGAACACGAGCCTGTCATGCACAATAGTGTGACTGGCACAAGTGTCTCTCAGGGCAGTGGCTGGGATTCCATTCACCAGTAGGTGGTGGAAGTGTCTGCTTCCCTCTGGAATCTCTAACTCACCTGTTGGGCCCTTTTTCCAGTTGAAGGCTATGAAGACCTCCTCATCTGAGGAGTCATCCCCAATGGCTACACTGGTCACCCCTGGGATTTTGCTAGGGGGTTTGTTTTTGGGACAGGAAGTGTCCTTGGTGTGGTGCCCTGTCTGCCTACAGTTTTGGCACCATGCCTTAGTGGCATACCAGTTCTTACCCTGGTACCCACCTTTGTTTTGGGTAGTGTCTTGGGGCCCACCCACCTGGTCTGGTTTTTGGGGGCCTACAGAGGACTCTTTTTCTTTATTTCTAGTGTCACCCACTTTCTCCTGGGGAGGCTTTGTAGCCCCTTTCTTTTGGTCACCCCCAGTGGAAGTTTTGGTTATCCTAGTCTTGACCCAGTGGTCTGCCTTCTTTCCCAATTCTTAGGGAGAAATTGGACCTAGGTCTACCAGATACTGATGCAACTTTTCATTGGAGCAGTTACTTAAAATGTGTTCTTTCATAAACAAATTATAAAGTCCAACATAGTCATGCACTTCATTTCCAGTTACCCAAACATCCAGTGTTTTCACTGAGTAATCTACAAAATCAACCCAGGTCTGGCTTGAGGATTTTTGAGCCCCCCTGAACCTAATCCTGTACTCCTCAGTTGAGAATCCAAAGCCCTCAATCAGGGTACCCTTCATGAGGTCATAGGATTCTGCATCTTTACCAGAGAGTGTGAGGAGTCTATCCCTACACTTTCCAGTGAACATTTCGCAAAGGAGAGCACCCCAGAGAGATCTGTTTACTTTTCTGGTTGCACAAGCCCTCTCAAAAGCTGTGAACCATTTGGTGATGTCATCACCATCTTCATATTGAGTTACAATCCCTTTAGGGATTTTTAGCATGTCAGGAGAATCTCTGACCCTATTTATGTTGCTGCCACCATTGATGGGACCAAAACCCAGTTCTTGTCTTTCCCTTTCTATGGCTAGGAGCTGTCTCTCTAAAGCCAATCTTTTGGCCATCCTGGCTAGCAGGAGGTCCTCTTCATTGAGGCTGCCCTCAATGCTTCCAGAGTTGCTGGACTCTCCTGTGAGAGAAGAAGCATCTCTGACCATCACATTTGGAGTCAGGGTTTGAGAGACCCTGGGCTCCCTATCTAGGACTGGGGGTGGGAAATCCTCCAGTTCACTAGGTTCCCCCTCTGTGAGGCCATCATCAGAGGGGTTGTTTTTAGCAAACTCTGCCAAAAGCTCCTGGAGCTGTACTTTGGTAGGGTTTGAACCCGTTTTAATCTTTTTGATTTTGCAGAGAGACCTTAACTCTGACATCCTAAGATGCAGGTAAGGGGTGAGGTTGAGTTCCATCACAATCTCTTCTGCATTAGACATTATGGGGGTCATTACAACCCTGGCGGACGGTGTTAAAGCAGCGGTAAGACCGCCAACAGGCCGGCGGTAAAAAAATGGGAATTATGACCGTGGCGGAAACCGCCAACAAAGACAGCCACTTTAACACTCCGACCGCCACAGCGGTACAGACAAACAAAGCGGCGGTTCCCGCCAACAGACAGGCGGGAGACAAAGTACCGCCCACAGTATCACTACCTACCAATCCGCCACCTTTTCCGGGGCGGATTCACCGCGGATAAAAACACGGCGGAAACAGCCATTTCAAAGGGAAAACGCTCACCTCTACACACTCCACGAGGAACAACGACACCATGGAGCCGGAACTCCATATTCTGCCAGCACTAGTCTTCCTGCTCCTATACGACGATCATCAACGCCGGCGGCGAAGGCAACGGTGAGTACTGCACCTACGGCATAGGGGAGGGGGAGGCAAAAGACAGGGACACACACATGCAACATCCCCACCCCCACCCGACCCTCACCCACTACAACACACACACCAATGCATATCCAAACATTACAGTAACAACCCCCAACCCCCCCCCCCGGAAGAATGCAAAGACAAAAGGAAATGAGTGGAACCATTGTAATATATCGAAATACAGGAAGAAAATATATATATATATATATATATATATATATATATATATATACATTAAACAAAATATACACCACGATTAGTAGTGCAGGTAATGCACCATTTATTGTCCGTGGACCACTGGGCCCTAAATGCATGGGCGAGGCCCACACTAGATACCTGATCAAAACGGAGAGAACACTGCTGGGCCATCAGATAGAAATACAACAGGCACCTCAGGGGTAAGGGAAGGGGGGGCACCTCAGCCGGATGAGTGCACAACGCCAAGATCCACGAGGGGGCTCCATGCCCATTGATGTATCCTGGGAAGTGCAAAGCCACAGTCTCTCAAGTCTCTACAGTGGGTGGGTTGCCCACTGTACCATCCTGGGGAGTGCAAAGCCACAGTCTCTCAAGTCTCTACAGTGGGTGGGTTGCCCACTGTACCATCCTGGGGAGTGTAAAGCCACAGTCTCTCAAGTCTCTACAGTGGGTGGGTTGCCCACTGTACCATCCTGGGGAGTGCAAAGTCTCTCAAGTCTCTACAGTGGGTGGGTTGCCCACTGTACCATCCTGGGGAGTGCAAAGCCACAGTCTCTCAAGTGGATAACAGTCTCCACAGGTTCTGGAGGGGGACTGGTGCCCAGAGTGCTTCATCCTGTGAAGGATGGAGGTAGTGGATGCATGTCTCCACTGGTTCTGGAGGGGGACTGGTGCCCAGAGTGCTTCATCCTGTGACGGACAGAGGTAGTGGATGCATGTCTCCACTGGTTCTGGAGGGGGACTGGTGCCCAGAGTGCATCACTCACCCCGTGACGGTCCCTGTTGCGTCACTGCCCCTGCCACCCATGGGCTACCGGGGCTTGAGTTGGCGGTCTTTGCCCTGTTCAGCGGAGCTTGCCATGGTGGTCTTTGCCCTGTTCAGCGGTGCTTGCCATGGCGGTCTTTGCCCAGTTCAGCGGTGCTTGAGTTTGCAGTTCCTGGCCTGTTCAGCGGTCTTTGCCCTGTTCAGCGGGGCTTGAGTTTGCAGTTCCTGACCTGTTCAGCGGTCTTTGCCCTGTTCAGAGGAGCTTGCCATGGCGGTGTTTGCCCTGTTCAGCGGTGCTTGAGTTTGCAGTTCCTGACCTGTTCAGCGGTGTTTGCCCTGTTCAGCGGTGCTTGCCATGGCGGTCTTTGCCCTGTTCAGCGAGCAGTGCTTGAGTTTGCAGTTCCTGACCTGTTCAGCGGTGCTTGCCATGGCGGTCCTTCATTGCCCAGCTGGGCTGGGGCTGGTGGTCCTTCATTGCTCAGATGGGCTGTGGCTGCCGGGGCCCTCCTGGGCAGCTGGGCTGTGTCTGGCGGTGGCCTCCTGGCCAGTGACGATCGGGCTGCCCTCCTGGGCACTGACGCTGGCGGTAGCCTCCTGGCCAGTGTCGATGGGGCTGGCGGTGGCCTCCTGGGCAGCGGGGATGATGGCAGTCTTCTCCACCATGCTGCTCCTCCCAGACTTTGGCGATTTCTTCTGCCCCTTCTCCACCTTGGGAGTAGTCACAGCTGAGTCGACACTCCCCCGGGACCCTAGAGAGCGGCTTTGCTGCCTGGAGTCTTCCCCTGTCCCGCCGGGCACTGTCCAACTTCTGGTGCTTCATGGGGGGGGGACTGGCTGTGCTGTGGCTCTGTGTCACACTGGCTGCCCTGGTGCCCGGTGCACTCAACATACCTGTAACAACAGGCACCACTCGTTCCAGAGAATTTTTGGCTGAGGTGCTAGTAGGGGACCTATGAATTGGGGGGGAGGGGGAAAGAGGTCAAGCTTGGTCAGGAAAAGTTTCTTAGGAACACTGGGACGGGTAGCTGGAGGGGGTTTGGGAGTTGAGGAAGAGGTAGTGGTTGTAGGAGGTGTACGTTTGGTGACTTTGGGTGAAGGTGCATGCGCTGGAGGCTGTCGTGAGGTGGATGGCTGTTGGGTGGGTGTGTGCCTGCGTTTGTGTACTTTGGGAGGGTACGTCACAGACACACTGGGAGAGGACACAGGGGACGTGTAAATGGTAGTGGGGGTGGTGAGTGCACGTAAGCGGGGTGTGGTGGTGGGTGTGCTGGTGCGGGACGTAGTGGCTGTAGTGGTAGTGCATGCAGGTGAGAGTGTAGACGAGACTGGGAGGGAGGAGGGAGACGACGAGGAGGGGGACACAGTGGAGGCAGTGGATGTTGCTGTGTCTGTATGTGTGTGATGCTTGCGTGAGTGCCTGTGTGGTGCTTATGTTTGCCTGAGCTTCCCTTGTGTGGTGAGGTGTGTGCATGTGCATGCTGGTCTGATGGTGTGCTTGGGATAGGCTGGGGTACAGGGGATTGGGTCTGGGTGGAGGAAGTCGGAGGGGGGAGGCTAGACACAGGGACAATGGATGCCATCAGTGCTGAGGCCAGAGTTTGCCGGGTTCGATGAAGGGCAGCCTGACCAGAATGAATGCCCTCCAGGAATGCATTTGTGTGTTGCAATTCCCTTTCTACACCCTGGGTGGCATTCAAAATGGTAGACTGCCCAACAGTGAGGGACCTGAGGAGGTCAATGGCCTCATCACTGAGGGCAGCAGAGGTGACAGGGGCAGGGGCTGAGGTGCCTGGGGCGAAGGTGATGCCCACCCTCCTGGGTGAGCAGGCACGGGGCGAAGGCTGAGGGGCTGCTGGGAGGGCGCTGCTGGTAGGGGGGGTGGCAGCTGTACCTGTAGAAGTGGGGGGCACATATTTTACGCCACCACAAGGGAGCTCCCATCGGAGGACGAGTCCGTGTCACTCGTTGCAGATCCTGTGACCGCCGTGAAGCTCCCCTCGCCCTCAGTCCCACTGGTGTATTCCGAGTCTGTGGTGTGGCCCTCCATGGCCATGTGGGATGCAGCTCCCTCGTGCTCCGGTGCCACTGTACCTCCGCCTGATGATGCTGATGCACACAAGAACAGGGAGACCACAAAAAGGGGGGGGACGACAGAAGAAAGACAGGTTGAGTGCATGGCTTACCGCTACTGTTGGCGGACAATACAGACACAGCAGCCCCCTGCACTATGCCGCGCTGTTGGACTCTACAGATGCAATTCCTGGGATATGGCCTACATGGCTATGGTCGACATCTGCACACATAGATGACACAGGGGCATGTATACCTGTACTTGGCACTCTACAGAGGTGGGGTGGGGTGCCACATGGCCTGCCTTACGAAGGGGCCTAGCCTACGGAACTCGCCCTGGCCTAGGGAAACCCACAGCCCTCCTCCTCCACCCAGACACCTTCACTGCACGCAAAGTCCGCTGAATGATGTTGTACTCACCCCCTTGTGTCTGCTGTGATGCCCTCAAGCACCCATCCAACTCAGGGTAGGCCACCGCCAGGATCCGGAACATCAGGGGGGTCATGGTTCGACGGGCACCCCTCCCACGTTGGGAGGCCATCCCCAGCTGAGCCTCCGCCGTCTTCTTGCTCCAGCGGCGAATGTCCTCCCACCTTTTCCGGCAGTGCGTGCTCCGTCTGTGGTGGACCCCCAGGGTCCGGACGTCCTTGGCGATGGCACGCCAAATATCCTTCTTCTGGTGGGTGCTGACCTACATAACATGTACAGGGGAAGAAGAGAAGTCATTAACAACTGCACCGTCAAAGTGAGTGGCCCCCATCCCTACCCTTGCCATGTGGCACATGCATTCACCGTCTTTCATGCACTCAGAACTGTGCCCCCTTCCTTCTTACAACCAGCCCTCTCCACACAGGCATAGCCCATACAACGTGCTCCCTGTGTACTTACCTGTTGGTCTGGAGGACCGTAGAGTAGCGTGTACTGGGGGAGGACCCCGTCCACGAGCTTCTCCAACTCCTCTGCAGTGAAGGCAGGGGCCCTTTCCCCAGACGCACGAGCCATTGTCTCTTCCAGACCAAGGTCACAGCAGCACTTGCAGTGTAGGTCCTCTCCTGTCGAAGATCAGGTATCGAGTGATTGAACAGATAGAAAATGGTGGTCACGTCCGCGGCGGTCACGTCCGCGCCGGTGCGTAGCATAACCGCCGGCGTACATCGTCATTGGCTCCTGGGACCCATAGGGTCCAATGTTAACCAATGCAGCACTGCGCCGCGGTCTTCGACCGTCTACCACGACGGTGTACAACGGCAGCGCAGTTACCTCACATCCCATTGTCCCACTTTAGAGGTCAGGCAGCCGCCATTTCAGGGGCCCACATGGCCTAATTACCAAATGCGTCACACAGACCTAGGCCTTGTCGCACAACACAAATACAGGCCAGATTCTGTGTATGAATGGTGTTCTGTGTAGACTGTGGGTACATACCTCTGAGTTGTTTGACTCTGTGGTCGCTGTTGTCCTTTCTAGGCACCGTCCGCTGGGACATGTGAGGAGATGGCGGAATCCTCCGGTGTACCGACCGCTGGTGGACCTGTTGACAATGGAGGAGTGACATTTGATCTTCACCTACAGGTTTGACCGTGCCACAATCCAGGAACTGTGTACCCAGCTGGAGCCAGACCTGATGTCAGCAATCCGCCATCCCACAGGGATCCCCCCTCAAGTGCAGGTGCTATCAGTGCTCCATTTCCTTGCAAGTGGGTCATTTCAAACCACAGTGGCCATGGCATCAGGGATGTCCCAGCCTGTGTTTTCCAACGTGTTGTCCAGAGTGTTGTCTGCCCTTCTGAAACACATGCAGAGCTACATCGTTTTCCCTCATGTGGAGGATTTGCCTACAGTGAAAGGTGACTTCTATGCCCTTGGACATATCCCCAACATCACAGGTGCCATTGATGGGACCCATGTAGCTCTGGTCCCCCCCCCCCCCACAGGAGTGAACAGGTGTACAGGAACCGGAAGAGTTATCATTCGATGAATGTTTGGCAGACCAGTACATCTCCCAGGTAAATGCTATGTTCCCTGGCTCTGTGCATGACGCCTACATCCTGCGGAATAGCAGCATCCCTTATGTGATAGGTCAACTCCAGAGGCACCGGTTGTGGCTATTAGGGGACTCTGGTTACCCCAACCTGTCATGGCTACTGACCTCAGTGAGGAATCCCAGGACCAGGGCAGAGGAACGCTACAATGAGGCCCATGGGCGGACTAGGAGGGTGATCGAATGCACCTTCGGCCTCCTGAAGGCCAGGTTCAAGTGCCTCCATATGACAGGTGGTTCCCTATTCTACTCACCAAGGAAGGTGCGCCAGATCATCGTGGCCTGCTGTATGCGTCACAATTTGGCTTTGCGATGACAGGTGCCTTTTCTGCAGGAGGATGGTCCAGATGACGGTGTTGTGGCAGCTGTGGAGCCTGTCGACAGTGATGAGGAGGAAGCAGAGGAAGAAGACATTGACAACAGGGACTCAGTTATCCAGCAATATTTCCAGTGACACACGGGTGAGAATACATTCCTGCCTACTACAAGTACTTTCACACTTCTACCTCTATCCTGTCTGTCGATTTCAACCAGTATATGGTAACTGAGTTGTACATTTTCATTACGGTTTCACAGGTGTGGTTTCCAACGTGTGTTATCTGCTTAGATTCCTCATGGACTTGAGATGTGTGACATAGGTATGTTGACATTACATTTGAGAACGCATTTTGTCACTGTCATTGCTAATACACATTTTCAAAATCACAGACTGACTCCAGATTTTTTTGTGCTTCAAGGGTGTTTATTGCAGTGCTAAATATTGGAGGGGGGGTTGTAAAATGGTGAGGGGTGATGGTGGAGGAATGTCCATGGCAGAGTCCAGTCTATTAGTCTCACAGGTGCATTGCCCATATGGGCATAGGAAGTGGAGCTTGGCCAGTTCCAATATGGACAGGGTTACAAAGTGGGACAGTAGGATGACAATGAGGGTGGTCTCATTTCTTGGCGGGGGTCTTGGCATCGTGCTCTGTCTCCGTCTGCAGGGGGTGGGGAGCTGGTGTGGTGGTCCTGTGGCGGGGCGTCCTGTCCACTAGCGCCGGCGGAGGTGGTGGGCAGTTCTTCGTCCATGCTAGTGTCAGGGGCCCCTTGGAGTGCTACAGTATCCCTCCTGGTGTTAAGTATCTCCTTCAGCACCCCTACGATGGTGCCCAGGGCAGTGCTGATGGTTCTGAGTTCCTCCCTGAAGCACAAATACTGTTCCTCCTGCGTGCACTGGGTCTCCTGCAACTTGGCCAGGACCGCTGCCATCGTCTTCTGGGAGTGGTGGTATGCTCCCATGATGGAGGAGAGGGCCTTGTGGAGAGTGGGTTCTCTAGGCCTGTCCGCCCCCTGTCGCACAGCAGCCCTCCCAGTTCCCCTGTGTTCCTGGGCCTCCGTCCCATGGACCGTGTGCCCACTGCCACTGCCCCCAGGTCCCTGTTGTTGTTGGGGTGGTGGGTTATCCTGGGTTCCCTGTAGTGGTGGACACACAGCTGATTGACTTGTCCTGGGTACGGAGGTATGGGCCCGCTAGGTGGGTGCTGTGCTGGTGTTACCAGAGGGTGGAAGGTCTGTGGTGGCCTGTAACTGGGTGTGGGGAACCGACTGTCCCGAGGCCCACGATGGTCCGGGCTGGTCATCTGGATCCAGTTGGACAGAGCTGCTGTCATCACTGTGGGCCTCTTCTGTGGGTGGGGTGGAGATGTCTGGACCCTCCTGTCTGGTGACGTTGGGTAGTGGTCCTGCAGGGGTGTAAAGGCATGATTATTGCATCTGTGTGTGTCATGGTGTGCAATGGGTGGATGACCGTGTACCCCAGTGCTAGCATTCCTGTGTGGGACCTTGTGTGATGATGGTTTAGGGGGTTGTGTGGGTATGTGCAGTGGGCATGTTTTAGTGATGGGTGTCCATGCTTTGTTGCTGCATGCAGGGCTTGGTGTTGGGATGTGTGGTTTGTGATGTTGGGACATTTGTGAGGAGTTGGAGTGATAGGGGAGGGGGCGAGGGTGGGGGTCTGTGATAGCATGCAGGTAGGTTGGGGCATATGGTAGTTAAAGGTTTGACTTACCAAAGTCCATTTCTCCACCGACTCCTGCGAGGCCCTCAGGATGCAGAATAGTCAATACCTGCTCCTCCCATGTTGTTAGTTGTGGGAGGGGAGGTGGGGGTCCGCCACCAGTCCGCTGTACCGCGATGTTGTGTCTGGAGACCACGGAACGCACCTTCCCCCGTAGGTCGTTCCACCTCTTCCTGATGTCATCCCTATTTCTTGGGCGCTGTCCCACTGCGTTGACCCTGTCGACTATTCTTCGCCATAGCTCCATCTTCCTAGCTATGGAGGTGTGCTGCACCTGTGATCCAAATAGCTGTGGCTCTACCTGTACGATTTCCTCCACCATGACCCTGAGCCCCTCCTCTGAGAACCTGGGGTGTCTTTGCCGTGCCATGGGGTGGGGTAGGTGATGTGTGGGATGGTGTATGTGGTGATAAGTGTGGTGATATGTAGTGGTGTGTGGTGTTTTGTGCGTGGAAGTAGTGTGGGTGATGGTGTTAAGTGCCTGTGGCTGCTAGTTTGTGGATGGTGGTGTCTCTCTCTGGCCTTCTTTCAGATTTTTTTGTCGTAGGGGTTTGTGGGTGATGTGGGGGGGTGTTTTATATAGTATTGAGTGTGTGGGAGTGGTGTGTGTATGTGTATCAGGTGTGTGTCTTTCGAATTGCCCAATGTGGTGGTGTTTTGGAGATGTGTGTTTATTTTGAGCGTGGCGGTCTGTACCGCCAATGGAATACCGCGGTTGAAAGACCGCCGCGTGGATTCATGGGTCGTGATAGCATGGGTGTATTTCTGTTGGCATGACAGTGGAGGATTTGTTTTCACCAGTTTATCACTGACCTTTGGTGTGGCGGACTTGTGTGGGTGTCTGAATTTTGACGGATTTCGGGATGTGGGTCATAATAGCTGTGGCGGATTTCCGCGGCCACGGCGGTGTGTTGGTGGTCTTCTGCACGGCGGTAAGCGGCTTTTACCGCCAATGTTGTAATAACCCCCTATGTTTCTAAAAGTTGGAATACTTTTTAAGAATCTAAAACTATCTCTAGAACCTAATTCAAACTTTTCAAAAACTTTTAAACTCTAAAAGAAATGCTATCAGGGACTAACACAAGGCCCTAGCAGGACTTTAAAAAAATTAGAAAAATAGCTCAAATTTCAAAAATCAGTTTCTAATGAAACTTTTTGGAATTTAGTTGTGTGATCAGGTATTGACTAAGTAGTCCAGCAAATGCAAAGTCCTGTACCCCACCGCTGATCCACCAATGTAGGAAGTTGGCTCTGTATGTACTATTTCAAAGTAAGAAATAGCATGCACAGAGTCCAAGGGTTCCCCTTAGAGGTAAGATAATTCTAATGCTCTATTTTGTGGTAGTGTGGTCGAGCAGTAGGTTTTTCAGAGGGTAGTGTTAAGCATTTGTTGTACACACACAGGCAATAAATGAGGAACACACACTCAAAGACAATTCCAGGCCAATAGGTTTTTATATAGAAAAATCTTTTTTCTTAGTTTATTTTAAGAACCACAAGTTCAAGATTTACAAACAATACTTTAAATGAAAGGTATTTCACTTAGGAACTTTGAATTAGCAAAATAGCATATACATTTTTCACACAAATTGCAATAAGCTATTTTAAAACTAGACAGTGCAATTTTCAACAGTTCCTGGGGGAGGTAAGTGTTTGTTAGATTTGCAGGTAAGTAAACCACCTACAGGGTTCAAAGTTGGGTCCAAGATAGCCCACCGTTTGGGGTTTAGGGCAACCCCAAAGTTACCACACCAGCAGCTCAGGGCCGGTCAGGTGCAGAGGTCAAAGTGGTGCCCAAAACGCATAGGCTTCAATGGAGAAGGGGGTGCCCCGGTTCCAGTCTGCCAGCAGGTAAGTACCCGCGTCTTGGGAGGGAAGACCAGAGGGGTTTTGTAGGGCACCAGGGGGGACACAAGTCAGCACACCCTCAGCGGCACGGGGGCGGCCGGGTGCAGTGTGCAAACAGGCGTCGGGTTTGCAATAGGATTCAATGGGAGACCAAGGGGTCTCTTCAGCGATGCAGGCAGGCAAGGGGGGGGGGGGGCTCCTCGGGGTAGCCACCACCTGGGCAAGGGAGAGGGCCACCTGGGGGTCGCTCCTGCACTGGAGGTCAGATCTTTCAGGTCCTGGGGGCTGCGGGTGCAGTGTCCTTACCAGGTGTCGGGTCTTTGAAGCAGGCAGTCGCGGTCAGGGGGAGCCTCTGGATTCCCTCTGCAGGCGTCGCTGTGGGGGCTCAGGGGAGTCAACTCTGGCTACTCACGGGCTCGCAGTCGCCGGGGAGTCCTCCCTGTAGTGTTTGTCCTCCACAAGTCGAGCCGGGGGTGTCGGGTGCAGAGTGCCAAGTCTCACGCTTCCGGCGGGAAACGTGTTGTTTTCAAAAGTTGCTTCTTTGTTGCAAAGTTGCAGTCTTTGGGGAACAGAGCCGCTGTCCTCTGGAGTTCTTGGTCCTTTTAGATGCAGGGTAGTCCTCTGAGGCTTCAGAGGTTGCTGGACCCTGTGGAACGCATCGCTGGAGCAGTTCTTTTGAAGTGGGGAGACAGGCCGGTAGAGCTGGTGCCAAAGCAGTTGGTGTCTCTGTCTTCTCTGCAGGTTTTTCAGCTCAGCAGTCCTTCTTCGTCTTAGGTTTCCTAGGTTCTGGGGAGCCCCTTTTTAGGGGGGTGTTTAGGTCTGGGAGGGCAGTAGCCAATGGCTACTGTCCTTGAGGGTGGCTACACCCTCTTTGTGCCTCCTCCCTGAGGGGAGGGGGGCACATCCCTATTCCTATTGGGGGAATCCTCTAAAATCAAGATGGAGGATTTCTAAAGGCAGGGGTCACCTCAGCTCAGGACACCTTAGGGACTGTCCTGACTGGTGGGTGACTCCTCCTTGTTTTTCTCATTATCTCTCCTGGACTTGCCGCCAAAAGTGGGGTCTGTGTCCGGGGGGCGGGCATCCCCACTAGCTGGAGTGCCCTGGGGCATTGTAACACGAAGCATGAGCCTTTGAGGCTCACTGCTAGGTGTTACAGTTCCTGCAGGGGGGAGGTGTGAAGCACCTCCACCCAGAGAAGGCTTTTGTTTCTGTCCTCAGAGAGCACAAAGGCCCTCACCACATGGGGTCAGAAACTTGTCTCTGAGCAGCAGGCTGGCACAGACCAGTCAGTCGTACACTGAACAATTGGGTAAAATACAGGGGGCATCTCTAAGATGCCCTCTGTGTGCATTTTTTAATAAATCCAACACTGGCATCAGTGTGGGTTTATTATTCTGAGAAGTTTGATACCAAACTTCTCAGTATTCACTGTAGCCATTTTGGAGCTGTGGAGTTCGTTTTTGACAGACTCCCAGACCATATACTCTTATGGCTACCCTGCACTTACATTGTCCAAGGTTTTGCTTAGATACTGTAGGGGCATATGTGATATAGTGCACCCTGCCTTAGGGCTGTAAGGCCTGCTAGAGGGGTGACTTACCTATGCCATAGGCAGTGTGAGGGTGGCATGGCACCCTGAGGGGAGTGCCATGTCGACTTAGTCATTTTCTCCCGACCAGCACACACAAGCTGGCAAGCAGTGTGTCTGTGCTGAGTGAGGGGTCTCTAGGGTGGCATAAGACATGCTGCAGCCCTTAGAGACCTTCCCTGGCATCAGGGCCCTTGGTACCAGGGGTACCAGTTACAAGGGACTTACCTGAGTGCCAGGGTTGTGCCAATTGTGGAGACAATGGTACATTTTAGGTGAAAGAACACTGGTGCTGGGGCCTGGTTAGCAAGGTCCCAGCACACTTCTCAGTCAAGTTAGCATCAGTATCAGGCAAAAAGTGGGGAGTAATTGCAACAGGGAGCCATTTCCTTACAGAGAGAAATTAAGAGAAAGAGATTGACAGAGAGAATTTTAGAGACATGTTAGTCTGACTCCCTGAAGTCATTGTATGGAGAGACCATTGCAATAACAATCTCTCGCTCTTTTCCATCCCATTATGGGATGGAAGAGAGACAGAGAGAGAAAGAAAGTGAGAGATTCAGAGGGGAGAGAAATTAAGAGAAAAAGATAGACAGAGATAGAGAGAGAGGGAAAGAAGTATTTTTGCATTTTGAATATTGCAAACAGAATGAGATATTTTAAGACAAATTTAAAAGAAAAATGTGTATTTGTCACTGAAAATGAGTGAGGTCACCTTTCAGTATGAACCTTAAATAAAAGAAGGGGAATGACCACAGACCACCTGGAGTAAAACCCTCAACTTTCAGTCAGCTACATGTGACTTCTAGGAATGCAGTTTCCAGGCATACCTATGACATGCAACCCACACATGTGAGCAAAAAGAAACATGGATTTTGAATCACTTGAAATGTTTAACAGTTAAAAGACTAGTAAATACGCAAACACACTTTCAGGAGAGACTAGGAACTTTCATCCTACAGAATCACAACACAAGAGCTTGACCATTAGGTCTGAGACTAGGATCTGCTCTGCATCCAAACATAACCATGATATGTGTACTGAACATCTTCTAGTCTGACATCTTGAAGTAATTTTATGGAGAGACCACAGCAATAAAAATCTCTCTCTCTCTCTCTCTTCTATCTCATCACGGGGAGATTGAGAGGGGGAGGAAAATAAGAAAAAGAGATTCCCAGACAGTTCTTGAAAGCGAGAGAGGGAGAGAAGTGTTTTAGGCTTCGATAAACAAAATATGTAGAATGAGATATTTTAGGACAAATTCTAAAAAAGTGTACTTGTCACTTAAAACAAATGAGATCACCTTTCAGTATGAACCTTAAACCTTTGAAGTTTAAACGATATTAAAGAAGGGGAATGACAACAGACACACCTGAAGTAGAACCCTCAACTGACAGTAGGGGGGAGGGCTCTGTGATCTTAACTATTAGACCACAATTGACTCCTTAAAGGGCAGTTTTGAGGCATACCCATGACATGCAATCCACATGTGAGTAGAAAGAAACATCCCTGTTCCATCACTAGGAAGGATTAACAGTCAAAACACTAGTAAATAAGCAAAGACACTATCAAGGGATACTAGGATTTGATCCTTCAGCCTACAAGAACTTGACCGTTGGGTCAGAAGTGACTCTGTTCTGCATTCAAACATAACTATAATGCGAGGAAAGGTCTCTTTTGTCATGGTTAGCCCCCACTTTTTGCCTGGTATTGATGTGGTCTCAAAGTTGTTAGTGCCCAGGGCCCCTGTTAACCAAGTACCCTGGGCCAGATCTCTTTCACCAAAAATGGTTGTGATGCATTAACCGAATTGGCACGACCTTTAGCTGCCACTACAAGTCCCTAGAAAATGGTACTTAGGTACCCAAGGCATGGGGTACTAAGAGTAGGCTCCTGGTGTCAGCAGCACAGATTGTGCCACCCTCAAGGGCCATGCATCCAGATGCACCCACCACTACCACTGCAGGCTGAGTGTCATGATGCAATCCTAAAATGCATACTCGACATGGCACACAGCCTGTGTGTATTGTTCAATGTACGCTCTAGGTAAGTCCACTTTGCAGTATAGGTAAGTCACCCCTCTGGCAGGCCTTCCATCCATAAGGTAGGGTACACCATATTGTATGTGAGGGCATAGCTGCTTGAGCAATATGTCCCTACTGTGTCCTTGCCGAACCTAGTAAGTGAACAGAGTAGCCATTTTACATGCATGTGCTGAACAGTGGTCATTCCATGTTTCACCTGTACATGATGGCTACTCTGAACCCTGGGTTGTTTGGTATCAAACAACTCAGAATGATAAATCCAAACTGGTACCAGTATTGGAATACTGCAAATGGTACTCAGTGTCACCATAGAGGTGACCCATGCAAAGCAAACAACCACTGGCATGATTTCTGGGAGGTCCCAGCCATCCTGCCACGGCCAGACAAACTTCTGGCTCCCTGGGGTGAGAAATCCTACTCTTTGGGTCTGAGAACAAAGCCTTTCCTGGGTGGATGTGTAACACCTCTCTCCTCAGAAACATGCAGTGCCCTGCTAGCGAGCTTTAAAGGCCTTAAGGCCTTTGAAACTCGACCCCCAGATCTGCTGCTAGCAGCAGATGGCCCCCCATTGCAAACCTCCACTTTTGGTGGAAGCAAGGGCAGGAAACCACGCAAGTGATAGGAGGAGTGATCAGCCCTAGTTTGCACCACCCCTAATGAGTTGCATGCGAGGTGACCCCTCCATTTGATTTTCTTCCATCTTTCATGGAAGGAGAATAGCGGGTGTAGGGAAGTGACCTCTGCCCACAGGAAGTGGTCACTTAGTGGGTATAGCCACCCAAAGGTAGATGACCCATTGGTCACTGCCAGGTTCCTCCTAAAAAGCCCATTAAATGCATTACTTAGAGGGAATCCCTAGCCATAGAAATCAGACTCCAAGGACAAAAGAAGACCAGCAACTAAGAAGACCCAAGGCTCGAGAACTGAAGTCCTGCTGCACAAATAAAAGAAGCTAATCCCTGCCTGCTTCACCCAGGACTCGACAATCGCCGCTGAGGGGTTGCTTGGACATCCGACGTACTCTAGAAACCCCCAGAGGACCTCCACTCTTTGAAAATCACTGAAGATCTCCCTCCAGAGTGAAGGTATCACTCTTACATCCAAGGCGTAAAGAACTAGTGTAGTCCACTGCACTGACTGGCTGCTTACCAAGGAACCTGGTGCCTCAGCCAACTCAAGTTTCACCCAGGGGAACCGGAGGGCAAACCTTGTCAGTGTGCCACGTTTGGTGGCACTGTGACTTCCAGTGGGTGAACTGTGCAATAGCACCAGGTACTGGTCACCTCTCATCGGACACCATGAGGGACGTTCCACCCCGGACTGAAAAAGGATCAGAAGGAAGCCCCAAATGAAGGACTTCAGAAAAGAACCAGACCTCCCACCACAGTACCTCTGATGACCTGCAAGCGACTCTCAAAGAGACCTACCTCCTCCTTCCATAGGCACCTTTGGCCACAGCTCCTGGATCACCAATTCTCTCTGTACCCGGCCACCCTGTGCCCTGCACCAAAGATCCAGCTGTGCCCTAAAGGTTCCCCACCTTTTGCGACCTCAACATTCCAAGGGGACCCACTGGACTCACCTTGAAGTCCACCTATGCAGTGCTTTTACAAGTGGTTCCCCGCAGTGGCCTTGCACCAGCTCCAGATAGGTTTCAGTAGCTGCTCCCTCCGGAATCGGGAGTAGCCCAAACTTCTCCAACTGGTCCACAGGGCCCACCTGTGACCTTGACCTACAACCAATAGGAGACATTGGTAAACAAGTAGTCTGATTTTATATGCTTTTTTAAAGTATTTCTCCATTGATTCCTATGGTGCATAATAATGGACAGAACTGAGACATTTTCCAAATTTTAAAAATTCATAACTTAAAAAGTACATACTCGATTTTAATGATCTTGGTCTTAAAATTTTATAAAAATCTGAAATACTTTTGTAAATTGGTCTTGATTTATTCTTTTGAATGTGTCTTGCTTTATTGATACTGTAAGTACAACAAAGGCTTAGCGCTTCTCCAACATTAGCCTAACTGTTCGACCAAGCTGCCATAAAAACTAGAGCATTAGGTGGTCTAGTTTTTAACCTCTGTAACCCAAAGTGTAGTTGCCCAGATGCTCTGCACCTAGCCCAAGGCTTTGTGCACTACATAGAGGGCCAGCCTCCTACATATATCATTCATGCTAAACATCTAGCTAGTCTGACTCCTTAAAGTGATTGTATGGAAAGACCATTGCAATAACAATCTCTCTCTCTTCCGTCCCATTGTGGGATGGAAGAGAGAGAGAAAGCGAGAGAGAGAGAGATTGAGAGATTGAGAGGGAGGGAGAGAAATTAAGAGAAAGAGATTGACAGAGAGAACTTGAAAGAGAGAGAGGGAGAGGGAGAGAGAGAAGTTTGCTGAATGATATACATACAAATGAGATATTTTAGGACATTAAAAAAATATTATTTGTCACTTAAAAAGAGTGAGATCACATTTCAGTATGAACCTTAAACTTTTGAAGTTTAGAAGAAAATAAAGAAGGGGAATGAACAAAGACACACCTGGAAAAGAACCCTCAACTTTCACTGTAAGGGTCTGTTACCTTAACCATTAGGCCACAGGTGAATCCCTGGAGTTCAATTTCAAGACATACCTATGACTTAAAACCGCTCTTCCTCTTAATTTCTCTCCTCTTTCAATAACCCTCCCTCACTTTCTGCCCCACTACATCTCCCTCCACCCCACCCAGCCAATCGCATCGCACACACATACTCTCATACACCACTCAAAGCACAACATGACAGGTACATATCCCTTTGCAATATGCACACATGGAAATAGCCGACAGGTGTGACTGTACTGTCATTGTGGTGTCAGCATTAATTTGGCAATGAATACTGACCTCACAATGAAGGTTGTGAATGTGTGTGATATATCCCCACCCATGTCTGACCCACTTGTGTCTCCCACATATGTATGTCACAGTAATTTAAAAATATTACTGTGACATGTATATGTCTGCAGTGGTCCGGAGCTCATGTGCAGTGACCCTTCCAACTTACACAGACAAGGCGTGTTCCCTACCTTTGTGTCCGGGGCGGGGTTGTGTTTTCTACTCGGTCCCATGGAGGGTGTTGTCCAGTTGTGCCCAACTGGAAATGGAAGTAGAGTCAGGAAAATGGTGAGTTTTCACCTCTTTTTTTTCCCCAATCCACCAAGTCAGAAGTTGGAGGTCGGACCCCCACTCTTGCCTGGGGGTAAGGCACATCCAAATCTGCATGGTGGTAAGTGTGACTGGAGTCCCGCTGCCAGCCAATAATCCTAAAGACACAGTGGCAGGAGACAGGAATCCCTGTAAGATTCAGTGGGACATGGGTGGGCTATCATCTAAGGGACCACCAACATCAAAATCAGGCAAGTGGACCAGCAAGCCGTTGGACAGGTTTTCCATTGAAACTGTGGCGGTGGACCCGTTACTGCCAAGATCCAAATCAGGCCTTTAATTATCAATTAAATATATAAATACCTTTAAAAAATAATTTACTAAAAGAATTATAATTTAAATAACTTTCAATCTTATTCAACCACAAATCCAACAATCCACTACTAAAACATAAATCACTAATTTAAGCAATAAGAAATATTAACTAAAAATCACGAATTAAAGTTCAATAATTACAAAAAAACAATTAAACAGTTTTAAAAAGTACATTACTAATAACCAATTAAATATTTAAATTACATTAAAAATTAACTAACAATTCTGTATAATTTAATTCAGCAATTCCTTTGGTAAAATATAAAGAGTGAAAAATAGGTATCTAGAAACCTTTGCATTTCCAAATGGGCACAGGATAAAGAGTTTAGAAACAGTGGTTATTTGCACATCTCTGAATTTGGGGGTCCCCATACTAGCATGTGAATTACAGGGCGTTCCTCAAAATGACTTCTTTCTTACACACTGCCTTACATTTGGAAAGTAAAAATGTAGATAAAAACAATTGCCAATAAAACTTTTTTTCTATTCTGCATTCCCCCAAGTCTCCCAATAAAAATGGTACCTCACTTGTGTAGATAGACCTAGTGCCCGTGACAGGAAAAGCGGTAAAGCGCAACATGCACACCACATTTTTCCATTGAAAAGTTATGACTCTCATTATGACATTGGCGGTCTTTTTGCAAGACCGCCAAAGCCACAGGCACCAAGAGACCGCCAGCGCTGGCAGTCTCCCGCCTGCCAGATAACGGATACTGCCGGATTTCTGCCACACTTTGGGCAGAAATCAGGCAGCAGGCGTGTTGGCGGGGAGAGGTGCTCTGGTGGTTCCACCACTGGTCCCGCCCCGCCAGTAGGACACCACCCACCATATTATAGGCCATAAAATGGCCTGGCGGTGTCCTGCTGGCGGGGCACTGCCGGCGGTGGAAGTGCCCCATCCCGTTCCCAGCCGGACGACCTTCTCCCTGGAACAGGTAAGGTGATCGTCCAAAAGGGGAGGGGGGTGGGACGGTGAGGCATGTTGTGTGTGCGTGTATGAGTGTGTGGTGTCTGCGTGTGTACATGAATGCATGTGTGCGTGGTTGTATGCGCGCCTGAATGTTAAAGTGAGTGCGTGTCTGCATGTCAGTGTGTATGCGTTTGATAATGCGTGTTTGGATGGGTGAGATTATGTGTGTATGAATGCGTGTATGAATGGAGTTGTGAGTGCGTCTGAATGCTGGTGTGAATGCGTGCATGGATGCGTGTGAGTGGATGCATGTATGTAAGTGTAGGTGAATAGGTGTATGCGTGGTGCGTGTGGGTGTCTGTGCATGTAGGTGGTGGGGGGGCGTTGTGGCTGAAGGGGGGTGGAGGGCAATGTGGCTGAAGTGGGGTGGGGGCAATGTGGCTGAAGGGGGGGTGGGGTCGATGTGGCTGAAGGGGGTGGGGGTGATGTGGTTGAAGGGGGGAAGATGTGGCTGAAGGGGGGTTGGGGGGGTCTAGTGCTTGCTGGGGGGGGGGGTGGGAGCCATCTACCAGTGACAGGGAAGGATTCAGTGAGAGTCCCAAAAGTCACCCCATTATGGATTCCCCTAGATGTCTACTTTCCATAATTGTATAGGTTTGGTAGGTTTTCCTAAATGTCAGATGAGCTAGAGACCAAAAACCACAGCTAGGCACTTGTGAATTGTCAAAAATTGGGCTAAAAAAACACTCTTTCCTCACATTTAGGTGCTAAAAAGTTCTGGAATCTAGGGGAGACACAAACTTCCTTCAACCCTGCATTCCCCCAAGTTACCCGATAAACATGGTACCTCACTTATGTGGGTAGGCCTAGTGCCCTCGACAGGAAATGCCCCAAAACACAACGTAGACAATTCACACCTAAAAATTGGGGTTTAAAAACACATTTTCCTCACATTTCGGTGCTGCAATGTTCTGGAATCTGAGCGGAGCCACAAACCATCTTCCACCTAGCTTTCCCTTAAGTGTCCCGATAAAAATGGTACCTCACTTGTGTTGGTAAGTCTATTGCCCCCCGCAGGAAATACCCCAAAACACAACATGGACACATCACATTTTCCCAAAGAAAACTGCCCTATTTTTTGCAAAGTGTTTAGCTGTGGATTTTGGCTTCTAATTCAGCCGGCACCTAGGGAAACCTACAAAACCTATACATTTATGGAAAGTAGAAATCCAGGGGAATACAGAATGGGGTCTTACCAGGTAAAGTCACTCAGAAGGAACAAATCACACATCGGTCAATGTTAGTCCTTACATGAGGACAACTGTTGACCCTGGGATGATCCATTCCTGACACAGGCACTATGTACAGGCACTTAAGTGGCGTAGCGTTTTTGTCAGGACAGGTGGGAAAACACTAGGTGGTAGGAATTTTGTGGATCCCAGCATATTCCTGTAGTTTGTGTGACAGAAATGCTAGACACAATAGAGTTTTTATTCAACATTTCACCTTTGCAGGGTATTCCGGGTAAGAAAGAAAACTTTGGCAAACCCACTCAAGCCACACCTCTATGGACTCCCCCGGTTGTCTAGTTTCCAGAAATGTCTAGGTTTGGTTAGTTTCCCTATATGGCCGCCAAGCCCAGACCAAAAACACAGGTTCCAGCCTTACCAAAACAGGTTGTTTTGTGATAGATCATTTTGATGTGTCCCCAATACGACTGGGGCGTTGAACTTTGGGGCTGAACTAAATTGTGGAGCTCCCAAGAGAGCGCTCTCTCTATGCTTGCTGCTGCATGCACCTACTCTCTGGGGTGGGCTAAGCCGCTATTGTTCCACTGCACAGTCGGTACTTGCCAAGGCGACCCCCTGTCAGTTTCATTTTTTCTTTTTTACATTTTTTATTACCCCCCAGGGGTAAACTAATATTTTTTTTAAAAAAAAATATGCCCCTGGGGGGAGGGGATGTGGCCCATTTTCAGAGGGTGCCGACCCCCCCCCCAAGTGTAATCCCTGGTGTCTAGAGGGGTTTCCTGGCTGTGGATCGCAGCACAGCTGTGATCCACGGCCAGGAAACCATTTCAGGAAGGCCTCATTTGAAAGGAGAGAATCTCCCCTTTCAAAGAGGCCTTCCCGAATGGTGGGGAGGCCCTTGCGGGACTGTTTTCCCCACCGGAGCAGAAAGCGTCCTTACCTGCTGCTTCCTGCTCTGGCGAGGAAAACGAACTGTGAGTGTCAGCGCGCATCTCTGCGCGCTGACGTCACAGGGGGGCGGGGGGCGGGTGAGACACAGAAGCTCTACCATGACAGACAGTTCACTAGGTAACAAATTTGAACAGCAATGTCAATTATCTGACAATATCAGATGCCATCAGCTGAACAATCACTACCAACATGGTTTACCAACTTAAAACATAGTGAATGGAATTGAAGTTCCAACGTTTCATGTGGTGTCCGAGTTACATAGTGCATTGGCTGACAATGTCATTGCAGGGGATCATGTCAAGGCACTGTCTGCAACTCACGCAAATGCTACAATACCACCATTGTAACCTGAACTCTGTGTTCCACTCCCTCCAACCTTGCCCTTGTCAGCATGGAGAGGATACCAGAGACTACCACTACCCCTCTCAATGAAGGCCCCAGTGAGGACAACACCCCTGGATGTCTAGACACTGACGAAGAATCTGGCCCATCTAGGACACCTGGTCAGTCAACAACTCTCAGCCTCACCCTGCCCACAGCAACTCCACCCAGCCCTGTAGCATCTACATCACAGGCAACCATTTGCCCCATTATCTCTGGCCCAAGGACTGTGCCACCCATTGTGTGCCCCACAGTACAGATACCAAAGTCTCACCCCTGACAATGATGGACCTGCCACCACTGGGAGTGGGCACAGGCACGTGGGGGCAGGGTGTGTGGGAGGTGGGCTGTGGGCCATAGGATGGGGTCTCAAAGGGACACTACTGACCAGGATACCATCTTTCAAGTCTTGGGAGCCTACAAAAGTTCCCAAGGCATGATGGGCAAAGTTATCACAATGTTGGGGGAAATCAAAAAGCTGCAGAGGGCAACCACCAGAAAGTCATGCAGCAGTAGCAGGCACATAAAGACCACTTAGCTTCCATTGCAGGGGAGCTGAGAGACTTGAATAATACACTGAGTAGGTGTTTTACCCAACATCTGGCCCCACCCACTAGCAATGATACATCTGGCTCTTCTACATCTGCAGCTGCTATTGGAATTGAGGCCCTGCCAGGGAGAAGGGATCCTCAGACACCCCACCCTCTCTGGCTGAAGAACCCACCCACAAACGTGGACATTCACCCAGGCATCCTGCAGGAGCAGATGCCAAGACCAAACCCACTGCCAGGAAGTAAACCTCGCCTGAACTGTTCCCCTTGTGTGCCACGGATACACCCCGTTGACTGTTCTGTAAACAGTCTCCATTTTCCTATGGAGCAAGGACACTGGACCTTTGTTCCCAAATGGTGTAGCAGCTACCTGATGATGTCATCCACCATGACTAAACCTATCACCTTTTTTGTCTCAGTTTAACGTTCAGAGTCACATATGTGTTTTGTTTCTCCATAATAAATCACACTAAAACACACATCCCGCGTATGTCTCATTTATCAACCATGTACAATAGTTATGCATGCCAACTCTAGTCTGATCAGGTCCCACTGGATTGTACACCCATTGTTATGGACCCCATGTGTGGACTCCATCAGCAGGAGACTCATTACAACAGGAATGTAACTGGACAGATACCAAACTACACACAATCAGTAAAAGATATGCTAACAGCACAAAGAGCATGGCTGAGAGTAGCATCAGGATGTCTGCTAAGGTGTAACACAATGCTAAACTACACACTACAGAAGACAGGGACATGTCACTCTACCAACAAGGCAGGAGACACGGATTGGTACTTTGTATCACCTGGCAAAGCCTTATCATATACTCATACCATGGCTTCCAAATATACGCATCCCATAGTACAGACAGAGATCAATAATGACCTACCCTGTAAACTTTCACTTACATTGGCCACATACCTGTAAGCTTGTCACTCACCTATGTCAACTCACAGTGACATGCACATTGATCTGCAAAGTAGGAACACACTGACAGCTAGAATCAAGGAACAATACATACAACTGTTACCACTGTGCAGGAAGAGTCTATTGCCCCACATTTACACATGAGCCAGACACATATTCAGACACAAACAACAGCATTAGACAACCTCATGTACCCTATAGGTGACCTTGACGGCCAAAAACATTGCCACCCCAACATGGGGAAAGTCTAACAATGTCAGTTACACTCCACATAATCAATACTCACAGTAGCTGGTATAAGCAGGATCTAGGGAATTCTGTGTTTGTAAGAGAAGAGGGAATGGGACATAGCAGCATACTCTCCTCAGTTCAGGTAAGTCATGTCCAGATGAGTAACATTGCATCTGCTATAACAACACCTGATAATGAAGACCACTCTGTTCTGTACACAAAACAATTTACAGTTTGAAAGCACAGCTCACCCACTGTCATTGGAGCTATCTACAGCCCCACAGATGATGTAATGAAGGAGGTGACATGCTACCCATCTATTTCAGGTTGCAAATTAGACCCACAACATTGTGTCTACTTCACATACCTTTTAGTCAGTTGAAGTACTGATTGATGAGATCTTCCCTAGAGTCTCCTGCTTCATCTTTTTCTTGCTCTCCATCACTTGGCAATTCTGTATTAACACCCACAGGTACTGCTGGTTCACCCATCTAGTATAAATGGTATATGTTGTCTCAGGGCAAGATTGTGGAGCATGCAGCAGGCAACTATTATTTGACATACTTTGTTGGGTGAGTAGAGGAGGGCTCCTCCTGATCTGTCCATGCACTTAAATCTTGCCTTAAGGAGCCCAAACGTCCGCTCAGCTACACGCCTTGTCCTCCCCTGTGCCTCATTGTAACGGACTTCCCCTCGCATGGTTGGGTACCTCACTGGTGTCAACAACCAAGGACGGTTTGGATAGCCAGTCACCTATAAACAAATATTTAGAACACACACGTATATGTGGGACATGCTACATTGCGATGGCAGGAGACATACATTGCAAACACACATTTCATTTGTAACTCACCAACCAGCCAGGCCCTCTCTGTGTGGAGTTGTGTCGTCAGCAGTGAGACATTGCTGTTCCACATGATGAAGGAATCATGGACTGATCTGCAATACTTGGCACTGACTTGTGAAATCTACTGGTCTGCCAGACTCACCACCTGAATGTTGATTGAGTAGTAGTTAATTGGCAATGGGGGGAACCAAGACTACATGGATGCCATCTATGGCTCCAACCACATGTGGAATGTGTCCCATAGCATAAAACACTGCCTTCACATAGGCCAAATCTGAAAGTTGGGGAAACTTGATGTAGCTGTCCAGGTGTTTTAACAATTCACACAGTACATCCCTCAACACCAGACTGAACATAGGTTAAGACATTCCTGCAGTTAGGGCCACTGTACTCTGAAAGGACCCAGAAGTGTAGCACTGATGAGACTTGAACAATGGGAGATATGCTACAGGGATTGTGAATGGAAGATCTGGCTCGAATTGATCACAAAGATCCATGACAGTATGACGATTCAGCCGATAGGTCTGGATACAAATTCTCTCCTCCATGGTGTGCAGGTCTACTAGTGAACGTACACTGGTGGTTGTCGTCCTCTCCTCATGGCAGGAAAACTATGTGAAGAAATTTAAATATAGTATGTGACGTAGCATGCAGACATCTTGTGACATCAATAACACAACTAACACATATCTGCTGTGGAGGTCGGTTACAAACTCAGATATCTACATTACAGCGCATAGGTATTAACCCAATGACACCCTCATTGGGACACATTCCCCCACTTAACTATTGACCTACACATACAGACTAATCAGTTACTGTACATGGTTGTCACTCCAACGATATGACATGTTTTACTCTGATTGTTGCACATCAGCTACGTTTTCTAGAAACCATGTGAACATCCGAGTACGTGTACATTGCTAACACCATATGTCCTCCTGTAATACAGTATCTACTGCACAGATGCACATATTAACAACTAAACATAAAAGCAGTACTTGAAGTTGTAGTTCACGATATGGGGTATACTGAATGACACAGATAAAACTCTTCCACACATGTAAGGTGCTTAAAATGGCAGCCGCCTGACCTACTGTACTGGACACATGGAAGTAACCTAAGTCCGCCGGTGGAAGTCGTCATGGCAGTAGGCGGTCACAACCGCGGTGGAAGCTGCCATTGGAAGACATTTCTTCCTTTGGCGGACTTGGGCCAATAGCGATGTCTACCGGCGGAGACGGTACTGTACGTATTGGACATGACTACCATCTTCTGCAGTATTGCTCACAGGCTTGACAGTGCTGCCAGCAAGACCTCCACTACCTGAGCCACTGTATACTGCCTCTGGGAGCTATCATGCCACGTCCTACAAGTGATAGGCCCCCGGCCTTCACCCCTGAGGAGCTGGAGATGCTTGTGTATGGACAGCTATATGGTGCACCAGAGTAGCAGGTGAGTGCAATGCAATACCTATGAGTGATAGGTGTGGTAAATGATGGTGTTACTGAATTTTTACGTAGTGAAGCGGTTGATGTATGCAGATGACAATATGTAAATGAGTGTGAGTTGAGAGGATGGGAATGTTTGCCTACTTGCTGTCACTGATGGGTTCTGTCCACTACTATTGGTATGGTGCATATGGATATGAGTTTTTCCTTATGTTTGTGTGGTCTATGCATGTCAATGCCCATTAGAAGAAGGGAATTTGGTGTGCCATCGCCAAGCAAGTCCGGACCCCTGAGGTTCACAGCCGGCATAGCACCCACTGTACGAAGCAGTGGGAGGAGCTGAGATGCTGGGCCCAGAAGACCGCAGAGGCCCAGCTGGCTATGCCCTCCCAACGAAGGAAGGGTACCAGTCGGACCCTGACCCCCCCCTAATGGCCTGCATTTTGGCAGTGGCCTACCCTGAGGTGGATGGGTGTTTGAGGGCAGCACAGCTGTCACAAGGGGGTAAGTACTGAAAGAACCCATGTACTTTCCTCTGATAGTTTAGTGTATGATGTCTGAGTATTGCAGCTGTGACGATGTGGTAGGAAGACATGGTACTACAGTTGCCAACATACAAACACAGATATGGCTATTGTATTGTGCAAGGGAACATGTTAATCAACTTTGTCTACCATATAGATAGACTGCATGTGGAGATGCACATGTGACTGAGTCATATGTGTTACTCTACTCAGCCATAAATGTCTGTAACCTGGTCTGTCATCTTTCCTACCTAGTGTCCCAAGTCCATTTACCCAAATGGTGAGATGTATAGCTCTTGGGTGTCTGACCATTTCTATTCCACTGGATCTGCTCAATGTGCAAGTGGGTCTGACAGATGAGTATCAGGGCAAAGTAATCCTGTGTCCTGAAATAGTTGGGCACTTAATGTGAGGCTGTCACCCAAATCAGGTTTTTGGTATGGCCAACTTATAACACTCCCCATGAGGTCTGAGGAGGTGTCCCCATTGTCATGTCAGATTCACACATTTGCAAAATGTGAAGTTTGATAAGGGTGTGTATTTTTGTGTGAGTGGTGCTTGTGATACCTGTTTTGTCTGGTCATCAAGTGAGGTTGTGTGCAGTGCATTTGTCCCCGAGTGATGGGTGTGTGTTGTGTGATGGGCATGTGTATATTGGGGACATGTTGTTGTCATGGTATTGAGTGGTGTTTGTATTGACATGTTTGTTGCAGTGTTGTGTGTCTTTGTGTGGTTTGACCGTGTGCAAGTGTGGTGAATGGTATGTCAGATATGTTGTGATGTGTGTTTGCTGGGTATTTCATATGCTGCATTGTATGGTTGTGTAATAGTGTGTGTTCGTTCCCTGATGGTGGTACCTTGTGTCATATGTGTGATTTGTCAATGGGTGTTATGGTGGTTTTGCGGTTGTGGTTTTATAGTGTCATTTGGTGGTGTTGTGTATTGTGTGTGACTGTGCCGGTGGTGTGTTTCTGGGAGTAGGTGTGTGTTTTTGATGTGTGTGTGATGCCCATAGTGTGTGTTCTGTGTATGTGCGGTGACAGGTAAGTGTGTGTACTCACGGTTGCTGTCATCTTCAACGTTGATTCTGATGTCTCTGGGCGAGCAGGAGCAGCCGGAAGACATGTAGCTCTGGTTCCATGGTGGCTCCAGATGGGTCTGGCTTCCTGATGGTGAGGGTCTCCTTTTATACAGTCGATTTCTTCCTGGGTTTCCCTGGTGGTGCGATCGCAGCAGAAACCTTGGCGGTGTGCAACCTCGCAATCTGCCTGGCGGAAACATGGTATCAGCCAGCCTGCAGGTGTCTACCGTCATCCATGGCGGTTGGACCGCATTAGCGGTGCCGGGGCGCCTTGGCTGTGTTCTGTTGGGTAACCGCCATGGTCATTATATGGCAGTCTTCTCCGCTAGCCTGTTGGTGTTGCGACTGCCACCGCCAACATGGCGATCCTGGGACTGAGAAACTCGTAATGAGGCCCCAAGTCTCTTATTTTCTTCTTTTCATCTTCCTTCATGAAAGAGGTCTGCCACAGCAGACACGACTCTGAAGCGGATTGTCCACAACACAATTCTTGAGAGTGACCAGAGGTCACACCAGCAATATGTGTATTAAAAGGTTAATCCATGTCTTAGCCAATGTACATGCCCAGAATGCAGATTTACAGTTTACAGCACTGCAAGGATGTCACATGCTTTCTGATACCACAGCAAAGAAAGAGGTGCTTCAATTAGGCTAGGCCTGCTGCATTTGGAGGGGAAGGCAGGATCTTCCTTTTTTATTGTTTAAGCCTCCATCATCACTTAAATTGTAATGAATGTCTTCCGCCTGCCCAGGCAATGCAGAAGCCCTCTGCAGGCAGCTAGAGAAAGAAAGAGAACACAAAAGAGCGAGGGTCTGTCCCCAAAGTGTATCACCGACACTCCCTGCTAGCAGTTTAGAATCCAAACAGTGTTCAGTCTTTAAAGATATTAGTGGAGGGAATGGAGGTGTTTCTTAGGAGGCAGTCTTAGCATTTTTCTGAATACCCTCCTGCCGAATACCAAGGGCGTCGAATTTTAATTCCACCTCATCACTCTCTCTTCTACCACTGTACATTTACTGCCCCATTTGTTTTACTTTTACAGGGTATTTTTCATCCATACTACACCCTTTTATCACTGTTCTCCTATACTGGCCAAACTTGCTTGCTGAGCTGTGTCCATGTTCCCCACCTATGCTTACCTTGTCTTTCTGACCTGCTCACTGTTTTACTGAGGACTCCCCTGCAGGAGCCAGACGCAGTTAGCACAGTGCTGGCTGACAGTGGGATCACATTGTTGTATGCATCATGTCTGTGTACTCTCACGTGTGACAATGGCCCTCATTACGACTTTGGGGGTCTTTTCCGCCGTGGTGACAACTGCCAAAAGACCACTGCAGAGGCGGTAATCCACCCGCTGTATTATGAGTCACAAACACAAAAGCAGAAGAAAGGAGCCACAAAATCAACACCGCCAGATCCAACAACAGCAGGAGAGAATCGGTCTACCACTCTTACCACTCTTACCACCACGGCAACAACAAACTGCTCTCCAAATTACGACCCACGAATCACCACAGCGATTTATCCACTGCGGTTATCTATGGGTGGTGCGGACCGCCGCAGTCGATTTTGCCACTACACAACAACAGAAGACAACATTGGCCAAATTGAAAAACCCACACCTGATACACATACAGACACCGTACACACCCACCAACAGCACTATAAAACACACCCCCACACAACCCACAAATCCTTGCGAATTCACAAAATCTGCTACACGTTGCCAGTCCACATATCCCTAGAACTGCACACACAAATCACAGCCCCCTATATACCTTTCACGCATCACACACCACACCCCATACCTCTACACCACACACAACACCACTGCACTCAATCACTACTTCACAGAATCACACACCCTGCACCCCCACCAAACACTCCACCCTATGCACAACACACACTACACAATTGGCATGTCCAGACAAAAGCACCCCCGTTTCACTGATGAGTTGCGGGTCATGGTAGACAAAATTGTCAGGGTAGAGCAACAGCTGTTTGGTGCACAGGTGCAGAAGATATCCATTGCCAGGAAAATGGAGGTATGGCGGAGAATCATAGACAATGTGAACTCTGTGGGAACCCATCCACACACAAGGGACGACATAAGGAAGAGGTGGAAAGACCTACGGGGGGAAGGTGCGTGCAATGGCATCCAGGCACCACATTGCCATCATGAAGACTGGCGGTGGACCCCCACTCCTCCCCCACAGTTGACATCAGGGGAGGAGAAGGTCTTGGCTATCCCGCATCCTGAGGGCCTCACTGGACTATCTGGAGGGCTGGACTCTGGTAATTCACCCATGCGTCTCTACCACCATGTACAACTGCATGGCATGTAACCCCAACACCCTATCTCCCTTTAACCCACTCCATCCCAAACTGATACCCACCCCCGTAACCAACCTTATCAATTTCCCTTGCATGCCCAGCACACTAAAATAACACCTCTTCAACATCATCATTCGCATACATAAGTAATGCATGGTTAGCATGAAGCACTACCAATCCTAGAATGCATCACCACACACAAACAAAATGTTTAAATCACGACACCCATCCCATGGGGAAACCTATCAATGCTGAACATACTCACAACTGGAACACTTGAGGTGGCAATAGCAAACCAAGATATGGCAATGATATTTACTGCTAAAGACATATATACAACATGACTAAAATATTCATATGAAAATGATTTCCGCAATACAGAAACAAATCGTCAGATGCCAATGCCATACCTGGGGAGCATGCACACTGCACTAATTTCCTGCATTAGCCATATTAACATCTGAGGATGATATGAACAACTATCATACATGGCCACAGGTACCCCAGCTAATGTCAGCCGGGAGGATGTGCCACGTCTACCCAGTCGTCCACCAGAAGAAGGCCCCGGTAATGACCGGTACTCTGGATGTCTGGATCTGGAAGATCTACCTGGCCCATCTGTCAGTCAGACACCACAAGCATCTCCCAGCCCACCTCAGAGCACCCAACATCGGACTCCACCACAACAGCAGCCACCCAACGTCCCCAAACCTCTGTCCCCAGGACACATCAATATAGAGTGTGCCCACCTGTACAGGGACCGGAGTCAACACTTCCCAGGCAAGACAAAGAAGGTCCTGGTGTAAGTGGGAGCAGGCACACAATTCAGGGGACAAAGGCACAGGGGCCCAGGGCCAGTGGGAGGGCATCTGTGCGTCAGGGGGTGGGCCAACTCAGGGAACCGACTTCCCAGGAGGCACTGTCACAAGTCCTGGGAGCATACCACAAATCCTAGGACAAGATGTGCCAGGTACTCACCAACTTGCAGGAGAACCAGAGGCTGCAGACAGAACACCACCAGGAGATCATGCAGCAGTTGCAGGCCCACAATGTCAACATGGCCTTCATTGCAGGGGTGCTCAGTGAAATTGCCACCATCATGCGTGAGTCTTCAAAATACCAGCAGGCCCCTTCTACTAGCCAGAGCACTGACCAGCCCTCTATATCTGCTGCAGCTAGTAGACTGGAGGCCCTGCAACAGGACACACACACCACCAGCACCACTCCCTCTGTAGCAGAAGAACCACCCCGCAAAAGTTCCCTGCGAGCAAGGCATCCTTCAGAGACTGTAGCCAAGACCAAAACCACTGCCAGGAAGTGAGCCTCTCCTACATGTCTCCCTTGTGTGCCACTGAGACACCTTGTTAATTTTGACTGCCATTGCTCCTTTTTCCTATGGCCCCATGGACACTGGACCTGTGCTACAAACTAACTGGGCCACTAAACTGAAGATTTCATCCACCATCACCCGACTGCTTTGCACTATCCCTTCCTTTTTGTGATTTCAGTAAACACACTTAAACACAACTGAATGATTGTTGCTTGTATATATTATCAATATGCAATGTTTTTACCTTTATTTTCCTGTTCTAATGTAATGCAAAGTATGAATCCATCCAATGTACAGTCAGTTTGGGGTACACATTACCAGTTTAAGTGCTTGCCACAAGTCACCACCCACCAAACTGTGTGAAAGCAGTCTGTAGGCATTCTATAAGTACACAGCAGTAACCACACCAACATCTGAAAAAAGTAGTAGTGACAAGACTCAACTTTTGTAAGGGCCTTAGACAAGATACCACAGTTTTAGCCATGCCATGTTCTCAGTAGGCAATCCCTCCTCTATAACACCTGGTCCAGGCCAAACTGTCAGGGACAATGAAACACAGAGCGGTTGTGTAAGCACACTGAAACTCAGATTACATTCCCAGCAACACATGCTAAGTACTGTATGAAACGAGGAAACAGTTTAATGTGGGCATGTATTTGAAACTGCCAAACAACCGATACATAGCATAGGCAGAATAAGCTTTTCTCCATAAATCATACCAGTGGCAACACTAACGACTGATGGAACAGTTCTAGGTTTCAAAATGCACACAGCTCTTTATTATGATAGTGGTATGAACAGAACAACAGACTTACCTGACTGTCATTGAAAGTACTGGTGTATCAGATGTGTCCTACTGTCCACATCATCCTCCTCCCCATCTTAATCAATGTCCTGAGTTTCCTCTGCTGGCACAGATGCATTGTCTCCCCCCTCCTCCTGCAGTAATGGCACATGCATTCTGAGGGCCAAATTGTGATGCATGCAGCAGGCCACGACTATCTGGCAGACCTTGACAGGGGAGTAGAGTAGGGATCCACCAGAAATATGTAGACAATTAAACATGGCTTTCAGAAGGCCAAATGTTCTTTCTATCACTCTTCTGGCCCATCCATGTGCCTCATTGTAGCACTTCTCAGCCTCTGTCCTCGGATTCCTCACTGGTATCAACAGCCAGGATGGGTTCGGTTAGCCAGAGTCACCAGGAATTAGTGAATATCTCACATTGTATGTGTACAATACTACAGAGGAAAACTCAAAGGTAATACACTGTGACATACATTGAATTAAAACAACACACTCACCAATGAGCCAGACTCTCTCTCTCTCCGTAGTTGTGCGATCATCTGTGGGACACTGCTGTTCCTCATTACTTAGGCATCATGTATAGATCCTGGAAACTTGGCAGTAACTTGTGAAATATACTGATCAGCACGGCACACCATCTGCACATTAATGGAATGGTAACTCTTCCTATTTCTAAACACCTGCTCATTTATCCTGGGAGGAACCAAAGCAATATGGGTCCCATCAATGTTCCTAACCACATGTGGAATATGTTCCATTGTATAGAAAGCAGCCTTGGGGGAATGTGGTATAGCTGCACATGTGTCTCCGCAAGGCCTTCAGAACATTTTTCAACACTTTAGCAAACACTGGCTGAGCCATACCTGATGTCAAGCCTACTGTCACTTGAAATGATTCACTGCCCAGGAAGCGGAGCCCTGACAGCACCTGTACTGCAGGAGGTATTGCAGTAGGACTACAAAGAGAAGGAATGAGATTTGGCTCCAATTGTGCACACAGTTCAATGATTGTCAACCTGTTCAGACCATAAGTGAGAATTATATGGCGTTCCAGCCAAGTCAACTAGGGGTCTTTATACGGGTGCATTCCTCCTCCTTCCTAGTGGTTGGTATCTAAACAAACCAAACATCCCACGTGTGTGAAAGCGTGAAGGATTTCAACACACAATATTAGAGAATAGAGTGCTTTGTAAAACATTTCAGATTACCATCATTTGAAATCTGCTCTGGTTGCCTCACCATGCAAACAGACTTCTATTACCATCCAATATAATTATATGGTAATACTGCTTCACAGTGGTAGTCTCAGTAGTGAGACGTTATTTGTATCATAACATTTTCAATGTTCGTCAACAACTCAAATTCAAGCAGTGCACTGGTATCGAACTAATATTGTACGGCAGATGTACAATGTTAACGTGTAGGAATTGCCTTGGTGTGTACTATAATTACCTATGACGCACATATCATTGAGTACAATGATGACAATCTACAGAAAATGGCATCCGCCTGTCCTGCATGCAGAGGACAGGTGGAAGTGACCTCACTCTACTGGCATTAGTCATCATGGCGGAGAGCGGTCAGAACCGCAGTGCAGCTCCTCATTGGTTAAAATTGATGTTTATGGAGAACAGGGGCCAATGATGATCACTGCCGGTCGTGACGGTGATTACCGGCGTGGACGTGACTGTCCTTTTCAGAGGCCCATTTCACTTGACTCCTGACTCTCACCCTTTCAAGACCTCCACTGCGTGAACTGCTGTGTCCTGTGTCTGGAAGCCACAATGGCCCGTGCTTCAGGGGATAGGGCCGCAGCCTTCACATCCGAAGAACTCGAGAAGCTTGTGGATGGCATCCTACCCTTGTATGGACAGTTGTATGGGGCTCCAGATCAACAGGTGAGCACCAATTTGGTATATTAGATGCAACATGGATGTATGTGGATGAATGTGTGTGCATACAGTGTGTCCTTTAGGGAGTATTGTCTGGTGCATGCAAAATGTACACAGAGGTACAAGTGCTGTGAATGATGATTGTGAGATCAATACAGTGTGTAGTCCATTACTGTAACTGAAGTGTGTAGTTAATCGTGTCCTTCTGTCTGTCTCCTATGCAGGTCAGCGTCCATCAGAAGAAAGGGTTATGGCGTGCCATTGCCAAGGACTTGAAGACCCTGGGGTTCCATAGCCAGAGGAGTACCCACTGCAGAAAGCGTTGGAAGGACCAGAGACGCTGGGCCCGAAGACCACAGAGGCTCAGCTGGGGACATCTTCCCAATGAGGGAGGGGTGCCCGTTGGACCCTGACCCCTCTAATGGCTCGCATACTGGGTGAGGCCACCCCAGAGTTGGATGGGCGATTGAGGGCAGCACAGCAGCCACAAGGGGGTGAGTACTCAAAGTGTTCCAGTTTTTTCATTGTGACTGGCATGGTCTTTGGATACCAAGGTAATAGTCAGTGTATGCCTCAGTATGCCATTGTTGGTAATGTTATATAGTTCTACATTGCAATGGTGAATGGTATGTACAGTAGGTATTAGTTATTTCCTAGGATTTCTACAAAAGTAAGGGGCTACATCCCTACTCTCCAGTGTAGGAGTAATACTCTGATGTCTACTATCTAAGAGGTATGTCTTGGCAATTGCAAGTTGTTCAGACACTATAATGGCGTAAGTGAAGCTGTACCTTTGTCAAAAGGCAGACATGGATTAGTGAATTTTAATAGGTGTGCAGATTTCAAAGTATAGGGTTGTTTATGGAGGATGGTTGTTTCTTCAGATTACATGTTCAGCTGTTGTTCCCAGGCAATGGTGCAGTCTTGTGGTTGTCACTTCATAGTATAAATTACCAGTGAGTCATTATGATGTGTATGCCATATGTGTTGTTTTTGCTGTAATTGACCCTGTGCTCCCTTTCTTCCTCCCCCTCCCTCCCTCATTTTCTTCTTCTGTCCTTGTGCGCATTAGCATCATCTGGTGAAGGAGCAGGGGCACCGGTGAGTGTGGGAGCTGCAGCCCACGGGACTCAGGCGGCAGTGTCCTCCGACGGGGACCAGTAGGTTGGAGGGTGAGGGAAGCACTACAGGGGAGACAGGAGCTGCTACAACTGACTCCGATTCCTCCTCCGATGGGAGCTCCCTGATGGTGGCAGACACCTCTGGGACTAGGGGGGTGGGCGTCTCCTTCGCCGCAGGCACCTCAGCCCCTGCCCCAGTCGTCACTGCTGCCCTCACTGAGGAGGATATTGACCTCCTGAGGTCCATCAATGTAGGGAAGTCAACCAGAGTGAATGCCATCCAGGGGCTGCCATCCCAGATGCAGCAATGCATTACCTACCTGGAGGGCATTCACGTTGGCTTGGCTGGCCTACAGAGATTGTTTCAGGCTCTGGTCTCCCCTTTGATGTCAGCTAGTGTCCCTAGTTCTTCTGCCCCCCGCCAACTACCTGTACCCAGTCCCAGTTCCCTCTTCCCCTCTATCCCAAGCACACAATCAGACAAGCATGCAACCACACAACAGCCAGGACTTGCAAAGAAAAGCACAAGCACCACAGATCACACCAGAAGCATACACACAGCCAACACACTGAAGCACACACAACAACAGCCACTGCCTCCACTGTCTCCATCTCCTCCCTCACAGTCACATCAGCACTCACACCTGCAAGCACTGCATCCTCAGTCTCAGATCCTGCTCAGCCTTGCCCACAGTCACAACAGCAGACAAGCAGACTAGCCCCTCATTCACCACATGAGAAGTCACCACCATCACAAACACATGCAGCACACCCACCTTACTTGCAGACACCACCCCAACATACATTCACACAACCTGTTTGTCTTCTCCCTCCCTCTCATCCCCCCTTATCCCAAAACACATAACCGCTCCCACTCAGACACTCAACAGTCATCCACCTCACACAAGCATAATTTGCATGCGCCTACAACCAAGTACAGCACACCTACACATCGTACAACCACTCACTCTCCCACCACTCCCAAACCTGCTCCCAAAGTCCACCCCACTGTACCTACAAAACATTTTCTTGCCCCCCTTGGCCTCTTACCTCCTCCTGACCTATCCCGTGTTGTCCCTAAATGTCGGGTTCCTCTGCCCCAGCCCAGTCCCTCCAGCTCCCAGTCCTACCATGGCCCCCCTACTGTTTCCAACCTCCTTCTATGGAGCACAAAGTAGCCACTCACACCCCCTGCTCCAGACCTACTCCCCCGCCCCTAAACCGAAAACCAAGACCCCACCCGCTCCAAAACCAAAGTCCATGAACCCCCCTTTCAAAAACAACCGCCCCACCACCCCGTTCCCCCTGAGGTGCCTGCCTTCCACATGGATTTCCCTGCCCAGTGGAGTCAATTAGGCTGTCAGGAGTCAAGTTAGGCCTATCCGTGGGCCATTCATGCCCTGAGATGCTTATGGACATTTGGACTGGTCAATGACTCTTTGTTTATAGTTTTTGTTTTATTAAGAGCCTATTTTCACAGCAATACCCAGCTCAATACATTGGCTAAATAACAGGTATTTGTCCTTCCTTTCTTTTCGTATGGCTTATGTAATTGTTGTATTGTACAGCTCATTGTTCTCCTTGTGTGTGCTATGTGTGTAAGGTGTGTGTTGTGCGTGTTGTATGTGCATGTCTGTAGTTTGTGTGTAGTGGAGTGTTTGTGGATTTGTGTGTGTGTATTGGGACGGGTGTTTGTTTGGGGTGTATGTATGAGTCGCTGTCCGTGGCGGGTGAGTGTGTTGCATGTGGGTGTGTCACTCTCCCCTCCCTCCCTTGTGTGCTAGGCAGCTGTACTCACGCTTGTCGTCTTCGTCAACATCGTTGCTCCTGGACTTCCATCGCGTGGTACAGCATCAGGAAGACTTCCAGTTCGGGTTCCATGGCGGCCACGGACTCCTCTGTGTCCTTGGAGGTGAGTGTCTCCTTTTATAGGGCTCATTTCCACTAGGCTGCTCGTGGCGATGGTCTTCCGGTACAACCGTCACCGACGGCGTGGCGGTGAGCAGGGGTTATCTGAGCTGGTATCTCCCTTATCCTGACTAGAGTGAGGGTTCCTACTTGGACTGGGTGCAAACCGACTGCCAACTAGAGTCCCCATTTCTAACACCCACATTTTAGTATCTCTAGAAACACAATGTTTAAATCTTGCTGACTTCACTGAAATGTTTGCAAGCTTAGTTTATTAAACATTCTGTGTGACTTGCACAGTGGAAAAATTAGGTTCTGTTCTTGCTTCACTTGTCATATTTCCTTGAGATAAAAATTGCAAGTTTTAACAATGGGCTTCAGTGCTCAATGTCATGTTTCATGTTGCTTTTTATTTATTAATAAATCGTACCAGAGTTGTTTGACCGGAGAGGACTGTGAACGTGACGCTATCTTGAAAGGAAAGCAGAAGAGATACAACTGAAGCACAGATTATGTTTTATTGGCTGCACACTAAACCACCTCATGGTCTTGTCCAATAGAGGCTTAGCTTGTAACTTTTGGGACTTTAATATTGCAAAGCTTTAGGTGTTGCACATTTAGTTAAGTTTTGCTTTCACCTTCATGCAGTTCAGCTCCTTGCAATCTGCTCTTGTCTAATAGTTCAGATATATTAGGCACCATTATTACTGAACTGTTGCCCCATTCATATTCCTGTTGCCTTATGCTGACTAATGAAGACCTGATGCTTGAGTGCTCTACTGATGAAGATTCTGCATGTTGCTGTCTCATTTAGGAGAGGTATAACCAATGTGCATATATTTTTCCTTTGCAGGTTTTCCCTTTAGAAAATCCAACCAAGTTTTTGGTTAATGTCATAAATGTTTTCCAAATAAATGTTTGTCATATTTTTATATTTGTATGAAGTCTACACATGCATTTCAAATGAGAGTAATAGCTAGGGATGTCTGACTTAAAATTTGATTTTGAATGTATATTAATTGATTGTGATTAATTTAACTGCACAATCTAAATGTATGTTATTTCTATTATTCACTTAATTCTGTTGTTATTTTGTGTTATTCTTTTGGAGTGTTTAATGGTAAATGCATTCTCAAGATTGAGATTCTTTAGACGTTTTAGACAACCTGTGCTATTTCTATCATTTGGTCTTGCACAAGATTTACGTGACTTTAGCATTGTTAATTTAAGGGCAATAAATGTTTTTTTTTAGGTTTTATTTACATTTTTCAGTAATATAAAACAATTATAACACGTGGCAATTAGCACATTTCAATATGTCATGATTTAGAGTACTCATCGTTTGATGTCATAACTATAGAACCAGTGCATAGTTATGGGCTGTTACTGTTTAAAGAACCCTGCTAGACGCATCTGTAATGTGTAGCATTATCCTATACATTAAAGAACATTGTCTATTCACAAGTGCCATGCACAACTATATTAACCAGTACCCTCTGGTTCACCCATTTCCTTTCCGATCAGATAAGTTTGACATGGACCCCAACAGTTACGTGGGCGATTCTGTGGTGGAATCAGGTCATTATACGCATCTAGTTGAATGTTGTAGTATATCATATCAGCATGCCATTCCTTTAAGGTGGGTAGCAGGCCATGATCCCATTTTATAGCCACTCTGTGCTTAGCAAGAAGAAGGCCCATTGCCACCAAACTCCTGACCTCCCCCATCTACATCTCTACCGTAACCAAGCAGGGCCAGTAGAGGCATAGCAGACAGCTCAACCCCTGTAATTTCATTTAGCTCTCCAAACACATGCGCCCAAAAGCAATGTATCCCAGGACCATATGTAGGAAGCCCGCCTCCTCTGCACCACATCTCGGGCAACTGGGTGTAGCCCATATCTGTGCAACCTACAAGGGTATCGTATGTACGATTAATGTAATTTAAAATGGATTAATCTGTGCCGTCCATTGAGGGGAAATGGAGAGAGTCGCAGAATAACAATACTGCCACTGCGCATCTGTAAGCACTATATTAATGTCTCTTTGCCACTCCAACCTGGCCTTTGCTAGGCCTGGTCTACGCGCACTCTGAGCGCAAGCATAAGGTCTGGATACCAACTTTTATGCAAGGCCTCTGCTATAATCATGATGAGCGCTTGCATTTCTGCCGGTTCTTGCAACCCATCACCCAAAAGGTCGAGAAGTACATGCCTCACTCTATAATACTGAAAGCATAAAAGTGGTGGTTACCTCCATCTGCTCTGTTGAGGATTCCCAGTTTTGTGCCATCCCTTTCCCAAACAAATCCTTCATTGATTCAACACCCATTTTCCACTCCCAATAACACTCCCCTGTCCTTGCTTAAAGAGAACCAAGCACACCACTCTAATTTAGGTGGGGCAAGTATAAAAGAGGGAGAGCCTTTTTCATCATAAGATTATGCCAAGTGTGTGTGGTGGTGTTCAAAGTGTCAAACTCCCCATGTCCACGCACGGGGGATGACCATTTGATAAGGCAAGGGGTAAGGTGCTGACATGTCACGCTCTATGTGCATGTGCGGTAAGCCATCCGGACCATGGATCCACGCATGAGTAAACAGGGTGGGCTGCCAGAAAGTTAGTCTCCATTTCAGGGACACTAAGTCCCCCATATCATAGAGGAGTGTCACCACATTCCACTGTACTCTTGGTTGTTTCACCCCATGTCAGCCTAATCAAAAGTGACCGAATTGTGGAAAATACATGCTTGGGGAGTAGCATGGGGATGTTCTGAAAAAGGAGCAGAACCCTCGGGAGTACCACCATTTTAATAATAGCAACGCGCCCCACCAGTGAGAGCGGCAGCCTGATCCACCGCTCCATATCTTCAGTTAGTCTCTGTATGGCTTCCCCATAATTATCTGCCATAACAACTGAGGGGTCAATGTAAAACTGTATCCCCAAGTAACGTACAGATTCCAACTCCCACCTAAAGGTGAACTCCAGTGGCACCTGCACCGTGGCTGGAGTCAGGGGGAATACAATAGACTTGCACCAGTTAATTTTCAATCCCACAACTACCTGCATCACTGGTGCAAAGTTTCTGGATGGATCCCTAATGTAAAGTGAAGTATCATCTGCATAAGCGGATATACTCAACCAGTAGCCTGGAAAACACAGGCCCCTGTCACCATGATACTTGTGCAGAGGGCAAGTTAGTGGCTCCACAAGTGCCTATAACAAAGGTGAAAGGGGGCAGCCCTGCCGCGTGCCTCTAGAAATAGTTATTAGGTCAGAGACTCCTCCATTCATTCTCACTCGAGCAACAGGGGAGGCGTACGAAGTCTGTAGCAGCTTGAGTGAATGTTACAAGGGCACACCTTACACAGCCCCAGACCGCCGACCTGCGTGTGTTTGTGCCCCTTATGTGTGTCAGGCCACGCAGTTACCACCACAGCCAGCACGAACTGCCTTCACACTCCCAACAATGATTCACTGTGCCATGATGTCTCAAAGTGCCTGCCTGTATACCATTTGAAAAAGCTCACCAGACATTCTATGATATTGTCTCCTCCCTTCAGTGCACATACGACCCTACAAATCAGTAATTTTGAACACTACCTCTGGTTAAGAGTGTATTCAATGGTGAAGATGTCTTCCCCTCACCCTGCCTTCATCAAAGAAGCTAGTAGTGAGCACAACCTTTAAAGGAAGAGAGGTTAACAACACAAACAGTGCTATAAAATTGTCAAATCACATTCTCTGCCCCATCAAGGCGTAGAGGTAGGTGAGTCACTGCAACTGCTTGTGGAAGTCCTTAGTTTCAAGAATTGAGTGAGGTGTTTGTGGTCAGTAAAAACCTTGGGCTTCCCATCCAGCACGAATTGCAGCTTAGCTGGGAATAGCATACAAAAATTCAGGTCTAGATCTCTGAGTTGTCTCTTCACCGGCAGGAACAGCTGACGCTTCCTGCACCTGCTGCGTGAAGCCAGGATATAGAGAAATATCAGATCCCTCATGTCTCAGAGTCTGGAGTTCTCATGCTTTCCTCAAGGCCACATCTCTGTCTCTATAGTTTAACAGTTTAGGGATCACCAACCTCAGGGGAGCTCCAGGCGGTGGTCTGGATGTCAATGAACGGTGTGCCCGCTCGACCGTGAACATGTCCGAAAGGTGTTGTGCTCCATTAAATTAGTGAGCAACTGTTCAATGTATTGTTCAATGTTGTCGATTGCAGTCGACTCAGCTATGCAAACCAAACGTAGGTTGCTTCTTCAGGACCTGGCCTCTAAATCTTCGATCTTTGCCTGGAGTGCATTATGCGTTTTATCCACCTTGGACTGCATTGCGACCTTGTTGGCACATTCATGCTCCACATCAGAAATTCTGTGGTCAGCTGTATCGAGATGATCTGCATGTTCATCAAGCCTCTCAATCATTCTGTCCATACGATATGACAGTACACCTATTTTGCCATTGATTGTCACAAGACTGTTGCATTTCTGTAAGGATTTGCTTGAGGTGAGACTCTGACTTGGTCATAATCTCCTGCATCATGGCCTCCTTCGTCGTGTCGCTCCTTTAGCACCTTGTGCGACTTGTGGTGTTCAAAATTTAGCTTTGACTTGGCCTTATCTACCTTGGCCATCCTGCAAGTTCTCACTATAATTGCTAGGGTCTACTCGTACCTCAGCAGTTTTGGGAATTCGCCATTCTCAGGGTCACTTAGCGAAACCTCTCTGGGGGCCCCGATCTATGCCAGCACCATAATTGTTTGTTTCGGGTGGGTCTGCGGTCTGGGGGCACACCCTCCTCCCCACAGCTCAGAATCTTCGACAGTTGCATGTTTCAAAAGAGTCAAAAAGAACCGGTGCCCCCCCCCCCACTGAGTTATCAGCGTCTAGCGCCAGTGAGTTTGATACTGTATAGTAGAAGTAATAGTGGTGACACTTACTAGCTGTGTGTAGTAGTAGAATGACCTCTGAAAAGGTTCTGAGCTAATAGTAGTAGTTAGGAGAGACTATGCATCCAAACTGAAGAAAACGGCGGTGTAAGTCTAAAAGTTAGGACAATCCGCTGGGGTGGAGGGGAGGAAGGAGAATTACCCACCAGCCGGAGCATGACAGGCCGGCCGGCCCCCCTATCACATGCGCTCCACCACAAGCTGCCTAGCTCTCCCAGCCAGGCCCAACGCGGTCTACTCAGTCCGAGCCCCACCACACATGGCACCATTGATCAGCCTGCTCCGGCTGTGTCCAGGCACCAGGGACTGCCCAACAGCAGGCCCCGGCCACCACCCAGGCCAAGCAGCAGTGCCCACACTACCCGGCCTTCGCCAGGGTCTACCGGGGCAGCGGTGGTAACGTATGCCGGCCCGTGTTTCACTGCGCCGTCTGCATTATGTTTTCAGCGATCCAGGGTGTCCGATCACTCCAAGCCCTGTGATTGCAGACTCACTACCTCCCCTGCAGAGCCAGAAGCAGCAGGAGCTTTTAATAAGCAACCCGAGGCTGCAGGATCATGATGAATTGTTGGCGGAGCCCTTCCAGATTGCGCCCCCCAAGGGCAATAAATGTTTAAACTTTTCTAAATCGGTGTAATAATTCATGACAACATAGGTCATGGTATGTTTAAATTATTGGCTCATTATTGCACATTTTGTTATTGTTTGATGGCTATTGATTCTCATTGTTTAACCCCTCAGCTACCCTGGACGAGCTTGTCTCGCCCTCGGCCACGGTTGCCGTGTGCCAAAGACGAGACCAGCTCGTCCTGCACCAGGCCCGGGGGTGGGGGGGGGCGGTAGCACTCCCCCCCCTGGGCCTCCCACCCCCCCTCTTCTGGGCAGGGATGGAAGGGGAATCATCAGAGATCGCCCCCATTGTGCTGGAGGCCCAGCTTCCAGCGCAATTGGAAGAGAAAGGCTTGCATTTCTCTTCCGATAGGGGGGTAGGGCCAGAAGAGAGACATGAAAGGAAAGGCTTTTCCTTCCCTTTTATGTCTTTCTGAGCATTTCTGCAGCCAGATCATAAAGTGATGGGGCTGCAGAAATGCCCACTAGACACCAGGGAGTTTTTTTTTTTTTTTTTTAAATAAACAATGAAGAGGAGAGGCCCCTTGGGCAAGGGTCGCTCCCTTGGGGGGGCATTTTTTATTAGGCCTTTTCTGTCACCTGGGGGAAGATCGGCCTATTTTTATTAGGCCAATCTGCCCCCAAGTGGGGCGGGGGGCAGAAACCACTAGACACCAGGGATTTTTTTATTTTTACGGCAATTTCACGTAAGGGGAGCGACCCCTTAGGGAAGGGTTGCACCCCTGGGGCACAAATTTATTTTAGGCCATTTCTGCCCCCCTTGGGGGCAGATTGGCCTATTTCTATTAGGCAGTTCTTCACCCAGGGGGGGGGCAAAAACTACTTAGGCACCAGGGATTTCTTTTTTTTTACATACAGGAGCGACCCCTTAGGCAAGGGTCACTCCTCTAGGAAGGCAGTTTTATTTTAGCCCATTTAGGCCGATCATCCCCAATGGGGGGGGGGGGCACAAACCACTTAGGCACCAGGGATAGATGTGTGTGTTTTGTTTGGGGGGCAGCCCCTTGGGCAAGGGTTGCTCCCCATGGGGTCACATTACTGTTGGCAATTTCTGCCCCCCCTTTGGCCTATTTTTGTAAGGCCCATTTGTCCCAAAGGGAGACAGAAAGACCATCAGACACCAGGTAAGATTTTTTTTTTTTTTAAAAGAGGGTTGGGGTATGGCCATACTCCCACCCCAAAAAAATGGGGACACTCCCGGGGGGGGGGGGGGGGGGCAGAAAGCCTACTAGATGCCACAGAATTTTTAAAAAAAATAGTGGGGTTGCTGCTACCAACCAATATTCCAATATTAGCATGGTTATGCCCCCACCCCAACTGAAGGGGTTAACAGTCTTTCAGCTCTCCCACTGTGCACTAAAATATCTTATCACAACGGCAAACAAGAGAACATTTGATTATTTGGAGTTTGGGTTTTACCTTTGGGCCATGAGAGTTTGTCTAACTCTCAAAATTGTCCCACTTGGAATGGTGAGGGTTGCACTTTTTGGACTTTGGGATACTGCCATGTAGAAAAATCTACGAGACCTAGACACATCTGAAAACTAAACATCTGGGTGAGTCCAGGGTGGTGTGTTTCACATACACCCTGCACCATTTTCTAACCCACAATGCCCTGCAAACCTCTAACTTAGCTTGAAATCACAATTTTTTCCCTCATTTGTGTGAGGGAACCTTCCGGAATCTGCAGGAATCCACAAAATTCCTACCACTCAGCATTTTTGCATCTATACCAATAAAAATTCTTCCCCACTTGTCAACCTAAAAACTTTTTTTTCCAAACTGCCCTTTTGGACCCGCTTTGGTTCCCCCTTAATTTCAACATATTTTTGTTCTTCCCTGTCACAGGCACTTGGCTCGCCTACACAAGTAAGGAATCATTTTTATCAGGAGACTGAGGGGAACATTGGGTGATAGGAATTTTGTGCTGGTGCGGTGATTCCACACAGAAATGTGGGGAAAATGTGATTTTGTAGCTAAATTTGAGGATTGCTGAGGATTCTGGGTAAGAAAACAATGGGGAATCCATACAAGTCACACCTCCCTGGACTCCCTAGGGTGTCTAGTTTTCAGAAATGTCTGGGTTTGGTAGGTTTGCCTAGATGGCTGCTGAGCCCAAGACCAAAAACACAGGTGCCCCCACAAAAACAGGTAGTTTTGTATTTGATAATTTTGATGTGTCCACGTAGTGTTTTGGGGCATTTCCTGTCGTGGGCACTAGGCCTAACCACACAAGTGAGGTACCATTTTTATCGGGAGATGTGGAAAAATGCTGGGTAAAAGGAAGTGTGTGGCTTCCCTCAGATTCCAAAAATTTGCAGCACCTAAATGTGAGGGAAAAGAGGTTTTTTGCCAAATTTTGAGGTTTGCTAAGGATTATGGGTAACAGAACCCGGTGAGAGTGCCACAAGTTACCCCATCCTGGGTTCCCTTCGGTGTCTAGTTTTAAAAAATGCACAGGTTTGGTAGTTTTCCCTAGGTGCCAGCTGAGCTAGAGGCCAAAATCCACAGCTAGGCACTTTGCAAAAAAATGACAGATTTCAAAGTAAAAATATGTGTCAATGTTGCGTTTCCTGTCGCGGGCTTTAGGCCTACCCACACAAGTGAGGTACCATTTTTATTGGTAGGCCTAGGGGAACACAGAATAGAAGAACAAGTGTTATTGCCCCTTGTCTTTCTCTAAATATTTCCTTCCAAATGTAAGACAGTGTGTAAAAAAGACGTCTATTTGAGAAATGCCCTGTAATTCACATGCTAGTATGGGGACCCCAGAATTCAGAAATGTGCAAATAATCACTGCTTGTCAACACCTCATCTTGTGCCCATTCTGGAAATACAAAGGTTTCCTTGTTACCTATTTGTGACTCTTTATAATTCAGCAAATGAATTGCTGTATACCAGAATACAATGAAAACCCATTGCAAGGTGCAGCTCCTTTATTGGCTCTGGGTACCTAGGGTTCTTGATGAACCTACAAGCCCTATATATACCCGCAACCAGAGGAGTCTAGCAGACGTAACAGTATATTGCTTTCAAAAATCTGCCATAGCTGGAAAAGTTTATAGAAGAAAACGTGGACAGAAATGGCTCTTTTCTCACTTCAGTTTCAATATTTTTTTATTTTAGGTGTTGCTTTCGGTAGGAAAACCTTGAAGAATCTACACAAATGACTCCTTGCTGAATTCAGAATTTTATCTACTTTTCAGAAAAGTTTAGCTGTCTGAGATCCAGCATTGGTTTCACACCCATTTCTGTCACTAACTGGAAGGATGCTGAAAGCACACAAAATAGTAAAAAATAGGGTATGTCCCAGTAAAGTGCCAAACTTGTGTTGAAAAGTGTGGTCCTCGGATTCAAGTCTGCCCGTTCTCGAAAGCTGGGAAGATGGTGATTTTAGCACCACAAACCCCTTGTTGATGCCATTTTAATTGAAAAAAAACAGATGCTTTGTTCTGAAACCCTTTTCCCCCATTTTTAACAAAAAACGAAATTTTGGCTGTATTATGGATAATTTCTTGGTCTCTTCCAGGGGAACCCACAAACCCTGTGTACCTTTAGAGTCCCTAGGATTATGGAAAAACAGAACGCAAATTTGGCATAGGTAGCTTATGTCGACAAAAAGTTATGAGAGCCTCAGCGCAAACTGCACAAAATAGCCCAAAAAATGCTTGGCACCTGAGTGAAATAGGCCTGGCAGCAAAGGGGTTAATTGGATGATCTCATACTGCTGTCTGAGTCAAAACATTTGACTCAACCTCTGAGGGTGGTAGATGTCACTGCCCTGTTACGTGTCACCTTATCATAAGAATACACAATAATACAAGGTCACATGCCCGCACTGGTCATCAGCTGGGTTTTCCACTTGAAGGATCTCTGATGGTCCTCTGAGGTATGAGGTCCTGGTGCCTGTTGCTTTGGTATGTGGAGTTTCAGTGCTTTCTCTGATTGCTGTGCCCTTTCTTGTGAGCCCTGTTTACTAAACAACCCAATTTTAGTGCAGATAAACCCCACCTAAGTTCCTTGTTTAACGTTTTCTGACATGGGTATTCTTTGCTGTTGTGTGCCTTTCTGTTCAGACTTTGAGCGCCATCTGTACCTTCTCTTCCTAGGGTTGGATTTGGTTATACTCTCTCCCATACAGTCCCTGCTGAGCATAGGAATAGAGCTGTCCACGTCTTGGTGGGGTTGTTTGGCTCCATGCTGAGAGTTGTCTCTTGACCCAGCTGGGCTTGATTTTGTAGCAGGACTTTCCCTTTTCGAATCACTGGTGGGCAAAAGGTGTAAGACCCATCTGCTTTAGTAGATCTTCAAGGTGTAAGGAAAAGAACAAGGTTGTAATGCTTTCATTACTTACCTATAATGTAATTACTCTGATTGATCTTCCTCATCGCAGTCCTTATGACTCCCTCCACTGTGTGCCTAAATGCAGTGAATTGCACCACGTTGGTAATCAATTTGAAGGATTCAGAGTAGTGGTGGTCTTTTGTGGAAACATCTTGAGGGGAGGGGTTTAGTTGTTTTGTTGTGATAATATCTTTTAGGTAAGCAACTGGAAGTCTGTCTTCTGGGTGTTGACACCCCTGATCATACTGGAAGAACGAAGACGAGGAAAAATCAAGACGAAAGGCTTTATACATGTGACAAGTCACATTACAAGCAACAACATAAGTCTACACTGCCAGCAGTGAAAATCACTGAAGAAGTACGTAACATTACGAGCAATAACATTCTGTGAAGCAATAGGTAACACTCCCTGCCGACGCATGTGCGTTCCTTTTCCCATATTTATTTTCAAAGGAGAGTGGAAGACAAATAGCAGAAATGAAAAAAGAACATGGTACTGTGAATAAGACATATTGTCGTAATGAACAAAGCACGCATTACACATTTCAGTTGTCAGAAATTACAAATCCTGCTACACAAAGGTACGGGGCCTGTACATGGACAGCGTGCCTCGACGCGTGCAGGACATGTAGGTCTCGGCAGCACACTATAATTGCCATCTGAGTCGAAAGCCACATAGTCCTTTCCTGTGATCTATATGCCATGGCATTCAAAGGGATTTCCCCTGATATCATTTTCACGCCCAATGTTCCGTGATGCCATTTTCAGTAACTTAACAATTACACTGGGTGGTTTTACAACTTGAAAACCGCTACCTCCTTTTGGTTACAGAATGATGGCAAGTTTGATTTTCCCTTGCAAGTGCAAAAATACAAAAACTTAGTTATCAGATCATGCACATGAAAGTGCTTTTAAGTGTCTCGTAATGACAAAAAGGGAAAGCAGAAGCAAATGAGGCGGCCATCTCAAAATTCCAATTCCGTCTATACTATGAAGAGTCTACATTTCTACCGTAACGGTTTAATATATACATGCATTATTTTGAACCACGAAGAGCCTCATATTTAATTGAAGTATTATCTTATGGACTATTTCATGTAACATAATTAATGCCACAAGGTGGCGAAGTGTTAAAGCTTTACAAAAGACAATGTCGTGAGATTGCCAACAGGCTGAAAACACAGTCGACGCCACGAGAAGACGCGGGAGGTCTGCGGGAAGGAATTGTGTTTTGGGCAGTATTACTTCAAGGCAGTCCATGTATGTACATATCTAACTCCAGTGCCTTGATTTCCATCCTACCCTCACGGTTTCCAATCAACTACCTCTCAGAACGCCACTCCGTTCTTTGTTTCCTCCCGTACGCACCATGTTTACAAACATGTGTCCCGGGTCAAAATCCACCTCCGCGTTTTGCTTCCTGCTCATCTCCGCCTCAACTGACTGTTTATAAACATTGCGAGTGGATGTGACGACACGAGGGCACATCGGTCACGGCCCTCACGACATTTCTGAGGTCAAGCGCTTCCGCTGGTGCTGAGAGATGGTTAAGGCGTTTACGCCGAGCAGGCGACCTCACCCACTAGACACCGGCTCGAGACAAAGTCCGTAGGAAATAAAGCGCTCGCACGTTTGCCACGCGGTGAGCACGTGTTTGTGCTCGCTGAAAGCTTTTCCGGGGTTATCCCCGCCCCTTCAGAGTGACAAAACGACTTCCAGCTCCTCCTACCCGTAAGTGGTTAGAAAACGGATAGGAAAGGGGATATTCGGACGTTGATACCTGTGGTTCTTGCATGCATGTCGTAGGCCCAAATCAGACGGGAGAGTCCCGTTTTTTTGAAGGGGAAAATGGCTTTATTCTGGCTGTCTCCCTCCTGAAATTGTCTCTCCAGCAGTAGAAGTCGATGGGAAAAACACGTTCTCCTGGTTCCTTTTTTAAAAAATCTCTCACTTTCCTTTAATATAATCATGGTATGTATGTGTAGTTTCCGACCTTGTAGTTATACTTTAATTATACGACAGCAGAATTTTCCACCGCCAGCAAAATCTGGAAAGTGCCTTTAACCACTTATTTTCGTCTACTTGGATAAAACTCTCGTGGAATTTCTTGTTGATATATTAACCTCTTTATTGTGGGAGTCGACCAATGGCCGACACGCACACCCTGGTGCATCTGTAGGCCATTGGCCGACACTGAGGAGGGCTTAAACGGACTGCGGGAATCTTTTATTCCTCCTAAAGGGCGGCGGGGGACGCAGAATCGTTGTCTATCCCACTTCCCATCTATGATGTCAGCGGCGTGTCGTGCCTCCCCACCCCCCAGCAGTAAAGCAGGCTGGTAAGCTGCTGCAGCGTTCAGTGGGAGTTTCGCCCAGTACAATGCCTCCCCATGTTTGTGGGAGGCATCGTTGGAAAGGAGAGAGTCTCCATTTTCGAGCAGTGCCTCTCAGAAACCTATTTCTGCTGATGGATCTCATGTGGTGTGATCCACAAGCAGGAATACCGTAGGCAACCAGGGACCAGTGTTTGTCGGGTCGACCCTCCAGGCTAACTGGCCAAACCCCCCCCAAACAAGAGGGGGCATCATTTTTTAAAAAGTGTTTTGCCCCAAGGGGGACAGTCGCCCCCAGTGGAGGATAAAATTATTAAAGGAGAAAGAAATTGTCAGGGGATCAGCTCTCCTGGCAAACGAGCTGACGCCCCATTGGACTCTAATTATTATAGATGTGTGTGTTATAGTTAGGACCTAGTGTCCATAGTAAAAGTGTTTTTTTTCTTTTGCCAATAACTTTGGTGCCGTTTGATAAATCTTTACTAAATGTTCAAAACTAGTACGTCACTTCAGGTGCTATCTTGAAAGTTTCGGGGTGATTCATCAAGCAGGGGCTGAGAAAAAGGGCGGGGTCCCAAAATGTGTTTTGCCCCTGCAATTTTCCATATTTTAGACATGGCTACAGCTGAAGCACTGGACGGAGTCACACCAGATTTGGCAGAAAGCTAGATCTTGGTTCAGAAAGAGCCTTTTCTGCAATTTAGTGTAAATCCGTTCATTAGCTTTGGAATTATTGAAGGAAAAGTAAATTTGTATATCTAGGGATCCGGAGCCAACAGATCTCATTCTGGGATCTGATTGACTGCCAGCACTTCATCCAGGAAGTGCTTTAAGCCATCTTGGGACTCGGAATGGCCTGGGAGTTTCTTTGTCAGCACCACTGTTGGGAAATCTGAAACTCACCCCCCCCCCCCCCAACCAATCTTACTGACTAAGCTGTGCCCCGGGTTCTCACTGCTTTCTCCTTGTTTTCACTGCTTTCTCCTTGCTTTTTCCCCTGTATTTTATGTCCCTTCTCTGTGCTTTTCCATAGTTTTCACTGCTCCCCCTGTTTTTGTGTGCTTTCTTCTTGCTTTTCCTTAATTCCCACTGCTTTCTCCTTGCTTTTTTCCCTTTTTAGAGGGCCTTCTCTTTACCCTCGTTTTCACTGCTTTCTCCTTACTTTTTCTCCTCATTTTTTGTGTGCTTTCGCCCTGCTTTTCTCACTGCTTTCTCCTTGCTTTTTCTCACATTTTTTTGTGTGCCACCTTCTTACTTTTCCCTCATTTTCACTGCTTTCTCTTTGCCTTTTCCCTGTATTTTGTGTGCCTCCTTGCTGTTCCCTCGGTTTCACTGCTTTCTCTTTCCCCATGATTTTTATGTGCCTTCTGTTTGCTTTTCCCTCATTCTCAGCGATTTTCACCTTGCTTTTTCACCCGTTTTTTGTGTCCTGTTTTTGCTTCTCCCTCGTTTTCACTGCCTTCTCCTTGCTCCACCCCCTTTTATATGACAGCTCCTTGCTTTTCCCTCAGTCTCAATGCTTTCTCCTAGCTTCCCCCGTATTTTGTGTGCCTTCTTGCTTTTCCCTCATTTTCACCTTACTTTTTCCCTTGTTGATTGTGTGGCTTCTTCTTGATTTTCCTTTGTTCTCACTGCTTTCTCCTTGCTTTTTTCTCTTGTGTTTTTGTGTGCTTTTCCCTCCTTCTCACCAAGAGAATAGATTCATAGGGGATGTTTGGGGTGTTACACCCCGCAATAAATGAATTTTCTGCTAAAAAGTTGGGTACAGGTGCTTTCAGTCGGGTATGGCCAGGTGTCTGTCGGATTTCAACACTCATTTTTACATACACAAAGACAAAAACGCACGTACACTTTCTTTCCCTCTCTGTTTTGAAAGTCTTCAACAAGGTTGGTTATTCTACAAATTAATGGTTTCTCTCTCTTAACGTTACCAAGCCACATTCGTCTCCCACTGTCCGTTTAGCCCCTCTATTGCACCTGCTTGTCATATAATGTATTTTAACATTCTATGTCAGCACCATTGTTGGGAAATCTGAAGCTCACCCCCCCAATCTTACTGACCAGGCTATGCCCCTAGTTCTCACTGCTTTCTACTTGCCCTTTCCCCTGTATTTGGTGTGCCTTCTCTGTGCTTTTCCATAGTTTTCACTGCTTTCTTCTTGCTTTTACCCAGTTTTTATGTGTGCTTTCTCCTTGCTTTTCCCTCGTTTTCACTGTTCCCCTGTTTTTTGTGTGCTTTCGCTTTGCTTTTCCCTCTTTCTCACTGCTTTCTCCTTGCTTTTCTCTCATTTTCACTGCTTTCTCCTTGCCTTTTCCCTTCTATTTTGTGTGCCTCATCCTTGCTGTTCCCTCGGTTTAACTGCTTTCTCTTTGCTTTTTCCCATGATTTTTATGTGCCTTCTACTTGCTTTTTCCTCATTCTCGCTGTTTTCACCTTGCTTTTTCACCCATTTTTGAGTATCCTCTTTTTGCTGCTCCCTCGTTTTCGCTGCTTTCTCTTTGTCTTCCCACCTTTTTTATATGCCTGCTCCTTGCTTTTCCATCATTTTTAATGCTTTCTCCTTGCCCCCCCAGTATTTTGTGTGCCTCCTCTTGCTTTTCCCTCTTTCACTGCAGTCTCCTTGCTTTTTCCCTCATTTTTTATTAGCCTTCTGCTAGCTTTTCCTATGTTCTCACTGCTTATTCCTTGCTTGTCCACTTGTTTTTTTGAGAGCCTTCTCCTTGCTGTTTCCTTTTCCTCACTGCTTTCACCTTCCTTTTCACCTGTTTTTTGTGTGCCCCCTCCTTGCTTTTCCCTCATTTTCACTGCTGTCTCCTTGCTTTTCCCACCTGTATTTTGTGTGCCCGCTACTTGGTTTCCTTTATTTTCACTGCTTTTTCCCCTGTTTTTATGTGCCTTTTCCTTGCTTTTACCTCGTTTTCACTGCTTTCTTCTTGATTTTTCTCCTGTTTTCTGTGTGCCTTCTCCTTGCTTTTCCCTCATTTTCACTGTTATCTTCTTGCTTTTGCCCGTCGTTTTTTTGTGTGCCTTCTCTTGCTTTTCACTCGTTTTCCTGTTTTCTCCTAGCTTTTTCTACACATTTTTTGAGTGCCTTTGTCTTGATTTTCCATTGTGGCATGGGGTTGGATGCATGCAGGGGGGTTGCCCCCTGGGCGTGGCCACATGCTAAGCTCTGCAGCCAATCCCCGTCGCGCCTGACTGACGGTCCACCACGAAGTGGGTTTGGATGCACATGGGGAGTTGGCTGCAGGACCCAGGCACCGACCAGGCCCTACACAACTACTTGCAGGGCATAGTAAAAGCCCGTATGCAGTGTGGGTTTGAATGCACGTGGGGGTTCGCCAAAAAAATGAAATTCACTGTAAAAAACAGGTTACAGAGACATTATAGTTAGGAACTCGCATTTAAAAAAACATAGATATTTACTAAATAAAACAAGCATTACAGGGACGTTACAGTTAGGATCAGAATTCACACAGAAAACATGGCATGAGTTATAGTAACCTAAGGGCATGAGTTATAGTTACTTGAAATAACACTCACTATAACAGCTGAATTTCTATGGATTTGTGCGTGTAAATTCGGATCCTAACCATAAGGTTCCTGTAACCTTTGATGTATTTAGTGTACGTATGTATGTATGTCTACATATATATATTCAGGGAGGAGGATATCGGAAATGAAAGATGCAGATTTAATTGTAGTCAGTTTATCAGAGCAACATTTAACAAACACAGAGATTCAAGCTCTCCAGTTGGGTCTTACATTTTGCCCTTTGTAGGGTCTAGATTATACATAGACCTGCACTGACTTATTTAAATTCATAAGGAAACTCAGAATAATGAAAATGGATGCCCTTCGCCCCCAGAGACTGAAAATAAGTGGCATAGAGATGATGAATCAGCATATATACTGACTGGCACAGACTTGGAAGCATTACGGCTATTGCAGGAGTTAGGTGATGACAGGGCTACAGTGGCACAGGGTGACGATAAAGGAGTAGTAAATTGTTTGAGATTTCTGGCATAGAACAGAAAGCTGGTAAAAGTAATTTCAAATTGAAATCATGCTTGATCCCCCAGATGCCACATGGTGCTGTAGATCAGTGATACTCATAGTACGGCCCGGGGCCGCATGCAGCCCTCCTGACCTTTACATGTGGCCCAGAAGCACTGGGCTGCTCTTAGCTTGACTCCTCACTAACATTAAAAAAATGTCAATAAACAGGCAAGCATTTGTTTAAGGTGAGTTGAAGGTTAAGAAAAGGGATAAGAGAGGGGTTCTGTACAATGTAACATCAGAAACACCTTCATTTTTAAAGACATATTTGAAGCAAAAATGTAAAAGCACGATCAAGTCTGCTCAAAATTCAAAAAGTGTATTTCATTAACACGCAGAAACTTCACCTTAGTTCACCAGATTATATCAGTGCATTGAAGAAATATATTTTTTCTAAGTGATAATTTTATAACCAGAATTTAGAAACATTCACTCCCCCATCTCCCACCCCGACAACAATGCCTTTGGTGAGCTAAGAGGCAAGTCAGCTATGTGCACTCTTTCGGTGGCCTAGGTTTCAATTATACAAAAACATTATAGTTTATTAAATCAAACACAAAAAGGTTTTGTGCAGCACACATCCTAAAGTCATGCGAGGTCCTCATATGTGATAATGAACAAAAAGGACGGAAAGTGAAATCAAACATTTGCTTAGGATCAAACAGTTTGGTTGAGTGGAGAAGCCGTGATTATTCCCAAGTTTATGGTTTCATGTTGTGCTAGTCAGACACTAGAAGTATAGCTTTGCGTCCCTTACACCCACTTTACTACCAACCCGTGACTGCCACCCTGCTGCCATCAGTGCGGCCCTCGGTCACATCAAAGACCAGACTCTGCAGCCCCTGTGAAAATGTTTGCGAGTACCCATGCTGTAGATGTTTTTCAAGACGTGGTAATACGAGATTTCAGCAGTTTGAGTATGAATATGATGAAAGGAATACATAGTGGAATATGCAACATAACTAAAGATCAGTGGCATGCATTATCATCATTGAAAATGAATGACACAATAGTAATTAAACCCTCTGATAAGGGTGGAAAGGTGGTTCTACAATCCAAGGAATGGTCCAGGTGGAAGCCCTGAGGCAGCTAAATGAAAAATTCATGTTACCACCCCAATACCATAAAACAATACTTGGTAAGCATAAAAGCTTTCTATGAGCTACTTGATTACTGGGGTGATCGAGGAATTTTTGTCGTTGAGGAATACCAGTATTTGAAGGTTGAACATCCTTCTATCCCAACTTTTTATCACATACCAAAGTTCCACAAGGATGCTAGAAATCCTCCAGGCCGTCTCATTGTCTCATAGAAAAACCGTTTATTGGAGAATACTTCCATTTATATAGTTTTTTTTATTCTTTTGTAAGAGACCTCAGCTCATATGTCAGGGACACCACTGACTTTATGAGAATCTTAGAGGGAGTACAGAAGGAGCCAGGCTCCTTATTAATTACATTGGATGTTAAGAATCTTTACACATGTATTGCACATCATCTAGGGCTGGAGGTGATAGATTTTTTTTTTAGGAGTAAGCCTCTCAAATACCTTGAATATAACAAGATGCTTTTACAGATGATATTTTGCCTGTACAATAATATTTTTCTCTTTGCAGGCCAACTGAATCAACAACAGGGTGCGGCCAGGGGAATGTGCTTCGCCCCAGATATGCAGATTTATTAGTTGGCTGGTGGGAGAAGCGCATGGCCTGAGCTGAAGAAAATGATCACTGCGTAGAACAGGTGGTCTTTTCATAATATGGAAGGGCTCCCAACAATCAGCCGATAAATAGGTTGCCAGATTGAATACAAATAATTAGAATTGATCATTTACAAGTAAGATTATAGGAATCCCGCAGCAGACAATTCTGTACTGCAAGCTACCTGTCAATGCTCTGACGCTTTGGTGAGGAGCATCCCATATGAATTTATCATCCGGTGAGTCATGCGATGAGTTATAGGTTGAATTGGGATTGCCAGTGATAAGATGTCACCCACGTGATTTTGACAAGAATGTAATGCCAAGCAGTTTAGTCTGTTATTCATGTTTGTGAATAGGGAGGGAGGCAATATGTTAAAAGATTGCGGCTCAGTGTTGTGAGGCATTGAGAAAGGTCATTAGCCAAAACGCGTCTGCCTTGTTGCTATTTTTCCTGAATTGGTGGCATAATATATTTATGTTGACAGAATTCAACTCCGTGAGGGGTTGGCAACTTTATTATATATATATATATATATATATATATATATATATATATATATATATATATACATACATACACACACACTCTCTCTCTCTCTCTTTTTTTTTTTTTGAAATGCAGACCTAACACCTAATGGCGACTGCCACTAGGTAGGGGTGTATATATATATATATATATATACACATGTATATGTGTGTTTGTATATATGTGTGTAAATGAGTGCGTGGACTGGCACTTTGTGTGGACTGTTGCTTGGCTGGCAGCATGCATGGACTGGTGCCTGGCTGGCTTTGTCCGTGGGTTGGAGTCTGACAGTGTGCATCGACCAACACTAGGCTGGAGGTGTGCTTGGCTGGCGGCATGCGAGAACTGGTGCCTGGCTGGCGGTGTGGGTGTACTGTCACCTGACAGCTCTTGGCATGGTTTCCCATATCTTTATGCTTCTGACCTCCTGTTGTTGATCTTGTGCTGGCTTTAGGACTCTGGGCACTTCACCACTGCTGCCCAGTGCTAAAGTGCAAGTGCCCCTGTCTAAATTTATTGGTGATTGGGTTGTCCATAATTGTCCTATTTGATTTACTAGTGAGTCCCTTGTAAAGTGCACTATGTGTGCCCAGGGCCTGTAAATCAAATATTACTGCACTGATTGTGCCACTCACACGAGTAGCCCTGTAAACATATCTCAGACCTGGCACTGTAGTGTCCGTGTGTGCAGACATAATCTTCCATTTTAACCTGGCAATTGCTCCCACTTGCCAGGCCCAAACCTTCCCTTTTACCACATGCAAGTCACCCCAATAGTAGGCCCAAAGTAGCCACAAAGCCAGCGTGCAGTGTATTTAAAAGGTAGGGCATGTACTGGCGTGTGTTACATGTCCTGATTGTGAAATACTGCTAAACTCGGTTTTCACTATTGCAAGGCCTGTCTTTCCCATAGGGTAACTTGGGAATTACCTTGAAATATGTTTTAAGTGTAATGTCCCAATGGGAGCAGATAGAGGTGTGGGGTTTGGGGTCTCTGCACTCAAAATTTACAAATACATCCTTTGGTGAAGTTGGTTTTTGAATTGTGAGTTTGAAAATGCCACTTTTAGAAAGTGGGCATTTTCTTGCTTAACCATTCTGTGCCTCTGCTTGTCTGCTGAATACATGTCCGGGTCAGGATGCCAGTTGGGCTGTTTGTGCATCCACTCTAGACAGTCACATAAAAGGATCTGAGGTGTGCCCTGCATATCCTGATGGCCCACACCAGGCTGATGGGTCTTTCTGAGCTAGAGTGGTAGGAGGAGCTGACACTTGCACCTGCACAGGGCTGTGTCAGTCCTCACACAAAGCAGTGCCTAACCCCCTTAAGTGCGTGTGGGGCCAGGGCAGGGAAAGGCAGGGCACTACAAAGACTTCTCTTTGAAGTTTGCGTACTTCAAAGTCAGAAATGGTTATAAGTACTGCACCGCTGACACCACATAGTATCTTTTTGGACTGAGGAAATTCTGCCAGGAAGAAGAGCTTGATGCTGTAGGAGGGACTGCCACTCTTCCTGTTGCTTTTGTTATGCAGGCCTGCTGCTTGCTGCTTCTGGCCTGGGAGTGAAAGGGCTTGACTTGGCTCTCTACATTCTGCTTCCAAAGGTTATCCAAGAGCTTGGACTAAACTTGCCTCCTGTTAAGAAGTCTCAGGGACATCAACGACTTCACCTGCCAGCACCTGGGCTCTCTTGTTGAGGGCCCTGACTTGCCAAGTGATGCCAGATCCAGTTTCTGGGCCCTTCGGAGTGAGTTCTGGTGCACTAAGGAAGAATATAGTGCATTGACTTCCTGAACGACTTCGGCACCAGTGTTGCTGCCTGACTCCGTGCCGCTGCCTGCAATGGAGCCGTGGTAGGTCGACCTGGAACATAGGCCTGATGCTACCGCAGTGCCTCTGAAGTCCCACCACAGTGTGAGTCCAGAGTGCTGTTTCACTGACATCCGTCACACCTGACTATGCCGCAGCACCTGTGGTCCGGTGGTCTGATTACCACACCACAAAGTCAGTGCCTCACGTCTTGTCCTGGTGGATTCATTGACCCGCCTTGTTGTAAGGAACAGATGCCTAGCTGCCAACACTGCATCACCTCCTCAGCAACCGTAAGGAACCAATGCCTCACCTCCTTTGCCAGCAGTAAGGAACCGACACCTCACCTTCCTGGTGGCATTAAGAAACAAGCGCTGCACTGGCTCCAGCAACGCCTCGCCTCACCTCACCTCCCGACTCCGTGCAACATCTTTGTTTCCTCCTCGTTTTCCAAAGTACTGTTACCAGGGTCTATACTACTCCGTGGCCTGCATTGCTCCCTTGCAGGTGTTGGCAGACTGTTGGAAGAGACTCCGTCAAGCCATTTTGATAACCCCAGTTGGCGCGATTGTGTTTCTAAATACTATATTACATTTAATCTTTGAAAATTCGTATTGTTAGTTGTGTATGTTGGATTCTTTTAATTTTGGTCTTGTTTTTCTCAGATAAATATTGGCTAGTTTTCTAAACTGGCATGGAGTACTTTTGTGGCGTTTTCACTGTGTTACTGTGTGTTTGTGTGTATACCAATACTTTACACATTGCCTCTGAGATAAGCCTAACTGCCCAAGCCAAGCTACCAGGGAGTTGGGCAGGGGATTATCATAGCTGTGCGACTCCCTTACCCCGACTAGAGTGAGGGTCCCTAATTGGCCAAGGTGCAAGCTACTGCCACCTACAGACCCCATTTGTAACACAGTGTGTGTGTGAAGTGATTTGCTGCTGGTCAGTACACACAATGCCAGCCAAACACCAGTCCACATACTCCGTCTGTTGCCAGGCGGTGTGATTGTTGTGTCAGTCCTGTGGGGAGAGGAAAGTGATGGACCGTTGAGTGATGCTGTTTGTTGATGTGACTGTTATGTGCTGGGCCTGCAGCGTGAATGTTTTTGTGTGTGTCACGCTTAAAAGGTGTGTGAATGGCCTGTAAAGTGGTTGGTGCCTTGTCATGGCTTTAGAGCGCACAAGCTGAGTCACTGGTTCAGTTTTTTGAACTTTCAATTATTAACAGTGTATTTTATTTTTGTGAAATATCTTATTAAAATTTAAATTTTTTACCTTTTACTCACCCTCATGCCTAAGCCAACCAGTACGCATGTGTGTACTTGAGGTCTAGATGGTTGTGCAGCAATATTTGTCTTTTCTGTCTTTTTCTGCCAGGGTGTACACTGTCTCTAGAGAAGATTTATCAATGCTAACAATTTTTGTAAACTGGACACCAGGGGGACTTTGGTTGCTTGCATCGATTTCTCAAAGTACTGGCTCCTACTAGGGAGCCTCACACTTCCTGCCACCCAGAGTTCCCACATATCTCCTGATAAAAATGGTACGTCACCTACGTAGGTGGTCCCTGTGTCTTTAACAGTGGAGGGTCCAAGACACAATGTGGCTACATCAACAATAGGGATAGCGGCAGTTTTTGGAATCAGCAGCCACTCAGGAAACACTACAGAACAAAGACATCCTGGGAAGTACAGGGGGGTATGTCTCTCATGGATCCCATAAGGTTTTCTTACCCACAATGCCCTGCAAACCTCAAAACTTGATTAAAATTGCAAATTTTCATTACATTTCTGTGTTGTATCCTTCCAGAATCAGAAGGAATCCACAAAATTCCTACCACCCATCGTTTCCCCACTTATTCCTAAAAAAAATGCTGCCCCCGTTGCATGGCTGGGTCTACTGCCCATTACAGGAATGGATCAAAACAACTTCAATGGGAGTCCTCGCAAAGGGACACTCATAGACCCTGGTTTAATTTATTTTGTCATGGGCATGAGGTCTAATCCCACAAGCGAGGTACCATTTTTATCGGGAGGCTTGGGGGGAATACTGGATGGATCTAAGTTTGTGGCTCCCCACAGATTCCAAAATGTTCCATCACAGAAATTAGGAAAATGTATTTTTCAGTTAAAGTTTGAGGTTTGCAAGGCAGTCTCCGTAAAACAAACGTGGTGAGACTCACACTAGTCACCCAACACTGGACACTACCTGGGGGGGCAGTTTTTCAAAATTATACAGGTTGGCTAGGTTTCCCTAGGGGTCCACTGTGCTACGGTCCAAAACTTAGACCTGCCCACATTGGAAAAAAGAGGGTCAGTTTTCGATGGAAAATTTGATGCGTTCATGTTGCATTTTGGGCTGTTTACTGTTGCTGGCACTAGGTTTACTCACACAAGTGAGGTGCCATTTTTATCTGAAGACTTGCAAGAGTATACCACAGTACAACATTTGTTAATACCAATTAGATTTTTCTGCATTTGTGCCTTTTAAATGTAAGCCAGTTTATAAGAAAGGTGAAAACTAACATCTAAATCATTTGCTAGTACGAGTACCCACAAATTCAGAGATATACAAATAACCACTGCTCCTAAACTCCATATCTTGTGCCCATTTCAGAAATACATAGGTTTCCTTGATACCCATTTCTCACCCAACCTATTTTTCCATATGAACTGGTCTATACTCGATACTCAATGATGAATCATTGTAAGGTGCAACTCAGTTGTTGGATCTTCGGTTCTTGGAAAGCCTATAAACCCTATGTACTGCTGCAACCAGAAGGTTCTTGGAGATGTAATGGTATATTGCTTTTGTAAATCTATCACTGTGACAAAAAGTTATAGATGAAAATGTTGTCAAGAATGCTCATATTGTTTCTACCCATTTTCATCATTCCTTTATTTTAGCAGTTATTTTTCTTGGGAAAACCTTGAGGTATCTACACATATGACCACTTGCTGAATTTGAAATTGTGTCTCCTTTTCAGAAATCTATAGCTTTTCTTCTGGATCACCCATGGGTTTTATACTGTTTTCTACCACAAACTGGAAGGTTGAGAGCACACAGAATAGAGAAAATAGGGTACCTCTTAGAAAAATGCCAAAACTGTTGAACAAAATTATTTTTTTTGATGCTGCTCTACGTGTTCCTGAAAGCTGGGAAGTCTGTGACTTTAGTGCAGTAAACCATTAGTGGATGCCATTTGTAGGGGAAAAAACAGACATTTTTATCTGAAGAACCTTTTCCCCATTTTTCTCAAAATATGTTGCTGTATTTTGCCTGTTTTCTCGGCCCCCCTCCAAAGGAATCCACACATCCTGGGTAAATTTAGAATCCTCATGATGTTGGGAAAAAAAGGACTCAAATTTGTCGTGGATACCTTATCGGAAAAAAAGTTATGAAGCCATAAGCATGAACTACCCCAAATAGCTAAAAAAGGCTCAGCACTGGGAGGGAAAGACCCAGCAGCTAAAGGGTTAACAAAAAAACAAAACAAAAATTGGCATTACCTGTTTTCATGTTCACAAGCTTTATTATACATGAAAGGTAAGATACCTGCATGGGTGTACACTTATCCCTGTGCTGTGAAGTATTGAAATAGCATTTATGTAGCACTTACTACTATAGTTGAGTAGTCAACTATTTTACATCCTAAGGTTAGTGGTTATTGTTGGTTTTCGCAACCATGCCAACATTCCTTTAAAAAAGGAAAGTGGGAGATTAAAAAAATAACCAGGAGAATGTATTTCCCCCAGTGACTTCTATTGAAACAGAGGTGATTTCAGCCAGGAGACAGTCAAAATAAAGCAATTTTTGCCTTCAAAATGTGTGAGTCTCGCACCCAACTGGGGTCTGTTGACATGTAGGATATTGGTATCAGTCATGTTCTCTCAAAGAAAAACAGTCGTACATTTGCAGAAATGCAGTGATATAATTCAGATAGACAGGCATGTGACTGAGAGAAGATTATACTCGGAAGAGGGAATAATGCAGAGAATGGATGGTAAGAAAGAAAAGAGGTGAATCAATCAAGAGTTGTAATACATGGTCAATGTTTCATGTATGGTTCTCGGAATACACTGATCATGTTAGACAGCACTAGCCCAATTTTGAAAATGTCTGGAATGGAAAGTCTGTGTTAATTAACTGTAAGGATGTGATGAGAATTGTGAAAATTGTAATTTGTACAGATGGCGATCAGATAAACATATTTCCTAGCCGATGGATGTTGGACCTGGCTTTTTGACAGGGTCATCCCCAAACTTTTTGCCTCCTTCCTCCTATTTGTTCTGACCTGTTGTTGTTGGCTTTTGAACTCTGGGCACTTTACCACTGCTAACCAATGCTAAAGTGCATATGCTCTCTGTGTAAATGGTACTGTTGATTGGTTTATCCAAGATTGGCTATTTGATTTACTTGTAAGACCCTAGTAGAGTGCACTATATGTGCCTAGGGCCTGTAGATTAAAAGCTACTAGTGGGCCTGCAGTATCCCCATAACCTTGTCTCAGGCCTGCCATTGCAAGGCCTGTGTGTGCAGTTCACTGCCACTTCGGCTTGGCATTTAAAAGTATTTGCCAAGCCTAAAACTTCCCTTTTTCTGCATATATGTCACCCCTAATGTGTGCCCTAGGTAACCCCTAGAGCAGGGTGCTGTGTGGGTAAAAGGCAGGCTATGTACCTGTGTAGTTTATATGTCCTGGTAGTGTAAAACTCCTAAATTTGTTTTTACACTACTGTGAGGCCTGCTCCCTTCATAGGCTAACATTGGGTCTGTCCTCATACATTGTTGAAGTGGCAGCTGCTGATCTGAAAGGAGCAGGAAGGTCATATTTAGTATGACCAGAATGGTAATACAAAATCCTGCTGACTGGTGAAGTCAGATTTAATATTACTATTCTAGAAATGCCACTTTTAGAAAGTGAGCATTTCTTTGCACTTAAATCTTTCTGTGCCTTACAATCCACGTCTGGCTAGGTTTAGTTGACAGCTCCTTGTGCATTCACTCAGACACCCCCCAAACACAGGGTACTCAGCATCACTTGCATACATCTGCATTTTGAATGGGTCTTCCTGGGCTGGGAGGGTTGAGGGCCTGCCCTCACACAAACGACTGCCACACCCCCTACTGGGACACTGGCAGACAGGATTGAACTGAAAGGGGACCTGGTGCATTTTTTAGCCACTCTTTGAAGTCACCCCTACTACAAAGGCACAATTTAGTATAAAACAGGGCCTCTGCTCTACCTCATAGACACTTGCTGGAGAAGAAACCTGAACCAGAACCTACATCCTGCCAAGAAGAACTGCCTGGCTGCTCAAAGGACTCACCTGTCTGCTTTCTCCAAAGGACTGCTGCCTTGCTGTTGGCCTGCTGCCTTGCTGAACTCTTGTCTGGCTGTAAAAGTGCTCTCCAAGGGCTTGGATAGAGCTTGCCTCCTGTTCCCTGAAGTCTCGGGACCAAAAAGACTTCTCTTTTTCATTTGGACTCTTCATGCGCTGAAATTTTCGACGCACAGCTTGTTCTGCGGTGAAAAATTCACTGCACGCCGATCCAGAAAGACGGCGCTCGATGCGACGCCTGCGGTGCGACCGGAACTTCGACGCACGGCCTCTCATGCACAACGCCGTCCGACTTCCAGAGGGGAAATCGATGCGACGCCTGCCATGAGAAAGAAAATTCCACGAACAGCCTCCCGGAACGACGCGCAGCTGGATAACAAGCCGAAGAATCCACGCACAGACCCTGGGACATCTGGTAATCCCGCGATCCATAGAAGGAGACGGTCCGCGTGCCGGAAAACGATGCACGTCTTCCCTGAGTGAAAAATAACGACGCAAGTCTGTGTGTGAAGGGGCGCAACCGACACACACACACCATTTTTCCTCCCGTAGAACGACGCACGTCTCCCCGCATGAAAAATAACGACGCAAGTCCATGTGTGAGGGGCGTAACTGACGCACACACCATTTTTCCACGCATCTCCTCTTCTGCGGCCCTCTGCAGAGATTTTCCACTCCAAGCCAGGTACTTTGTGCTTGAAAGAGACTTTGTTTACTTTTTAAAGACTTAGGACACTTCATATCACTTTTTAGTGATATCTTTACAAATTCGTATTGCACCTTTGATCGTTTTGACCTGCAAATACCCAGATAAATATTATATATTTTTCTAAACACTGTGTGGTGTATTTTTGTGGTGCTATATTGTGTTATTGTATGATTTACTGCACAAACGCTTTACACATTGCCTTTTAAGTTAAGCCTGACTGCTCGTGCCAAGCTACCAGAGGGTGGGCACAGGATAATTTGGATAGTGTGTGACTTACCCTGACTAGAGGGAGGGTTCTTGCTTGGACAGAGGGTAACCTGACTGCCAACCAAAAACCCCATTTCTAACAATGGATGTGTGAATGAAAGAGGAATCCAGATACAGCAGCACCATAACTAATAGGTGTCGGAGTTTGATTCCACAGAATTTCATCAAGGGAAACAGTGGGCATTTGGTGCTAATTTCATAGCACAAAATACACCATAGCATCCAAAAATGGTGGTGAGGGTGCATTTCGTGCTACGAAAATACCGCCCCAAAATACCATTGGGTGACCTGTCATACTCTGAAGTGATTACAAGTTTAAATCACTGCAGAATATGTAAGTGGCTGGTATGCAGTGGTTTCTAAATTAAAAAAACTACTGCATAGTTTAATTTTGCTAGCGGAGCGGCAGAATTTTAATTAATCAGTAATTCTGCATTACAAGAGTTATGCTGAATTACCAAAATTCCTCTGATTCTGCCAGCGGAATTGAAACCTCCTCCAAGGGCTAACCATAACCGCCTCAAGTTTCAGCATGCTGTGCACAGGGGATCCCGAAAGCAAGGGGGTCAGGAGACAAGCATGTAAGAACTCTCCTATCCCCCCCAAGAGAAAAGAGAGGAAAGATTTGATAGTCACTCCTCACCACAGAATGAGGTTCAGCACAAGACAGGTAGACCACATGGTGATTGGTTTCTGAAATGTCACCTGGAAGAATGTAGCCGCTCGTAGCATTGCAGCTCTCCAAACTTTTTTGTCAGTAGCTGGTGAACCTCAGCTTCCATGGAAAAAAGTGGAGAAAAAATTTGACTTATTTTTCAGTGATTGAAAAACATTCTGCTGCCAGATAGCAGGTTCTCCTACATAATTTATTAATTGAAAAACTTCAAGAATGTCAGCAATACACTTCTGCTATCTGGAAAAACAGTCCATCTTGTGCACTGGCCCTACCAGGGGCATCCATGTGGATCCCACAGGTCTCTATTACTCTGGCACAGTTATACACACAATGCATGTTTCAAGCAGCCACTTAAACAAACATTCTCAAAGACACACAACATACACTTGGGCTGTTAGCTCTAGGTTCTGGGTTAGCACATAGAAGCAGAACTTTACACCAGGGGGCAAGTAGAACTCCACTCCAGCGACACTGATAAAACATTTGGTCACACATGAATACTCAAAACACAATATGCTGCTGTCACCACAATATGTACTAAATCCACAGCAGAGACAGAAGTCTACTGTCATTGCAATGAGTGCAAGCTTGGTGTGTCCCTACAGGTGAAGGACTTCACTTGTTGTAAGGGTCAGGCATAGGCATCAGCACACACACTAAATTAGTGTGAGGCTAGGGTCAGATTCAAAAACCAGGATACAAAATATATGCCATCAAGCACTCATTGGAGATAAATTGGACTGAACAGGTTACAGGGGACATTTCTGCCCCATCAAGGACATACAAGTCATTTCCAGTCTCCCCACGCCAGTGGACAGTGCACCACTGGTAGAACCCAGAAATGGAACAACACTAGCAATTCCTCCAGTAGAATGGGTATCAGCGAATGCAGTTTTGGGTGCAGCGAGCAGCCGTGTAACAAGCGAAGAAGCACAAGATAGTGCAGCGGACAACAAATAGACTAACTCCTCTAGAGCTCATTCACATTCACCCCGTACACTTCTTACTCATGTTTCGGGCAGGAGAGCTCACAGCCCAACTGTAATTGAGGTATACGATTAGATGAACAGGAGAACGTAAAACCCCGAACCATTTCAACACAGCCCTTCCTCTAGCAATCTAGACAGTGACAATTACCAAGATGCCCCCTTTTACCCCAAACATGCTCCCCCGCTGTTTGTAGGAGTGCACCGGATGAGGGACCTAGAGCTGTGTGGTCATCCATGTCCCTTGTTCCCCTGCCAACCTTGTGAATCACAAGCAACAGTTTGATGTTAATCCTCAGAAGTAATGGGAGATATTGCATACTGTAGTTAAGTGCGAGAGAAACCCTTATACATACTTTTATGAATGAGTATCTGATCAAGAATGAATGAACTAAAATTAGTAATTGAAAACAAAATAAGTGTGATTCTATTGCTAATTATCTTGACTGTGTGAAAGGTAAGTTTGAATGTTATTCTGGTTGAGCCCAGGTTGTGGAAAGCCCCCTGGATGCTGTTGGTGCTGTTTATATTCAAGGTTTCCTGCAGGTGCAAGAACCACTTTGTACTCTTTGCACTGAGTGGCAACCGAAGGATCTTATTCAATTACCTTTTGTTGCTAATCACTGTGTTGCTATACAAGAACTATTCCAAGAAAGGAAAAGGGAGTTAAATTAATCAAGCTTGGTGCCTTTACAAATGTAGCAGTTTTAACAAACCCCCCAAGCGAAGACACAGAGAGTAATGGGGTGCTCTGGGAACTGGAAGCAAAGTCCACTGAGGGATTGAGGTGATTTAGCTCCACCAGGTGCTTCCTCATGTTTCAATAGTGGACAGCTGGAACATTGGAAATTAGGTTGTTCTAACTTACCCACCACCAACCCGAGCAGCTTGAATTTATCCAAATCTCCCAAAACTGATACCATGTTCCACCAACCTATTGGGGGAGAGATCTCGTGTGTAAACCGAACTGTATTGTACTATTTTACTGTCTAATTATCATGATCTCTTTATTAAATTTCAGAGAAATATTCCCATAGAAATTAAACTATGATATAATACAACACATATTAAAATAAGACACATCATATCACAAATTATAATTTCATCTACAACAAGGAATAAAGTGCCTTGCGAGGGTAAACAGTACATTTACTTAAGTGCCAAAAAATTTCAACATTGGAATGGCACTAAGAAAACCACCACCAGCCAATTCTACAATGGGTATTATTAAGTATATTTTGGAATATGCATAGTTCCATAATTTAATAACTACATTAGAACATCATCCAACGTTCTAAAATTAAAACAAGTTAGGAAAATTTTGAAACATTAAAAAGGGTTCTACTTTGGGCAAGCGCGATTAAACAACAAAGGACAACTTCAATGTCAAAAATCTGTAAAGAAAATGAAATGTGTAAACTTTCCTGTCTGGTCAGACATCCATATTTTAAAAATATAGGACACAGAATCCTTTTTTCTTTTCTATATAAAGTTATAACAACCCACAACCAAGTGCACAATATTATATTTGACATTAAGGTGACAGGAACAGCGACCTCCACTCGATGAAATATTCATTCTGAAACCTTGAATGTGCCAAAATGGGTCTCTCCTAATCCCAATTTTCAAACTTCGGCTTCTTAAACATCTACTGGAAACTCTGACAGGTAAGAAAATAGTTCCATCAACACTAATCCAATGACAAAAATCCGCTAGTGAGCTTTTATTTGCCAAATAAGGTCCTTTATTACATTGCAGGATTTGCATTTTTTTTGTTTAAAATAGATTTAAAGTTGGCCAACATTACTGAGTTGGCACAATACATGAAGGAGACAGCGTGTGCATGGTAAATGCATATGCTGGAGTTATGTGTGCCTATGAGTGGTACAACACATAAAGGGTACAGTGCTGTGCAGTGGGTGCATGTTAAATGCAAGTGCTGGGTGGATGTGTGCCTATGAGTTGTTCAGTACTGTGCAGTGTGCGTATGCTGTATACATGCACTGAGTGTATGTGTGCCTGTGGATGGTACAATACATGGAGGGCCCTGTGTTTAATTTTGGGTGACCCAGGGCAACATGGAGAGGAGGTAGAGAGATCCCCCCTGACAAATTTGTGTACTATTACCTGTAAACTGGATGGGCCACACACACTGGGAAGGGGAGAGTGAGGCTTCCCCTGCACAGTTTAAAGGATGCTCTTTAATTCAGTACGAGGTCACAAGGAAAGGGCCTGGGCAGATCTCAGGAAGGAGTTGGGGTTGGTAAAGGAATCATAACAAGACAGGCTGGAGGTCTGGGCTAATCTTTGGATGCACATATCGCTGTGGCTGATATCCAAGTGTGAACTGTAGTCACTCCCATCACCTGTATTGTGGGACTATCAGATTTGGATGTACTCCTGCTGTAATAGAATGCTTTTCAAGAGAAAAAGGATGCAGAAGAGTGGGCACATTAAAAGAAGCAGAATGCCCAGGATAAAACTTTAAAGACTCAGACCATAAATCACATTTAGTGGGTTATTCCAACTTTGGAGGAGGTGTTAATCCGTCCCAAAAGTGACGGGAAAGTGACGGATTTACCACCAGCCGTATTACGAGTCCATTATATCCTATGGAACTCGTAATACGGCTGGTGGTATATCCGTCACTTTACCGTCACTTTTGGGACAGATTAACACTCCTCCAAAGTTGGAATAACCCCCTTAGTGTCTGGAAATGGACTATAAGAAAGGGAGTTTGAGACCCCAAAACTTGTCATCTGCCACACAACCACATGGCCTGAGTTAGGAGTGGAAGCTCTGCAAGAATTCTGTCTGTGACCAAGACTGGGGACCAAGGCATGCTAGTCTCCCTGCTGGGTGAGTGGACGTCAACCAGGGAATCCAAGACCACTTGCCCTGGAGCCTGAAGCACCAGTGCATCCAAGCTTGCCACTACCAGTATGCCCTTTGAGGATGAGTAGAGTGTTGGAGGGAGCAAGTCTGGTGGAGAGACCTTTTTAGTGGACTGTCTATGTGAGGTGTGAGGGTGTGGGTCATTGCCCTTGTGCAGCACAAATTTGCTGACCCCATAAGCCAGGAGAGGACCACCATGAATTTAGCCATGTCATGCTGCACTGATCGGACCAGAGCCCTGTGTAGTAGCACGATGGCAACACTGTATGCCAGGAGGAGATGTCGTGAGAAAGACTGCCATGCGATAAGGACCTCCTTAGGCTGTACTGCAACATGGCAGCGATCCTGTATGCCAGGAGGGGTCGCCATAGAAAATATCACGTTGCTGATCAGGTCAGAGTCTGTGGACTGTGAGTTGCAGTGAGCCTGTAGGCCAGAGGGGGTCATCAGGAGCACCAAGTACTACAATGTGTTTTTCCCCCACCAAAGAAGTGAGAGCGCTGTGGAAGCACCTGCACACCACCACCCAGGCAAGGGATCCCATGCAGGATCGTTGTAGCCACCCGAATCCCCCCATCAAGAGTCCAACCAAACACCTACCCAGCAGGATAAGTCGTAGAGAGCTCCAGCCACTTTAGGAGCGTGACCACAAGTAAGAAACTCTGCATCTACTGATTGCTGATACCAGGCCGCATGTGACCAACTCATCTAAACTCAGCTGCAGCTGCTGCAAGTGCCCACGAAAGGGGCACACTCACTCCAAATGCTTCACACCTGCCAGTGCGGATAAGACTGGTTTCGGACCTGTTGGATCCAGGGTGAATTTGCTGCTAAATTTCGTGGTAGCATTTGAATATGATTGACTTTAAGTGAGAGTCATAGTGGACTCTCGAGACACGGACTACTAGAGGGTAATACCCGGGATACTACCAATAGTGAAAGGTGAATCCCAACGATCACTAGTGCGAGGAGTGAGTAGGACAGGGAACTGCCAATGAAATACTAGAGCCGCAACATCAGGGGAGGACTGTGTAATTGTATAGGGATGTCGTATTTTCCCTTTATGTGAGTAGCATTTATAAAAGTAATCGGCTGGACAGTTATTTATAGCTGCTGCTGCATGCATTTTGAGATGTGGACTCATAGACCCTATGCTACATCAACGCCTCCCACCGACCCTCCCTCCACCACCCCCGAAGGAGCCTTAGACTGCTTAGACCACGCTAACCCTTAGAGTCATGTGCTGAAGGGGAACTGGGCCCAGTTGCTCAGTATCCATAGACGGTCAAGGTCCCAGGACATAAGGAGTAAATTGCCTGAACCCCCATGGTTGGGCCCAGTAACCCATGCTTGCGCCATGGCCCTCTTGAGCTCCAAAGTATGTCTAACATGTTGTATACCACCCTATTCAAGTCCCCTCCTAGGATCATTGGTCCCGTCGGGATCTCACCTATATGTCTCATGATAGTCTCTACTCTGGGGAGGGTTCAGAGGGGCAGAGCATGCACGTTTCCCAGAGTCATGAGTGCTCCATTCAGGAGTACTATAAATGCTACGTATCGGCCCCACTGATATACCCTATCTTTTTAGTCTGAAACTGGAGATGTCCTTTTAGCAGTATGGCCAGCCCCTAGATCACCCCATGAATCAAGAAAGGACAGTTTGTTTGCAACCATATTGGGCAAGAAAGGGTACTTTGCTTCCCAGCAGGTGGGTTTCTTGGAGAAATAGGATGTCAGTGTTGAGGTGTTTGGCAGTGCGAAGAACTGCTATTCTTTTGACTGGGTCTAACATGCCATCTACATTACATTAACTGTATCGTCTGGGGCCATGTTTGGATCATCAGCCTTCTAGTCAGAGAGAAGGTCTTTGGGAGGTATATGTGACAATGTCCATTGAGAGGACAAAATGCGCTGAGCATAACATACCAAAAAACATTTGAAAAACCTGTCCGCTTCCCCCCTAAACTTCTTAACAGTGAAGTCTTTGTTGGAGAGCATGTCCCCAGTGGTACCAACAAGGCGTCGCTTTCATCCTGTCTCAAAATTGTGCACCCATTCGAGGGCTCTATATGGCAAATCCACCATTGAAGCTCCTCCTTGGCCTCTTCAGAGAAGGGAGCGGACTGGGAATAAGTGAGAACTCATTGAAGATAGAAATGTTTGAGCAGTTGCAACACTCGATATTGCAGAGGGCCGGGAAAGATGGCCTGGATGGAAGATGACAAGCCACCCACAATAACGGTGAGTTGCTGCAGGGAAGTGGACAGTTTTGACAAGGTTTACCTGAGCTTGTGTTTTATCCCCAGGAGGTGGATGTCCTCCATCTTGAAGTGACGGTAAACAAGCCACTCATTGAACTCTTTCAGATTGATCACAGGACATGGGCCACCATCCCGCTTCTGTACAAAGTTGAGGTTGCTGAGAAACCCATAGGGGTGTAATTGAGTTGGAACAATTGCCGGCTTCTCCAAAAGTTGAAAAATCTTAGTCTACTAGGGCCATTCAAGTTGCTGAGAAAACCAGGAGGCTTGGTTTGAATAGTTGGAATGGTGAACCGTAGAACTCCATTTGGAAATCTCTCTGATGTAAAGGCCTCCCATCTGTGAAAACATTCTGGCAATTTTCCCCCAAAGTCTGATCCCATCGGAGAGTTGTACACTCACCTTGGATGGGTTATAAGAGCCGCTTCCTTTGGAAACTCCTCTCGAACCCTGTTGATGGGGGTAGCCTCTAGATGGATAGAAGTTACCAAACCAGGATGAGTCTTGTCATTGTCCTTTCCAGTTGCCAGAACCTATGGTCAGGCTTGGTTGGAAATGCAGCCGGTCAAGCACCCCATTCTACGACCGGCACCAGCAAAATTACAGGGGTAAAAATCCTCATAGTAGAGGTATGAGCCTTACCCAGGCAGTTAAAGGTATTTAGGAACTTGCCTAGTTCCCGAAAAAAGGGATCCCCAAAGAGCCCTCCTTGTGCAATGGGACCCGCCTCCAAGGTGACCAATTCACCTGGCTTTGGGTCAATCTTGATCAAGAGGGATCTGCTCCTTTCTGTAGAAATGGCGCAGTTGGCATTTCAGAGGAAAAAGATGGCCTGTTAGGCCCAGCCCAATTAAGCTTCTGGGGAGATAAGGGAGCCAGATGCTTTGGCATCTTTGGCCTTGTCTAGGATCTTGGACAGGGGTCCTGCTATATCTAATAGCTTATCCTGACATGAGAACCAGAACGATCTATGCCCATTTTTGGGATTCCACACAAACTTTGCCAGAAAGGTGGCCATTCTGCCGTCATTCTCAAGCATGAGGGCCACTTTACCCTCCAGGAAGGGCGAGGGCACTCAGCCTTGGGGCGGTTATGCACTTTCATACCCAGTCCCTTCCGTAAGCAGACTGCCACATAAGAGTAGGCCTTAGGTGCTGGGGATTATTCCGCTGATCGCTGATGTATAAGGTCATCCATGTCCAATATGTCAGCATCTGGGACTTGTGGCGGGTTATCTGTCTTTGCATCGTCTCCTGGGGTGGAGGGGTTGCCAGAAGGGCGCCAGGGTCTAGGTGGTTTGCCATCCTCATCCGATATATTATGGGGATCGTCCCAATTCAAAGTGTCAGGGGAGGGAGGGAAGAGGGGCCTCCAGAAATGCAAGGAATAAGGTTGATAGCAGGAGGCTGAGAGTCCATGAAGGCCTTCATAAGGCCGGCAAATGTATCCAGATCGACCCCTGCACAATCTGCACGTTTGTGTTTCTCTGATCCTAGTGCCGATGATTGCCCTTGAGTTGTGCGGGCCAGAGGTCCAGGTAAGTCTTATCTCTGAGAGGGGTCTTTAGCGCTGTGATTACATCTGGAGGAGCTACCTCTCCAAGGGTGCCACAACCTGGAATTCTGCTTTGAGAATGGAGTCATCCATTATCCGGCAGAAATGGTCATCTATAGGGAGGAAGGTAATATTTTCCTCCTCTAAGTACTCTGCAGAGTGCACCATAGAAAGGGCAGAAGACCATATTTAGCAGCAGTCTTGAAAAAAAGAGAGTGATAGGAAACTGGGCAGGGCCAGCTGGTATAAAAATTACTGAAGGGTCCACAGAAGAGGCCCAAAAAATTCCTCAGAACACCACACTCCCTTGGATACAATGGGATTAGAAAAAATGCAGCCTGGGGGGTGGTTTAAAGTATGCTGTCCAAAGAAAGGCTCACCTTACCCAAAACGGGTGTTCAGACTCCGGGGAGGGGGGGCTCTAAAAAATCTGGTGCATCCACACCAACAAATAGATGAGAGAATACTCAATTTGTACTTGATTACAGCCTGCAATGTCAAAATGCGGCTGGGCGTGCTTCACTCATGCTGTGAAACTGACACACTGGCCGCTAGGGGGGTTGAGAATTGAATGCACGATGTCAATGAAGCATGGGCCATCTAGCGGTTGGCTGACCGCACCCTGCGCAAGAGCCCGCGTTGAAGAGCAGCAGAAGTGAAGGAAAGAGAACATTCTTGCAGTCCCGCTGTTAAGAAAAGGCAATTAGGCACAATATAAGAACACGTACTGAGATCGTGCACAATGCATACACAATCTTACGACCCAAATAGTTTAACAAGTATTCCTAATTAGATACAATAACTGACATGATCAGAGTGACAACAGCACTTAACTGAGGCTGCTGGAACAGCGAAGAAAGACGACGTTATAGCTTCTGCCAATGGTCTTCAAAGGCGTTCCTGCAATTGGATTGGATAAACTGCTTCATGTTTTTTCCCACCTCCAGGATTCGTGAATTCCCTTCAGACATTCACATTTGTGACATCCTGCTACAAGACTCACACCTTCCAAACTAAAGTTGTAATGTGTGTTTATTTTCAAATGGCATATTGATTGAAGTGTATAGTAAGTGAACACAGCCTTTCAGGAGACTTTATCTGCTAGGTTTGACGAATGTATTAGTTTTGTCCCAATTATGAGGCAAAGAGCGACTTCTTATTAAACAGTATGACCTTTTTGGACATTTGCCATTTAAATCCTACCTCAGGGTGCCATGCAGTTTGAAGTGTACAGCTGCATTTTTAAGACGAGCTTAAGCATTTGGTCTTGTGTATACTTTTAGTATACTTCTTATAGCTTAAAGCAATTTCATTTGTTGGTTGCAATGTCCTTTCAAATTTTTTGCTCGCTAGTAGTCAGTTCTGCCTTTTTCTCCCTATTTTTTCTGTTTCAGAGCAGTGACCAACTACTGTATTATTCCACTTTGGTTTCTTTATCTGTTGCTGTGACAGACTATTTTTGTTATTTCTTTAGTGCTCCCCTTTCACTGTGGGTGTCTTAGGCTGGTAGCTGCCTGTGTTTTATTGCAGCATTCCGTTCCTCCCATCTCCTCCCATGTCACTGACATTTGTTTTGGCTTTATTCCAGTGCTGTCCTCATTTACCTCTGGGTCCTAAAATAAGCTTATTTTACAAAAGAAATACCCAGTCGTTTAGCTCACTGCTCACAAAAGCCACAATATGCCCTTTCTGGTAGGATGTAGCCAAACCTAGAAGCAATGATGTGAAACTTGCTTAGCCTCGTATCGCTTCTCCAGGATCTCTCTCCAGGGCCCCTCTCTACCAGCACTCACAACATCACACACAGGACATTGCTTATCTACTTTATTGGGGGCATAAACCTTCTCAGGCTGCTCTGCTCAATGAAATGCAAGGCAAGAATGCTTGCAAGACTTTTCATTCTCTTAAAATAAAAATAATAATACTTTGCCAGCCTTATTTTCCAATTTCTGTTCAGACATTTACACAACACAAGGTAATGCAGTCATCTCGTCTCTCCTCAAGGGCTTGAGATTTCTGATGCTCTATCAGCCTTTTACAGCACAGTTTGTTGCAAATTCAGCAAAATGCACATACATTTAATATGCTTCATTCTGCATCAGTATGCTCCAAATTATATTTATGGTGCCTTGTTGCTAGCGGGCACTCTGTGCACATGTCGTGCTCTGTTGTTTATTCCTAAGCTCAGATTAATTTTAGTATTAAACACACACTTGCACCTATAGCATTGTTTTTACATGGGATTTAAGTGATTTATGTGCTATAAAAGGTAGTGGCCTTAGTGGCCATCCAGTAATAGCAGATTCTTATATATAACTGGCAGAAGTACTATTACCGCTTACATTTCAGTCATTTTGACTTGCTTTACTGGCCCTTGTCAAACGCAACACCACACAATTCAACGCCACACAATTCCACACCACTCTACATAATTCCAGCCCACACAATTCTACTCTACACCACATAATTCCACACCAAACCACATAATTCCACTCCACAACACACAATTCCACTACACACCACGTACATCCAATACACATCACAAAATTTCACATCATGCTATATAATTCAATACCACGCCACATAAATCCCCTTCATGCAACTCCACAACATATACCACTCCACATAATTACACTCCATGACACACAATCCCACTCAAAATAATTCCACTACACACAACACTACATAATTCCTATCCACATAATTCTAATACACTTTGCTCCATTCAACGCCACACAATTCAAGCACACACAATTCAAAGCCAAACAATTCCACGCCACACAATTCCACTCAAACCCACATAATTTCACTCCACACCACATAATACCAATCAACACAATATAATTCAGTATCATTATACATGGTTCCAATCCAAGCCACCCTACATAAATCCATACCATACAACATAATTACACTGCAGTGCTATTAAATGCCAGTGCTCCGAATAGAAAGGTTGTGTACTCTTGAATCCTACCCTGGCCTCCTTAATCCACTGCACGACACTCTGTGACCCTTTGCTCTCCTTTGTGGGTTCCTGCTTTCTTCCTTTGTATGTTTTCCAGCTTTCACTTCCTTCATCTTTCCCCTTTTTGTGTTTTTCCCTCTCTCACTTTCAGAAAATGGCTACCCACTAGCGTCCACCGGATCAAAATAAGCACTAGGTGCTGCCCCTCATTCATCAGGACTGTGCATCTCAAGTGTATCAAGGTCTTATTCTGACTCATTCTGAAGCGTTGTTTAGTGTATGAGTGTGTGTGTGTGTATATATATATACATATATATATATTTGTGGTTATGTGTCTCCCATCATTCAGTGTCTTTTTAAGCTCTCTCCTGGCTCGAGCTTTTGTTTTACAGCTGAGAGTAATTTGTGTTTTACGGGCCTTGTTTGTAATGGTATTGCAGTAGGCCTGCTAGGCCTGAAAATGTGTAAGGCACTACACCCTCTAGGGGTTACATATATGGGTACACTGCATTACTTTCTGCCATTCTGTTTCCATGTTGTTATTTCCTCTAGGGGCTGACTATATGGTTATATGACCCATGTTTTTTACAAATGCTATTTTCATTATGGTGTCCTCTAGGGGCTGTTCTGAGCATTACAGTCAAGAATACTACAATATTGGCTGCACTCGGAAACTTGCCCCGTAATGCTTTGTGGTGCATTCTTTTTACAATTTTTTTTTCCCCTAACTCACTGTGTGGTGATCCTAGGACAATGGGACCACCATTAAACCTGTCAGCATGACACACTCAGTCTAGGGCATCTCTGGGTCCCCACACTAGGTTGGGGGGGGGGGGCACAAAATAATAACTCCCCCCCCCCCCACCAGTCGGTCTCTTTTTAAGTTCTCTCATTGTTCAAACTTTTGTTTTACAGGTGAGCATAGTTTGTGTTTTAAGGGTCTTGTTTGTAATATTAATCTAGTAGGCCTGCTAGGCCTGAAAATGTGTAATTAACTATGCCCTTTAGGGGCTAAATATATTGTTACACTGCATTACATTCTGCCATTCTGTTTTCATGTGGTTATGCCCTTTAGAGGCTGACTATAAGATTACATGACCATGTTTCTTACAAATGTTTTTTTTATTGTAGTAGTACCCTCCAGGGGCTGTTCTGAGCATTATAGCCAAATACTACAATATTTGCTGTACTTGGAAATTCGCCTCATAATGCTTTTTTGGGCATTCCTTTTACAAAACATTTTTGCCCATAACTCACCGCATTATGTGCTCTTTCTGTCTGAGTCATCTCTGGGTCCCCACACTAGATTGGGGGGACCCCAAAATAGTAATAAAAAATATAATAAATAATGGCAATATTTTCATTTTACTGAAGATAGAGGAAGAAGGCAAATAGAAGTGCTTTAGCTATATGCAGAGCAGAGAGGGCCAAATTATGCAACAGGGTTGACCAGTTTATGTGGCAAGAAAAGTCCAGTTATGCATTTACAACACCAATAGCTCTAACTCAAGCAAATGCGAGACCCATTGCATTGCAAATTCTTGTTTGAAGTGCCCTCGGCAGATGAATGTGGTAAAAGATGGCACTTGTTTTTGAAATTGCCTAAGAATTTGACTTCATAGACACAAACAGTTGTGCAATGGGACCACTTATTGACAAATGTAATTTATACATGTGACAAACCATGTGAAACTCTTTTGCCTCTTATTATCTTTCGTTTCCCCTGCCTAGTCACTGTCCTAATAGAATGTGTCATGTTTGGAAACTTCTTCACAGACGGAGCTCCCATAAGCATATAATCCCTCTCTGACTCAGACACTTATTAATACAAAATATTTCCCGACAGAAAATAGAAGCATGAAATAAAACATAGTGACAAAGGCGACAAGAAGGACTCTATTTGACACAAATGAACACCTTGTCAGAGCAATACGTCTCACTAATTGAAAGAGACCCGATCACAGTGGATCAACCCAACTCACATTTCGATGTAGGCATGACTATCCATCGCACTGTTGCATCCACATTCTCAATAATGTAGGTGATGTATTCTGCAAGGATTAGTGGAAATGTTTACAAATATTTGGTTCCCTTTCTGATTCAACTCGGGCTTTTTTCAGGACAACAATTAGTAAACGGTGCGTTCAGTTTCAGATGTTTTAGAAAGATTATGGGGGTCATTCTGACCCTGGCGGCCGGTGGCCGCCAGGGCCACCGACCACGGGAGCACCGCCAGCAGCCTGGCGGTGCCCCTTAGGGCATTCTGACCGCGGCGCTTTGGCCGCGGTCAGTGCAGGAAAACCGGCGGTCTCCCGCCGGTTTTCCGCTGCCCGTCAGAATCCTCCAAGGCGGCGCAGCATGCTGCGCCGCCTTGGTGATTCTGACACCCCCTACCGCCATCCTGTTCCTGGCGGTTCGCCCGCCAGGAACAGGATGGCGGTAGGGGGTGTCGCGGGGCCCCTGGGGGCCCCTGCAGTGCCCATGCCAATGGCATGGGCACTGCAGGGGCCCCCGTAAGAGGGCCCCGCTTGTATTTCACTGTCTGCATAGCAGACAGTGAAATACGCGACGGGTGCAGTAGCACCCGTCGCACCTTCCCACTCCGCCGGCTCGATTACGAGCCGGCTTCATGGTGGGAAGGTCGTTTTCCCCTGGGCTGGCGGGCGGCCTTTTGAAGGCCGCCCGCCAGCCCAGGGGAAAACTCAAAATACCCGCCGCGGTCTTCCGACCGCGGTACGGTATTTTGGCGGCTCCCGCCGGGCGCGCGGTGACCACGCCCGGCGGGAGTCAGAATGACCCCCTATATACCTTTGGATGGCTGGCTGAAGTGCCATTTGCTAGTGCATTGGTGTGCTGCATAGGAAATCTTTTTGGAACTTCTGGGTGCACTGCTCTGCAGACTCGGCTGACCGAATTGCTTAGTTCCTCATTTAGGAATGAGATTAGTGGGTGTAGTGGTGAAATATTCTTGTTTGTGAAGCAGGAGAATCCACAAGCTAGTTTATATTTAAACTTTGTTCAGAATGCAGGTGCACGGCCTTTCTCTTATCCGACTCAGTCGTTCGGGCCGGGTCCTGTTTTACCAAAATCATAGAACTAATTAAATAGTTACATGTAATCTGATAAAATTAAGGGGCCTGGTGTATCGAAGTTTAGGTTTCAAATCAGCGCTGCTGTTGCACAGTGCTCCTTTGCAACACAATCTTTTTAGGGTCGAGCCTGCATTGCATGCGCTCGCGCATGCGTATCGCAGCGAGACGCTTTAGGGTTTAGAAAAGGGCTCGGAGCCCTGTCGACATCACATCAGTGTTTTTCATTGGTTCGTGGGCTTGCCTAATAAAATCTGCTTGCTTTCACTAGTCGAAGGCATGCGTACGTCATGCCTTTTCCGGTGGCTAGCCCTCCTCGAGCGCATCGACCAAGTACAGAAAACATGCAAGGCTCGCTGTTTTCTGTCCGGCTCGTGGACTACTTTTTCACTAATTTACTAGCGCGATTTCGCTTGGCAGAAGTCGAGCGCTTTACATAGTTAATTGCACTTTTTCAGGTTACGTACATAAATGCACTTTTGCCGATAGGTGAAAAGTCGGGTTAGGAGTTTACAACGCTATCAGCTCTAACATGAGCAAACGCGAGACCCGTTGCATTATAAATGCTTGTTTTTAGCTGCGACAGATGTACCAATCCATTGTTGTGCAAAATGGCCATGCACTGTGACTCTCAAAAATCCTGCCACGTGTGTTAATGAGGCAGAATTCCCTATGCACATACTACCAAATGTCTATGAATGCAGTGATGGAGGCTTGTGAGGGTCAGCAGACATCTAGCAGAGCATTTGTATTCACAAAATGCTGGGATTGCGCCTGTGACACTAAACAGGAGAGGAGCTACAGAACAAAGTGATCAATTGGTGTCATTGGAATGGACATGTTGGTATAAGCAGAGGACCCTAGACTGCATTGTGCTCCTTACGTGGCTCACAGCCCTCCCCCACAAAGAGGAAGCTAACTTTCAAGGACAGTTTCCTTCCTCTATGCAAATAGGTACCAACCACTTTTAGATGTCAGTATTCCACAAATGGTTTACAACGACTTAATTCTGGTTGCAGATCATTGATACTTATCATTACCATTTCCAAGGAAGTGTGGATGCCCCTTTCATATCCCTTTTTTACTGCAAATCATAAGGAGTCGTATTTTGGGCATTGCGTGTCACAATCCCATTTGTGACTTGCAATGTCCCTTTACTCTATTGCAACTAACGGTTTTGCAAAGCCCCAAACTGTGCGCACCACAGGCTTTGTAAGTACCATTTCGGGCATCGACTGAAACTTTTTTTGTAACTTTAGGCATGATCAATATGTGGCTTTTTTATTTATTTATGCATATACATGTCTTGCATATGAAGTGTTCTTTACTGAAATATTCAAGTCACAATAACTAACTAGTTTACGGTGGGTGCCACTTAAGTTTGAGGGGTATGTGTTCTCCACTCCTGCATTGCTCTTGTGAGTGGGGGCAAAGGATGTGGTGGCCAATACATAACTTAAAATTGTAGATGGAGTAACTGAATAAAAGGGATGTTTTTCATCTTGTGTTTTTTACATCATATACAACACAAGCTTTGATGCTACTCAGAAACCCTTAGTGAAAAATACAGATGTGTATGACAGTCACACTTTGGGCCTATTTTTGTTTTGCTGATCTTCTATGTACTTCACTCATTGTAAAAAATGTTCTGTTTTAGTGGTAATAACTTTATTTTATGGTATATTTTCTTGTGGTAATTTAAAAGACTTCTCTTCCTACACACAACCCGTCTATATGGGAGATGTTGGTGCACTTACAAACACTTTTTCCAGCAATTATGCCTGATCCATTCAGGTGTGGGTGAGTTATGCAGATTTTAGGAAATATACTGCTGGTTTTTAGTGCAAACCCTCAGTGTGAAAATGGGTTGATGGTCACCTAATTTGTATCCCATTTACATGGGATGTGGTACTTTGCTTGGAAGATTTGCAGTGCGAAAATACGTTAAAAACATTGTTGGCATTAATTGTAAACCGGCAGATCTCCAGTTGTGTCACACATTTAGAAGTGGATGAGGTTTCCAAACTGGTCCTAGCAAACCCATCTTCTGGTGTCCTGCTGCAACGTGGCAATACTTGGACATAGCTGGCTTCAAATGTCTACCTTCATGAACAGATGTAATTTCTTGTGTGTGAGTTATTCATGACCTGGTCGCAGATGTCAGAGAGGTGAGGACCAGCAGAGCTAGAACCTGTCGCATCTCCAGACAGCGCAGCCGATCAGCGGGCCAAAGACACAGCTAATCACTTCATCAACTTCCACGAGATAAATATTTTGAAGTGTTTTTGTCTCACTTTTCGATGCTGCTGTATTTCCGTAAAATATGAAGATGTATGTGTGTTCTGAGTGATCATCTGTGTGTAGTTATTTAAAGATAACCCTTTAATGGCACACATTCATACATTGTTATTTGATCCAGTACTCGTACGACATTTGTAAGCATGGTAACTCACAGATAGAACTGGTACCCAAAATAATCCGACTCAATTTACTTAATACAGGTAGGCGGGAAGACTTATTCGGCCTTGCTGGGATTCATACTTGTTACCTGCAAATCATCTAATGTTCCAGATGTGAGATTTCAACTCGCTTATTCATTGCGTCGTCTTACAAACCGAATTGATTTATTCCACTTCATAAGTGTGAAATGCACGTTTAGCACCTATCAGAACCTATTTAACTAACCTTTGAATAATGATAGATTGAGTTGCCATGCAAGTTCCATTCAGTTGTTTGCAGCAGGTGTATAACTCACGGAGCTATTACATAATGGAGGGTGCATCGATGTCATTTATGGATCCCCAGGGGTCACAGCTGTGACCCCTGCCACTGTATTTGTGACCCTGGAGCTTAAGGGTGGCAAAAACAGCGTTAGGAACACATGGGCTGTTGTTCGCCGTTATGGGTGCTGGGAAACAAACATCTTCTTTTAAGCCTATTTTTTATCACACTAATATTGGACAACATCATGTTATTCACTATCAGCGTCATACAAAAATCCAAAACCAGGATCTGGAGCCAGGCCAGATGCTTTAAAATGTACATGCATGTTTGTGTGAGCAAGTGTGTGAGTGAGAGTTGGTATGGGTAGTGCCTTACTGAGTGTTTTCAAAGACTGACTAGTTTGAGTGAGACTAAATGAGCGTGAGGGAGTCTGAGTGAGAGACAATGCTTGAGAGCAACAGTGAGTAAGTGTAACTGCGACTAAGAATGAATGAGTAAGTGAGAATGAGTGCAAGTAGGAGTGCATGTGAGTGAGAATGATTGTGAATGAATGAGCTGAGAGTGAGTGAGAATAAGCGATACTGAATAAGATTGAGAGAATAAGAATGAGAGAGTAAGAATGAGAGTTATTGAGAATGAATGGAAGTTAGTGTGAATGAGTGAGATTGAAAGTGAGTGTACGTAACTCAGCGTGAGTGAAAATATGGTGTTATGTTTGTATGTCTGCCATTGGTTCTGGTACACTGAAGGCAATTCTTGGCTTATAGAGACACCCATGGTAAAATGATGTTACTTGCATACTGAAGGCAGTTGTTAGCATTACAAGCACAGTTGACAGAATACTGGCTCTGACATAGTGGAAGTCATTCTTGTCATACGGCACTGTGTGAATAAATGATGGCATACTGGAGGTAATTCTTAACACAGGTGCCCTCGCTGGATAATGCTGGTGCTGGCATTCTGGAGGAAATACCTTGCATTGGGGCACTCATGGCCAATTGCTGGTGCTGGCATAACAAAGGACAACCATGGCATAATGGAGAAGGGCAACCATGACAAAATGCTTGCCCTTGCATACTACAGGTAATTGTATACTGTTCACTTGGTATATGGACGGTGTTTATGGCAAAATTCTGGTACCAGCATTTTGTTTGTAACTTTTTTGCCTAAAAGCGCACCCAGGACAAAATGTAGTCTTTAGCATCATTTCGATTCTGACCCATTTTCTTGCAAACTTTCTCAGGGAAGAACGATCCTGATTCCTCCCTAGAAAGGCCTAGCTCACTTGCTCACTATTATTTAGTGCAAGTAGTATTCCCCACCACTTTCAAAGATCACCAGCTACCACTGCAAGAACAGAATGTAAACAGTGTCCTGGTAAACACTATTTACTTTCTGTCGCTTCCATTAAGACCGGGACATTTTGTTCTAGGTTTTGTAAAATGAATAGATTCAGCTGTGCAATGTGCACTCTTCTATTTAAATTTAAAAAATGAACTAAAAAACAAACTCATTTTAAACAAGTTGTTGCCATGGTTCATTATTGTGAATACATGAAAAATGATGTTTAACTACAACCTTCACATCCTTTTGCAAAAGTGATGGTGCATTGTATTCCTCATTGTAGTGTACACTTGTGGGAGAGTTAAATTCTGACGATTTGTGGTACAAATAATTTAGGTTCCCAATGCTCTTCTTTATTATGTAGTGGTAAAACACAAGTATCACCTGATATGCCAATCTGGAACTAAATGTAATTTATACCAACACAAAAATAGTGTTTCACTGTGTAGTTATTTAAATGAGTATAGATCAATTGACGGATGTGTTAAGCGTCCATACAGTGACAAAATACAACATATAATAGAGACTCAACAGCACTGATGTATCCAGGTATACTCTGTAAGCATTTATTTGATAGTAACAACTGAGTGTTCAGAAAGAGTAATCGCACTGTGGCACAAGTGATATATTTACACAAGTGAATAAATGACTGTGGACTCAAGAAAGTACATAAGAAAATAAGGTCAGTTAGGCTGGATGTTTGTAAATTGAGCGCATTTTGATCTCTATTATGATTTAAAGATCATCATCAGGACTGGGAATGAAGAGCATTTATAGGAGGAGGGCAATCTTTTAAATCAGGGCATGCCAAGGGTCAAGAAGAAATTACAGGACAAGAGTGTCTCGGTCATAGCAAGGCAGTGTTATTTGGTCTTGATCGTGGTACCGAGTGTAAACCCCTTGAACGTTGCCTGAGTAAGTGGTCCACACCTGATTCTTGTCATCACACGGAGGGAAAAATCCACAGAAACTGTGTGTAGCTAGGACTATGGGACGGCTAACAAGGCCAGCATACTGCCCCAGAGCGAATCCGAAGGGCTTAAGTTAAGAGAAACAGATTTTGTGGGGACAAATTATTTCAACCCCTACTAGTAGACTAAACCTACTGCAACGGTGAAGCAGCAAAGTGGACTTATTTGAATAAGTATTAATCCATTCTTGGGCATATAAACTTTATATGAGTGATTCATACATCCATTAATTAATCAATACTTACTCAAACAAGTCCACAGTGAACCACTGTTTTTGTGTTCTCTTCTTTGTCACCTGTCACTATAGACTCTTCAGATGACTACATATTGTTTCATGTAATGCAGAGAGAAACAAGTAATGTTCGCCTGGCACATAATGTCAGCACCCTACTATAAGTGGTACATAAAAGAAACCCCTTTCTTTATTGTGATATTAATCATGTACTTATTACGGAACTTCCACTATATCATTTATTGAGATATCACAAGGGTTGAGGTCGTGTGACATTGTTCCCAGGAAAGATTCAGAGTCAAAAGTCATAGGCTGTAATTTCCCGTGATGCCAATAAGGTCAAAGAGTGGGTGGAGTCACTCGCTTACCCCAGGCACTTTGGTCCATGGGAGAGCGGGGTGGAGTTTGCTGGCGCGTTATTACCTTCTCTTCCACCAAAACATTCCCTTCTGCTTGAAGTTAAGACAATCATACTAGTAGTTATTTGTCACCTGCTGTTTAGTCAGGTGATAATGTTTGGTGCCCTGTAGATGAATCTTAACACACAGGCCTCCAGTACAAGTTGGCACTTCTGTAGGGTGGTTGCAGATTTCATTACCCACATCGCTTAAAACAGCTAAATGTACCCACAGGGAGGGCACGCACAAAGCCATCTCAAGCTGAATTGTAAGTTTAGACCCAACAACTGAACCTTTACAGCCATTGCTGGTCTACAAATATGAAATGCAATAACTCATGTTCTGAGAGGGGATTTTAGTAAGGTGGTTTCGTGCTCTTCCTCTCAGTAACCTCACGCAGTCGTGACACTAAATGCGTTCGGTGAGTCGCATTATGTCCCTGATGCGCTTCCTGGTTGCCTGGAAACCAGCAGCAGTAATTGGCAGCCCCTTATCTTTATGGTACATTTAACTAATGCTGAATTACAACAGAAACTGTAAGAAGGAGCAATCCAGAGGCCGCGCACATTGGGTGCATTCGCTGCAGTGATGGAAAGCACGCACGCACATATACCAGGGGCTTTAAATGGAAAGTCAGGAAGGCTAATGGCGGACCACTGCGAAATGCAGTGCTAGGAAAGGTTGGCTTCTCTGCACTGCGTCAGCAGCTTTGGTAAATATTTGCAGTTGGAACAAAACACTCTAAAGCAAATATGAGAGGATAGAACGACCCAGGTTGAGAAGGGAGCAAAAAACGGACTTGATCACACCGTGTATTATTTTATAGTGAGTTATTTTAATATAAACACAGGCCTAACAAAAGGGAAGGCTACTTTCATATCTGGTTTCCTAAGTGCAGCAGATCTGTTCTATATCGGTTCTTTGAACAGATAAGAATGTGCACTAGGTAATCTGAATTTCTCTTTGATTAATGATTGTTGATGGAAGAGACTCGGACAGAGAAGAATAAATGCTCATGGGTGGAAAAAGGTTGTCAGCCAGTTTAACATGCTTAGTTAGTGCTGGTGGTTGCAGATGGTGGCCACCGGCACTCATTTTAGGAGCTTAGTTTTCATTATCAGACTTTGATCCAGAACAAGAGAGAGAATGACAAAAAAGGGGGTGAGAGAAGGAGGAAGGAAAAGCTAGGCTAAGATAGGAAAACAATGAAAAGCATGGATGAAAATAACCTGCACGAGGGAAGAGACTGAAAGTGTAAAGTGGCTGAAGAAAGGAAGCGTTACACGAAATCTAAACTAGGGAGCCTTAGTATTTGACAACTCTGGTGTTCAGCAGTGGGCTTTAAAAAACTTTGGATCCTTGTGCTTACATTGTTTACAAACTAAGCACTGGCAGTACTTATGAAACACAATTGCATTTCCATTACTTGTTAAGCACTCCGCTGCCCATGCGCTGGGTTCTCCCTATGTAATACAAATGCTAAGAAAAGGAAGTATTGTTCTTTCCATTATTGTTTATTAAGTTCAACAATAATTTATTATTCGTAGTAGCATTAAGCAATGACCGATTTGTGACTGTGATCATGATAAATGTCATTGTAAGTAAATTGCTGGACTTAAACAAAATAACTGACTGGTTCCTATCGTATCAAAGTCAAAAGCTAATAAGGCCTCTCCAAAGAACCATCCAACATATCTCTACTGCACATCACTATACTTGTTTTAAATACACTTGCATAGAAAGATTAAACATTGTTGAACCAGTGGACAAAAGGCTGCCTACAAGAACCCATATTGAAGTAAGAGTTCTTTTTTTTCTTCTTGTCTTTACTCAATCTTTTTTAGGTAGCGCGTGCCAGAGTAGCTATCTGCATACTTTAATTTTATGAATTCTTTAAATCAGCAGTTCTTAACCTTTTAACATCTGTGTACCCCGTCTAAATCATTACAGGAACCAGGGGTCTACCACTGAATAATTAATGGAATCCCAGGACCCCCGCTGAATCATTACTAGAAGCTGGGACCACAGCCTAAGCATTTTCAACTATTTGAACAGCAAAACAATACAGAAAAACACAAAACAAGCATTCATCAAACAAATACAAAAATGATGAAATATTTTACTTAATTCACAAACAAATATAAAAAAAACAAAATTGTAATCTTTGATGGAAGAATGTAAGATTTCTAAACTTAATTGAGGCTATTCATCATCCTGCACATTCAGTTGATGCATTTGCACTGCTCCCACAAATCAATTTCTGGATACTAACTTAGGATCTGATTTATTTCTTGGCGGAAGGGAATATTCTGTCACAAACGAGAAGGATATCCCATCCTCAGTATCACAATCCCACGGGGATCATGATACAGCAGACCAGGTATCCGTCACGTTTGTGACAGAGTATTTCATCAACCCAGATCTATATCAGGCCCTTAATTTTTAGCCTCCAAGAACAAATCCCTTCACATTAACAGAAACATTAAAAAAAATTCAGATGTATATGTTGCTTATTTATTTATATACACTATATTAATCTGTTAATAGCATTTAATTTCCTAAACAGATGTAAACCCCCTGAGTAGGCTTCATGGATCCCGAGGGATCCCCAGACCACAAGTTAAGAACAACTACTATAGACTATACGTAGAGTGAACTTTGGCTCCACTCAGAGGAGAATTACTGTCTCACCTCTAGCCACTGGCTGCTTGGTGTATTGTTTCGCCTTCCAGGATTTGCTTCCATTGGAATGCATGAAAGGCTGTTTTACGTCTGAAAAGTGCACTCAGCCATTGAAGTCTTTGTCAGATTGAATTCTTTACCTCCCATATGCATTCTTTACTGAAACCAATCCTCTTGTGCTTCTTTTTCCCAGCACTAGCAAAGTCAGCTAGCAAGCTTTAATGTGATAAATAGCATTTGTGCCTGCAACACATGTAAATTGCATTTGTAAATTCCTTTGTTTACATGCATTGGCGCATTAAAGCCAGACCTATTAATAGACTATTTCTTGTTTTCCTTCTCTCTCTTCAAAGACATTGTGAGATGTCCTATTCTTCTGCACAAGAAACATTGCCACATCGCAAAGGCAATTCTGTATGGCCAAGGACTAAGCATGTATTGGAACGAAAGTGATGGTAAAGATAACATTTTAACGACCAGTCGTGTATTCAGTCAAGGAAAATGCACTGTTTTGAAAATCTTAGTGTCTTCTTACTAAGGCACGTCGAGGGGGTGGCTAGTTTATTCTGTGCATTAGCTTGCAGTAAAATCTGTGCAGTTTAGTAAAATGCTCTCAGAAGTTCAAAACAGATCACATTATAGACGTTTCTGGAATCACACAAAGACACGACACTGCAAACAGTAACATAAAATACAACTTTTAAATAGAAATTTCCACAAGTATTTTCCACAAGTATTCCACAGCCACTTTTACCCCAGAATTCCAGCAGCAAAATGGCAGCTGCCAGATCATCAAATAAAATGCTTCACTATTACTGTCAAGGAACTGAAAATGGTAATGTTAGTGTCCCTTACAGGCAGGACCTCCCCACTGGGGAGCGCTAACTCCCCCTAGCACCTTGGAGCACACTGCAGCAACAGCAGCACTAGGGAACCACATGCACAAAACTCCTTTCGCATCTAACCCCATCTCTGCGGGGTTCAAGACTGTTGCATGCTCAGTCTCCCAGGCTTCATGGTTGACATTAACAGCCCAGGTGAGCTGAGGCTGCCAATACCTACTGGTCCTGGTGCACGTGGGCCATCCTTTGCACTTGTGCCTACAAGGGCATCACAAGAGCTTGCAGCAGCTCGCTGGCACCATTGAATGGCAGGTGGTCCTACAAGGACACCACTTAGGCTGTGCTACCTGGGTTTTACCAGGCAGAGGCATATCAAAACTTGAGAGGTCCCCCCTGCAAAGTACATGGAGGGGCCCCCATCTGGACTCCCTCAGGAGTTCGCAGGCCAGGGTATTGTGCTGAAGGGGTCCCCTGGAGCTCAGCCTCCCGACCCCCGCAATGCATGGGCTGCCAGGCCTTTGTTACGCCACTGATGCCAGGATGCCAGGGCCTGTCTGTGCAGCAGATGCAAAATGGAGCCTTCTGAATCAGTAGAAAGTCCTTGTGTCAGCCTATATTAATCTATATTCCGTTAACGTTAACGTATCCTGAACTTTGATGATTTTGTGTATAGGTTGGGTGTAACCCACTAACCACCGCTACCAATTCTAACAGACTTTAAGTATGTTCCCCTATTGGGGTCTGTGCTATCTCTCTAGCAACTTCTGGTGCCGCAATGGCAGTATCCTTGGTTGGCTATGCTCTTACTCATTCTATGAATCGTCCGTCAATTACTCAATTATTCTTTATTTGTAGCTTTCTTTATTTATTCTTTTAATTTCTTTTGAATTTAGACATTTCCTTCATTTACACAGACATATCTCCGTTTGGACTTCTTTTTTTGCTTTATTAACTCCATAATCCCCGGTTCGGGTTGTAACCCTTCTTCAGAGAGTTGATTAAATTTACTGGAACGGGAAGAAAATAACAGAATGTTCTGGTTGCCTTTGCATGTTTACAAGTCAATTTTTGTCTCTTTGTAGACCTCATTAGGTCTGATTTTAACTCTAGTGCAAACTAGGTGTTTGTGCTACGATCGAAAACAAGCTACTTCCATATATATTATATTGTCTGACATTAATGCATTGAGACCATTGCTTGTTTCCTGAGGGAACATGTGAAAAGGCAAACATTTGACAACCAAGTAGGCCGCTATTCTGACACCAGGATTAGTCCATGTTATTGGGAAGACACAGGCCCCAATAGGCCCCAATAGTGTTTGCCATACAACTGTCCCCTTATCTTACATCTCTCTATACTTCTCTCATTGCATCTCCCTCTCTCTCTCTCTGCTCTACTTCTGTCTCCTTCTACCCTACCTCACTCTAACTCACATCTTGGTGCACCCCACTACATCTTGCTCTCTGGACTTTCCTTTCTCCTTATTTCTAGTGCTATCTATCTCTCTACCACACTCTTAAAACCTTAGCTATCTCTGCACCTCTGTCTCTGCCTAGCCCGTCCTCTTTCTATGTTTCTGACTTTTTTCTGCCTACCCCACCTTTCTCTCTTCACCGCTCTACTTCACCCCTAGCTCTACGTCATTCGCTCTCTACTTAGCCCTCTTCCTCTACCATTTTCTGAACCTTTCTGCTTGTCTGCTAACTCCCATCACTCCGTTTTATCTCACTTTGCAGTCAAAAGCCACTCTCTAGCAGAGAAACATACATGTAGAAAGAGGTGAGGCGAGGCAAAACAGGAGACAAGTGATGAGGAGTGTACCAATGATCATATCCCCCCCTACGGAATGGAAAAATCCTTTGATTTTCACTGTTACAACAAAAATACCATTTATGCAGGGGTGTTTATTTGTGATTACCAATATCCAGAAATGAGGTCTACAGCAACATGTCGTATTTTAATAGTATGCACTAATACTCTAATCATCCACCAAGTCACCCTTGTTGTAAGCCATACAACGAATCTAGATAGTAGTGCAAAAAGAAATGCTTTTATTAATGCTTGTTCAAGCTTCCTTTTGGTACTATTTGGCTTTTGGATGCTGAACAGATTGAATTTTCAGCTGTTTCTGCGTGCGACCATGTCTTAAGTTTATTGTATAGTTCAGTATTGTTTGGGATCACAACAGAATGAATTAGCTGAAAATGGGCAATACCTTCAACATTGCTCAAAGCAAGAAGCCCTAAAATATTCCATCCTGGGGCCACAAACCCCCTTTTAGGTGACAGTGTCTGCCTAGTATCTCATCCGTCTTTCGTTGGCACTTAGCACTTGGTTTGTTCATTCTTCATTCTGCCTGTTGTCTCCATGTCTCAGCCTGCATTTACTGGGGTTCCTTTCACTTTCCATCTAAAGTAGCGCTTCCTCTGCATTGGGTTCACATTTGTCATTGGTCTATGCCCCTTGGCTCCCCAGGCTCATACAACTTTACATTCCCTCTTGCTCCATTCATTACTTTTTTCCACAATCGTGTTGACCCAGCTCACCTCCAGTTCATGTCCCAATTAGTTTAAAGTATTTCTACAATATTGCATCAAACACCAGAAGACCATATGATGGGATTTCATATTCCTATTGAAAGCACGTTAGTCCAGATTTTCAGATGCAATCATCTTATCTCAGGGGTCTCAGGTCTGGTTACCCCCGAGAGGAGGGTTGTTGTCGCTTGTTAGGGCACATCAGAGGACCAACCTTTTGCTACAAAGTGTTTCTCATTGTTAGCTCCAAGCCCTGTACCTCCTTCATACCATCCTCCGATCCTATCCAACCCTTTTTTATACAATCCATGTGGTCCCAACAAACCCTTCCAGTAGCTTTCCTGATAGATTTCCACCGACACAACACGCTGGGACCCTGCCTGTCTCAGCCTTGTTTTTATTTTGTATCATTTTATGTGATGTCTCAAAGATTACATTTAGCACTTACACCCAAGCACTTTATAAACGAATCCGTTCATCATACCCACAAATAATTGTGCGTTTGAATCTTTGCACATGAAAGGCAGTCATTTCATACAATCACTTTCTATCACCAAAAATATTCCCTTAAAAGTGTTTTAGAGGTGTGGTCAGCTGTCACAAAAGAATATGGAAGTACGTTTGTTTTGTATTTTTGGTTCTGCCCTAAACGCGAGGCTAGTAGTTTTGCAAGGTTCCTGTTATCAAAAACTTTAAATAAATAAAACATGCATACTTCTATGCAGCGGAGAGGTGCTTTGAGTCAGTCTTTGAGTTCATGCATTGGTCTCTTCAACTGTGATTCACATTTCGCTTCTTCTCACCTCAGCATGCCACATTGGGGAATAGGGGAACTAACTTCAGCTGCTGGATCTCTTGCATTGGAAGTGACATATTTTACCGGGTCGCCTGTAAATCCCTCGTACCCATGTGTCTAAAGAGATCACTTCAGTCAATTGACCTGTGGGCCAATAACTTAATGTCTCATTGTGTTTCTCTTTCCATTTTTGTTCTCCTGGTGTGTTTAAACGATGTCTTCATGTTACAATAATTGAAAGCCAATAGTGCAATTTTTCTCCCAATAGGAATTATATTTTCCTGTGATATGCAATGAAACCTAGAAAGGTTCCTTGTACCTCTTGCACCTGCACCTATCTGCTAGGAAGCAGTCATAGTGTTCCATTCAAATTACATGCAGGGGTTATTTGTTTATTGCATGCGCACAGTAATCACATTTAGACTGCAGCATGTTTTTCCCTTTTTTCTGGCATATGCTTCACATATAAAAAAAAACATTGCACTAGCTTGCCAAGATCACAACTCTTAACTTTGCTAGTTCTTGGTAGACAGTGTGATCACTATCACAGACTGAATTTATGGTATTTTGTTGATGTGTGCACGGCGGTCATGCGGCAGATTGTGGCCCAGCTACGATGCAGATCCCTGCAGGAGCTGCGAGGTTTGGAAGGGATGCTTCCCTTCTGCTGTTCTGGTGATACCAGCGCTTTGCTTCACCTTCTTTCGATGCCTGGCATTTCTTGTGGCACAGGGCACCCTCTGCCAGCTGGAAAGTGTCCGACCCTGCGCTGTGGCTTGTAAAACCAACCCGTGCTCATGCTCCTGACAAAACACTTCCATTTGGTGCCAGGAGGATACTCTACCCAGCTATTAGTATCCTTGTTTACAAAAGACTCTTTCTTTTTCTGCCTTAGCTCAGCATTTCTCTCAGTCTGGAAATAGCTGCAGCCATGGGCGGGCTAGCTTTTCCTGCACATATACTGTTCGAGCCACCATTCATCTGCAACAGGGCAGTAAATGGCAACAACATAGCAATGTTTTTGTTTTTGTTGCTGCCTTGTATTGTCAGTAAGTCATGATAACAGTTTGCGCCTAAGTAAAAAAAAAATGCTAAAACTTTATCCAGAACAGTAGATATAGGAAATACGTTCCAAGAGGTGATTGTAAAGTATTTGGGTAGATATTGCCAAAGTTCGTCTTCGAGTGATAGGTGTTGGCGCTCTTCATACCTGTTTTAGTTACAACTGCCAAGTCCTTGTTTAGGAAGTATAACTCTTGGGCAACAGAGGGAGGCTTTGCACACTACTTAACTTCCCCGGTAGTAAGCTAAGGAAGAGTAAGGCAAAACACAGACACCTGGTAAATAAGGGAGCAGGCAGAATCCTGGTGAGTAAGGGAGCAGGCAGAATCCTGGTGAGTAAGGGAGCAGGCAGAATCCTGGTGAGTAAGGGATCAGGCAGAATCCTGGTGAGTAAGGGAGCAGGCAGAATCCTGGTGAATAAGACGACAGACAAAACCCTGGTGACTAAGGGAACATGCAGAATCATGGTGAGTAAGGGAGCACACAGAATCCCGGTAAGTATTGCAGCACACAGAACCCTGGTGAGTAAGGGAGCAGGCAGAATCCAGGTGAGTAAGACACCACACATAACCCTGGTGAGTAAGGGAGCAAGAAGAACCCTGATAAGTAAGGAAGCAGGCAGAATCGTTGTGAGTAAGGCAGCACACAAAATCCTGGTGAGTAAGGCAACATGCAGAACCCTGGTGATTAAGGAAACACGTAGAATCCTGGTGAGTAAGGCAGCACGCAGAATCCTGGTGAGTAAGACAGCACGTACAATCCTGGTGAGTGAGGCAGCACACGGAATCCTGGTGAGTAAGGCAGCACAGAGAATCCTGGTGTGAGTAAGGCAGCACGCATTGGTAAAGCCCCTAGGTCTCGCCTATGAGAGCTCCAGTGGTGGCTGACATTGAACGGGGGTGGCAGGGCGGGACGGAGGAGATGGGGAATACATTTTGTTTTAAAAAGCTTACCCTCAGGGGAGATGCGTTCGTCTCCCCTCCATCCCCTTCCTCTTCCTGGCTCACACAGGCTCCAAGCTAATCACGACGCTGCTGTCACCAGCATGACAGCAGCGTTGGTCTGAGCGGCCTGCTTTGCCGCTCAGACTGGGAGTCGGAGCCTGGGCATGTCCTCGACTCGGCTGTGCATTATAGCCGGGTAGAGAACAAGCAAAGTGCACATGTCTGTTTGGCTGGTCCAACAAAGCCGGCCAAACAGACATGTGCAATTTGTGCAGCAAAAGCCCTCCTCAGGCCCCCCTCCCTCCAGCCCAGTCCCACCCTTTATCCCCAGGAAAAATAAAATGATAATAAAATTGTGTTATCATCATTTTATTTTTCCTTTCCCCACAATCCAGTGGGGCGACGCTCCTTCTCCTTAGCAGAGACGCCGCCCCTGGAGAGCTCTTGGCTTTGGCAATGTGTTTTTGCATAGCTGTGCTATACAGCAGCACGGATGCTTTGCACTGTGGCTGGAACTAATTTTAAAAAGGACTATGATGCAGCCAGGGCTAATGCTTTTTTAAGTACATTAGCACTGGATGGACTGTGATGCATCCACGATAGTCCTTTTTTAATCATTTTTAGTCATGCTGCACAGCAGTCACTCTACTATACAGCATGGCTACAAATCATTACCAGAGTTGGCAATGCCCAAACTGTTCTCAATCCGTAGTCTCAAAGGTGAGACCTATTGGCTTTGCCAGGCATTATTAGGTTTCAGTACAACACCCCTCTGATTCTGAGCAAATTAGTTAATCTCCCCATGCATGAATAAGGAAAACAACTATGACATTTGGCAAAACAATTCTATCACAGAAAGCAATTTCGTCCATGTCTTAGTGAAAATACATTTAGAAGCAGATAATCTCTGTTCTCACAATAAAAGCAGATAAGTTCTGTTGCCACAATAAACACCCATTTCAAAGGATAAAAGGCTTCTTTAAAGTGTGTGTGGTGTAATAAAACAAAGGTGACAGGGAAGAAGAAAAAGTAAAAGTTGTGCGTCAATAACAGTGCGATCAGCAGAAGAACAGCAATCAAGCTGAAACAATCAGTACTTGGTCCATGCTCCAGCCAAAAGAAGAGGAAATGCCGCCATCATGCCATGGCCAATTAGAAGGCAGCAAATAAGAGTGACAATGAAGCTAACATATGTTAAGCAATGAGCAGGCTCCAAGCCCCTTGTATGCAAAATCTCTCACAAGTGAAAGCACATGCAATACATTTGCTGTCACAGGTGAGACCTAAAACTGCAGAGACATAAAGTTCAAAGGGCTGCATTGTGAGTTGGCTAGAGTTTGTAAAGGAGATACCAGGGCGCTAGAAGTAAGGTTACCGACCAGTATCTCTGTTGCAAACTCCGGCAAGTACGAGTTTTCCCCTGAAATGGGGAATAACTTCACACCAGGATATAACGGGTGCTTTCCAGATCAGTTTTTCACCATTTCAGATTCAAAAAATGCTGACATTTTCTGCCTGCTCTGTTCAGGGAGTAAATGTCAGTGGAACTACAGGTGTGGGTTCGGGATAGGAGAGTTTATTGAGGGCTGGGGTGATGTGCATGTGACAATCTGAGGGAAGCATTAACTGCTCCTCGGTACTGCAACAGACAAGGCTGTGGAATGGGGCCTGCTGCAGTCTCTAGCCTTTCTAATAGACCTTGTATCTCCACGCTCGAAATTATTGGGACCGGAGATTTCGGATCTGATAATTCCAGGCACTGAAATCCTCTGAACTTCGAATTGCATTATTTCACCTGGAGTTACTACGCTAAGTGAATGAACACAACCCCTAATGTCAGCCAAAGTCATGAGAACTACACGTTGGGATTAAAGAGCAAACAGGAAATTTGCAACGTCTGTAGATGTATTTCACTTATGCGTTTTAAATAGTGTTCCTCCATTTTTGTAGCTGTATATAGGGCTTTCTGCAGAAACAAACAGATAAGTCTGGCAAGCAATGCGGGCATTTTGCTAAAATGCTGGCAGTGCTTTACACTTCAGGGGAAGGAATATTAATTGGGTAAATGCTAAGAGAACGGCCACTGGAAATATGCATCGATCGAGGACCCAATTATGTAGAAGGCTTGAATATATTCAGAGCCACCGGAAAAATGCGGTATTGTTGATTTAATTATGTGGCAAGGAAAGCCAAATTTTGCGGCATAATGCAGCGTATATTTTATACACTATTGCTTTATTTTTTTGTAGTACTGTTTGGGCAAAGAATTAAACGCACTAGTTTTTAGAAACTTTTGATCCATTTGAGTAAGAAACACATTTTTTTGTTAAAATATGAAGGTTATGAGCGGATGAACGATTGTGCGGCAAATCCATAACTACTGAAAAAAAGCAGCAGTGGCGGAATCGCATAATTCCAGTGGCCCTGACTGTACTGTGTCATGAAAAGGAAAATTATGCACATTCTGTACCACCAATATCTTTCTAGTTGTCACTTTAATACACATTGACTCAAAAGGAATCCCAACATAATGCAAAATAGGACACTTTCTTAAGAAATAAAAGTATACATATTTTTATTGAAAATGGTATTCACCAACAGATAATGATTTTGTCTTGTAGAAGCACACGAACACCATTTTAATAACACTGTCCTTATGATGCCCTAATTAAAATAGCGGTTCTTCTGCTATGCATAGTTGTTAGGAAAGTGTGACATTTCAATAATTACCTTTTGATTAAATATGCGAAATTTCAGAAAAATTGCATGAAATCATGTGAAATTATCTCCCGGCATTTAGCGCTATATTTTTGTATCGAATGTGTCCTCAGATACATATTGGACACAAGGACGAATTTCGCTCTTTAAAAATAGTGCACAAACACCAAGTACAGTGAATAGCCACTTGTGTTCTGTTGTTCGTGTTGTTTCTGTGCTCCCTCAATAGGAATTTTAACCTGAACGGACTTGGAGCTATGTGAATTCGTGTACTTTCAGGAACTTCCCACAGCAGGCGTAACATGGAATGCAAGAAACCACCTGAGATTACATCGGCACAACAAACATTTTGTCTGTGGTATTTAGTTAGCAGTTCATTTAGCTATAAACACTGATCACTCAATGTATTTGTACCCGGAAACAAAGCAGAGTCAGAATAAATAGGAGGTGCAGGGTTCTGCTCTTACATGAGTAAGAACGTTATTACCTATTGGTAACTAAAAAATGAATTGATTCAGACCCATCAGCAGATTTGAACTTGAGTATTCTTTCAAAAATTATCCACACACCTACTAAAGGGTTTTCTGTTTAAATATGATCTTCCAAACTGTTTAAAGGATATTTGGTTCCGGGCCTTTGGGCCCTTACTAGGCTTATGTCACTACACAGAAAAGTTATGAACATGCCTGAGTTTGTGACCCCGTGAATGTCATCTCAAATATAGAGTGAGATATGTGTTCAAAAAGTTCTACATTTTCTTGATCAAATATTGGTCAACTGCAAACTTTGAGCACTTGGGGATTTACAGAGTATGTGTTGCTTTTATAAATATCTCCAGCACTGAATGCTGGGCACTAAGAGGTTATTGGTAGCATACTGGTGGGGGAAGCTGCGTATACAAAGTGGATTTCTACCAATGTCCATGTACTCTATAGTATCTAAAGCCTGCTCAGTTGTGCTAAAAGTTGATAAATGGATACAAATATTCAATATTAATTTACGCCGAAGACTTCATTGTTCCGATAGTGGTGCCCTCTATGCTCAACTCATGATCTAAAAACAACGTAGGGGCATAGTTGCAAGAAATGACGCATCGCTGCAATGCTGCAGTAATGTGTCAAAATGAGTTACGAAGCGTAGGAATCCATTACAACGCCATGGGTGTGCCATATTTACAATACAGGGCACCATAGCTCAAGGACTCAAAGTGTGTCAGAAATTATAACACAACTGTGGGAACTTTGCCATAATGAATCAGCCCCAAATGTGGCACATTGTTGAAGTTGGCCTCACAACTGACGCAACTTCAGTGATGCTTGAAAATTTAGAGGTGCTGCATCAGTTTTAATTAACGCAAGTAGCCGAATGTGTTCGGATTAATGTAAGAGACTGTAAAATGGTCGAATATCACCTTCTACACTTTTACATTGGTCCTGGATGTAAGAGGTTATGTATGCATTATGTCTATGTGTCACATTACAGTGGACATGGTGTACGTATGTGTAATGCAGAGACTTGAGTATGTGTGACATAGTGAGTGACAGTGTGATGTAAGTGAATACAAGTATTGATGTGAAGTGGCAATATGTGTATTACCTATCTTATGTGTGTACTTACCTGTTGTCCTTTGGAGTATGCAGACCTGCACTTGGGGACTTATTCCTCCTTGGAGAAGTGACAATTCTGGCCTGTTCCTTGCAAACAATACACAAAGTCACTTTGACGCAGAGGATGATGAAATCTTAAGTGCCATGGTCCCAGGTTGGTCAAGGGGTCCTGCAACATGATTGTCACATGTGTAGGGTACCAAAACTAGTGAGCAGTTGAAAAACAGACATTTTTCAGGCTGTGAAGTGACCTCAAATGGTCAGAATCCCTTTTAAAAGCCACTGGGTCAGTCCCTACACCTGGGTTTAGGAGGCATAGGAACTTTGATGCATTACAATGTTTTGCGAGATGCATCTGACAGATGCGTCAAACGGGGAAAATGTTTACATATCACTGCGTCATTTGTAAGTGACGTTTTCCGATGGAACACCCTCCCTGCATATATTAAAATCAGGGTGACGCAGTTGGATCCCACACAGGTTTTTTTTTACGCCGGGCCAGGAAAACTGATACATTTGGCCAAATGAGTCACATCGTAAATATGGAGATAGCACAGTGCCGTGGCTGAGTAAAAAAAATTACCCAACAGTGGCGCAAGCTCCTTGTAAATATCCCCCTTAATGAATACAAGACAGATTGTGCCGGTTTGGGGGACGGGGAGTCTCTCAGTCGCCGAGGGAAACTCTTCAAACTCCTGCATCTGTAAGCATCACCCAGAGGAAGTAACCACAACAGCAGATGGAGTCTGTACATCAATCCAGTCATTTTCAAAACCACATGGAATAGCTAGCTTTAAAAATTTAAGTCAAGCCTCCCAAGATGGAAGGAATCATTTCTTATGGTGTAAAAACTGTGGGTTTATCTAGTGACACTCCATCAAATGGATGGCTCAAATGACACTTTCAGAGAAAAAGCCTTGGCCCTACCAAATTCAACAGCCATCAGACCCCTGACTTTGAGAGTATCCAGGACAAGTCACCAACAACCTTCTACACTAGCAGGAGAAAGGGTAGCAAACTGGCCATTCAATCAAAAGATCATGGAAGGAGGCCATAAACATTATTATAGAGTAGTACATCCTTTGTGATTTCACCACATGTGTGTACAGATAGTAGGCAAAAGATGTACACTACCTAGCATAAACATAATTGTAGTAAGGAAAGCTTGCAACACTGGTCCCTATGCTCAGAAACCCTAGAGATGGGTCAAAATGGTGGAAGGATGCATGGATATTCCTATACTGTAAAACAATCTTGAGTCCTACAGATGCCACTCACTTAGTTCCCCTGCTAAATAAAACCAGTGCCAGATGCTACCATAAAAACAACATCACATAGCTAGCGGAAATGGAACAAAATAAATCAATCACACATCATAGCGTCCATCTATTACTGATGCAGTATTCAAGAGACATTTACAGAACTCTCTGGTGGCTTTAGCCTGGATAAAAATTCTGGCAGATCTATCTAAGACTACTCACAGCTTAGCAGGTCTGATCAAGGCTAATTCTGAGTGGCCAAAGAAGTAGTCACAATCATGAAGGAGTTACGGTTTGCATGGTCCCAGTGTGAGAGAAAAAAAATCAAAATAATTACTACACTCAAAATGGTACCAATTCAGAATGTCAAAATTGAAAAATAGGCTTGACTTAGAAGAATTGTCACCTTTGGCAGCTGAGGAGCATCCAGTACCCTAATCCTGCAGGATCTCACTGCGTTTTTAAGCTTCTTCTTATTTAATTCAAATGTGTGGACTCAGGCAATAACACACTGCTTTACCTTTTGATGATCTTGTGAGGTTTTGTGCTGATGGAGTTGTAGATCCATGTTTCTTACTGTTGTGTCCAGACCTTTAGCCTAGCTTTTTGCCTCCCCCACTTCAACATGCATTTGCCCCACTACCTGCACCATCATTCACACTTTTTTCTGAAATATTTTCTGACATTTAAGTTTTTTGATAGTTAGCGGGTTTGTCAAACATTGGAAATTAAAGACTTAGCTGTGTTTTTTTTTTCCTTCTATGTGAATAACGTTTGGGATGTTTCTATCCTGGATCTTTGTATTGAATTGTTCTGGAGTGTTTGACTATTGGATTATTTCCTTGTTAGTTGGAGTAGTTGGTTTATTTATGCTGGAACTGATTGTGAATGTTCTTTGTATCTTTGCAGCTTGGTGCACTAACTTCTGTGCCCCTCCCTGTTATATTCATGCCATTATTGGTATCACTGGCTTTGTCTAGGCAAGGCAGGATGCTACTCAAACAACAAAGTCCTTATCCATGAAATATACCAGTGTACGTGCGGGCCAGCACAGATTGTAGAGCACACCAGAATACACCAAGGCAGTGAGGATCCAAAATAGAATTCTCTAAGACCTTCTGGCAAGAATTTCAATGTATGCAACCTCAGATAGTATCTCAAATACTCAGATACTCAGATAGTAAACTCAGATAGCATTTCATGCTGATCTAATTTGCACGTGTGCCCAGTTAAGGCCATGAGAATGGAATCACAGCATCACCCTCTCTTGATATAGCACCCTTGACAGTTATAGTATGTGGAGCTGTTCGATTTTCTTCACTCTCAATAGCAGCACAGGTTCTATTGGCTGCACCAGAACAATTCAATAGAGACCTCTGTTCAGATCGTTTGTAAATCAATGCAATTTCTAATTCCTATGTAGGCCTCTGTTTTCAAGCACCAATTACAATGCTGCATTTGTCTTGTCATTTTGGGTTGTGAGAGGTGATGCTGCAGTATAGATGGATTTGCCAGAGATCCACACAATCTGTTGGCACTTCCCATAACCAAAGAAAGTCAATTCTATTCTTGCCCTACTGCTAAAACCACGTCAGTTCCTTGAGATGATACATTGTAGTAAAGAGTAAACGAGCTTAGGTGGTGGAGTAAAAGACGTTGGGATCTGGAACTAGTACTAGTAGTAGACCACTGCTCAGCAGAGACAGGGAACAAACATAAGCCTAGACCAATTTTGTTGTCATTCTTTTACCAAAAAGCAACTTACTATATACCCATCACCCAACTTCATATGTGATGTTGGCATGTATGGTCAACTTACTAAAGAAGAAAGGTAACAGAATAATTAATAGGATTAATGTTTGTATTGTGGTACATCAAGTCACTACATAAGATAATGCATTCAGAAACCATACAGAAGATAGGAAATTAGAATACTGAGCTGTGGTAGGTGCATTCAAATAAGGTGAAAAACTTTACCTTTCAAATATCTGGCTGACATTTCCCAAGCCCAGATGCAAAGAACCATTGCTGACAGCCATAGTGATAGACTCAGGGTCCACCAGCCATTATTGGATCTGATGTATACTAATAAATATATCATACCATCTCTTCATACACCTGTTTCCTGAATATGGAAGATGGTTTTGCTGTGTCTGTTGGGAGAGTCACGAAGAATACCATTGTTCTAATGTTCATCACTTTATATTTCTACATGGAAGAGATCACTTCCAAACTGAGAGGTGCTTGTTATTTAGGAATTATCTTAAGTGCACTTTGGGTCACAACTCATACTTCACTTATGGATTGGTAGGCACAAAGTTTGACTTCATTTTCATTATCTTGCAAGCCTTGCTTCCCCATACTCATAATGTGGATGCAGTACACATCACAGTCCATATAACACATAGATAATACTCATGTTCAACAAGGTAAGAGCTGAGTCTTTTCCTCCACAGAAGATTTTGTTGCCTCAAATCCATACCAGGAGTTAAAGTACTTTATTTATGCTCTGACTGAAGCGCAAATTGAGTACCTAAAAGAACATGCTCAATCATCTTTAAAGTCTTGCTTTATCTTGCATTCCAAATCTCCTGCTGCTTTCCCCCTCCTTTTTTGTTCCTATTTAAGTTAACACTTTGTATGAACTACCCTGCTGTTAATGATATTTTGATAAGATATTACTATCTTTTACCCCTCATTGGAATTTTGTTGGGTCATGCCTATTGTGCGAGTGTGTGCCACGAATATAATTTGCCTCAAATACGGTAGAACAGTGAGTGGAAAACAGGTTCCTTAATTAGTATGGTGTGTTTGAGTACCAAGTAGTGTTGACGTTCTCCAGCACATGATATGAGTCTGAAACGTAGACCCTGAAGTTCTCACTGGCTGTTTTTTTGGCGTTTTGGTGTGCTGAGACATTGTTTTATTATGATTCTTAGTTGGTGTTTGAGTCATTAATAATTAAGGAATTATTTATAGGGATGTTTTCTTATCTGTGAATTATGCTCGGGATGCTTCTACTTTGTCACATTGCTGTGAATTGCTACATGGTATTATTTGATGTGGAATATCAGTCTTTGATTGTTGGAGTGGCTGATTTCATCTGGCTTTTCGGTATCACAGTTAAAGGTTGCCTGTTGAGGATTTGTGTTGAGAATGTAGTTGATTCAGGATCAGTTTGGATTGCTGCATTATGTGTGCTTTGTTGACAAATTCACTCTGCAACCAGAGGCTGTGTATGTTTGAGGCGTTGTGGTATTTGTGAAACTAGTTTCCGCTTTGGCCAAACATACAACTATGTCCAGGGGACAACAAAGGGACTGAGGGGTCTGATTTATTTATAAGTGGATGGAGTAATCAGTTGGCCTGGCAGAGGACTTAATGTCCCCCTGGCCAAGTCTTCTCGTCCAGGCAAATTTATAAAGAGCCATCAAGTGGTGATTTATAAAGCATTGGCAGGAGCTGCCGCTAGAACAGTACCTAACAACCCATTTTCCTGTTTAGTACAGGGTTCCGTCAGCGGAATGTACAACGCACCCTGCCCTATGGGCTGTTTAAGGCTTACCCTAGGGTTGATTTATATGTATTAAAAAAGAAAGGTTTAGGCCTTTCAAAAGGTTAATTTTGCCATGTCAAAATCGTAGTTTAAAACTGCACACACAGGCAGCAGTGACAGGGCTGAGGAATGTTTAAAAAGACTACTTAAGTGAGTGACACAATGAGTGCTGCAGATCCACTAGTAGCATTTATTGTACAGTCCCTGAGTAACTGTAGTACCACTTGACTAGGGACTTACAAGTGAATTAAATGTTCCAAGTAAGTGTACACCAGTTCTACCATGTTTAAAGGAGAGTGTGCAAGCACTTTTGCATTGGTTAGCACTGGTAAAGTCTGAAAAGTCCTAAGACCAACAAAAATGTATTCAGAAAAACTAGAGGAGTAAGGGCAACAAGTTTGAGGGAAGACCACCCTTGGGCTGACAGGTCTAACGGTTACCAATACTCGGGGATGTCACATAATGGAAGGCACTTGTGGTGTAGTTTTTCCTTGGTCAAGAGTCTCTTCAGTTACTCTGCAGCACTTCTGCATTGTCTGAAATTGACAGTAATCAATAGTGTCTTAAGCCCTGAACTTTTTGGTCAGTAAAATCATCGTTGTGCTAAATATGAGTGAAAACCCCAAATCAGTGCATCAAGCCCATCCAAAAAACATTGCTGCCACTTCAGATCCCTGTATCACCTTAACCATTACAGCCAGCACTTCCTTTCGTCAAAGAAAATTGGGGTTAGTTGATGAATTCACTAAAAAAGGAGTTGTCTAAGGGATCTGAGCACAAAAACTGCACAAAGCCACCGGACCAGACAAAATTCCAACAGACGCCTATCAGAGTCATTCACCCATATTAACTAGGTAATTTAATACTATCTGGTCCCAGGAGGAGATACCACCCTATTGGAGAAAATCAGTAACAATTCCAATATACAAAAAAGGGCCTAAAGCAGGGGTTCTTCAAACTAGGGGTGCACCCCCTATAGCAGGGGTCTTCAAACTAGGGGACGAGCCCCCCTAGGTGGGCCTCAAGTGATCCGGGGGGGCGCCAGACTCTGGCCAAAAGAAGCATTATACAGATAACAGGCCTTTGTTTTAAGTAGAAGCATATTATTGCATTTTAAAAAAGGTAACAGTACTTAACTGCACTGTTTAAATAGGCCTAGACTTATTTAAACATTGCCATCTTTATAAAATAATTGTGAAAAATTCTGAGGGGGGGCCAATGATTTTTATTTTTCAAATGGGGGGGCGTGGAATTAAAAGGTTTGGAGATCACTGCCCTAGAGGGACCTTAAGTCATCCCAGGGGTGTGCCAGGCTCTTGCCAAAAGAAGCATTATGCTACCAACAGAGCTTTGTTTTCAGCTGAAAAAAAGCAAGCAGCATTAAACTGCTCTGTAATGGGCCATAAATAACATGTTTTGTAATTTATACCCAAGCTGGGAGTATGTATTTAAAGAGAAGTGACTCAAAATATTCTTTAAAACATCCAACCTCACTTCTAATATTGACACTGCGGATACTTCTACACATTAGCAAGCCCTGCCATTACCAGTATAGTATGTTTGACATCATTTATTTGATTGCATTTATTAAATATTCGTAGCGGGCCCCAGTGCTAATTTCTTTTTTCACTTTGGGGGGTGGGTGAGATTAAAAAGTTTGAAGACCACTGGCTTAGAGATTTCCCAGAGAATTATTGACCAATTTCAATGCTTGACGGAATGGGAAAAACTTTGGGAATTTTTTTACTATCTCGTCGATCTAATATCTCCATACCAAACGGTTGTCAGGGCAGGCCGGATTACAGTGGACCAAGTAACGAGATTAAACATTATTAGTTCAAAATACATATCCCTTAAAAAGTCATCTCTATACTTGGTTTTTATTGACCTTTAAACTGCTCTTGATAGTGCTGACTGATCCACACTATGGCAACTCTTAAAGGAACAGGGAGTCCCAGATAAAATACTAAAGGTTCTAGTTGCACTGCACTCTGGTGATACCAGCTGGGTGAAGTATAGTGCCAGAGGTGAATACACATCTGAGATCTCATTAGAATCAAGCAAAGATGTGTGTTAGCAAGAGAATTACTAAATACTAGACTTATAAATGCCAAAAATAAAGAAAGAGGTGATTCCAATACTTCTCTTTGCGGATGACGCTGTGCTAATGGCCAATGGCCAGGAGCAAGAATCAGTTTTCCAGGTTATGAGTCATTTTGTGCCACTAGAAGCCTTACCATCAATGTCGGAAACAACAAGTATATGATTCCCAACTAAAAAAACAAAGTGAGAGCGACTTCTAGGGTTTACAATAATCCGTTTGATCTTGTGATCACCTATGACTATCGGGGAATTTGTCTAGATAGCAAACTTTTCTGGGGCCCCCAGTTGTCCAAGAGTAATACCGTTTTGCCCCAGCGAGCTGATGCAGTACCGAGATTTGCTAAATCATGCAGAAACCATTTGATAGATTCAACTATATTGGCATATAAAATGAAAGCCAGGGCCACAAGTATAAATGGCTCAGAGATTTGTGGTTACAGAAAAGCACCATCTATTCAAGTTACTGAAAACAACTTTCTACGACGGTTACTCCATTTGGGTTGTGGAACACCCATGGATAACCTGAGAGCAGACTTAGGCATCAAAAAGATTGAGGCCCATATTGCCCTAGTACCAGTAAAGTATTGGATCCGCATTTGGTCCAAAGAGGAGCTTGATTCTTATAGATTCGCATTATCTGGCATTAAGAAGAACTGAAACTATTGTTTTCTACCCTGGTTTGCTCATATTTCAAATGTTCTCTAAAATATTGGTCTGGAAGACTTCTGGCTCCATTTAAAAAATATGACCTGGTTCAGTTTTGATTTTGTAATAAAGTCTTTCTGGCTGCATGCAAAACAATTACAGACAAGTCGCGCAAGTCCATTGCTAAAAGGCTTTATGGCATTTAATAAAGATAGAGGTTTTGGATCTTTCTAGGAAAAGATTTTTCAAGTGGAAAAGAGAACTCTGTATCTGAAATTCTGATTGCGTACCTTGCCGGGAGATTTGACAATCAAAAGATGGTCATCCAAGTCTGACAAGGGTGCAGAACCATTTTCTTTTTCTGTACCAGGGAATGTTAAGCATTCGAAAATTCTATTTACACCTGCTTTTTTTAAATAAAACATCAGAAAGTGTAACAAAGCTGTAGCATTTTATATGAGATCAGATGACAAAAAAAAATCTGCCAATATATTCTTATATCCACAATGCTTGGAAGTCAAGAGTATGAGTCCAGGAAATCTTGTTCATACTCCTGTAGTTCTACTTGAACCCAAAGGCATAAATGAACATAATATTTGAAGATTACTTGAGACATTCCTGGATCATAACGAGCGATCCCCCAAGCTTTTATAATGCTGCAAGCATGAAATTGTTATGAACTTAATCAACTCCTTCTTAGCTTAATGTTCCAAAATGATCCCTCTTGAGATATTTCATATTAGAAAGTTTTTTTCCTCTTGGTAATTTTAGTCCAATTGTGATGATTGCATGAGGGGTTAATACCGAGGAAAGTATTAACGTACTTGCACTTTATTTGAGATTTCTGAAGATATTTCACTAGCAATAGTGTTTTTTGCTGCTGTTTAGTGGAATGATATGCTGACAGCTCGAGGGGTTAATTCTGAGAGCAGGACCAATGTCATTACATTTTATGTTTACAAGTCTTTATAAAGCTCCAAGCAAGTGGCTGCCCTGAACTTATTTAGCTCTCTCCTAGATCCACGTTGTAAAAATGTCTTATCCAGTCTTTTTTGAGATACTTAAACAGAGAATGTATTTTCTGCTGCTAATTTCAGTGTCATTATGATGACTGCTTGAGAGGTCAATATCCAGGGAAGTACTAACGCACTTGAGCCTTATGCTTACAAATTTACCAGCACTTAAGTATCCCTCACCATCTATTTAAGCATTACTCGCGCCATGGGGCATGATATTGGCTTGGACTACCATTTATTTGTAGATATTTTTCCAGAAATTGTAGAAAGGTCCTCCTTGGTTTTATAACTACCTACAATTGTTACATCATTGAATTTTAGAGATTATTTGTACTTGTATCACTTGTGATTTTAAAGCTAACTGTGAATTTTAAATGTAAAGGTTGGGTTGAACCAATCCTTGTTCAAATTCAGCTGAAATGAGTAGTCTGTTTCGTTCTTATGTACTCACCCTCAAGCATCTAGCTTTACTTCATCAATCTTCACAATCTTGGATTCTGATTGAGCTCACTCATCACAATCCCCTCCCCACCGTTTCTTCTAGGTCCACTAATAAACATTTAACGGGTCTGTGCAGAGATGCTTTAAGACATGGGCAAAGTGAGCAATTCCCATGGCCCCCACCTTCCAAGACGCCTCCAGGGAAAGTGAATGCGCTGTCTATTTGACCTCTATCTATTTAATTTCTCTATCTAAACGTCTCTGTCTCTCTCTCGCTCTCTCTTTGCCTGTATCTACCTTTGACCCTGTCACTCAACCTAGCGTAATCATATGGATTTTTGGTGTCTCAGGCAAGACATATTTCAACAGTTTTTTGTGACCCACACTGTTGAAGGTTAACACGTAATTTAGTATTGTTTGGTTGGCATCTTGCAGCTTTCAGGTGCCAGGAAAAAGGTAATTATATTCGTATTTGTTCCATACAGAGGGCCTCCCAAAAAAGTGTTGCCCAGGGCCCCCAAAATCTTTAAGATGACTCTGGATCTGGGCTGCTCTCACACCGCAGTCTTTTCCTAGTATTACGCAGCTCTTTGTAGAGTATTCCAACGCTTTACGCGCAAGCAACAATGCTGTGTTTTCCACCTGCCAATAATACATTGGATTGTGCCCAAGGGATATTTTCCACATCCACGGCATACACTCATTACTCTGTAATAAATGTTCTTGCCACACAGGCATACAGTTACCTTGTAATGTTAATTGGCAGCATTTGGATAGACCAGCTTGGCAGCTGCTTTTTCTGAATACAAAAAACAGTGCCACTTTAGTGCACTGAGGAGACAAAATTAATCTGCGCAAGGCCTGATTGAATTTCCAGGGTGGACAGACCCTAGGTATCAGTATATAAGCACTTTTGGAACTAAGGATTTTCTAAATTAACATTACTCAAAAGCCTCCGTTCATGCACTGTATGTATAATTCAATCCATGTGATATGCAATTTGGACTCCGATTTGGATTTTCTTATCCCTAGTCACTGGTCACAAAAACAAATTACTTCCATGTGTAATGATCTTTGAGAACGAGGTGGAAGAGAGAAGATGAAATAGGAATGATGTTGTGATGGTGTAGGAGAGAGGTAAAAAGGTGATTGGGCTTCGAGAGGGAACAGAGATTGTGCTTACTACTCTGGCTTTCCCTGCTTTTTCTTCTCAGTTCTGTCTCCCGCCTAATTATATTTACTCATATTCTCCCACTTTGCCTTTAGCTTTTTATTTAACTGTCAACTTTGAGACCTCATTTTATAGCTCTCTTCAGTACTGAGCGTTTGCTAGTGTCTACAAAATGCAGCTATCCATATGTAAATTAGGTTCATTTCTTACCATAGAGACTACCAAATGTGGACTGCTGTTCCTCACTTCTGTTTGGTGTTCGTGACCATGAAAAGTACCCTCGCCAATTCCATTTTCAATTCTTGCATTTATGCCCCTAAGCATTTTCCAATGCTTAAATCTCTTCTTCAGGCTCTCCAATTGCTTAATTTCCTTTACTTTTTCCAGTTCTATTTGTTGTTAAATTTTTCATCTTTAAAGAGACTGAGCAAATGTGGTCTTCTAACCTCATCCCAACTTGATCTAGCTATAAATATGCTTGGCTTGAGAAACTGACACCCTATGTGCAGCACTACTAGACCTTGCAAGTTTTTCAAGTTTACTTTCAATCCCACTTACAATAACTTCCCCATTTTGGGGCTGATTTAGAGTTTGGTGGAGAGGATACTCTGTTGCAACAGTGATGGCCCACCCTCTCCACCAGACACAAGGTCCACCTGATTTAGAGGTTGGTGGATCTCAAGTATGTTGACAATGAAGCCTACTCTGGCTCAGTCACTGACATACTCCTCCAGCAGCCCAATGGAGTACGGGCCATGAAAAGATAACACATAACACTGTCCGCCTTATTTAGAGTGGAGGGAGTTATGTATTTTTCTTGCTGTCCATCACTGTCAAGTGTAGCCTGGCAGTGAAGGACAGAAAGAATGAAAAAAAAGCACCACTCGCATGGTGCATGGTTTAGTTTTACATTTTTCCACAATGGGAGTTTGTTCTTGGAAAATCTAAAAGCTTATAAAAGTCTGACGCATGTCTAAGCTGACAAACTTTTACATCATTGACAGGAACTGTGGGGAGCGGACATCTCTCAATTTAGTGGTTTGGTGGACTACAGGAAACGGGGCCAGTGGACATCTCGGAATTTAGTGGACAGCATGTCCTTCAGGGTGGCAGTATTTTACTTTGTCGCCCTGACGTATATAAAACCATCTGCCACTGTTAAATTCAGACCCTTAGTTTAGGAACTCTACCTCCATGCCATAACTCTAAAAACGTTTACAATCACAACATGTCCTGTACCACCGCCCTGAATGACCTTTAATAAATACACACTACATCATTTATGGGTTTGTTGGAAAGATGGTGTTAATTTTCATCTATCTCACTAGTTCTTTATGGCTGGTTGCATCACAGTTCTCATTAGTGCCGTGTAGACTACAGAACTGTTCTGTAACTTCTAGAATAATTTCTGCCAAACCTACCCACTTTTTGCCATACTCATAACAGCAGCTCCACCAATAATATATTGACCCTCATTATGACCCTGGCGTGAGTGATAAAGTGGTCGATAATATCGGCAACAGTCTGGCGGTAATTACTACCAAATTATGACCATGCCGGTGATAACTCCCATAGACAGCCAATGTACCACACCAACCGCCAGGGCAGAAACAACACTCACCACGGCAGTAGCCGTCAACAGCTAGGCGGAAGACAAAGTACCGCCCACCATATTTTGACACATCAATCCGCCACATTTTCTGGGGTGGTACCAATGCCATCAAAAGCCTGGCGGAAACGCATCGCAGAAGAGAAAGGACTCACCATCGGAGACACAAGGAAGAACAACGCCGCCATGGAACCGGAACTGCAAGTCTTCCCGATGCTCATCTACGTCATGCTCCACCTGGAACACCAACGCCGACGAAGAAGACGACAGTGAGTACAGCCGCCTAGCACACAAGGGAGGGAGGGAGGAAAACGAGAGTGACACACACACCATCTGCACACAAAAAACAATGGCACACGATACACGGCACAATAATGCAAGGACAACAAGATTTCACTAATGAGTATGTATTGATATAAACAGCTAATAAATAATCCAATAGTACGTGAAACAGATATGTACAAATGTACACAAAGGGCCAATGCCCATTCCAATGTACTAAGGGCTGACATGGCCACAGGGCACAGTCCAAGGCCCAACTCGAATCCTGACTTCATCTGGATAGAACTCTGCAGGGGCATCAGTTTGCAAGTGGGCAGGCACCTCAGAGGGAAGGGGGTGGGGGGCACCTTAGCCGAATACGGGAACAAGCCCACTGGTTCTGGAGGGGGCTCCTTGCCCACATCTCTGTGTTGGGGAGTGTAAGGCCACACTCTCTCAGGTGGGTGACTTTCCCACTGGTTCTGGAGGAGGGCTCCATGCCCATATATCTGTGCTGGGGAGTGCAAGGCCACAGTCTCTCAGGTGGGTGACTTTCCCACTGGTTCTGGAGGGGGCTCCATGCCCACATCTCTTTGCTGTGGGGTGCAAGGCCACAGTCTCTCAGGTGGGTGACTTTCCCACTGGTTCTGGAGGGGGCTCCATGCCCATATATCTGTGCTGGGGAGTGCAAGGCCACAGTCTCTCAGGTGGGTGACTTTCCCACTGGTCCTGGAGGGGGCTCCATGCCCACATCTCTTTGCTGGGGGTGCAAGGCCACAGTCTCTCAGGTAGGGTGATGTTTCCCACTGGGTCCAGAGGGGGCTCCATGCCCACATCTCTGTGCTGGGGAGTGCAAGGCCACAGTCTCTCAGGTGGGTGACTTTCTTACTGGTTCTGGGGGGGTTCCATGCCCACATGTCTGTGCTGGGGAGTGCAAGACTACAGTCTCTCAGTGGGTGACTTTCCCACTGGTTCTGGAGGGGGCTCCATGCCCACATCTCTGTGCTGGGGGGTGCAAGGCCACAGCCTCTCAGGTAGGGTGACATTCCCACTGGGTCCGGAGGGGGCTCCATGCCCACATCTCTGTGCTGGGGAGTGCAAGGCCACAGTCTCTCAGGTGGGTGACTTTCTTACTGATTCTGGAGGGGCTCCATGCCCACATCTCTGTGCTGGGGAGTGCAAGGCCACAGTCTCTCATGTAGGTGACTTTCCCACTTGTTCTGGAGGGGGCTCCATGCCCATTACACTGTCCTGGGGAGTGCAAGGCCACAGTCTCTGGAGTGAGGAACATGCCCACTACTCCTGGAGGGGGCCCCTCGTACAGCAGCCCCTGGGCGGTGGCCTACATGGCTTCCGCAGGGGGTGATGGCTGCATTGTGTCGTCTGGACATGAGGGCTGAACTGTGGTGGCAGGTGGAGGTGCCTCCTGGGCAGCCTCTGCTGGTGGCGAGGGATGAACTGTGGTGGCAGGTGAAGGTGCCTCTGCGGGGGGGCGAGGGCTGAACTGTGGTGGCAGGTGAAGGTGCCTCCTGGGCAGCCTTTACTGGTGGTGAGGGATGCACCTCCTCAGCTGGAGGTGGGGGCCCCGTGACCACTGGTGGTGGTGGAGGTGTCACCCTGACAGCCTCCGCTGGAGTCGAGGGCTTCTTCCCCTTCATGGCATGAGGCATGGGATCCTTACCCTTCCTGGCAGGAGTTGAGGGCTTCTTCCCCTTCATGGCGACTGTGCGTGTTCCTTAGCCTTCATGGCAGGAGTCAAGGGCTTCTTCCCCTTTAAGGCAGGAGGTGCAGGCTCCTTCCCCTTCATGGCAGAAGGTGTGGTATCCTTCATCTTCTTGGCTGGTAGAGTGGGATCCTTCACTGACTTGCCACCACGACTAGGTGGTGCCACCACTGTCCGCGTGGACTGTTTGGCTGAGGTGCAGGGCTGGGTCATTGGGACTCTGCTCTTACGGGCAGGACGGGGGGAGGGAGGAGAAGGGGGAGGGAAGAGGTCAAATTAGGCAAGGAAAACCTTCTTATGGACAGTGGGGCTGGTTGAGGGAGGAGGGATGGGAGTGGAGGTTGAGGGAGTGGTTGTATGAGGTGTATGTCTGCTTGATTTGGGTGCAGGTGCATGGGCAGTATGCTTATGTGAGGTGGACGGCTGTTGTGAATGCTTGCGTTTGTGTCCTTTAGGAGGGGGGACAGACAAGGTGGGAGAGGTCACAGGGGACGCGAGCATGGATGTTGTGGAGGTGTCTGCTAGTGAGGTGTGTATGCTGCTTGGTTTGGTGATGCTGGTGGTGGATGTTGATGCAGTGCATGCAGGTGTGAGTGTGGACTTGACTGTGAGGGAGGAGGAGGAAGGGGAGACAGTAGAGGCAGTGGATGTGGTTGTGTCTGCAACTGTCTGGTGTTTGCGTGAGTGCTTGTGGGATGAAGTGTGGTGCCTGTATTTGCCTGTGCCACTCTTGGGTGTTATCTTGTGTGCATGCTCGTCTGTATGTGTGCATGGAATGGGCTGGGGTTGAGGAGACTGGGACTGGGAAGTGGTAGCTGGAGGGAAGAAGGTAGGAACAGGGACAATGGCTGCCATCAGAGAGGAGGCCAGAGCCTGAATTGATATTTGTTGGGCCACCAATCCACCGTGGATGCCCTCCAGGAATGCATTGCATTGCTACATCTGGGATGCCAGCCCCTGGATGGCCTTCACAATGGTTGACTTCCCTACAGAGATGGATCTCAGAAGGTCAATAGTCTCCTCACTCAGGGCAGCAGGGCTCACTGAGGCAGGGCCTGAGGTGCCTGGGGGGAAGGAGATGCCCACCCTCCTGGGTGAGCGGGCACAGGCAACTCGCTGAGGGGCTACTGGGAGGCGGTGCTGGTACAGGGGGTGGTGGCTGTACCTGCAGCTTGGGCGGTCACAGAGGTGTCCGCCACCACCAGGGAACTTCCATTGGAGGAGGTATCCGAGTCTGTGTTGTCACCTCCTGTCTCGGCCTTGGTGCTCCTCTCACCCTCCGTCCCACTGGTTCCCTCGGCGTCGGTGGACTCTGCCTCCTGGGTCCTGTGGAATGAAGCTTCCTCTGTCGCCGGTGCCCCTGCTCCACAGCCAGATAATGCTAATGCACACATGGACAGGATGACAGAAGAAAAAAGGGGAGAGAGAGAAAGGGAGCACTAGGTCAATTACTGCACCAACACCACAGAAGTCATACACAGTATCGTTACACACAGGGATCAGGATTGAGCACTATGCATTGCACTGCCAAACAATTGGCTAATTGCCACAGCAAGATGAGGGCCAACCACCACCAACTGCACCCCTCCTGGGGCCCACTAAGCCTTGTCTGACATGGAATGCAACCTAGCCAGGTTACCTGTGTTTTCCCTTTCAACCATTACCCTTGAGCTGGATCATGCTGCAGTGTCTGGCCTGGCATTAAGGGGCACCCACTAACTGACACCCACCACTCGGACCCCATGCCATCTACAAATTATTGTTGTAACGGCTACTGTCCTCACCCTCTTGTGGCTGCTGTGATTCCCTCAAGCGCCCATCCAGCTCTGGGTAGGCCACTGCCAGTATGCGGGCCATCAGGGGGTGTCAGGTTCCGACGGGCACCCCTTCCTCGTTGAGAGGCCATCTCCAGCTGGGCCTCTGCAGTCTTCCTTGCCCAGCATCTCAGGTCCTTCCATCGTTTCCGACAGTGGGTGCTCCGCCTGCCATAGACTCCAGGATCCGCACGTCCTTGGAGATGGAACGCCATAATCCCTTCTTTTGATGTGCGCTGACCTGCAGAGGTAATACAAACAGGAGAACACCATTACACATACAATCCAGCCTGTCACACATATGGCCCACCAATCCCGTTTCCATCACCATTGGCACATACATCGTCCGGTGTACACCATGTACACCACCACAAGACATCCCCCCCGATGACACAGTGCTTGCACACACATCTCCATGCATCCTTCCCACATGCATCGTGCCCAAACTGTACTCACCCGTTGGTCTGGAGGCCCATACAGCAGTCCGTACTGGGGTAGGACCCCATCCACCAATCGCTCCAACTCCTCTGAAGTAAAGTCAAGGGCCCTTTCCCCGGTCACACCGGCCATGGTAGGTTCCAGACACAGGTCACAGCAGCACACGCAGTGTAGGTGTTCTCCTGTTGAAGGTCAGGAGACAAGTGAGGAATCAGATAGAAAATGGCAGTCACGTCCGCGGCGGTGTACACCGCCACTGCCGGCGCAGATCCCCATTGGCCACTGTACTCCATAGAGCCCCATATTATTCAATGAGGACTTGCACGGCGGTACAAGACCGCCTTCCACCACGACACCCAAATTTGGTGGAAGTACCTCACTTCCACTGTTCCTACATATAGGACAGGCGGTTGCCGTTTCATGGGGGAGGACACCGGTCATATCGATATTAACTGAGTCACAGCCTAGATTAGCACATACTTCACCATTCCCACTGTCCCATCACATGTGTACACTGAAGTTGTGGTTCCATTGTTCAAATTGTGACAGCCCACTCACTTTTATGTCCCATAGATACCTACCGCTGCGGATAAATAGGAGGTGGAGACATACCCCTGTGTACAGACCCCTTGTGGACTTGGCTACACTGGAGGACAGACACATTATACTCACCTATAGACTGGACAGGGCCACAGTAACTGAGCTGTGTGCCCAATTGGAGCCAGACCTGAGATCTGTTATTCGTCATCCGACTGGGATCCCCCCTCTTGTTCAAGTGCTCTCAGTGCTCCATTTCCTCGCAACAGGTTCTTTCCAAGTGACAGTGGGCTTGGCAGTCAGAATGTCACAGCCAATGTTCTCAATCATGCTGGCAAGAGTTTTGTCTGACCTGGTAAAACACATGTGCAGCTACATTTCTTTCCCCAGGTGGAAGATTTGGCCACAGTGAAGGCCGGATTCTATGCAATGGGACATATCCCCAATATTATTGGTGCGATTGACCGAACACATATTGTGTTTGTCCCCTCTGCCAGAATGAACAGGTGTTCAGGAATTGTAAGAGTTTCCACTCACCAAATGTGCAAATGGTATGCCTGGCGGACCAGTACATCTCCCACGTCAATACTAAGTATCCTGGGTCAGTGCATGACGCCTTTGTTCTGAGGAATAGCAGCATCCCAAATGTGATGGCCCAACTACAGAGGCACACGGTGTGGCTAATAGGTGAGCCTTGGTCCCCACCCACTGTATGTTAGTGTATGCCTTCAGGTGTCATCCCTATAGCATTGTGTGAGGCTAAATGTTATCCCTCAATACTTGCAGGTGACTCTGGCTACCCAAACCTATCATGGCTGCTGACCCCTGTGAGGAATGCCAGAAAAGTGGCAGAGGAATGTTATAATGAGGCACATGGGCAAACCAGAAGGATCATCTAGAGGACCTTTGGCCTAGTGAAGGCCAGGTTCAGGTGTCATCATCTGACAGGTGGATCCCTGTGCTACTCACCCGGTAAGGTAAAGGTAGTGGCATGCTGCATGCTGCACAACCTGGCCCTCAGATGGCATGTACCCTTTCTGCAGAAAGAAGAGACTGGAGATGCCACTGTGGCAGCAGTAGACCCTGAGGACAGTGAGGATGAAGAGGCTAAGGATGAGTATGAGGACAATAGAACATCAGTTATCCGTCGATACTTCCAATGACACACAGGTGAGACAGTGCAACTGACCATTCCTCTGACTATTGGTGTATTCTGTGTGGCTGTAGCATGATGGCATTAGCTTCCTTTGCATCTCAACTTACTGTCACCTATGGCTTGTCATTTTACAGATGTTGGTGATATAACAACTGTGTACTGATGTGATGACTACAGACAGCTACAGGTCATTATTTCTATGCTCTCACAGTATTCAGATCATTTGCACTAGATGTGACTGTTTCCATAAATGCACATTTTCAAAACATAACATACTAGTAGTCAAGTTGTGTGCAAGGGTGTTTATTGTAGTGCCATGAAATTGAGGGAAAAGTGCAATGGAATGGAGTGATGGTGGAGGAAGGTCCAGGGTACTGTTCCAGTCAGTTGGTAGCACAGGTCCAGTGTCCAGGAGGCCATAGGAAGGGGAGCAAAGGCAGTTCAAAGTGGACAAGGTGACATGGTGGGACACAAGGGGGACAATCAGAAGAGTCTAATTTCCTGGCGGTGGTCTTGGCAAGTGTCTCTGACTTCTGACTGGCTTGCAGGGAAACATTTCAGGGTGGTTCACCTTCTGCAGGGGGAGGGGTACTGGTGGCCTGTGGGTCCTGTGGCGGGGCCTTCTGTCCACTAGCTGCAGCGGAGGTGGAGGGCTGGTCAATGGACTGGCTAGTGGTAGGGGCCCGCTGCTTTGCTGTTGCCTCCGTCATGATGTTGGCCATGTCTGCCAGCACCCCTGCTATGGAGATCAAGGTGGTGTTAATGGCCTGCAAGTCCTCCCTGTTCCCCTGATACTGTCCCTCCTGCAGCCGCCTGTTCTCCTGCACGTTGTCAAGGATTTGGCCCATCGTCTCCTGGGAATGTTGGTAGGCTCCTAGGATCTCGGAGAGTGCCTACTTGGGAGTTGGTTCCCTGGGCCTGTCCTCCCCCTGGCGCACAGCAGACCTCCCAGTGTCTTTGTTGGCATGTGCCTCTGTCCACTGAGTGATGTTCCAACTGCCGCTGACCCCCAGGTCGCTGATTGTTTTGGGTATGAGGTGTGGCATGGGTTCCCTGTACAGGTGGGCACACTGCTGATTGACGTGTCCTGGGGACAGAGGTGTGGGTACGCTGGGTGGGTGCTGTTGTGCTGGATACTGATGGGGGAGGCTCTGTGATGGACTGTGAGTGGGTTTGGGTGACCGACTGTCCTGTGGTCCCTGATGGACCAGGTTGTTGGTCCAGATCCTGAAGTCCAGAGTTACTGTCATCACTGAATACATCTTCTGTTGGGAGACTGGTTTGTCGTGGCAACTCCTCTTCACTGACATTGGCTGGGGCACCTGTGGGGATGTAAGTGATGTATTATGCTTCATGTCTGTGACATATCGTACATCCCTGGCTTCCACTCTATCGTTGCTGTTGCCCTGCCAAGTTTTGCTTATGTATGGTGATGTATTGTGTGATTGTTAGTTTCCCTATGCTGTGCATGCTTTGGTTATGGGTGTCCATGCAGGTCTGGGAGGGGTGTCCATGCATTAGTATGGCATGCAGGACTTGGCAATGTGGTTAGTCATATGTGTAGGTGTTGAGTTTGGGATGGAGTGGAGTGGAGTGATGGGAGTGAGGGTGAGGGTGTGAGATGGCATGCAGGTATGGGTGGTGATAAGTAGTAAATGTTGACTTACCAGTGTCCAGTCCTCCGGCTACTCGAGCGAGTCCCTCAGGATGCAGTAGTTACCCTTAACTCCTCATCAGTGAAACGGGGGTGCCTTTGTGGGGACGTGGGTGTTGTGTGGTGTGTGTTGGTGAGAGTGTGTTGAGTAATGTGGTGGGGTGTGTGATGTGGGGTGCGTGAGGGATGTATGGGTGTAAGTGGTATGTGTGTCTATATGTCTCTGTGCTGTTCGTGTCGATCTCCTGGCAGTAATTGTGTTTGTATAGGGTTGTGGGTACTGTGGGTATGTGTTTTATAGTGCTGTGGGTAGGTGGGTGTGGTTTGTGTATAAATGTCAGGTGTGTGTTTTTTGTATTGGCCAATGTAGTGTTTGTTTTGTGTGTGGGTGTCCATTCTGAGCGCAGCGGTGTGTACCACCAATGGTTTACAGCCGTTGAATGTCCAATGTGGTGGTTCGTGGGTCATAATGTGGTGGGCGTTGTTTTGTTGGCATAATGGTATGGGTGTTCGTACCGCCACTTTATCACTGACCTTTGGGCTGGCAGATTTGTGTTTGTGGCTGTATTTTGTCGGATTGGTGTGCGTGTGTGTATCATAATATGGTGAACGGTTATTCGCCACTGCGGTGGTATGTTGGCGGACGTTACTGCGCCTGTAAGCGGGATTTACTGCCAATGTCATAATGAGGGCCATTGTTTTTAATAATTTACCTACACATTTGCACAGCTTCTTGACAACCATACTCTACCCCTCTTATATGTTCTTATCCCATCCATAGCTAATTACACAGCACAGCCTTCTCACTGTGTCCCAGAACCAACAAGCACTTGTTGTAAAACAAGTAAAATGATTTATTTCACTTAACACTGGAAGTTTATGCAGGCCACAAACCTGTGACACGTTGAGGCCAGGCATCACAGCCAATTTCAAAGTAAACAGGATTGGAATTCCATGACAAACAGATGGAAGTCTATTGCACAGTAAATATCCTTCTGCATATAATTATAACACCATCTACCATCCTTGCTGTGGTAAATCTTGCATTTAGTCATTTTAGATTTGGTTTCATGATTTCTCCATGCACACACATAAGAATAAGGATCCTCGTACAGCTAGGGCCATATGTACGAACAAATTTTCCCATAGACACAGAATGTGCAAAACTGCTTGCTACATCTCGCCCCAAGCTCTGTAGCCTGCTTTGTGATTCGTTGAGTGTGAGAGGTATGCAAATGTTATGGTTCTGGATTAGTATTGAGCCCGTTCACCCTGTTACCAGAGCAATCGATGTTTTAATTGGTGGGATTGATAGACATGCCAACTCTGTAAAAAGTATTTGAAGGAGACATTTGCTGTTAATACATTCTGTGTCTCTCAAGGCCGGCTCCTCTGTAATAGCGGAGGAGCATTTCCCCACTGTTAAAAATGCCCACAGACACTGCCCAGAGATGAAAAATAAAATGTTAATAAAGTTAATTTATCACCATTTTATTTTTCATCCTCTGTCCCGAACCGAGTGTCAGAACGGGGCATGGCGACCTAAGTGCCAGCAGCAGAGAGGAGTGGTGGACAGCCTGATCACTTGTTTAAAGTGCGCATGTCCCTTTGGCTGGCCGTCTGCAACAGCCAGCCAGACATGCACACTTTAAACCTCTCAACCCAGGTGTCTTAGACAGCTGGGTTGAGAGCAAGCACAGGCCTCCAGTGCCCGCTGGAGCGCCAAGAGAGGCTGCTTCTTCCAAACCTGGTGCTGCTCTCATGCTGGTTAACAGCATGAGAGCAGCACCAGGATTGTTTAAGGGAGTTGGACCCTGGACAGAAGACGTAAACCGGAGCAAGGAGGACATCACCTTGCATGCAAGGTAAGTTTATTTTATTTTATTTTATTTATTTTATTTGTGTTATTTACCCCCTCCCTTCACCAACCCCCACTCATTTGCCCGCCCCACCACTCTCAGTAGTTGTCGACCAACCCTGGTGTGTCTGTCACTAGCAGAATGATAGCACTTCCTGATTCAAATCACCATGTTCATTTTGGCTACCTTGCTGAATAGCCCCGTGCATGATAGAGTGCGCAGAAATCTTCATTATGTTTAATGGACAGAGACTGTGTTATTGTCTAGGTTTTGTTTCTGGATTCCCATGACATATGACACACGAGCTATGCCTTCCCTGCAACCAAAATATCCACCCATTTTTATTAAAGTCTCAGCAGAACAATGTTTGTTAACCACCTCCAAAAATGTCCACATCTATGTAGTGAAAAATATCCTTTTCAGAGCCTTGTTATGTTTTATTATGTTCTACGGCAGCGGTTCTTAACCTTTTGACTTCTGTGGGCACCCACTGAATCATTACTGGAATCCCACGAGTCATTATTAGAAGTTGGGGACCCCCGGCCTAAGCAATTTCTTTGATATGAACTTCAAAACAATACACAAAAATACAGAACCAGGTATACACCAAACAAATACTCAAATATTGAAATATTTAGTATCATTCACTAGCGAATATATAAAAAAAGTTTCACATTTTCAGTTTCCTTCTTTATTTGTATAAACTTTATTATGTTAATGTATTAAAGCTAATATAATTTCATTTGGTAATTCAGTCCTGGACTCCTTGCGGACCCCCGGAATCCACGGACCACAGATTAAGAACCACTGTTCTACAGTGTAATGAAAGGTAAGCATGGAAATTAAAAAGTTTGATTTAAAAAATGTTGCTTGGAGCCTATATACCACTCACATTAACAAAATAATTTGCAATATATATAGCAAGTTTGCTGCAACCAACTTTGAGGGACACTTTCCAAATGCGTTAAATGAAATTAAGTGAAACTATCAACATCATAAACATCAAACAAAAGCATAGTGTGAACTTCTGATTTAAGGCTAGAGATTAATACACGATATGAAAACCTTGTCACTTCATCAAAGTCCTGTGACTTCCCACTGTGAAGACATGAACTTTCGAGGCTCTCATGAACATTTGATATCCATTTCTCTTTTTTCACTGTTGTCCGAGTCGCCAGCTCTTTTTGTCTTTGAGAAGCCAGTTCTGGAAAACTTATGCCAAGGCCTACTGTTTTGTCATTTGCCACTTGAACATTCTCTGTGCCCTGTAGAAAGACTCAGTTTAAGAAATTGTGAACCTCTTCTTTCAAATTCATGCTCCCAGCTGTGGTAGGCTTTCTCAGGATTTGTTTTTTTCTGGAAGCCATGGCTTTGATGTCAGACAGTTCTATTTTCATCAAGATTGGTGATTGGGGAGCATGCAAAGTCTTTAAATCTTTAAATGTCTGTTACCCTCTTTCTCTTTCTTTCTCCTTGCTGATTGTTTTGCACTGTTTTCTCCAAAGCGAGATACGTTAGTCCAGGTTCCCGGCTGCAGTCACTGTTCCTAACTTGTAACTCTTAATTGCATCAAGCAGACCACCTATTGCAGCTATTTTGTTCTCTCTTCTGTGAGCAGTCACTTTCAATATCGCTGTGTGATCAAGACTAATGATGTTTCACATGGAACAAGGCCACCTTCAGGTGTTTCTTTGCTGTATGTGACTTGGGGAACTCAGCTTCATACAGAACTGATTATTCTCTTGAGGACAAATCATAGTGTGTAAAGGATGCCTCACTATGAACTCCTGAGAACCCTACTTCAAAAGGCAGACTTTTACTGTGCGGGTAGTGTGAGCCCAGGCTCCTGTCCAGCCTACTGCTCTGCACCCAACCCTGTGGTGTTGTCTTCCCAATGTCGCCACCAGTTCTCCCCCCAGAAATGTCCCTGATATCTGGTATGATTGAGTGTCTCAGGTACACCCCCAGGAACCTGCCGCTGTACTCTCAATGTAGTGGTGCTCACCAGATGAAGAGGGAAGCTGATCTACAGCCTGCACTGCTATTCTCAGTGCCTGGGTGCAATGCTGCGTCAAAAAGAAACAAGACATCTGCAGCCCCCGGTGGCCACAGAGCTACCTATTGGATGATCTGCCACCTCTACAGTATATATATATATATAGCCAGGCTGATTCTACCTTCTGTTTTGAATTTTTGTGAATATTATTTAATACTTTCTACAATATTTATTGTGCTCATCAGAGTGCATGCCCGTGGCAAACGGTTTGGGAACGCTAGCAATGCAGAGTTTCTTATGGTTACCCTTAACTGTAAGAATGGCAGTCGGAAGATGAAGGATAGATGTTGCTCTCCGCAAAGGATAGCCGCTTCCGCCTCTTATCCCTTTTCTGATCTTCGTGGTTTAAGGCCATATGGAGGTGATACAAAATGTTCCCACAAGAGTCTCCATAATGTACTTGCTTATCAACCTGTAGGCAGGGGCTACCATAGTGCTGGGAAAGGCATGGGATGCCCTTCCTAGAAAGCACTTTGATGTTGGAAAATCTACCCCAGCCTCGGTTGGTTGGGTTTTCAACATTTGTGGAATGTACAGAATTTGATTGGCAGTCAGCTACAACCAAATACAAGGACTGGGATATATAATCAAAGATTTCCCCACATTTTATGACACCTTTCTGAACCCAGAGCGACATTGACCCTGCTGCAGTTGCTTCTACAACATGGAACTCAGTGCTGCTTATTTCTTCAGAGTTATGAACAAGCCTGAAGGTTCTATTGAAACTGCTGGGCTGTCCTGTTCCATCTGTTGGCCTAGCCTGCTTGGAAGCCATCCACTTGCCTAAGGCATTCATAGACAGGTAGTACAACACCTTGAATCCATCTCTACCCTTCACCATAGACCAGAATAGTGCTTCCTCAATAATTACTGCTACAAGTGTAGGTGAGGTGAGGTGAGCAGTGACTCTGCTTCCTGGGGATACTCACTACCAGCATGGCCTTTTGTTACTCTCTTTATCATTGACCCTTCTGATTTGAGGAAGGTTTTAGTAACTGGTTGGCTTGCAACCTGATGGCACAGCTGTGATCTGCTTCATTGCTGAAGTTGGTCCCCTGAATGAGGACTCCCTGGCCTCTAGGGCCACCACGTTGCAAAGCATCTGCATTTTAAGATACTAACATCCCTTGACCCTAAACAGGAGATAGCCTTACCATCTCCACCTCAGTAGCTTTCTTCCCTGGTCTCTGGACACTGTCCGTTGAACCCAGTTCAGATTAGCCTATAGGACAATCAGACAGTGCCTGAACGGCCTCTCTGAGAGGTCAGTGTGTGGGGCATTTTTCTGGTCTGCCTGTAAGTATGAGTGCCCTATCTTTGTGGATTAGTCCCCCTCTGTTTTCTGTGTACAGTGTACCTGTATCTTCAAGTCTTGTTACATAAGCGCCCGTATATCTGCTTTAATAGGTGCCTGGGTATGCTCCTCCGTATGTCTGTTGGTTTAAGTGCATGGTAGGTTTCTTTGGCACTGATCTTTGTGTGCACAGATTACATTTAGCTTTGGCGTCAGTGTCCACCTGCTTTAGGAGACTAATTGGGTTAGCAATTGGACCCGATGGCCTAGTAATCTGTGTCCCATTAAAAAGTGATTAAAAAGTGAATTACTTGTATATTGACCTTTTCTGTCTGGGTGGTGCAGACAAAAGCTCATAAAAGACCCAAAGAGAATAGCAGACCAGGGCGGAGAGGTGGGGTCAGGGCCTGCTAGGTTAACCAAATGCAGTGAAGGACGCAGAAAGAAACGATGATAAATTATAATAGAGCCAGAGGGTGGCAAATAGAGCATAAGGGGAAGAGGAAGGTGCGAACAAATAAAGTGGGACAAGAAATAATGATTGTAGATAGATACTGGAAAGGAAGAAAAGGAGAATGAAGAAAGGCTCAAAGCAAGGAAAGGTGATAGGAAAGACATATGAAAGGAAGGAAACGCATAAGTGAAAAATGGAGTATGGGTGTAAGGCTGGATGCTTTGAAGGATGCAAGGACTGGTGGATCGAAGGGAGAGTGGATTGTTTGCTGGAAGAAAATGTAGATGGGTGACTGGAAGGAGAAAGAATGAATTGATAGAAGAGTGAAAAAATGGATGGATTGAAGTGTGAACAGGACGGACATTGAATTGACAGAGAGGTGAAAGGGTGGGTGGACGAATGATTGAATGGATAGAAGTAATGTCATTGAATTCTTGGAATATTGAAACGTTGGATGCAAAGGTGAAGTGGTCCATGGAAGGGTGGGAGGATGGAAGGATAGATGGTGGGGGGGAGCGATTGTAAGGATGAAGGGAACTATTCTAGGGAGTGTCAGACCTACTTGCTTTGGTAATGTGGTGTCAGTAAAACGTTGGTCCGAATGGGCGTCTTTTAATTTTCTAGCTAATTTCTTGCCCTTAGGCGTTATCGTTTGCAAGCGCAGAAGTGTTTTTATATTCCAGGCCCGTAATTCCTTCTCGGCAAGAAGTTGCTGCTTTGGACATATCATTTGACATGGGTGATCTGTAATTAAAACAAAGTAAAAAAGAGTTGTGGCAGAGGAGGTCGAAGGGTGGGGGACACTGCCAGTTATACATGGCACCTCTACTGCCAAATGTAAACCTTTCATCACATTCGAGGGCATTGTCCTGCTTATGGTGCTCCGTTCACGTTAAGAATGAGAACTGTTTAGGGCGAATTTACGATTCCTAGAAAAGGATTTTTGCAGTGGCGGGAGAGGTTATAGCAGATTGCCTGCCAATACCAGAACATACCTGCCAAGACTTTTTGACTTCACTGTTACACTGAATTTAAAAGCACAGTTGCTGACGCATACCATTTTGTGTACTTCGTGTGTCCTCTATTTGCTGCACGTAGTGTGTTTCTAAGAAATTGAGTATTGTCCTGGCAAGCAGTTCAGCTTGTGGCAACAGTATTTAAAGTGAAAGCAACACATAAAACGTTCTCTAAAATTGACTTTTGAAATTACCACCGTTTGTGTTGTTCCACCCCAGATCTTTGTCTTGGCTGTTTTTGCTGGTTGTAAAAATATGTGCACTTTACCCCCCTTGAACTGAGGTAAAGTACTTGTGATCCCTTTTCTAACATGATGAAATTGACATACCTTTGATTTGCATATTTTACTTACCTATAAGTTTATAGAATATGTCTCCACAGTGTACCCAGGGCCTGTAAGTTAAATTCTGCAAGTGGACTGCAGCACTCATTGAGCCATCCACTATAGTGGCAGTGTAAACATGATTGCAGACCTGCCACCAGTAGCTTAGCTGTGCAGGCTTAACCTGCAAATTCGACCTGCTAAAATATACCCTTTTGGCATGCCTAAACCCACCTTTTAATATTAATAGATCACCTTAGGTTAGCCTCAGATGCCCATAAGGTAAGGGGCATGGAATGAAAAGTAGGTCATGTAAAGGTTCAATATTAAACGCATCCTTATAGTGAATAAAGGCCTCATACTTATTTTACTATAGCAAGGTTAGATGTTCCATAGGAAAGCATTAGGATGCAATTTTAATTTTAATATTGCTATCTTAATTTAGGAAAAGCATTTAGTTTTTGGACTTTCTGAAATAATTATTATGAACCCAATTAAGTGATGAAGTCAGATTTGTAACAATTGTTTTGGAAAGATGACTTTTAAAAAGTTACCTTTGTCCTGCCTGGAGTCTTTGGAAGTGAAATCTGCTTTTTCTTCTCCCATCTACAAGCCAGTAATTATCATTTCAGTAGATGAAAGAGGTGTGAATTTGCTCCTAGGAGAGGGACAAAAGGCCTTGGGTATGGAGAGGTGTTGTTGTATCCTTGAAAGGGTGACCTTTGGGCTGGGTCCAAGGACTTGTTCAGCTTCAACGAGGCCTACCCTGTCACAATCAGACATAGCTAACACCCAAGCTTGCATTCTTCTATTGTCCATGCAGCCAGATTGGCTTCCATTACAGTGGGCATCTCACTGACATCACAGTGTCAAATCCTGCTCGAGTGTCAAGACCTCCTTGACAGGATTTCTGGGGTTTTTGATATGACATTAGGGGCACACTTCAAAGAGGTGAAACAGAATGGCAAACTAATTTATGTGTATCCCCTGTCTGGTAGCTGAAAGTTCACCTCTGTCCTAGCAGGCTTCTGTTTCTGAGTTTTTGGGGGTTGAGGGACTGCCTAAAACTGGGTTTTGGTGTTAAGTGTTGGGGGAGACTAGGATTACCATAGTACATTTCCTCCACACACACACACCTTGCCCTTAGAGCCTAAGTGTAGTGTGGCCAAAGACACTGGCCATCTTGACAATGTCCAAAAGGAGTAGAGTTGGCCCCTTGGACCTCACCCCATTGGTTAGCATGTCCCCAGGGGGCATTCCCACCCACAGGCTTGTACCAGGCAAAAATGTGTCATCTCCAGCCACCCACTTCAGAACACTCCTGGACCTGTGGAAGATATGAAGGGGGCTAAACCTGCTGTCTGAGACCCGAGAAGAGCCTGCAAGGCTAGACCTGGTCTCCTTCTTTTACCCAGTACAAGGAAGTGGACCTGCTCTCCTTTTTTACCCAGTACAAGGAAGTGGACTCCAAGTGTCATAAGGCTGACATACCTTCTGTTAAAGCTACAGGGACACAACAAACCACAAGAGGCCTTTTCCTGCAACTGCTCAGCTGGCCAGTGGTAACTGGACCTCGACCCGACCCTCCTGCGGCCTCTTCCTGCCACACTGTCAGTCTCTAACCCCCCTCACACACACACACACACACACACACACCCTCTCCTCACCCCAGGGTCATGGGGGCTTTAAAGGTTTACTACTGAAGTGGAATGGATATTAAAGGACTAAAGTCAGAAGGTAATACCTTTGATCAGGATGACCATGGTTAGTGTATCCAACCAACACTTCGTTGCTATCAATGTAAAATTATGCCTTGGTCCTGTTCTGCCGTGACCATTGACTATCATTGGCACTTTCAGCTTCCTGGAGCTATTTCTAGTCAAAACTAGAAATTTGATCTCTGGTTCCCCTTATTCGATTTTTGTCATTTTGGTGTAATTTTGTTTATTAACTTTTACTCTATTTTTCTAAATCATTTGTTTGTTTTGAATTTCAACTTTATTACTTTTTAGTACTGGATAAATATGTTACACCTTGCTTCTGAGTTAAATCGCTCTGCTCTGTACTATAGCTACTTGGGGATGAGCTTGCGTTAATTTAGTGACTTTAGTGTTTCACTCTAACAAGAACTGTGGGTAATATTTCAGATAGGTACTCTCCTCCCCCAAGAAATGTTACAGCTTCTTGCAGGAACAAGGAAGCACAAATAACAGTTCTGCTTACCCAGTCACACATCAGTAATAATTACCAAAAATAAGCATTTTGGAATGTTCCTTTGTTTGATGATGTCACCATTAGTTTTGAGACATATTGTAATGTATTTCACCTTATGGTCCCTTTAATAGTTTGCTTTGTAGTTATGAATTAAAGTTGTTTCTCAGGTGATGTTTACAAAATGAGGGGACAGCATGCATTTTCAACACTTCTCATTGCTTTCTAAACTGAAGATAGCCTCCTGCTCCTGATGGGAGATGAAACATCAAATCTTTTTCAGACTAATTATATAAGAACACTATTCTATACATCTGAGTCAGGGATACTTTGTTACATTGGTGATACACCAGTGCTTAATTTGTGCTTGTTGTTTCCGGTGCTGAGCACCAGCACTTATTTTTGAGGGCCGGCGCTTATTCGTCTGCCCCAATGCATTTGCTGCGAACACAATACACATATGAGAAAGACGGCGAAAGAGAAAAACGAAAAAGCGTCACAATGGGAGAAAGAAGACAGCTACAAGAGTGAGCTGGAGGGGCAGGAAGTGAGTGTAAATGGATTGAAGAGGCCCGAGATGGCTTTAGGATTACGCTGCCTCAGTATTTCGTGCTCCCAAATTTAATTGCAGCAGCCGCGTGTTTAAGAGGAGGGCTTTGATCACCAGCACCTTTTTATTTACAAATTAAGCACTGTGATACACCTTTCACAGGGAACACCACAGCAGAGAAAGTTTGCAGTCACTTTGAGAGTACCTTGAAGGGGCCCCAGGGAGGGAACATAGACTGTACCAGGAGACCATCCACTGAGGGGAACCCCCCACTGCCAGGATAACTTGGAGGGGGTGACTAAAACCAGCACCCAATCAGTTCTGGTGTCTGACAGTACCAATCTGTAGAGGGGGGTGTAGAAGCCTAGATTGAGGGGTTTTAGGGAGAGGGAGGACTCTCCCCTAACTCCTGTCCAACCTAAGGGTACAGACCCTAGGTTGGGGAACCAGGTCCAGGAAATCCCCCTTGACTGGGGATTAGAGACAGCTGTCACCAGCATCCCTACCGTTTTGTCTTCTAGGGTACCAGTCCTGGTGGGAGGGTGTGGAACTCTAGAGGGAAGGGTTTGAGGAAGAGGGAGGACTTTCCCCTAATCCCTGTCAAGCCTATGGGTACAGACCCTAGATTGGGGAACCAGGTCCAGGGAATCCCCCTTGAACTGGTAGTAGAGATAGCTGTTACCAGTGTCCCTACCAGTTTGCTTTCTAGGGTTACCACTCCTGATGGGAGGATGTGGAACTCTAGAATGAGAGGCAGGGGAGGAAGGACTCTCCCCTGATCCCAGTTCAGCCCAAGGATGCAGAACCCAGGTTAGGAGACTGGTTGCAGCGTAACGCCTGTGAGCTGGTAGGAGAGCTGAACGGGACGACTGCCACCAGCCCCCTAACAGTTCTGGATTCTGGGATTCTCCCAAGAGGAGGGTACGGAACCCTAGAAAGAGGGGCATGGGGAGGAAGGACTCTCCCCTGACCCCTGTCCTGTCTATGGGTGCAGACCCTAGACTGAGGAACCAGTGGCAGGGTAGAACCACTGAAATGGTGGGAAGTGGAGTGGAGAGAGGATGCTATGCACCAGGGGCTACCGCCTCCTACTCAGATAGATTTCAGAGACCTGAGGCCCCTCCATGGCCTGGGGCATGGCTCTGGTCACAGACAACTAAGGAGCCCCCTCGGGTTTGCTTAGATTGTCTGGGAAGCATAGACAGAGGGATCCAACTTGTTGTAGCATTTCCTTTGTGGAGTATTTATTGTGTCAGTGTGTTGCGCAAATGCTTTACACATTGCCTCTGGGATAAGCCTGACTGCTCATGCCAAGCTACCAATGGGGTGAGCAGGGGTTATCTTGGGTGTGTAGCTCTCTCGCCTTGACTAGAGTGGCGGGTTCTGCCTGGCTGAAGTGCATACCCTAGCCTACCAGGAACTCCATTTCTCACAACGCCTATCTATTACATCACTTTAACTTTTGGTTTTTCTCAGTGACTTTCAAGGGTTTACTTTAACATATGCTCAAATCGTATTGCAATACCTAAATATAACATCACTATAACCTTTGTTTTTTTCAGTGAATTTCTATGTTTTGCGACATAAATTAAGATCCAATTACCACACTTAACTATAACGTCACTTGGGCCTTTTTTTATTATATTCACCCAATATTTTTAAATTTGAATAAAAACAGAAATTAGGTTGTTTTTTTGAGTGATTCTAATTGCTGTCAGTCATGACTGTCTGCCCAATAGCTCTGTGGATTGACAGGTAACGGTGTCAAAAAAGAAAGAATGTTTCCTAATGAGGAGTAAACAACTGCAGATGTACAAGTTTTAACATAATTGTATTTGTTTATTATTTATTGGTTAGTCATGTCATTGAAACCGGTCAGGTGTTTATATCTGCAAGTACATTTATTGGCTAAATAAATGTAGAAAAATACTAGTTTCTGCTTACTTTTTTCACAAAACTCCCAAAAATATGGATAAATACAGATAAAATGATAAAAAAAAAAAATACATATAAATACAGATGGAAATGTCTAAAAAATAAATACCATAAAACCAAGAGCCTTAATTACATCTAGTCTGTCTATCACATTAGGCCATTTGCAGGTATAAAAACCATCAGAAGGGTGTCTTTGGTGAGATTACAGGAATATGTTATAGGGAACGTCACAAAATGAGACTTTTGACCTTCTGGTTTTGCTTGTATGTCCAGCACGTTCTCCTTATTGATCTTATTTTGAGATGTTTATGTTTATCAATTTATAAAGCGCCTGGCTACCCTAAGGCCTCCCAGTGCTAGGGGAGGGGTAGAACAAACTCAGATGTGCTCCTGTCAGACCGAGATTTAACTATAGAATAAATAGAGGGTTGTGGAAAGAGCCATGTTTTTAATATATTCCTAAATCTTGACTCCTCCCTTGTCGATCATATCTCGATCGGCAGAGAGTTCCAGAGTTGCGGTGCTCAATAGGCAAAGGATTTCCCACCCCACTTGGATTTCCTAATTTGTGTAACATTCAGAAAATGCCCCTGAGCTGATCTGAGGGGTCTAGTGGGGTGGTACTGTGGCAGTAAGCCTCTTAATTTCTGCAGACCTTTGTCATGAATCAATTTGTGATTAGGGTTGTAAACTTGGCTCTTGCTTCAACTGGCAACCAATGTAGCGTTTTCAGTGCTTCCTTTGTTGATTGTGTCTTAGGAATTTTCAGTAGCACTCTGGTAGCTGGATTTTGTACTACTTGCAAATTGTTTGTGACATATTTCGGAGAACCTAAGTAAAGAGAGTTACCATAATCCAAGCGCAGGATTATCAAGGCATGCACCACTGTTCTCCTTAGGTTATCTGGGAGTAAATTGATAATTTCCTGAATTATCTTTAGTGCCCCAAAGCAGCTACGGGCCTATTTTGTTGAAGTTACAGGAGCTACTTTAAAGATTTTAATTGCTGTCTTTGAAGTGAATTCTGATGCACTGTTTCCTTTAGCATGAATTCCTTCACTTTTATGGTGCATGGCGTGTTGCACATAGACCAACGAAGCTTGTCCTACAGAACAGCTACTTTTTACCAATTTCCCATTTTATTGATTTACCTTATGAAGTTTTAAATCCATCTTGGTACCAATGTGGCAAATACACAGTGTAACTGTGTACACAGAGCACTCAGTCCGACACTGTAAGTATTGGAACTAACAGATCAGTCTCCTGAAGAGCAAGTAATAAGTCATACATTTTTTATATTTATGCAGTGGAATTATCTAAAACTTTAGCATCACCTTGAAGTCACCATCTTGAAAAATTCTCTGCTCTGAAGTGCAATTTATGGGATACATTGGTTTAGTACCAAACACTGGCTGTGCAGAGCTATCCATGTAGAACACACTCTTGTTTTCATTTATGGTCAAAATATTTGGAGTTTGTGGAATGTGCTGGGTGTACTGCAGAAACTCTGAAGTTCGAAGTGTTGTATAATACTCACATCTTAAATCAGTAGCATTTAAAGATACTGGCTTTAGTAGCTAATTCTAGTGTACGACTGGAACAAGCTATAATTATATTTTTTTCCTGTGAAGAGGACACTTCTTCAGTATTGCTCTCTGATACCTGTGGGGAATTTCTCAATAGGAAAAAATTGTTACACTGCAGTTAAATATAAATGTGATTTATACGCTCTAGGGGGTTTCATCTCTCTCTCTCTCTCATTATAAACTACATGTGTGTAGCCAGAAGTACTAGGACGAACCCTAATTACTAGGTTTTTCTTGTTGGTCCATGTCTGTAATTACATAAGACCCAATTTATATTATGACAGACATCCATTGTTCCGCCAGGGGGCTGAAGTCAATTATTCCAGGCACTGCCCATTAAATTTATAAATGACCGCCAAGTTGGCGGTCATATTTAGAACATTGGCAGGAACTGTTGTGACGGCTCTTCCTGTCAATGCATATCTCTGTTTGGTGTGGGGTTGCAAGCCCGCACAACACAAACCCCCCACCATACAGTTTTATTTTGTAAAAGAAAATCCAATTTTCTGAATTTTCTTTTTCAAAATAAAAAAGTGCTCCTCTCACCACGGGCGTCATCTGTTGTGATGGAGTATATATACCATCAACATATATATTGGGCTCTTAGTTTCTTACCTGTCTGCTTGTAGTCCAGGTAAGATAGCTGTGTATTTCTTCATCCATTTTTTTAGGTAATGTGGGAGTAATAATTCCTATAAGGCATAGCTCAATCTGCAAGTAAGCTCTCCCAAATTGTAAAAACCCTGTCAGACCTTGCAACTTTCTCAAAGTACTTGGTGATTGTGAAGCAGCACACTTGTGTAGGAAGTCAGATGCCAATCCTTCACCCTCACTGGATAATTCATATCCAAGAAAAATCACAATAGGATATGCAGCTTTAGGTGTTTTTAAGTTTATGTTACACACATGTAGGGCCTACACAAGGACACAAAGCCAGGCCTATCTTTTTATGTGTGGAGTTCATCATCCTGACTGTGGAGTCTCCACAGTCATAAACTTACTGTTAACTCATAGTTTGTGAATAGCAAAAAACTAGTAAACTTGCACGAAAGTGTAAGTTTACCTTTGTAAATCGGGCCCATAGAATTTACTTCTATGACTTTTATTAAAATCAAAATCTTATGCTAGTGCAAACAATGTGTATAGTTGTTACTATAAAAACAAGCAGAAAAGTGTCAATAATAGCAGCTAGTAAACAGAATATTAGGAAAAAGTGTAAACCTATAATGGTATTTAAGGGTATCCATGCATCTTTCTCCAAACACTCTTCCTGCCTCTAAGTAAACTAATCTGAGCAGTAAAATGCTGTGAAACTATGTGAGGTTCTTAGGTTGCTTTCCCTTTCACTGCACAGCTTAGCAGAACAACAGATTACTTGTTTGAAGACAATGTTCCTCTCTCTCTCTCTCTTTATCTCTCTCTCTCTCCCTTTCTCTTTCTCTTTCTCTTTCTCTTCCCCCCGACAGTTATAGTGCTCCAAGACAAGGTAATAAGAGCCGTCTGGCATCTCAACGTATCTGCCTTTGACCTTCAGAAATGCAAAGGTGTTTACAGTTTGCCTCTGCACGGCCTGTCAGGGCACTCTGCTCCCTGCAAACAAAGATTCTTCTCTGCCTAACCTTTGTCTGTGTACAGCTTAAATACTCCTTTCAGCTTACTGAATGCTATCGAAATCAGTAATCAATATATGCACTTTCACATACTTATGTTTCTATGAAAGACAATTGACAGTTGAAATTACATGTATCAATGATTACTGAAGCATATGTAGCAAATATTAAACAACATTGATGAATTGTCAAACTACATATGCTTGTAACCCAAGTTATCTTATTGTTCTGAAACAAATATTAAATTACATACTTTTGAAAGCTGAATTAACCTATAATGATACAAATATTACACAATACTGAGGGCTATGCATTTGTAATTAACAAAGTACACCTGCATATATGATTATATTGACTGTAAAGGGGAGTACTTAATCAGAAAATATGATGATTACATCAGATTCAGACGGTATTAAGTTTGGTTACTATCTAATCTGTGTCAAAATGCAGTTAGTATAATTTGAGACACCCTACCATCTGAGGGAGTGTCATTATAGTTAACTTGATGCCGCTCCGAGTTCAAGTCTACCACCTCACCAAATTTAGTTAGGTTCTTAGTAACACATAATATAGTCCCAAGGAACAGTTGTCCTTTCAATGGCACACTGTTGCATCGTATCTTGGTTACTCAGTCTGTAGTGGGTCACTGACTTCTGCATCGTCCAAACCTAAGAGTCATCCTGACTAGAACCTGGCCCAGCTGATGCTGATTGCTTGGTCCTGTGTATTGTGCTAGGCGTGTGTTTTGTCTGAGGAAGCAAGATGGCGTACACACAGGCAAGAGGAATTCCACCGACACCATTTATGGTCAGAAGGATCTTCATATATGGTTCTTCCTTGGCCACAAACAGAAACCCATCACCCAAAGAAAGCAAACATCCCACTCCAGGTTGCAGTGGTGATCCAACAAAAGTGGTGACAATGGCCGATTGTGGTATGTGGCCTAGATGTAACTGCCAACTTCTATAGGAGCTTAACCTTCACTTCATAAAACTGCTGCAGCGTGGTCACAGTTACTCAGGTGCCACCCAGCCACAGGTAGTTTCCTCACAGGAAAACTGCAGGCTTCAATTATGATAACCGTCCAAAAAGGTCACAATCAAAAAAGCTTTATTTCTGGACATGCCACAGGACCCTCGGGGCCTGAAGGCCTCACCACACAGCCTGGCATTGCAGAGTCTCCCCTGGGTTATTGTCAAGAACCCATTGTTTATTCCAAAGTATTGCTCTGCGGAAATGCCTAGGAAATAGACGGCATAAATCAACCTCATGCTCTGGCACTCAAGACCCACAATATTTAGCATTGTAAATTAGGACTATAACATTGAAAGGAGAATGGGAGAAGAGAAACAATTGGTGCAAGATGTTATACTACTTCAAGAAGTATAGGGTTCAGTCAATTCTCTGCGTAAAAGATAAAAAAATAAACGGATAACTCTCTTCATCTAGAACATTTTACAAAACATTTTGATAATTTATCACTGCTGCGTTTATAGTAAACACCTGTTTAGCGTCATCTTGTTCTCAGCTATTTTTCTTGAAAACTCTAGTAATACGTGTTTGATACTAAAACGAATAAGAATTCAAAACAATAATGAGTCTTGCAATCTATTGATGCAGTTATTGCTATACTCCAGTATGCTATCTACAAACTCACCCTTAAATCTAGGAAGAATTATTAAAAAAAAAATTTTTTTAAAGTATGTGTTGAATAACCCAGTACTTTTTCGTCTTAAAATGCATTATATTAATGAGAAAATATTTCTCCAAAAGAAAATAGGTTGCTCTTTTGTCCCAGAAATGCTTAAAATAAAATCTACACGATCACTGTCTATAAAAGAAATCAGATTCCATGATAGGGCAGAGAGATGAAAATATCAAAACAAATTATTTTACGAATAGTTCCAGTTTCAACAAGATGGGTATTCTGGTAGCCCCTTATGAAAGCCAGGGTTAAAGTAAGGTGAACTTCCAGAAAGCAGGAATTCACACTGGAATACAAAAACTGATGCAAAAACACAAGAACTTCAAGGTTCCAAACGCTAAGTTTAGTGAAACAAGCTTTTCCAGGCTGCTTCCATTTTCATAGTGAAGTCCAAGGTGACTACCTCAAAGAAAACCTGTGAGATGAAAATTCCAAAGTCTTGCTGTCTTTATCTTTACTTTACTTTTGTGGCATCCTCACACATTTCCTTTGTAGACACACCGCTCATGTCTGTTCCTGAAATGGAAACTCCTTAAGGACTTGAGTTAAGATGTCCAGAACGTTGCCACTAATTTCATTACATCTTGTCATCCCTCTACCTGTTGCCTTTTAACAAATCAAGCTCTTCACACACATATTCAAGGCATTACACAACTGAGGTCCCAACTACTTGAATAGTTGTATCTCCATCCAGACAGCTACGCTGCTCAGGAATCCTACTCACACACATTCCACACATTCACAGAATGAGGTCAGGAGGGAGGGCGTTCACATACATCACTCCTAAAACATGGAACAATCTCACAGTCCACAATAAAGCCTCCTGCTCTGCTCTTGAATTCCACAAGAAGCTGAACAACTGGACTTTCAATTAACCAACCTACTAGCAGGGCTAGTCACATACACCTGCTCAGCAGCATGATATTGTTGCGAGTGAAAGTGTGCTTCACAAATACACATAACATAACAGATCAAGGATCATGACAGTTGCAGCAGGCGGTGTTCTGCTTCTCCCATCCCAACTTTTTGCAGTCATCCTCCTCTAGGCAGCATCTTCTAATGCAAGGGTACCTCCAGCACCCCTCCTCAGCATTCAGCCTGCTAACTCAAGGTGCCCTGAAGGCAGCTCGACTATGCAGGTTACTGACTTTCCAGGTTCCAGTTCCCAAACCTGTCAAAGGAGAACTGCAAGTCATTTTGGAAGAAAAATTGCGGGAAACTACCTGTCCGTTTTTGTGAACTTATATCAGGTTTGCAATGAGAGTTTGCATCTTTCACAAGTCCTAGTAGGTTTTAGCAGTTTCCAACTCGTTTGTGCTCTTCCCAGACTGCTGTTGTGCCTGTCCGGACCATACAGTCTCACTTTGCACGTTGCATTCTGTGTTGGTTAAAGGAAGCCCACGGTGTACATGCATGATTGTCGTATGTATCGGGGCAAAAAGATTAAATTAACAGAAACTTGCGAGGAGGAACTCGAGATAGGGATGCACACTCTCCATAGCCATGCAGGAGACCTTTAACGCAGCCATCAAGAAAATGTCTTCTCCCATGGTACCTCCGTCCTTTCAGACAGGTAATTAAGGTCTCTGTAAATCTCAACCTTTGGATGCAAACGGCCACAGAAGTTCTTGCTAACTGTACCTAACAGTATTTTAAGTGCAGATATAGGACTTGGTCCAACGTTGTGGTTCTGGAGTGTTATCCCAATGCTCTCTTTCACAGATTAGTGGCCCTTATGCTGACCTGACATGCATCATCAAGTTACTGCTGCGTCAGCCCTCTCATGCCACAGTTGCTAGCCTTTGTTGCAGCGGCAGGTCAGAGACAGGTTAACCCTGAATATCTGCCCAACAATGACTAAAGACACACTACTGTTGATCTAATCAGGACTTGGTAGCCTCTCCAACTGCCTACGTTGCTCGTCCCAGCATACACAATCACGCAACCAATCCAGCTGCCAACATATTCTCACTTAAGATGCATGCCATGCATACTATAACTCCTGCTTCTGTCTGGATACTTGTGCCTTGGAGCCCAATGCATGCTACTTTAAGCCTGGTCTTGCCATCACACATGTTGATACTCTTGTAGGGATAGGGGTGTTGTGATCTCAGTTTCTTTTTGACAGATATGACAATGTGCCATCTGGATGTTGTAGGGTGAGTATGTTTGTCCGAGTGCGCATAGAGGGTAAAGCTGTATTTATGTAATGTAAACTGTAAACTTCGTACTTGTATAGCGCACTACTCACCCGTTAGGGTCTCAAGGCACTTTACGCATACCGCTGTGGAACCCCACCCGGCTTTTCCCTGTGAGGTGCCCACTCCTGGGCAACCTCCAAGGTGAAGCCAGGCATCCCAGCGCTGTTGGGGCCGTTGTGGAGATTAAGCAAGCTATTGCCCAGAGTCACAGAGTGGGACCCATGAATTAGATTAGGCCCCGATGCGATAATTATCAGGTCCGAGGAAATTGAGCCCAAGACCCGCCGAGGTGGGAATTGAACCCTGGTCCCGGGCCAGATTTCTGCATCAGGGTCTGCCGCTCTAACCATTGAGCCACACTAATGGTAACAATGGTATGTATGTAAGATGTATTTTTTTGTTGAAGAGCATGAAGTTTTTGCAGAGGTGAAAATGCAGGACTTACTGATACTGCGTGCATTGCTGCCATGTTTGCATAGTGTGATTCTGGTGTATCTTGTGTTGATGCGTGGAGTATGTACACACAACAATTAATGCAATGCTGATGCGAAGGCTGATGAAGTAGAATATGTGCCTCTGACTGTTCTAAGTGTAAGGGAGCGGTAATAATCTTGAAATTGGGCAGTTTCTAGTTAGAATGTGGGCGCAAAGTGCACTTAGTCCAAGGCTTTTGGCTGTGCAAATTCCTCCAGATATTTGAAGGAACTTTCAGTAGCAAAACATTGTAGAAACTTTAAATTCCTTGTGGTTTTACAATGCATATATAATGCGCTCCTGCATGTAATTCTTTATTACAACTCTGAAAACTCGAAATCGGAGGGACATATGCCTCAGGAAATGCTGTGACCTTCGATAACTAAATTTCCCAGAGAGTTTTTACTGCAGAGGCCTTGTGCAGCCTTCAATTTTGGCTAGTTGGTTGAGAAGTCTTTAATATTCTGTAGCTTCTGATGGGGCATGATATATCTACCATAAATGATGGCTATTGGCTATCGGGGACACCACAGTTTGAGCTGTTACTGAGTTGCAGCCCAGTGATTGATCTCACTTCTGACACTTGCATGGCGAGAGACAAGCAGTGCACAATATGAGTATGATTAATATATAAGCCAAGGTACAGTACCCTGGTGATATATATGTGTTTTAGACTTACATGACACTAATGAGTATTAACAAGTGCTCACGGGAAGCAATACATGCGATGGGACATGCGATGGGGATGAGTGCATGTCATGTCTGAAGTAGCAACAGTATGGCACAGTATCTTACACAATATAATTTGTGGTTACAGGTATGAGTTGAAGTGGCAAGTATTATGCTGTCTGTGCATGCTTAAAGTGTATTTGCATGCCACACTTAATTACGTAAAACATGTTACAGGGGAAGTGTGAGGAAATATGAACCCACCCTGGCAAAAGCCCGGGACCTAAATAGGCCAGTAGAGTATGGCTGAAACATGTTGGTGTAATGTAGATTTTCCTAGTTTATGATGGAAAGTCTTAATTTTATTAAAGACACGAGGCGAGTATTATGCCTTTCTTTTCTCACTTTATTCTATAGCAGCAGTCAAGAAGAAACTACAAATCCCAAGAGGTTAACACACACAGCCAATGGGATTGGAAACGTAGTACAAAACATATCCACCAATGGTGGTACACCTATACCAATATGATGTCACTTGACTACAAGCAGCCCTCTTTTCTTGTGAACGAAGTCAATCAGAGGTAAATAAAGGAAATAAGGAACAAAGAATAAATAAAGCCATAACAAAAGCAAACACGTCAGAAAAGAAGTCCAAAATTCCATTAAGGTAGGTATGCTCCGATAATCCAGAAGGGGAAGATCCAGAACTTGAAGGGATCGAAGAATTCATCTGGAAAATGGTATTGGAACAGGATGGACATCTAAGTCGCCGGTTGATTGGTGGAAACTGACGCTGGAAGAAAGGGAGGGAGAAAACAAAATGTATACCAGAGGTGGGATAATACTCGCCTCCGTGTCTTTAATAAAATTAAGACTTTCCGTCATAAACTAGGAAAATCTACATTTTATGACAAGACCGGAGGCTCCTGTTATGCGAGTTTAAAGCATATTAATTACATTGAATGAAACACTATCAACAGGTTTGCAATAAAAAACTTTAAATATATTATCATTAGACCAATCTGCAGATTTCAGAATATCCTCCAGGCGAGAACCGAACCAAAAAGCTTTGTAAGCCATAGCCCCTCTGGAAGAATGAGCTTCAAATCTGGAAATGTCGATACCCGCTAAGGACATGATCCACCTAACCCAACGGGCCAACGTAGCGGAAGAAACAGAATTATAGGGTTTCTTGAAGGAGATAAGGAGTTGGGAAACAGAGGATGTTCTTAAATCTGCAGTCCTTTGTTCGTAAACTTTTAAACATTAACCCACACATAATTTCAGATGTTGTGGAAAATAAGGATAGAAAACTGACGAAAAGTTAGTCTTAGTCCATCGTACAACCGAGAACCACACCCCCGAAGGAGTGAATTGCCGGTTGGAGACATCCAGAGCTTTAACGTCAGATAAACGTTTGATGAACACCAGACATAATAACATTGTTAATTTAGCAGATAACAGTTTGAAGGATAGAACTGGATTGTCAGGCAAAGACATCAGGAATTTTAAAACAACATTAACGTCCCACAAATGACTGTACTTAGGTAAAGGAGGTTTGGAAAATTTTAGTCCCTTCAAAAGTCGGCACACCAATGGATGTTCGCCTATAGGTTTCCCGTTGACATGGATATGATTAGAAGATATGGCTGAACTGTAAAGGTTGATAGTGCGGAAAGCTTTACCTTTACTGGCCTCTGCGGCCAGAAAATTGATTACAAATATTACATCTGCTGAAAAGGGATCGATATGTTTTCCCAAACACCAGCTGTGCCATAAAGACCAAGCTGATTTGTAGGCCTTCTTGGTGCCAGGTGCCCAGGAATTTGAGATGTATTGAGAAGCTTCTGATGAAATAAGCGGGAAAGATTGTGAATTCCCGAAATCTTCCAGGTGGATAGGGTGAGAATATTGTCCACAATAAGGGGGTGGGGACAATGAAGAGGGGACGGAAGGAGTAAGTGAAAATCCACAGAAAGTTCCAAAAGAGTGGGGAACCAAACCTGGGACTGACAAAATGGGGTTATCAGAATTATAGTGGCGTGCTGACCTCTGAGATGTGCCAGCACCCTGTTGATCATGATGAAAGGGGGGAAGGCGTAGTTGAAGGAAAGTGACCGATCCTGTAAAAAGGCATCTGATGCCAAGGATAAGGGATCTGGATGCCAGCTGTAAAACTGAGGAAGCTGAGTGTTCAGACGGGAAGCAAAGAGGTCTATAGACAGGGGACCCCATAACGACTGAATTTTGTGGAAAATTGTTGGATGGAGTCTCCAATCGCTGGCATCTCGAAGATGACAGGAATGCCAAACCGCAATTGAATTGAGAGCACCTGGCAGATATTCTGCGTGAACCAAAAGATGGTTTGAAAGGCAAAATTCCCAGAAGCTCTTGGCTAAATCCACCAGGGGTTTAGATTTTGTGCCCCTGAGGTGATTTGTATATCTGACCGCTGAGATACTGTCCATCCTGAGAAGGATTGCACAATGAACTTTGTGTTTTGCTAAACTTTTGATTGCAAAGGAGTCGGCAGGCATCTGTAAACAATTGATGTGCAGTTTGGACTCCTCAGATGACCAAGTACCTCCAGTCGAGATGGGACCACAACGGGACCCCCAACCCAGACGGCTTGCATCTGATTCTAACACAAGACCGGGGACTGGTGAAAAAATACTTTCCCCGTTCCAAGCATCTAAATGGTCTATCCACCATTGAAGCTCTGTACGTGACTCGAGGTCTAGAGGAACGAGGTCCGAATACGATAGCCCCTTCCTCAAGTGTTGGATCTTCAGTCTTTGAAGAGAACGGTAATGAAGGGGACCGGGAAAAATTGCCTGGATGGAGGAGGACAAAAGACCTACTACTCGAGCTAAAGATCTGAGAGAAATGAGAGAGCTGCGAAAGGATTTGGAGAATTTCTGATTTTATGGATTTTATTTTTGCAGCGGGTAGAAGAAGAGTTGTAGAAAGGGAATTGATCTGGAATCCCAAGAATTCTATGACTTGAGTGGGAATTAGAAGAGACTTTTCTCTGTTTATTATAAATCCTAAATCCTCTAAGAGAGAGCAGGTAGTGTTTAAATGAACGAGAAGAGTTTGAGAAGACTGACTTAAGATGAGGATATCATCCAGGTAAATTAGAAATCTTATCCCTTGTGCTCTCAAGAAAGCAACAACGGGTTTCATGAGCTTGGTGAAGCACCAAGGGGCTGACGATAGACCGAAGGGCAGAGAGGTAAAGTGATAAGTTCAATCCAACCATTGAAATTGAAGACATTTTCTGAAATCTGGATGAACAGGAGCCACCAAATATGCATCCTGCAGATCCAGATGGACCATCCAGTCGTTTTGGAGTAGGATATCTCTGAGGTGAAGAATGGTCTCCATTTTGAAGTGGTGATATACCACAAACCGATTGAAATGCTTGAGATTGATAACTGGTTGCATCTTTTTGTTCTTCTTTTGAACTATGACAATTGTGCTGGTAAAATCCAACAGATGCGGACGGGTGATTGAAACCACTTGTTTTTGTAGCAGGGAGTCTACTTCGAGAGAGATGAGATGGACCATTTCTGAGGAAAAATGGGGAGAAGGGAGGAGGTTTACTTGAACAGGGGTTGAATAAAGATCTATTTTGTAACCCTGAACAGTGTCTAGAACCCCCGAATCTGATGTAATTGTTAACCAATTTGAAAGAAAATGGCAAATACGACCCCCTGTTGGAAAGGAACCGACATGAGGGCTTACCTGTTCGATTGGAGATTCTTGAATTCCAGAAGGACCTGGAGCGGGAACCTCTGCCCCGTTGGGGGTAAAACTGCGGTCTGAATTCTTGATGAGAGGCGTTGTAGTACCCTCTGGAGCCTTGGTTGGTAAATCTGCAGCCGGGAAAGTGGCCCCTGCCTCTACCAGCCCTGGCAAAAACACACTGGTTAAACATTTTCCTCATGGACTGCTGGGCCTTGTCCAATGAAGTAAATGTGGCTACGTATTTACTCAAGTCCTTTATAAAGAATTCCCCAAACAGCTGTCCTTCCATTTGAACATGAGGTTGGACGGTTGCCAAATTGATTAATTTGGGGTCTAGTTTGATAAGGAGACCTTTCCTTTGTTTGTGGATGAGAGACAAGTTTGCGTTCCCCAGTAGACAAAAACAATGTTGAACCCACAATGACAATTCTTACGGGTCTAAAAAGGTGCCTTCCAACCTGGCCGATTCCACCAGGTCAAAGATCCGTGTAAGTGGACCAATGACGTCCAACAGCTTGTCCTGACAGGACGACCACGATTTGTCAACCCCTTTACGAGGGTCCTTGCCCAATTTGGTGAAAAAGGTCAGCAAAGGCTGATCAATAGCAGGAGTGATGGTAGACTTGTGAGGAAGAGCCGGTCGAGGGCATTCTGACTTTAATTTGGCTCTTGTTTGTTTGTCCAGAGGGGAAAATAATTTTTTAGCCACATGGTCTGCGGGAAACCATTCCGTTGAGTTGGGATGGAGAATATGTGTTGGGTCAAACATAGGGGAAACCCTCTGCATCAAAAAGAGTAGAAACAGCGGAAGAAACCTTAGGTTTCTTTAAAGGAGGAACAGATAATGAATCATTATCATCCTTGTCAGAAATATAACAGTCTGAGTCTGCATCAGGCATGTCTTCATCCGTATCAGAGATGTCAGAGGCAGAGACAGGTGGAGTAACATTATGCACTTTAAATTTACGTTTTAAAGTTGGTTTGGAAGAAGCCATATTGTTATACTCCTTGGCAGGAGCCTTATGAGGAACCGCGTCCTCTGTCATATGTAAGACAAGCTCACTATCCATTTGCGCCAAAACAGTTGTCTTGGGTGATAAGCGCTGACTGCATTCCTCCGCAGTTTGGGGCGAAGATCTGGACAAAAGATTTGAAAAAGAAATTTCCAAATTTTGGGAAAATTTTTGGATGGAAGATGACACTGCCTGATGTACAGAACTCCTAATAAATCTACAGAGCTCGTGTCTGATATCCTCCAAATCGCTAGGAACACCCTGTTCCATTTCAGAAATATCAGGTTCCATATCAGAAAATCAAAGAAAACAATGTTTTGAGCCCTTTTTGAGGAAACCCAGTCAACACTGGGTTAAAACTGAAGAGAAAAAGGACAGGAATCAAAAACTCCTCCCCTGGGAGGAGTTTCAGCCCCAGGCGACTCGCTCGCACAGTAGAACAATTATTGCTGGTCGAACTGAAAGGAGCCAAGCAGGCCAGTGCAGAAATACGCAAGGAACGGCAGGTAAACCGACAGGAACGCGGAGAGCGCTTTCTCAAGGGATTTCCCTCGCCTCAGGAGCAACCCGAATGAAAATAAAATAACCCAAGTGGAGCGTTTAAACAAACGCGTGCGGCAACTTGCCAACAACAAAACAGGCAAAGCGAGCAAAAAATATATAACAATAACACAGTATTAATCTTAAAAGACAAATAAATAAAGCCAATAACATGACAGAAACGTGAAAAGGTGAACTTATCTTGACTGCAGCAGCAAGAAAAGTGGGCTGCTTGCAGTCAAGTGACATCATAATGGTATAGGTGTACCCCCATTGGTGGATATGTTTTGTACTACGTTTCCAATCCCATTGGCTGTTTGTGTTAACCTCATGGGATTTGTAGTTTCTTCTTGACTGCTGCTATAGAATAAAGTGAGAAAAGAAACGCATAATACTCGCCTCCGGTCTTGTCATAAAATTAGACAATTGAGGGTCATAGGACCATTATGTCCTGAAACCCGTTCGTATTGTAGTTTTAATCATTCCCACCCACCCTACAAATAAGTGGACACCTCGGATTGCAGGCAGAATTTCTATCTTAAGTTTACACCCCTGGTTTAATTTTCTTATAATATCTTCCTGGAAGATGGTTGAGCCCACCCTGACCTTTAGAAGTCAGGGTGAACCTGATGATGAAGCATGCCACTATTAGAGTGGGTGAGGGTTACATATGAGAAAAAATAATGTCTTCCTTTCCCATATCTATGGGTGTGGTGTTCAGGTGTTGCAAGCAACCTTCCCCTTCTGTCTGAGTCTCTTATCCTTGAGGGATACTCTACTGGTAGTAATAGCATGATATATCTAGCCTGTCTTTTAAATAAAAAGAACATTTGTAAATACAATCAGTGCTTAATTTGTGCTTGTTGTTTCCGATGCTGAGCACCAGCACTTATTTCTGAGGGCCGGTGCTTAGTTTTGTGTCTCAAGCATTTACTGTGAGCAAAAGACACGTGGGAAAGACGGAGGAAGAGAAAAAAAAAGAAGAGTCAGAAAGGGGAAAATCAGGAAGCTGCAGGAGTGAGTTGAAGGGGCGGGAGTGGCTGTTAATGGATTGAAGAGGCCCGAGGTGACTTCAGGACTACTCTGCCTTAGTATTCCATGTTCACACATTTAGTTGCAGCAGCCGCGTGTTTAAGCGGGGGGCTTTGGGCACCAGCACCTTTTTATTTACAAATTAAGCACTGATTACAACAGCACCAGAGAACCAATGAAAATTGCAGCATTTCGCAACCTTGTCAGGGATATAAAGTAATACACTATACACTAAATCAGTGTCAGAGATACTTAATTAAACAAACCCACTAGGGCTCTGATTTCAAGTTGCTCAGAATAGAGGAGGTTAATAACCACACTCAATAAACACCATTACCCCGAGGTGTTTTATTTACTGATATGATAAATATTCTACATTTTCAACTTGAAAATAAGGTATTACCTAGAGAACCTGTATAGAACTCTCCGAATTCTACATGCTTTGTCTTTTTTCTAGGCCTTTTCGCTTGGTAAATTTTGGCAGCTTTGGTCTGTTGGAATATATTAGGGGAAAACTGCAAGAGTGTCATGCTTATTACTCAAGTCTTGATTCTGGTAACTGTGCAAACTCCTATTGACACTGTGATTGGAATTTAGTTCTGAGATTGTAAACAGGGCCTACGTTTTCTAAAACCTTTTTAAATGCACCCACACTGTTCATTATATTGCATACTTTTTTATTTTTATTTTTCTGAGCAGCTCCTCTGATTTGTTTCTGGTGATGTATTCTCTGAACCAACATTTTATTCAACTAAAGCACTGACTTGTTCCATATACACCTATGTTTCCTTTGCCAATGATCCACTATTTTCCCAATGGCAAGTATTTGTTATAGTATTTTCTCACTAATTTTTCAAAGATATTGGGTGATTTGTACTTAATTTCCTGATTTTTCATAACATTTCAAATGATTGGTATTTCAAGTGTCCATTTGGGTGGTCTGGTCTAGAGACCGTTTTAACTGTTCCAAAAGCTTTTATTGTTGAAAAAAAAGAATTAAATTATATACATACATATGCCCTGAGTGCAACTGGGCTCGAAAATGCCTACCACCAAGTGTTTGTGCCAATGGTCGGAATTACAAGATCAAAAATTGTGGGGCCTTATAGCACTGAATAATTATTTGGTGTGATAAAGCCTGCTTTCTCTGATGAATTTCATCAGTTCAAACCTACCGTACTTTAACTGGAATAAAAACCCCAGTAATCACTAAAATACAAAATTTGCAGTGGTACACACCAAGATCTGTTAGTATCCCCCTCTAATGGCAAAAATAATTGAATGGGTACTGTATACCTCAGGTGATAAATGCTGAACCATGTGTGTCAGATATTATTGGGTGTACTAAAAATCAACTTCAAGGCACTCCAAGCCCATAGACTGGCTTTTGGTCAGGTTGCATTGCCTTGTAACATATGCACATCTTTTTGAAAAGTAGTGCCCTCAATAGCTGGGTAAGGTAAGCCTTTATTTTTATTTTACTTGTTTTGGTTTCAACTTTTCTTCTAAAAAAGAAAACTGAAGCTCCAAGCTGAAATTTTTATGTTTAAAATTGTAATCTGGATTAAAAAAAATATATATGTACAAACGCAGGTTTGCCAATCCTGGCTGATTTAGCTTGCCAATGCGTATTTTAGCTGTAGTTGTGATGCTTTATTGCTAAAAAATCTTGTTCTGCTGGGCCAGGTTCTCAGTGTTTACACTTCTCACAACGTCGCGCGTGACTTGGCGCCTGGTCTGTCCACAGTCGTTTCCCAGTGCATGTGCTGTTTGGGTGCGCAGGCTCCAGATCCCCGTGGTGGGATCCAGGCCTGCTTTCTGCTGCCTCCTCCGGGCGAGCAGCGCCGGAGTCCGGCCTCCTTCCGTCTGTGACACTGCTGGGCCGCTGCCTCCCCTTCCCGGCTCCGCCCGCCCAGGGGACCCGCCAGCAACAGCATCGCCGCCGCTTCCCCAGCACCGAGCATGGCCGAGGCCGGGGAGGACACTGGAGCCCGGGCCCTGCTGGCTCTGCGCTCGGCCCCCTGCAGCCCGCTGCGCAGCTCGGGCGGCGGCGGGGTGTGCGAGGGCCCGGCCCTGGCCCGCCTGGAGGGTCGCGGCCTGGACTTTCTCATGCGGCAGCCGGCCGTCACCATAGGCCGCAACTCCTCGCAGGGCTCGGTGGACGTCAACATGGGCCACTCGAGCTTCATCTCCCGCCGCCACCTGCAGCTCTTCTTCCAGGAGCCGCACTTCTACCTGCGCTGCCTCGGCAAGAACGGCGTCTTCGTGGACGGCGCCTTCCAGAGGCGAGGGGCGCCCGCCCTGCAGCTGCCCCGGCAGTGAGTGCACGAGGGAGCGGTGGAGGTGGCCTGGGCGCGGGGTGCTGGTGTCCTGACATGCGTAAATGTGAAAGTAGAGGACCTGGCAATCATGACTTTGTGATATCCAGAACCCGTCAGTCGTGATTTGTGAGTGCAGTGGCCCTGGCAGTCTTGACTTGAGGGTGCAGGGGCCCTAGCTGTCTTGACGTGAGGGTACAGGGGCCCTGGCTGTGTTGACTTGAGGGTGAAGGGGCCCTGGCCGTCTTGTGGGTGCAAGGGACCTGGCAGTCTGACCGTGAGTGCAGGGGCCCTAGCTATTTTGACGTGAGGGGCTCTGGCTGTCTTGACTTGAGGGTGAAGAGGCCCTGCCTGTCTTGTAGGAGCAGGAGACCTGGCAGTCTGACCTGTGGGTGCGGGGGATTTGGTAATCTAGATTGTGTATGCCGGGGATCTGTCAATCATAACATGTAGGTGCTGGGGCTGATGAAGTAGTCGTAAGTTCCATGACTGGGGTGTACTAGTGGAGAGGGGAATCCAACAATGAGGGAAAGGGGTGTTTCATGGACTGATCCTTAGATGGAGAGTTTTAGTTGTGATTGTTTTTTGTAATTGTATGTCTGGCAGTGCATGTTAGGGGAGGGTGACTGACAATGAATTACAAGGAGGGAGAGGTGAAGGAGGGTCTTGAGAGTGGCGCTGAATGGGCTTTGATAGTAAAATATTGTAGATAAGGTCAGAGTGCGAGAAGCTGCTGCAGGAGGAAACCAGATCTGAGTGATACACAGCAATCTGTAACTTAAGGACCTAGTGTTAGGGAAAAATCAATGCACTTTGAAGCCATATTCACAGGATGTCGAGGTTACATCACTTTTCCAGCCCTGGGCTTAGGTCACAAATCTACATTCTGGGAGGTCTCTGGTGCATTAGTGAAGGTTTCTTTTGGGGTCGACTAACACTCATTTATAAAGGCAAGGTGAGTTGTGAAAATTTGTCACTACTCGTACAGTATTGCTGAATGGATAGCACATTAAAAACCCTCCCAGAAGAGGGTAAATAAATGTAGTCAGATAAAATATAAGGTCACAAATGTGCCTGTAACCCTGCTGAAATATAGCATGTGTAAAAGTGTTTGTTGGATTAAGCTTGGAAGGTACTTGTACTGTTAATAGAATTGTGCTCAATTAATTGTCTGACCCATTCTTATCACTTTCCTGCAAGAAAATTGAACGTTATTGTTGCATTGCCGATCTTAAGCACCAAATCCTTACGATGACTATCGTGGAAACCAATATCTAGAGATCCTGCTTCTCTTTTACCCTTATACGTGCGTGAGAGTAAATGACTGAAGAGATACATGTATATGCCGCGTTTCTGTGTCCAAAAATGACTAACCTACTCGTATGCATGTATTACTTTGGAGAGCTTGTGAGAGATAAATATTCCAAAGCAACTATTTAATATTACAGTCATAGTAATGCTATTTCTACCGCCCTTTTAGTACCATAGAGATGAACCAATGTAATTACCACAGAGTCGCAGTATCTATCAACTAACCACATAACTCCCAGGATCCCTAAGTCGGTAACAGATGATAAAGCGACAGTAAAGACGTGTGCAATGATGAAAAAAGCAGACAGCCGCAGTCCGTTAATGTTCTGTGGCCTTCTAAGGGGCAAGAGAGAGACGCCATAAACACCAGGGGCCTTTTAGCCTCCTATCTATCCAGAGCCTATCTCTGACGTACACCTGAAAAGCCCCTCTGGTCCCGGCAGCACCCACAATCCTAAAAATGTCGTTAACTGTAGGGGCTAGAAGCGTGGATGATGCTGAATCTATGGCTTAGTTTCTTCATTGGCCATTATTAATGGGGAAAGTGGAATCACTTCACCCACGCTGCTCTTAAATGAGAGTATATCCTCTAGATCTTATTAAAGACAGTACATCAAAGCGATTTCATTTTACTTTAACATTCATTCTGCATAATACCTTTTTCAGACTGAAAATATTTTTCATGATCTTAAAGAAAACAGTCAAGCACGCCATCACACATTTCATTTTTTTATTTTTTATTTCCTATCAAAGTTCTTGGATATACTGTAGAGTAGTTGGTTCTCTCTTCTTAGTTGCTGAGTGGTAGAATTAGCCTGTAGTTTTAAGTGTACCCTTAAAAGTTAGAATTCACTTTACTTGCCTTTTTATTAAATAAATGTAATCTCGATTGGAAGTATTTTGTGTTGGTCCTGTATTCCTCTAACATGTATGATGGCAACAAGGTAACCCTTATTGGGAACCTGTAAGGATGAAACAACTGGCATTCTACAAGTTTATTCTTGTGCAGTCTTGCCATCGCAAGTGGTAAACCCATCAGTTCGTTATGTTGGGCTCTAGAAAAATAGTAAAAGTAACTTATTAAATAAGATAGCTGCGTCTTTGGGATCGTGCATCAGAAAATGTGAAATTAAGATTACTCATTGAACATAAAAAACAACTGTCTTTTTGCTCAAAGAATTATTGCTTGAACCTGGACCAGTTCGGACATGCTAGGAGGCATATTTACTGAATACACCTCCTCACTCCACGCTTCCATGGGCATACATGCTCTCAGAAAACTCGCCAATGTAAACAATTATTTCTCAGGTTAGGCTGCTTTCACCTTTCTGATTTTTACTTGTGATTACTGTCCTCCGTAAATCTGTTCCTTTCAAGATTCATGTTTTATGCAGAGATATTTTTCTGTTTGTTATGGGTGTGTACTTTGCCAATTTTAGGCACCCATGTTACCCGGTGCATATATACTTTGCTTCGGATGTTTGCATTTCGTCTTAACTTCCTGTTCTTGCAGTTGTCCTTGCGTGCACGCGTTTGTGCTGCATTGTAGAGTAAAATGAAGGTGTTAAAACAACAAACGGAAGCTATGAAGTAACTTTCTTTGTGTGGTTTGTTAAGTTTCTTGTACACAGGTGTTTTCAAGTAGACCAGAGGCTGAAACCTATACCTGGAAGTAACATGATTCAGAGCTTCCTAGCTACCAAGTGGGAAAATCAGGCTTATGATATTTGAACAGAATTCACCCATCTCACTTTCAGAAAGCACTCAAGGCATTAATTTTCCTTCGTGGTTAATACCCTTTCCCCTCATAATACTCACCACTTAACAACCGAAATAGCAAAATGGCATTCTGACTCATGATGTTTTTATGAGTTCCATGTAAGATCCATATATTTGTGTATCTGATTGTTCCAAATGCTCTGTCCAGTTGTATGTAATGTGAGTATATACTGTGTTGTCTGATGAGAGCTATCTACCACGTTTATACAACTTCCAAGCAGTCGGCCACTGACTTCGATTAATTGAAGAATCAGTCAGATATCCTGTACTCATTCATGCACTGCACCTTCATATATCCATCGTTCGTCGACATGAGTCTGCCGGGCACGGTGTGCAGATCAGTCCTTACATGGGTTCAATAAGAAAGTGCACTTTCTTTGTTTTCACCCCTCCACCGGTTCTCTGGATGTGTTTTTCTCCTGTTCTTATTAAATAGGAGTGATCTTAAAATCCTGCAAAGCATATGTATAGTAGACACACGAATGTGGAATTTAAAGGACGCTGAGGTAAAAGACCCAATTCAAAAGCAGCGGCGTATCTTCCATTGGTGCAGCAGGTGCAGTGGCACTGGCCATGGTTATTGCTGTATGGACACTGGCTACTCCACTGTTTGGAAGAGATTGTGCAATGGTTTGAGCGCGATTATAAAGCTGGCCTGAATGCTCAGAGATGTTATTTCCTGTTTAGTTTTGACCACGATGGAGCGAAAAAGGGTCATTTGTTTAGGCTTGTTTATAGTTTGACCTCCTTCTTATTCATGTACCGACATGGGCATGCCAGACTTTCCAAGGACATAACCTAGTTAGTAATCGGAGGCAATTAATCATCGGCAGTGAGAGATATGATTTCAGCTGCACTCTTTTCTTTAATCTTGTATCCCATCTTAATTGTGCACCTGGTTGTCATTAAAATAAGCTTTTTAGGTCTGGCGTTGTTTGCATTGGACGAATCTTTTCTTATACGTCAGCGACTTTTATATCATATATTACAAAATGGTTAGTGCTTTCCATTCAAACTCCTGGGCACTTCCCACCGGTTTTTGATGTCTAACGAGAACCCGAGTTTTGAGTATTTTTATTTCCCTACTTTTTGCTGGCTGAAATCAGAAACGGGATAGAGAAGTCTTACCGTGCGCTTGCATACGTTATGTCTGGGTTCTTATACAGCGCTAGAATGCTGCCTTTCAGCCATATTATAGTGTAACCTTCAAACCACGACCAATGAAAATAGCAACTCTTGGAAACATTGGAAAGGTTCGCTAAAGTAAACAATGCACGCACGTTTGCGAAAGCTCTGTTTAATGTGCATAAAACATACATACTTTACAGACATATTAGTAAAGACTGCTTTTGAAAACGTGTGCTAAGGGGAGTGTCAAAGGAGTTGCCAAGAACAAACAGCGCGGCCACAAACCTGTAGGGCTGGGAATTGACAGACTTTGAGACACTCTTTCTGTACGTATTTGAATGTCTTACACAAAAATGTACGTGTCCTAAGTAGTGCAGAAAGGGTGCTTGGAAAGAAAGTTATTAAAAATGTGTGTTTCTTTAGAATTGATAGCTCAAGTTGCATGTTCAAATTGTGTTGCTTCTACAATGTTTACATTGTGCACGTTTGGTTCCGAAAATAGGAATAAGTAACAATTCTTCGTGAATTCTGTAGTGTTGTGGGTGTTTGTGGATGACTTTTGTGAAAGCTGAAGCAAACTTTTAAGGTAGAACTATGAAAATTAAACTGCCATGTTTACACTTGCCTGTTATTAACATCCAGCTATCAATGTGTACTTTGGCTCAGACATGTGAACGACTGTGTGGAGGGTGAGTTCTTTTATAAACTTAATTTTTGAATAAACATATCAGGCAACTTAACAAGTGTGTCAGGGATTAGATGGGATGGGGTCTATGTCACTGGAGTTAACATCTATGGGTATTCGGACAGTGCTTAAACTAAAGGTTGAGGTGTTTTGTTCAGAAGCTCATTGGGGAAATGCAGATGTTGGGGTGATCGCACACTTGCTGTGTGTGTGTCTGTGTGTATATATATATATATATATATATATATATATATATATATAATGTTATTTTCTCATACTAGTCACTGGGCAGACCCCAACCTTTTTAGGCACAAAAAGGAGACGTGCTGATTAGGAAAATGGCTCCTCCCGTAATGCATCTGGAAAGGACATCAAAATGCTTTTTCCAAATCTAGAGGGGGAGTTGATTCCAGAGTTTAAGTCCAGTTAGAGAGAATCTTTTTTAACCCTTTGATTTACTTGTAGTTTGGAACTATTATAGGCAGAAGGGTGGCTGAATGCCTAGTTCTACGGGACAGGAAACTTTGGTGATCTTCTGTCTTGGACACCTGATACTAAGGAGCCATTCAGTTAAAACATCTATAGAGCACCTACTGTATAATGAAGCATATCATAACTTTTACAGGCAGCCATTAGAAGTCGTCTCACATAGTAGACTTGATACCTGTACCAAGTATGAGGCAATCACATATTTTTAAGCAGTAAAGAAAATTGACTCGTACGTTCTTGTCTTTCACTTAAATAACACATAAATCGTCTACACTCCTCAGAGCATTTCAAATTGAGTCGAAAGATGTGCATAACTGCCTTGCTATTAAACAAAGAGTTAACCCCACATGTACACTGGTTTCCATCACTTAAGCAAGCTGCATCAGTGTTTCTTTATCTCCACAGATAGCACAATTTTAAGTCTAATGATGCTGTGATACAGTTTGGCTTGAAGTGCTCTTGAATGGCTCCGCTGTTATTTAGTGAGAATTGTTGCAGGAGAATGTCAAAGAAAGATGCCCGTCCTGGGCCTTTTAATTTAAATGCCATTTTTAAGAATTAGCAATCTGGCATGGCTCAAATGTACACGGATTGCTTTCATAGAATTCATGAATAGGCTCAACCATTCCCTGATGAATGCGCCTTCGTGTTCTGTCAGTGGATCGAGCGGCAAGTGAATGGCCCGTTTCTGAAGTTCTTGTATGGCAGGTGAGTATTGCACACAACGTCTCTGTGGACCCGTTGATCGTCCGCGAGATGATGTGGTGTATTTAGAGATGAGCAACGACCAAGTTGTACTAGTCTTGATAAGCACTTATGTTTCTTTGGGACTGGTTGTTTCAGCTGGCATCCATGTGTTTTGTTTTGGTTTATTACATAATTATGCCAAGGTCCTGTACATACCTATGTCAGGTGGCAAAGGGGGACATGGGAAAATGCAAATAAAAGTAGGACAATTAATGCTTGCCGGTTTGATAAGCAGGTGGAACTATCTCAAGGGAATGTTTGTCAAGGAAGCAGTCTATCCCTGGAAGTGCAATTACGCAACCGGTCGGGGAGGAGTTCAGATACGACAAGCAAGGATTCTGGTATTGGGTCCCATAAATGAGTGCTGGAAGCGTAGAAGGCCAACTGCAAGGAGGAGAGGAGTGCACAGGGTAAAATGTGTTGTACAAGAGTGGAAAGATGATGAGATGGACTAAGCATACCTTTAAGAAACATACATAACGAGAGGGATATAAGGGGCTGGTATTTTCGGATGTTCGTGTTTTTCTTTTCTATCAATTTAATTGTTATATGTAGGCCACATGGGCTATGTCGAATATTGCAATCTCGAAGTAAATAAAATGTGTTATTAAAAAAGAAGGGAACATACATAGCAAGATTATAGTCAGAAAGTGATCGGAAGTGAGCAAAGATACATTAAGTGGTTTTATAAAGATGGAATTTGGAGAAGGAGTCTGAAGAGTTAGCGCTCAGTGTTCTACCACTGAGATCTGCACGTTATGTATAATTAATACTTAAAATAACACTTGAAGAATGCACATGGGCATATGTAAAACGAACTAAACATTGAGGCACTCAGAATGAGTATGAGGCCAATAATTAAGGGAAAGATGGGGTGTGATAACTAATACCTACAGTCGTCTTTGTTACAGCTACGAAGGCCCCTACAGTGATTGTTGAGGGAAATGGTCCGTCCGGTAGAGAACATTACGCTTGCAACTCCAAAACAATGGAAACAGTAAACTGTTAACTCCCTTTGCTTCTCAGTCACAACAGTCAACTTTTTTGATTGTTTGCATCCAGATTTCCACACCAAGTGTCTGTTTCAGAAGTGAGACCCATAACAAACGTCAGTGTTCAAGAACATGGTGCACCTGTTTTCCGGAACTGTTTTTAGGTATCAGTTGTGTACACGAGCAGCACTTCTGTGTGTGTGAAGGTTTCTGTGGCCCGTTCCCCAGCTGGTGTAGCTTTGCACTGCAGCTGAGTCCTGGACATTTTGACTGCTGTTAAGCCAGTTACAATTTAATAGTTAAGTAATAGACCACCTAGACTGGTGGATGTCTGTGTTATGGTAATTGTATGCTGTGGTGCCTTATTGAAGATCTGTTGGTCACTGACAAACGGTGCAAATTCGAGGGCACTATTGGCCAAGAAAGAAATTATTAAGAAAAGGAGCGTAATAGAAGTAAGTTCGTACTAGTGAAGCAGTTGTATAGGGACGTGAGGGCTAAAAGCTATCTACATATCATTGATGACAGGGGGAGTAATGTCTTCTTAATTGATGGTCATGAAATGTGTGTATTCGCACATAGATAAACCTGATGCTTCGAGAAACTGATAGTCTCAAAAAATTGTGACACATGAAGATGGTTCCTTTTCCTTTTGTCCTTAAGTGAGTGTTGCAATGAAATACATGGTTCCTTTATTACACAAAACATTTTTGAAACATAAAACATATGGTTTATGAATGTATATTATATGAACATGACTGATGGTGTTATGAACCTTTTTACAGCAACCTACTTGGGTCACTGAAGATGAGGCAATTCCGTTCTGAATGGATAGCAGATGTTCCGATGCTTCTATTAGGAATGTAGTGATTAGAGAGAGAGCAGCAACCCCAGGGATGTGGGAAAGCGGAATCTTGCAAGCAGAGTCCAAAGTTTTTTCTATAGTTTGAATTCTCAGTATCGGAGACAAAGGGCTATATGGGCTTAACCTAGTAAACACAAACGGACTGTGATGTGGGTGGGGCTGTACGATTTTGAGCAGTTTTGACAAACCCTTTAGCATTTTTTCATTGTGGTTCTCAAACTTTCATGTATGGTAGGATTGATCAAAGTGGATATTCTTTTGTCAAGGAAGGTAGCTGGACTTCGACTAATTGTTAAATCTTTGATACCTTCTGCTGTTTGCTGAAAAGATGTACCATCTGCGGTGTGAAGAGCATGGATTCAGTTAAGGAGCCTGATTGAAAACGAATAACCAAATATTTGTCTTTGTACCTGCTGATTATAGTTTTCTGATAGAATGTATATGTTCTTGTACTTTTGAACTCCATGCATTACATAATAGGGTGACTTTTGTGCTGATAAAGGTTTGAGCCCTTGTAGTTTTGTTTACCTGTTCACAAGGTTTGGGATTTGATGATGTTGCCTTAATGTTCTATTGGGCAACCATAATTATTACCCATATTCATGATTTCCAGGTTAATAATCGATTCTGCTCAAAGATGTGTGTTTGTGAAATCTTTTGGGCACCCCTCCCCCGTACTCTTTACAAATTATTCTCATTATCGTCTCGTTTTGGGTTGTGCTGCTGTTTATACTACAAGTGCATACCTTCATTTAGCAGGTTTTTTTTTTCGAGACAATGTTGGCATGGTTCGTGGCCATAAGCATGTTTGTAACTTTAAAAGCAACCCAGAATCAAACTAGTTGTTTAGAAGTAAGGCCACGTGGATCACCCCATGAACAAGAAATACTCATCAAGGGGGCTGCACTCACTTGCTTCTCAACTTCTTAGTTCGCCACTGACTTTAACTTGGGTCAAGCGTCATGATTGCTCGCATCTGACAACCTCCAAGCAACCTCACCATACTAGCCATGCACCTCGCCTGGCCTCTGACTCCTGGGAAGATAAGGACAGGTACAGTACGGCTGTAGGACAAAAAGATAAAGATGGATGGCGGGCAGAAAGCCGTCCCTGTGCTCAGAGCTTCAAGACTGAATCATCCAAAAACTACAACCTCCTTTCTCCTTTTCTCAGGGAAATTATGAATTATAGCCAGCTTCAGGGTGACAAGTAAATGGAAAGCCGGGGATGTGGGTGAGTGCAGTGATGGCCCAATGGCATGAGGAGCGGTAGGTGTTTGGTAACGCACAAGTATGTCCAAGATCTAACAATTACAAGCGGTCGAAATTCAGCAGTAACAACGCCAACATTGGCGTTACCAAAACTGCAGGGAGCAGAGAGAGAAACGCCACTCGGGTGAATCAAGAACGTGTACGCAATGGGAGAGGCATGAACACTTGAAGCAGAACCAGGACCTTTGTTTGTTGCACTACCCAACAGTCTGAAGCAGACGGAGTGCGTTACCTTTGCCGGTGCTTTGATAAATGACTTCCTCAGACTTCAGTCCTTGTAATATGCCATGCTATACCCGCACTTTTATTAAAGAAGTCCATTAAAATCCTTCAAATGTCTTCTCTGCATCCACAACTGTGGCACACTAAGATTCATTTAATTTCTCTTCCTGGGATATTATGGTAGTATAAAGTCTAGTTTTGGTAGGTACCTGTATAACTTTAAACAATATTTTTCTGGCTTTTTCAGGGGGTAAAACCGCTTAATTGTAGTGCTAAAGACTTAGCAAACATTTTACCGTTTAGTATTGAATGGTGAAATTAGGCAGTGTTTTTTTGGGAGAGTAGTTAGATTGCCAGTTGTTTGGATTGGATATCATGGCTTTAAAGAAGTTTCCTTTGTGGTTACTGAATTTCTTAAGTACTTTGCATAGTTTTAGTGAGGGGGTTTTGCATAGGTCCGGTGAATCTTAAAAAGGTCTTAGTCTTTCCATGGCCTTCGTATGATCACTTTACCAAATCTCTCTAAAAATCCGGACGTATAGAAGACTACCTTTTTGTCTCGAATTGTCTTCCTCTCAGTGTTGCATTTCATCGCAGCAAGTTTTAGCCCTCCTGAATGACTTTCTAGAAGTTGCAATAATTCTCCTTACGGCCACCATGCTGTTTGGCGCTTAGCAGTGTTAACTCAAAGACGGTGTAGAATCTTGTGTTAAACTGATTTGAGTTTTTCTAAGATGATTATGGTGCTCTTCTACTGTGTTCTGTTTGTTTCAGTTTCTGGTTTCTTTCAAATATATTTTTCAACTTTTTTCTAGCTCCCCTTTAGTCACAAGTGAAATTAGTAGTTTCCGTTCCGTGACTTGTTTTGTAGGTATCCTTGTTATTTACATTATTGACATTTAGACTAAAGAACACTCGGAGTAAAAGCTTTTCTCTAGGTCCTTGAAATTCTGCTGTCATGTGGATTTTGTATTCAGGCATCAACCTGAGGAACGTCTATTCTAATCTATTTCTAAAGGGAAGGCAACTGGCCATATGCGCACACAATCTAAATTCTTCATCGGGTGATTCCTAGGTAGATGTTAATCGCAAACACTTTGGTAGGTGTTAATCATAAACACTGTTAATCATCCTCTCATACCAAGTATTTCTGTTTGAAACGGTTCCACTCACGGGGGAATGCTAACTAGAACACACGATAAATTCATAAAATCCCAGTGTTTTTGTTTTTGGTGTCAATGCCTTGCTTTATGTTTGCACCAGATACTTCCCCATTGGTGCCTATGACTTGGCGGTGGTTCGCCACACTTCAGGGTTCACCTACCTCATATTTGGGCTATGTTCCTTTCTCCTCTCCTGGAATGAGAACTATAGCCTGTGTCCTGTACTGAACAAAATATCACCACCTCTTTACCTGTCTTGGTAGAGGTCACCCTTTCTTGTCTAGATGAGAAATGGCCATTATCTAACGTGAATGCTGTTATCAAACCAAACTGCAAGGAACTAAAATGTGCAAACAAAGTGCTTCGTTGCTCTGACTGGACACCTGGGCACTTCAGTACGTTACATTGTAGGTCTTCCTTGGTTTGAAGCATGTTGGATTGTAGCATGGCCTGTTTGAAAACATATTTTGATGTGGTGCATGGTGACCTTATCTTGTAGTTTTCGCTGTTTGTAAATCACTGCACTGTTTGTGAAGAGGCATACAGTGTGGGCGTGTCCAGCCTTGTATTTCTTTTGATAATTTAGTTCTAAGGTGACGCGTACAGGGTAACCATCAGTTTCCCTTAGAGGTTGACACGAATCTTTGGACTCCGATAGGAGTGTGATAACACCCTAACAATTAACATTAACCATATTAAACCAATAAACAACACTTTCAATTTGATGTCAGTAATTTATACGCACCATGACCCATGTGGCCATGAATCACAACACCAGTTTCAGTTCAAAAATGTATTGCCCTTTAGTTTAGGGATGCTAAAATCAAACAAAGAACCAATGACAAAAGTACAGGACCAATACCGGCTGACCAAATTTTCGAAAGAACCTTAACCGTGACAAATTATTTATCATTAAACATTCAACAACCACCATGCAGAATAATAATAATAGCAGATAAATGATAGACACAGAATACATTTAGGGCCAGATGTATGAAGAAACCACTTCGCGATTCTCTAATAGCGATTTTTAAAAAATCGCTATTTCTGATTCGCAAAAAGGTTTGTATCAAATTTGCGATTCGGTAATAGCGATTTCTTAAAAATCGCAAATGCTATTACTGAATCGCAGATAGCGATTCTGAGCCCATTCACACCTGTGGGCCTGTAGGCCCATATTTGCGAATTTTTTGCATTTCCTAAATTGAAATGCAAAACCCCAGGGTGCTGGGGGCCTAACGCCCCCTCCACTGCACCCCAAAAAATGTTTCAGGACATGTAAGGCGCACACATGCCAAATGTATTTTTTAAATTTACACCTGGTTACCACCAAGTTTTACTTGGTGGTAATTGCGATTCCTTAATGCCCAATTCGCTTTAAGGAAAAGCTTGATACACGTGCTTTAGAAATTGCAAATAAGGATTCCTTTTTTGCGATCTCTTATTCAGAGAATCGCAATTTGCGATTCTCCAAACGGGCTCGCAATTTTAAGGAATTGCTATCTAAGCGATTCCTTAAAATTGCATAGCGAATGCCTTTTATACATAATGAAAGGCATTTTTGCATTCGCACCGTTTGCGAATGCAAAAACGCTTGATACATCTGGCCATTAGTTATCGCAGATGAATTGTTCATAATCAAATTATGTGAAACAGTCGAATTTAGAATTTGACATCCTTAACTATTGCTCTGATTCGATGTTCATGTTTGGGCTTCATGCAAGAAGAGAAGACAAAAATTAATTTGGAAAACATCTGACTATGGCGCTAACCAAAATAGCGGTTGGATTTTCTAGAGAGAGAAAACATGAAACCCTGCAAGAAAGACAAATACACATTTGATTATACCTCTCCTAAATGGATCATCAAGCAGTGATGTCTTCATCAGTGGAGCGTCTTCTGGTTTTCTTCATTGAGCAATGGCATAATAGGGAACAGTTAAGTAATGTTCGTCCTGATTGCATCTGAACGGACAGGTTCATAGGCAAAGAGCTAAGAAACAAGAACACATCATTTCACTAGCTGAGAAAAAAAAAATCTGCACTTCGTCACCTCAGTTTTGCTGTATTAAATTCCTAGGAAGCATCAAAATAAGCTTCTAGTGGCCAGTCTATGGGGTGGGTTTATGTCAAAACCAATTGAATTTATTCCACGTTTCAGAAGTATCTTTTCTTAATTATCTGCGTTCACGATTGGCTCATCATCTTTCACTGCAGTCACCAGTTTCCACAGTAAAATACAATTGTTGCAGGATGTACATGAGCACTGAAGACTATTATTGCTAGGTACTCATTAGCTCATCCCAGAAAGACAAACAAATGCTACAACATAAGAACATAACTTTTCCACATTGTACAAGCTACACAGGATCTTGAAAATCTATTTCACTAAACATTTGAAGTATTATGTGAGTTCAGCATTATGTGAATAATGAACATTAAGTTTCTAGAAATTGCTGAGGTAGAAAACATTGCACAAGCTTCTAAAACATAGAATTTGCTTTAGGCCTCTTTATGTAGGCCCACATCTGATATACCATGTAACTCACATTTTAAATAGTCACTTAATTCATTTACATTAGTATTCATATTAATATATTATAAAACATTTCTACATTATTCATTATAAAACATTGTTTATGGTGGTTGCCATCTTTGTCACTCTACACTTTGCACATTTTAACCGCACATTAATTTCACAACAGAATTTTAATACACACTTTATTCTTTTAATTAGTAGTTTAATACTTCAACATTTTATCAATTAACCTGCTCTCTGACAACAGTAAGTGGCTTGAATTTGTTTAGCATCAAATACAGTTACATTTTTGGTGCGTTGATGATCGGTGACAGCCTGCTAAGACTTTAAAGAACATGCTGCCTTTGTACACATTGGTTCCCCAACATGAACTTTCATGGTAATTGGGTAGAAAGTCAAAGTTACATTGTTTTCAGTTTAGAAGCAGATCTTTTTAATTCAATGCAAACTGCTGGAGTATTGGTTGTGCCTTTTGTTGTTGTATGTGGAAGTCAGAAAGAGTGCATATTTGTTCTCAGTTACACTAGATGATGCTCTTAGACCACTTTGCAGATCCAGTGACTGCTGCTAGAGGGTAAAAAGTCACTAATTGGCTTGCACGCCCTTGCATGCGTCACCTTTGTTAATGGTCCGATATAGTTGCAATTTTATTTCATGTGACTGATGCAATTTAGAGCAGTACCTCGAGTTTTGTATGCACTGCTATAAAGGAGAAAGTGGCATAACTTGAGCCTAAAAAGTAAGTCTGCTGTTGTTGTCCTAGAGACCTCAGTAAATTTGCATCTTGGTCAGCCCGTCCAGATGTCATGGCTAAAACTATTGATGTCTTAAGGTGGCCGGACTGTAGTTTCATGGAGTAATAGAAACAAGCAACCTAGACCTCTCCTTCCGTCCAACATCAGGAACATTTGCAGCAGACTTTGAGTGTCTAAATTCTAGCACAATTTAATCATGATATTCGACTTAGGATCGCCGAAATTTGACTTGGAAGGCATATTTCCAGGTAATACATATGAAGTCCATGTGTATTGTGTCATGCAAACGTAGCAAAGAGCAGCGAAGTAATACAGATTTCCACTGGGCCTTGTCTGGATACTGGTGTCAGTGGAGAGAGAGGCTAAGTAAGAATGTTGAGGTGAGTCTTCAGATATTTCCTAATTTGGAGGAGAGTTGGACCATTCTGATGGTTACTGGCCTAAAGGGAGTATTACCACATTTGAACACTCAAAAACGTCTCTCACCCCACATGGACAGTTAATACCTCTGTATAGCCCTTGATGTCACCTCAACATTTTTATTTTTATTTTTTATTGTAGAGTGCGCAACTTGCCCGGGTGGGTTTTCTGGTGCTTTCAGAGAAGGGGAAACTGTCCTAACTGGGGCCTGAAAAACACACATTATGCTTGGGTACTTGCAGGGGACCATACCTCCTCGGGTATTTCACATCTAATATTGTAACTCTCATCTGGCACTACATGACGAAGACCAGCATTCGTGGGCGTTCATAGCATTTACTTTTTGTCTCTAGCACGGTTGGTCTGAATATGAGCAGGCTCTGTTGGACCTCCAAACATGAGCCGCCAGTTCAGTTAGTCTGTATCAGTGGAGTGTGTCCTTTCCCTTTGCTCCCTTAAGTCTGACCTTGGTGATGCATGTTTATTATTGTTTTTTACAAGCATCATCGCTGCATGGAGAGCAGCCTCCTTGCAGTCAGTGAAGATCTCCACTTTGTCCACTGTTAGGATGGTCAGCTAGACCGAGTAAAGCATTACATAACTTTCGGTCTTGTAGCAGCTTTTCAACAGCTAGAAATAGTTAGCCAGCCTCTTACACTGCTGCTGAGAGTTCCGGCAAGATGATTATCAGCATGACTTGTTAAGAAAGTTCCTTTCTCTCCAGCTGGTTAATCTACTGCATCACTGCCCCAAGGAATAGTGTACTCTTTTGACTATAAAAGACACTGGGACATTTTCTTCACCCAGGAGTGTGGACAGCAGGGATTCCAAGAATATTTCAGGTTTCCCCATGGTCTCCGGCTCAGCCGCCACACTGTTCTTCAGATGTATTACGCTGCCTATAATTCCTTGTGGTTTTTTTTTTAATGCTGTATCATCGTCCAACACTTTGTTCATCTGGAGCATCTTTCGGAGTATTTAAACACTACCCCAGAACAGAGACCTGCTTTCTGCAATGTCTTTATTTATTGCAAATTTATCAAGAGGTCCCCTAATGATCCATCTTCACCGAGTGCTTGTTTGTTCTTGTATCACTTAAAGTGAGCCTACTACTCATTTATAATCGAATAGCCCTTGTTTCATCTTGACGGGACAGCTATTTAGAGAGCTTGCCTTCCTTGTCCACCTACCTGCATCTGTCCCCCCCCCCCTTTTTTTTTTAAAAGACCTTTTCCTTTAAACCAAATTAACTCACCACATAGTTTTGTTACAGAATCTGATGCCAGCTTTACAAATTTCGGAATACCATGCATCAGTTCCTACTGCCTTATCCCACCCTCAACCTTAAGGCATCGGGACACCCGCTTGGAAACAGGGCCTTGTTTCATGTTCACTCGTAGGGAGGGGGAAACACATAAGGCTCCTCAATAGTCATTCCATATTACTCCCATTTTTTCAGACGTCCTCTATTTTTATAAACTACTTTCTCGGCTATCATGCACAAGTCTATGTTGTTCTTCCAGTGTCTCAGGCATGGCGCCATCTCCACCCTATCCTATTTTGATAAGCAACTTTATTAGTTTTGCTCTTGAACATAAGGACAAAACAAATTCAAGACTAAAACTGAAAAGGTCACATCCGCACCTCATAGGCGCCGCATTGTACAATTCCAACATGGTTAACATAAGCATATATTCAAGACTAAAACTGAAAAGGGGGAAACCTACCAAACCTGTGCATTTTTGAAAACTAGAGACCTAGGGGAATCCAAGATGGGGTGACTTGTGGGGCTCTGACCAGGTTCTGTTAGCCAGAATCCTTTGCAAACCTCAAAATATGGCTAAAAAAACACATGTTCCTCACATTTCGGTGACAGAAAGTTCTGAAATCTGAGAGGAGCCACAAATGTCCTCCCACCCAGCTTTCCCCCAAGTCTCCCGATAAAAATTATACCTCACTTGTGTGGGTAGGCCTAGCGCCCGCGACAGGAAATGCCCCAAAACACAACGTGGACACATCCCATTTTTTGACAGAAAACAGAGGTGTTTTTTGCTAAGTGCCTACCTGTAGATTTTGGCCTCTAGCTCAGCCGGCACCTAGGGAAACCTACCAAACCTGTGCATTTTTGAAAACTAGAGACCTAGGGGAATCAAAGATGGGGTGACTTGTGGGGCTCTGACCAGGTTCTGTTACCCAGAATCCTTTGCAAACCTCAAAATGTGGCCAAAAAAACACATTTTACTCACATTTCGGTGACAGAAAGTTCTGGAATCTGAGAGGAGCCACAAATTTCCTCCCACCCAGCGTTCCCCCAAATCTCCAGATAAAAATGATACCTCACTTGTGTGGGTGGGCCAGGTGCCTGCAACAGAATAAGGCCAAAAACTTGTAGAGATAAAGGGGATAGCACAGCGAGTTGATAAAGACATATTCTTCTTTTATACATCTTTAGGCTGACTCTGCTTTGGGGACCCACACAAGTGAGGTGTCATTTTACTTGGGAGACTGAGGGGAACACTGGGGAGTAGGAATTTTGTGCTGGAGCGGTGATCGTACAAACGAAAGTCAGGAAAATATGCTTTTGTAAGCAAATTTTGAGGTTTGCAGAGGAGTTTGTTGGGGGATCCATGCAAGCCACACCTCCCTGGACTCCTTGGGGTGTCTAGTTTTAAAAAATGTCTGGGTTTGGTAGGTTTCCCTAGATGAAGGCCACACCCAGGACCAAAAACATAGGTTCCCCCTCCCCCCCAAACACAGGTAGTTTTGTAATATATCATTTTGATGTGTCCACATACGTCTGATGTGCCCAACACTAAAATTGTGAAAAGAAACGCACTTAGGTTATGTGAAAAAGACCCCTCACCCACCAACCAAGTTGGTGGCATGCTTCATCATCGGGGTCCCACCTGAGACACCTAGCGTGTCTCAGGTGTGCTGCGACGCCTGATTACAGCGGAGCAGGTTTTGTCATTTGTACCACACATACTGGTTGGATTTGGCACGAGGATGAGTGATGGTTCAGTAGATCAAATTTTATTAACAAGAGATTTCACAAAAGTGAAATGCAGTGGTAATAACTGAAAGGCCAAAAAACTGAACCAATGACTCGCTGCTGGGGAGCTGTAAAGCCACGGCAAGGCACCAACCGCTTTACAGTCCATTCACACACCTTTCATACATGACATGCACAAGACCATTCACGCCGCCAGCCACGGGCCCAGCACATTACAACACTCGCATCGACAGACAGCGCCAGTCAAGGGCCCATCACTTTCATACGCCCACATGCCTGATATAGCAATCACACCAGCTGATGAGTGTGTGGACTGGTGTTTGGCTGGCACTGCCAGCCAAGCGCCACCCCAAGCACACCGCCAGCCAAGCGCCACCCCACCCATAACGCCAGCCAAGCGCCACCCCAAGCATACCGCCAGCCAAGCGCCACCCCACCCATAACGCCAGCCAAGCGCCACCCCAAGCACACCGCCAGCCAAGAGTCACCCCACCCATACTGCCAGCCTAGCGCCACCCCACGCACACCGCCATCACTTTTTTGTTTTTGTTTATAAACAACAAAGAAACCACTAACTACTTATAAAATAAGTACAAAACTACAAACACAAAAGCTCTAACTAAATACATGACAGTAATGCCAACCGTGAAACAGAACATATGAAAATATAAAATAGGCAGTTTACGCTCAAGGTATTTCCCAAAAGTTTTTCCTTGTGTGGTAACTTCTAAAACAGCTGGGCACACACAGCCCAGGCTGTGAAGGGCATTCGGGGCAGTACATCCGGCTCTCCCTCCGGATTGATCTCCAGGCACATACTCTACATTTCTTTGTGGGCAGGTCTTTTTTGGGAGTGGGAGGAATGTGATCTGGAAAGTGGCGATCTTTCAATCAAGCCACATCCTCCACCACTTCTACTCTAGGAACTCTTGCCCGTTCCACCACAATAAGGCTCTCTATCACTGACTCCTGAAATTTAACAAATGTCATCCTTGACTCAGGTGAACAATCCTTGAACACAATAAAAGCATTAAAAGTTGCCAAATGAAATAAATGTAGGGCCAACTTTTTATACCACACGTAAGACTTACGAAGAGCAGTGTAAGGTTCCAACCTCTGATCTACTCTATCAACACCACCTATGTGCCTATTGTAGTCCAAAATGCACGTAGGTTTGCGCACTTCCGCAACCTGACCCCAAACAGTCACAGGGGAAGTACTCTCATCATGGATGGTAGATAGCATGTACACATCCCTCCTGTCTGAAAATTTCAGAGCTAGCAGCTCATTATTCCGCAAGGCACTGCACTGTCCCCTCTCAAGTTTTTTACAGACAAGCTCCCTTGGATAGCCTTTCCGGTTAGAACGGATTGTGCCACAAGCAACAGTGTCCACTCTAAACAACTCCTTGAACAACTGCACTCCAGTGTAGAAATTATCTACGTACAAATGGTGACCTTTGTTAAACAGTCGTCTACCAAGTTCCCACACAATTTTTTCGCTAACTCTAAAAGTGGCCGGACAACCAGGAGTGTCAATACTGGAATCCCTACCAGTGTAGACCTGGAAATTATACACATATCCTGTACTGCTTTCTGACAGCATATACAATTTAATCCCATACCGTGCCCTCTTACTAGGAATGTACTGCTTAAAAACTAAACGCCCCTTGAAAAGGACCAAAGACTCGTCCACACTTATCTCTTTGCCTGGAACATAGACCTCTGAAAACCGATCTACAAAATAATCAAGGACAGGCCTAATCTTAAAAAGACGGTCACAATCAGGGTGATCTCGTGGCAAGGCTAAAGCATTGTCTACAAAATGCAGGATACGAAGAAGAAGCAAATGCCGACTACGTGTCATAGTTGCAGGAAATGTAGCCGTTGCCATCAAGGGACTAGTAGACCACTAAGAAGCCAGTGATGGCTTCCTGATCAACCCCATCAAAAAAGTCAAACCTAAAAACTTTCATCTCATCCAGATATGTGGGAACCCACTGAGTAGCTCTAGACTGAGGCTTAAGTCTGGCAGCGTTATCCCGCAAATATTGCTCTGCATACAAATTAGTCTGCTCCACAATCTCTTCCAAAAATACATCGTCCATAAACAAGTAAAAGAAATGGACAGGCAAAAAGTTTTCCGTATTGACTCTACACCCTGGGAGACCAGTAAATGCAGGTAACTGTGGCTGCTCCATGTTTGGGGCAATCCAGGTGTCAGGTCTTCTAATGGGAAATCCTTCAGCCCCAGGCTGCTGCACTCTTGGCACATCAATGTCCTCTACAACAGGCCCTTCATCTGCACTGAGAGTAGCTTCCTCATCAGAAGAATACTCTCGGACAGAAAACTCACTGCCATCATCTCTCACTTCCTCCTCTGCCTCAGATGCAGAGTCAGTCTCGTAATCATGGTCTGAAGACTACTCAAAGAGCATGCCAACAACCTGCTGAGCGGTCACTCTGCGGCTAGCCATGATCCTCACTAACAACAAATGGATTGCCAACAACAACTAGCACTAAAATAAGTAATAAACAAAGTGTAGCTTTATCACAGAGAGTTATGTACTAAAAAACTATACCACTCACTTGCCTGAAAAAGCTACTCACCAGCAACTACTCTGCACAGACACAGCAATCACTAATGATATCCCACCAAAAAGAAAAAAGCAAATTAGACATATGACAACACAAATAACATTGTGCTCAAATCTAAGGACAATTTCACACACAGTACTGCATTTAGTACACCACCTACAAACATGTCATTCATGCATGTCAACAATACTCCTTTGGAGTAAATTGCTTTCACTTACCTAAAACATGCAACTATGTAAACCGCAGGACAAGTACTGCCAAAACCGCAAGGATCCACAGCAAAGGAAGCAAAATCTTTGTACTAGAACAAAAAGAAGAAATAAACTGTTATAATCACAAATTCAAATACTTCGCCAGTTGACAAACACCCCACCACCAAGAACTTAGAAATTGTCCATGAGGCCTAAGTGGCTTCTGCCCCACCAGGAGGCAGATGGGCCTAAAAAAAAAAAATAGGCTGATCTGGCTCCAAGGTGGGCAGAAATGGCCATCACTAACGTACCCCCTTTGGGGGGCGACCCTTGCCAAAGGTGTTCCCCCCCCGCCCCCCACACACAAAACACACACACAAAACACACACACACACTCACACACTCAATCCCTGGTGCCTAAGTGGATTCTGCCCCCCTTGGGGGCAGATGGGCGTAAACAAATTGGCCGATCTGCCTCCAAGGAGAGCAGAAATGGCCAACAGCTCTGTGCCCACTTTAGGGGGCGACCCTTGCCAAAGGGGGCAAACGGGGGGCACCCCCAGCACTAAACAAAAAAAGGGGAACCCAAAAAAAAATCCCTGCCGTATTGGTGGTTTCTGCCCTCCTTGGGGGCAGATGGGCCTACAAAAATAGGCCCCTCTGCCCCCAAAGGGGGCAGAGATAGCAATACGAAATGTCCCCCCTTTGGGGGGGGCTACCCTTGCCCATGGGGTGCTCCCAAACACAAAACACACACACACCTCACAATTGTTGAGGGCATTTATAAAGTACTACTCTTCAACTAGCAGCCTGAACAAAACTACTTGGGAAATACCAATTTTCAGTGGTGACAGGGTGGGAGTGGGAGGGAAACACTTTGTGACATGAAAACTAATTTGTAGAAGACGCAGATACTTAAGTGCAAATTTAAGAAAGTAATGCAGTTTATTATGTCTTTAACTCTGTTATTAACACTTCATTTAATATGCTGTTGCTGGTAGGAGTCTGAGTAATACGGCCTGGGTTTGCTTTTCAGAATTTGCAAGTTTCTGACATTCCTATAACAAGAAAAACACATTTTGTTGGGAAGCATCAGAGAAGTGAACGACCTAAGTGGGATTTTCTTAAACTTTTTGTACCTTTTCAAATAAAGATAAACATTGAGAGTAAAACAAAATGTGTTAAAAAATCATAAAATGTAATTATCAGAGAAAGAGCTGAGGAAAAGTAAGTAAAATATAAAGCCAAGTTGAACTGTTTAATGTTTATCCCGAACTTGGTTAAGTGGATAGAGAATTGTTCTTTTTACATTTCTTTTTTTCCGGAATACGAGTGGAATTTGGTTGCAAGTCGTAGTTCTTTGTGATCTACTAGAGGTGAAGCAAACATGTTCCACTAATGTAATGTGTGAGTATGATTGGTAACGAATAATTTAGTGTGACTTATTCATCCAGGAAGTAAACATATTCACTTCTGTAGTAGTTAACAGTTGCCTGTTTTATTCCAAGTTGTTTTTGTGTACTGCTAACCTTGAGTACGTTTGCATGATACAGCCAGCAAAATCTGTCAGCATGCCAAGTGGACTCTGCCTCTGTTTAGAGCATATTGTAGTTGTCACACAGAAATCAGTCGAGTGTCGTGGAATTCCTCCCCCAAGTGTTGCTTAAGGCTTTATGCCAGCAGGTTGCCGTCATCTATGATATATTTGTGCATTTACTTTCCTAGTTTAAAAGTGGCATTGGAAGCCGCCTTCCACTCCACCCTCTGTTCCAGGAAATATCTGCCAGATTTTGATATCATTATACTAATTTAAGAATCAGATCTAAGCACACGAGACATATTGATATGAAACTATCAGCTACCAACGTGGGCTATTATTAGCTTCTATATAAACAAAAAAAGAGAGTGAGAAGAAAAGGAGCCTGTTCTTCCCCTCACACATATACCAAACAAAAGTGAACAAGCTTGTTACCATCCAAAAGTGCTATTAGTAATGTCGTCCACTCGTTTCTCAGGCAAACCTTTTGGTTTTCTTAAAAGAACCCTTACCCATCAACCTAGTTGGTGGCACGTTTCGTCATTGGGTTCCCAACTAAGAAGCCTAATGCATCTCACGTGTGCTACGACGCCTGCTTACAGAGGAGCTGGTGTTCATTTCTGATATGATGAATTTGTGACTGAGTTAAAACTACCTCCAGGAAATCCATCCCTTGGGAAATCTTTAGGGTAGGATTAAAAACTAGTGCTAGTGGATGTGCAGTGAGAAACTACTTATCTCTCGCATCCTCGTGTTGGGTCGACATGTTTCAGCCAAATGTGTGTGCTGTATGAGTCACAGTGACTTTCTTCAGGACCACACTACTAGGGAAAAGCCCTGGTCATTCAACACATACACACTAAGGTAAGTGTATATGAAGTGGAATTATTTGTGACTTACGATGGTTTCTACACATTTTATGTGAATCTAGAATGGATATAATGAGAGATATATTATGCATACAATGATGTTAAATCATATCACTGATGGTAACTGGGAAAAGCCTGCCCTGCATGCCTGTGCCAGTCAGGGTGATAGTCATGCGTGGACTTAGTGTTTCCATCATTCTGGCATGCATGTAATAATCAGAACGCATACTATATCCAGTGGTTATTCCCTTCATTTATTCCTGAACACCACTGATATCTGTTGTTACATTCATACTAGTGGGCTCCATCTTAAACTCAGCCACGTGTACGCAAACAAGTGGCACTTGAGCACCCTACTCCTCCCACACCAGGGGGGGACTCTGCCTCCCATCTCTGACTAATTTGTGACAGGGTTATGTTCTGCTCCTAGTCGGGCAGGGAACGTGTGAAACACCATTCCAAATGCATCGCATCCCAAGGCTTAACGTAAATCAGTTCATGTCCATATAAAGAAAGACAAAACAGTGGCTAAAATTTCACCTACTTTCAGCGAGCCAGATTAGGGTGACATGTATCCTGGGAGAAGGTGGTGCCTATAGTCACACTCTGTGGGGAGAACAACGCACCATCCTCTTGTGTCCCTGGACACTTCATCTCATAGTCAACTCATTACTTGGCTCCCGGATATTTTGTTCATGGCAAAGCCTGGTTAGTCTCTTGAGTGCGCCCCTGTCCCCTCCCTACAGCCAAATCCCCATTTAATGGATATAATCAGTCTGCATGTTGAAATATCGAAAAGTAAAGGGGTTCAGCAGTCTTTGCACAATTACCATCAATTACATGATTTACCGTCATATGTATAATATGTCTTTCATTAAATTCATTCTAGAATCACAAAGAAGTTTGGAGAAAATCGTAAGTCACAAATAAATCCACTTCATATACGCATGCCTTAGTGTGTATGCTTTGAATGACTAGGTCTTTTCCCTACTGGTTTGGTCCTGAAGAAAGTCACTGTGACCTATACAGCAGGCATATTTGGCTGCAACATGTCAACCCAACATCAGCATGTGAGAGATCAGTAGTTTCTCACAGAACATCCACTAGGAATCCATTATAAAAGATTTCCCAAGAGATGGATTCCCCGGAGGTAGTTTTAACTCACTCACAAATTCATCACATCGCAAATGAATTCCAGGACCACTTACATCAGGCGCTGTAGCACACTCGAGGTGCACTAGGCATCTTAGGTGGGAACCAGATGATAAAACATTCCACCAACTAGGTTGTTGGATTAGGGATCTTTTAAGAAAACCAAAAGGTTTGGCTGAGAAATGAGTAGACAACATTATTGATGGCGCTTTTGGATGGTAACAAGCTTCTTCTATTTTTAGCTTCAACTTCATCAAGATATCTTTTAACGCACGCTTCACATCTCATGTTATTAGAAGTCTGAGTGAGTGGTTTTGGTGCTGAAAGTTCACCTTTGATGGGAGTTGGCTTTGACTTCTTGCCTAGGAACCATAAGCACTATCAACTACAGTTCTTGAAAATCAATTAAACAGCTCCTCCAAGGACAAACGTGGAACATAAGAACTATGGTGGCCCATGAGTGTGAATATGATCCTTACATTTCTTTCTTTGTCATGTTATTGTTCTGTACATTGGACAAAAAGGTCTGCTGCGCTGCATTAGGCTGTTTTTTTGATTGGGCTTTGTCTTCTGCGGTAAAAGCTTTTGGTGCTTTACAAATTCTGCGAGCATGAATACTGAAGCGATAACTCATTGTTTAAAGTGCCAGTTCTGAACAGGCTTTCGAAATCCAGGGCTTCAGGCAGGTCATTGGTGGTTTGGTGGCAATGATGGAAAAGCTATGCCCCTTTGTTGAATATTATTATTATATTTTGCCACTCACAAAAATTAGATTGATGAGCTCAAGGCGTAAAGGGGTGATGATGAATTGTCCTGGAGACAAAATTCTGCATGAGGCATAAAATGCATTATAGGTCAGATATCTAAATTTGTTTATTTGAGCATTTCAAAAAGGAATCATGTGCGTTGCAACAAGTTACATAGATCGTGATGAGTTTGGGTGGCTAACTTAAAGAGAACTGCAGTTATGAAGCATGATAACGAATCACAGAACAATATTTTCTAGAGCAGACTTGAAAGTGGGATTGACCCAATCGATATAAGCTCAGTGAGAGATGAGTCTCAGTGAGGTAGTGCACCGGGCTGATTTACTGGAAGTTTGAGGCTACACATGGGTTTGGGTCTGACTAAGGTTTGGGTTACCAGGACTTAAATTGTGTGTGCCTGACAATGCACTTGGCTTAGTAGTTTGTTAATAGCAAGAGAATATTAGTCATTTGGATAGAGTTCTGTTTTGAGTGCTAGCCCCCCAAATTGATGACAGTAGCATCGGGTAGAACACGGCCTGCGAAGGCTGTATAGAGTGGTTGTGACAAAGTTTTATAGCTTGTCCAGTGGTAAAAATAAGGGCAGTGGACGTATTACTAATAGACTGTTACTATACACTATCACAGTAGTTTAATTTATTGAGAACATATGTAGTCTATGGCAAGGGGTGTCGATTCAGAGTTTGTGAATGTTTAGTATTTGATATCTGGCAACTTTACCAGTTCAGAAGAACTCCTTGCATAGTTGGTTTTGAAGTGTTTGCCAAGGTTTCGAGCTGAAACTGTTTGGCTGAGTGTATCAGGGTGGCAAGATATGTGGATGTTTAAAAGATTTGGACACTCATTTTGCTGGAAGATATATAATTTATGTCAATTTTGTATTTCCACCAGATTCATGTTTTGCAATATTTCTGCAAAAAGAGTGAATGCTGATGCAACATGTCTGTAGTATTTGTATTATTTCAGATACTGTAACAGTACTCCTTTACATTTAGAGCATTGTGACTTGAAACTTCATTTTATGCCTATTTCTTCATTGTTAGATTTAGTGTCCTTTCATTGGGCTTGCTGCACACACTTAGATTGGTAAATTGGTGGAACAGCCACCCAGAGATATTCTGGTCACTGTTTGGAAGCATTAGGCTAGTCTTACCCTTTGGAAACAAGTGACCTTAGGTTGTACTATGAGGTTATTGTACCGTCTAGGTAGTTTTCGGTGTGCATCATATACATAGTGTGTTATTCTCAGAGCCACTGGAGTTCTTTTATTGAGTGGCCCCAGTGTTTTTGTGTTTTTTACGTAACTCTGGAAGTGCCACACAATACTACTATCGAAATTCACTAGAGCTGTTGACACCTAGCCTTTTAAACTCTCGTTTGATGCCATACTAAAGTAGTGAGCTTTTCTCCTGATGGTGCTTTTAGTCGTAATGGATGGCAGTGCGTTTGTCCACACATTCTAATGTATTTCAGACTTCCTAGAAAGAATAATTAATGTGTTGTCATGCAGCTGCTTTGTACTAGTTGTTATAATTTCCTTTAATTGTAAAGAATCTCTCCACCGACTCTCTTTCTCTCTCTCTCTCTCTCTAATGACCTAGTAGAAGGAAGAACTGGATTATATGACTACATACCCCATTTAAGAAATGCACAACACTACAGTAATGATCACAGATTTCTCAAAAGCGCATTTATATTGAGGGCTCTCTGAATTTAGCAGAGTCTCAACAGAGCATATTTTGAAGACTAATAAGGAGGAAGATAATATAATGATGGTGTACGTACCTGTACGTGAAATGTTTCATGCCATGTCTCATATGTTATTTCAGTTTGCGCTGGGTTTGTTAGCGCGCCTGGTCCTTAATAAGAAAACTTACAAGGGGACACGCATAGGTCGATAAACCTTTTGATTCACATGGAGTATCCTAGCTAGGGTATGACTGGTACTCTAATAATCAATACACAACTCAATAAACATTAGTCATCATCAGCAGTGAATCAAAAGAACACAACACCCCATGACTCTCCAGTCATGAATAACCACAATGTTATATGTTTAGTGATTTTATTTCCCTATTTGTTACAATGCTAAGTCATAAGATTAATTCAACGCAATTCAAAATAAATCAAAATAATTTCATATTAGTTTATTATAAGGCGCCAAAAACATAATCTAACCAAACCTTGCATCAAAACATATTCTAATGCATTAGTAAGATTCAATAGAAAGATCAAAGGTATCAAGTTTTCCCTGTTCATAGAGTTCAGCAAAACAGTCTGTCAATCATTTATCTATTAAGTCAGTCAGGTTGTCAAGTAATTGATCTCCAGTTATGACTCTACCCAATAGTTAGTTTATTCCAAATCTATGAATTTTAATATTATACAGGTCTCATGTTGTTGATTGGTCCGCTTTATGATGTCCTCATCATCCGGCTCCTCAGTTATCGAAAATGTTGCATCTTCTTCTCCAGTCAGTGCCTTCATTGTTCAGGTCCTGGGAAAGTACACTTAGTGCGCTTTACACTCTCGATTGCTACAATTCTAGTTTTATCATCTCCTGTCCGTCGGTTCACGTAAAGGTTTCAGCTAAGCAAATTTTATTAAACAATGAGCAGTCCACAGTTAGTTCAGCTTGTCAGCATTGTCCATTAAACGCGATGAAATACAGCTTCTGTATGAGGCGTGGCAAAACTAGGCCAAGACATTAGCTAAATTAAGGTCTACCATCATTGCAAAACATGGGTTATATATCTCAATATGACACATAAGTACATTATTTGTATACGTTTTTCTATATTTCATATATGCTAGTCATTTTTAGTAGTACATTCGTGAAGCTTGGTGGACAATCTCCGGTGTCACAATTTCAAACGTACACATTAATTTCCTACGTTAACCATTTTCTAACAAATTCATTATTAGAACACATAAACACTCATTAATAATTTGTAATTAAGTCATTTTGCGTTAACAGGTTCCAAGTTCGCTCTGGACGCTCCTGGGAATTTCACCGGTGAACTGTTAAGTTGGCCGTTGTCTTCCTTGGGGCGAAGAGCGCTGGATGTAGGCTCCCGTTTTCTTCAATAAGCTTACCTCAAAAAGTCCACTGCATGGTCTTCCATTTCATCTTCACAGGAGTGCATTGTTTCTTTAAGCTGTTTCTTCCCAGCTTAATGGGATCTAAGTAGTATTAATAGCAATGTCTGTTAAAATGTAAAAGCTAGGTAAATAATATCACATTGTGCCACGTAATCACCCTTTTTTGGTAGGATATTTGTATGTTCAAAATTGACTTCAATGGGGTATGGTCTGCCATGGTTGCAGGGCCAGTGGCGTCTACAGCTGAATACATCTTTGAGGCGAAGAAGCCTGCAGTGTGAAGCTCTGTTATGGCAAATGTTTACATACATGCATTTGTTTTCTGTTTAAGGCATTGGCTGGTGTAGGGGAGTCCCTTCCCATTCAGCTGTAAAATGAAAAACCTGTTTGGGCTTCAGTTTGTACTTTCACACAAAGTGTTTATTGGTCTAGAAAACCAAATAGGTTCAGCGCTGAATTTTAAAATTATTTATAGGTTAGCAAAATCGTTAGAATATACAAAGCATGTAGTTCTACAGTGGCCCAAAATGCATTAGGGGAAATTAGAAAACGGGTAATGAGAGGCAGTTTTCTTGGAAGTGTTCTTTGTAAATTACCAAACAATGTGTTACAGCATAAACAAACGGTACACAATACAAAGTTTAATTTAAAAAAATGAAGATTTTGTACTACTTCTATTTTATTTTCAGGCTTTGAGGACGGGCATGGACAGATATTTGCAAACAATTTTTTATCAGCAACACAGTCTCCAACTGATCAGTGGATCTCTGACTAGCTCCTTTTATGAAGAAAGTTTTCACAACCTTCACAGCTGACATGAAAAGCATAATTTATGCTTATTTTATAAATCATCACACTCCTTCAGAAGCCTACTTCAGAACCATGCGTGCTTACCAAGTGCTGCCCAGTCTGGAACTGTCTATGCCATCTTGGAAAGTGAAGTTGTGGGGCAATTGGAAGACTACTTTTAACAAAATCTTTCTGAATGAGAATTCAGGTCATCTTGAGGTACACTCAACACTGGCTCATCAGAGAAGATGTCCTGTTCTACCTTGATGGAGAGCAGCAAGCTGCTATGAGCCTCCTTAACTTCTAGGCTACTCACCACACAGTTGATCACATCTTACTACTGAGGAGAGGTGAAGCGTAGCAGAAGGCCCTTGATTGGAGTCACACATTTGTTCACTAGCAAGTCAACAGGACAGATTGCTTCTTCTGCATCACAAAGTACAATAGTGTTACACAGGGGTCCTATGCATGCCCATCTTCAGTTCTACTTGCTCCACATTGCACAACTTTTAGACCACCAAGTGGTAAACTGTGGATATATGCAAATGATACCCAGATATAGATGCTTTTAGACAAAAGGAAGCAGGTCCATATGAGTGTTGCAGGGTGTTCACTGTTTACACCATACCCTATTTCTGAAGAAATGTTATCTGTTTTTACATATAAAAATGATAGTGCTTTTCGTAGTTATGAGCTCAGTTGATGTACCCTTTACTCACCTTTCCACCATGACCCCCCCCCCCCATCTCCTCAAGGACAGCAAGTCTGAAATCTGGAGATCGTTCTTGAGTCGGACCTCAGCTTCACTCTTAAACTCAACATTGTAGACAAAGGAACTAATTTCCTAATGTCTACTTTACAAAATTCTTCATCTCCTCCACACCAACCATTGTATTGAGCTGACATGAGCATCAATCAAGACTGGAATAGACTATTGTAATATAGTATAAATCATCTCTCAAAAGACTAATCACCAGACTGTGAAGATTAATTCGGGCACCCAGAATGTCTTTGCAAATAAGTAATTCGGACCATAATAAGACAGCTCTGTAAGCTGTCCATTGGATTCAGAATCAAAATCAATGGGCTAAATTAGGAGCAATGCAAAGGTTATGGGCTGCCTTAAAAAACTGGCAGTCCATTATGCTGCAAGCTGAAACCTATGATCCTTCTTCGGTCATGGACTCCAACAACATGCCTTTAAAAGACAAACGATAGAAGTTATTTGGTGGCGACAGGGCACGAACCATTGGAGGAAGCTTAGCCCTTTCACTGTGGCGAGAAACCTTGTTACATTAAAATACAATACTTAAAACTGAACTGTTCAAATAGATTTTCTATTAAAACTTGCATTACTCTGGTATTGGTTGAAGAATGTCAACTCTTCACATTTGGCTGGAGTGCATAACGTTAACACTTTCTTACATTTCTGGTTTATTTGTATTATTGTTCGAGTGCTAATGTATAGTCTAGGTGATGTGTGGTGCTTTACAAAACCCAAATAAGTAATAATATAAACGTTGAAATCACTTTTATTTCTTGACTTTGTGTTTTTGATATTTCTTAGCTTATTTATGTATATTCTACTTTTTATATGGATTTAGGATTAGGAATGCCATCTTTCATTTGGTCGATTTTGATTACGGTTTTAGTGGTGATCTCACCTGCTGTATATCCTATAGTAATGCTCAGTTCGTTGTTCAAAAAAAGTTTCTATTACATACAAAATTGTGATGAGTGGTGGAACTGCGCGGACTGGTTTATAAATGGGTTTGCTGTTCTTATCATAATTCATTCTTGGAGATTTTTTAAACTTCAAAAGGAAGACAATTAAGCAGAAAAAGGGAACAAGCATTGGCAAAGCCAATAGGTCTCACTTGTGGAGGGGGGGGATGCTGTTGCCTTTGGCAATTGAGTGGGGGTGGTGAATGGGAGGGCAGGTGTGAGTGGTGAACAGAGGGGGGCTCAAACTGTTTAAAAATACAGGAGCACAAGCGAGCACCAAAGAGAAACAAACTAAACCAGTGCTGGCCGTGTCAAAGTGTTTTTTTATGGTGGGTTGGAGGGAGGGCAACATGGATAATGGCAGGAGGACAACAGTTAGCAAGCAACAAGATGGACAGCAGGAGGAGGGCATTTAAATGCAAGGCTACATGCCGTGTACATTCGTTTGGACCCTTTGAACACATTTTAGGGGACATAAGTGAACAAGTAATGAGGAAGCGATCTCACCGGCTTATTATTTCATTGCACATTGACAATATACCTTTTCCCGAACAAGGTCCCACAATCCTGCCCTTTCTAATGCCTAGTAACAGCTTCAAGAGCCACTTGTTTTTACATTCTACAGAAAACCTTCAGCATAAGTAAGGGAGTCACTTGTTGACTCATACTACTGTGTATCAGCAGTTGTCAGTGTTATGAAACAACATGAAATAAAACGGAGTGCATAAAAGCAAACTTAAAAAACATATAAATACATTTAGAACTGATCAGGTAGTGGTGCAAAAGCTATAGCTGAGATGTGGCACCATGTGATCTATCACACGCATTCCCACCTCTAGCTACTTAGCTGCCTGCTTGTTGCATGCTGGGATTATTTAGCCATTCCAATATTGAAACTACACTACAGCATCCAGAATGCAACATGCTATTGACTAAAACGAGTTTGCTGAAGGTGTAACACTAAATAGAGCCACTTGGCAACTATGAAAATGATTCTCGACGTCGTACTTCTAGAGATCGGTCTCGATCTCGGTCTCCCTCTAGACGATGTCGTACGGCGTGGAAAGTCAGTCCTACTGTTACTCCCCAGCCTCAAAGTCCTCAGGTTTTCCCGGCGCCATCACTCATCGAGGTGGCCAAGTACCCTGCGAGTCTTGCCTGTGTTGGTTCAGGAGTCTGTGGCACAGGTTTCGGATTTGACCCAAGCGCCGCATAAAGAACAAAGGTTTCCTGCCTTCCCGACTCCGGGAGCGGATCCAGCGGCTTTAATGAATGCCATGTTCAGTATTTTTAATAAAGCTATGGCCCTTGCTGGTGCACCGACCGGTCCCACAGGTCCATTGGCGTTCTACTTGGGCTCTCCAGCTCCATACAAGTCAACTCTGTTTGTGCCTTCATATCAGGCTGAGGGTGCTGGTTCGGTGCTGATGACGTCGCCTCATATGCCGATGGAGTCCACTCCGGCACCGGATGGGTCCCGGTCAGGACGGAGTGCATCTCCTTTGCCTCGTCCATCTGTCTTGAAGCTGGCGTAGTAGACGTTGGCTAACTCTGTCGATGCCGAGGTTGGAGGCCAGGCTGAGGTCAACGAGGAGAGCATTGAGGCTGTTGGAAGAGCAAGAATACCAGAGGCAATTATTGGAGGAAAGAGAGTTTCAGGGTCTGGACTCAGCTAGTGGACTGAGTGGGATCTTTCATCCCCGGGTGAATTTACGGAAGAGGCTGCTTCCTATCATTCTGTCATAAAGAAGGCTGCAGATTTTTTGGAGCTTCCTTTGCTATCTTCTAGGTTAAAACAAACATTTTAACTGAGGTATTACATCATTCCTCCACTTCGGCGGAGCCCCTGCTCCCTTTCAATGATGCTCCTACAGAGCCTATTTTGGAGGTTTGGCGAAAGCCTGTTATGTCGCCAGCTGTGTCCAGAACTGTAGCAAGGAGGTACAGGGTTGATCCTGGGGATCCAGGATTTTTATCCCAACATCTGAGTCCTCAGAGCTTGGTGGTGGTCCAGGCTTCTTGTTCTGCTCATTCTGCACCTGGTTCCTTTCCTGCTACTTCATCGGACAGGAAGTCCAAGAGAATGGCGCAAGCATCTAAGGACTTTCTCTTCATGTAGTATGGCCCTAAAATCGGTCAATGCTACCTGTATGCTGGGTAGATATGTGCATTCCCTGATGGACACGGCTAGAGCTGTGGTGCAGGATATGCAGGCACAGTTTGACGAGCTCCTGTTGGACACCCAAGCTGCGGCCAAACAGATCATCCAGTCTGGTCTGGATATTGCAGACTCAGTAGCCAGGGCAATGGGTACTTTGGTGGCCACCAGGGAACATGCGTGGCTAAGGTCTTCTGGGTTTTTCGACTGATGTCCCGACAACTTTATTGGACCTCCCATTTGACGGCGAAAAGTTGTTTGGGGCCAAAGCGGACTCTGCTTTTGAGCGCTTCAAAGGCAGCAGGGCCACGGCAAGATCTTTGGGACTTTAGGCTTCTACATCTACTCCCTTCAGATTCTTTCGGAGATTTAGGGGGTTTGGCCATGGAGTCGCTTATCATGGGAGACCTCTGTCCACAACTCAACATCCTGCCAACCTTCCATATAGATCTTTTAGAGGGTGGGGGAGGGTAGGACACGAGGAGCTACCCAGCGGCACCCTCCCTAATCCTCTTCCTCTCGGGCAGCACAGCAAGGAAAGCAGCCCTAGTTTTCCATCCATTTTAAGTCATGCTTCTCCGGTAGGGGGCAGGATATTTCATTTTCTCCACAAGTGGGAGTTAGTCACATCGGACTTTTGGGTACTAAATATTGTGGGGAAAGGTTATGCCCTTCCTTTTCGGGAGTTTCCCCCTCCTGTCCTTTCCTTTGTTTTGTTCAGAGGATCTTCTCCTGTTGCTGCAGCAGGAGGTTAAAGTCCTTTTGTTATAAGGTGCAGTGGAGTTGGTTCCAGAGCAGGAAAAGGGATATTTCAAGATATTTCCTGTTTCCCAAGAAGGATAGTCGATTGAGGCCTATCCTGGACCTGAGGATTTTGAATTGGTTCCTCAACCAGGAGAAATTCAAAATGCTGACTCTAGCACAGGTCCTTCTGGCGTTGAACAAGGAGGATTGGATGGTGTCTCGACTTGCAGGATGCTTATTTTCATGTCCCCATTCTCAAGTCACACAGGAAGTATTTCTGGTTTGTGGTGGGGTCGCAACACTACCAGTTTGCGGTCCTTCCTTTTGGTCTTACTTAAGCACCTTGAGTCTTCACGAAGGTGATGCCGGTGGTTGCAGCAAATCTCAGATGGAAGGGAGTATCTGTATTCCCTTACCTGGAAGATTGGCTGATAAAAGCCAAGTCCCCAGAGCTTGTGCTGCATTACCTGCATATGACAACGCAGGGCTTTATGGTGAACGTGCCCAAGTCTCACCAGGAGCCTTCTCAGCGACTCCTGTTTATAGGGGCTGTACGGGATCCTACATTGAATCGGGGCTATCCTCCGCCTCAGCAGATCCAGGACATTCAGGCATTGATGCCGATGTTTCAAAATGGAGTGGTTGTTCCAGTCCTCAAGGTCCTATGTCTGCTCGGTCTGTTCGCTTCTTGCATTCTGTTGGTCACTCATGCACATTGGCACATGAGGGCTCTCCAGTGGTGCCTCCTCAAGTAGTGGTTTCAACACAAATGGGATCTCGAAGAGTCGATAACGATCTCCAGAGACGCTGCAGTGGATCTACGTTGGTGGGCTGTGGATGGTAACCTTTCCCAAGGAAGGCGTTTTCTCTACCACCACCGGTGGCCACGGTCATAACAGATGCTTCCACTCCAGGGTGGGGAGCTCATTTGGGGGACCTGGAGATCAAAGGTCTTTGGTCTCCAGTGGAACAGATGTTTCACATCAATCTGTTGGAATTGCGGGCGATACATCTGGCTCTCAAGGCCGTCCTCCCGTACCTTTGCAGTCAGTCAGTTCAGGTCTTGACAAACAACACAACCGCGATTTGGTACATCAACAAGCAGGGAGGAGTATGGTCGTACCTTCTCTGCAGAGAGGCTCTGCGGCTCTGGTCAGGGCTCCGGACCATCGGATTTGCTTAGAAGCAAACCATCTGGCCGGGGTTCTCAATGTTCGAGCAGACAGTCTCAGTCGGTGTTTCTCGGCCGATCACAAGTGCTGTCTCCATCCAGACCTGGTCTCTCACGTTTTCCAGGTGTGAGGTTTTCCGTCGTTCTGCAGCCTCCAATATCCGGTGAAAGGAGCATTGGGGGATGCGTTTCAGATGTCTTGGTGTGACCAGTTACTTTACGCGTTTCCCCCCCATACCCTTGATTCTTTGGGTTCTAAGGAAGATTCACCAAGATCAGGCTCAAGTTATTTTAATTGCTCTGGATTGGCCAAGAAGGGTGTGGTACTCAGACCTTCTCCAACTCTCACTGTGCCCTCCGCTCCGTCTCCCTCACAGGGCAGACCTTCCCTCACAGTCGCAGGGGCAGGTTCTACACCCCAACCTCCAGAACCTGCACCTACATGCCTGGAGATTTAATGGGGCAACCTGAGTTCTTTTCTCTCCCTTCAGAAGTGGTGGATGTTATTTTATCGGCCAGGCGACACTCCACCAAGACTGTCTATGCCAGCAAATTAGTTATTTGGTGTGGAGAGAGGCAAATTGATACCTTAAATGCCCATTTATCTGATGTTCTGATGTTTGCCCTTACTTTGGCACAGAAGGGTTGTGCAGTTGCAACTGTCAAGGTCTATTTATCGGCTATGTCAGCCTTTCTATGCGTTCCTGATCAACCTTCCTTGTTTAAATCACCTATAGTTGTTAGGTTCTTGAGAGGCCTGACTAATAAGTTTACTCCCACTCCGTTTCCCATGCCTCAGTGGGATTTGAATTTGGTTTTAACCTTTTTAATGGGTTTACCATTTGAACCTTAGCATTCTTGTTCTTTAAGTCTGTTAGTTTTGAAAACAGTTTTCCTTATAGCTATCACGTCTGCTAGGCGTGTGAGTGAGCTCCAGGCTCTTAGTGTCAAGCCTCCCTTTACATCATTTTATGCTGACAATGTGGTGTTGAGAACCACGGCGGCTTCCTTCCTAAGGTTGTCACTCCTTTCCATCTGGGGCAGTCTATTACTCTTTCATCCTCCTACCCTCCTCCTCACCCTTCAAAGGAGGAAGAAAGACTTCATCGCCTGGACCCGAGAAGAGCTCTAAGTTTTCATGTTGAAAAAACAAAAGACTTTTGTGTAGATGATCAACTCATTGTTGGATATGTGGGCAAGATGAAAGGCAAAGCTGTCCACAAGAGAACCATATCCAGGTGGGTCATTCTTTGCATAAAGATCTGTTATTCGTTAGCAAAGAAGGTTCCTCCTGAGGATATTAGGGCCCATTCCACCAGGACTAAGTCTGCCACTTCGGCCTTGGCTAGAGGTGTCCCAGTATCTAAGAATTGTAAGGTCGCAAAGCATTACTGCTTGGATTCGGAAGTTAGGAGGGATGGGCATTTTGTACTTTCTGTGTTCCAGGATTTCTTGGTGTGACCGGTCAGGCACCCACCTTTGAGTGTCTAGTTTCCAGAAATGTTTGGGTTTAGTGTGTTTCTCTATATGGCCGCCGAACCCAGGACCAAAAACACAGGTGCCTGTCTTACAAAACCAGTTTGTTCTGCGACAGATAATTTTGATGTCTCCACAATACGATTTGGGCGGTGGAATTTGGGGCTGAACTAAATTGGGGAGCTCCCAAGAGAGCACTCTCTCTCTCTCTCTCTCTCTCTGCTTGCCGCCGCATTCACCTGCTCTCTGGGTTGACTAACCCACTATTACCCAGTTGCACAGACTGCTTGCGAAGGGACAGCAGGACTGTCCTCATCACCTCCCTCATAATGTACTGGAAGAGGAGTTATCGAATGGGACTCCTCCGACTGAAAAATCACTCCCAGAGTCTGCGCCATTGTCCTATCCCTCAGATGCTGTCTCAGTGTCTGATCTCTCAGTCTCTGATCCTATGTCCGAGCTGTCCTCTATAGTACAAGAAAGGAGAATGAGCTACAACTAATGCTTACTGTTGTCCACAATATAGAACAACCAAAGAATAATGATAGCAGAAATACAGAAAATGATATTTATTACATATGTATGTACAACAACAACAAAATACAATGGTCAAAATTAGATATATAAATATTTACATATTCACGAGGAAAGACAAACATTTCTTTAAAATATACATACACTCATATACAGTGAATAGACAGAGACAAAGCGTCACACAAGACGAAACAAAAAAGATAATAGAGACATAACAGTGAAAAAAGAAAATCCAAATTGGCCAAAGTACAGTAAGGTATAAACTAAATATACACTTTCTCTTTCTGGAGCTTTAATAATATTCGTTGTAATAACATGTTATAACTCAAATTTTGATAACGTCTCCACCTAACTAATTCATAAAGGAAATTTTATTACTTTAGCCCTAAAATTCATAATCCATAAAAACAACTGTAGGAACCAAGCCTACGCTCGTTTCGGCGGTAACCATCCGATTTGTAAAGCGGCCTTCATCAGGGCAGTTCCTTTTCAATATTTGATAACTAATGTTGCAGATCTTATAAGTTCTCGTCCTTCCCGCCCGAATCAATCCTAATAAACATAAGAAACAACGGAATAATACATTTAATCCAATTCCTTGAGATTCAAGTATCCACCTAAATAATACCACAACCAGATTTCAGTCAAAAGGATCCAAAGTGCAGAAAAGAAAAAAAGAAAAAATAGAAAGATGAATGAAAAGTGATTGAATAACAAAAACAAAAACGATTCAACACCAAAGACCAGTGCAGGAAAATTAAAACACTAAATACATGCAAGAAACACCATCAAATATATGTGTTCTCCCATAATAACCTCCACAACAGATATATTAATAATAATAGATACCAGACAACAGTGTTGATGCGTTCCCTCAAACAGAGAGCACAGAAGGGCTGATTCTCTAACTTCAACTCCTGATCGCAGGGGGCTCCTTATGCAGGCACACAACCAGATATGCAGACCTACCCCTGTTTTCAAAACAAGACACCTTAAATAAATAAAAAGATATAGGGGACCAATCTTTTACCTATAAGGACAAAGGCTTATTCCTTCACATACCAAAATAGTCTTCAAGATAACAGAATTTCTAGGGGGATCATTACCCACAACTTCCATCAGTCTTCCATCTGTGTGAGAAAGAGGGGGAAGAGAAGGTCAATGATATGATACAAATAGAGTTCCTCTATCAAAACTATTCTCTCTTATCTCTTTCTCTAGTTATCTAGGGTCCCTCATCCATTATGATTAAGGAATCTACTTGAATGTATTAAAGGCATTCTGAGCCAAAGTTTCACAACCCCACTTAATTAGGTAATAAGCTTCCTCGATATGTGAAACACGAGTCATCGTATAAACTCAAAAACAACTCGTTTCAAGTTCATCAACATGTCAAGGTCCCATCATTTAGATGGAAACTATAGTTTTTGATGAGGGAAAAGCCTACCTTCTGATAAACCGATTTCTTTACAGTGAATGTAAGTCACGGACGCCCGATCAAAGATTGCCGAATACGACATCCTCCATTTTAAAGTCAGGCATCCCACTCTCATTCGCTGTAAAAACCCGCAAGACAACTCACAAGATCGCGAGATTTCATAACAGAGATGCATCAAAAAATGAAGTCGGCCATCTTAGAATGGTCATAAATACAGCCTAATATTGGGAAGATGACCGAAAATGAGACAAAGGGATAACTCTAGGTGAAAGAACATACCATTCGATGTTTAAATAGAAGAAACCACGCAGCTATAAAGATACAAAATGAAAAATAAAAAATGAAAAATAAAAAAAGCAAGAACACCTACGATGGTTTATTACAAAAAAACCTTGAGTCATAGCCAATATATATATACATCTTTGCCTTATCCTAGATGGACCAGGACCTCTCTATTTATATAACAGAGTCACAGATCTTTAAGGAAGAAAACAGCAAATGCTACCCAAGATGTAAGAAGATCACTTGCTTCTAGACAAGAAAACACACATCAAGAAGCATTCAAATTAAGGTGTTTTCCCAAGTTATGTGCTCGTTAAGACCTTTTATCATGTGTGTCCAGAGTAAAAATCCAAAACACTTCCCGCTTTTTCCTTATTTTTTCCATTACTTTCCCTGGAACGTCCTTAATTTTTTCCAAAATCGTCCACGTCAAGTCATCCAGCTCATGTTTTTCTTTCAACCAGTGTTGCACCAGGGGAGCTCCCTCCCTCTTGTTCCGAATATTCGATAGGTGTTCTGAAATTCGTACTCTAATTTCACGTCCAGTTTCTCCCACATATCCCGCTGGGCAGGGACAGATAATCAAATATACACAATTAGAGGTCCTACAATTAGTCATATCACAGAGTTTGTACTTCTTTTGTCTCCACACCAATAGGTCACTTACCATGGCTTTGAGGCATACTTTACAGGTTCCACACTGGTGATTTCCCAAAACTGGGACAGTACCGGTAATGGACTTCTGACAGAATTCTTTCTCTCTTGGTAGAGCTGCCTTAACTAGTTTATTACGGATGTTCTGATTTTTTTTAAAAGCCAAAAGAGGTCTCTCTAAAGGTCTAAGAGTTTGGTCGCTATTCAGGATTTGCCAATTGCTGTTAATTATTTTCCTGATTTCTATAACCCGAGTGACGGTAGCAGTCATCCATCAAGATGCCATCTCTGCTATTGGCTAAACTGTTGCTCTAAAACACTAGCCTACGTAGACAGTCACAAAATCGATGGTGTGTGTGAGATACGTGCAACAGCAGAGGCCACCTTACCTGCGCTTCTTCCCTCAATCAGCACGTTCTTTCAAGACACTCAAAAACACCTTGTCACATACTATTCGTCACAGTCTTTAGCACTTCCTGCGCCCAGTCCAACAATCATTATTGGTACTCCCACTCCCTCCTCCTTCGGATTCTCGCATTACCACCCAGCAAAAGTGCCCTTCATCTCCCCAAAGCCGCCCTCCACCCCGCACATACATTTCATTTGTATTATAGCGCAGGTAATGGCTGACTTTACTAATGTACTCAGCTATTTACATAAAATACAGATTTGCTGTTTGCAGTAGGCATATAAACCTTCTGCGCTTCTTTATGGCACTAAAACTGCCACTAGACAAGTCTGACCCTTTTGTAGCAGAAACATAATCATAATACTTACTTGACTTTTTTATTGCTGCCTAAAAGCTACAGTTGAAAAGCGTCAGTTGAAGTATGTGCATTGCTTTGAAGACGCAAGCTGCAACTGCAAGACAACTGGTGGCAAATCTATATATATATATATATCACTTTTATATGTGGGCGATCGCAGCCCCCAGGGAAACCACACACACATTGACAAAAGTGATATATATATATCTACATAGATATACCTATAGATAGATCTATATATATATATCTACATAGATATATCTATAGATAGATCTATATATATATATAGATATATATAGATATATACATACATATATATATATATATAGATCTATCTATAAGATATATCCATGTACATAGATATATCTACATAGAGATATATATATATATATATATATAGATCTATTTTTTTTTTTAGTTGTTGTATGGTTTCCTTGGGGCCCAAAATGGCCCCAAGGAAACCATACAAGTGAAATCCCTGGTGTCTAGTGGTGTTTCCTGGCCCCTGATCGCAGCTGTGCTGTGATCGGGGGCCAGGAAACACTTTCAGAAGGCCTCGTAAGAAAGGGGAGACTCTCCCCTTTCTTACGAGGCCTTCCCGAACGTCGGGAAGGCAGTTTGTAGCCGTTTTCCACATTGGAGCAGGAAGCGCCCGCAAGGCTCCTTCCTGCTCCGATGGGGAAATCCACATAGTAACATCAGTGCGCCTCGCGGCGCGCTGACGTCACAAAGGGGCGGGTGGGGGGAGACACGGAAGAGCTTTCCGTGTCTCACAGGTATCAAAAAAAAAAAAATCCTCTGGTGCGACGCACCCGAGGATTTATTTACCCTCTCCCTGGTGTCGGCCACTGGTCGTGACCCGCACCAGGGAGGTAGTGTGGGCGTCGGCCAGAGGATTTGTAAATAGTTGTATACTTTTGTTTATCTCTATAATTATTTAAATGCTTTGTTCAGACTAACATTCTTTCTTGCATAAAAACTCAATTTCCTTTACAATAATACATTCGTCGTTTTTGGCCTGGTTTGTGCTTAGTATGATTGCTAAATAATAAATAAATTGATCAACAGTTCTATACCTGAGCTTGAAGAAACACAATGATGACAAACCTGCACTTGAGGCATGCCATTGTTCTTCCACCCCTGTTGAAGTCAGAATGAACTTCAGAGTTCTAGGTGCCCTGCTCAAGGTGATTGGAGGAAGAGTTGGAGATGCATGCAGTAGTGGGTCAAACAGTATGTTCCAACCATGAACCCCCATCCAACCTGTGACCAGTGTTGAGATTCGGAGGTATGTACCTTGGAGTACAATGCCCGAATATAGGACTTCTTCCCCATCAGCCACAAGGTTGCAGTCATGCAGATTATTTTTCGAACTATTACTGAAAAGCAAACTGGTTAGTTGGTCCTATACTTGAAATTCAAGTCCCCAGAAAGATGAAAGAATTTTGTTTGCAGGCCAGATTACTGTTGTGTCTGTGAAATTGAAATTTTTGTGGACGTGGAGTTCCTCCATGTCCCTAACAATACAAAATGACTACTCTAGCATGTCAGATATGGAAGTTTTAGCTGAATATTTGCTGTGCGCATGAAACTAACCAAACATTTCTAACTTCGATATTTAGCTCCATGTAACCTTGATATTTTCTTCTGCGTTTCTCCCTATATTCATTAAAGAGCTTATAATGTGCTGTTGGTTGCTTTACAAATACTAATCATGACCCACCAAAATGGCTATAGGGTAGCATGTTGTCCCTCTACAAAAATCTAAAATACAAAATAACGTTCATCAGTCAGAAAATAGAGTTTACTCTTGCTTCTCATTATTTTCTTTTGGCTCTCAAGGAGCCCGCAGTAGGCTGTTTATTGTGGTTTGTTTCCTGCAGCACATTCAGATTCGTTTATGATTAAACACTGCTCAAACAGCAAGTCCAAGATAAATTGACAGAGCTGTCAAGCCAAATGCGGGGAGCACCACAGGGTAATGCCTATCTATTCTGTTTACTTCCGTACCACAACAACTGTTCATTTAAGTTGTGGACTTACCCAATCAAGATTTTCCTATTGATTAGGATTATCCATTAGCATTATAGCTACCTTTGAACGTCATGAAAGTGAAACAAATAATGATGTAACATTTAGACCAACCTTATACCCTACATTGGCTGCGAGCCCTTTGTTTCCCTTTTCCAACATCAAAATAAATGGGAGCATTTATCTGTTTCTTATTTGTTAGTTTCTGTTGAACGATGAGGGCCTTGTGTCTAGTGGCTTTTGGTAGTCAGATCTTTTGACATGTTTTTCTTACCTAAGAGGTAGAATTTTACTAGATTGTGTATTTGTGTTGCAGTTGCTGCATGACTTTAGAAGTTGCAGTAATTGAAATTAAGATATCTTCATAGCCAAGCAGGGCCCACTTACTAGTGCACTGCTCAAAAGTGAATGGCCCTGTGTTTGATCTTTTGCTGTCAGAGATGTGTAAGGCAGCACAACATAGATTCATCTCAGCTACAACAGAGAAAGAAAGTTAGTCTGCATGATCTCAGTTTTCGGGTTTTGTATTGTGGCTCAGCTGTTCTTTTTTGCATTAGGGCAAGGTACCGTAGCACTATGTGAAAGGCATCTCTGATGGTGGTCTGGACAGGACAACTTGTCACCAAAGTGAATTGAAATCTCAAAGAAATCTTTTGATGTCCTAATGGTGGCGAGAGTATCTTTGGCTTGAGTGGTGTTTAATAGCAACTTATCTTTAGATATCTCCAGAGCCAGTGGTCATGCCCTTGATGCTCAGACAAAGCCAAAAGGGCATGCTCCTAAATCCAAGCCTGGTACTGCTTTGGGTCTATGTTACGTGCAAAGAAGTCATCCAGACAATATATTTTTGCAGCTACCTCCATGATACATTACTGTGGTCCAGTCAGTCCCTCTGTTTGTGATGAAGACTTTTGGTGTCCCCCAGAATAATGACTAAAATCCATCCTCTAGAACTGGTCCCTCCACAAAGTTTATCATGTGCGAAGGTATCAGATCGCACAGTTAGCCAAATAGAAAGTGCTAATGATGGCATACAAAAGGAAAAAAACTTGACAGGAAAAACAATATGATTGGAAGAGCTGAATTTTCAAGGCGTTCCTAGCAGCCAGTAAATTGTGCTGCTTGCTAAGAGAGAGAGGAAGCAGGTTTCTGTGTTTGGGACTAAGTAAAGATAAAGTGTGTCCCCATCTGGTACAATGAATCTTAGAAACCAATAATAGGTCCAGAATGGCAAATTGAAGGGATTGTGTGGGTTGAAAAAGATGGGTTCTTTTTTTAAGTTAATGTGGACCAGTGCCATCAATGGTGTGATGACCAATGCATAACACTTTTGAACAGTGAACGCTCAACTCAAGGTAGCAAGTGAAGTTTAGTGTGCGAATGAGAGGCCAACAAGTGATGGGTCAGAATGGGGAGGGGGGGGAAGACGGGCAGAAAAAGTACTGCTCTACATTAACTTAAGTGTGCCTTAATTGTTTGAATCCCGTTTGTAGTCCACAAAGGAAGATGAGGTCCATTTAACGAGCTTGCTTTGTAAACGGTCATGTTATTGTGAGCTAAACTTCTTTTGAAACATCTGCAAATAACTGGCGGTCCTACCTCCCTAGTCATTGTGTCTGACTGAAGAGATATGCAAGACACTGTCAATTGATGCCACACAATGCTGTCTCAGAATTTAAACTCATTTCAGTAGTGATAGGAAGTGTGTGATTTTAACGATAGCGCAGCATTGACTTTTAAAGACTCACAAGCCTCTGCCACAGCCTCTGAAAGCATAAATACGACCTCGGCGGTCTAGCAAAAAGACCGCCGACGCCGCGGGAGACAGAATACCGCCATTGCCGGCGGTATTCCTGGCTCCCTATTATGACATTTCCGCTGGCCCAGCGGAAATGTCACATCAACATTGCTGCCGGCTCGTAATAGAGCCGGCGGCAATGCTGATGTGCAGCGGGTGCAGTAGCACCCGTCGCGCATTTCACTGCCCGAAATTCGGGCAGTGAAATGCGTGACGGGGCTATGCCTGGGGGCCCCTGCACTGCCCATGCCAAGTGCATGGGCAGTGCATGGGCAGTGCAGGGGCCCCCAGGCATAGCCCCGTCGCGCATTTCACTGCCCGAATTTCAATGGCGGTGTTTACCGCCACGGACAGCCTGGCAGTCGGGGACTCATAATCCCCAGGGCAGCAGTGCTTGCACCGCTGCCCTGGGGATTATGACCGCCAGGCGGAATCCTGGCGGGATATTGGAGGGGCCGGCGGTATGGCCGTGGCAATTCCGCCACGGTCATAATTGCTGGCGGAACACCGCCAGCCTGTTGGCGGTGTTACCGCCACCTTATCGCCGGCTGCCAGGGTCGTAATGACCCCCTTAGTGCCACAGTCAAGTGTCAAAGTCTTTGGGACAGTGGAGGTGGTGGAGCGCTACAGCTAACCCTGTTGCATGCTTAGCCTGCCGGCCATGCCTACTCAGAATAGCTATTTACTTGTACCTAATTCAAGAAAGCCACATCAGTTCTGTGAATTAAGTGGACTGCCAGAACAGGGCTCATAAATTCTCACTTTGTACTAAGCCTCTGTAAGGTCATGGTAATATCACTCGGCTCACTGCGTCTGGAATATTGATTTCAATCTTGGAAGAGGGAATTTTTCATTCATAGGAATCAACCTATTTTGAGTCGCTACCATATTGATACTGATAAGTGTTGAAAACATGAAAATTGACAGTTAACCACCATAAAGACAACAATTCCCTCCAGGAGCAGAAGTCGGCACCTAAAATTTCTTCAAATACATATGCTGCACATTCATCCAATGGCCTTGCATAAGATAATGCTGCTGAATTGCGTCCAGACAAGTCTCTTTTCTGCTAGAGCTTCTAATCTCTTTCGAGGTAACAGTCACGCATTTGGTTGCAAAGTCCCTCCTTTGTAACCCCAGGATGATGTGCTGTGCACTGATCAGTTGAAGAGGTGAATATGTTCCGTGCTTAAGGCTTGTGCTGTTTGTTATAAACCACATCCTAACTCAAAACAAGCATTTTGTAATCACCAGTAGGTACCAAACAGTCCCTAGAACCAATCTTAGATTCCATGTTTTATTCGCAGATTGCACACAACTTGGGGTTCTGATCAGGGACAACTGAATGTATTCTACATTGTGCCCTCCTGTAGAACATCATTGAGTATCCTCAAATTCAGTGCCTGAAATTAAGTAAGCATTTTAATGAGAGCAAAAGTTCAAGATGGCTGCCTTATCTCTGGTGTGAGATTTGTAGGCAGTGAAAAATAAATCTCCTGGCTAGACCTGTTGTATGTGAATTCCCGTTTTTCTGTACTCTTTCTTATGAGAAATAGTTTTTATTGGCAATTTCTTTTTCTAATTGTGACCCTTTCAAATGGCTCTCATAATGGCACATGTGAAGATCTCCAAGCTGATGGCAGTAATTGCAGCCCATCTGTATTCTTCAGCTAGTATATATCTGGGCCTTCTGGAAAACTGTGTAATATTGAACTAGTCCCTCTGGACCTTGTGTCAGCTGTTATCATGGTGACTGCTTTCTTCCTCGACTGGGCATCTGTGTAGCAATCGTACAGTGAATGAGATGTATCCAGCTGTTCTTTTATAGTAGTGTTGGGAACAGTCCAAACTCCTGCCAGTGTACCTGTAGCAGTGTGCCCCACCTGCACTCTGCGTTTTACGAAGAGTGATGGTTTGTGCAGGCATTCTTGTTTCTTCACTGTTGGGGGTCAGTGACTTAAGTTTATCAGGAATGTGGCAGGGTAATTGACCCCAAGGGAATACGAGCTCCAACAAAGTGAATGTGTCATCTTATCAGACAGTCCGTATCTCTATTTATTTGTGCCTTCAACATTTCCTTGTGTAATTAGAAGGGAATAAAGAAAGAACTTTACATCCGACGATTTGGTATAATTAAGAAATCTGATCCACATAATGGTTTGATTTCGAAGATTCACTATTCTTTATTTAAAACTGTAAACAATGACTTACGGAAAACCAAAGCTCTGACTAGAGTCTCAACATAATTTATATGTGCCTTCTCACTATGGCACGTGGACCAAAATATATACATTTCCAGCGGATATCTCATTTCTCATGTTACTGGAGGCGGTTGTGAGCTGGTCTCAGATGCATATTAGCAGTAATACATGTTTGTAAGCAGACAAATGGCTGTGCAAACCTTTTGGTTTGGATAATATCATAGAAACTGTCTCTCCCCAGAGCTGTGAAAAGAATATCTTTATAATGAACCGAAAATGTTATATTACACAAGACCCTGCAATCTCTGTATAAAAGCCAGTTTCTAATTCCCTTATTATGGGCGATATGTGACATCTCTAGTTGCCTTAATTAGGAAATTACAAAGCTGCTCAACTGTAATAACTAATTATAGTTGAGATATGATGTCGGAATGCCTGCTGCTCGAGCCAGCAGCTACAGTGAAAGGCATACCATAGAGCATAATTAAAACTGCTGTTTAATCAATGAAAACAGTGCATTTTCCTTTACTTGCTCTGGATTTCTGGATGAACAGGGATAAGCAGAAAGTGTGTCTTATGGAAACTTCTTTACTTTTGGCAGCATGTTTGTGTGAAGCTTTAGTTAATTATAGGAAAGATAGAATCTATTTGCATCTCTACGCATTCTGATCTACATCTTTTTTTAAATCAGACTTGTATTAAACTGGTTCAGATACATTTATTTCAGCAAATATATAATTGATTTTTGTTATGTTTAATTTTTCACCAGAGTGTACATTTATTCTTCATGTCTGCAACCATCCTATCTTTTTCATATGAAGCACAACACACCAAAAATATAAGTGATTTGTGGGAAGGGTGATGGTATGACTGTTTGTACCCTGGTGTTCATTATAAGGATATTCCAAGTCACTTAGGAGTTTCATAACCTTTTAGGAACTCTGCCTTCAGTCATGTTCCTAAAGGTGGCCTGGAAATTCCTCAGAGACATGCAATCCCCTCCCCCCCCCCCCCCCCCCCCCCCACACACACACACACACTTTCTAAATAGTACGGGGTGGGATCTCCCAGTCCTTTAAATAAACGTGCACAAAATCTTCAAGTTCAAAGGCCCACAAGGAGACACCTCATAGGCTGTTAGACCTGAATGATCTGCTGCAATCCCCTTCTAGATTCAGATGATCGGCTATCACTCCAAACCACCAGCTTGCAACCCAACCGTCTAATGATGGACATCACAGGCACTGGCCTGGCAGTTTTTATATCCCTCACATTACACAAGTTTCAATATTTGCATTTGCCCTTTTCCTTCAGATTCAGTGTGCACATCTTGCTACAAAGTTATTTTTGTGGTCATTCTCCCCTGTAGATAGTGCTGGTGAAGATGCATGTTCTGGAACTAAGCAAAAGTGATACATAGTTATATTCTCCGCTGTCATAGTATTGTACTCAAAAGAATTTAGCACATGTGGGGCATGTGGTCACAGATTTCAGTGGAAAACCCCTCTAAATTTACATAAATAAGCAGATGTGAATACACTCCTTTCCTTTCTCAGGGCTTGTCAGTCTGGATTTGCCTGATCCTTATCTCTTGCAAAAGGGATGTGAGGGTGGAGGACTCGCCTAAGGTAAAGCAGGTTGTTTCTGCACCAAATTGGATCATTGCTTCGTAAGGCCTTGTACATTGTAAATAGAATCTAGAACAAGATCATGCAGTATATGTATACTACCAAAAGATTATCCCTTGGGCACAAAAAGAAGTCTGAGAAGTATGTCACATCCTTGACCATTTGGCTGTCCCGGTGCCCAGGCTCGATCAAGACTGTAACACTGCCCTTACTAAGACATACTTTTTGAAAGAACACACAGCTGCAATCAAATCTTTATTCATAAGCTCTGTAAATATTGTCTTATTACCAAAATTATGGGTGAAGCCCTATTCGTTTAGAGGTGTGTGATGAATGTGTCACAGATATGCCACCTAATGGCAGCTTTAGAGAACTGAGACATTAAGTATGCAGAATAAGTTATGGGCTTCTGTGGGTGTGAACAATGCCACAAGTCTAGGGAAAGCTCATGCGGTGATCAAAATCGCTTACAATTTTCTGAGAATTCAAGAAATTGACAGAAGTTTAGGGGCACCAACCCTTTAGCATATTATCTCATCTGTTGTACTGCTATGCGACCCACTATACCTCCGATTTTACTTTGGCTTTCCAAGTTCACATTTTTGAGGAAATATGTACTCACCAAGTCAGAGCATTTGCTTATTCCGAGGTTTACTTCTGTTGAGGTGTGCTGGAGGCTGCCTCTATTCAGTATCTTTCATCTTTTCCACATATGCGTCCAGGGAGCAGAGCTTACCTTTAGGGGCAGAGTAGTGCTATTCATTTCTGTGATAGTCATTCAGCAAAGCTCTGGTTGGTCTACATCGTCCTACCAGATTCTGAAGTTTTCTCCAGAAATTGTAGATATGGATGAACCCTATATTTTAACTTTTATCGTTCTAGAAGTGGTGCACACTCATATGGGGTGCACGGGGAAGTGCATTTCTTTTTTGTTTTGTTTTATAAAGCCCTTTGGTTACCCACAAATCAATTCAATCAGTGCGTGTAAAGCGCAACTACACACCTGCTAGGGTCTCCAGGTGCTGGTGGGGGGTGCCAGGGGGGGGGAGATTAGCACATACCGGTGAGGTGGTTATTAAAAAAGCCAGGTCGGTCTTCAGTTCCTTCGTAAAGCTGAAGGAGGGAGGTTGTTTGTCTGATGTGGAGAGGAAGGGCCTTCCAGGCAGTGGCTGCAAGGTAGGAAAAGGATTATCCTCCTGTTCTGGTTTTCCTGATGTGGGGTACTTCTGCGAGAGAGAGAGCTGAGTTGAACATAGGGCCCTGTGGGGTAAGTATAGGTTGAGTTGCTGGTTCAGGTAGGCTGGTCTGGTGTTGTGGAGGGCTTTGTGTGCATGCGTGGGTGAGGATCTTGAAGGTGATTCTTTTTTCTATGGGAAGGCAGTGCAGTGTACGCAAGTGTTGCGAGATGTGGTAGCGTCGAGGACCAATCTGGCGTCGTCGTTCTGGACGTTTTGTAGCTTGCGGGTGAGTTTCTTCTTGATTCTGGCGTAGGGTGCGTTGCCATAGTCCATTCTGCTAATGATCAGGGCGTGTGTGAAGGTCTTTCTTGTTCGAGGGGTATCCACTTGAAATCGGGCTCAGTGCTGACAATGGGGGTAATCAGCTGGAGATTCCTGTGCTGGAACTGCCCATAAACTGGGTTACATCAATGCCGGGGAGGACTACTGTGTCACAGGGGGTACTTGTGTCGTAGGCTCCCATTATAGGTATGAGACTGCTGGATTTTGGGCAGCAGCACGACCGGGTATAAGGGACTGACTCTGAACCCACACCGTGTGACAACTGTCAGCTTAAGTCTTCCAGCTAGCTAGCAGCACCTCACTGAAACCTGAAAGAAAAGGTCATTTTTGGCAGCCCGAACATGACAGTGACTTTTCAGGGGAAGCAAATTTTTGGCAGCCCGAACATGACAGTGACTTTTCAGGGGAAGTTGTGGTCGACAAGTCCCGTCCCTTTCTGTCCTTAGAAAAAGGTCTCATACACACAAGGGCAAAGAAAGAAATGCAGGATAGATTTCATTACATTTATTGAACGAGAACCTCAGCCGGCTTCTTTTGCATAGCCATAGACCACCAGTTATGTGGTTGAGCCATTTCCACTGCTAGTTTTGAAAGTCCTTAGCCAATTACACGAGTCCTGTTTTTTTTCTTTCACTGTTTTGATTGATATTCCTGTTTGTGCGCTCACACGCATCTATTCAGAATAATACCACTTTTACAGATGGCACGCTTTTAGTGCCACATAACATTTTGCCTGCTACTTAAAGAAGACAGGCAGAGTGACTCTACCCCCCCCCCCCACCCCCCCCCCCCCCCCCCAATATGGATTCAGACCAAAATCAGTTTAAGTTCATGCGGATGTAACCAGTTGCCGAAGGCGGCAGAACTTTCTCACAATCGTATCATAACATGAAGCTTGCACCACGAAAGCTGCATCTGTAAGTTGTGCTCTGCTCGGGCAGCAGCAACCTTTGGCTTTGCATGGATTCTGAAAAAAGGCGATGTTTATACATGGAGCAGGAAGCAGTCCTGTGACTGCTCTAACAGATGTTTCACTGTTCTAATTTTCCATTGAGGCAAGCCCGTGTGCTTTGGAACTTCCACAGCCCTCGCTTCTGCTTTACACTTAAACAATGTTACCACCTACAAACAGCTGGTAATACATTTTTTCTCATTTTTAGTCCGCAGGACAACTGAACGAAATCACACCATGCATTTGTTGCCTTGCAGATGAGGCCTAGATGTTCTACATACTGTTTTTTTTCAAATACTTCTAATTTCGATACTAATGTTTTTAGTGTCCTTCTGGCGTGCTGTCCAGTACATCTAAGCCTCAGTAGAATGGCGAGGCACGAGTGCAGGACCTCTGATCAGCAGCGTGTCAAGTCCAAACGTTGTCCACAATGCCGGAAAACTTAGCATTTCAAGAAGGTTGGACATTTTTCTGATTTTTCCAACTTTCCTTTGCTAGAAAGGTAATGCACAAAACTTTGTCTTGTGCGTTTTTGACAAGCACGACTTTTTTACAGATTTGAAACCTTGCAAATCTAAGCCGCTGCCATGCCAAACGTTTTTAGACGATGCGTTCTAAAGAGCTCTGGATGGCTGTAGGTATAATATAATATTGCCTGCTTTGCTGCTCGCCTGGGAGACACCTATAGTTTTTATTTGTCTTGTTTTCTGAGTCTCTACCAATATTGTGCCTGTTTTTGCTATGTAGGAGAATCGATTCCTAATATGGTGGTGAAACATACAGAGAGTGGTTTTGCAGATCTGGTTTCCCCTTGCGTTACTGCGAGGCCCGACCCTGTTAGTCTCTGGCCACTATATGGAAACTATTGGATGCTTGATGGCTTACCATCAGGAACTGCATTTGCCTGTGGCTTTCTGTTCTCGTATTCCTTCTTACTTTTTTGTCTACTTATGATCGCTCTTTGTCTATTTAAGTATTTTTTTCTCTTCCCTGTTCTGCTAATAGTCATAGGTCATTGTTTCCTCACGTCCACGTTATAGGTCTAGAATTAGTCAAGACCTATTAATTTTCTGAATGTAATTATTTAAAGAATACGTAAATAGATACATTGAGGTGCTTTCAGTCCACCCCTTTATCGATTGGTCTTCTGCACTGCCATTCACTTTTTGTTTCTACCAAACACAGCGTGTGGCAGTGCGTCAGCCCATTTCAGCCCTAGGATCCCTGCGTCGTCAGTGATGTTTTGCTTTTTCGAATTGTACGTAGTGCACTTCAGTGCCAGGGCTGTAGTGAAAGTTATTTCATTTTTCGACGTTTGGGACACTTTTTGATTTCTAGCCAGAAAGTTTTTCTTTAAAACAAAAAAGGGGAGTTTTGTTCCAAGGGTTTAATCTACTTATCTGTTAAATTGTCAATCAGATTTTGTTTTTATTCACTACAGCATGGAGTAGTGGGCTCCCTTCACATTGAGTGACTGCACAAAGTCTGTGCTCATTGTTCACTTCAACCGAAAATGGCTCATTTCTCTTCAGTAACAAATCTAGTTTAAAGTGCACTTTATTTTGCTATTTAACTTTGAATTCCTGTGATTTTCTTGCAATTTTGAGATGCTCCGTCAGATAGTGATTTATTATCAGTCAGTTTGGAAGTGTTTCACTACCCCGTAGATGCATGTGATTTGAGTGCTTGATTGTGTGGCGATTTAGTTGTCTCCTTCATAACAATAACATGCAGCCTAAAACGGATTTTTTTTTTTTTTTTGTTTATAAATATTACTAGTAGAATGCCACACTGGTGATTGTTTTTTAAATTAAACATTTTAATAGAAGCATGTGGCAGCATAGTTTGTCAGTTTTTTCTTAATTGATAAATTATTGTTGCTAAAAATGAAAATGTTATGCTAATTCTTATGTTTTGCAAGTGATTGTAAAAAACCCATAACAATAGTAAATAATTTAATTAACTTAAAATGAGTGGAGTGACGGAGAGCAGTGAAGGGCTTGCGTGATTGATGCGTAAAGGGACTCCTATGAAATGTATTCAGGTGAAGATACTTCTACCCACCTCCCACCATGGCTTTAAAAGCTAGCATTGGCAAGGTGAGTGTTTGTTTTGCATTGTATTGATGTCAAGTGGGACCAGAGTGAAAGTATGACTAACGCACAAAGTGGGCCACGCATGGCACCATTATTCTCTTCATGTGGAATTGTAAAACTGAAAGCGAATACATTATTTTCACAAAAAAACATTTCTGATCTAAGTAGAGTTATTTATCATTTCACTTCGTTTCTTAGGTCTGGTATTGTTTATTTGGACTTAAGTTATTAGTAAAACCGTTGTGGCAAAAAGCCAGCCTTGCATCTTCAAATTTAGCCAGCTATCATCCCATCACCCTCCTGCCAATCAATAAAATTCTAAAAAGCAGAGTGGTTCATCAGCGCTACTCTTTGAATGAAGATTAAGGCCTCTGGGAAATTTTACCAGTAGGTTTTATGCCATATAGAAGCGACTTACTAGCATTAACTGGTAACCAAAAGATCTCTCACAACTTCAATTTTAATACAGCTGCAATTTTAATTAATCTGTCTGATGTCTTTGACACATTTGACCATAACAGCTTGATCACTAGGTTTTAGTTGTTCGCTGTCCAAGGCACCCCTCATGAAAGGTCCACTTCTTAGCCGATAGATCACATAAAATTACGTATAATAATTTGAACTCTTCCTTCGTTTCAGTAGGTACCGGAGTCCCTCAAGGGTCTAGGTTCTCTCCCTTCTGGGTAATATTTATGTTCTTCCCCTGGCTTGTCTAATCCAGAAGTATGGATCTGCTTCTTATTTCTGTGCAGATGAGGCGCTGTTTTATTCTAAATCAGTGAGGCTAGGGGCTTCATGTCCAAAAAATGGGTTGACCTTAATTGTTTGGAGATAAATTTGGATAAAACCCAGTTATTGGTGACCGGGAATTGCCCTTCTGTTTAGTCTCCTCCTTTATTGCCTCCATCCTTTCCCAATCTCCAGTACAGTAGTAGAATCGTTAGGTGTTAAACTGCATCCAAAAATTGAAATGGGGACACAAGTTTCAGTTGTAATATCTGTCTGCGGGCTACATATTTATTCTAAAAATCCGACCTATACTTCCCCTTCTTTCTGAAAAAAAAGAAGACCCGCCTTATTGTTCATTATTGGTTTCCATCTTAACTAGTGTATTGCCCTGTATCTTACACTATCAAAACACTTTTTTTAATAGGCTACAAGTCATCGAAAACCAAATAGCTGGAGCGGTTGTCTCTTCAGCGAAGCCCTTTCTCCACAGCTTCATGGGTCCCTGTTGTAAAAGAGTGCATTGTAAGGCACTATGTACAGTTCCTAAGTCTCTGAAGGGAACTGCACCTCTCTTTTACAGACCTATATTTTGTTCAAATAGACCATTGTGATCCCCTCCGCTCTGGGGCTAGCCTCTTACTTTTTTCTTGCTCAGTTCAAGATGGTCTTGTCAGGTGGATGTTTCGCTGCCATTCTGGCAGCTAAATTATGGAACAACTTCGCTGTGCTTGAAAATCTCTCTTCTCCTTTTCGGAAGAATCTGAAAATATTTCTTGGCACTCAGAAATCCATCTTAAAATGCTTGAATTGTTTGTCTGAGCGCCAAGAGCTCATAGAGAGTGAGATGTGCTTTACTGTTTATGTTTAACATAACATTGTCTGCTCAATACTGTTGGCATAATATAAAGTTACCTGCGAAGTGTAACCATCCAATGTATGACGTGTCCTTGTATTGATCTCAATGGTGTTCAAAGTCGACAGATAGAGCGGTCTGTATCCAGTTGCTATAAAGAAAAGGAGAAGGATTTATGAATGAAGTATGGAAAGTGTTAAATCAGGCCTTGAGTAATCGACTGGCCTCGCAAATTAGGGCTTGAGCTGAAAGTGAATGATCAATAAATATGCCTTTAAATCTTGTTTTTTATCTTGCATTCAGAGATAGAGGTCAAATGTCAGTTTGTCTTCCCATATTTACTTTTTTTTCTCTGACTTAAAAGTTAGAGGATTTTGAATAGTGAACTGTGTGAGAATCGTGCTGTGCAAAGCAAGTGAAAGGCTGTAAGATGTACGGCTGTTTTTTTAACACAGCATTGAAATAGCTAACGAGAACTGTACAAACATTAAAAATATATTTCAGTAGCTATGAAGGCACATTTTTGTATTTCTGTGTGGTGAAAAAAGATCTTTATAGTCTGGAAACTAATCGGAACACTTTACTTGATGGACGTGGAAATGTTAACTATTTTTGCTGAAACCTAATTGCCATTGTTTATGTGCTAATGTGCTGTCTGTAAATGACAGTGCACTAAAAACACCATGCTTCAGTTATAGATTAAAAGTGAGTATTAAACCATGAACTGGAAATTATTCCTGCCCTAATGACAATGTTAATGTACAAAGGGGCAAGCCAGGGGTCATGTGCACCCTATGTGTGGTCTTGCTAATTATTATACATGGAGCAAACGTTTAGTTTAGTAAATAAAAAAATAAAAAGGTTTTTTTTGTACGGCAGAAATTGTGTACTTGCATATCTGAAGGTAATCTTGTATGTGATAATGAATAAAAAGGTGACCCCATAAAACAAAATATTTCCCTAGGATCACACAATTTAATATCAGTTTATGGGTGAGGTACGTTACAGTTAGGGCAAGTAGGGAATTCAAGTAACATTTGTATGATTTTTGACGCTTGATAGTGTCATCCCTGTGAAAAAAATATATTGTTGGTTATAAACGTATTTTTTTCGAATTCTTTGTCTCTGATTCGTTGTAATAACACCGGTATTAAAATAAATGTAGCAGAGGTTTCATTATTTTGTGTTTATGATGGATTTCTAGATTTTACCCTCATTTTTGCATAGTTCTAGGAAATAAATATTTCACTCAGTGAAAACGTATAGTAGTGCATCTAATTTCTGGAGAAAAAGATATATGTTGTCTCGTGTTTTTAGAACTATCAGTCAACTCGAGTGCCGTAAAATATTGGTAAAGAGAAACATGGTGAAACTGCATGCGTTGGAGACAATAGGGTGTTCCATACTTAAAAGATGTGCATAGCGCTGTAATGCATGTGTTTTGCCTCATAAGACTTGGTAAAGAGTTTGAATTTGGTAAAAGTCTAGGGCATACTTCTTCCTACTCAAATTCTTAGTAGAACCTCTTTTTCCCCCCCTTATCCTTGTTCTTCCTTTGTTTGTCGGATGTGTTATGGCTTCCCAATGTACTGCTGCTAACATGTCCTAGACTCTTTCTAATATCAACATATTTACTATGTAGTTATTAAGGTCTAATAACATTAATATTGGAGTTCCTGAATGTTGGCACCACTAACAACCTCCAGGGAGCATCCCACTGTAGCAGTCATAACTGTTGTGTTCATAGTCGTCCCTCGGGATGAACAGTTACCCATTCTTCACTGTGTCACTAGTATATCATAGTGTGGGTAAAGGGCTTGCACTACTGTAAGATGGCCAAATCACATGACATCAGTAATTCAGCTTTGGGTTAGCTGTAGCTGAGCAGCCCACTATAAGTTGCCTCTCATAGGTTGTTTACACTGAAGATGTAAACAAAGGTGTTCGCACATCCGGAATGAAATCAGAGTCCTATTCGCAGTTCCATTCTAAGAGCAACAGTCTGTGATTAGACCATAACCTACTGGAAATGAATGGCTTTCCACGCGCCTGCACTCATCTGGAACAATGGGGCAGTGCAGACTGGCAACGGCACAATCCATTGTACTAGACAGGTCAGCCAGAAGGATCCTGCTTATGAAACACTTGCTGGACGTATCCTTCGAAATGAATGTTGGTGCAGCCGTGGTTGCAACATTGCCTGTGCAGTATTGTAGGTGCTAGCTTCCAGAAACACAAGAATCTATGATCCCAAATTCTCTGAAGAGGTTATGACTTCATTGCAGCGATCCCTGGATTCTAGGGCCTGTTACTTGAAACATTTTTGTAAGCAATTAAGGAAACCGCTCGCACCTTTTGTTAGCTAGCCTAGAATTGGCAGTGGTAAAATGAAAGTTTTTTAGTTTCAAGCATACTGGACAGGGCGGCGTGAATGAAGCAAGACCATAAAGATAACCGCACTAGTGCCAGCCTGCAACAGGCATTGTAAATTGTCTCCTGTGCTTTCAACTTTCTGAGCTGTTATAAAGACACCTGACCTATTCGAGTTGTTTGAAACAAATATTCAACTCATGGGAATATGTTATTTGCGACAGGAAAATAATATTAATATCTTTATAGAGAACGCAGTCTGAATGGTCTTTAGATAATGAAGGGGTTACCCAGCTCAGAGGTATCTATTTTATCGACTTTTGAAAGATGAAAGTATGAGTCAGTTTTTCTGGCACTCCCACCTGTCGAACTACTCTTATTTTGTCAGGTGCACACGCCTGAGCCTATCAGCCTTGTGAAGCATAATAGCTCAGTGAACAGGTTAAATAACATGTTAAATAGTCACCCAAAGCAGCTGGCTTATAATAGTATCGGCTGACATTGTTACCTTGTTGCAGGTTAATAGCAAAGATTTTAGGTCACGTTGTGGTAAATTCTTTTATTTTGTCAAGGTGTATTCTCCAGCGAGGAACCTGGGTTAAAATACACTTTAGAAAGGGAAGAACTAAGAGCATCGAAGGTTGTTCGGTAAGAGAATGAACGTGTTACATTTTAATCTAGAACTGATCGAAATGGGGTTCGTGTTTACGAATGAAGCTAAGCTGCTTTAAATTTGAAAGTAGGGATTATGGTAGCAGGTTGGGGAGTTAAAATGTCTACAGAAAAAGAAAGTGGCCAAACAGTTGACGAATGTAATGGCCTCTTCATTTAATTCGCCAAAACCCTGTTGGGAAAGATGGGAAGAAGATCCAGAAGGGGCTCCCTTAAGTCCTTAGGAACGTGCTCATGAAGATAACGAGGCATATGCCTACGGTAGAGTACATATAGATTTAGAGAAAGCAAACCCATCAGAATGTTAAGGTAAACTCAGAATGCGGGAGCGGAGACCTGTGTAGATGTGTACGCAACTCAGTGTGGATAATGTGATGCTGTGTGCCGTGATGGTATATGGCAGAAAACCACAATTAAACAGTCCCAATGATCAGTGTGCCCTCATGCACCAAAGGCAGTTTGAGAGCAAAAGTCAAAGCTGTATGTTACAGAACACAAGAAGTAGCCAGGACCTTCACGTAGTCCTGCTCCAGCTTGTAGTCACCGGCCAGGTCCCTGCCCTGATCAGGGCTGTTGTCCTAGTTAAAATACAAGTATAAATAGGAAAACAGGACTCCACTCCATCCTGCCACTCTGACTCCAAGGACAAGGGAATCAAGATGAGTGTCACTAAGCTGATTCCTCAGCTGATCCCGACATGCTTAGTATTTCCCAGGCCGTAGTAGACCCAGCAACAGATCAAGGCCTTCAGAAAGGACACATTACAAATATTTATTGCCCTTCTGGCTCATCTGTCTCTCGCAGGCTCAAAAGAACTGAAGTGACCTTTATTACCAGTGGATCCTTCCCCAGCACCCCCTGTCCATTGGGACCTGTTCTGGGCCCTTACTGACGTTGGTATAGACTTCTGTTTCCAACCCACGATCTACACTGGCTTCGACCACCCTGCCACCACTGGTGCTGACGCCATCTTCAGTGGAGGAGTATTTGGTGTTGAAGCCTGTGGATGATCCAATATCTACACCCATGTCAAGACTTTGGACCAGCATTTGCGTTTTGGAGCCCGAATCCATATTTGTGTTTTACCTGAATGCTACCATGATCAGACACTCCATTATCTTTTTGGTTCTGATTCTGACCCTGAGCCTTAGCAGAGTGCAAACCAGTATGTTGATGATATGGCAGATAGATTGTTTCACCTTCGTTGCACAGATGTTCCTCATATCATCTCAGTTGTGCATCTTAAATTGTAAAATTTGTAAAATTAACTTCCCTTAAGGGCATCCCCACAAATGCAGCTATTGCCCCATTCCTCATCTGATTTAATAGGTCACATTTTCATCCATGTGACCCTCTGTCTCAGAAGTACAACAGTGTAATATTGGGAGTCGACGTTTAACCAACTTTGTATCCATGCTCCAGAATTGCACCTTTTTCTCATTTGAACATTTCTTATCCACAGTAGACATATATTCAGGAATGTGAAATTCCTGTAGCCCAACACCCATGACATATTGTTTGGAGTCAAGGACCGCAAGATTTCATGTTTATTTTTTCCTTAGGCCAAGTAGGCCCAACCACCTGCAGCACAGAGCCTTTGGCTGCCAGTTTACAGTATCACATTATGGATCTGGGGTGAGCATTGTCTGCAGTTGAGGTAATATTTGTGTCCATATGTTAATGCTGTTCAAGCCTGAATTTGTGGTTCATTATTGCAAATGCTTTATTATTAGGGGAATTACTCGTCTGCTCGAATGTTTGTAAACTCGGACAGCCCTACTGAGAATGGTTCCATCATAAAAATGTGTACATACGTTTGCAAAGTTTAACAACAAGCTACCTATAATGGTCCCAGAATGTTCTCTGATCAGATGCAAATATTTGAAGAAGCTTGAAAGCAAGTCTGATTTTTTTTTTTTTTGGTTTCAAAGTAAAATGTTCACAAAAAATGCAATTGGGAAAAAAGTTTTGCTAATCTATTGTGAATTTGTAGGTACCATTTCTTTGAAGCATCATTTAGTAAAATGTGTTGATGTATGCAAAAAAAAAACATAATGGAAAATCAGTGGAATCGTATTTAACAAGATTATGAGAAACATAAAAGTATACAAGCATTGGAAAAAATGGTAGGTCCAACACTGGTGATCAGCCTTTTAGTTGGTCAATGTGTGTCTTTTTTCGACATGAGTTTGTAAAACTTCATTGTTGTGGGAGCTGCCTGGCCCGCACCTTTATGACAAACAATGGCAAAAAGAAAAAACATTTTTTGGTCTAAATAAGCACTCACTGCTCAGAAGTCCCTGGCACTGAACAAAACTACTTTGTGTGGCGATATGCTCCTTGCGAAAGAGCAGAATGCTGTCACTCACAGTGATGCCAGCGATAAAGAGCTAGAATTTAAATAAAAACAAAGGTGCTGGTTAACATCAGACCTAATTAGGGGGCCAATTCTTAAAGCATGCCACAAAAGTGCACCCATGGTATATGTCCTTGCATTAGTGAAGATTTATGACGTTTGTAAATTCACAAGAATTTACAGAAGTAGGCCAGGAAATCGTACTCCTAGAACATATTTGTGAACTGCATTTGAGCATGAGCAAATATGCATGCGTAGATTTGCTCATGCGAATATATGTTAAGTGTTCAGAAATGCACTTTCCTCCAACCACTTTTTTCCCCAACCCTGGGAAATGTTTTACTTCTGCCCTTGTCAGGAGTAAATTTCCAATCTTTCTCAGTATGGAAAAACATCAAGGAAGAGCTGGTGATAATCCCTAAAACATGCAAATTAGGTTTGCACAGATTAAAATGGGCATTCCATCCCTGGAACTACTGATCTCCCCTACTTTCAGCCCCAGCATGTGATCTGTGGAAAGGTGACAAAAGGAAATTGCTAGTATTTAAACCGTACTACTGTATGAGCCTCAACATAATCAGAGAGACTATTTATTATTAGTGCTATCATATAATGAAATTGCTGGCATAATTTGTCACCGCACTAATTGGCACTAAAGGGCTGGATTTTATTTTTTTATTTTTACAGTACATGTACATTTATGACGCAGCCTGTCCATGGACAAGTAGTTATCTTGTTAAATTCCACACCACTGCACATTAGGATGCTGGTGCTAGCTTAAAAAAAAAAACTAAAAAATGAGCTTCATACCACCCCTGAGACAGAGACTTGCTACATTGGCCCCCAAAGAAGTAGAGTGCTTCATTCGCAGTCATGGATCGGAAGTCAGAGAAGGTTGTAGAGTTACAGCAGCCTTCCACTGAAACTAAAACACATGTTTTAACTGAAATTCTGCAGCTTGAGCCACAACTTCTGAGCCCTAGCTTCCATTTAATTATAGTCTCAAAGATACTCTGACTTCTTGGTCAGAGCAATGTTCTTGCCCATGTGTTCACACGCTTTTGGCCATATGCCAGACTATGGCCTGGTGACCGGGATTGACTCACCAAGCCTTATTGTTTAGGACTCAAAGAGTAGAGTAAACCCCAGTTCGTTTCCCACACTCCTGCTAATAGAAAATCTAAAACAATTGACGCCATGGCAAATGTGTATGGTTTTCAGGCAGTCTGGCATTGTGGTTTGTAAGTATGGTCTGTTTGTTGGGCCGATACACATGTGCCCTTTGGTACCATGCCAGTGAGAGTTTGCTAATATTCCTGAAGTAGTGCCTCTTTGGCCCAGACGATACATGATGGGCAGCCAAATATCTTAGCCACGCATTTGGATAAACAGGTTGTTTTGACAATTGGTATCAGTGTAGTCCTTCATTGCATGTCTGTCTGAAGACCTCTGGTAATGTGCTGGCTTTGCTGATTGACATTCCCTTTGACGGGTTCTGCCTTTTTGGTGACAAGACACACTCCACTTTGAAACATTGTAAAGATACGATAAAGGAGGGTGGGGCCTCAGGCCTATCTTGAACCACCTTCCACTGAAGGCCTTCATATGGGAGGACAGATTCAAAATGGTAACACTGCCTAGATCCATCTGCTCTGGACTCTGGCAGCTGAGTGGTGTCCCTGGACTTGCAGGCTGTGTATTTTCATATACCTGTCTTGCTGTCCTACATGCTTTCTGCGTGAATCAAGGTGATCCAGGAGCATTTTTAGTTTGCCATGTTCCTCTTCTGTTTCACCTGGGCCTCTCGGGTGTTTATAAAAGTGATGGTGGTGTTCACTGCCTATCTTTGGATGTCAGGAGCTGCTGAATTCCCATGCTTCAATGACTGGCTGATGAAAGAGGTTTGGACCACCTGTAGATGACGGCAGAACTTTTAACATCAAGTTTCACGTTAAATGAACTTAAGTCCAACCTTCTTTGCTCTCAGAGAGTTTCCATTCATTGAGGAAATCCTGAAGTGGTGTAGTTCAGGGCTTTCATTCCAGAGGAACGAGTCCTCAACATTTGGATTATGCTCCCGATGTTTCAGGTTTGCCTCCGGATCCGGATATGGGTGGTCCTGAGGCTTCTTGTCCTCTTGGCTTCATACCCCTTCTTTGCCACATGCAAGCCATACAGTGGAAATAAAGTCTCAGTGAGGTAGCACATAGGCTGCCGATCTTACACAATCAAGCGCTCAAAAACCGCAGTAGTGGCTGACCGACCACAGTTTGTCCTGAAGCAGGTACTCTCTGATCCCTACTCAAAGTAAACAGTTGTGGCAGACGCATCACTGCGGGGTAAGGGGTGCCACTTGGGGGAGCAGTAGATCAGATGACTGGTCTCCCTTGGTGGGCCAGCTCCACATCAGTCTTCTCGAACTGTGGGATGTCTATCAAGGAGAGGCATGTATAGGTTTCACGGACACCACCACTAAGTGAAACTGCAACAAGCGCATTGGACTGGGGTCTTGAGTCCTATGCCAAGGAGAATTAGAACATGTTTCTAGTTGCTAAGCACCTGCCTTAGCCTGTGAATTACAGAGTATGCGAATTGAGCAGACATTGCCTGTCACATCATGAGTAGTGTCTGCATCCTGAGGTGGTGCTGGTCTTCTTCTGCCAGTGGGGTGGAACCTTGACCCAGGGGTGTGTGGAATTTAATAAAATATCTACTTGTCCATGGGACAGGTTACTTCTTAAATCTACTGGTCCTGTACAAAAATCTACCTGTCCCTTTGGTGCAATATATTGCGGCGACAAATTATGGCAGTAATCTCATTATGTAAGAGCTCTGATAAAAGCCTCTCTGATTATGCCAGGGCTACTACTATAGTAGGGCTTGAATACTTGCAGTTTCAATCCCTACTATAGCAATTTCCTTTTTTTACCACATTTACACAGATCTACATACTGGGGCAGGAGGGAGCAGAAGGCAATAGTTCCAGGGCTGGAATGTCTTTGAGTCTGCAAACCTACTAACTTGTATGTTTTAAGGATTTTCACCAGTTCTTCTTTAATCTTTTCACATAATGAGGAAGGTTGGAAATGTGCTACTGACAATGGCAGAAATAGAAGTTCTTCCAAGGTTGTGGAAAAAGTGGTTGGAGGGGAAGTGAACTTGTAAACGCTCAGTAGACTTTCACATGAGCAAATCTACACATGCATATCTGTTGGTGCTAAAATACAGTTCACAAATATTTTCTAGGAGTACGATTTCCTGGTCTACTTCTGTAAGTTCTTGTGAATTCATGAAAGCCACTGTCTTTAAGAATTGGGTCCCTAATTACGTATGGCGCCAACAGACATTTTGTGTTTATTAAACTTCTATTTCTCTCTCTAGTGGCTGTCTTTACTGTGAGTGATGACATTCTGCTCTTCCACAAGGAGCATATTAGCACACAAAGTAGTTTTGTTCAGTGCCAGGAACTACTGTGGCAAGCGGTGGCATAAATCCTCCAGACTCACTCCGGTCAGGTGCTGTGCTGAGGGGGTCCCCCGGAGGGGAGGCTGCGAGACCTTTGTGATTACACTGGTTGCAATGTGTGCTTTTTGAGACCAAAAACTTTTTTTTTCTTTTTGTCAGTGTTTGTTACAATGATGAGAGCCTAGCAGCTTCCACAACAATAACGTGTTACAAAAGCCATGTCAAAACAAGACACTCATTGATGAAACCAAAAGACTCTCAAAAAATGTCAGCCTGATTGGCTTTGCCAGTGCTTGTTTATTTTAATGCTTCCCATAATCTTGCTGAAAGTGGTTACACTGATTTTCCATTAGGATTTTTTGGGGGGAATACCAGCATGCATCAACATATTTTACTAAATGATGCTTCAAAGAAATAGCACCTAAACTTTCATAGAAGAAAAACATTTTTTTTCCTACTTGCATTTTTTCTGAATATTTTATTTTTAAAGCAAAGAATTATCACTCTTGCTTACAAGCTTCTGCAAACATTAGCACCTAATCAGAACATTCTGGTAGCATTATACTTAGCCTCAAATTGGTAAACCTTTCAAACATGTCTGTACACTTTTTTTTTGTTTGTTTACTGGAACCACTGTCAATAGTGCAGTGAGACCTTAAAACGTTTATTTACAGCGCTCACCGTAATAATGAAGGCTTTTCATTAATGAACCATAAACACAAGTTTGAACAGCATTAACATATGGGCACACACATTACCTCAGCTGCAGACATTTCACCTCTCTGTAAACTGGCAGCCAAATGGTTTGTGTTGCAGGGGATTTAGCCTACTAATCCGAAAGACAAAATAAACATGAAAACTTGTTGCCCAAACAGTATGTTCTGGGCATCAGGCAATAAGAATTCCACATCCCTGCTTGACTAGATCTTACCACTGTTGTGCGCACAATGTAAAAAATATTGCTTATTATTGTTATGCGGTTCATTCTGGCTTTAATGGATCAAGGGGGTCCTGTATGCCACCCGGCCACATCTCTCCTGCTCAGCATTCTGAAGTTGGTCATAATCAACAGGGCCCAAGTCATCTTTGTGGCCCTAGATTGGTCCCGGGAGTGTGTGGTTCCCAGAATGCCTGGGCACAAATATCTACTCTCCTATCAGGCTACCACTTCAAGAGAACCTTGATGACTGCCTGGATACAGATCATCTCTTAAAGGCAACGCTGTTGGTGTTATTTGGTTTGCCTTTATCCAATCAAGGCCTTGCAGTGGGTCCTGTAAAATGTTTATTATGTTTGCTGGACTAACTGTTCTTATTCAGATCACCTATTGTGATGAGATTTATTAAAGGTTTGACACACGTCAAGACATCTGTGATGTCCCAATGGGACATTAACTTTTTCTTGAAATTCCTCATGTGTAAGCCATTCAGACTGATGCTGAGCTGCTTGCCACTTCTTCTGACCTTGAAGACTGTCTTTCTCACTGCGGTTATGTCAGCTCTTCTCATGAGTGAACCACAGCATTTTAACTGAAATACCTCATTCCACCGTTTCCCCGAGACATATTGGTATGGTAGACGTTCTTAACCAAAATATGTGAATCCCTTCCATGTTGGGCAAATACATCATTCTACCAACATTCTTTGCTCCCCCTCATCACGCACTAAAGGAGGAGAAGCTCGTTCGTTTGGACCCCAAACAGGGTTTAAGCTTTTACATAGATTAGATCAGGATCATTGTTTGGACAATCAGCTTTTATTGGGGTTCTCTGGTGCAGAGTAAGGGAATATGTGCAGATAATGATCTTGATGAGTTGGCTAGTCCTCTGTCTTAAGATCTACTATGCACTGGCCAAGAATCAGTCTGCAGAATGTCTGAGAGCTCAGTTCACTAGTACTAAGGACTGCTACCTGTGCATTGGCATGTTGCGAGATGGGCGTTGGTGTTCATGAAGTTCTACTGCCTTGACCACCAGGTAAGACCCTCCACCTTGGGGAGGTTACTGCTTTCATAGCTGTTCTAAGGTGAGGAATCTGCAGTTAGTGGTACTCATCAGAACAACAAGTTAATTAACTTTGGGAATTCTCTTTTTGGTGGATAGTCTGTCTAACTGCAGATATCTCACTGCACTTCCTCATTGTTCTGTAGAGTGGCCATCTTTTCCATATCTAAAAAGCTTCCTAGGTAGTATTCAGTGCCCTAGTACTAACAATTGTTCACAGTTTGCTTTTGAAGTGGTGGAAATAGACAGACAAGAAACTGACGTCAGCATGAAGTGGCAGTACTTATATGTGGCCTGCTCCATTACTTTTGGTGTTATATGAAGTAGGGGGTGGACGGAACTGGCATAGTTTCTATTCCGCAAAATTACATTAAAATTCCGTGAAGGGGCAAGGTGGGCACCGCAGTGTGCAGTGCATACACCTCAGTGCCCTTTCATAAGTATGTACTGGCACTGAGGTATATCACTCCAGTCCATACCCATTGGTTCCCATACATACATGTGTAAGGGCACCGAGGGGTATGCAGTGGTCTTTAAACAGGACTGGAAGAGGAAACAGTCCCTCTGTTTAAAAAAAAAAACACCTCAGATTAAAATGTATCTGCCGTGGTTTCCCTCTTCCAGCCCTGTTAAAAATTCAAACCATTGCAGATTAATTCTGCCAGTGACGTGGCGGAGTTTAATCAGTATTTCTGCGTTTCAAGAGTAATGCGGAAATTACAAATTCCTCCAATTCTGCAGAGCCCTAGTATGGAGCCAACTTGAATCTGTATTTCACCACCTTGTGTAGGGTGGGAGCACGGCTACAAAAAAAATGTCTAGACCCAGTCTGGGACCTTGGGAATATACTAAAATGAGGAATCTGTAGTTAGATACAGTATCCACCAGAAAGAGCATTACTGAAGGGAAGCAACTTGTTCTTTAATAACTATCATTTCATCACACCCATTCATTTCTGAGCAACTACTTCTCTTGATATTGCAGTTTTGTCTTAGTTTGGTTCCCATTTTTCTTCAGTTGCTGACATTGATGCAAGTGGGCAGGGGGTGCATTGCAGATGCTCCAATAGCATGTAATAGACAACATAGAAGGCCCACGGTGGTGGAGACATTGATACATTTCAAAGCTCGTGAAAGCTTTTAACAGTGCAAATTTCATTGCACCTTTAGCAGCTGCTGCTACCACCTGTTCCCAAAATAACCTTGATCATATTGCACTAAAAGCTGACAGGACAGTGCCTGCTCTCCCGCCATGATTTGTTTATTTTACCATTACTCCCTACTGTAAAAGTTCACAATAATGACCTTAGTGGTAACCCTCGTGGGTATGATTATGCTTAAATAACTTGCAGGATACCTACTTTCACAGCAGCTGTTAAGGTGTTGTAAATAAATTAAAATAAAGAGTTTAGTTGGTGGAGTGGCTACGAAGGAATACCACTACAGAGCTCTGCTTTTTATGTGAATGATGGCCTAGGCCACGGAGGGTCGGGGAGTGCATGTGCCCTAATCTGATAAAATAGGCTGATGATTTCCACATTTCCCATTTGACTGTATCTACTCTATGGAACGCTTTTGGGACCAAAGGGTGTATTGTTCTCCATAAATCAACTGATGTGCTCGACAAAAACATTCCAAAACTGTACAATTTATAAGGACTATATTTAAACATGTTCCAGGTGCTAGCTCTTCAATCTGCTGGCTACATGACAAGTCTCATCAGAGACAATCTGTTACCTTGATGTGAGTTTCTACGTCCTGGATATTTGTTGAAGACTCATGAGTGAATAGCATTATGTGTACTTGTAGTAAGGGACGAGTTGTAGCCAACTAACTATATTGATGCCTATTAGACCTAGAGGTTAGTCCTCAGCTTTTCTCTGTTGTTCCTAGGTAACTTAAAGTGACCATCCCTCTCTGATTTCGTATCTTTAAAAAAAAAAAAAAGAACAGTGTTCCTTCCAGGCTGGAATATGGAGTTTGAAATGTATTAATTTATCATTGTGGAACATGCAGTATGCTACGGTCAGCTATGTAATAGAAGTAGTAGAATCGGTACTATCTGTAGTTGTACCTGTGCCCAATGTGACAGCATAATTTTTCACAGCCTCATAATTTCACAGTGACCCATGTGGACCACCTTAATCATTTAGCCTTTGTTCAGTTCTTCAAACTTCTACACGAAGAAAGTGTCTCTCGTGTCAAAATGTAGTTTGGGTTTCATGCCAAAACTTTAGGTTCAGTAACATGAAATGTGTGGTTAGATCTCCGCCTATGAAAGGTGGGAATGGAGATAAAGTATTTTTTGAGAGTCAGTACCATTGCTCTGAAAGTTCTGTTATGTCTGTCCAAACCACTGATGATTACTTTGTAGACCGATCGGAACTTGTTCGTGTTTAAGTAATCGTGCGTATTTCGCAGCTTTGACCATAGTTTAGGCTTGTACTTTGATTAGGTGAACTTGTGGCTAGGAGAGTACTTTTAATATGTTTATGATCTAATTTTTGTTAACTTCGATTAAGCTCTTGTGATGTTTTCCTCCGTGAAAATAAGAGCCCTCCATGCCAATGATCTTCATTTTGTGACTTACATAGCACCTGGGGCGACTGCCACAGCCTTTGAAAACCTAGATACTGTTGCCAGACGACGACGTCTTTACCAAAATACACCTGAATTTTTTTGAAAGATCTCTTAGCGTGTGTGAAAACAAAGAAAATGTTTATTTTTTTTTGCCTGGCAGATGTAAATGTGTTCCCATTACCATGTTGCTTGTGCGAGCAGGTCTGGGTGATGCCATAACAGTAAGGGCTGGTGTGGTCGAAAATATAAACTATAAGTGACTTGTCTTAATGGCGAATAAAGTAAACCTCTTAAGTGTCATTGCAAACTAAGAAAAAAAGTATACCGATCCTGAAATGGGGACGCACTTATCACTACAAGGGTTGATGGCAATAAATCGTGTCCTTAGCTTTCAGAATGTTTAATAACTGAGAAAGGGTTTCTGCACTTGTATGGTTGGGTATGCAGGTGTCTGTGTGTGTTGGGATAGTGGGGTTACTTGTCCTCTGTATGGCTTCTTAATCCAACATGGCAACAGTGCACTGACATCCTATGGCAGGCGTCTTCCCACTAAAACAGCTGGACCCAGCCAACTGTTAAATTGGAGAGCAGGCGTTAACAACTTTACTCTCGCGTGAAGGATTATTTTTCATTTCAATGAGGTTTGAATGGTCGCTGACACCATTTCTGACACCATTTCCTTAAAGGCCTAGCAGCCTAGGCGGAGGGAAAATAAAGAGTATTACATTGAAACCAACCTGCACCTTTACCGTCCATGGGATGGATCGTTGTGCTGTCAGACACTTAATCCAGCACCGGCTGTTAAACAGCAAAGCTCCGCCTATGGCTGTCCTGTTAATTAATTGAGCTATTGGCGTCATTCGTCGGCCGATTTACAGTACAGTACGCTGATGAGTATGTCTACTTTCAGTTACTTGCTGGGGGGGGGTGAGCATAGAGCACCAGTCCCCCCTTCCTATTTCCAATCACAATTCACCTCATTCTTTTGACAGTCTGCACTCATGATAGGGTCTAATGTTCACATTCGGCTACTGTTTCTGCTTATCTCACTGAGGAGCAGATTTGGATGTTCTCCAATAGTTATTTCCTCTACCAACCTGCTGGATTTCTGTGTAGGGTCCCTTGGGATTAATGAATGGCAGAAGTAGATGTTCAACGAGATCTGAACAGTGTGGGTGTCCAAGAAGTGAGCTGTCCAGCCTAGAAGAATAAATAAATCCTAGAGCACCGTTGCTGCATTAACATTTTGCCAGTACAACTTAATGGAACGTTTCGAAATGCTCTGTGAAACTCTTAGTTATGGAGAGAAAGTTTAAATGGATTTCTTGGTCTCCTTTTTAAATGCATTGGCTGGATAGTCTTTAGAAAATCACACTTAAACACAAAAGGCAAATAGCACTATTAAATATATAGGGTGGATCATTGGAAATCATAGATTAGTGGTTATTCTGCATGCTGTACTAGACCTCTCAGCCGCTTTGGGTATAGTAGGTCATTTCAGTTAAACGGGCTTCAAATGGTGGCTACCACTGAAACAGAGCTACAGGATGGTTCAACTCCTTCATTGAGGATCATACCCAAAGTATAATTATGGGAGAACTTCACACCATTGACCCGTACGGTTGCGTGCAAGTTCCACATGGATCTTTTTTCAGTCCCCCACTTTATAATATCTACATAAAATGTCACATGGGCCTACTCCAAGCCGACCACTTCCAGTCCTACCCTGACACCATACAGATAAATGTTAAATCCCTAGGTTTACCAGTCAGTTTGCAGTCATAAGCAAAGCCCTCAAAAATTGACATATGGGTATCTACTTCAAATTGAAGAAGTCCAAAGTAGAAATCTGGGTCCATGTCCCAGCACATCGCTTCCTGAGCTCGCAAGTGAGGAAATACATTAAAAACCTACTACCACCAAATCAGCCTCCTGTCCACATCCCTCAATGCCACCCTACCCTCTTATGGTAGAGGGGGAATTGGTCAGCTCAAGAATACACTATTGAAATGCTTTGTACCACAGGGTGTTAGCATATCAAATTAGGAATCCAGAAGGTGCAAACCCTAGGAGGTTGATATTTTGTTTTAAAAAGCATGAACCATTAGCTCACCACAAAGGCCTGCACTGGTTCCTAGTAGATGACCAATTCACATTTAAGTTTTGCAGCCTCATGTACAAATGCATGAAAGACACAGCCTCTTAAACCTGTAAGACAAATGAAACATTCACCGTATCGTGCAACTTGTGCTCTGCACAACACTGCCTCTTGGTCAACCCTAGAACTAGATGTAAACACGGGTGAAAGTGTATACAGCTCAGATTGTGATCCTAGATCCTGTAAATCAAGCATACAGTTGATTTGTAGCTCCCATTCCATGTTGTAATTAAATACATTTGTATAATATCCATGTCTAAATATGTCTTAATATGTCCTGTATAAGAGTGATCAGAAATGCCTGACATAGTCATAATAACCATGGTCACCCAATCATGGTACCACAAGGACAATTATCTGGTTTACAAGGGCATTTTCAGCTCCATCCACCTGCCTAGCATGCTCCAGACTTACTCATAACCAAATCCAACCAGTTTGCCATCTGTCAAATGCTACTACATTCGCTGTGTATACTACCAGCTTAGTGCGTAGGTCTCTGGAAGCAGTGCAGTTTTGCTGTTTGAACATTTTAAGTGGAAGTAATTTAAACATGGTTGTAATTTGGAAGGAGTTATTTTTCTTTTTAGGTCTTTTGTTTTTAATAAAATGTATTTAAGCTATACACACTTGCATACTAGGGATTTCAGTCAGCTCTCTTTATCTATTGCTATACTCTGTGTCATTCACATTTTGCTTCTACCCACCAGTGTAGTGTGGGGCACCGGTTTAGCCTATTCCTAGGTTAACATTTTAGTGCTGGTTGCTACTGGTGCACTGTCTGTTAAATTGAAAAACTATCTAGGCTTTTAGACAGGGCTTGTTTTTATTTTATGTTAAAGGCTAGTACCTTCCCTGACACTGCTGTTGGGTTGCTCGTCACAGGTGTCTTTATGCAAAAAGATCATGAAATAAGTATTGGCAAAGCTAAAGGGTCAGCAGCCAACTATCGACCCCTTGACTATGTACCTCCTAGGACAGGGGTCTCCAGCCTTTTCTGTAGGGAGAGCCACTTCTGATCAGTGAAAATCACCATGAGCTGCTAAAGACCAAGCAAGTCACGCATTTTTCCTAGATACCCCCCCCCCCCCCCCAAAAAAAACATCCAGCCTCACTGACTTCAAGCTGACTTTTTGCAGAGCCAATACTGTGGTTTGAACAAAATACATAGAGTGCCCCAGAAATGCTGATATGAATAACTTAGGATTTGTGCTGTCACTATACATTATAGTATGGAGAGAGAGGAGTGAGTTTGCCATAAAAGTAGTGCTGAATTGAACTGAATGGAAGCTGATGAGAAGGAATATATATATATATATATATATATATATATATATATATATATATATATATATATATATATATATACACACAATTGAAAAAAACACTTGTTACGGGGACGTGACAGGAATTGTAGGAATTAAAAAAAAAAGATATAGAAATTCACTTACAAAACCAAAGGTTACATGGACGTTATGGTTAGGCTCACATTTTAAATGTACCAAACCTTAGAAATTCACCAGTTACAGTTATCTCCGGTAACTATAATTCGTGCCTTAAGGTAACTATAATTCACCCTCCCGCTATGCACAGTTTTTGTCAGTAAATTTATTGTAAATACTACATTGATATTGAAATACATTATTGAAATGCCCACATGAAACTCATTTCTTCTCTGCTGTTCATGTTTGAGTGAACTCTGTTAAACTTCAGGGCTTATTTATTATTATATAATTCAGTTGCATCAACATTGCTTTGAACGGTCTGACTTTTCTTTCTTGATTCAGCTTATACTTCCATCGTGGAAAAAAAGAGAAAGAAAAGTCAGCCATTTCAAGGCAAAGTCAATACAACTGTGAATTATATAATATGCTGTGAAGTGAATAGGGAGTTCATTCTTAAACATGCACAGAGGAGAAAAACGAATTTTCATGTGGGCATTTAAAAAAATAAAAAAGTTTTCATCTCATCAGCTTCCAGTGAATTACAAACAGCAATACTTTTATTGCAAACTCACTCCCCTCTCTCTCTCTGTATATAGGGCAAGAATTAACACATGCCATTAATAAGCACATATCTATTTACACTTCCAGCATTGGGGTGGTGGGGGGTGGGGACTAAATAAAGACAGAGAAGTCAGCCTGTTCAATACAACCCAATTGTTCTTTACAACTGGGCCTGATAACGATTAAAATAATTCACAGTTTCGCATTTAAAAAAAAAAAAAACTTAAGTACCTTTCATTTTTCTGACAGTGTACCTCTCAAGTTGGAAATTATAGCGGCTGCTGGCCTTTCACTGATTGTGCTCCTGAACCGTGTGCTGCATCACATGCATAGTATGTAAACCAGAAAACCCGTCCTTATAGTATGGCTCCAGTGTCAAGGCTGCTGCTTCGGCCCACTGACCACTCGGGTTCTTTAGGATGAAATTGTGGTGCTTGGCTGCAGAAGGCAGGTGAGGCGATTCCCGTTGGAAAGTCTAATACTGCTCATCGAGGAGTCAGACTTTCAGCAAAGGTGTCACCTGCTTCTACCAGCCCCACCACAGGTAAGTTCATTTGAGCCAATCAGAGCAGCTGGTTTGTTTGACTGCTAAAGTTACAAAGTGGCCTGAAATGTAACAAAATAATAAAAACTGACTATACAATGGTAAAATGAGAAACTGGGTCGCGAACTACTCACAGGGTGTCAGTGAGCTACCGGTAGCTCGCAGTTGACTGGTTGGAGACTTCTGTCCTAGAATTTGACTTGTGCTTTATAAATGATTGTAGCAGCACTGCCTGTGACTGCAGATGCTCATCTGCGGCCTTTTTCCGGAAGGAATACTTTTAAGTGCACGGAGTTAGCCCTGAAAGCTGCGTAGAAGCAGTGTTTAGTCTCCTTTATCAAGGCACCTTTCAGAGTAGGTTGTTTGTCATTTGTTCACCAAATCATTTTACTGGTGTTGCTGGGACAGATTTCATAAGCACTTTGCTATTAGTGTTGAGAGTGTAAAGATAAGCCCCGACAATTTACCTGCTTTAAGTGTCTTACAGTTCAAACGCGTTACGTATATTCATGTAAGTGGGTTTTGCTTTTCCCTTTGAGGGCCGTTGTTTGTGGCTCTTTTGGAGCAGGAGGTTTAGAACTGCGCTTCCCCTGCAGTTGCCACTGCAGCTTGATTAAAGCTTCATGGCCTTGTGGGCACATACCACAAGTCTCCCTGGCAACAGAGAACGGCCAGTTCGCAGATCTTGAACAGGAGGCTGCTTTTACTCTTCTCCATTGAATTTTTGTCACCATGGGCCTCGAGTAATGGTTTGTAGGATTGAGATTCTTCTCTGAGTATTTCCAGGCTTTTAAATGTCTGGTCATGTGAAATGGGCTTCAGGTATGCCATACGGAGGGTCTGATGGGATCTGTCTTTGGTCTGCTTTGTGACTTTTGGATGTAATGCCATGCTGCAACTAGAGTACAAAGTAGACGTTTTGTTTCTGAACACCGTGACCACACTGGAAATAGAGAACTGCAGGTGCCTATACCAGAGTATTTGAGAAGTACTGGTACCCTCCAATCGAAAGTATCACACCTCTGCTGAGAAGTGCAGGTACTCTCCGTCTTAAAATAAAAAAGTGCAAGTTCTCTCTACCTGGTAGTAACACTGATGAACACTAGGGGATGTTATTGTTGGCAATTATTATCTCATGCACCCGCCATCAGATTGGTTCTGTGTCTTGCTAAAGACTTCTTAATTTCACTTTATTTTAAGAAAGCAACATTAAATTGAAAAGTTAAGATTCTGTTAAGAACATGGAGGTGGGCCTTATGCAAAATATTTCTTTATAAATAATTTGGCATAGCAGTGAAAGCAAGCTAAAAGAACACTACCCTTAGACGTTGTTACAAAACTACACAGAACTTGGACTTTAAACGTCCAGTAGTGCAACATGAAAGTTCACAAAATGGCCAAACATCCTGTCACTCATTTCTTTGCACTGCAGGTAGATTAATTCAAGTACATTCTTGACTTCTCATCCTGGCTTAACATTCTTTAAAAATCGTATAAGAAATATAGAGTATTCCTCTAGATCAATAATCTGTTCATTATAAAGCAAATGCTCATCATAAAACTTTCGCAATGGAACACAGTAATGGATAAGTAGCAACTTAATTAGTAATAACAATAAGATAATCTTCGCCTCTTTGTCTTTTGCAGAACCATAACTTTCCTTCATAATAATTAGTACACTTTTCGGCTGGACCGCCAGCAAGTGTTAAGCTACTTGAAAGCTTACTTAGAACTATGCACCCCGAATTGAAAAGGTTTATCCATCGTTCTACTCTCTCTTCCTGCCAGATTAGGAGAGGAAAGTGCCTCAACCCGTTTTCTGAAAGAAGTTAGCAACTGCTTCACTCAGCATTGGCTCAACAAACCGCAAACATGACATGAAATGTCCAGTGTATTGGTTTTTCCTGGAAATAGTTAGCATGACGTTCTCACAGGTAAACGACCGGTCCGGACATCTGATTCTCGACAACGTGAAATTAAGCATGCAACATGTCAGTTTCGCAAACAGCTGTTGATGGGACAAATCTTAATTATTTGGCTTGGCACAAAACAGATGCAACTCCCCATTTACAGTAGAATTCCAAGAATATTTACATTCTCGGAGATTTGGCAGTATCATGTTATTCAACAACCAAGATCCATACACTGCTCCAGTTGGGTTTGGCCACTGCAGGGCATATACCTATCTCACTGACATTGATGAGCTTTATAAATTAGGTATTTTTGTGCACTTTTTTTTCTCTGTGAATTGCTCCTCCTCTGATAGACAATGTTCCAAAATTGACCTCTTTCCTTGTTGGCCACCCCCTTGCTTAGTCTGCCGGTGTCCTGCAGAGTTGTCCAAAACATTGGCCGGCCATATCATCATTTCATATTGTCCAGTCACCATATTATCTCTGCACTGGTGTTCTCTGAGAGATGTCGCTCAACGAAATACAAACAGCATTTTTGAAGTTGCAAGGTCTCCACGAGGCCTGTTTGCACATGGACCCAGGTAAAATGCTTAGTTGGACGAGCCCTTTGCAGTCCGCATGAGCAATATGCTGTCTGCTGATGAAACCTGTTAGTGCTCTCTTCTTGGATGTCATTTTCCACCTGTTCAGTTGGAGTGTTGTGACTTTGCATCTGTGAAAAAGCCCAGAAGCACAATTTGCATCTTGGACACCAAATCTCATGTGTCACGAGTGATTAGAAAGCCCAGAGTGCCAGCTACACCTGTGAAAGTAAGATATCCCATTCCAGGGCTATGGGAATTGTATCCAAATTATATCCCTCAGGTGTTTCGAAAATCACCACAGGGCAGAAGGCAGACTGAAAGATAGTACCATGAAATCCATAGACGTCCCATAACATGTTACTTCCAGAGATACTGGGAACATCTTTGGTGGGTTCTATACATGGGCACCAAGTGATGTGCCACTTTACAACCCTTTCTGACCCAACCGTTTGTTCTCTCTCAAGAGGCTGATCACCTCGTTTGGGTGGTCCATGTGCTCTGTAACATTCTCCCACTGAACTTTAAGGATTGTAGTTTGTTTGGCTTCGTATCTAAGTGATAAGGAAAGACGTAACCTTTAGGCTTGCCTTAGAATGCTCTGTAACTCATTAAATATCACTTTGTTATTCTTTGTATTAAAATATATTGAATCTGTTCTATCACCATCGATTGCTTTATTTCTTTCCTGTTTATTACCCTACCCATTTTTATTTTAGTGGTTGTCCCCCTCCATTTCGTGCTGGTGAGATCCTTGAATTTTCCTCCCTCGTTGTTACTGGGGTAAATTATTTAGAGGCCATGCCTTCATTTCCCCCCACCTTGATCTCTTGCCCTCTACCCCATATCGCCATGTTGGGCTTAACGCGCACAGCATGTGACTGTGCAACTGTCCTTCCCATTTTCTGTTGCCTACTTCCCGGACAGCGGCAGTTTGAGTGCTAAAGTGTCAAGTAGCATAGCAAGAGGAAGGATAGAGAATATGAAAGCAATAGCCTGATGAAGGGCATATTTGGTCATTGTGGCAAATCAGTCCCTCCCTGATCGTGAAACTAAAAGGGAGCTGAAAAATAGTGAAACTAGAAGAAAGATCAACCAGAAGCCAGATTCTGTGGCCGTAATCCAGAAGAGTGAAAAATGTGTACAAGGAGGCGAATGGTGTACTTTTAAATATAATCATGATGATGTTGGGAGAATTTGGCTTAAAAATTGATATGGGTAAAACCAATCAAAATTGTTGTTAATCAAAGGATCACTGAGAATGGGAAACAGCCTTTACCACCCACTATATATATATATATATATATATATATATATATATATATATATGTGTGTGTGTGTATATATATATATATATATATATATATATATATATACAATTGAAAAAAACACTTGTTACAGGGACGTGACAGGAATTGTAGGAATTAAACAAAAAAGATATAGAAATTCACTTACAAAACCAAAGGTTACATGGATGTTATGGTTAGGCTCACATTTTAAATGTACCAAACCTTAGAAATTCACCAGTTACAGTTATCTCCGGTAACTATAATTCGTGCCTTAAGGTAACTATAATTCACCCCCCGCTATGCACAGTTTTTGTCAGTAAATTTATTGTAAATACTACATTGATATTATCGTTGATATCAAAGATTGAATGTGTGTTGTAATTTGTGCAGTAATAGTGCATGGCTATGGCAGGAGTTACAATTACTTGAGATAGATAATTCTATAACTGGTGAATTTCTATGGTTTGGTACGTTTAGAATGTGAGCCTAAGGATAACGTCCCTGTAACCTTTGTGTATTTTTAAAGTCAATTTCTGTGTTTTTTCAATTCTATTTCCTAGCTATAACATCCCTGTAGCCTTTGGATTTTTTAGTGAACTTGGCCACAGGGACCGGCCTGCATGCAGACCCTGCGGCAAACCTCTCTAACCACCCAACTCCACAATGCGCATGGCCCTTTGGGTGTGCACAGCGGGTGTTGGCCGTCACCTGTCTTTGGATGTGAGAATAGGTGTAACAGGGTGTACCTAGGTGCGAGAGTGGCTGTGAGAGTGGGTAAATCAGTGTCTTAGTGGGTCTGTGAGTGGGTACGTTATTGTCTGCGTCGGGCTGTGAGTAGATGTGTAAGAGTTTCAGTAGGTCTGTGAGTGGGTACATGAGGGTCTGAGTGGGTGCGTAAGGGTCTGAGTGGGTGTGTGAGTGGGAGAAAAACTGAAAGAGTGAAAGGGATATAGTTTTTTTAAGCTTTGATGGAAGATATGCTTAGAATGAGATATTTCTGGACACATTGAAAAGAAAAATGTATTTGTCAATTAAAAACTGTGGGATCACCTTTCAGTATGACCCTTAAACTTTTGAAGTTTAAAAGAAATTAAAGAAGGGAAATGATCACGGACACAGCTTGAGTAGAACCCTCAACTGTCATTGTGACCTTACCCATTTGGCCACTGGTGACTGTTCTGCTCTGCATCAAAACTCCTTGTTGAAGTGTTGACAGCCAATAAGATCTCAGTACGACATCGGGAGGGGTCACACATCCTTCACGTCCCTATATATACAAATTTGGATTTTCTTTCATTTCCCTAAAACTACTGAACGCATTTACACCAAATAACAAAAATGTTGCTTTCTGGACCAAGAGCTACCTTTCTGCAAAATTTGGTGTAATTCCGTCCTGTGGTTTCTGCACTATTGCTGTTCAAAATCCCTATGGAAAAATGAATGGGGAAAACATGTTTTGGGATCCCCCTTTTTTCTTGGCCCCCGCTTGAGGGATCACCCCAAAACTTTCCAGACATTAGCTGACGTGACTGGCAAATGTTTGGGGAACATTTTGTGACAATTCATCAACTGGCGCCAAAGATATAGACAAGTAAAAACAAACAAAAAAAACAAACTATTTTTCTATAAACCTGTCCTAACTATTGTACCTAGTGGTGACTGCCACTAGGCAATATATTATATTTTGCACAGTGGTGGTTGCGTCTATGTAGTTATAGTTTAGACCAGGTTTCCGTTATAAGTGGATTTTTTGGTTTGTTAATAACTTTGGCGCCATTTGACGAATCGCCATGAGAAGTCCCACAAAAAAGGTTAAGCCAACTCCGCTCCTTCCTAGAAGGTTTTGGGGTGATCTGTCATGTGGGAGCAGACAAAAAAAGTAGGTTCCAAAATACCTTTACCCCATTTAATTCCCTCTAGGAAAACTGAACAATGACACTGCCAAAACAGCTAAACAGAAAAAGTACGCAGAATGTGGCAGAAAGCTTGATCTTGATTCAGAAAGCGATTTTTTGTGATTTTATTTATGCAAGTTGAACGTTTTTGAGGAATTAAGGTTCAAAATATAAAATACAGCGATGCTGTTGCCACCGAGGAACTGCTGCAGTACTGCAAGCTCAAAACACGCAATCTGATTGGCTGGCTGCAAATCGAAGAAAATGTTGTGGCTGTAGTTTTATGACTTGGGTACTTAGTCCCCATATTGTAGGAAATAAAAAATAAAATTAGGAATAAGCGGCAAAATAGGGGTACCCTGACTCCTTGTGCGGAGGGCCCGAAAGGACGCATTTAGGGGCAAATAAAAAATTTGTTTTTTTCATGGTTCTGCTATACTACGGTGGCACCCAGCGAGCCCCCTATCAAGATGGACAGTAGTACCACAGTAGCACCAAAAAAATAAAAAATAGAGGGGGGTGGAGCATTGCACAACCAAAGGGGTTGGTGAGCAATGGGTCAAAAACGGGGGCAGGGGGATGTTGGGTGCGCACTGCACCCTAGGATTTAGGGGTGGGTAGTGGAAAAGAGGGAGGTACGGGTAATTTTAGGGCTTGGGGTGGATATTTGTAAAGGGAAATAGATAATTTTAGCGGTTGGTAGTGGTAATGGGTGGTCAAATTAATTTTAGGTATTAATAGAGGGTAAAGGATAGGGCGACCAGATTTTGAAGAGCAAAAAACGAGCCAGGTCAGACATAAAAGAAGGACTAAAGACATTACTCTCACTTTTATATCTGGCTTGTCCCGTTTTTTTGCTTAGCTGTGTGAATATGTGCCTATACGTGTGTGTGTGTGTATATACATATACACAAACACACACATATATATACACTCACACATTTACAAGACTACATATATAAAATTAGCTATCGCTTGACCTCCCGCCCTGCACCCCCAACCAGCCTCCACCCACCTCTCCGCTCCCCACTCCATCTCTCTGCTGGGAGCAGACAGGGGACTGTGTTGTCTGACAGTAGCAGATAAAATACTTTAATTATTTCATACTTTGTAGGCCTCTTTAATAATCTATCCTTTCTCCCAAAAACCAGGACATTTATTTAAAATTAAGAGAAGCGTTGGGACACCCGGACAGTCCCCTAAAAACCGGGACTGTCCGGGGAAATCCGGGACGTCAGGTCACCCTAAAATATAAGTGATTTAGGGGTGAGTAGCAATGAAGGAAGGTCAGGATAAATTAGAAAAAAAGAAAGGTGTTAGGTGGGGGTTACCTTTTAAAAATAATATAAAAGAAAACCTCTTCTATGCGCGCTCCCTTTTCCACCCTGCAAGCTTGTCCATGGCTATTCCCTACTCTGACTTTTTTTTTTTTCTCAAATCCATGTTCAAGCGCCTAAGTTGCTCCTTTGCCACCACCGACTCCCCATTGCTTCCCCCACCTGCTTCTATGTTGCTCCCCATCCCATCTTTGTCTCATTTTATTTTAAGTTGTTGAGAGGGTGTCTTTAGTCAGGAGGCAGGGTATTCACCAGATTCTGGAGCCACTCAAGTAGGAGGTCGATTATTTATTTCATCAAAGCCCAATAGGTTACAGTCACAGCCTGTTATCTCCTGTTGGGGCTGCGTTGTGCATCGACCTTTAATCCAATCTCAGGCTGCATCTGGCACCCAGACGCCATCCTTCCATGCTCATCACATTCTAAAGCGTACCCACTCTACCCATTCATTCCCAGACACATCACGTCCCCACAGGAGACCTGGTCACTGCCAATTGCTGTACGGCTGTTGCGCAAGTCATATGAGGCTTTTGTGAAAGTAAAATGTAATGGTTTTATTTATCAGTTGAAGTGGCGCCCGTCCTATGGATTTGGTAAATAAAAACAAAAGAAAATGGTGCCTGCATCATTCTAAAGGAGTGCATATGCCTGATGATACACGGATACATCATCACATATGATCACACCTAATGGAATGACGTAGCTACCAGTTGGCTACATCAGGTCTTTTTTTGTTTCCCCTGATCCTGTACCACATCATTAATGTTGCTTTTTGCATGTTGGCTACATCAGGTCTTTACTTTTTTGTTTCCCCTGATCCTCTACCACATCAATAATGTTGCTTTTTGCATATGATGCATAGTAAGCATTGGCAAAGCCTGTGGGTCAAAAATCATGACATTTTGACTTTGCCAATGCTGGTTATATTTACTGTTCGAAGGGGTGCACATAGTAAACAGTCATTGGAAAAGCCAGTAATTCTCGCCTGTGTGAGAGCCGTTGACTTTATAAATGTTTTTTACCATGTTGTAAAGCAGTGTGGCTCAGGGGCGTCGTGAACCCCCTGCTTTAGCAACTACAGCAAGTGGAGTTCTTGATGGGCCTCTTCTGTCTGCAGCACGGCAGACAAGGGCTCATAAATAACGTGAATTGAAACATTGAGTGGAAGGATGTAAGGATCAGTGTGTGAGTGAAAGGGTGGATGAATTTGTGAGAGAAAGGGTGGACGGGTAGATGAATAGGTGTATGGATGGGTCAGTGAAACGGAGTGTGCGTGGATGGATGAGTGAAAGGATGGTTGAGCGAAGGGATGGATGGGTGAGTGGATGGATGGGTGGAATGAAAGGGTAGATGGATAGGATGAAAGGGTGGATAGATGGATGAACAAAAGGATAGATAGATGAATGAAAGTATGGATGCTGGCGCATCTTGAACCCCCACCTTTTGTAGCTACAGCAAGGGTGGAATTCTGCTGTGTTCACGCATACCAAACTCTGACGCAGCATGAAAGGTGGAAGAGGTTAATTTCGATCGGAACAGCTCCGCGCAGCATCCATTCACCAGCCAGTCAGCGTAACTGACAAAGTGTGGAATCCTACGCATACGTCGCACAGCAAATTCCAAAGATAACATTCCAATGGTCACGATACAACACATCTTTCCCTAAAAACAAAAACAAAAACATAACATAACATAACATTATGCATTAAATGAACAAATGAATTCTCTAAAAAAAAAACTATAAGATATAGAAACTTCCCTACCCATGATGAATTCACCACACCATCATCTTACAAAGTCTTTCAAATACACCGTAATCTTGTGGCTTCTCTGAGTTCTCCTAAGATCACCAGACCCTCTTCTTTCTTTCACAATAACACCACCACTCACATCAGCAAAATCACTACCAACATTTTTTTTAATTAAAGATTCATCGTCCATCAACATACAACTGCTGCATCCACGTTCTTCTCCACCTCCTACAGCATCTGCAAAGCCCTTCTCATCTCCAACTTGTTCTGCATGGGCATCACCATACCTTGCTACCTTCCTCAAGTTCCACCTCTCGCCATTTTCTAAAACAACCAAAAAAAACGGTGCACCTCCCTTACTTTAAATGGTCCCCGGAATTTCTTCCATTTCCCTGACTTATTCTTAATCTTTCCATTTCCCTGACTTAATCTTAATCTTAGTCCAATCACCTTTCTGAACCTTGTTAGCTTCTTTCCTGCTGGTCCCAGCATTGCCGTTTTTTCTAAATTCCCTCTTGACAAAACTACTCTTACTACTGAGCTCTCCTGAAATTGAACCATCATCTAACAAAGTCCTCATCCATGCCGGCAACATTTTCGTCTCCGCTCTTCGTCCTCTCATCAACTCAAAGGGAATATCTCCCGTGACATTATTCCTAGTAGTACGATAAGCCCAAACCAAGTCTGACACTGCGGATTAAACTCCTTTACCATTTGCCAAAGCCATTTGAATCGCACCCTTCACCAAACGATTGGCTCTCTCTACTATGCCATTCGCCCGTGGATTATATAGACTTGTGCGAGAGTGCTCAATACCCGTTTTGTCTAAGAACAACTTCATTTCCGATGAGACCAACTGTGTGCCATTATCAGTGATGATTCTACAGGGATAACCTTCTTCTTTAAAAACTGCTTCCAAAACCTTAATAGAAGACCCTGTGGTAACCTCTCTCATAAATTTTACAACTAACCATTTGGAATGAACATCCACCAAAACCATGGCAAACCTCATAGGAGTACTCAAATGTGCCAGCGGTCCAATAAAATCAACACACACACTATGCCTTACCTGGATCCTCAGTGACATCCACAAGAGATTGATTACCAACCCTTAACCTTTTCTCACTATTCTTACACATGCTACACCTCTCAACCCATTCCTCTACATCTCCATCCATTCCTGGACACCAAAAATGTTCTCTCAATCTTTACTTTGTTAAAGTTTGACCCAAATGTCCCTCATGCGTCAACCTAAATAAATTTAGGTGCAAACGCAAAGGGGGAATGAATGCAACATCTCACTCACAGATGTACAATTCATTCAACACCTTTAGATACGGACGCGTGGATGAACTGACACAACTCTCTCTTTTTACACCGCACCGCACCTCACCAAATTCATAATCTCACATAAAGCAGCATCCTCCTTAACACTAGACAACTTTTTTTTTCTCTCTGAAATAGCCTCTCGCATACACACATGAACATCCTCAATGCTCGCTACCACAACTTCTCTTCCCTTACTCTCCAGATTGACTTCATCCATATTATGCAGACTAATGGGCATGCAAGACAAACAATCTGCTTGAACGTTGCGCCATCCTGAGATATGCTGTACGATGTACATGTACTCTTGTGGAGGTGAGGCCAGTCTAGCTAACCTCGCAGAACCTTTTCCCGCACCACCTGGTGTCAACACCTTGACTAAAGGCTTGTGATCTGTGCGTAAAATTATCGACATACCCCAGATATAAGTGCAGGAATATTCTAGCACCCAGGCAGCTACCAAAGCCTCTCTCTCAATGACAGAATAATTCCGTTCACTGAGAGAAAGTGATCTCGATGCAAACGCCACTGTCCTTTCTCCTCCAGTATAATGCTGGGACAACACCGCTCCTAATCCCACAGCACTCGCATCCACTGTAATAACAGTCTTAAGTTTTACATCACATGGTACCAACACACCAGCATTACACAATTCATCCTTGATAAGCCTAAAACTGGACTCTTGTTCAACGCCCCCTACAAAACTGTTTTTGTTCTTTAACAACTTTCTCAAACTATCAGTTTTATCAGCAAAATTCTGGATGAATATAGAATAATATTCTATCAGGCCCATAAAGGACCTCAATTGATCTTTATTATTTGGTGGAGGAGCACCTTTGATGGCTTTTAATAAGTCCCTTTTTGGTTTTACACCTTCCTTAGAAAGAGTATGCCCCAGATATTCGATCTCTTCTACCATAAATTTACATTTTTGTTTCCTTAGAGTCAGACCTGCCGCCATGAGTTTGTCGAACACTTGTTTCAATGCAACATTATAACTCAGTTGTATCACCAAAAATAAGAATATCATCCTGGAAAAATATGACGTTGCTCACACCTTTGAAAATACTAGACATTATCCTCTGGAATACGCTCGCAGCTGACGATAACCCAAAAGGCATCCTATTAAATTGAAAAATACCTTCTGACGTTAGGAAAGCTGTGTGTCTTTTTGAATCCTGGTGTAGTTTAATTTGGTGGTATGCACTCTTCAAATCGAGTTTACTGAAAAAACACTCTCCCTCCAACAACAATAACATTTCATTGATATTAGGTAGTGGGAAAGTGTCACTTACTATGTTATGATTCACACTGCGCAAATCCACACAAAATCTTAAATTTCCATCTGTTTTTTTTTTGTGATAACGACCGGCAAAATCCATTCAGAGCTTTCTTCAGGCTCAATAATCCCCTTGGAAATCATGTCATCAATCAATTGCTTCACTTCTCCTCTGATCGCTATAGGCACTTTTCTAAAGGCATGTTGTACGGGCACAGCATCTCTCTTCAGTACAATCTTGTGTACATAGCCTCTCAATGTTCCAATGTTTTCTGAAAAAACATCTTTTGCACCTTCAGTGATATCACCCACAGTCATCTCCTCCACCACCATGACCTGAGAAGGGGCTCTAGGGTTGATAACAATATGCAGATCATACTGGTGTTGCCACCCTAGAATGGGAGGTCCAGACTTTGCAATATATACTTTGCCTTCCACAGACCTATCTTGGAAGGAAATATTTGCATCCATGTAACCAATGATGTCAATTTGTTCTCCTTGGTAACCACCAGGATTTAAATCCTTGGAATGTAAGATGACATCTGGCCATTCCCGTTGCGCCATACTCTTAGGTAGAATTGTGTACAAGGATCCTGAGTCTACCATCAGTTGAACAGACCTTCCGTTAACGGTGAAGTTTGCTTTGGGTCTGGTAAACCTCCCCATTTCAAGGTGTGGAGCTCCTACACACAAAATCCTGTCCTCTTCAAACCCCTCTTGGATATCCAAAACTGATTGAGCTTGTACTATTGCTATTTTGGATGAAGACCTACATACTTTTGCAAAATGGCTTTTTCGTCCACATTTCCTGCATTCTTTTCCCAAAGCATAACAATCTTTGAAATCTGAATTATGTGAATTGCTGCCGCACCTGAAACAGACTCTTGTATTGGACTTGGGATTGTGCATTGGTTTGTCATGATTGCTTGAGAGGCCACCTTCATTTGACTCTTTCCTCTTAACAAACAAGATATTGTTGTTACACATGTCTTTTTTTCCCATCTCTTTCAGATAATACTCTGATTGTTCCACTACCTTTGCTATTTCAATGGCGTCTTTAAGTGTAGGATTTTTTGTCGCCCATAACCGTTCCTGTATTTTCTTGCTCTTGCATTGAACAATAAGTTGGTCCCTTATTTCGTCCGTTATACAGCCAAATTGACACGTGGTAGACAACTGTCTCAATCTTGAAACAAAGTCATCAATAGATTCTTCCACTCTTTGGGGTTGCGTATAAAATTTATACCTACACATAACCACACTAGTCTCTTTTGAAAATCTTTTTTTTAATCTTAGCTTTGCCTCCACAAACACATCTTCAATTTGTGTGCCGTCTTCATTAGTTATCACTGGTAAGTATTTAAACACATTGACCTTCTTTGCCTAGTACACTCATCAAAATGGTGCTTTTCCTTGTAGGTCTGAAACCTTGGCCATCCAATGCCTCCAACTAATTTTTTAACATATCAATCCACTTTTCCCACTCAATATCTGGTGAACCGACATCTTGTAAAAACACTGGTGGTGCAGTAATAGCTGAATTGTTCATTGTTAAAATTGTATATTAATTGTTAGACAATTAATGATTTGTATTCATTGTTCCTCTTTCTATGTTCACAGCCAACTGTGTGTTTTTTTATTTTTATAAGTAAGTCTTTTTTCTATTGCTACACATACAGGGCTGAAGATTGCAGTCTCTTGTTGCTTTCTAAGCTTCCTCGCACAGTGTAATGAAGTAAACAGGAAGACACCAAAGATGGGCAAGATTGAAGAGAAACAAGTTTGTGGCGCGTGTTAAGGAAATGCACGCGATACTGGATGGCGCGTTCTTAGCATTGAAGTGCTGACGCTGAAATGCGTGTATATTACATCACTGTAGCGGCTTCACATTGCGAGGCAACACGGCTCTTCATGCGCGCAGGTGCCGTTTGCACACGCGCACAAGCAATGCCACGAGTGATGCCTGATAAAAATACAACGGTGCTTTACCAAAAACAGAGGGACTCGCAGCACACTTAACTGTGAACTCTGTGCTGTCGCCAGTCGTCCTCGAATTCAGCTAAACCATGGGTACTCACAAACTTTTTCTCGGGGGCCAAAATTGCAGTATGGTTTGCGGCCGAGGGCCGCACTGAAGTGACAGCGGGGGCGGGGCTTAGAGGGGGCGGGGCTTAGAGGGGGAACAACCACCCCACCCCCTTTTTCAAAACAATGCCCCTACCCCAGTAACACACACAGCGCGCACACATACAGCGCCATCTGCTCTCACCCCTACCCCAGTAACATACACAGCGCGCACACACACAGCGCCATCTGCTCTCACCCCTACCCCAGTAACACACACTGCGCCATCTGCACACAGCGCCATCTGCTCCCACCCCTACCCCAGTAACACACACAGCGCCATCTGCACACAGCGCCATCTGCTCTCACCCCTACCCCAGTAACACACACTGCGCCATCTGCACACAGCGCCATCTGCTCCCACCCCTACCCCAGTAACACACACAGCGCCATCTGCACACAGCCCCATCTGCTCTCACCCCTACCCCAGTAACACACACAGCGCCATCTGCTCTCACCCCTACCCCAGTAACACACACACCGCCATCTGCTCTCACCCCTACCCCAGTAACACACACTGCGCCATCTGCACACAGCGCCATCTGCTCCCACCCCTACCCCAGTAACACACACAGCGCCATCTGCACACAGCGCCATCTGCTCTCACCCCTACCCCAGTAACACACACTGCGCCATCTGCACACAGCGCCATCTGCTCCCACCCCTACCCCAGTAACACACACAGCGCCATCTGCTCTCACCCCTACCCCAGTAACACACACTGTGCCATCTGCACACAGCGCCATCTGCTCTCACCCCACCCCAGTAACACACACACACAGCGCACACACACAGCGCCATCTGCTCTCACCCCTACCCCAGTAACACACACAGCGCGCACACACACAGCGCCATCTGCTCTCACCCCTACCCCAGTAACACACACACACAGCGCAATCTGCTCTCACGCCTACCCCAGTAACACACACTACATTAAAAACAAATAAATAAATAACCAAAGAGCCTTACCTGACTCAAAGCACTGTAAAGATGCCACAAATGTGGAACAGCAGGCAGGCACGCGGGCAGCAGACGTGGAACCGGTGACAGGAAGCAGACGACCAAAGCCCCATAAAAGTTAGCTGCAAGCGCTGACTTTTATGGGGCTTTGGCTTCCAGGATCGTCAGGGCAACGCCATAAACAATGGCCGCCGTATGTAAACATAGAGGAGGGCCGCGGGAGCATGCTCCCGCGGCCCTCTTCTATGTTTACATACTGCTGCCATTATGATGTGGCGTTTGGTGTGCGTCTCGCAGGCCGCCAAGCTAGGTCCGTGGGGCCGCTGGCGGCCCGCGGGCCGTACTTTGAGTACCGTTGAATAGACCTCCAGGAGACTACCTCGGCTGTCACTCGTCAAAGGCTGCACACGTCGTCCTGCTGCACTAACCGTTCCTCAAGCTGGTGACTTGTCGTCGCCAAATTTATGCTGTGTTCACGCATACCAAACTCCGACGCAGCATGAAAGGTGGAAGAGGTTTATTTTGGTAGGAACGGCTCCGCGCAGCATCCCCTCACCAGCCAGTCAGCGTAACTGACAAAGTGTGGAATCCTACGCCTACCGCTCAGCAAATTCCAAAGATAACATTCCAATGGTCACGATACAACAAGTTCTTGATTGGCCTCTTCTGTCTGCAACTTGCTAGAGAAAGGTAAATCAGTGGGTGAGTGAAAGGATGAATGAATGGATGTGTGAGCGAAAGGGTGGAAGGATGTTTAGATCAATGGATGGAAGACTAGTTGTAAGGATGTATAGGTGAAAGAATGTACAGGGAGTGCAGAATTATTAGGCAAATGAGTATTTTGACCACATCATCCTCTTTATGCATGTTGTCTTACTCCAAGCTGTATAGGCTCGAAAGCCTACTACCAATTAAGCATATTAGGTGATGTGCATCTCTGTAATGAGAAGGGGTGTGGTCTAATGACATCAACACCCTATATCAGGTGTGCATAATTATTAGGCAACTTCCTTTCCTTTGGCAAAATGGGTCAAAAGAAGGACTTGACAGGCTCAGAAAAGTCAAAAATAGTGAGATATCTTGCAGAGGGATGCAGCACTCTTAAAATTGCAAAGCTTCTGAAGCGTGATCATCGAACAATCAAGCGTTTCATTCAAAATAGTCAACAGGGTCGCAAGAAGCGTGTGGAAAAACCAAGGCGCAAAATAACTGCCCATGAACTGAGAAAAGTCAAGCGTGCAGCTGCCACGATGCCACTTGCCACCAGTTTGGCCATATTTCAGAGCTGCAACATCACTGGAGTGCCCAAAAGCACAAGGTGTGCAATACTCAGAGACATGGCCAAGGTAAGAAAGGCTGAAAGACGACCACCACTGAACAAGACACACAAGCTGAAACGTCAAGACTGGGCCAAGAAATATCTCAAGACTGATTTTTCTAAGGTTTTATGGACTGATGAAATGAGAGTGAGTCTTGATGGGCCAGATGGATGGGCCCGTGGCTGGATTGGTAAAGGGCAGAGAGCTCCAGTCCGACTCAGACGCCAGCAAGGTGGAGGTGGAGTACTGGTTTGGGCTGGTATCATCAAAGATGAGCTTGTGGGGCCTTTTCGGGTTGAGGATGGAGTCAAGCTCAACTCCCAGTCCTACTGCCAGTTCCTGGAAGACACCTTCTTCAAGCAGTGGTACAGGAAGAAGTCTGCATCCTTCAAGAAAAACATGATTTTCATGCAGGACAATGCTCCATCACACGCGTCCAAGTACTCCACAGCGTGGCTGGCAAGAAAGGGTATAAAAGAAGGAAATCTAATGACATGGCCTCCTGGTTCACCTGATCTGAACCCCATTGAGAACCTGTGGTCCATCATCAAATGTGAGATTTACAAGGAGGGAAAACAGTACACCTCTCTGAACAGTGTCTGGGAGGCTGTGGTTGCTGCTGCACGCAATGTTGATGGTGAACAGATCAAAACACTGACAGAATCCATGGATGGCAGGCTTTTGAGTGTCCTTGCAAAGAAAGGTGGCTATATTGGTCACTTATTTTTTTTTGTTTTGTTTTTGAATGTCAGAAATGTATATTTGTGAATGTTGAGATGTTATATTGGTTTCACTGGTAATAATAAATAATTGAAATGGGTATATATATTTTTTTGTTGAGTTGCCTAATAATTATGCACAGTAATAGTCACCTGCACACACAGATATCCCCCTAACATAGCTAAAACTAAAAACAAACTAAAAACTACTTCCAAAAATATTCAGCTTTGATATTAATGAGTTTTTTGGGTTCATTGAGAACATGGTTGTTGTTCAATAATAAAATTAATCCTCAAAAATACAACTTGCCTAATAATTCTGCACTCCCTGTATGATGCGTGAAAGGGAGGGTGGATGGATGAAAGGATAAATAAAAGAATAGTTTAATTGAAAAGGTAGATGTAAGATGAGAGAGGATGGGTGGTTGAATGAGTGAGTAAAAGGATGGATGGAAGAAAGAAAGGGAGGATGGATTGAAAGGATGGATGGATGATGGAGTAAAAGGGTGGATGAATGAGTGAAAGGATAGATGGATTAGTGAAAGGGTGGATGAGTGAAAGGGATGATGGACGAATGAGTGGATGGGCGAGTGGAAGAATGGATAGATGAGTATGGATGGATGACTGAAAAGATGGATGAGTGAAAGGGTGAATAGATGGGCGGATGAGTGAGTAAAAGGATGAGTGAAGGGTAAATGGATGGATGGGTGAAGGGATGGGTAGATTGAGTAGATGGATGGAAGGGTAGATTGAGTGGATGGATGGATGGATGAGTGAATGAGAGGATAGATGGGTGGAGTGAATCGATGAGCTGATGGATGACTAGAGGGATGAGTGAAAGGGTGGATGAGAGATGGGTGAGTAGAAAGGTGAATGGAGAAATGGTTGAGTGAAAATGTAGATAGATACATAGATGGGCTTGATCACTAGGACTGGAGATGGATGGATACGTTTGGATATGGATGGGTGGGTGGACAGACGGAATGGTGAAAGGACGAATGATGGATGAATGGATGAAAGAATGTATAAGTGAAATGGTGGACATCAGCAGAAGGAGGAATGGATGAATGGATAGAGGCTTGGATATAAGCTAGAACAGCTCTTCTGGGGAGGGTCGGGATGACTTGGCTTGTTTGCTTGGTGCCATAAGAGCTTGGTTTGAGTAGGGGAGGGTGTATTTTAATTTTCTGGCTACTCTCTTGGTGTGGCTGCAGTGCACAGCTTGTTCCTCCCTCTCTCTGTCCCCTTTTCATCTCTCTCTCTTCCAAGGTATCTTCCACACCCCCCGTCTCTTACGTCATCCTTTGACTCCCCTCACTTACGCACACCTGCCTTCCCCTACTGCCTCCACATCTGTTTGACACCAAGCATTGCTGCATCCTGCTGTGTCTCTCATGTCAACCCCTGCTCTCAAACTAGCCCTCCCTGCTGCTTCCACAACTGTCTTTGACAGTGCTTGTACAGGTGGGTCGGCATCAGTAAAGCCAGTAGAAGTAATTGGCAGCCTTTGAAAGTTACTTTCTATACTCCCATGATGGCAGTCTTGTTGTGTGTAGAGAACGCAGCAGCCAGTCTGGAAGTATAGAAAATAGCCTTCTTAGATGGCTGCCTATTACGATTGACTTTGCCAGCGCTTGCATTGCATGGACAGAGCTAGTACATGTAAACAACAAGCAGTAACAAAGCGAGACTGATTTGTTTGCCAGCACTTGTATTGTAAATCCTTGGATTTCAAATAACCTGGCAGTTCAGAAGTGGCTTCTAATACGAGAGTACTGTAGAACTGACTAATACCACTCGAGCATTGAAAGCATTGCCTTCTGAATACTGTGTTTAAAATACAAGGCTGCAGTCAGCTTGCTAAACACGTGCGTAATTTAGGTCAGTATATGCTCCTAACAGAACACATTTTATACTTTTGATTACTCTGTTTTTTTTTATTACATATTCCGCCCTTTGAGATTGTGTATTCCTACCCTACTATTCATTGATGTACTGGGCCCTGGCTTCTACAACTTCACACGTACACAGGATGATAATAGGCGTGAAATAAATCCTATCTGGAGAATAACATGCAAAGACAAATAGGCCTCCTCAATTAGGTCTCTTGGTTTTGCCATTGCTTTCTGCTGATGCCCTGTAGTATCTGCTAAGGGCATTTTTAGGTGTTGCCTGCACGCCTGCTTTCGTGCATGCTTGCAAAATCTTTTGTTGGTAAAAAAAAAAAACTTAAAAGAGGCTTGGAATTAGCCCCATACTTACCTGAACTTACCATTGGCTTACTCCAACATCGCTCTGATTTACCTGCTTGATTGGCCAGCATGTCGTCTTCACGTCACTTCCTGTTGTCGTCTTAGTCACCGATCTTGCCGTCGAGTTGCCTGTGGACCTAATACTCCTTCCGATCACTTCCTAATGGACACTGGCCAGTGTCCTTCCCACTGACTGCAACGCTGAAGGTATTTCTTTTTTCTTCTGGCATGACTTCTTCCCTCTTCGCTGACGTCTTCTTTCATTGCTGCTGTCTTCTTTCTACGTTGCTGTCAGTCTTCTTTTTTCTTTCTGCATATTGTCTTTTGTCTTTGCTGTCTTTACTGCATGACGTTTTCTGTTTTCTCACGTCTTCTCTCTTCTCCGTCTTCTGTCTTCTTCTGTTTTCTCCCGTCTTCACTTCTCACATCTTCTCTCTTCTCACGTCTCCTCACGTCTTCTCTCTTCTCCGTCTTCTCTCTTCTCCGTCTTCTCTCTTCTCCGTCTTCTCTCTTCTTCTGTCTTCTCAAGCCTTCTCTCTTCTTCTGTTTTCTCCCGTCTTCTCTCTTCTGCCGACTTCGGTCTTCCTCTGTGTTCTGCCGTCTTCTTTCGTCTTTCCTGCATGCCAATATGTTTTTGTTTTTTTTTTCCCTTTCCTATGTAGCTGGCTTACAAATATTAGAAAAATTTTCTAATAATGTTTTTGTTTAATTTAACAAAACAAACATTATTATAAAATTTTTCAAATATTTGTAAGCCAGTCGCATAGAAAAAAACACAAAGGTGAAGCCTGTGGCTTTGACGATGCTTGTTGGTCATCCAAACAAAAGATACAATGAGAGATCCGCTGCAGGCTGCCATGTCGTTTCTTAGGCAAATGCATGCTTCATGATGCATGTACCCAAGCATGAACCTATGAAATGCCGAAGGTGATTTTTTTTTTTATTAACGATCCAAGGTGGCAGATGCCATTTGATCTGTAAATACATTTTTTGTAAGTCTTTCGTGACAGCGCTTTTTGTAAGGTGGAGCGGCCCAGCAACAAATGGCAGTTTGCGGGGCGAATATGAGCAACTAATAATGTCTTTCACTTTAACTTCAATTACAACACCCTCTAAAGTATATACAATAAAAGGGACTTGATTGACCCTTAATATGGCACGGGCACATGGGCAATGACTTACATTTACTTGTTGAAAAAAATGGTAAACGCCTCTTCAGCGGTTTCCTTGAGCAAGGCCCTTATCCTGTTTGGAAACGAAACAAAAAGAACATTGAAACGAAAGTTAATCTTCTGAAATGGAAAGAAGGATTTCCATTCATTAGTACTATCAGAGGGAGTCTGGAGATAAACGGACACTTGTCGTTTACCCCTTTCATTTTGCCAAATCCTTTCATTTATACTATTTTAGTCTCTAATTTTGTTGCAGTTGTTTACATATAGAGTCTTATCTTGTGTATTGCACTTTTGGTGGTGTATCATTTCCTTTTTAGCACAGGCCATAATCACCAGTAAATTGTTTATTTTTAAGTCGAAGAAGTGGAAAAAAGTAAGTCTGTTAATGGAAACTGCACATTTGAAAGACAGGTTTGGGTTTCGTGCACGAAAATAGTGGACATTGACATTTTGGAGGCTCGGCCTTAACAGCTCAAGAAAAAACTATTGTTTATTGAAACCCCACCATTAAGATTGGAGGAAAACGTTATTATAAAGTTGCTCCATAACAGAAGCCACAAGTCATTTTTGTTCATAAAAAACTTTTTAAAACTAAAGAACGTTTTACAGCTTTGTGTAAAGTCTCTACAGTTTGCCCCTTTGAAAATTACTTCTACGTTGCCCTTATCTAATTATTACCAAGCGGTTCTGCAAAAATAAACGTTACCAAAAACATTTGGTGGTGTTTGCTCTTCTGTGCAAATTCCTTTGTTCTTATACAAGCTCAGCAAAAGGTAAACCTGCAGAGGAAATCAGTTATATCTTTTGGTAAAAACGAAATAGTGTTGGAAACGATACTGCTGCTATGTGGAGAAAAACTTTAGATAAAACAAGATAAACTGGAAATGTCTCAGAAGCAAAACATCGAGTACTTTGCAACACTAAGAACTGAAGATTGTTTTCTGCTGCTTATCACGTTCATATGACAACTCGCGTTGAAAAGTCAAGGGGTGGTAGCCGAATCTTCAGGCTATTCCATTTTTGTCCTTTATTGATGTTGCAGTATGTTCATCAGGGAAAACATGTATGTAAAACTTGTCAGCTTTTTGCATGATCCTACTTGAAGACATATATGCTCATTAGAGTGTGATCATTGCAAACTGAGTTTTCACGCAGTGAGGCTCCTGGTCGTTGGCAACAAGCCCACTTACTGTACGCTGTATTGTGGTCCCATGCTCTTGCATGCTTGACGCATGGCTGGTCCCTTGTGGCACATGTTTCACGGGAAATGGATGATCATGTTGTAAAATGCAGTCGTGCTTTAGGTTATTTTTTTTTTTTTCAAAACGAGACCTACGCAAGTGTGAATGAACTTTTATCTTTTCAGCCCTACATCAGGAAGGTAGAAAACGAATTATGGCGCTATGACTGCACGGGGGTTATTAGTGCCAGGCATGGCAACTAATGCCCAAAAAATCTTTAATTGATTTTCTATTTCGCAGTAATTTAGAGTTTCACTGCCTGATTGTGGTATGGAAATAGCTTGGTCATTCGCAGCTCATGCCCCAGTTATCTTTTGTGCTTACAGTAGTATTCATTTTTACTTAAAGCACTAACACATTTGCGTTTTGTAGCTTTCACAGTATGAAATCGCTTTTCTTTATATTCGTCGTGGAAATTTCTGACTACACCGGGTTAGAATTAACTTGTTATGCAAAGTTCACAAGTAAAGGATTGGTGGAGTTGTTTTTAATGATCTTAAAACATTCTTCAGTTTTATAGATTTTCTTCCTGTGACTGGTTCCATTTAGGTTATTAGTTTCACAAGACAAGCGTCTATTCTATAGAATTGATGATGGTGCTGCCACTTCCCAGCCCACCGATGTTCTTAGCCTGTTACTGGTATGGCACACATAACTAGAATTTCGTGTTTTCCTGAATCAAGGGTGCTCGAGATAGTTCCGACTCAGCCCCTGATGGAGCAAACGCCATGAGCACTGTGGCTCTCAAGGGGAGAAGAGTTCAATCCAGGTTCCTGTGGACCAAGCTTATCATGACCACAATGGCTGGGGGGGGGGGGGGGGGGGGGAGAGGGGGATAGTTCTGCATGACTGTGCAGAGGTAAGCCCACATTGCCCGTAGAGGGACTCTTTGAACCAGAGGTGCTGTTCGGCTTAGTTTCATTTCTGCACACTTAGCAGGAGATTTATTATGGCATTCTCCTGTGGCCAAGTGGTTATCTGGTGATGGCCTGTCGGTCATTTCGAGTTGACTCTCCTGAGATTCCATTTTGGATAACAATCGTCCACTTCTTCACTTACTGGTGGTGTCCTATGCTCATGCACAGCCAGCCATCCTATTAGTTTTCCGGCTTGGGCAGTGCATAGTGATGTCAATCACGTATGGCATTGCGTATTTCTATGGCTGAAGAGGAGAGATTGCTTGGCTGTGTGCCTTCTGCGTTAATGGCTTCTACGTTTGTGCCGTATGTGCATGTATCACCTCTTGAGCCCCCTGGCAATACATCGAGGTGCTTTAGCCACCTGGTAGCTCTTTACATCCGATATCAAATATCTCCAAAAGACGTCAGGTGACGCAGCAGCAGCGTGATTGGGTGTTCTGTAAAGCGCCACTTGGCGTGATGCACTCTGGGCAGCGCTCTCTGGGTCTCAGCAGCATTGGCCGCATACAGATCTGGTTAGTCCTGTTACAGCTCGTGCTCTTCAGGCACGTGCTTCGCTCTTCTGACGTTTAACAGGATTTGGGAAGGAGGAACACGTTCTGCAGGATCTGCAGTGTTGTGCGTTTTTCTAAGAAAACCAGCATTCCAGCACCTTGCAGGCTGTGTTTACGTTTTCCCTTTCTCAGCGTCCTTTGAGCGACCTAGATGCAGTTTTTCCTACCCTCTGCATGTAAGAAACCTGCAGAATTGCTTGATCAGTGTGATTTCTCAGTCGAAGTCAGTGGTATAAAAATAAAATTCTTATGAGATTAACCGATGTATTGATGGGGGGGTAGTGTCAGGTATTATTTCACTGTAGTTTGAGTGCTTTACTAGTACTTGTGGTTTCTTCTCGAACTTTTGTACCAGTGCCAGCTTTAATTGCTTTTTCTTTTCCTTTTCCCTACGTTCTTGGTAATAATTCTTGAAGCATATGTGCGATTTGTATTCTCTAATGTCCGAGGGTCTGCATAATCACTCTGACCACCTTGTAGACTTTCATCTTTATGTGTAATGATACACCGTTTTCATCGCTTTTGGAAAGAAGTCTTTTTTCATCAAGGAATAATTATTCTCTCTGGATTTGTGCCTGGCATCCTCTTGCGAAAACGGGCGTTAAGGAAATGTTTCCTTGGTGACTGGATGGTATAGTGTATAACATGATGACTGTAGTGGCCTAATGTCATCAGCGCTTTACAGCTGTTCACAGATGGAATCCAGTTTTAGGTACTTGTATGTACCAAATAGCACATTTCTCTCTTTTCCTCACTCGGAGACCCAGGGACTGAAGGATGGCGATCTCTGAAATAGCCTCTTTCCTCATTTGGACATTGCTTATAAAGAGCTTTACAACCCTCTGTTAGAGCATGGTGGGTAGGAACGTCACATGTACCTCACTAGATGCTCTTGTACACGTTGTCCATGAGTGAAGAATCCAAAACAGATCAAAGTCTTCACATTTCATCTCCCTCTAACACAGAAACTAAAATAGACGTGTTACTTTTTAGTTTTAGGAGGACTTTAATCTCAACTATATATTATAGTTGAATGAGTTTGTTCTTTTTCATAAAATAATTACCAGCAGCTACTGACTTTGGTATGCTTACCTTCTTAAGCACCAATAGTATCCTTGTTAATACACTATTTGAGCCAGCTAAGAATTCCTGTGTAACTCTTAACCTTGGTTAATTAACCTGAATACTTTTGCATACAATGTTAAGTTTGAATAGAGTATTTTCTAACTAGCATAGTAACTACTTACATAGCTATTTTATATATAGCACGTGATAAGCAAAGGGCTTACAATATTGATTTAAAACAACTCGATCTTTCTCTCATTTACAGATGTACGTTCCGTTTCCCTAGTACTGTTATAAAGATACAGTTCACCGCTCTCAACCACAAAGAAGAGGTGAAGGAAGAAGCCCCCTCCTCCCCACTTCGACCACTTTATCCCCAGATATCACCACTGAAGATCCACATTCCGGAGCCGGATCTCCGGAGTCTCATCAGCCCCCTCCCTTCACCCACTGGCACCATCAGGTAAGACTATTACTGTTATTTCCCTTAAGTGTTTAATCCACTTTGTGGCAGGCAAGGTTGTGAGTAGTGAAATATGTCTCATCAGATTCTAAGTGTTTATTGGTTTGGGGATGCTTTCCCACATCCAGTGTACTTCATGTTTTTAATTGGGTAAAAGATTTCTGTGATGAAACCTGTACAGGGCCAGCTTTAGCGCAGGTGGCTCCTGGTGCAACAGTTTTTTTTGTCACCTCTAACACAGATTTTCTTAAGGCCACCCTCAAGCAGAGGCCCTCATCTCTCCATAGCCACCTCTTACATTCTGTTTTATAGCACTACTCATAACAGTGTAGTATATATCAGAGCACTTTACACCGCACACAGATTGTACAGAGATAATGAATAATACATGTGTAAATCGGTTTAGTCAGAAATGTTACATAAGACAGTGAAGATTAGAAGGCCTAGGAATCATGTCGTCCATAATAGCAGGCAGTATATTTTAAGTGTGTTTGATCCAGAGAAGCACCCATTTAGAATTCTAACTTATGAACTGCAGGTAACAAAAGGATCTCTGTGACAAAAACAGTATCCCACTAAGCTTTGCACATAAAGTACATTTATGTGATCTGCACGGTATACATTCTATTCAGCAGGCACATTAACCCTCTGCTCTACTTTGAGAGTAAACTACATTAGATAAAGGTGATCTCGCTCCTTCCAGCAGGAGCATCAATCACTATAGGTATCTTGACAGTTTTATAGATGTCTGAAAACGGCAGGACACCCAAGGAACTCTGCAACAGGTGCTTGTAAACTCCTACATTATATATGACACAGCACCCTCTACCCCCCTGAGGTCAGCACCAGGTTCCGCTGTGCCCATTGCACAGCCCTAAAGCAAACCCTGAGTCTGAGAAGGAAGGTAGCTCTACCTCCAACATTGTTGAAAGTAGGCCCAAAGCATGGGATCGGAGATAAGTAACTTCTGTGCTCCAGAACTGAAGATGTAGAGGAATGGAACAAAAATGGAGTGGTCTACTCTCAAAAGTGAAAATATTTTCAAAAGTAAGAGGTGCCATGTCCTCATAACGACATTTTAAGATGGTTTCTACCACAATTTCTTGAGGACTTGAAGCACAGAGGATTAAACATTGGCAAAGCCAATAGGTCTCAGCAATACAAGAGCTGCTGGCTTTGTCATTGTCTTTTAGTCGTGTTGTATAGCTTCAGGCTGCTGTTCAGTATGACTGAAAGTCATGGGGAAAAAAAGCAATATGACACTGCCTGCGCTGGCACATCATAGCATATTTTTTTGTCCAACAGGAGGGGCAGGACAAGCAACACAACACGGGAAAGGTGGAGAGATAAGAGTTGGAGAAGTAGAGATGGAGAGGGTCGAGTTGGAGGGGTAGCAGTGGAGATGGTAGGGGTAAAGAGAGAAGAGGTAGAGGTAGTTAGAGAGGGTTAGAGGCAAGGAGAAAGAGGGTTGGAGGTAGAGAGAGGGTTAGAGAATAGGATAGAGGTTGAGTGAGAGGTAGAGAGCAGGGTAGAGGTAGAGAGCGGGGTAGAGGTAAAGAGAGAGAGAGGGAGGTTGAGAGGTAGAAAGAGAGAGGGGTAGCGGTAGAGAGAGAGAGTAGTAGTGGTGAGAGAGAGGAGTTAGAGTGAGAGGTATAGGTAGAGAAGTAGAGGGAGAGGTATAAAGAGGTATAGAGAGAGATGTAGAGGTAGAAAGAGATGGGTATAGGTGTAGAGAGGTAGGGGTGTAGAGATAGGGAGGTCGAAGTAGAAAGGTAAAGGAGAGAGAGAGGTAGAGATACAGAGAAGAGGGGTAGAGTTAGAACGAGGTATAGAGAGAGAGAGCTTTGTAGAGATAGCGAGATACCGAAGAACAAAGCACCATCACAAATAAAACCTGTGTTTTCACTGGTGTGATGTGAACACATTGCAATGGACAACCAAAAAGAACATTAAGGCTGCAATGCCCAGACAGGCGGTGGGACCATCACAGTGTAACAGGAGGAAGCATGAATGTAGTGTGATGGCCAACAAAAATGTTCTTAGTGAAATTGCCTGGGAGGGAACTAAGCACACAAAGGAGAGACATTTAGAAAAGTGCATTTAAGACAAGCACAACAAAAAATGAATGGTAATAGTGGGTGTGGTTAAAGCCCATAGACTGAATACAGCATGTCTTGCAGATAGCGCAGGTGCGCTGCCTAGGCTCGACCTAAAAAGGGACGGACACACCCTTCGTTACTTAAGGGGCGAGGTGGATTTTCACAACATCCCTGCAGGCTAGCTATCTGGGGCTTGCATTGGCAGGCTTCGTGATGAGCCAGTGGCAAGCCAGTTTGCACAGGAGTGGGGGGACAGTATGATGGTGATGTAAAGAGTGCTAAGATGCCTCCAAGCTGGTGATGCCACAGCGTATGTTTCAATAAAGAGCCCATCAATGCACAGCTCCTTGCTTAGAATTCAGAACCAAGCATTGGCAAAGCCAACAGATCTCGCTTATGCGTTCCCTGTTAGCTTTCTCAATGTTTATTTTAATCCATGTTGCACAGCAGAAAGCCAAAAACAAAATCCAATAAAAAAGCGTTATCACATGGCAAAACAATGATTGACAAAGCAAACTTGTTCTTACACATGCAAAGGTTATTTGGCTTTGTCAACCAATGCTTTTTTTGTGGAGAGACGTGTATGCAGGCAATGCGGGGCACCATGTGAAAGCTGCAAGGAAATGGGGGAGAAGGTGAAGTCAACCTTTGGTAAGCAGTGGACGGGCGCTAAGCATTTTGTAGGTTTTTTAAGCAACGTTGCATGTGCAGACTCAGACGAGACAGAAAAAGCACCTGGTATTTGTAGTTTTAGAAGTTAAACTGCAGCAACTAGACCGGAAGCAAGCATCAGTCTTAAATGGCGACACCAAGTTCAACGTAATATGCTGTGCGAGATGAGCAGCTACATGCTAGGGCGGTCAGTTAGACCATTGATAGTCTAAACGTGTAACATACCTCTAGAGAGACATTAGAGTAATCTGGATATAAGGTATCCCACAATATTTTCAAAAAAACATAATCCATTTTCGGTGTACCTTATTTCATCACTAAGAGGAACTATAGCAGATAGTTTTTATGCCAGCATGGGTTTCACTCAGGTGAATCACACAGAGAGAGAGATTGATTCTGTTTTTTGGGATGCAGTAAATATGAAATGAACAATTAATGGAATTGCGATTTTAAAATGTGAAATTCGCAATCTACATCAGGCATGCGTTCTTTAACATAATATATCATTGAGGCGAGGAAAGAGACATTTAAAACCAAATGGTGTGCTTGTTTCTTTCAAAACGCAATTTGGAAACTGTCCGAAGATGTGAAATCTTTCCGCAAAAGCTTGCAAAAATAAATGACTTGCTTGCCATAATTAGGGTATTAATTCTTTATTTTCATTGAATATTTGCTATTTATCTTATCTTTGACTAACATGACACAGAGCCTGAAAAATAATATTTGTATTAAATACTTGTGTTGACTCAAGTACATGCTTAATTTGATCATTTTACCCTCCTGTTTTTTTTTTTTTTTTAATATTCATGTAGGGAACGCCCACAATTTCTCTAACGATGGCTGTAACCACATGATTCATTTTTCCATATGTGGATGGAACATGTTTTTAAAAAAACTCACATTTCTGGTAGTTCGGGAAACATCTTGAACCCCGTTATCAAATGTTTCCTTTTCTTTTAATTGGTTATCAAGTATGTAATTACGATCAGTTTTATTTTAATCTTGGAGGTTTGCACTGATCAGGTTACTTGTTGCACTTTACTTCTGAAACAGTGTTGTTGGTCTCTGTGACAAAGTTTAGGGTACCGATGATTCTACATTTTAATGCATTTCTCGTAGTACTTTTACCTTGGTTGTCATTCTCAAGTTCGGCGAAAAAAGACAGATATTTACATTTGTTCTGTGGGCTACAGTTTAGGGAGACAGGTCTGTCTTTTGGTACTCTTTGCTGGTTTGGACGTGCTGCGCCCTCTTTCCAGTATGTGATGCACATCTTGCTTTTTTCGCGTATTATCTAAGAAACCCACACGGCACCCAAGTCACCTTTAGTACATTTTTAGGTCGAGGCTGCGTGGGTGTTGTTCTCAGTGCGGTTGCCGTCGTAGAACACGCTTACTCTTAGCCTGACCTCTTCCTGCCAGGCTGGTGGTTATTGGTGGTTACTGTGTATTTCCATTCGGAATGGAGCATTAGTCGCCAACCTTGTTGTGAACACCCATAAACATACTCTACACATTTAAGTGCAGAAGGAAGTGCACAATCGATGTTTTACCCTGTGGCTGAATGCGCTTAGACACATCCATTCATTAGCATTTGTTGGTGTTTTCACTAGGACTGCTTCAAATGGGTGTGAAGGCAGAGCTTGCTAATTACATCAAATAACTCAATTGAACCTTTTGGCTAACCTTTGAATCCTTGCAGGGCTAAATCATTGTTTACTTCTTAGAACGTTTAGTTGGATGAAAATAATAAGTATAGCACAGAGCTATAAAAGCATAATATTATTTATACATATAAATATACTTACATTTTACTTTACATCATATTAGACGGACATACTACTTTCCCTGTTTATAATAGAAACCTGATTCATCACAGCTGCTCTCTCCTTGCATAGTAGTGGCTGACGTACAGATAAGATGCTCTGTCCTATGCTATAGTCTCGTTTAACTGGGTGCACTAGGGGCCCACTGGGACAGTACTTAGTCCCTCTCAGTGTATTGCCTGCTCAGAGCGCAGGCGCATCCTTTCCTTGCCTGCATGACTGAACAGTGTATTAGTGAAAAGCGCACTAGCTCTTTGAAGACTCTGGTCAGCCTTTCACTGCCGTCGTCCAGTTGAAAAAGGGCAGTGATTCCCACCGCAAGCAGGTGTAGTGGGCCAGGGGCGTAGGAGACCATAAATATCTGGGGGGGACAGGGACAGCCTTGGGGCCTTGGGGACTTTCAATCAACCCTACACAAATCGCTTGTTGTTTTACGAACTGCAGGCTCCGATAAATATACACAATCATATATATTGGAAGTGAAATAGGGAGAAAGGAAGGCATGTTTTCACAGTCTGAAAGTATCTTTTATTGTTATTTACATTCACAAAGTAATTAGCTCAAATGTGAAAATAACATGTTGATTAACCTTGCATCTTGATGCACCAAGAAAATAAAGGTAGGAGGATAAAAAGTAAGAACATACCCTTTGCGCCCCATACCCATCATGCCCTTCGCCTCATGCCAGTTGGAACCGCACTGGAGAGATCAAAAGCGATTAGGTACAATAGTTGTAAACTGTGCTCGGAAACCATAGTTCTAATAACACTTCTACTCCTGTGTGTGATCTTGGGAAGCTCAGCTCCAAATCAGTCATAACTAGGAGCATTTCAACTGAAGAAGCTCTTGGAGCTACAGGCTATAAACATGGATTCTCTCATCTCTGTATAAACTGCAGTCACTAATTTCTTTAGAAATGGCTGTTTGTGATGCACCAAGTCACAGCGTGTCACAGCGTGTAAAGAAAAGACATTCACTGATTATAAAGAAAAGACATCAGAAAATGACTATGATAGGGTTATTACAGTAGAGTTTTGACATTACAATGCCTTCTGCCAGAGCTCGCAGCCAAGGTAAAAGGCAGATCAGGTCACAGAGCATAATTAATACAGCAGTTTAAAGCAAAAAATGGAATGTTGCTTTTCTTTCTTCTGCTCTACTTTAATAGCTTGGAATGACAGAAGCTATGCACTAAGGTTTTAAGTGGTTTGTGGGAAAGTTGGTGGTGTGACCATGTATTATATGGGGTAAAATACCGACTGTGTACATAAGGATATTGCAAGTCACCTTAAAGTTCATACCTTATAAACAAGCATTGGCAAAGCCAATAGGTCTCGCCTATGCAAGTTCTATTGCCTTTGCCAATGTGTTTTAGCCATGCTGTACACTAGTGAGACTACTATTCAGCATGGCTCAAAGTTAATGGCATAAAGGAGAATGATGTGTCATCGGATGTGGCGTAGTATCATGGAGTAAGTAGAGTACCCTAGAATGGAGCAGTAAACTTAACTTTAAAGGAACAGGGGTCCGTTGAAAAAAATGCTACACCACTCCCATAAACAATGATATTAAAGTAGTATGCAAATGGAATGTTTTATGCATTTATTCAATCAAAATATAAAAGATCAAATGTAGTGGGAAAACATCAACAGGGGAAATAGAGAAAGACTGGTATTCAAGCATTACACAAGTTATCTGGATGACCCAATGTTGCCAATTACAAGAAAAATGTAAAAAGTAACCTATATAGTACAGTGGTTTGGAGAAGGCTGGCCTGGTTTGTAGTGGGTACCTATGGTACTTACACCTTATACCACGTCCAGTTATCCCTTATTAGTGAAATGTAGGCAGTGTCTAGACGCCAGGCTCTCTAGGGGTGGCTGTAGCCAAGACTTATCTAGGAGACATGCAAAGCTCATGCAAAACCATTGTAGTCACACAGTACTCACACACATGAAAGAAAATACTCAGTGTTACAAAAATAAAGGTACTTTATTTTAGTGACACATATGCCAAAAATACCATAGAGACTATACTCCCTTAGGAGGTAAGTAATACACCAATTATATACACTAGTATGCAGCAATAGCAATAAAAACAGTTAGAAAACAGTGCAATTAGTGAAAATCACAATGGTTAGAAATGGGCCTAGGGGAAACACAAACTATGTACTAAGAAAGTGGAATGCGAATGTCAGTTTCCCACCTAGGCAAGTGTGGTGTGTAGAGGGGCGCTGGGAGTATTAGAAAACACCAAAGGTAAGTAACAGAACCCACCTCAGAGCCCAGGAAAGCAGGAGTAAATCACAGTAACTTTCCTAGAACACACAAGAACACGAGAAAGAAGAAAATGCAGGAACCAGATGATACTTCAAGACACAAAGGGTGGATTCCTGGACCTAAAGACCTGTGGAAGAATGGGACTAAGTCCAAGAAGCACAGAAGAGTCCAGGGAGGACAGGAGCCCCTGCTAACCCGAATCAAGGTGTAAAAGAAGAACCACTGGTGAAGAACAACAGTCAGTACTGCACCCAAGAAGATGGATGCGGGTTCGTGGTTGGTGCAGATTATATCCCACACCGGATGGATGATTGCAGTCTGGTTTGCATCGCTGGATTCCACCAACAAGCCTTGGCACAGGCAAAGCTCATGGTTAGCGGAAAATGGCACTGCCCGGGACCAGGAGGGACCTGGTGGACTCTACCCAGGAGGAGGAGTCAGAAGGGGCTCTCAGCAATTCAGAGAGCCCACAGAATACCAGCCAGCGCACACAGGAGTCCCCCAGCACGGGGACAAAGGATTTGCAAAAGGAGGCCCACGCAGCACAAAAACAAAGGATTCCACGCCGCCAGAGAACCACTCAGGAAGCTGTGCATCTCAGGAAGGAGTGCTGGGGGCCGGAGCTACATTGTGCACAAAGAAAAGGCCAGCTGTCAGGGCACTCATGATCCAATGATTGAAAGTTAGTACGGTATAGAAACTTCAGTGTGGACTGGCAATAACAACATAGAAAGTTCTTAAACCATTTATTCTTGAAGTACAAGGTTCGCCATAAATATAAGCAATCATCCTTGAATTTAGATATTCATGTAGCATCCATAGTCTTAATGTTCATGTAGCAACCATAGCCAACACGTGTTTCGTCCTATGAGAGAATAATCTCACAGGAACCAGGAGTTTGTAGAAAGGCAAAGAGAAATTGAACAGCTCCAGATAGAAAACACCAGTCTGCACGGAAGACTGAAAGACGCAAGAGCCTTCAATGAAAACCTAGAAGCATAGGGGACTCTGTATGCATAGCTTTGTGCTGAACATTCAACTATCAAGTTAATGTGTGGTGACTCAGGAGGAACATAGAAGGATTGTTTTAGGAGGTGGTCACATAGGAGGAAAGAGCATAGAAGGATTGTTTTAGGAGACTTTACAGATCTTTTATAGGACTGGTTTCCTACATAAGACTTATTTTGAATCAAGCCCTGACGAAGTCTGTGAGATTATTCTCTCATAGGACGAAACACGTGTTGGCTATGGTTGCTACATGAACATTAAGACTATGGATGCTACATGAATATCTAAATTCAAGGATGATTGCTTATATTTATGGTGAACCTTGTACTTCAAGAATAAATGGTTTATGAACTTTCTATGTTGTTATTGCCAGTCCACACTGAAGTTTCTATACCGTACTAACTTTCAATCATTGGATCATGAGGGCCCTGACAGCTGGCCTTTTCATTGTTAGTTTCCCTTGAAACATCGGAGGATTTAGGAAGATCCTCTTGCCAGGAGCACCGTGCCACATTTTGGAATACTAATATTATTACATGGACTCACTGTGAGCGCCCAAATCCTATGATTTTCTTCCTATGTGTCTTTGTTCTAACTACATTGTGCACAAAGAATTTCATAGAAGGATGCCACACGCCTTGGCAACTGAAAAATACGTGGTGCACGGGGTACTGTCTTGCGTGAGAAGGCAAGCTCTTACCTCCACCAAAGTTGACAGTAGGACGTCAGGACCATCGGGACCACTGCAGTCTACCACCCGTGATGCAGGATCCATGCAACTCGTCAGGAGAGGGGACCCATGCAGATGGTCATCGTTGCAGAGAGGTGCCTGCTGAAGCAGGGGAGTGACTCCTTCACTCCAAGGGAGATTCGTTCAGTCTTCTGGTGCAGACTGAAGACAGGCTGTCGTCTGAGGATGCACGACCGGGAAACAGCTGCAGTTGCTGGCAGGAGCTGAAGTTACAATATTGCAGAAGTCGTCTTTGCTTCGTTGTTGCAGTTTGTGGAGTTCCTGGAGGGTCCAGATGCAGTTTCTTCGGTGAGAAGGTGAAGTAAAGGATGCAGAGGATTCCTGCTGGAGTCTTGCAATCTGAATCTGAAGAACCCCCCAAAGGAGAGACCCTAAATAGCCCTGAAAGGGGGATTGGTCAGCTAAACAGGTAAGCACCTATCCGGGGACGGCTCTGACACCACCTGCTGGTACTGGCCACTCAGATGCTCCCAGAGTTTGCTGCCAACTTGGAATCCAAGATGGCAAAACCCAGGGACCCTCTGGAGGAGCTCTGAGCACCACACCTGGGGTGGTGATGGACAGGGGAGTGGTCACTTCCCTTTCCTTTGTCAAGTTTCTTGCCAGAGCAGGGACTGGGGGTATCTGAACCGGTGTAGACTGGATTATGTAAGGAGGGCACCCAGTGTGCCCTTCAAAGCATTTCCAGTGGCCTGGGGAAGGAAGCTACCCCTTCCAAATCTATTTCCAAAGGGAGAGGGTGTAACACCCCTCCCACAAAGGAAATCCTTTTTTCTGCCTTCCTGGGCTTGAGCTTCTCAAGCAACAGGAGGGCAGAAACCTGTCTGAGAGGTGGCAGCAGCTGGGGCTGCCTGGAAAACCTCAGAAGGCTGGAACGGCAATACTGGGGGTCCTCTAAGGAGCCCCCAGAGTGCATGAAATCATACAACCAATGCTTGCAAAAGCCTTGGGGTATGATTCCAACATGTTTGATACCAAACATACCTATGTTCGGAGTTACCATTATGTAGCTGGAATTAGGGAGTGACCTATTTCCAGTACACGTGTAAAATGGCATCCTGCACTCCTGAAGTCTGGGAAAATGGTCCTGAAGGTTGTGGGGGCACCTCTGCTAATGAAGGGGTGCCCTCACACACAGGTACTCTGCACCCTGCCCTCAGGGCTGGAGGTCCTGCTATAGGGGTGACTTATAAGTGACCTGGTGCAGTTTAACTGGCAGTGAAAGGGTGCATGCACCTTTTCACGCAGGCTGCAATGGCAGTCCTGCAGAAGCCTTTGCATGGGCTCCCTATGGGTGGCAAAAGAAATGCTGCAGCCTATAGGGATCTCCTGGAACCCCAATGCTCTGGGTACCCAAGTACCATAAAATTGGGACTTATAAGGGGGCACCAGTATGCCAATCTTGGATGAAATACTGTGTTACCAGTATGCAACAACCATAATTTAAGGGAGAGAGCATAACTACTGGGGTCTTGATTAGCAGGATCCAAGTAGACCCACTCAAACACACTGGAAAACAGACCAAATGTGGGGGTAACCAAGCTAGAAAGAGGCTACTTTCCTACAAGGTTAGCATCCACAGTAATGATTTACAAGCTTTTATACACCCACTTTTACATGAATGACTCAAATAGTGAATCAAGAAGTCATTAGCTCATAGTACCTATGCTTATGCCAACTTATGTACAATATCACAAATTCAAGTCAAGGTACTTTGGCCGACGATATTTCAATCCCCTAGACAAATATCAGGATCATCCTAAGCCTTCGCTAAGCTTGAATTAAAGGGGGTTACAGAGTGCTTGTAACCAAAACGGCGAAGATAAATCTGACTCACGTCTCATATGAGTGAGAAGGCAATCAATGGAGATCCGAATCTCTAATCAAGCGCCAATGCCATAAAGTAGTAGTAGAGTGGAGTAGTGTCACAGTGTAATAGAGTGTCAGAGAGTGGAGTGGCAGAGTGTCGTAGAGTGCAAAGGCATAAATAAGAGTGAACTGGAGTAGAGTGAAGTAAAGTAATGTGAACTAGCATAGAGAAAGTTGGGTAGATTGTTGTTGAGCATAGTACATTGCTGTATAGTGGAGTGGCATAGAGGGTTGTGCAGTGGTGTTGAGTAGAGTATCATAGATTGAAGTGTCATAGAGTGGTGTGGATTGGCATAGAGTGGAGTAAGTGGAATGGAGTGGCGTATAGGGAGTTGTGTAGGGAGTTACAGAGTGGAGACAGTGTTAGAGTTTAATGGAATAGAGTGTCAGAGTCTAGTATCGTGGAGTATAATGGCAGAGTGAAGTGTCATAGAGTGGAGTTGGGTGGTCTAGAGTGAAGTGGCATAGAGTACAGTGGTGCAAAGTAGATTGGTGTAGAGTGTGGTGGTATAGAGTGCGTTGGTTTTGAGTAAAGTGGTGTAGAGTGCATTGGTTTAGCGTACAGTGCAGTAGCGTAGAGTGGTGAAGAGTAGATGGGAGCAGAGTGGAGTGGCACAGCATAGATTGCAGTGGTTCAGAGTGATGTGTCATAGAGTGATGCAGTGCATGGTAGAGTGGAGTGGTGCAAGGTAGAATAGACTGGTGTAGAGTGCAGTGGTAGAGTGCAGTGATGCAGAGTAGAGTGGCATAGAGTGTAGTGGCATATAGTACATTGGTGTAGAGTGCAGTAGAGTGGCATATAGTTGAGCGGTGCAGAGTAGAGTGCCGTGGTGCAGAGTAGAGAGGAGTATAGTTCAGTGGCAGAGTGCAGTGTTGCAGAGTAGAGTGTCATAAAGGACAGTGGTGTAGAGTAGAGTGGCATAGAATGCATTGGTGTAGAGTGCAGTGATGTAGAGTGATGCAGAGTAGAGAAGAGTGGCTTAGAGTACAGTGGTGCAGAGTAGAATAGAGCTGCATAGAGTGCCGTGGCATAGAGTAGATTGCTGCAGAGTACAGTATAGTGGTGAAGAGTAGATTGTTGCAGAGTGGAGCATAGCGATGTAGAGTGCAGTAGCATAGAGCGGTACAGAGCAGATTGGAGTGGTGCAGGGTAGATTAGGCTGGCATAGCATAGAGTAGAGTTGCGTAGATTGCAGTGGCATAGAGGAGATGATTTCAAAGTAGAGTGAAGTGCCTACATTGGAGTGGTGTAGAGTAGATTAGAGTGCCGTGGTGCAGAAAAGAGTGCAGTGGGACAGAGTACAGTGGCATTGAATGCAGTGGTGCAGAGTAGAGTGGCGTGGAGTTCAGTGGCAGAGTGCAATGTTGCAGACTAGAGGGTCGCAGAGTACAGTGGTGTATTGTAGAGTGGCATAGAGTGCAGTCGCCTAGAGTGCTGTGACGCAGAGTACAGTGGCATTGAAAGCAGTGGAATAGAGTGTTGTGGAGCAGAGTAGATTGGCATAGAGTGCAGTGGCATAGAGTGCATTGGTTTTGAGTAAAGTGGTGAAGAGTGCACTGGGAGAGTGCAGGGGTGTAGTGTACAATGGTTAGAGTAGAATAGCATAGATTGCAGTGGCGTAGTGTAGAGTGCTGCAGGGTAGAGTGGAGTGGTACAGCATAGATTGCAGTGGCGTAGAGTAGCACAGAGTGGAGAAAAATGGTGTAGGGTGCAGTGGCATAGGGTAGATTGTTTCAGAGTACAGTGAAGAAAAGATAGAGAAAAGATAATATACTTCAATATGCTGAAGTATGTAACAATAACAACAACATAAATAATAATGCTAGGCATAACGGCCCAAAATAAAATATGGCTTCTCCCTGTTAGCCATGCCCTTCATTACCTAGATAACAAAACATTAAACATAAATCTTAGAAAAATATACCCTTCTAATAGCTAAATTGTTGTGTGAAAAGGTAAAATCTGGGCCCAATCTCGACTTCACTGTTTCACCAACTAGTGTGATCTTAGTCAAATACAAATATTGTGTTTCACAGAGTCTCCTTTCTAGCCTGCAGGCACCAGGCTGAGTGGGACTCTGTTTCCTCTTTAGATCTTCCTCATTGTCCTGCAGCTCCTCTTAAAGGCCTCCTGCAGTGCTCCTCTTCAAGGCGGCAGCAGGTGATGCAGACAGTAATCATCCAAAACTCTTCTTCTCCTTGTGCCCTTTGTTCTTATGAGCACCCTTAATGCCCACAGCTGTAAACAGGACAAACAAAAGGGCAGAGGGCGCAGGGGGCCTCCTGACTCACCTTCATACTGTTACCATCAGATTGGAGGATGGTCGTTACAGGGCTATTATAAGTAGCGCTTTTGTGCGCTAATGGCCCTCTGAATAATATATGTAAAAGGGGAAATTATTTTGTCCCCTTGTCCCCCCCACCTTCGTCCCCCGTGTCCCCCACCCTCCAAAATCTGGGGGGGGGGATACATCCCCCGTGTCCCCCACACTTCCTACGCCCATGTAGTGGGCGACTGCACATAGCTGCAGGTGTCCCCCTAGAACAGGGGTCTTCAAACTGGCGGGAGTGGGGTGGGGGCTCAAGTGGTCACGGGGGGGCGCCAGGCTCTGGCCAAAAGAAAGATTATGCAGATAATAGTGTTATGTTTTGAGCAGAAAAATGTGTTTGCGTTTGTAAAAAGTTAGCAGAGCTTAAATGCAATGTTTAAGTAAGTCTAGACTAATTTAAACATTGCCAACTTAATAGAATAGTTATGAGAAATTCTGAGGGGGGGGCCCGATGATTTATTTGCTCCCCACTGGGGGAGCGCGGCATTAACAAGTTTGAAAACAACTGCCCTAGAAGGTCCTTGGGAACTCTGCATCTCTCCGAGCCCTCTGGAGTGGACTGGCGGTGCACCAGCTCTGTGTGACTCGCAATCATTGCACCGCCTGATATTTTTTTTGCTACTCTGCCCAAGTAATTATCATGGCGTAGGTCCAGTGTAAGAGGGCTTTCCCGTTTGCTTGAGGCACGCCTACACATATATGAGGGAAGCACCTTTGTGATCGTGCTCTGGCGTATTTTGCACTTGCACCATCTGTGTGTAATACCAAAGTGTCCAAGGGGTGCAAAGAACTGATCCACCCGCCGGTTGTGCTCTCTGTTCTATTTCTTAAACATGTACATCCACGTAGTTTTTTCTTCACTTTCTGTGTAAGTTAGTTTTCTTTTTAAATGGACCCACAGTACAAAGCTTTCGTGTCTTTTGGCCAGCAATTGAACTTATCATCTAGAGCCTGCTTTTGATTCTGGCAAGGTCTTGTTGGGAGGATTTTAACAAAAATCCGCTCATAGGACCAAAAGGCAATCAATGATTTCAAGTAAGGTTAGGGCCGGGGGCAGTGCTTTAAATGGGCCAGTACTGTCCGGTACTGAGCATCGGCACTTTTTTATTGTGAGAGGTAGAGTACCTGCACTTCTCAAGAAAAACCTAATACTTTTCATTATAGAGTACCGGCACTTCTCATAAACAAGCATGTACTCTGATACAGAGTACCCGCACTTCTATTTTCCAATTTCAAGCACTGGCTGGAAGGCTTCCCTTTTCATTTCAATTATTTATAGTAATTGAATACATGTGATAGTAAGTGTACAACAAATCATTATTTACTAGACAAATTCATTCCACTGTTTAAAAACGTCTGTGGTTAACATCTGTTGACATCGGGTGCCGTCTACAGCTTGCAGGTCCTATCTGAGTGTTTTTTCTGGTACTTCAGCTGAGCTTTAAAAATTAGGTTAAAATGATATTTGAAAGCCTTTTATGTGCTTGTGTGTTTTGCACCAGGCTACTTACCTCAAAGTCTAAGGTATCTGACCCTCAAGAACTTTCATCTGGAACAGTGTGGTAGTTAGGGTTGTGGAGGTGTGAAAAGATCCAGTTACACTTGTGGCCTTCCCATTTGCTTGGGCCGTAACATTCTCCAGGAAAAAAAATTGAATCGACTGTTGAAGGAGCTTAACGTGTTGAAGCATTAGTAAGAAGAAGGACTCTTATGAGTGACAGTGGCATGCACTGAAGCATACAAATGACCAAAGACCAAAGTGTTTGAAGATGGATGAGTAAAATAATACAGGCACTAATGGTCTGTCAATAATGAGGATTTTGTCAAGAGTATGTTAGAGGGAGAGCTAACTGAGCAGATGCAATACCTTAGGGAAAAAGGTTAAAAGCAAGAGACAGCAGTATGTGTTGAAGAACATGAGGTGAATACAAATGTGTGACAACGAGAATGGCAAAAAAGTGGAGCTGTGGGGACACAGTAAGGGGAGGCATAATTGATGGTCAAGAAGAGAAAGACATGGTGGAGCACCAAATAAAGGTACAGCATAACTTGCAGGTAAAAGTACACAAAATATGAAAATGCACTGGATTTTAAACGGAGGAAACCGCGAGGATGGACTTGAGAAACTCATTCACAAGACAAAAAAGGCAAAACGTATGAAGGAAAAAAGATGTTCTGAGTTTGAAGGACAAGAATGTCATTTTATGTTGATTTTTAGAGTGCACCATCACCCAGGAAGGGATTTCCTGGTGCTGAGCAGTTGAGTCTGGGCATCCCAGGGCCTACTGGTGCTACTCAAAAATCCAGGTCTTCAGCTTCTTGCGGAATATAATAAGTGAGGAGGAGGTTCTTGTGTAGCAGCAGGTCGTTTCATAATTTCAGAGAAGGCTCAACTGAAGAATCTGGTTTTCTGTATTCATGGGATTTGTGCAAATAGAAGTCTGGATGAGTGGAGATGTCTGGGAAGGTTTGTGAAAGCAGATGCAATTGTTGTGGTATGCTGGACTAGTTGTCTAATGCAGTACCTTGAAAGTATGGGTGTGGAGTTTAAAATGTGCTCATTTGTGAATGGGGAGCCAGTGGAGCTCCTTCAGGTGTGGTGTGATGTGAGTGCGTCGTGGGAAGTTAATAGTGATTTTGGCCATGAGTTCTGAATGGACTGCAGCGTTCTGGTGAGTTTTTTGTTGATCTGGCGAAGAGGGTGTTCTGTAGTCCAGCTTGCTTGTGACTTGGGTGTGCTTGACTGTTTTCTGGGTGCTGATTGGGATCTATTTGAAAATCTTCCTAAGCATCTTTAGGGTATAGAAGCATGATGCAGTGACAGCATTAACTTTGGGCGGGCATGTAGAGTTTGCTGTCGGTGATGATCCAGAGGTTCTTGGCATGGTTGGTGGAGGTGGCTGTCAGCCCTCACTTTGCTGGTCATCAGATGAGTCCTATGACGAGGAGCTCTCCTTGAAGATCATAATTTGCTAGTTTTCAGCTTTAGACAATTGGTCTTCGAGTGGTCGACTTCAGTCTTGCAGACATTGAACTTGTTCTGGGTACCGGGAAACTTATCCTTAAGGGCAAGAATTGAGTTGTATGTTGTCTGCATAGGAGGGGATGTGGTAGTGCAAGAGCGGATGATGCCAGCTAGAGGGATCATGAATTCATATAGAGGGTTGGGCTCGGGGAGGATCCTTGCAGAAGTCTGCAGATGAGCTTACCGGTGTCCGAGGTGTATGGTGCCAGGCAGACTTACTGGGTCCCTCCAGTCAAGAAGGAGCAGATCCATTGGAGTGCATATTCTTGGATCCCTCTGTCGTGTAGGTTCTGCATGAAGATGGGATGGGAGACTGTGACATATTCTGCAGAGAGGTTTAGGAGGCTAAGTGGATCCATGTCTCTTCTGTCCAGAGTCATGCGGATGTCATCTGTGGCAGTGATGAGGGCAGTTTCTATGCTGTAGTTGGTTCAGAGTGTTGAGAAATTGGTGGTCATTGCGGTATTCAGTGAGTTGTCTGTTGAAGATTTTTTCCAATACCTTGGCCGGTAACAGTAGCGGCAAGAGCAATCTGTTATTGGGGAGCATTGAAGGAACCACATAGGATTGGGATGTGGGTGGCACAGATTGGCAGAGCTTCAACATTAGAAATGTGGGAAGTGCAATAAGTCAGGATCTGCTCTGACAATGATGGAGATTGGAGTGGACTGGAATGGGGGAAGACATGGCTGTCAATAGTAGAAAGGGAGTGGGCGACGATGGGAGGAACTGAAAAGAAGAGGGCTACTGGAAAAACAGGAAGGGCAAATATTGTGGCTCTTTAAGTAGGTAAATGGAATAAGCGAAAAGACTGCGGAACAGTAGAAATAGTAACATAATAGCTGGTTTATTCATTCAGTCATTCAGTTATAATTTGTCTACATCATTACAGTGTCTGGCATTGCCTGGAATTGGGGGCTTTTGCTTAGTTCTCTGTTTTTGTTAATGCACCTGTGCCAACACGTGATATTTTATTTTTGTTGCGCGTTTGCATGCTGTCACGACATAAGAACCTCCTGTCGAATGTAACGAAAAGGACCGGATTGTAGGCCTGGGAGCAATGTTGCTTTCTATTTCCTGTGTAGCTTTTAGCTTATAATTATCCAGTGGTTTGCTTCGAATCCAGTCTCAGGCTCCTTGTGTTTGGGTTTCTCACAGCGCTGTTTTGACCTTGGCTGTAATCTAGTTTATTCAGTGCAGTGCTGATGTCTGTTGTGTCTGCATAATCTATAGTTTCTTAAAGATTCTAGTTTGAAGGACATGGAGAATATTGTGGTCGTTAAAATGCGTGAATATATGTGCCAATAATTCAAGGCTTAAAGAACAATTGGCACAGATCTCGCTGATGCTGTTTTGTGTTGGGAATCTCTGTGGCCCAGATTTCCTTTTGCCTCGCTGTAAGAATGCTTTGGCATGTCAGCACAGGCACACTGGTCTCCCACACAAAAACTTTCATATATATCTGACCAAGTCTTCTACACTTTTGCTGGCCCATTCTCTTCATGGTCCACTTTCTCCCTCTCATTTTCTGCCTTACTCATTCCCTTCTACCCCGCTTCTCACTTTCAAGCGTTGATTGTTCTAGTTCACTAGCGGTTTGAATCTCTAGTGACATCAAGTGGGCAAACCCAAAAAAGACGTGTTCTCACCCTCTAGCCCCTCATCGAGGAGGGGTAGTTACTTTATATCTGAGGGCTTAACCATGCTGCAAAGCTCTCCTAACTGCCTCGCCAAATGCATCTTCTAGCCCATTTCTGCCTCGCTGATATTCTTATTACTTCTCTGTGTTATGATAAGCAGTTCATTTACATCAGCTAAAGAGTCATAATCAAAGCCAATAGGTCTTACTTTGACCTCCAGTCCTCAGTCAAACATTAACAAGCGTGCTGAAATGTAATAGCAAAATAAAAATAAAGATTGCATTCTTTATACTGGGAGTCAATGTGACAAATAATTGAACATTATTCAGCTTACTTTTGGGGATGTGAAATACTTCCTAATACATTGCAGTGCAAGCATTTAGCCAAACAACCAATACCACGAAGTGAGATAAATATTTCTTTGTAGACAGCTGTGACATCAGGGTACTCCTACAACGAGCTTTATTATTCTGACAGTGCAAAACATATGCTTTAGCCCATGGGTACTCACAAACTTTTTCTCGGGGGCCAAAATTGCAGTATGGTTTGCGGCCGAGGGCCGCACTGAAGTGACAGCGGGGGGCGGGGCTTAGAGGGGGCGGGGCTTAGAGGGGGAACAACCACCCCACCCCCTTTTTCAAAACAATGCCCCTACCCCAGTAACACACACAGCACGCACACATACAGCGCCATCTGCTCTCACCCCTACCCCAGTAACACACACAGCGCGCACACATACAGCGCCATCTGCTCTCACCCCTACCCCAGTAACACACACAGCGCGCACACACACAGCGCCATCTGCTCTCACCCCTACCCCAGTAACACACACAGCGCCATCTGCACACAGCGCCATCTGCTCTCACCCCTACCCCAGTAACACACACTGCGCCATCTGCTCTCACCCCACCCCAGTAACACACACACACAGCGCACACACACAGCGCCATCTGCTCTCACCCCTACCCCAGTAACACACACAGCGCGCACACACACAGCGCCATCTGCTCTCACCCCTACCCCAGTAACACACACAGCGCGCACACATACAGCGCCATCTGCTCTCACCCCTACCCCAGTAACACACACACACAGCGCAATCTGCTCTCACGCCTACCCCAGTAACACACACTACATTAAAAACAAATAAATAAAAAACCAAAGAGCCTTACCTGACTCAAAGCACTGTAAAGATGCCACAAATGTGGAACAGCAGGCAGGCGGGCAGCAGACGTGGAGCCGGTGACAGGATCGTCAGGGCAACGCCATAAACAATGGCCGCCGTATGTAAACATAGAGGAGGGCCGCGGGAGCATGCTCCCGCGGCCCTCTTCTATGTTTACATACTGCTGCCATTATGATGTGGCGTTTGATGTGCGTCTCGCGGGCCGCCAAGCTAGGTCCGTGGGGCCGCTGGCGGCCCGCGGGCCGTACTTTGAGTACCGTTGCTTTAGCCAAAAGATCTTTCATTCTGCTTATCCAAATTAATATCAAACACTTTAACTTCAAGAACATACCAGCTTCTCACCTTTGATCAACTTTTTGGATGAAAACAGAGGCCAGGGTTTTCAGAGTGAACAGTTTAGTCATTGCCCATGCCCAATCTTGTATGAATACCGAGGACACATAAGATAATATTTGACATTGGCTCTTCTACTTAGATGATGTGAAAACCCATCCAAACGACTATATTGAGGAGCAGGATCTTTGACCTCACTTAGTCACTGACCAGTTTCAGATCAACTACAAGATGTGCAAGGTGGTACCTTGAGAGTCAAAAACTTCTATGGCCACCAAAACTCACAGGGCACTCAGCTGAATTTTAAGGTTTAGTTGGGCTCCCACTTAGATATTCCCGAAACATGTTGTGTCTCGTAGACACAACAAAGAGGTTGACCAAAGAATTCCCAATGCTAAACCACTTGAATGTTGAATATCTGGGAGTTAATTTCGAAAGAAGTATATGTTCTCTAATAAAATTAACTCCTGTAGGTTGAGGACCCCATCACGGTTTTGCTTTAAGACTGGTCCATGTCATCTATGAGTACTGGTGGTGGTATTTTATTAATGGCACGTAAAAAAGTGAATGCTACAAGCTCTTCCATAAAGCTCCAAATATAGCACTAAACTCTTCAATCACTAGTCTTAGCCTGGCCCTCAGGCAGATATCTTCTATTCAGCAGTACCCACCTAGGGTGTTTTACTGATGTCAAACAATCAACTGATTTAACGAATCCACAGATTCCACACTGTACTAAAAGCCCCTTGTCAGACTAACAGTGGTATTACTTCTTATCCTTGTGCCCGAGGCTCTATACAGCACAATCAGACTGTTCAGTTGCTGCAGACATGTTTAATAGCATCAAATGCTTGCCCTCTCCTTGACATATGTACACTATCACACGGCTTCTTCCCCGCCACGCCCCTTATATGGAGTTCTTTGTAGCTGAGCGACACAAATCATGGGTCACTTACCAAAACACAGTAAAAATACATTACACCCACCTATGCCTCCCATCGCTAGATGGAAGATATTGTGTTGAAGCGTGACACTCCAGATGAGTGAATGTCTGTCATCCTATGAATATTATCTCTTCAAACCACTCGTAGGTTAGTGGTGTCCTCTTGAGACTTATGTGAACTGAACTTTTGTGTTTAATAGTCACCTACCAAAGAAAAAGCCATCCTTCCCACCTTGCTTTTGTTGGAGTTTAGGAGGCCGAATCTCCTTCCATTCAAATTCTCAGTCCCCTTTTCCAGTCTTTCTGAAAAAAAAAAAATACTGGATTTTATTTAACTACGGTAGAGTTCCTTGTCTTCGAAACAAAAACGGAAATGCAAACCGGAAATAAGTGAAGTTTTCTAATCGTCTGTGAAATTTCAGATTAACAAACACTAATCCATAATCTTCCCTTTCCTTCTTTTCTGTAATGCAGCAGAGTTATTTGACTCCTTTTAGGTTTGCATCTGTATGTAGATCAAACAGAGCTCCTCCCGTACTGTGTCATTTTCTATGTAATGATTAGGGAGATCAAACGAAATCCAAGAGTTCATTGGATGCTATGGCACAAATTGTATATTCTCAGTCATTCTATGAATTGTGCAACCCTTGAGAGTAACACTGGAATGCCACCTTCACAGTTTTGTTCCTTTTCTTTGGATGTCCTGTAGACAGAGCTAGTTCACTCCTACACTGATGCATTGCCAATCCCTCAGGTGCAATCTCCAAAGTCTGTGATGTTTAGTGTCTGACGTGCATCCAAGTCTTAAGCGCCACCTTACATTATCGTTTTAAATGTCTCCTTTGTGAAGACATCAAATAAGGCTTTCTCTTTCTGCCCTTCGTTCACCCTGACTACATCAAATGTAGTACAAACATTTTGTCACTTTTTCACCAGAAAACTCGTGCTGGAAGCATGGGTAGTATACAAGCATAAGCAAAAGTTTTTTTTTTTTCTCCAACTGATTCTGCACTCCCTATCGTGCAGTCAGGAATTTCTCTTGAATCACTTGGTTGTAGGTTCTTTTGTTCCTTTTCCTGCTGTCTGACAGATTTTGTGTATTGCAAGTAATCTTCCCCTGCTGTGACCTAAAGATCCCTAGATTTTTTTTTTTTATTTAATTTTTTTATTTCTAAGGTCCATACTGCAGTTCCATAGGTATGGTTAGCCGGTAGGCAGTTCTATCACTCGAGATTAACTGAAGCATTTACTCCTGAGACCCAAAAATAATGGTAAATGAGATGCTTCCTGATTGGCCATCCATCCTTCCTTTACCCTCTGAATATTTGCAATCTACAACAGCCTGTCGTCCTCGTTAGTAAGATGGAGAAAATGAAAGAAATAAACCAATAATATTAAGAAGTTATCCTGCCAAATTAGCAGGCTATCCTGTAAATTGTCTACAATATGCTGACTACATTGTGCTAGTGAGCTAGACGCCAATAGGACTAAAGCGTTGATTTCTAAGTTGGCCGAATAAATCGATAACTTGGGCCCGGAATTCAGATCCATAAAAACAAAAGTAATCCATTTTTCAGACAATTCGAGTGTCGTCCAAAACAAATATAGATGGAAAGTTGCAGGGAATTATCTGAAGCTTGTTAAATCCTACAAATACCTGGAAGTGGTCTTGGACGCAAGATTATCATACAAGGAACATTTAACTCATAAGATAGCATCGGCCAATAAGCTACAATTTGCCTTCAACTTGCTACAAAAAAAAAAACCTTGGACGCACATCTCAGGATAATCTACTGCAAGCTATTAGGGCCAAATTTCTCCTTTTCCTTGCTTTTAGATCTGACTCAATGAAAGAGCAGGATGCACTCATATTAAATCAATTTCAATAATCTCTCTTTATACGTATATTCCACCCTTCCACAGTGCATTTCACAAGCACAAGTGAGACTGGAGTTTGACCTTTTTGACCAAGTCCTGGTCAGGCTGGAAGCACATCTAAAACTGTGCAGGAAGCTCAGGTCGGCATCAACACACGCATTGGCCACCCAGTGTTGGCTGGAAATGAAGTCCCCCGTCCAATTAAAAAAAAAAAAAAAAGCTCAAAGCCAACAATAATCCATCACACACTGGCCACCTTAGATTTGAAAAGCACATGGGATTTACAAATTGAGTGGATAGGGTTTAAACATATAAAAAAAATCATTAATAATTCTCTCAAACTGCACTGATGGGCATCAGATAAAGCGGACCTGGCGGGAAGAAGACATGGTTTAACAGTCCTCCAGTCCTATATATTTTGTGGCCCCCACAACCGTATCTTGTTAATCATATCTGAGCATCCATCCATCATTCACTCCTATTTCGTATGGGGGCATTTCCATCAAAGAACCAAGTTCCAACTTGAAAGCAAATCTGGTAAAACTCTTACTGTCGCTTCTGTGGCTTATTTGAAGAAAGCATAATTATTTTTGTTGGTGTATTTGCCCAATGGTTACTTGTTTGAGACAGCAGCTGATATGTCTGGCCTTGAGGTCTCTCCAGAAAAACTCGTCACCCTGCAGTCAGCGCTTTAAACGGGCATAACATTCAGCTCGCATGCAGGGCGACCACATTTTTTAGTGCAAGTGATGAAGTTACTTCTAACACGAGCAGTCCATCCAAAGGAAGCTCAATTGTCGGCTGTATGTGACAATATTTAGAGTACTCCTTTGTAATTTTTCAACAAACATAATGAGCAGGACTTCTTTTCAGGAAGCTGATTGAGGTCCGAGCATAAAAAAGGGTCCCCGGTTTGAAGCTCTCACTGTAGCAATTTTTTTCAGCTGTTGCTCATTTACATTGTCATATTTCAACATCATGTTTTAAAGGGTATTTTTCAAACATTGATATTGAGCCGCAGTTTGATACTGCACCGAAGTTTGTACCTTAGCAATTGTCTTTTGTTGCAGTTAATTTAAACTGTCAAATTTACATCAAAACATATCAACATTATTTTTAAATGTTACTTCTCTGGAGCCTTGGTACTGAGTTGAAGTTTGACACTGCACTGAAGTTTGTACTTTAGCAATTTTCTTCAGCTGCTGTCAATTTAAATTGTTAAAACTTATCATGATGACTCAAAGGGCATTTTCTCGAGCATTGAGACAAAGCACTTTATGATAAAACAGGTTTCATTTGAAGCTAAAAAATTGGCCGTCAAGCTATAAGTGATCCAGGCATGTCGCTGGTGAGGGTGATGGCACATGTTATCGTTTAGTACCTGGTTGTTGCGGCAACTTTTAAATTGTTGGGGGGGGTGGAGCTAGCCTGCCGACAAGATGGCCGTCACTGAGTGAGGCTCTGCCGGACTTAGGGCTTTAAGTCAGCATTTCTCCTGACGTGGTGGCGCTGGGAGTGCCTCCCTGGACCGGGAGCCCTCCAGATTACGGGGGGTGCCGTTGCCCGTCGCCGGTTTTCGGCTGCCGGCAAGCCTGTGTGCGAGCGGTGTGTGGGCAGGCTCGACCGGAGTCGGGCCTGTCTGTGGAGACTCATTCGGCTGTGCGGGCGGGTGCCCGGGAGAGGGCCTCGGTTTCCCGCCAGAGCGGGGCGTGAGGTGAGTGCTGCCCAGTGTGGACCTTCGGCGGTCTCTTCAGGCTGCGGCCCCCGTGGAGGATCGGCGCAGCCCCGGACTCGGGGTGTGCGTCCTGTCGGCGCGGGGTCGTGTGGTTACGCGGCCTGGGAGGCTGGGCCTGCCCCCCCCCATGGGAGCGGTGCAGTTGACGGCGGTGCTGCGCTGGCTTGGTGGAGGCTGGCGGGGGCCCCCTGGTTCGGCGCTATTATCGGGGTTCGGGGGCCCCCGTGATTTGATGCTGAGGCTCCATCCTGTGTGGTGTGAGTCTGGGCCCCGTGGTTGGGCGGGCCTGCTCTAGGCCCTCTGGCGTCGGGCCTTGTTGGAGGGCCCGATAATATAGGTCGCCGGCCTGGTGGGGCGCGGCCTGCATCGATTGTAGCCGTTTTGGGCCGCTTTGGGCCTTTTGAGGACTTTGGCCTTTATATTGGACTGCTGCCATTGCTGGTTGGGGTGCCGGAGGTGGCTGAGGATACATTAGAGGAGATGGAGGTGTGTGAGAGATTCCTGGCTTGCACTCAACGCCTCTGAGGAGATCATTGATTGGCCTGGAGACCTCTGGTACTTACCTGCTTCTGGAAGAGTGCTGTCCCCGGTTGGTGGGTGTCGCCTGTTTACTGGGAGCTCTGCTGGGGGTCCTGACTGAGCTCTGCACTAGCTGATCTAATTGCCTGCTCATTGGAGCTGGGTGGTATTTCTGCGGCTGGGCTCCCGGCGAAACGCGCCATGGGCAAGGCGGAGCAGCAGCAGGCCAAGCTTTCTTTCGATGGCGGTAGGCGAAGGGGGGGGGTACCCCCGTGCCATCATCCGGAGAGGTGCAGATGGATGAAGGGGCCTCAGACGCTTCCGTTCAGTCCATGTTCTTGGACCTCAAGAGCAGTTTGGCGAGTAATGATGCCAAGCTGGACCATTTGACGGAGCAGATGGATCGCATCCGGGCCCGGGTGGACGATTATGATACCTGCTTTGAGCAACTTGAGTCGCGCACCTCGGAGATGGAGGACCAGAGACATGGTGAGAGAGAACGTTTGCTGCAGATGGAGCGGGTGTTGGAGGTAATCAGGAATAAAAACAAAGATTTGAAGGCGCGGTCCCGGCGCAATAATGTCAGGATGCTTGGCCTTCCTGAGTCCAAGGACATGGGCAGAATGGAAGACTTCATGGAGAAATTGCTTGCTGACTTGTTCCCGGGCGAGCTTTCTCGAATGCTGGTGGTGGAAAGGGCTCATCGATAGTTGGGACCTCGGCCCCCTCCTGGGACCCTGCCGAGTCCTGTCATTTTCCACCTCTTAAACTATCGTGACCATGACAGTGTGCTGCGACTGGCCCGGGAGCGTCGCTCGGTGCTCTATGGGAACACAGAGTTGCATTTTTTTCCTGACTATACTCCAACTGTGCAGGCAGCACGCAAGGCGTTTTTGCCGATCAAGCTCTCTTTGAGCCGGACTGCGGCTCGTTTTTCGCTTATATATCCGGCGAAACTTCGGATACAGTATGGCGGCACTCTGCATTTCTTTACGTACCCGAAGCTGGAGGCCAAGTTTGTTAAAACGCTTCTGCGGCGCTCTGCGACTGAGGGGGCTGGAGATCCTGGCTCAGAGCGGGCGAACCTCAGTGACACTGATTGACTGCCTCTGCGCCGTTGGACCTTGACTCCTGTTCGGAACTGTTGTTGTACTGTTCTTGATTTCTTATTTCGTAGCTGCTATATCAGTATCTTTGTATTTTTTGCCCTTTGTCCTCTCCGGCCTATCTGCTCTGCGGATGGGCTGGATGGCTAGCTCACGACCCTTGGATGAGTCCCTTAACTATGTTGTGGGCCCCTGAATGTCTTCTTTGGGTGATGGGGGAGGGTATCTGCTTTGACCTGTTTGGGGGGGGGGGGGTGCGTGGGTGGGGGTGGGTGTGTTTCCTGGTTGGTTGGTTATATGTTGTTTGGAGATATTGCTATTGTCTAGCTGTGGTGAATGGATCTGGCAGGTGGTGACGAGTGGCCTGATGGCGGGACGTATGGAAGCATTGCTAGGTCGTGGCTGGAGATGATGGTGGCGGTTAATTGCCTTACGTGGAATGTGCGTGGCTTGAATGATCAGCGTAAGGTGCGACTCGTGTCTGCTTACCTTCAGCGTCACCATATAGATGTATGTATGCTCCAGGAGACGCATCTGGATGCTTCCATGGTACATCGGCTGAGGGGATTGGCGAGTGTCACGGTGCGGGGTTCTCGCGATATGCCAGAGGAGTGGTGATTTTGTTATGTAAGGGACTGTAGTGGCAAACTCACCCTATTAGATTGGCCCGGTCGGCTGGTGTCGGTGTATGGTCCAAATGTCGATGACGCTGGCTTTTTTTGTGAGGTGTGGCGCCTGATTGACTCAATGGGGAGTGGGACTTTGATTTGGAGGGGGAGACTTCAATGTAGTTTTGGATCCGGAGCGAGACCGGGAGAGTGCATCTAGGCCTCGACACTCTGCTGCGGCTTTGAAGACTGTCATGAGCGATGGAGCCCTAGTTGACTTATGGAGGGTGAAGCATGGGGATCAGAAAGAGGGCACGTGTGTTAACTATGTACATAATAGCTGGCCTCGTTTAGACTGATGGCTGGGCACTCGGGATGTGGACGCAATCGATGGAGCATTTGGCTCGGACCCTCTGGGATCACTCCCCGGTTGAGTTGCAGCTTTCCATACCTGGAGCCATACGAGTTCTGCGTTTGCCGCAGGGGTTGCTTCGAGATGAGGTGTTTCGCGAAGAGATTCGTGAGGCCATCTTGCATTTCTTTGCTGAGAATCGCGGGTCGGTTAATTCGGCGGGAATGCTTTGGGAGGCCTTCAAGGTCGTCATTCGGGGAGAGTGTCTGTCCAAGCAGCATGGGGTGCTCCGTGCGGTGTGTCGAGAGATGGCTGAGCTGGAGTTGCAGATATCGGAGCTGGAGGCGAAATTGGTGGCAGACTGGGCTGGCGAGATGGTGGCGGCTCTACGTGTGGCGATCTCTCGATATGAGGAGGCCGCCCACCGGGAAGTTTGTTTTTTGGGTAAATATACCAGGGCCCGGCACTACGGTGAGGGGGACAGAGCTGGTCGGACACTGGCGACTATGCTGCATAAGCCTTGGGCGAGTGGTTACGTTACTGGAATAGATGGGCAGGGGGGTGAGCAGGTGCTAGGCACGGAGGGTGTCATGAAGGTCTTTACAAAATATTTCGCGGATTTATACTCGGCCCCCGCTGGGCAAAATCTTGATGCGGCGCAGGCTTATTCCTCAGAGATTAGTCTGCTTTGGTTCTATGATGCTCATAGAGCTTACTTTGATGAGCCCTTCTCGGTGGAAGAGATTAAGGCAGTTATTGGTAGGCTGCCTGGTGATAAGGCCCCGGGATTGGATGGTTTAACCCCTGCCTTTTATAAAGAGTACACCAATATTCTGGCTCCTTATTTACTGGAGGTATACACCGAGGCTTTGGAGGCTGGGTCTCTTCCTGCATCTCTGAGGGAGGTGCTGATTGTTACAATCCTTAAGCCGGGAAAGGATCCTTACAGTTGTGATTCGTATCGCCCACTATCTATGATTAATGTGGACAATAAAATTCTGGCCAAGTTGTTGGCGTTGCGCCTGCAGCCCCTGATGTCGCGCCTGGTGCTTCCGGACCAGTCTGGTTTTGTGCCGGATGGTCGACGATTCATAATTTGCGTACTTTTTTTGCGGTGCTGGGTGGCCTTTCAGCAGAAGATGAGGCTGCTGCTGTGTTTTTGGACGCGACGAAGGCGTTTGATTCCTTAGCCTGGCCATACTTGTTTGCGCTGTTGGGCAGAGTGGGCATGAGTGTCCGATTTATAAAATTGATCCGTTTGTTGTATACGGATCCGGTTGCGAGGCTGAATGGCTGCATTTCGGGCCCCTTTCCTGTGGCCTGGGGGACTCGTCAGGGATGCCCTTTGTCACCGCGGCTTTTTGCTATCGCCATTGAACCGTTGGCGGCTTATTTACGGCAGCATCACAACCACAGAGGGCTGCAGTTTCGGCAACGACCGATTCTAATTTCGATGTAGGCGGATGATATTGCGTTGTACGTGCGGGAGCTGGGCGTGAACCTGGATGTCCTGCTGACTGAGGTCGTTCATTTCGGTGGCTTCTCTGGCATCACGATGAACTGGTCTAAATCAGTCGTGCTTCCCCTTACTAGTGGTACTGCGCGTTGTTTGTCGCATTACCCCGTTGATTGGGCGGATGGCCCGGTCCGTTATCTAGGAGTATGGCTGAGCTGCGACGTAGAGAGACTGTGGCTTGCCAATTATGGCAGGTTAGTGGCTTGGCTGGAAGATAGGCTTGTGGTTTGGCATTTGTTGCCGCTTTCGCTTATTGGGCGCATCAGCATTGCTAAGATGGTTGTGCTGCCAAAGTTCCTGTATCTTTTTTTAATCTCCCGTTGGTGCTCACCGTGAGTTTCCTTAGGAGGCTCAGATCTGCTTTGGTGTGATTAGTGTGGGCGGGTGGGCAGCCTAGGATTGCCTGGGAGAAGCTGACGCTGCCGTTTGAAATGGGGGGCCTCGCTGCCCCAGACCTGGAGCTCCATTATTATTGTGCGCAGGCCCATTTTGCGTATTTTTTGATTCGTCCTATAAGGTATTTGCCTCATCTTGCGCCTGAGAGCGATTCGGTGTGGCCGGATCGACTGACGAGAGTTCTTGGATGTATGTCTCAGGCTCGCAGTAGGGGGGTGAATGCCATGGTGTGCACTTCTGGGGCTTGGGCTGCTTTGGTGCGCCGGTCGGGACGGGTGAACCCTTTGCCCCTGCGATGCTGGTGTTGGACGTTGCAGATGAGGGGATGTCTCGTGACGCTTGATTGCGAGAGTTTCTTGCTGCCTTTGAGTTGTCATTGCTGGGGGACTGGTTTGTGAACGAGTGCCTGCTTTCACCGGAGGAGGCGTTGCGGCCTGGAGCTGATAATGGGCTGCACAGGTTATATTTACTGCGTGTATATGCGACGCTCAGTGCGCGGTTTCCAGGTCTCCCGGCCATGCCTAATACTTGTCCGGCGCTCGAGTTGCTGTGGCGGGTGCAGTCACAGCGAAGGCTCATCACTAGTTTGTATGGGTGAATGCAGGAGCAGCGGAAGGCAGTGGTTGTGGCTGCTAAGGCTAAATGGGAGCTGGATGTTGGGGAGGTGTTGACTGAGGCAATGTGGAGAAGCTGCTGTGCGCACATGCGAATGCTGTCGCCTAATTATAGACGCGGCTCATACACTTTAAGTTCCTACACCGGTTATATTATACCCCTCGTGGCTTGTGTGATATGGGTCTGAGGGCTGATGCACGCTGTGAACATTGCCATGCTCCGGACGCTGATTTTCTGCATCTGGCGTGGAACTGTGCTGCGGTGCACGTTTTTTGGGAAGAGGTGATGCGCGCAATTGCTGGAATGACTGGCTTGGCTTTGCCTTTTTCTCCTGTGCTGGCGTTGCTTGGGCTGCAGGATGGGGTGCCACCGGTGTGGAGACGTCTGGTGGGCATGTTGCTTTTACTGGCAAAGAGAAGAGTGGCGATGTGTTGGGGGCGGGGCAGGGCGCCGCAAAGGTCTGACTGGCTGCGTGATGCGGCGTTTTGTCAGGAGCAGTTGTCAATCTTTTGGGAGCAGGCCCCCGCAGGCTCTCGCCCTAGAGATATCTGGGCACCTTTTCACTCTTTTTTGGACTCTCCTGATTGAATTGTGAGGGCTTTGGCTCTATGTGACAGGTCGTGCACTTGCATTGATTGGATTATATGTTGTTTCCTGCAAGGGGCGTATGTGCTGTTTGATGGTGGACCCTGCTGTTTGTGTCTGCTCTGCCGCCTCCACTTCTACGTTGGTTGATGTTTGTTGTGTTTGTGCCCTGTAGAGCGCTGCGCTCGGTTTACCCCTAGTGGTGTGCTTTTTGAGGTTGTGTCCCTGGGTGGCTGGGAGGCTGTCGGCATCTGTTGAGCTAGACATGCTGAGATCCTTGATTTATTGTACTTCACTTTCGGCGGTCCCTTGCGATATTATGCGTACACTATTGTACTTCCTTTGTTTACTATCTAGCTCCTGGGGCTGTTCTTGTTGTTGTATGGTAAATTTGTATAAATAAATAAAAACTTTTAAATTGTTAGCTTTTGCTTAATATCTAATAGCACACCTCTAAAGTAGTCCATAGATTTTTAATTGAGGTCAAATAAGTCCTGATGTAAATAAGAAAGTAGCCTTTAAAGCATCTTCTAGCTTAATATATTTTTAAGATAGGTTTACGGTCTGCCTGGCATCTAAGCGGGCAGTTACAGTGGATATTTTAGGATTCATGTTTTTGCATATATTTTTGAATTTTTAGATTATATTCTAAGCTGTTTAGATTGATTGGTTTTATTGATTTTATCATCGCTTTGCACATAAAATGGCAAAGGCATATAGGAGTGAATTAGGCTTTTAACATCTTTTGTAGTTTCAAGTATTTGCTGCCATTGTTGCTCCTTGGATGTTGTTTTAGACTAGTGGTTTATAATTGCCATGAGTTTTATTAATCTGCAGTAAAGAACTCATTTATTCATAATACTAAGAAGAAGAAAGTGAGTCCCAATAGGTCTCGTTGATGGGTTCTGAAGCTTTAAAGTAAACAAGATAAATGGTTTGTCTCTGTGTCCAATAGAATAGCTAAAAAGATTAAAGGTACAAGAAACAAAAAAAAATAACATAAAAGTGGGAACCCTTTTTTAAAGGATATAGCAGACTTGGACTATTCTAGTACAATGGCTGTAAAATCTTACTCCTTCAGAGGGACATGTTGGTGCTCTAATTGTAGGATGTTGCCGTTTGTTTTTCAGGGTGGTCCTTATGTTCACGTGGCTAAGTCAAGCAACATTCCGAAATAGGCCATCTACAACAGATTTAATCAAGCAAATAAACACATGCAAAGATTAGATCGTGCATATATTTATGCAGGACCTGCGTACTTGCACCACAGTAAAATAAGATTTAAAGTATTAAAGTTCCTCACTTTCGAAGCGGTTTTTAAAGAAACATTGACTCCAAAAAAAAAACTTTACCTGATAAATTAAGTGATGTGTATGCTTCGAATACTGCTTTGATTCCTGGAACGGTGGTTGGTCAACACATTTAGTAACTTTGAAGGTGTTTAATGTACATCGTAGGGTTTTTAATAAAAATGCTTACAGCAGCTTATGGAAGATGGTGAATATGCATTGGTATTGTTGTTGCTATTCTAATGGTCTGTTGTGTTAGAAATAAAGCACCTAATACGGTTTCAGGAACGGTGTTTCCCTCAAGAATATATGAGGGAATGTGTCCCTATAGGTAAGACTTAGAGCAGTATTTCAAATGTCAGTCAGTTAGAATTAGCCACGACTCAGAGGTGCAAGATTAGGGTTAAACCGTTAAGGTTTATTAAAATATGAAGTTCAATACGGAAGGCAAAATATATCAGTTAAATTAAGATGCATAACATTTCAGTCATAAGAATAAAGCTCAGAAATAATTTACAATAGATACAGAATGAGGACAATTTGGAAAATAGTCTTACGTCCAGAATACGCAGCGAATTGATAGCAAATCGGGCAGCATCCTTAGAGGTTCTGGCTCACCCAGCAACACGGAGAAAGCAATAGAAATTGCACAGTCAGCATTTGGTGAGTAAATGCATTAACATAACATCAAATCACAATACAGCATTATAAAATGTCATTTAATGTCATCATCCTAGCGCTTCCCCCCTAAATGAATATTAATGTATCTCCTCTGACCTAATGTTTATTGGATGTGTTAGCACAAATGTAGCTAAGTATAAATGTTTTGTGAGTTAATAGATCTAGAGTGAGAGAGGAGGAAGAGACCTTGGAGTGCCACAATTTACCCAATTTCCTCTGAGCCTCTTCAGGAACAGCCTGATACGACAAACCATCCGTGCACATTTCACTGCTTGTGATCTCTAGGAGAAGTGGAACCATGTCAATTTCTAGATACTAGATGGAGGCAAGGCCAAATTGACACCTATTTCGGCCTCACCCAAGAGATAACAGGTGTATAAGTCACAGCATTGTTCTAATTGGAAGATGTTCGGCTTACTAAACTAGTATTATTTAAACTGAAAATGACACCAACAGTATTCAAGACTAATGGCCTTATTTTGAGTTTGGCGGACGGAAAAGCCCTTGTGGCGACCACCCTGTCAGACCTACTAGGAATTTTCCGCTAGGCTAGCAGGCAGAAACCTTGGTTTCCGCCTGTCAGCCTAGCGGGAAACAAGCTACAGCATTTTCTCCAGCTCACAATAGAGTCGCCGGCAATGCTGTAACCCGTAGGGTGCACCAACACCCTCGCAGTGTGTCTCTGTCTCCAAGGCAGATGCTGTGTAGATGATGAAATAGGTCTTGAAAATGTTGCAGGCAGACAGTACGAATCCAGCAGGAAGGGCATGATGTAGTCAAATCTCCAGGCCCCTTGTGTAGGATGCCTTTTAAGTGTCATGCTTAGAGGGCCTTGGAGTAAAGCATTAACACGATCTAGGTGTAAGTACCAGCACTGGGAAAACAGTTCTGGAGTAGCTTTCAAGGAGGAATGGTTTCACTTTATTCAGTAATGAAAGCTGGTGCCTGCCATCTTTGGGCTTGGTCTTCACAATGATGTGTTCCCTGAGGGTGATGTTTGGTGCTATGGTGAATTGAGTGAATTGGCATTGGCGGAAAGTTAGGGGTTGAGTTCATCCAGATTCAAGTCATTGAGCTGGGGTAGATTAGTCTTGTTTGTAGTTTTTGGTGAATATGAGATGTTCAGATTTGAGAGCTGCTTTACATCCACTACTGGATGTGATGGAGATAGCACATCATAGTTGGATGTGGAAAGCAGGGGATCTGGGGGATCTTTTGTGTACATTTGTGTGCCGTCAGCATACTGCTGAATGTTATTTTGTTGTGCTTCAATAGAGGTTCTACTAGCTCTATTAGAGCTTGAAGCTGAACAATGATAGGACAGGGATTCTTTGAGGACACTGCAGGTGATATGGAGCTTCTGGGATTTGGGAGTACTTCTCTGAAAGAACTGACATCAGTTGAATAGGTAGGTGAGCAACCAGTGGATGGCATTGCCTGTTAATCTCATTCAGGCCTTTGGGGCATTGATGAGAGTGAGGATGTTGGCAGCATTGAACATGGGGACACCAGGAGGCTGTTTTTTTTTTTTTTGTGATATCGAGAGGACATACTTGGTGGCTATTTCAAACATGCAGAGTGATCTGAAGCCAAGTTCTGAGTCTTGCTGATATGGCTAATGTTTATAGTTCTGATGGATACAACTACCTGTGGATTCCTCACCTAATGAATACTCCCATGGCGCCAGCATTCGACGGAAATCTTCTTACTAGTCTCTGCACGTCGACGAGGACGTCACTCTAGCCCACGCGACGCCGTCTGACGTCATACAGGCAATAAGAGGTCCTCGCCGACGTGCCGATGACCGTTCCCTTTTTTCCGTGCATTCGAAACGGTTATCTTCGAGGGAGCAACTGTTACCTTCGTGGTTACAGTGTATTGTCTGTAGTCTTCTCTGCGGTAATAATGTCTCAGAGGAAGTCGGGTTTCAAGCCCTGTCGAGAGTGTGGGGGCAAGATGTCAGTTACAGATCCTCACTCCGACTGTCTATGGTGTTTGAGCTCCGACCACGACGTCTCGACTTGCGATTCATGTCAACACATGAATCCGAAGGCCCTCAAAGAGCGTGAGGCCAAGTTGTTCATGGCAAAGTCAAAGAAGAAGGAGAAACATCATAAGAAGTCTTCTTCGCCAAGGTCTCACCGGCGTCATCGAGACTCCCGGCGCCGTAGAGACTCACGACGCCATTCCAGCAAGGAGTCTCGTTCGAGGTCACCTTCGGCTCGGCGTCGGAGGACTTGGGAGGTCAGCCCCACGGTCACGCCGCATCCATCGACGCCGTTGCCCTCTCCGGCGTCACCGACTTCGCCTGGTCAGGCGTCGGTGATTGAGGTGGTGCAGCCTCTTGTGTTTTCTCCGGCGTCGCAGACGTCGAGGCCGGCGTCGGGGTCGCCTTCGATCCAGGCACCCCAGTATCCGGCTTTTCCCACTCCTGGAGCCGATAGTACCGCGTTTCTTAATGCGATGTATACCATCTTTCAGCAGATGGCTCCAGGAGCTGCTCCGGCTGGTCCTTCGGGGCCCTTGGCCTTTTCGTTGGGTGATCCTGCGCCTCCTCGGCCGGCACCCTTTATGCCCTTTCTCCCTTTTGGGAATGTGGGCTCGGCGCCGGTGCCGGCGTCGGTGGCCGCTCCGGTGGCTTCGGATGTTTCGGCCCCGGAGGTTGCCCTTCCGTCGAAGTCAGGATTTTGCCCTGTGACTCCGGTTGGTCCATCGGCTCCAAGACCTCGTCCTCAGGCTCCTACCTCGGCGCCGAAGCTGCCTGTGGCGCCGGACGCGGCGTCAGATGCTTCTGGAGATCGGCGCCGTTCTTCGACGTCGGCGGAGGCCATGTCGACTCCGCGTATCGAGGAGAGACTTCATTCGAGGAGGCGTGCTCTCTGTCTTTTAGAAGAGAAGGAGTACCAGCGAGTCTTAGAGGAGGGAGAGATTGAGGACTCTGGAGACGGACTACATGGTCTGGATACAGCCAGTGGGCTGGACACTTCCCCTGAGTGGGACCTTTCATCTCCAGGGGAATATACGGAGGAGGCTGCTTCCTTTCATGCTGTGGTGAGGAAGGCAGCGAGCTTTTTGGACCTGCCTTTGCCGGTGGCAGAGGCGAAGCAGAATTTGCTGACAGAGGTATTGCATCCGGCCTCTGCTGCAGCTGAGCCTCTCTTGCCATTTAATGAGGCTTTGCTGGATCCGGTGTTGGAGGTGTGGAAGAAGCCGGTGTCTTCCTCGGCCGTTCATAGATCGAGCTGCACCATCTGACCCTGGCTTTCTCTCTAGACACCCTACGCCGGAGAGCTTGGTGGTGCAAGCCTCCTGTTCCTCAAAGTCAGCGCCTGGTTCCTTTCCGTCGGTGCCTGGAGACAGAGACTCCAAGAAACTGGATGCGCAGTCCAAGAAAATATTTTCGTCATGCAGTTTGGCGTTGAAGGCCACCAACGCCACGTGCATTCTGGGGAGGTACATCCATGCTCTGATGGATGATATTTCGTCTTCATTTACGGAGCTCCCCCAGGGTCTCTTGGATGTGGTCTCGGACGCCCAGGCTGCCGCGACCCAGATTATCCAGTCTGGGCTGGACACGACCGACTCGGTGGCCAGGGCGATGGGCACGGCTGTGGTGGCAAGAAGACAGGCCTGGCTCCGAAACTCAGGGTTTTCTGCGGATGTGCAGTCGACCCTGCTGGACCTCCCGTTTGATGGGGACAGACTGTTTGGAGCCAAGGCAGATTCGGCCTTGGAACGATTTAAGGAGAGCAGAGCCACAGCCAAATCGTTAGGACTGCAAGCTCCTTCTTCCTCTGCCTCTTCTAGATTTTTCAGGAGGTTTCGGGGATTTGGGCGTGGCTCTTCTTCCTCTTCCTTTCGGGGGAGGTTCCAGCAACCCGCCTCTTCCCTCCCCTATAGGTCATTTAGAGGGAGGGGGAGGGGTGGGGCCCGTACCAGAGGAGCCTCTCAACAGCACTCTGCCTCTTCCTCGTCCTCTGGAGGGGTGCAGCAGGGGAAGCAGCCTTAGGCTTCCACCGTTTCCCACTCACCCCTCTCCTGTAGGGGGAAGATTACGGCATTTTCTCCACAAGAGGAAGTCTATCACAACGGACACTTGGGTTCTCGGCATTGTGGGGAAAGGCTACGCCCTTCCCTTACGGGAGTTCCCGCCCCTCATCCCGCCCCGCCCATCTTATTGTTCAGAAGAACACCTCCTGTTGCTAGAACAGGAGGTTCAAGTCCTCCTTTCAAAGGGCGCAGTAGAGTTGGTCCCAGAGCAGGAAAAGGGTCGAGGTTGTTACTCAAGATACTTCCTGATTCCCAAAAAGGATGGTCAGTTGAGACCAATCCTGGATCTGAGGATCTTGAATTGGTTCCTCAAACAGGAAAAGTTCAAGATGCTGACCCTAGCACAGGTGCTTTTGGCGTTGAACAAGGAAGATTGGAAATCTTCCAGAGGTGGGGGTTTCCTCGGGTAGATCTGTTTGCCACTCGAGAGAACGCGCATTGTCCGTTATTCTGCAGCCTCCAGTATCCGATGCAGGGAGCGTTGGGGGACGCGTTTCAAATAACCTGGTGCGACCAGATGCTTTACGCGTTTCCCCCCATACCCTTGATTCCTCGAGTGTTGAGGAAAATTCGCCAAGACCGGGCCCAAGTCATCTTAATAGCTCCGGATTGGCCAAGGAGGGTATGGTACTCCGACCTTCTCCAACTCTCACTGTGCCCTCCGCTCCGTCTCCCTCTCAGGGCAGACCTCCTCTCGCAGTCGCAGGGGCAGGTTTTACACCCCAACCTCCAGAGTCTGCACCTACATGCTTGGAGATTGAACGGGGCAACCTGAGTTCCTTCTCTCTCCCGCCTGATGTAGTGGATGTTATCTTAGCGGCCAGGCGACACTCCACTAAATCTATTTACGCTAATAGGTGGTCTAAATTTGTTATGTGGTGTGGAGAGAGACAGATTGATCCCTTACATGCTCATCTGTCACATGTTTTGTCTTTTGCACTGTCTCTAGCGCAGAAAGGTTGTGCAGTGGCTACCATTAAGGGTTATTTGTCGGCCTTGTCAGCCTTCATTTGTCTTCCAGACCAACCATCGTTATTTAAATCCCCTATTGTTCTCAGATTCTTGAAAGGTCTTCTGAATCAATATCCTCCAAAACCATTCGTTATGCCTCAATGGGATTTGTCCTTGGTCCTGACTTTCCTTATGGGGTCCCCTTTTGAGCCTATGCATTCTTGCCCCTTAAGGTATTTGGTTATTAAAACAGTATTCCTGGTAGCTATAACATCTGCAAGGAGAGTGAGTGAGTTGCAGGCCTTATCGGTTAAACCCCCTTATATAACGTTTTATGGGGATAAGGTGGTGTTGAGGACCAAGGCTGCTTTCCTTCCGAAGGTTGTTTCACCCTTCCATTTGGCTCAGACAATCACTTTGGCCACGTTTTATCCTCCGCCTCATCCTTCAAAGGAGGAAGAAAGACTACATCGCCTGGACCCAAAAAGGGCGTTGAGCTTCTATATCGACAGAATGAAGGATATCAGGCTGGAGGATCAGCTGTTTGTCGGATACGTGGGCAAGAGGAAAGGAAAGGCAGTCCACAAGAGAACACTCTCCAGGTGGGTTGTTCTTTGCATTAAAATCTGTTACTCTTTGGCAAAGAAGGATCCGCCTGAGGGCATTAGAGCTCACTCCACCAGAGCTAAGTCGGCCTCTTCGGCCTTGGCCAGGGGTGTTCCTGTGGTCGACATCTGCAAGGCCGCAACTTGGTTGTCCCTTCACACTTTTGTGAAACATTACTGTTTGGACTCTGAGGTCAGAAGGGACGGTCATTTTGCACGGTCAGTGCTGCAGGATTTCTTGGTTTGACCATTTAGGCACCCACCGCCCGGCGTGGTACTGCTTTGGGACTCTATTCATTAGGTGAGGAATCCACAGGTAGTTGTATCCATCAGAAGAACGAGTTACTTACCTTCGGTAACGACTTTTCTGGTGGATACATTAGCTACCTGTGGATTCCTCACGGTCCCACCCGCCTCCCCGTTGCCTTTTTGGTCTCTCCAAGCAATCCTTGAGTGTGCTCCTTTTGGTCTTCAAAGTTGCAATACATTTTGCATATATGATATTTGTATATATGTGTATATTTATATATAAATCTATATATATTGTGTATATACATGATTCGTATGTATAAATATATTTATTTGTTTAAAAAAAAAAAAAAAAAAAGAAGGTTCTATTAAATCTACAGCTATTTTATTGCAATGTTGTGTGATTTACAATATTAAGAGATGTTGCTTTGCTCTTTCATTACATTGGGTTATTGTTATTCTCATGCACGTAAAAAATGTTGGTACTGTCATCGGCACGTCGGCGAGGACCTCTTATTGCCTGTATGACGTCAGACGGCGTCGCGTGGGCTAGAGTGACGTCCTCGTCGACGTGCAGAGACTAGTAAGAAGATTTCCGTCGAATGCTGGCGCCATGGGAGTATTCATTAGGTGAGGAATCCACAGGTAGCTAATGTATCCACCAGAAAAGTCGTTACCGAAGGTAAGTAACTCGTTCTTCTTGCTGACTTTGTTGCCAGGTTGTGTGGTAGAAGCAATTCAAACAAGCATTTGCAATGCAACGGGTCTCGCGTTTGCTCGTGTTACAGCTGATAGCGTTGTAAACTCCTAACCCGACTTTTCACCGGTAATGAAACCTGTTGGCAAAAGTGCTAACCGGAAAAAGTGCAATCAACTGGGTAACAGGGTCCATATTATGTAAAGCGCTCGACTTCTGCCGAGCAAGATCGCGCTGGGAAAATAGAGAAAAAGTAGTCCATGAGCCGGACAGAAAACAGCGAGCCTCGCATGTTTTCTGTACTTGGTCAGTGCGCTCGAGGAGGGCTATCCACCAGAAAAGGCATGACGTATGCATGCCTTCCACTAATGAAATCAAGCAGATTCTGATAAACAAGCCCACAAGCCAATGACAAACACTGACGTGACGTGGACAGGGCTCCGAGCCCTTTTTCATTACTAAAGCGTCTCGCTTAGCAAAACGCAAGCACATGCGACGCAGGCTCGACCCTAAAAAGTAATTTGGAGTATTAGTATAGAAGGGCTTATTGGCAAGGCATAGAGTTCTAAATGTGTCTGTTTTTGTTAGCGGGCAGCCACGGAAGTAATTTCCATGCAGGGGATACATGGCCACATTTCTTTAGGAAAAGTGTGTTCAACAAAAGCTTTCAAGCATTATTTCTTTGAATTAGTGCTTTGTAGACATAATGCATAATTTCTCAGTTTTGGTACATTTGCTGAACGTAATGCATTGGGATGGGAAGAGAACAGCAGCACTACGTCTAGTAACAAAGTTTTGAGGTCTTTATAGTTTACTCATTGTATTTGTCATTCACACTTCTCATTAGAGTAGTCTGTGTGCAAGAACCAGCCTGAGACCATAGTAATTTGGTGATGAGTGAGCAGTAGGTGTAGGCTACTGAAACAAATGTGTGAACACTTTCTTAAAGTGTAGAATGAATAATAGCTTCATGTTGGAAATTACCCTAAGTTTTTTTGACCAAGCTTGATAATCCTGGGCAGTAGTCTCAAAGTGGGCTCAGGCAAGCGGAAGCGCCAGAAAATTTCCAAAGCCCAGTAGTAAGATTTCAATTCTGACTTAATTCATGCAGATCCATTTGTGAGGTATCCATTTTTGCACGTGGAAAAGGCAGTCCCTTGAAGGGAGAGCAGCTTCCCATTTCTTTCCTAAACATGGTAATGATCAGAGAGTCACTGGCATACAAGTGATACCCATTGTTATGACTATTGAATAGTCGTGTGGTTCAAGATTGGGTATCAGGGTTGGTAAAAGAGAAGTGACTTGGAGTACACCGTAGTTCACTTTGAAACATTTTGGGAAGGAAGATACCTTGATTTGTCAGTAGCATGCTAGAACTGATTATCTGTGTGGGGTGGGTGAATGGTCAGCTGATCCCCTTTTTTTGCTTTTTTGTCTACTTTTGTGTGATGCACCCATTGGGAACTGCAGATTCCACGTGTGAATTGAGGAGAAGAAATTCGACTAATAATCAGTATGGAGAAATATTAGCATGTTCACTCCTACATTTCTGGACTGATGCTGCTGATTTTTCGACTCAGAGTACACTGAGGCCTGCCAATCAGACCTCCGTGCCAATGTTCTAACCCATTGCAAAGTATATGTTGAATTGGCTACCCCCAGTTGGCAGAGACTGACTTACTTATAAGTCCCTAGTACGTGGTACCCAGGGCAGGTAAGGCAGAGTGTTCCCCCAGGGCTGCAGCACTGATTCTGCTACCCTGTGTGTGCCAAAATACGAAATGTCTTCCAGCCTACAGCTACAAACTGGAAGGGCAGTGTTAAAACTGCTAGTTCGATTTTGCCACTTTAACCAATTGCAAGGCCCCCCACTTCCCTTAACAAAATATATGTCAGAGTTCCCTAAGGAAGGCTGATCGAGTCCTAAGAGAGAGGTAGATGTATGTTATGTGGAACGTGTATTTTTGTATAAGTCCTGACAGCAGAACTTCTAAATTGTTGTTTCTGGAACAGGTAGTACTCCCATTGGATAATACAGTTACTGGCTGACCATTCAGCCAGGCTAAGTTGAATCGGGCTACTGAGATGGGTACATCAAGGTATCAAATTAATCATTGCATTAAACCCAACTTGATGCCCAAGTTGAATTTAATGTCACTTTTACGAAAATGGCACTTTTAGAAAGTTGCCACTCTATGACCAGTGCCCTGACATGGTCACTGGCCACCAGACTGCTTTCAGCCCACCTGGGGAGTAGTGTGACCAGCTCAGAGGCTCAGGAGCAATAGCAACCCGCTAAACGGTGAGGTGTTCCCTCCCCTTCTCAGGAAGCTTCTCGGGTGTTAGTCCAAAAGTCGAGCTTCAAAGGTGAAGCTGCCTTTGGTGGGCAAATGGAGATCATACTCCTGAGGTGCTGCCCTTTGCTCAGGTAGACAGGCTGGTGGTAGGGACAAAGAGGGGAGGCCAGTGCTTAAACTGGTTTTCCCACAGGTGTGTAGTCCACAGGTAGCCACACCTCCAGGGTGGGCTACCAAGCTCCTAACATCCAAGGAGGCTTCAGACATATTGAGAGTGGGTAGAATAGTGCATTCTGGGATTGCTAGATGCCACACATAGCCAGAAAGTTGTCAGACAGCAGGAGGGAAACTGGTAGCCTCTTGGCTAGTAGCCCCCCTCCCTCCCCCCCCCCCCCCCCCCCCCCTTCAAGGGCTTTTCTGGGCATAAATATGGCACCCTGAACCGCAGACCACACCGGAACTGGAGAAAGGACCAAAGGGCTGCCCAGCTAACTCCTGTACTTGGCAAGGAGGGGCTGCACTGTGGGCAAGACTACACCTGCTGCACTTTGAGCAAGTGAAGAAAGGACTATGCTAGTGGCTCCTGGCTTGAGGGAAAGTCGCTCCCAAGCTCTAAACCAAAGAAGTGACTCTGAAAGTCAGTAGGCTGACACCCTCAAACCAAGGCCATTAAAGTTGAAGTAGCCAAACTCAGCAAGTCAGTGGCCATTTCTGAAGACTCAACACTAACTGCTGCTGGGAGCCCAAAGACACCATTCCTCGACTGCCAAAAGATCCACTTGAGTCTGCCTGACCGGGTAGTGTTGTCTGTGTACTGATTGGTTTCCCAAGATGGATACCAGCCTCCAGCAAAGGATATTGCTAGCACTGCTGTGGATAGAGGCTGGTAATCCAGGAGCAGCTGGCTGCCTCCTGATGTAAAAAATAAGACTTTGAGGGACCCTGGCCTCTGTGACCAAAGTCATCCCACCTGACCTGTGGACTGAGGAAAAAAACACAAAAGCACTTCCAACAACTGCACAGCACCCAGAGTATTCTTCATCTCCTGTATCTGCAACATCAGGATCACTCCACTGAAATCTATGGTGGTGGTTCTGTAAAGTAGAGAACTGGACTGGAGTACGCTTTGGTGGCCAGGTAACTGTCCATATTTTCCTTAATGGCCCACCAGACCTTCTCCCCGCGGATTTGGTCATCCAAGTTGGTCTGGAGTAGTCGAACACAACTTTTACAAACTTCAAATGTTTACTAGCTTAATGATTAACAATGCTTGTTTGTGGTTAAACTGATGTTTTAGTTTTCTTTACAAATATGTATCTCTGGAACTCTCAAGTGGATTTTGCTGATCTTGGATTCTAAAGATTCATAAAAATATATTGCATTTTTATAAATTGGTGTTGAATTTCTTTTGTGTTGTGTGGTTTTCTTATGTCGTTGTTTGGTGGTGTTAAATGCTTTATCCTAGTTCCTTTGTTTAAGCCTTGTTACTCGAAGCCATAGCTACCCAGGGATGATCTTAAGGTTTTAAAAAAGATCCTGACTGGATCCAAGAAGGTTTTTGCAAGTGTATTACGTGGTATAGTCATATGACCATATCAAATACAAGTGAGGAGTGTATTCCATATTTTTGACATCAACTTTAAGCAGCACCCGAAATTCTGAGCCTTGTGGCTGGTGCCTCGGGGAAGGTTTGTGGATTTGCAGCAAGTTCTAGATTGTGACCCTTGGTCTGGGCAACAGAGATTGAGATTCTGCAACTTTTTCTTCATAACAGTTTATGTACCACGCTTAAAAATATAATCTACTGTCTGCTCCATTATTTGCAGATGTGACCAAAACACGGGTTCTAGCTCAAAGGGATCAATAGTTGTTAAAAGAAACTTACATGTGGCCGCCACTCATGTTTGGACCCTACATATGTGCTGATTTCTCTGTTCAGATGTTAAACTACCACAAGTGAGGTAAGAGGTTTGGCCAGAAATGTATGATAAAAAGACAAAAAAGTGAAATAATACTTTTACAGAATGCGCTGGATTATGTCACATAGTGTGCCATTTTATTTTTTTTATTTTTTGCTGGCTAAGTAAACCTTGATGCATAAAATTACCATCTACTGCCGCGCAAGGTTGGTGCCGTCCAAACCTCGGCCTAGTGTACTTGTGAACATGGATTTAAGTGGGCCGGGAGCTCCACTTAGCAGCTGGATGTGGTAATGTTCTAAACCGAAAGGGAATCATCCCCCGGAAAGACGCCGCATTAGAGTAATGCGAGTTACAGGTGGCATTTGGCTGGAACTGGCCTTTTTGTGCAATTCTTCCCTGACCCTTTTTGTCACGCTGTTCCATCCTCCTTCGACCCTGATTTTACCAGGCCACAAATGCGGCTGCAGTTTAGCCCGAGGCTGATGTGGAGCTGCGAATGTCTGACCTGCCAGATTTAACCATAAACAAGTTATTGAGGGCTGAGCCGGGATTCATGAAGTTTCACAGGCTCTATAGTAGACTGTGGCATGGAGGAGAGACTCGTCTGCGGACATTCATTGCCAACGTGTCATGTTTCTTTATTGACTGGCACTGCCATTGCTCAAAGGTAGGCTGGTAAGCTTGGAGTGTCAGGCGCCACCACCACATTCTCAACAACGAGATAGAGGCTTGCTTTCAGCACACAGCACAACGATGCACGAATGCTGTTTATAGCAGTTGCACCTAATGTTACGTAAATATCAGAATGTAAGGCATCACATAAATAGCTAAGCTTCGCTGGGATTCCATTTGCCTTCTGCATGCATGTCCAGGGACGACGTGCACTTGGTATCTGCTGTGGCCAGGATCAGAATGTAAATGTACGCCGTGGAACAAACATCATGTCTGAACATGATAATTAAATTTTTGTATTTCTTTAGGAGAGTAGCCTCTCTTAAAAGGCTACCGTGCTACAGCCATGTAATCTCTGCGGTCTTTGCCATTCTTTGTCACCATGCCTGTCTCGCTGCTGCCACTTGGAGATTAAAGTAGCGTAGTTTCCATTGGCTCAGCAGATGCAGTGGCACTGGGGCCGTTGAACTTCCATTATTACTGAATTTCGGCAATTCAGACAGCAGACAGGGGCCCACGTTCTTCCTTGCACTAGGGCCCCTAACACACTGCCCACACCACCATTGTTTTAAACCTGCTAATTTGTGTCTCTTGCATGGCAGTGCTCTCTCTGGGCCTCGTGTAACTTCTTATTATTGCATTATCCTTTGTGGAATGTAAATTCATGAATTTCTTACACACATGATTCTAGTTCTCATAATTAAGGCGACGCCCCCTAAGTGTGTTGACCCTGCCCCTTCAACGGGTTCACCACACCCCTTTTAGCGACTACAATGTTTTTCATCCCACTAAAACCCCGCCTGCTACCATCGCCTTCCATCCAGTCTGAGCATTAAGCGCTCTTCCAAGAAACATTCTGCCGGACGCCCGGCTGATTTACCGGTGTTTATATCCGCCCCATCGTGGAAACGCTCCTCAGCGAAGATACAGACTCCTGGCGAACGCTGGCACATTATGTAACGCGGATCCCAGTACACACAGCCAGTTGGGCGGCTGGCATTGTTTACGGAACAGCAGTCATGTAGTCACGCGGCGCATGTGTTGTGTATGTGTAACCGCACGGACTTTGATTGATGCAGTGTTGTTGGTAAACACTGAGTGGTAGGAGAGATAAACATTACCTCTGGCGCCCAAGTTGCAGAGCATAGCTTTGGGTGTGCCAGTCCTTTCAATGGGCCGCCCGAGTTTCAGGGCACAGCTTTGGGTGTGTGCCTGGCAGACGCAGGCCTGGAGCTGCATTTCCCTTTCCACTGCTGCTGCGCGGCAGGAGAATGTTTTCTTAAGGCTCGCGCTCTACGCCCCTCCTCTGTCGCATCCCTTCTATGTTTACTTTCCTAATTTGGTGCGTGTTTGCGCCGCTTCTCCGTGATTGGCTGGCACAAGGTGGTTGTGGTAGCAGCTCAGAGTGCGGAGCATTTTCCTTTTTGGAAAGTGTGTGTGTGTGTTTTTTTTTTTTCGCACCTCCCCCGCCCCTTGTCTCCAGTGAACTTTCTTTTTCTGGGTGTGCATACAAGCGTCCGGAATGCCCAATCACACACAGTGCCTCGATGAAAACAAACACGCACAGCCTGACCTCCTGACCCGCACGTCTGTTTACATCCAGCCTGCGACGCCGCTGCAGCTAGGAAACGGTCGCCCTTTTCTAAAACATAATATCCTTTCCAGGAAATATGCCACCTAACTCCAATAAGGGAAAACAAATGGCGCTGATCTCAGCAGCTGGTAGGGGAGGAGCTGAACCTACAGGAGAGGAGGGGGTGGTCTTTAGCCCGGACAGAAACGCAAACACTGCGTTTATTCCCAAGTGTTACTGCAGCAGGCAGGTCTTCGTTTTTAGCATTATCCAGCATTCCGGTGTGACTTTCTGTTTAATTAGTTTTATTTCATGCGGTGTTTATAATATAAATAGCAAACTACTCACTCCATGTAATCTCTTTCTCTATCACCGGAATGTAATGCTCACAGCATAGAAGCCAAGTTCATACATTTGAACCTTTTGAGTCTCGAAGATGGGTGAGGTAATCAGAAGCGGACTGAGACAGGAAATAGACCCGAGCACCAAAATAAAAGTGTAATTAGTAAATTAGACCGGTAAAAAATTGTCCCGTGTTTGCAAATTGGGACAGTTTTGAACTTGTAAAAACCCACCGTATCAGTGTTTTGCCGTGTTTGGACGACTGCTTGGAATTCAGTTTGCTGTATGCAATTTTTATTTTAATATCCGGGAAATCAATAGTAATCACCAGTCCAACAGATAATAAAACAGGTCCCCAAACAACAAAAAAACGGTCTGAATACTGACCTCTCAGACCAGCCTTTCGGACACACTGCCTGAATGCCCTACGGGCCAGTCTGGCACTGGAGGTCTGATGTGTTTCTAGAGTGACGAAAGCCAATTGAAATGGATGTATAGGAAAACTTTTTTCTTGCAGGCAGTGAACATGGTGGGTGACTCCCATTGAAGTCCATGGGAGGCACTTTTCATCAGTGTTGAAGATGAGCCCAAGGAGGGTGTCATCGTCCAAATAAGGAAGAGATGAGAGGTCTACTAAATTATCGGGGTGGCCCGTGTAAATCAGTCCGGTCCAATCAAGGTGAGGTGCCCAGCGTGGCCCATGTGATGCATGCCTGAAATTCCAGGACTATTGATAAACTGCTAATTTATTCTGTGGCGCACTGACCAACCCTTTTGCTGACCACCCAAACTAAGCTCCTTTGATCATGGAAGCTGGAAATCAGAATAACAAAAAAATATACCGGTGATCTAATTGTCACGTCTCATGGGGAGGGTTCTCACCAAATAGACGACTTACAATATCTGCTTTCGTATTTAACTTAGTACCTGGGGAAATGTTCATTATACCACCATAATCTCGCACAATTTCCAGTGTTGCACCTGTTACGAAAACTTTCTGACATTCCTGGTCACATACTTAAAGACCTTTTTGGTTAAAAAAATTATATCGCAATAACACCGACCATCAGGCTGTAGTTCGCAGCACTTGTTTTTTGTGTGTTTTGTTTCAGCGCAGTATACCACCTGTTTCCAAAATAAATGCAAGGCCATATTTCAGACTGAAATAAGGTACTAAATGGCAGATATACATTGTGTAATTTTCTCCAAAGTTACACATAGTTTACATAAAAGGAAATTACACAAATTTCACACGTCGTTAATTTAAATGAATCATCACTGACCATCCGGTTGTTACCACAAAGCAGTGACTTTTGGAGGCACTACTAAAGCTTTGTTTAAAACGCAATACATGATGTGTAAACATTCAACAATAGCTTGTGTGGCGTAAAACAAAGAGCAGGGATGTAGACTTAGCTTAAAAAATCTTTCATCTATTCCCAACCTTTGTGTGCTCAACACAGTAATGTGAGATATTACTTGTGTCAAATGCACCTGTATGTGATGGCTACACTGCAGAAAGTGTGCTGTTGGGCATGTTTGCACCTAATATACAGGGATCAAAGAGGTTTGTGCTCATGTTTTTTTTTTTATTAATGATCTGAAGCACTAAATGGGGTCTATACAAAACCAACAAACTAGCACAAATGGAAATACAACCGTTTAGAATCTTTTTTCTGTAATGAAAATCACATTTATATTTTTCACATTGTGAGAGTAGTTGACTTACTAAATGACTCAGAATGAAAAAGTAATGCTTCTCAGATAGTGCTCTAATATGAGAGATAGCTTACAGTTGGAGCTTGCCTGCAACTTCCTTGAGTTATGCTGATCACTCTAACACCAGGTCTTTAACAAACATTGGCAAAGCCAATAAGTCTCGCCTTTGGGACCTATCAATGTGTCTTGACCGCGCTGTACAGCTTCCCAATGCTGTGCAACGTGGCTAAAGAAAACTAAGTAAATGATTTTGTTGTTATATTATTTTGTAGGCATGTTCACCATGCATGTATGCACCTACAAGATGATGGTATTTACAGTAATCCAGAAAAATAATATTGGGTGGTTGGGACCATCACGGACAATGCAGGTGGGTAGGGAGCAATGCAGAGGGCTAGGGTGAGGAAAAGCAATACGTAAGGTGTGGGTGGTGGGAAGCTGCATGGGAGGAATGGAAGGAACATGGAGGAACCAGTTGAGAGACAGGTGTCAGTGGAGTGAAGAAACACAGAGGGCAGGGGTAGAGAGAAGAAGCAATGGGCAAGAGAGCAATGTACATGGGGAGACACTCGGATGAGAAAATAACAGTGGTATATGAGGGCGGACGCAACATGCAGGGTGATAGAAAAGCAAGTAGTGGAAGCACATACGCCAAGCAGTGAGTAAAATGGTCAAGAGGCCTTTGGAGGGACGACACAAAATTGACAATCTAGGATATGAATAAGAAGCAGACAAATGAGTCACAGGGAAGCCAACTAGTTTAGAGCAAATGGGTCCCCTACAGCCACTGTATATTCTCGGTAAGCCCACAGTATGTCTTTCGCAACCTCTCAACCTAAACAGCATGTGCTCTACACTACAGAAAGTTGGCAGTGTTTAATCTTGCTCAGATGACCCATTCCCCTTCCTCTTGTTTTAGTTATTTCTCACTTACAGGTTCAGCCAGGTAGAGTGGAGTGAAAGGTCGTGTCCAGGCACCTACCATAACTTATTGTTAGGGTGGTGGTTGGCACGGACACCCTTTTTTGATGGAGCAAAACATATCTTTCAAAATCTTTGTGGATTTGGGGCTGGTGATTCTTCAAAACACTTCATTTGGTATGAAATACCAGGACACTATGCCTTGGCCTTTCAATGTGATATTTTGCAGACCTTTGATCCCTGCACGTTTGATATGCGTTGCAGTCGCTCCGCAAGGTTTGTGTTTAAGATTAAAACGATGTAGAGAGAACATATGGTAATCTCATCTTTATTTTCTGGTTTTGGTGGGGTGCCGCGTTGTTTACAATTCTTGGAGGGTATTCTCAAGTGGGTAGCCAGCCCAGTGAATTTTAACAAGGCTTATTCTTTCCCTTAAGACAGTTACTTATTTCCTGTCTCCTTCACTCATTTCTGGGACGTTGTGTGCCCTAGGCCTCGTGGTGGCGGTTCTTATTACTATAGGCGGCCGAAGTGGAGCATGAAATGTTGTCCAGGTCTGTTTCCTTTCCCTATTTGACGTTTGAAGCTAGGAGGCTTTTTGTTTCAGCTTGACTTGTCGTGCTTGCTTTGAGCAGTTAATCTATATGGTTGGTTTCGGATAGGTGCTGAGAGGATGGTTATAGGCTGAGATAAAAGGGAATAATGCATTGTGTAGTTGTTGCAAATCACTATTATCATTTATATTTCAAGTAATGCTCTCTCATCTCCACCCACATTGAAATGAGTATCAGCAGGCGACAGCAAAAAGTGGGATAATACAATAAATTCCCTTCTCTGTAGAATATGTATGAAGCAGCTTTAGAGAGTGATTTGCAGCCACTTCAAACTGCGGAAAAGCATAAAAGTGGTCAGAATGCACTGAAAGTGTGGTACTACACCCCTCTCTGACTGTTGTCCAAGGCTCTGTTACGAGTGCTTAGTTGGAGCAACTGGTTGCAAGTCGTGAGCACTGACACTCCGAGAGAGAAGAAAGGAGAAGGCAGAAGCTTAGAAAGAAGATAAAAACGGAGAATGCTATAAAATAACTCTTAAGATAAGAGCCAGGGAGTGTATGGTGGTGAAATTGAAGGCATGATGTGAATTAAAAACTAGGCAGCCTTGGTGTTCAATAAACTCGGCACTCAGCAGTAACAGTGATAGTGGCTCTTTAAAAAAAAAAAAAAAAAAAAAAAGTAGTCCTCAAGTTATTATTGTTTTTTTTTTGTACAAATTACAAACTGGATATACATTTAGCTGATTGTCAATGTAAAGGCAAAGTTGAATAGAAATGCTTCCAAAATGTGAATATGCAGAATTTGAGCACTCCCATTGATGAATTTGCATACTAGATGTCCGATCAGACTTCACTTCCATACAGGGGAAGTCTTTGCAGATTTAAGCCTATCCCTGTTTTGGGCCAAATCTTCTCTTTTAGGACTCCTAAATGGTGGAAATAATACAGAGCAGGTGAAAGTGTTAGTGCAAGATTGGTTTAAGGAAGTACAGTGGACAACACTAGGGCTCCTGAAGTCCTCAGACCACAAGCCTTCCTCTGCTTCCCTCTCTGTCCAACTGTCTTGTCCTGTTTATTTTGGATTGAACATCTGTGGCCTCAGTTATTTGCTAATTCTTGTTTTTGGTAAGGGATAGCTACAGAAAGCAGGAACTGGCAAAGCCAATCAGACGAAATCTGTCTTTACTGTGGTCACTACTATTGGCTTTGCTGTTGGCAGACGCAATTAATATAGGCTAACATTGCAGAATTGGATCTTTAATAGATTCACATGCTTGAAGTATTCACTGATGTCAGCTTAGGAATTCCAAATTCCAGCCAATCAGGAGGATGAGCATGAACTCCAAACCTTCTCAGAGACACCTGCTGTCAAATTTCCTTCCACAAGTTTAGTGAAAGGATGAGAATCCACTCTCCTCTTACCCAGAAGTATTCCTTCAGTAGAATTGCACGTTTTTGTGACTCTGATAGAGCATGAATCAACATCATCTGAGGCAGGTGAGTCTTATAATTTTGAATTGATGGTTGATCCATAGACCTTTTTTTCCTTCAAAATGACAGTCTTCCCAAAAGAATGTCTCGTTAGCCCTTATAAAACCTGTGGAGCTAGAAATGTTTTTTTAGATGGTCCGCAATTAGTGTTTAATTTGACTTCACCTAGTTTGACAGTTGGCGCGTAAACGTTCGTTGTTTAAGAACTTCAGTCCCATAACCTTACAAGGTAGTGAACACATCGTTTATCCATCACTTAAAATGTCTTCACCTAGTCTATTAAAAGCATTCCGAGAGACAAAATCTCAGAACTGTAAATTTGAACGTGATTCTGTTGTTTCTCTAGCAGCACAACTGCACTCAAAGAACACTTAATCTCCTTGTACTGCACAACCTAACAAAGAAGGTCATCACCTGGAAACAATGAGCAAAGATATGGGTGTATTTACTGCAGCGTCAGGCAAAAATATATTGCAGTATGATGGGCAGCACTGGTGTGAAATATAGCCTTTTGTGGGTAAACCTCCAGATGAGTACTGTGCCCTGGCCTGGCTATTTTGAGCTAGAGCTTGCATCTTCAGCCCTTATTGAGGCTTTGCTAAACACATCTAATAATGCATTATGCCAGATGGGCTCAGCTAAAGAGTTATGGATGGCTACACGTCACGCCATTCGGACTAGAAGTCAAGCCAAGGGTTTTGGATATACTTTCTGATGGCCAGCACCTATTTAGCTGGCATGCAAGCTATTAAAACCAATACTGATTCTGTCTAGTCTTATGGTACATTACAAAAAAGTCAAGCTTACTGATTTGGGAGGCAAATCTATTGACTGCAGGAAATTACCAAACCTCCAACTTTTGTCAGTGCATGCCTGGTTTTTATCATTAAGGACAGCCGTGCCCCCTCGACAGAATATTTGAACCATCCTCAAAACATTGCAAAAGAAAGAATGCATGTCTTTTTCCACCAGAGCCTAAGACTACTTTAGCTGACCCTGATACAGGTGTATGGGGGAAGATTCCGGCATTCCTGTCAATCTCGGCACACATATTTCAAGGTTTTTCCCTCTTTAGAACAAAATACTTCTAACCCTAGCTCATGATATTCCCTAGAATCTCACCAAAGCTTGAAAATACTAAAAACTGTTAGGCATGATGTCATTATGCATCCCTTGGCGCCTTCCTAATTTTTGCGTATGCTCCCTTTGCAGTAGCAATAAGACTTTCAGTGGCAGCATCTCAACAATCATCGGGACAAGTCCGTGCTGATCCCTCCAATCTGCAGGCAGCAAGAGCTGATATCCATGAATAAAACTTATTTTCAATTTGAAGAGTTTTTGCGTTGCAAGACATCTTTTAAGTCCACTTCAAAACAATCAAAAAGATTTCTTAGCATAGTTGCATCATTTGGCCCAGTTTGGCCTAATTCTTCAATATTAAGGCCAGACTGGCTGTACCGGGAATCAGGCGTTTTCTCAGGAAGTTGGAAGAGTGGGGGATGGTTTTGTTACCTGGGGGACGGCTTTGTAACAGTGCAGCAGTTTTAGAGGTACTTGCTGCAGTGTTCCTTGTACATCCAGTAGTTTTTAGAAAAAATAGAAGTGTCAAGATAACTCTTGAGATTAATTTACCTGCAAGAGTGAGGTCAAAGTACTATCTACTTACAGTTTTGCCTCATCTAAGATAGCGCAGAGAGTTAACATGCCTGCTGCCAAGAAAGCAAACCATGCAGACCACAGAACAGTATTTTATGAGCATAGTTCAGTGGGTTATTGCTTTTGTCACAAAGATCCTTTTGTTACAGTGCAGTTCGTAAGTCGCAATCGTAATCTAGCACAGTGAGCTATAAACTTCCATCAAAGGGCTGCAAGCAAACTGCACAGTACAGGTTAGAAAGTTAGCCCCCCCCCCCCCACACACAGTCTTTCATTATCCTAATTTTGCTAAAAGGGTTTGTTTGGATAGAAATACATTCTTAGTAGTAAACAAACCCAACTACTGTTTTACGATCTGAATCCTGAGTTTGTGCTAACACTCACCAAAACCCACTGACTCAACATCATACCCTATGCCAGTGACATACAACTCATCCTCTGCCTCTCCAAAGCCATTGCCAGCTCCCAGACCAGATTCCACAACTGCATGTCAGACATCACCAACTGGAAGAAGGATAACTGCCTGAAGCTTAACACAAGACAGAGATACTGATTTTCGGAAACAGAAGTTCCCCATGGGATGCATCCTGATGGCCCTCAGAATTCAGACCTTCACCTATCCCCACTGACCATGCTAAAAACCTAGGCATCATTCTGGACAACAAGGTAACCATGCTGTCTCTGGTCAACTCTGTGTTCGATGGCATCTGTCGCTGTAGATACACATGTTGTGCATAGCCCGCCATCTGGTGTTGGGTCGGAGTGTTACAAGTTGTTTTTCTTCGAAGAAGTCTTTCGAGTCACGGGACCGAAGGACTCCTCCTCTTTGTCTCCATTGCGCATGGGCGTCGACTCCATCTTCGATTGTTTTCTTTCCGCCATCGGGTTCGGACGTGTTCCTTTCGCTCCGGGTTTCGGAACGGAAAGTTAGCTTAAAATCGGAAAATTACGTCGGTATTGTTGCGTTCGGGATCGGATTAGATAGCATCGACATCGAATCGATACGATAACATCTCCGTTGCCCTTCGGGGTAGTTTTCGATCCCCCGTCGGGGCCTGGTCGGCCCGACCGCGTGTGACATCGACGCTGATGGAACGGACCCCGTTCCGATTCTGTCCTAAATGCCACAACAAATACCCATATACAGACCAACATTCGGTCTGTAACCTGTGCCTGTCGCCCAAGCACAGGGAAGAAACTTGTGAGGCCTGTCGTGCGTTCCGGTCCCGAAAAACGCTCCGTGACCGCCGAGCCAGAAGACTGCAAATGGCGTCCACGCCGACAGGACACCGAGAATTCGAGGAACAAGAAGAAGTAGAAGCCTTCTCGATCCATGACTCGGACGAATTCGACGACCATGAAACAGTGAGTAAGACGTCGAAGATAGCACATAAGAAAACTGACAAGGCCCAGGGGACGCCACTGCCATCAGGCCATGGCTCAACCCATAAAATCGGTGACCGACCATCGGCACCGAAGAAGGCCGAAATAGTGCCGAGATCGTCCGACTCGGGTCGAGACACAGGCACCCAGCCATCTCGGGACCGAGATAGTGCTGCCGGCAAAGATCGACGCCGAGATAGCGGAGCCGAAGCTGCTCGACGCAGAGACAGCGGCACCGAGGAGGATCGACGCCGAGAGGGTTCGACTCCAAAAAAGAGAAAAGTCGCCTCGGAGCCCAAAAAGCGTGGACATAGTTTCGGTGCCAAAACGACCCGCAACCGAGCCAACTACCGATTCCTATTCAGAGGAACAATCACTGTCCTCTCAAATGCGAAAGCATAGATTCGAGGAGGAATTACAATCCACCGAGGTGGACCACACTCAAAAACGGATTTTTATACAGAGTGGAACAGGGAAAATAAGCACCCTTCCCCCTATTAGGAGGAAGAGGAGACTTGAATTCCAACAAGAACAAGCACCACAAACAAAACTGGTGAAGAAGGTAACTCCGCCACCCTCTCCTCCACCTGTAGCTCACATTTCACCGGCACAGACTCCGTCACATTCACCGGCTCACACCACCTTAAGCCAAGGTGACCAGGACCAAGATGCTTGGGACTTATACGACGCCCCAGTGTCGGACAACAGTCCAGAGGCGCATCCTACAAAGCCCTCACCACCAGAAGACAGCACAGCATATTCACAAGTGGTGGCTAGAGCAGCAGAGTTCCACAACGTGTATCTACACTCGGAGCCTGTCGAGGATGACTTCCTCTTCAACACCCTCTCTTCCACACATAGCACCTACCAAAGCCTGCCTATGCTCCCAGGAATGCTAAGGCACGCAAAGGACATATTCAAAGAGCCTTTCAAGAGTAGGGCAATAACACAGAGGGTGGAAAAGAAATATAAAGCACCTCCCACAGACCCAGCTTTCATCACCTCACAACTGCCACCAGATTCAGTAGTGGTAGGGGCAGATCACAAGAGAGCAAACTCTCACACATCGGGCGATGCACCACCCCCAGATAAGGAGAGCCGCAAGTTCGATGCAGCCGGTAAAAGGGTCGCAGTACAGGCTGCAAACCAGTGGCGCATCGATAACTCTCAAGCGCTCCTAGCGCGATATGACAGAGCCCACTGGGACGAGATGCAACACCTCATTGAGCATCTACCCACAGAACTGCAAAAGAGGGCGAAACAAGTGGTTGAGGAGGGCCAAAACATCTCCAATAACCAGATACGCTCCTCTATGGACGCAGCGGACACAGCAGCAAGAACAATTAACACGGCAGTAACCATACGAAGGCACGCGTGGCTACGAACATCTGGTTTTAAACCAGAGATACAGCAGGCGGTGCTCAATATGCCATTCAATGAGCAACAATTGTTCGGACCTGAAGTGAACACGGCAATTGAGAAGCTAAAAAAGGACACTGACACTGCAAAAGCCATGGGCGCGCTCTACTCCCCGCAGAGCAGAGGCACTTTCAACACCTTCCGCAAGTCAACCTTTAGAGGGGGGTTTCGGGGTCAAGCCACACAAGCCAGTACCTCACATTCAACACCGTCCACCTACCAGGGACAGTACCAAAGGGGAGGCTTTCGGGGCCAGTACAGAGGAAGACAATTCCCTAGAAGCAGGGGAAAATTTCAAAGCCCCAAAACACCTACAACCAAACAGTGACTCACACGTCACTCATCCCCTCCACACAACACCAGTGGGGGGAAGAATAAGTCCGTATTACCAAGCGTGGGAGAAAATAACAACAGACACTTGGGTCTTAGCAATTATCCAACATGGTTATTGCATAGAATTTCTACAAATCCCTCCAAACATACCACCAAAAACACAGAATATATCAAAACAACATTCGGACCTCCTAGAAATAGAAGTTCAGGCATTACTGCAAAAGAACGCAATAGAACTGGTACCGGATACACAAACAAATACAGGGGTTTACTCACTGTACATTCTAATACCAAAGAAGGACAAAACACTGAGACCAATCCTAGACCTCAGAACACTAAATACATACATCAAATCAGAACACTTTCACATGGTCACACTACAGGAAGTGTTACCATTGCTAAAGCAGCAAGATTACATGACAACCTTAGATCTCAAAGACGCGTATTTCCACATACCAATACATCCGTCGCTCAGAAAATACCTAAGGTTCGTATTCAAAGGAATACATTACCAATTCAAAGTATTGCCGTTCGGTTTAACAACTGCACCAAGAGTCTTCACAAAATGCCTAGCAGTAGTGGCTGCACACATCAGAAGGCAGCAAATACGCGTATTCCCGTATCTAGACGACTGGCTAATCAAGACCGACTCACTGACAAGGTGCTCACACCACACAGATCAGGTCATACAAACCCTCTACAAACTCGGTTTCACCATCAACTATGCGAAATCACACATTCTGCCATGCAAGGTACAACAATACCTAGGAGCGACAATAGACACAACAAGGGGAATAGTCACTCCAAGTCCACAAAGGGTTCAAAATTTCCAAAAGATTATACAACGCATGTATCCAACACAAAGAATACAGGCGAAGATGATATTACAACTCCTAGGCATGATGTCCCAGGGGTGTGGAATTTATTAAAATATCTACTTGTCCAGGGGACAGGTTGCTTCTCAAATCTACTTGTCCTGTAAAAAGATCTACTTGTCCCTTTGGTGCCATGTAGTGTGGCGACAAATTATGGCAGCAATTAATAGCCTCTCTGATTATGCCAGGGCTACTACCATAGTAGGGCTTGAATACTTGGAGTTTCAATCCCTACTGTAGCAATTTCCTTATTTTGCCACCTTTCTGCAGATCTGCATACTGGGGCTGGAGGAAGCAGTAAGCAATAGTTTCAGGGCTGGAATGCCTTTGAGTCTGCAAACCTACTAACCTGCATGTTTTAAAGATGTTTACCAGCTTCTCTCTAATATTTTTCCATAATAAGAAAGGTTGGACATTTACTCCTGACAATGGCAGAATTAGAACTTCTTCCAGGGTTGGGAAGAAAGTGGCTGGAGGGAAAATGAACTTGCAAATGCTCAATAGATTTTCACATGAGCAAATCTACACATCGTATTTACCCATGCTAAAATACAGTTCACAAATATTTTAAAGGGGTACGACATATACCATGGGTGCACTTTTGTGACTTTCTTTAAGAATTTGGGGCCACATGTAGGTAGGTTCAGATTTGTGACGTGCAAATTGCGAGTCGCAAATCCAAATGTAGGATGGTGTCCTTGACACCATCTGTGATTCGCAAGGGCTTTGCAAATGCCACATCATGAATAATCATGAGGTGGGTCGCAATTTGCGACCCCCCTCGCGAATGGTGGCCTGCTGGAGACAGCAGGCCACCATGTCTGTGACTGCTTTTCAATAAAGCAGTTTTTTTTGTTTGTTTTTGTAATGCAGCCCGTTTTCCTTAAAGGAAAACGAGATGCATAACAAAAACGAAAAAAGAAACGTTTTCGTTTCATTTTTTCAGAGCAGGCAGTGGTCCGCAGGACCAGGACCACTGCCTGCTCTGAAAAAATGTTTACAGTGACATTCACAATGGGGAAGGGGTCCCATGGGGATCCCTTCCCTTTTGCGAAAGTGTTAGCACCCATTTGAAATGGGTGCAAACTGCGATTGGTTTGCGCCCGCGGTCACAAAACAATCCTACATTGCACTGCGAGTTGCAATTAGGAAGGGAACACCCCTTACTAATTGCGAGTCGCAAACCCGTTTTGTGATTCGGTAACCAGGTTACTGAATCGCAAAACTGGGTTTGTGCATCGCAATGTGCTTTTTGCATGTCGCAAACAGCGAAAGTCGCTGTTTGCGACATGCAAAAAGCTACCTACATGTGGGTCTTGGTCCCTAATTAGGTCTGGTGTTAACAAAGACATTTTGTTTTTATTAAACTTCTATTTCTCTCTCTTTCGGCTGGCTTTACTGTGAGTGATCGCATTCTGCTCTTCCACAAGGAGCATATTGCCACACAAAGTAGTTTTGTTCAGTGTCAGGAACTACAGTGGCAATCGGTGACGTAACGAAACTGGAGGGTGCCCCTTTGCAAAGAACATGGAGGAGCCCCCTCTCCAGACTCACCCAGGGCAGGTGATGTGCTGGAGGGGCCCCCTGGAGGGCGGCTGCGGGGCTTTGTTATGCCGCTGGTGGCAACGTGTGCTTTAAGAGTTCAAAAACTTTTTGGGGGGGTTTTGCCAATGTTTGTTACAATGTTGAGGGCCTGGTAGCTCCCACAACAATAAAGTGTTACAAAAGCCATGTCAAAACAAGACACGCATTGATGAAACTAAAAGACTTATAAAAATATGTTGGATCAGTTGGCTTTGTCAGTGTTTGTTTATTTTCATGCTTCCCATAATCGTGTTGAAAATGGTTACACTGATTTTCCATTAGAAATATTTTTGGGAAATACTAGCATGCATCAACACATTTTACTAAATGACACTTCATTTGCATATTATCAGAGAGCATTCTGGGAGCATTATACTTAGCCTAAACTTTTCAAACATGTGTGTACACGTTTTTTTTTTTTTTGTACTGGAACCAACGTCAGTAGTGAAGTGTGACCTTAAAACATTTATTTACAGCACTCACCCTAATAATGAAGGCTTTCAAATAATGAACCATAAATACAAGTTCGAACAGCATTATCTTTTGGAAACACATTACCTCAACTGCAGAGAATTCCACTCTCTGTAAACAGGCAGCCAAAGGGTTTGTGCTGCAGGGGCTTGGGCCTACTTGTCCCAAGGACAAAGTAAACATAAAAACTTGTTGCCCTTGACCCCAAACAAGATGTCCCGGGCGTCGGGCGATAGGAATTCCACATCCCTGCAATGTCCTCATGCATAGCCATTGTCCCAAACGCAAGGTTGCACATGCGGCCCTTACAACAGTGCCTAGCATCACAATGGTCACAAGCACAGGGTCAGCTTCTAGATCTGGTGTTGATAGACCGCCTAACATACCTCTCGCTTCTATGGTGGAACAATATAAATTTAAACAAAGGGCGGCCTTTCCAAGACCCAGTGCCACAATACGTGATAACAACAGATGCTTCCATGACAGGGTGGGGAGCACACCTCAATCAACACAGCATACAAGGACAATGGGACGTACATCAAAGAAAGCTGCATATAAATCACCTCGAACTACTAGCAGTTTTCCAAGCATTAAAAGCATTTCAACCAATCATAACTCACAAATACATTCTTGTCAAAACGGACAACATGACAACAATGTATTATTTAAACAAACAGGGGGGGACACACTCGACACAGCTGTGCCTTCTGGCACAAAAAATATGGCAATGGGCAATTCACAACCACATTCGCCTAATAGCACAGTTTATTCCAGGGATCCAGAATCAACTTGCAGACAATCTCTCTCGAGATCACCAACAGGTCCACGAGTGGGAAATTCACCCCCAAATTCTAAACACTTACTTCAAACGTTGGGGAACACCTCAAATAGACTTATTTGCAACAAAGGAGAATGCAAAATGCCAAAACTTTGCATCCAGATACCCACACAGGCAGTCTCAAGGCAATGCCCTATGGATGAACTGGTCAGGGATATTTGTGTACGCTTTTCCCCCTCTCCTTCCATATCTAGTAAACAAATTGAGTCAAAACAAACTCAAACTCATACTGATAGCACCAACATGGGCAAGGCAACCATGGTACACAACACTGCTAGACCTATCAGTAGTACCCCACGTCAAGTTGCCCAACAGGCCAGATCTGTTAACACAACACAAACAACAGATCAGGCATCCAAACCCAGCATCGCTGAATCTAGCAATCTGGCTCCTGAAATCCTAGAATTCGGACACTTAAACCTCACACAAGAATATATGGAAGTCATAAAGCAAGCTAGAAGACCATCCACTAGACACTGCTATGCAAGCAAATGGAAAAGGTTTGTTTGCTACTGCCATCATAATCAAATTCAACCATTACACGCATCTCCAAAGGATGTAGTGGGTTACTTACTACACTTACAAAAATCAAACCTGGCCTTCTCTTCCATTAAAATACACCTCGCAGCAATATCTGCATACCTGCAGATTACCCATTCAACTTCACTATTTAGGATACCTGTCATTAAAGCGTTTATGGAAGGCCTCAAAAGAATTATACCACCAAGGACACCACCTGTTCCTTCATGGAACCTTAACATCGTCTTAACAAGACTCATGGGTCCACCCTTTGAACCTATGCATTCTTGCGAAATACAATTCCTAACCTGGAAAGTTGCATTTCTCATCGCCATCACATCTCTAAGAAGAGTAAGTGAAATTCAGGCGTTTACAATACAAGAACCTTTTATCCAACTACACAAAAATAAAGTAGTCCTAAGGACCAATCCTAAATTTTTGCCAAAGGTTATTTCACCGTTCCACCTAAATCAAACAGTAGAGCTACCAGTGTTCTTCCCACAGCCAGATTCCATAGCTGAAAGGGCACTACATACATTAGACGTCAAAAGAGCACTAATGTACTACATCGACAGAACTAAAAACATCAGAAAAACTAAACAACTGTTTATTACATTTCAAAAACCTCACGCAGGAAACCCAATATCGAAACAGGGTATAGCCAGATGGATAGTTAAGTGCATCCAAATCTGCTACCTTAAAGCAAAAAGACAACTGCCCATTACACCAAGGGCACACTCAACCAGAAAGAAAGGCGCTACCATGGCCTTCCTAGGGAATATTCCAATGCACGAAATATGTAAGGCAGCCACATGGTCTACGCCTCACACATTTACCAAGCACTACTGTGTAGACGTGCTATCCGCACAACAAGCCACAGTAGGTCAAGCCGTACTAAAAACCTTATTTCAGACTACTTCCACTCCTACAGGCTGAGCCACCGCTTTTGGGGAGATAACTGCTTACTAGTCTATGCACAACATGTGTATCTACAGCGACAGATGCCATCGAACTGAAAATGTCACTTACCCAGTGTACATCTGTTCGTGGCATCAGTCGCTGAAGATTCACATGTGCCCACCCACCTCCCCGGGAGCCTGTAGCCGTTTGGAAGTTAGCTTCAACTTTGTACATTTGTAAATATATTAAATCTTAAATAGGTACATACTTATTCCCTCCATTGCATGGGCACTATTACTAACAAACAACTCCTACCTCACCCTCTGCGGGGAAAACAATCGAAGATGGAGTCGACGCCCATGCTCAATGGAGACAAAGAGGAGGAGTCCCTCGGTCCCGTGACTCGAAAGACTTCTTCGAAGAAAAACAACTTGTAACACTCCGACCCAACACCAGATGGCGGGCTATGCACAACATGTGAATCTTCAGCGACTGATGCCACGAACAGATGTACACTGGGTAAGTGACATTTTCATTTTTCCTCCTGCTTCTTTGTCCTCCGCATGCTTAATGAGATATTCAAATGGCTACTCCAGGGCTTCAAATGCACCATCACCCAGGCCCTCATCTCTAGCCGACTCGACGACAGCAACACTCTCTGTGCAGGATTGCCGCTCACCTCCAACGACAACCAGTCATACAGAACGCTGCAGCCAGACTAGTCTTGGATCTGCCTAGATGAACCCAAAACACCCGCTACCTCTGAGCACTCCACTGGCTCCCTGGACAGAAAAGATGCCAGCTCAAGCTCCTGACCCATGCATACAAGAGCCCAACGCAACTGCAGACCCATCTACTTAAACGAACAACTCTAACGAGCACCTCCTGCTTCAGACGTGGCAGATGCGGAGGTCGGTCCTTCTACCTTGCAGCCAAGGCATGGAACAAGCTACTCTTTCATCTACGTACCTCCCATCTCTTCTAGAGTCCTGAAAGTCCCTGAAGTCCTGGCGATTTGGTTAATCAACTGGATCATGCCAAATCGTGAGTACCAGCACAAGTGATAGGTACACACTCTACAGATCTATTGATTGATTGGGTACTCCTGATCAGGCACTCTTACAGCATGCCTACCAGTATGGATGGCATGTGAATCCTATACCTTGTAGCCTCTTTGTCTTATGTAACATTTTCCATTCACTGATTTACCAATTTATGATTCATTGTCTCTGTATGTGTGTGTATGATGTTAAGTGCTCCGACACCATACATTGGTGTGAGAGGTGCTTCAAAACAAAGGAAATACATGTGAGAGAGAGGCTATGGAGAGATGAGACTTACGGAGGATGATAGTAAAGGGATCATTGAAAAAACTCCAGCAGAGTTTTTTTTTTATCCTGGTGCACTGTAAGGTCATCATTTACTACGCTTTCAAAGCTCATAACGTTGAATATATGATAAAAAATGTATTGTAGATTGCACAATTTTTGCCATTTTCCCCCAAATTTTCTTTTTTGGAGAAACCCCCACACATCCTATTGTAGTGGTCAGGCTCACTCGATGCACTCGCTTGCTAAGCACCTTACGGTGGCTGATCTGGCAAGATTTTCGTGGGCTGCTATAGGTTCCCAGCCCGGTCCTGTTCAATATGCGTGCATGTGGCTGCTATAGCAACATTTTTACTTTCCCCTTCTAAACCTTCAGTGTTCTCTGTTTGAATCATTAAAGAAACTATAAGAGGTTTATTCACACTTTATCCTCCACAAACCCAACAATCAACTGCTTGGGAGTTGAACACAGTTTAATTGACCCTCACTTGAGAATTGTTTCAGCCTATTTGTAAGCTAGCCTCACAGATGATCTCAAGGGAGACTGTTTCCTTTATGGCGGTGGCCTCCACCGTACGAGTCAGTGAGATTCTCAGCTAAAGCATCTTTCTGTAAGTTTTATAACAGCAAAGGTACTTTAATGACACCTCCACACTTCATCCAACTGATTATCTTCATTCCATTTAAATGGTAGCTTTTTGAAGACATGCCACTCGTAAACATATACAGAGGTGTGCAACATGATCTTCAACTCATTCTTTTACGAAGTCTAAATTGGAGACAGCCGTGGAAAAGGTGATGGCTCACAACTTAATTCATTAAGTTAAGGGCCATTTCTGACTATACATTTTTTTGTTTTTTTTAATAAACAGTTTTAGTGAAAAATAATCACCATACAGCATTTATTAGCCATGAGAGCACAATATTTAATGTCTTATACATAATGAGTACATTGTGGAGGATTAAGGGTATGTACACTTAAAGGAGGGCACTTTTACGGTCCCTATCGGAGCACTGTGTTGTCCAACCTGGTGGCTTAGTAGGGACACTCCACACATCTCTCTACCCTCCACTCATCCTGCCTCCCATCAGTACTCCTTTAAGGTGCGCCAACCCCACCCACTTTCTCCCACTTCTTGGGGCAGCCCCTCCTCTGATAAACTACTTGCTCTGTCCTTTGACACCTGTAAGAGTCTGATTCCCAATCTTCAAGAGAATGAGGTGTCTTCTTACCCCATGTCTGTGCCATGTTACGTTTGGCCACTCATTCTGGCGCTAGCCAGATCTTTTGGTACCTGGGCCAGGTTTCTTCCCCTGTGACCATCAAAAGGAGCCACTTAGCACTCATGGGAAACTCTAGTGACAGGAACAGAGACATTACTGCTGTGACCCCCTTCCAGTATTCCTGTATCCCATAGGATCTGAAAAGAATGTGCCCTCCCATCTGCAACCCCGGAGGCAGTGTGCCGTCTCCGTTTTGCCTAACTTGTGTAGAAGAGTTCTTGAGTAGTAGGACTTATGTAGATTTCTAAGTTGCACAAGCCTGAACCAGGCCCTAATTTCTATTTCATGCAGGCTTTGTATAGCTTCAACCCATTTGTTATCGTCTATGTAACAGAGGTCTGCAGACTAGGAGTCTCTCAATGCCCCCAACAGATCAGGGAACTTGTTAACTAGCTTTCGGTATACAGGGAGTGCAGAATTATTAGGCAAATGAGTATTTTGACCACATCATCCTCTTTATGCATGTTGTCTTACTCCAAGCTGTATAGGCTCGAAAGCCTACTACCAATTAAGCATATTAGGTGATGTGCATCTCTGTAATGAGAAGGGGTGTGGTCTAATGACATCAACACCCTATATCAGGTGTGCATAATTATTAGGCAACTTCCTTTCCTTTGGCAAAATGGGTCAAAAGAAGGACTTGACAGGCTCAGAAAAGTCAAAAATAGTGAGATATCTTGCAGAGGGATGCAGCACTCTTAAAATTGCAAAGCTTCTGAAGCGTGATCATCGAACAATCAAGCGTTTCATTCAAAATAGTCAACAGGGTCGCAAGAAGCGTGTGGAAAAACCAAGGCGCAAAATAACTGCCCATGAACTGAGAAAAGTCAAGCGTGCAGCTGCCACGATGCCACTTGCCACCAGTTTGGCCATATTTCAGAGCTGCAACATCACTGGAGTGCCCAAAAGCACAAGGTGTGCAATACTCAGAGACATGGCCAAGGTAAGAAAGGCTGAAAGACGACCACCACTGAACAAGACACACAAGCTGAAACGTCAAGACTGGGCCAAGAAATATCTCAAGACTGATTTTTCTAAGGTTTTATGGACTGATGAAATGAGAGTGAGTCTTGATGGGCCAGATGGATGGGCCCGTGGCTGGATTGGTAAAGGGCAGAGAGCTCCAGTCCGACTCAGACGCCAGCAAGGTGGAGGTGGAGTACTGGTTTGGGCTGGTATCATCAAAGATGAGCTTGTGGGGCCTTTTCGGGTTGAGGATGGAGTCAAGCTCAACTCCCAGTCCTACTGCCAGTTCCTGGAAGACACCTTCTTCAAGCAGTGGTACAGAAAGAAGTCTGCATCCTTCAAGAAAAACATGAGTTCGATGGCATATGTTGCTGCAGATACACATGTTTGGCACAGTCCGCTGCCTGGTGTTGGGCTCGGAGTATTACAAGTTGTTTTTCTTCGAAGAAGTCTTTTTGGTCACGGGACCGAAGGACTCCTCCCTCTTCGGCTCCATTGCGCATGGGCGTCGACTCCATCTTAGATTGTTTTTTTCCGCTGTCGGGTTCGGACGTATTCCTTTTCGCTCCGTGTTTCGGTTCGGAAAGTTAGTCAGAATCTCGGAAGAAAGCGTTGGTATTGTTCCGTTCGGTATCGGGATAGTTAGGTACATCGACACCGATCATCGGAAGACTTTGGGGTAGTTTCGATCCCCCATCGGGGCCTGGTCGGCCCGACCGCGTGCGACATCGAAGCCGATGGAACGGACCCCGTTTCGTTTCTGCCCAAAATGTCACAGTAAGTATCCTTATACAGATCAGCACTTGGTCTGTAACTTGTGCTTGTCCCCCGAGCACAAGGAGGATACCTGTGAAGCCTGACGAGCCTTCCGGTCCAGAAAAACACTCCGGGACCGAAGAGCCAGGCGTCAACAAATGGCGTCCACGTCGACAAAACAACGTTTCGACGAGGAAGAGGAAACATTCTCGGTTCCGGAATCAGAATCCGGAGACTCCGACGTCGAACAACAGCAACAAACTGTGAGTAAGACGTCGAAAAGTAAATCCATCGACAAACCGAAAGCCCAGGGGACGCCACTGCCAACAGGCCATGGCTCGACCCATAAAACAGGCGACCCGTCGAAGGCGCCGAAAAAGGGCACGCCCATAGCGAAGACACCCGACTCCGGTCGAGGGACCGCCATGGAGCAACCTCGGAGCCGAGAAAGCGGCTCCGAGAGACAAAAACAAGATACCGGCACCGAAAAACATCGGCACCGAGAATCCATGCCGAAAGGAACAAAAATTCTGTCGGTGCCGAAACCGAAAAAAGATTCTCTCTCGGCGCCGAAAAATACCACACCTTCATCCTACTCAGAGGAACAAGGAATAAGTGGCCAAATGCACAGATTTGGACAAGAGCTCCAAAGTGTAGAATCGGACTACACACAAAAGAGACTGTACATCCAGCACGACACAGGGAAGATATCAACCCTTCCCCCAATCATGAGGAAAAGAAGGATCGGACTTCCAAAGGATGACGCACAACCACAAGCCAAAGTGGTTAAAAAAGTCACGCCTCCGCCCTCTCCACCACAGGCATCGCCGGCACAAACACCGCCACAAATGCACTCACCAGCGCAAACTACCATAAGTCATGACGATCAGGATCAAGACGCTTGGGACCTGTATGACACCCCAGTGCCGGACAATGATCCCGAGTCATACCCCACAAAACCGTCACCGCCAGAGGACAGTACCTCATACTCGCAACTGGTGGCTAGGGCCGCAGAATTCCACAATGTACAACTGCATTCCGATCCTATAGAGGATGATTTTTTATTTAACACCCTCTCGGCTACACACAGCCAATATCAATGTCTCCCAATGCTACCAGGGATGTTACGGCACGCAAAACAAATTTTTGAAGAGCCCGTAAAATCAAGAGCCATCACCCCAAGGGTGGATAAGAAATACAAACCACCACCCACAGACCCAGTGTTTATTACTTCGCAGTTACCACCTGACTCCGTGGTAGTAGGGGCAGCTCGCAAGAGAGCAAATTCACATACATCTGGCGACGCCCCACCTCCGGACAAAGAAAGCCGAAAATTTGATGCGGCAGGGAAAAGAGTAGCATCACAGGCAGCCAACCAGTGGCGCATCGCAAATTCACAAGCGCTGCTGGCCAGATATGACCGCGCACACTGGGACGAGATGCAACTTCTCGTAGACCATCTTCCCCAGGAATACCAAAAAAGGGCGCAGCAAATAGTAGAAGAGGGACAAACGATCTCAAACAATCAAATCCGCTCTTCACTAGACGCAGCTGATACTGCAGCAAGAACAGTCAACACTGCTGTCACCATAAGGAGACACGCTTGGCTACGCACTTCAGGCTTCAAACCTGAAATCCAGCAGGCTGTCCTTAATATGCCCTTCAACGAGAAACAACTTTTTGGCTCTGAAGTGGATACAGCCATTGAAAAACTTAAAAAGGACACAGACACGGCCAAGGCCATGGGCGCACTCTACTCCCCGCAGAGCAGAGGCTCTTTCAGAAAAACTCCATTTAGAGGGGGGTTTCGTGGCCAACCCACAGACACCACCAGCCAACAAACAAGAACCACACCATATCAGGGTTCCTTCCAAAGGGGAGGTTTCAGGGGATATCGGGGGGGTCAATTCCCAAGGAGTAGGGGAAGATTCCAGACTCCAAAAACACCTCCACCTAAACAGTGACTTTCAAGTCACGCAACCCCTTCACTCAACACCAGTGGGGGGAAGACTAAGCCAATTCTACCAATCTTGGCAACAGATTACAACAGACAATTGGGTATTAGCAATAATCCAACATGGCTATTGCATAGAATTCCACAACTTCCCACCAAACATCCCCCCCAAAACACGCAAAATGTCACCACAACATTTAGAACTTTTAGGACTAGAAGTTCAAGCACTACTGCAAAAGGATGCAATAGAGTTAGTACCAGTACAACAAAAAAACACAGGAGTTTACTCCCTGTACTTTCTAATTCCAAAAAAAGACAAAACATTAAGACCAATATTAGATCTCAGGACACTAAATACCTACATCATATCGGACCATTTTCACATGGTCACACTACAAGACATCATTCCACTGCTCAAACAGCAAGATTACATGACCACATTAGACCTAAAGGATGCGTACTTTCATATACCAATACACCCTTCTCACAGAAAGTACCTACGGTTCGTATTCAAAGGAATACATTACCAATTCAAGGTGTTGCCATTCGGAATAACAACTGCACCAAGAGTGTTCACAAAATGTCTAGCAGTAGTAGCAGCACACATCAGGAGACAACAGATACATGTGTTCCCTTACCTAGACGACCGGCTAATCAAGACCAACACAGTAAAAAAATGCGCAAACGACACCACATTTGTCATACAAACCCTTCACAAACTAGGGTTTTCCATCAACTATACAAAATCACACCTAGAACCGTGTCAAACACAACAATATCTAGGAGCAACCATCAACACATCAAAAGGAATTGCCACTCCAAGTCCACAAAGAGTGCAGGCATTCCACAAGGTAATAAGTGCTATGTTTCCAAACCAAAAGATACAAGCAAAACATGTGCTAAAACTTCTAGGCATGATGTCATCATGCATAGCCATTGTCCCAAACGCAAGACTACACATGCGACCCTTACAACAGTGTCTAGCATCACAATGGTCACAGGCACAGGGTCAACTTCAAAATCTGGTGTTGGTAGACCGCCAAACATACCTCTCGCTTCTATGGTGGAACAGCAAAAATTTAAACAAAGGGCGGACATTTCAGGACCCAGTGCCTCAATACGTTATAACAACAGATGCTTCCATGACAGGGTGGGGAGCACACCTCAATCACCACAGCATTCAAGGACAATGGGATATACACGAAACAAAATTTCATATCAATTACCTAGAACTGTTAGCAGTATTTCTAGCGTTAAAAGCCTTCCAACCCATAATAACACACAAATACATTCTTGTCAAAACAGACAACATGACAACAATGTATTATTTAAACAAACAAGGAGGAACACACTCAACACAATTGTGCCTCCTAACACAAAAAATTTGGCAGTGGGCGATTCACAACAACATTCGCCTAATAGCACAATTTATTCCAGGAATACAAAACCAACTAGCGGACAACCTTTCGCGAGACCACCAACAGGTCCACGAATGGGAAATTCACCCCCAAGTTCTGAACAAGTACTTTCAAATTTGGGGAACACCCCAGATAGATTTGTTCGCAACAAAAGAAAACTCAAAATGCCAAAACTTCGCATCCAGGTACCCACACCGCGAATCACAAGGCAATGCTCTATGGATGAGTTGGTCAGGGATATTTGCGTACGCTTTTCCCCCTCTCCCTCTCCTTCCATATCTAGTAAACAAGTTGAGTCAAAACCAACTCAAACTCATACTGATAGCACCCACATGGGCAAGACAACCTTGGTATACAACTCTACTAGACCTTTCACTAGTACCGCATGTCAAACTACCCAACAGGCCAGATCTGTTAACACAACACAAACAACAGATCAGGCATCCAAACCCAGCATCATTGAATCTGGCAATTTGGCTCCTGAAATCCTAGAATTCGGACACTTAGACCTCACACAAGAATGCATGGAGGTCATAAAACAAGCTAGAAAACCTTCCACTAGACACTGCTATGCATCTAAGTGGAAAAGATTTGTTTACTACTGCCATGCCAATCAAATACAACCATTACATGCCTCTACTAAAGACATAGTAGGATACTTACTACATTTGCAAAAAGCAAATCTCGCTTTTTCATCTATAAAAATACACCTCGCAGCAATATCTGCTTACCTACAAACTACTCATTCATCGTCTCTATTTAGAATACCAGTTATTAAAGCATTCATGGAAGGGCTAAAAAGAATTATACCACCAAGAACACCACCAGTTCCTTCGTGGAATCTTAACATCGTCTTAACAAGACTCATGGGTCCACCTTTCGAACCCATGCATTCCTGTGAAATGCAATATCTAACCTGGAAGGTCGCATTTCTCATTGCAATCACATCCCTCAGAAGAGTAAGTGAAATACAGGCATTTACCATACAAGAACCATTTATTCAAATACACAACAATAAAATAGTTCTAAGAACAAATCCAAAATTTCTACCAAAAGTAATCTCACCATTCCATTTAAATCAAACAGTAGAATTGCCAGTGTTCTTCCCACAACCAAATTCTGTGGCTGAAAGGGCACTACATACATTAGACATCAAAAGAGCACTAATGTATTACATTGACAGAACAAAGCTAATCAGGAAAACAAAACAACTGTTCATAGCTTTTCAAAAACCACACATAGGAAATCCAATCTCTAAACAAGGCATTGCTAGATGGATAGTCAGATGCATTCAAACATGCTATCTTAAAGCCAAAAGAGAATTGCCTATTACACCAAAGGCACACTCAACCAGAAAGAAAGGTGCTACAATGGCCTTTCTAGGAAACATTCCTATGAGCGAAATATGTAAGGCTGCAACCTGGTCTACGCCTCATACGTTTACTAAACACTACTGTGTAGACGTACTAAATGCACAACAAGCTACAGTGGGCCAAGCTGTACTAAGAACATTATTCCAAACTACTTCAACTCTCACAGGCTAAACCACCGCTTTTAGGGGAGGTAACTGCTTTATAGTCTATGCCAAACATGTGTATCTGCAGCAACATATGCCATCGAACTGAAAATGTCACTTACCCAGTGTACATCTGTTCGTGGCATTAGTCGCTGCAGATTCACATGTACCCTCCCACCTCCCCGGGAAGCCTGTAGCCGTTTAGAAGTAGATCATAAATCTTAAACATCTGAACATTTGTAAATAATTATTAGAAACTCTTAACTTACATACATATTCACTCCATTGCATGGGCACTATTTATACCAAACAACTCCATCCTCACCCTCTGCGGGGAAAACAATCTAAGATGGAGTCGACGCCCATGCGCAATGGAGCCGAAGAGGGAGGAGTCCTTCGGTCCTGTGACCAAAAAGACTTCTTCGAAGAAAAACAACTTGTAATACTCCGAGCCCAACACCAGGCAGCGGACTGTGCCAAACATGTGAATCTGCAGCGACTAATGCCACGAACAGATGTACACTGGGTAAGTGACATTTTCATTTTCATGCAGGACAATGCTCCATCACACGCGTCCAAGTACTCCACAGCGTGACTGGCAAGAAAGGGTATAAAAGAAGGAAATCTAATGACATGGCCTCCTTGTTCACCTGATCTGAACCCTATTGAGAACCTGTGGTCCATCATCAAATGTGAGATTTACAAGGAGGGAAAACAGTACACCTCTCTGAACAGTGTCTGGGAGGCTGTGGTTGCTGCTGCACGCAATGTTGATGGTGAACAGATCAAAACACTGACAGAATCCATGGATGGCAGGCTTTTGAGTGTCCTTGCAAAGAAAGGTGGCTATATTGGTCACTGATTTGTTTTTGTTTTGTTTTTGAATGTCAGAAATGTATATTTGTGAATGTTGAGATGTTATATTGGTTTCACTGGTAATGTTAAATAATTGAAATGGGTATATATATTTTTTTGTTAAGTTGCCTAATAATTATGCACAGTGATAGTCACCTGCACACACAGATATCCCCCTAACATAGCTAAAACTAAAAACAAACTAAAAACTACTTCCAAAAATATTCAGTTTTGATATTAATTAGTTTTTTGGGTTCATTGAGAACATGGTTGTTGTTCAATAATAAAATTAATCCTCAAAAATACAACTTGCCTAATAATTCTGCACTCCCTGTATTGTAGAACTCACTTTTTCAGGTATGGGTTCCGTTAACAGATGGTCTTCCATAGGCAATGCCTCTGTTGATTGTTCGCCCTCTAGGTTGTATTTTCGGAGAGCCTGGCCTAATTGGAGGTATCAAAAGTGTTCTGTTACATCTAGGTTGTGTTCCTGCCGAAGGGCCTCGAAGTGTATCAAAGCCTGGTCTCTCCATACGTCCCCAAATGTTCAATGCTTATTAGCTCCCATCTCGAGAATCCCTCTAAGCTCCCTACGTCGTGGAGTAAGTCACTGCTCCCTAGTGGTGTCAGGTTAGTGACTTTGCCTTTTCACCCATAGATAGGTTGTGGCCTCTCTCCAAATTCTTATCCCCATTTGAGTGTGCGGTGGCAGAGTACGTTTTTTTAAATTAACAATATATGATCGTCTTGGGCCTTCGTTCCCCATGGCATCTATCCATTCGGTAGGCTGGCTCCTGCCTGTCTGAGAAAACCCAGTTGTTTATCTCTAAGAGCTGTGTTGTCCAATAATACTGAAGAATGTTGGGGACTGCCAGTCCACCATCAAAGACACCTTGTTGCAACTTTGTCAGTGCAATACACGGTGGGCAGTCATTGCACAACAAGAGTCTGACTTCATGCTAAATCTTCTGGAATAGCTTGAGGGGGGACTTGAATGGCATGTTTTGTAGCACATATAAGAGGCGGGGGAGGGCCATCATCTTACACAGAGCTGCTCTGCCCATGAAGGATATTGGTAGATTGCGCCAGTGAGCTAAATCACTTCGCAGCCAATCTAGTTGCGGGAGGACTTTTCTGCGTAGAAATGTGTGTGGGTCGCAGGTAATGTATATCCCCAGGTATTTAAACCGCTCCATTGTCACCTGCGCCTCACAAATGGGAGGAAGTCTCGGTGCCTCCCCTGACAAGGATCAATCCACCAACTTGGCCCAGTTGATACAATAGCCCGAGTGACTACTGAAAATATGGAAGACGTGCATTAGCCTGGCGACTGAAAGGGAAGGCTGGGTAACATATAATAGGATGTCTTCGGCATATAGGGAAATTTGCTTTTCCCAGCCTCTGTCCGCCCTTACTCGTATCAATGGGTCTTGGCGAACCCACACAGCGTGTGGCTCAAGCGCCAGTGCAAAGATCATGGGAAAGAGGGAGCATCCCTGTCTAGTTCCCTTATGCAGGACGGTGATGCTAGATGCCGCCCCATAGACTCGTACTCTAGCCAGGGATGCCTGGTATAATAGTCTGACCCGTTCACAAAATTTTGGTCCAAAGCCAAGCCTGGCCAGAATGGTGAATATGTAATGCCGTTCAGTACTGTCAAATGCCATTTTGGCATCCTGGGACTTTAGCGCCTCCTGTCCTGTTTGAGATGAACTGGTCATATTAAGTGCGCCACAGAGGTGCCTCACGTCTGGATGGACAATGGCAGTGATGGCTTTGCACAACCTGGTTGCCAGTATTTTCGCTAACACTTTGGCTTTGACGTTCAGCAAGGATACAGGAGTGTAGGATCAGCAATCTGTTGGTGGTTTGCCTTTTTTGAGTATTACTGCTATTGTGGCTATCCTCTGATCCTTTGGTAAGAAGCCTTCCTGCTTTGCTGCCTGAAACATGTCCAGCCGGGGTTTGGCGACTTTATTTGCCACCCTCTTGTATAATTCTACTGGTAGCCCGCTAGGTCCTGACGATTTTCCAGATTGGAGGCACCTTATTGCTGTTGTGACCTCCGCTTCTGTCAGGTCTGCCTCCAGAGTCCCCCTCTCCTCCCCGTTAATGGCTTCTGTCTTGGCTGTTACAGGCTTGTACAGGTCCTCATAATAGATTGCAAAGGTGTCTGCAATTGCGGCACTTGTGGTCTGCAGCATGTCAGCCTTATCTAGGATCGCAGGAATCCAGGAGTATTCCTTATATCTTTTTGTCTAGCCAGGCCATCAGTTTGCTGGCTTTGTCCCCTATATCATTCAAGTGACGTTGCGTCACCAGAGCATGACTATGTGCTCTATTTTACGCTGTTGTTCTAAGATCCTGATATCTCAGGAGTAGCTGGTGACAGAGGGCTGTTGTCCTCTCAGTCAGTACTCTGGCCTCCACAATTGCAATGTCTTTCTCTATTGGCTCGATATTCAAGCTTGTCTTCTTTTTTTTCTTGCTCCCTATCAGGCCTTCGGCCTGTCCTCTCACTACAGTCTTAAACGCCTCCCATCGCGTGGAGGCGGATGCCGCAGTCCCCTTATTTTTTCTGAAAGTAGCTCTTGGTGCCCTTCCTAAGGCTCCCCTTAATTCCCTTGTACTGGAGGGACCATGAGTCAATTCTTGGGGGTAGTGGAATGTCGCGGACGGGTCCACTCAGCAGGACCTCGACTGGGGGTGATCTGAGATCCTGAATTGATGATTGAGATGACTGGTGTGTCGCCACTCTGAATTTGCCCGCATGAACTTACTGTGTGAAAATATGCTCTATGCCGGAGAAATTCCCATGTGGGGCCAAGAAGTATGTGTATTGTCTTTGCTGTGGGTTGTATTCTCGCCAAATGTCTGTCAGACCCAGTGCCGTCACAAGGGCCTGCAGCAATCCTACTTCTCCCTATGTGACAACCCCACTAATTCTGTTGACCTCGGGCTCCATAACTGTGTTCATATCCCATTGTGGTATAAGGGTCTCTGTTGGCATCTCTCATATGAGGGCACTAATGTCATGGCAGTTTAGTAGTATGCAATCTAGGTGGTATATACACTGAGCATATTTTTAGGATAAAGCATTCCCATGTTCCCAACAGGGTCGTGCCATATGCGTTGGAGGATAAACGTTACTGATTTCCTGAGAAGGATACCAGCACCTCAGGCATCAATAGTATATCCCGAGTGCACCACTAATGTGTAACCGAACCGGTCAAAAGCTTTGTAATAGTTAATATAGAGATTTGTTTCTTGAAGCAACACCAGGTCCGGGGCTAATCGGAGCAGGTATTGCAATACTAGTGTGTGCTTGATTTTTCTGCCAAGGCAATTTATGTTCCATGGCCATATGGTCAATCCTTGCTGTCCAGGTCCTGCCTGTGACGTAGTGGTTGGGTGTGCAGACGTGTCATCCCCCCAGGAATAGACTGCTCACCACCCCAATATGCAGAACGACTGTTACCCTAACTGTGTTCTAGTACTAAATAGAGTTGGCTGGCACCGTCGCAACAAGCCGAACTAGTACACCTTAGTTGCTGCTTTCCTTTGACGCATTTATATTGTCTTTCTTACACTCTTTTTTTTATTTTATTTTTTTATACAATGTTGGTGGGTGTGAGTCACATTGTCCTGTTCCGGTAAAGGGTCAAATTGCGCCAGAGTGCCGGCTTTATGGGCTACAGTTACCTCCCATTTGCTTGCCATGGTCTCCTGGGGTTCCCAGCCCCATGGTCCAGCTGTGCGCCATTGCTTTTCTTTGGGGATCATATCACACTCTCAATCTGAACCCCATCTACTGCCTGCTCTACCTCGTGTTCCAGTTGCGACTCCTCCGGTTGACCGATCCGGCGACCCTTTCTTGTCTCTTTCTGTGCTTGATGGCCAGAAGTGTGCCGAGCCCTACAGCCATTACCATGCCTCTTCAGGAGTAGTGAAGAGCCATGTTTTGCCATCTGCCACAACGCCAAGCTTAGCTGTGTACAGCATCATGTCTTTCAGTTCTTTGACTCGTGCTTTCTTAACCTCTTCAAAGTGCGTATCTGAGGATGAAATCTGGAAAGGAGTGGATTGTGGTTTTTGAAGCACTAGGTCGCCGTGGGACCGGGCCGCCTGCAAAATGGCATCTGTCGCGATTATAGAATATCATGGCTATTATTGTCCATGGAGTGGGGGGGAAGCACATAGTTCCGGAGGGGGTACCGGTGTCCTATGGGCTCACTCAGTCAAAAATAACTTAGGTGTTTGGGCCGCAGGGTAATGAGTATAAGCTCTTCAAGAAATAGGTCAACACTCTGCCTTTCGGCTTCCTCGGGGACCCCAACCACCTTGATGTTGTTTTTGTGTGCCCTTCCTTCTTGGTCTTCCAGCTTGGCTGCCATTACTGCTTGTTGCTGCGTGAGATGTTGGACCTGTTCCTGCAGTTTCTTGGACTTGGATTGCAGCAGATGTATGTGTGATTCAGCCTTCGTTACTTTTTCTGAGATTTATGTAAGGTCTGCCCTAAGGAGGTTAACATTGACAGTCACTTCGACCAGCTTTGGGTCAATGATGCTCTTTAAGTCGCTGATAGCTGCCATTATTGCACCAAGGGAGAGCTCCACTACGTCCGTTGCTTCCAACCTCTGCCCTTCCACTGCTGGAGTTGGTTTGGGTGTTGCGTATTTGTCCATCTTGTTAGTTTGGGTGGATGCCGATCCCTTTGTCTACAACATATCTCCTCGGGTGTCCCCACAAAGGGTGCTCTGGGCAGTATATCAGTACAGTCACTCACCACTTGATCTCAGCCTCTGTCCACCTCACTCGGGGCTTCTGGACACAGTCCACCTTCTGCGGCCTTCCAACTGGCTGCTCCGCCTCACCGCCCTACAGCAAATTTACATGACACCACAGCGCCTTTACTTGTATTTAGTCAGCTGTTTAGCAACAGTTTAGCCACGAAGGGCGGGGGTGTCAGGATTTTTGTATGGTGTCCGACTCTTGCCTGTTTGTGTCTCAAAACTGGGGCTCTCTGTATGCAGAGTGCTTCGCCGGTCAGTGTTTTCGGACCCCAGGCCCCAAAGTGCAGGCTGTGACTCGTGACACCGACAGCCCGCCTCAGCATAGATTCCAGGCGGCATTCCTATCTGCAGTAGGCTCCCAGGGTTAGCACGTATTGTGGGAGAAATCAGCAACGAGCCCCTATCTATTCTCCTTCTCCCTCCTCACCAGGTATCTTCCCCTCCATCTGCACAGTTGCAGGTGGGAGCGCTTATCTCATCCAGTTGCAGGCTCTTTTCAAATTGCACAGCCAGTGGCTCCTGATTGACAGCGTTACTCGCGGGCGACAGCGGAAAGCCTCACAGAGCCATCTTGGACTGCATGGCAACAGGTTCAGGGCCGCTCTCATCTCAGCATAACTGGGTTTGCCTGTCTCTAGTTGCGGATTGTGCTGTGGCCTGCGTCTTTGTCTCCCCACCCCCAAGTGTAGGCCTCAGCTCCTTCAGTAGGCCGTGTCACAATCTCCGGGCGGCACTCTACCCAGCAGCAGGCCTACTCTGCTCTCCCAGAGCGCCTCGGGGATTGTCATCTTGGGGCAGATAGGGGGTTAGAGGAAGGGAAGGTAACCTTAGTGCCTTCGCCTGCCAGTTTGTCCCTCCTTCGTCAGGAACCCTCCTTCTGTTGCGTAGTTGGGCTGATCTGTACTTTCTCCTTCCAGCCGCTGGCCCATCACGGCCTTCGCAGGGATTCCTCCCTGGCAGGTAGCAGGTCTTGCGGGCCTCAGGAGGAGTCTTTGGAGGTCTGTGCCAGGTCAGAGCTCACCGCCACACGTTGCGAGGCTAATCTAATGAAAGATAATTGCAGATTAATGGTCGGATTGTAGGGATGGGTCGTTCAGCCACTCAAAGCCTCGTTAGTGTGAAGTCACCTTGGCAGTTGCCAAGCCACGCCCCCTACATTATTTGTAAGCAGTGTACTACTTTGGTTATCACAATTAAAGCATGACAGTTTGTGAACCAGCCAATGCTGGAGAGGCATTTAGTTACCATAGCTAGAGTTCTTCTGCAATGTTATTTTTCATAGATTCGCGTCCATCCACCCTCTTCCCTTTCATGAGGTTGTGTGTGTCTCTAAGAGATGAGCTACAAAAGTCTGTTTCTGAGGAAGTGAAGTGGCTGGTAGCCTATTGTTAATTTTTTTCAATGTTCTAATAATATGTTAACATGAACTACCCCGAGTTCCCAGCCAGTAAATCTATGAAAGTTACCAAAGCTGAAGAACTGTTCTTACTTTACAGGTGAGTAACTTTTGTTCTTTCAGACTTTTAAGGTGGCCAGTGCCACTATTGGCTTTGCCTTAGCGGATTCATTTTAAAAGCATCAGGCATTGGCAGAGCCAGTAGCGGCAGCCATCATAGAGTGGGAGATTGGAGGCGGGGTCAGGGTAGAGCGAAATGATGAAGTAAATTAGCACCTAGAGACTCAGGACTGTGCTCGGAGGGCATCGCCAAGCCTGCCATTTGACACCTCGTGCACCTCAGAGGAGTGTGGGGGAATATTTGGGGCTTTGTGGGCAACATCTAGAACATTACAACATCACTAGGCCTGCCATTTGTTACCTGGTGCACCATGGAGTAAACTAGGGGAGAGACTTAGTGGAGTTTTGGAGGGGGAGTTTTGTGAAGTGAAGGAAAGAGCATAAGTGCACTTACTAGTAAAGGAGAGGAAGGGACAGTATGTACATTCTAATAGAACACTCTTTGAGAAATTAAAGTAAAAAGGAAAAGTAGTGCCATGGCATCAGCAGTGGAGGCATTAAATCTTATGCAACCAAAAATAAGGGATAAAAATGCTCCAGAAGCGGGGACAACACATGATTTGAGTGGCAAGCCACCTGACAAAAAGCAGGGAACTATGGTAGTCAGGAAAGCCACCTGATCATGAGCAAGGGGTTTACTTACAGTCCACTCTACATAGTATTATAACTCTGACTGGAGTGTGACCCCGAAAATACAAGTAAAAAGAAGACTTTGCCCTTGTAAGATACTCAGTCCATAAATTCATGACGCAACATTATCGCAAGCAATCGTCGGCATGCAGGTACCTGCGTAAGACATGATGAAAATAAGGACAGAAGAAGCCATTATAGTCACAGGGCATTCTTTTTCTGTCCTAGACGTCTCAAGAGTATTTTATGTAATATGAATATGAAATCTAAAAAGTGCATCAAACGGGGATAACTATATTATCTCCAAGGTCATACCAAGAGACCATGATTTCAGATGGGATGGATCTCCATTTTATAATACGAGGACAACCAATGTTCATGTTTATTTTGTCATGTTGAGAAGTGGGCTAAAGCCCCTTTTACATAAACCTTTTGCCTGCCAGTTTACAGCACCACAGTATCTATCTTGTGAAAGACGTTCCTCTGTGACTAGGGCAGAGGATTGTGAGATTTTTCAAATGACGTACAGGTTATTTTGTTATATCTCTATTTGCCCCATTTTCATAAATCAACAGTGCCATATTGCACCAGATTTGCCAACCTGACCTGTCCCGACTTTAATCTTCTTGGAAAAGAATAAAACCAGTATTGAAGAAAAAGAACAAGAGGTCTATTCAGGAAACATTGGATTTTTTGTTTATGTTGAATTCTAATACTGTGAATATCGCTTTGATTAAATGATTGTCATTTTTAAATTGTATGAATCAAATTTTTTGATTGTACTAGTTTTTTTTGTGTCTTACTTAAAGACATATTTTTGCTGTTTGTTGTCAAGGTCCTTTTGTGGCCCAAAACAAAAAACTTAACTTAGAGCCAGACTACTGCTTACCATTTATTGGCTTAATTGCCACTCTCATTTGCCTGCTTCTTTTCAATGGCTTTCCTTCCTCTTCCTGTGTCTGTCCCTCTCTGGAGCATAGCTTCGCTGCCATTCTTTCGATTGGAATTCTTGTATACTTTCACTTCTCACATTCAGGTAACTACCTTTTTATGGGCGAGCGCGAAGTGCTCCGTCCATTCTGTAATCTCTCTTTGGGCTTGAAACCACGCCCATGCCACGTCACTTACATTGGTCTGTGGACTTGCCTTTTAAAATCCGCTTGCTTTCATTTGTGAAAGGCATGCATACCTCATGTCATGCCTTTTCCGGTGTTTAGCCCACCTACACAGCACCGGTAAAGTACCAAAAACATACGATGCTCAATGTTTTCAGCCTGGGGTCCGGACTACTTTATCTGTTTATTTTCCACGCAGCACGATCGCTCTACATTTTACATAGCGCGATGGCGCTGCGTTTTTTTTTGCTTTACAACGTTAATACCTCTAACTCGAACAAATGCGAGACCCGTTGCATTGAAAATGCTTGTTATATTTTTATACCTGCCCCTATGCCCCAAGCTTGTCTGTTGCCATGCCACACCCATCCCCATTGATCCGCCACCCCTCACGATCCAAATATAATTATTTGCAGATGCCGCACAGCATCAGCAGAAATCATTGGTGAAGCCAGTGCATCAGAAGGCGACACCCGTTAGCAAAGCCAATGCTTACTAATATGTTGTTACAGTGAGTCTGTGATTTACTTTTTTAATATTTTGTAACTGTTGAACAGGTCGCCTGTAACTTCATTTTATTATTTATTTATAAGTATCTGTATTAGTTTGTGTAATGATTTTGTTACGCCCCAGTAACGTACATAAATATCAGAAGAGTACAGATTTCACAGTATCTGGTCCATAGTCCATAGCAGTCGGTTCTATTTCTTCAGGATTACAAAGGAGCAATAATACTATTGCTTCCAAAGTGAATGAACACGTTCTGCACACAGTGTCACCTGCCTTCCGCGGATCTGAGCACACCATGACACAAAATAATGCAGGGATAGCTGCACGGAGTTGTTGACAACTATCTAAGTTGTTAGATGCTACTCTTGCCGCCTTAAAAGTGGTTACCCTGTTGGGCTTTTGTAGCCTCGGGCCCAGCCATACCCGTATGTGAAGCATTATACCATGTTGGCATTATGATACATTATCAGTATACCGATTGGACAATGTAATTTAAAACTTCTCCGAAGAGCAGTGGAACAATAAAATGTAAATGTCAGATATTGGTGTGCCTAAAGTAAATTCATACCATTGTTAAATTGTATTTGACTACTGAAAAAAATGTTAAGTCACAATGGGACTCAAAAGGCCATGAGGCATCTAGGGCATACGAATAGTACGCATGCGCAAGACCCTGCCACCGCCTGACATGTTTTACATGCAACCTTCCCCTCCCCTTAAATATGTGTAAGAGGGCTACCAAGCATGGACAAGCGGGGTGGAGGAGAAGGTGGGGACTGCAAGTCTAAATGTGGTTTTGCAGCTTTTTCTTTTTAAACGTTTTAGTTTCCATGGATAGGAAGTTGGTAGACTTTGTTGCGTCCGTGTCCCACTGCCTTCCCCACTTTTGATCCCCTCTGTTACTTTTCCTCGTTGCTTTTACCCCCATTGCTACCACTCTCTTCCTCCGGCTTGAAAAAAAAACAAAGAAAAACGCTTTTGCATATTTTGTTTTAGTTACCGATCTGACTCCACACATGTGGCATCCTCGTGACCGCAAAATGAACCAGGCGGCTGCCAAAAAGCTTTTTTTTTTTTTTTTTTTTTTGTTTGTTTTACTTTAGCCATACTGAACATTACCAGGAATGCTGTGCAGCGTGGTTCTAAAAACATTGGCCAAACCAGTAGGTCACAAAGGCAAGAAGTATTGGCTTTGACAAAGCTTGTTTTCTACAGGAAATATCCCACCGACCAGTGTGTACCGAGCCATCAGTGCTGCACTCGTTGGTTTCTTTACCTGTGGGCATCATCTTGCAGCAGTGCTAATTATGATGTGCGGATCTTGTAAGAGCATTGTACACACGCCGAACCATTCATGCCTCCATTGCTCATCCCCTAATTACAAGTTTCCTGACAAGTTGGAATATTATGGTTTCAGTTTTATCGCCAGAAGCCCTTGTGCATGTGCGCCAAACAGACATTTAACTGGGAAATTGTAGTAAGGCATTCATTAAACCGCCCATAGAACCTGGAATTTGTCAGAGATTCCACTTGGACAAACACAAAGGGTTTTTGTTTGTTTTTCCACAGCTCTACATATGAATTTCCGTTCTCTTCAGCACTGCCAAAACGTTTTCCTCACGCAATCAAATGCAATCTCCATTTCTAGAGCACATTTGTGTACTCGAGCTTCAGTTATTTATCAGAGGTATGGATATTTGTGACAGCTTAAGCACCCTTATGCACTTCCCTGCAGTTATGCTGAATTTCATGCTGGCAGATGTAATGTAAAACGCACACCAGATGAGCCATTACAACCCATGTTCTGTTTTATTAGAACGCCTGTGCAGATGCTGCTATTTTCTAGCTTCACGTTTGTTTTGCGCTTGAGTAAATTAGGTTAGATATGTTAAATGTATCTTCTTTTGAAAACCTGTAGCAGGTGTTTGCCCCATCCAAAGAATCAATTCAGACAATTCAACTTTTCTTGTGTGGTTAGTTAAACCCATTACATAAAAAGTACAAACATTTATTGAGATCAGACTACAACGTTAAAGGAACACAATTTCATAAAAGCAAAAGAAAACAACTTGAAAATGTGTGCAAAACAACAAACACACTTAAAGCATCATCAGAAGAGGGATTACAACAGAAAAACAGACCCAGTCCCCAAGTACGATTTCTAAAACTACACTTTGCTGGGGCTCACGGATTGATGGCAGGTACTGGTGATTCAAGCGTCATCTTCCAGAACCCCAAAGCCTAGGGCTTCTGTGGACAGAGAGTCATAATGGCTCGACCGCATCAGTCAGAATATGTATCTTTGGGCAGTCTTTCTCCTTACAGAATGCCACCTGCCTGCTAGGCTTGTCTCTCCAGGTCTTTAAAAAAATTCAAATACAGCCAGTCATAAGCTGCTTGCCACACATGCCGAACCCCTTTTTTAGGATAGAATGCGCAAAGCGCTCTGTCTCTGGTGAAATCTCTCTGTGGGCTTTTAACCACGCCCATCAGTTTGGTTGGTTCTTTGGCTTGCCTTTTAACATTTGCTTGATTTAATTAGTGAAAGCATGCCTTTTCCGGTGTTTAGCCCGCTTCGAGTGCACCTGCCAACTATGGAAAACATACGAGTCTCCATGTTTTCGGTATGGCTTCCGGACTACTTTTTCTCTTTATTTCGTAGGCAGCGCGATCTCGCTGGGCAGTAGTCGAACGCTTTACATGACATCGACCCTGCTACATGAATATTTGCACTTTTGCCGGATACATAGATAATTGCACTTTTGCCGATACTTCTGTTTCCTTTTGTGTGTCTGCTTTGTGCTCATGGTGGCTGTCTGTTCGCTTAGGTGAAACTGTTTTACTTTTCATTTTCAGTTTATGTGGCAAGAAAAGTCCGGTTAGGAGTTTACTATGCTAATAGCTTTAACTCGAGCAAACGCGAGACCCATTGCATTGCAAATGCTTATTTGAATTGGTCATTGATGCCTTCATTGCCTTAAAACAGATTCTGTAGTACTAATTGGATTCCTAGGATACTGTGGGCCAGCTGTCACGTTATACCGACACATTAGTTAAAAGGGGAGGGAGAGGTAAGGATTATGGGTTCACTTCACTTCCAATGTCAATATAAATAATTTTTAAAAAGTTAACCTCGAATCAAAATTAGAGGCTGAAAGTTATGGAGGACTAAGCTGAAGATTCCCATCCACGTATTCAATCTTAAAAGTGGTGTATATATTTTCTGGTAGGGTGGTTTAGTGGTTAGCATCATCATAGAGCCCTACTTCACCTGAGTGTCTCGTCCTACAGGTAAAAGAAAACCTCCTTCCTGAAGGTAAAATGTATTTTGTCAGATGTGATGTGTAGCTGAATCAAAACGATCTCCAATCCCTAAAAGTGTTTTTAACAAACATGAAAAGGAACGGGGGGATAAGGTTAAAAGCAAGGCAATGTTGTTAGGAAGAATTACTAATCCTATACATCTAATGCATCAGGTCAACATGTTTCAGCTGTTAGTAGCCCATACAGGTTAGCATCGTTCGTCAGAACCTGGTGACTTGAGGCTGAACACGGATTATGAGCAGCTTAGGTAAGTACTTGTTAATTTACATGTCGTCCAGAGGGCTATTCCAATTGGGCGTAACACAGTTGAGGCCCAATCAAGTAACCTTGTTAGGTGGGAGGCTGAACCTCACAGGATCCTGAGGACCGTGAGGTCCGTGCACATTTATGACACGACTGTCTCAAGCAGTTCTCTGAGTCTCACTCTTTCCAGACTGAGGGAATGGGACACTCAAGTGAAATAGGACACTATGATGATGCTATCCACAAAAACAACCTAGCGAAAAAAAATAAACCACTTCTGAGGTTGAATACATGGATGACAGGCTACAATTGAGTCCTCCATAGCTGTTTAGCACCTAATTTTGATTTGAGGTTCACTTTTCTTTAATTATTTACGTTATGCCAAAATGCCTGGTTGGATGTTACTTGCTTTCTAGGAGGCATGCACGCCACTCTAATGGACATGCCAAGCAGCTTTTTAGTGAAAAGGCTGACTCCTTCTTGGAGTGCTTGAAGAATTTCCAGTCTATAGCTTGCTTATTGGCCCTGACTTTGCTAGAAAAATCGGTGGCTCTCTAGAGTTTAGAAGTCCGGGTAGAGACAGCCGTCTGAGACCGTCCAAACACCTCAAAAAATATACCTCTCCTTTAAAGGAAGGGTGGATCAGAAGCAGCAAACTAGTCTCCTCCTTCCTCTGGTGAATTTTCCTGTCCCAGATCCGCTCTGGTCACCCCATCCCCCCTGGCCCCAGTCAGGGCCTGCCGCCCGTGCACCGAGTACTGAGCTGAGGGGGCCCCCTGGAGGCGATGGTGGTCACGTTTCTCCACCCAACTGGGGCCGTTCTTGCTTTCGGAGCTCTCACCAGTTGTTACTTTGTTGTCATCTATCAGATGGCCACATGGTTTTCCCGGTAAAGTTTGCTACTTGTTACTGCATCACGGACAATTGAGGCATCACAAAAACTATTGCCTTGTTAATCAAAGCTCCCATTTATAAAGCCATGGAAACACACGAGCTCTTTCAAATGCATATTGCAATATTGCAGTGCCACAATTGGTTCTTTTGTGGTATTTGTGTTGGCGGTTTTACCAATTTGAGACTTCTGTGTAAGCGGCAGACATTGGTCTGACAGTGAATTGAAGAGGTTTGTATTTAGAAGAAAACACCCACCGTCCTGCTTTATCGTCTGTTCCTGTGATGTTGTTAAAGTACTGCATATCATTTAAAAATAAATTACCAATAACAGTTGTATATTGTAAAACAAAATACCCCGTTACCTTAGGGGTCAGCGTTTCCTTAGCAGTGCTAGGTGTTTTTTTTTTTGGGGGGGGGGGGTTGATACATTGACGAGTTAATCAGGACTAATTCTGACGAGGACAAGGTCTGCAGGTGCCGTTCCTTTCCTCAACCTTTCCGAGTATACCCAGCAGACGTTTTGAAGGATTCCGTGCACATAGCTCCAACGGAAGGAAAGTACTGCAGAGTCTGCCTTGCACGGTCAGAGTGACTCTTTCCTGGTGAATGCTTATGGCGAGAATATAGCAGCCAATGCTGATCGGTTGAGTGTTCGTGTCCCAGAAATCGCTCGCATCGATGGGAAGGAGAATGTGTGGCCTTCCCTTGTCGCGTGATCAGGTGCATTATATGGGCACCGACCTCTACCTGCGATTTCCAGAAACAGTGGACGTAACATGCCATTTCGCTCTTAGCTGTGAGGACGGTTTATTGTTCAGTGGCAGTCACATTATTTCAGGCATTTATTGGGTAGTGTTTAGTATACATGGAATCACGAGGGGGTGTCTGGTGACGGAAAAGAAAGCTGCCGTTGTATAGCTGCTACTAAGATCAATACATGTATGCAGAATCGAACCCAAGGGGTTGAAGGTAACATTTTAGCAAGTTTCAGGTTAAAACTTGACACAAAAGAAAGAGGAGAAACTTGGAGGAATTCAAAATAGGCCAGCCTCACGCCTAGGTTTGTCGAGGCCTCGAGTGATTCGGCCAGCGGTGGGCATCACTTGCAGAGGTTCTTTTCAACATTAATTTCCCTGGAAGTATTTTTAAATGCTATTACTTTGAAAAGGCACGGGCTCTGATTTAAACTCCGCAGGCCTGCAACTGCTTCCTGGCTGTCCAAGGTGTATAAATAATGTGAACTGGATGCTGGCAGTTCTGTCCCTGATGCCTGAGGCCGAGGATCATTTCCTGGAAGTGCACTAGCTGCAGGCCAACAGTGCTGTGGCTTATGTGTGGCTGCCAAGGCTACCGGGGCTGGCTATATTCCAACGCGTTTCTAATTGGCTCTTTTTGAGTGCCAAATCCAAACTCTTTGTGAAGGTGGCTAATTCAGATTCTTTCCCTCGACTGTCGCTGTCTCCCTCAAACTGGGAGCATTTGCATCTGAACTCTGGGGAAACATTCAAGGGGCCGAGTGACCAGCAATTCATTGCTTCTAGCCGGACATAGGAGCATTTGATGCAACTGAGATTGCAGTGTCTCCTCTGCAATTTTTAGTTAAGCAATATTTTTCTACTCAATGGTAGGGACAATCCTAAAGTGAGGCAGTCCTCACCAGGACAAGAGTGGGTTATGGTCCGTAGGTATTTACCTGGAATGCAGCATTTCAGAGATAAGTATATTAAAGAGTGACAAAAGGAAATGGTGTGAGTGGTGAACCAGGTTAGTGAGAAATGGGACGCGAAAGCAACAGGGTTTTTCAACTGGGGTAAACTTGTACCGAAACACATTGTTCTCATATGACTCTTCTCCTCTAAGTGGCTACTTTCCGTGTTTAATGCTTTGCTGCTGAAAGAGTTCCTGATTCCACAACCAACAACTAAATTGTAATCCATGAGTTTGAAGTGGTGTTTATTCTCCGTCCTAGCAACACATTACTTCAGTTCCTCAAAAATGCACCAATATCGAAAAACCATTGTCATCAGATTTATAATCACTATAAAACTTTAGTACTTTTTGTTTAAAATATCCAACAGTTTAGTAATTCAGTCAAAATTGAAATCTGAGAAACATGCTCTATCGCTTCATCCAGGTTAACCATATGCATAGAATGTGTGAAGTCGCGCTACACAATGTGGTTCACACTGCTACCTAAGTCAGTATGTCATTATAACACACTTTTTAAACAGTAATCACATGGTGTTTGCCCCTTTTACAGATTACACGCACCTAGATGTGTGCAGGAGATCAGGACTCATCTCTTAAATTATCTGTTTTCAGACTTTTTATACTGTGCAAAGCTAGAATGCCTGGTTGTGCTGCCAAGCATTTGGGCTTTGTCAATGTTTGTTTGCTTTGTCATGGTTTTGACAAAACTTTGTTAGGAGCCAAGCCCTCGTCTGTCCTTAAAAAATACTGTGGCCAAAAATATATTTTTGGTCTTGGAAAGCACACATTGCTGTAGTAATCACTGGCACAGAAAATAACTACTTTGTAAATGTTCTCCTTGTGAAGGGGAAGAATGTCCTCGCTATCGGAGAAGTTAACCAGTGGCTCAAGTGAGCTGACCAATTGCTCCGAGTTGTAGTGTGCAGAAAAAAAAAAGTCAGCAAGACAATTACAGACCTGTGGATGAAGAGGGCTGAGTGAAAGCCGCTGAAGCAAGTATATTATACATATAATTTTATTAAAATCAAAACGTTTGGCTAAAGCCAGACCAAGGGAGAAACACTTCAGGAGGGGTCTCCTGTCTGTGCTCAAATCAGAATGAATGTGTGTAGGAAACTGGCTCTGTATATACCATATCAAAGTGAGATATAGTGTGCACAGAGTCCAGGGGTTCCCCAGAGGCTTAACAGAGGCCAAAGTAGATAATACTAATTCTCTCTTTTGTGGTAGTGTGGTCAAGCAGTTAGGCTTATCAGAGGGTAGTGCAAAGCATTTGTTGTATACACAGACAATAGAAGAAGCACACACTCGATGACTTAGCTCTAGACCAATGTTTTTTATCTAGCAAAAATATATTTTCTAAATTTATTTTCAGAACCACAAGATTCAGGTTGCAGGTAAGTACCTTAAAAGTTTTTTATTTCACACAGGTATCAACAGCACTTTGTTTGAAATAGTCAAGTAATACCGTTTTTGAAATAGTGTTTTAAAATGGACTCACTGCAATTTTCAGAATCAGTTCTTGGGGGGGGGGGGGGGGGGGGAGAAATGTTAGGTCATTTTACAGGTAAGTACACCACTTACAGTTTCAGTCTCCGGGTTTTAGGAAGTCCACTGGTTGGGGTTCAAGTTAACCCCAAACACCCACCACCAGCAACACCAGGCCGACCGGGTGCAGAGGTCAAAGATGAGCAAATTTAACGTGGGCTCATATGGAGACAGGGGGTACTCGGAATCAGGTCGGCCTGCATGTAAGTACCCGCAACTTGGAGGGCAGACCAGGGGGGATTAGAAGAGCACTGGAGGGGCCACAAGTAGGCACCAAACACTCACCATCAGCGGCACAGGGGCAGCCGGGTGCAGGTTGCAAACAGGACATCAGGTTTCCAATGCTGGTCTATGAGGAGACCCCGAGGGTCACTCAGAGGCTACAGGCGAGGTCCAGGGGGGTGTCTCGGGCACACCACCGGTTGGATAGTGAGGAGGGTCGCCTGCTGAACGTTGAGGCACCGGGGTTGGTTTCTCCAAGGCCTGGGTTGCTGCGAGTGCAGTCTGTTCTTAGGTGTCTTATATCTTCGTCCGTCGCTTCGTGGTCAGTGAGGTCCTCGGGATTCCCTCTGCAGGCATCGTCGTGGAGGGGTCAACCCAGGGTGTGCACTTGCTCGCAATCACCTGGGGACCCTCTCTTGCTTGGTGGACCACCTGGATATGGGCCGTGGACGTCAGGTGCACAGGGGTCAAGACTTGCGCATCTTGAGCGAGGTGGGAGTCCTTGGTTGTAGGTTTTTTTAGACCGAGCCGCTGTCCAATGGAGTTCTTGGTCCTTTTGGGTGCAGGGCAGCCCTCTGGAGTTGGCAGAGGTAGCTGGGCCAGCTGGACGTGTCGCTGGTCTTTTTTGCAGGTTGTTTGAAGCAGGAGACAGGCCCGTAGGGCTGGGGCCAAAGCAGTTGTCGTCTTCATTCTTCTCTGTTTTTTAAATGTTACAAGAGTAGGTTATTTATGAAATATGGGGTTTTATTTTTGGAACATTAAACAACAAAGTTGAAAAGCATTTTTCATATACAGCAGCTTGGAACTAAACTGTCATTTTTGATCGTGCTAATAATATATCCATCTTATTTGAAATTGGAGAACTTCAAAATGGTGTGATTATTCTGCCTGTGCATCTAAGGGGAAATATTTAACAGTTGTTAGCCCTGTACCTTATAAGGCACAAAGGTCATTGTCAAAACAGAAAATCTCATTAATGTAATTTGCCCTCAGAATTATCTTTGGTTTCTCTCGTTCTCGAGCGAACGCATTTTAGACGCCCTGCTATCATTACCGTTCAACCTAGCACGCAGCATCTTATGTCTTGTGTGTAATGTGCTGTATGCAGTGCGTAGCTCGTTGAGCCTTGTTACTAGTATTGCAGCCCGTGAGCATCTTAAATAAGTCACCGCCTGGTGGCCTGCATGTTGCACGCTGTGCTTTGCTGCAGCGCATGAACCCTCTGCGCTATTTGATGACGAGTCTGGTCTGCATACGGGCCTTAAGCAGTTGCAGTGCCCACCGAAGTTAACTTGCTGGTTACAAGGAGCTCTGCAGCAGGTGTCTTAATCCCATAACATAATTTATAATGCTTTGTGTACCTGTTAAGCCGAAACCACGTTACTGTCACGTGTACATGTTGCCATTTTATTAGGAAGCAGTTTCGTTTCCTTAAAAAAAAAAAAAAACATAAAGTGACTGGCCTCCGTGCCCCACTTCATAAAGCTGATCATCAGAACTCGACTGCTTTTGACACCCCCATACCCTCCTTGATTACTTTCAGATCGGTGAAAGTTGTATATCTCAGATTCGGCATGCCCATTTATAAGCCAAAGAAGGGGGTTGATGATTTCGGCCAGTCATTAGCTTTTTCTAACCCTACTTCATACGAGAAAAACTTCTCTTTAACGGACACATCTCTTTAAATGTCATTTTCATGGTACGCTTTTTAGTTTCGGCTCACGGTTAGATGTTCTTAAGTCGCCATCTTGTGGTGGTTCGGAGTTTGTTTATCTTGCATGCCTTATCGTTCAGTTGAATGAACTGTGTATCCGTGCTATCAAACTTTGGTTAGTTGTGTTCAGTGCTTAATTTGAGTCAGTGAAGGCCACCGGCACTCATTTTTTGGGGACAGCACTTGCATTTCATCATAGGACATTTAGTAAGAGCAGAGAAGGGCGAGGCAACAAATTATCAGGTAGAGCAAAACCGAGCCAAGGGGTCTGGCTCCGATGTTACAGCCCGTGCACGAGCCGAGCCCTGAAAATATTTGCTATGGAAAACATAAAACAAACTTCTTGTAAAATAGTCTACTCTGCACCAGCGAACAAATATGTAGAATCTATTTGCCAGTTTTATCGTTTTAGATATTTAGGCATTGCAAATTGCTTTTTTTCTGTATACTTTAATGGTCTCAGTTGCCGAAATAGTTATTTTGAATTGAATAAAGTCTAATCAAAATGAAAAAAGGTATATTTAATATATGGACGTTTTGACATTAATTGGGTATATTTATTAGATGGGCGGTAGGCGAAGCCGGACCAGTTAGGGGCGTGCGAAGAACACGTCCACATTGCGGGGTCATCAATAGGCGGGAGGCCGCAAAAAGGGTCTCCGGTGATTGACCGGCATGGTTTGAATCTGCCAATCATTATGAATAGTATGGCGGGCCATGAGGTCAAAAAGAGGTCGCAGCACCTCTAGGCAAGGTTGACCTCGTAACATCGAGAAGAGCTCACCTCGCAGCGGGATTTGTCCAGCTTCAAGGAGTGGCCGGTAGCTGCGTCGGTAAGAGCGTCGAGGAAGGTGGCGTCACGAGTGTCGTCGGATTGACAGGCAGCGACACTGCTCGGAAGAAGAGCATAAGTGGCATCGGGTATAAACAGCACAGCAGCAGCCAGGCACACGCAAGCAAACTCTCACTAGTCAGGCAGGAGCATGGCGGGGATGGGGACCTGGCCTTTGTAGATGCAGCCTCCAACACCCTTCATGGGCAACCCTTGGTAGCTAGGACCAGGGAGTACCGTTCCATCTGGTTATCCCCCATTATACTGGCCTGGCGTAAACCCTTTGCAGGGCCATGGTGTGGGAGGAGCAAACATAGAGCAACCACCAATAAATACCAAGCACACCGGGGAAGAGCCAGGTGCAACACTGGCCAAAGCCACCATAGCTACAGCCCCTCCGGTGCACAAGGCACAAACAAGCAAAGTGGGGGTAGGACAAGGATAGAGGCAAAGAGGCGGGGCAGGCAACAGCTAGTGACAGGGCCCTCCACCCAGGGGAACTGACCACACAAAACTGTGGTCCGGAGGGGCAGCCCACAGGGTGGAGGCCGAAAAGCCAGCAAGCAAATACATTTGACCCTCCGCAGGCCCCTTGATAATGGCGCAGAAACAGGTCTGGCCAGCCTTATTCCACTAGCAGTTAAAGAATCTGGTTTAAGCTGTTCATTGATATATTCTCACTTCTTGAGGTGTTCCAGGCAGGTTTAGATTTGGCTACACACACAAGAAGAGGAAAAAAGGGACAGATGCTGACTAAGGGTAGAAAGATCCATATAAAATTGGCTACGGGCATCTAGAACCTTGGCAAGCGTATTTGTGGAGAAATTCCCAGAGAAAACGGCAGCACTGTTCCTTCATGAGCAAAAGGTGCATGATGCGCAGCCAAAATACCAAGGGGTCACTTGCCTGCACTATTATGAAGGATTTAAAGAAAAAATGCAGACCTGGCCAGTTATCTACTCCGACCACCAAGACGTAGAAGGTTTCGCTGACCATGTGGTGGCAGCCAGTGAATACAAGGAGACAGAATTTTCACCCAGCAGTTGAAAATGGGAAGTTAGAAGGATTCACACACAGTGGCAAGGCAAGGGCCCAGTGAGGAGTGAGTTGGGAAAGAACCGCACTACAGCATGCAGGAAGTATGATAAGGATGAGTGTAAATGGTGGCAGGCCTTCAAGTTTAGGCACCACTGCAGCAGTTGCGGAGGAGCACACCCAGCAGTTGAGTGCAAGAGGACAAAGGGGGTAGGTGAAGGCAAGGACAGCAGCAACAGGAAGTAGCAAACTCATGAAAGGGGCCCTGGGGAGGGTGGGCCTGGGAACCTGCAGCATCTCTTCCAACCCCCATCCGGACAGACTTGCTTTCACAGTTACTGACTCGCGAAGCGCTCCCACTTCACAGAACGCCTCAACAACAACGCTCACGACTGCAAGGAACTCTTCGGCATCGTGAAAGAACTCGCCAACCCCAACGCCATTGTCAATGACATCCCTCCATCCCAGAAACTCTGCAACGATCTCTCCACCTTCTTCTACCAGAAAATTGCAGCCATCCACGACAGCTTCAACACCTCACCTCCGCCAGACCCCACCCCCAATAACTCCTCTCACGCCGACCACATCACCACCTGGACCCAAGTAGACGACGCCGAAACACTAAAGACCATGAACTCCATCCACTCAGGAGCTCCCTCTGACCCCTGCCCACATCACGTGTTCAACAAAGCCGACGCCACCATCGCCCCCGCACTCCGAAAGATCATCAACCTTTCCTTCAACACCGCTACCTTTCCGGACAGCTGGAAGCACGCAGAAATCCAACCCCTCCTCAAGAAACCTAAGGCTGACCTCAACGATCTCAAAAACTTCAGACCGATCTCCCTCCTCCCTTTCCCCGCAAAAGTCATCGAGAAGATCGTCAACGCACAGCTCGCCCACTACCTAGAAGACAACTCCATCCTTGACCCCTCCCAATCTGGCTTCAGGCGAAACCACAGCACAGAGACTGCACTCCTCGCTGCCACAGATGACATCAGACTACAAATGGACAACGGCGAAACCTCAGCCCTGATCCTCCTAGACCTATCAGCCGCCTTCGATACAGTCTGCCACCGCACCCTACTAACCCGCTTACACGAAGCCGGCATCCAAAAAAAGGTCCTCAAATGGATCTCCTCCTTTCTCTCCGGCAGAACCCAGAGGGTCCGACTCTCACCTTTCCGCTCCAATGCCACCAACCTCATCTGCGGCGTACCCCAAGGCTCCTCACTAAGCCCAACGCTGTTCAACGTCTACATGGCCCCCCTCGCACAACTGGCCCGCCAGCACAACCTCAGCATCCTCACCTACGCCGACACCCAACTCGTCCTCTCCCTGACCAAAGATCCTCTCACCGCCAAAGCCAACCTCCACGAGGGACTGAAATCCATCGCCGAGTGGATGAACAACAGCCGCCTGAAACTCAACTCCGACAAGACGGAAGTCCTCATCCTCGGGCGCACCCCCTCGGCCTGGAACGACTCGTGGTGGCCCACCGCCCTGGGCCCCCCACCCACCCCAGCCAGCCACGCACAAAATCTCGGCTTCATCCTCGATTCCACCCTCACCATGTCCAAACAGGTCAACGCAGTCTCATCCTCCTGTTTTAACACCCTCCGAATGCTCCGCAGGATCTTCAAGTGGATTCCAACAGGAACCAGAAAGACAGTGACCCAAGCCCTCGTCAGTAGCATACTCAACTACGGCAACGCACTCTACACAGGCATCCCAACAAAAGACATCAAACGACTCCAACGCATCCAGAACGCATCCGCCCGCCTGATCCTCGACATACCCCGCCGATGTCACATCTCCCCTCACCTGAAGGACCTCCACTGGCTCCCCGTGGACAAGAGGATCACCTTTAAACTCCTCACCCACGCACACAAGGCTCTACACGACACCGGACCCGCCTACCTGAACACCAAACTCAACTTCTACGTTCCCTCACGACAACTACGCTCTGCCAACCTTGCCCTCGCCATCGTCTCCCGAATCCAGCGCAAGACCTCTGGCGGCAGATCCTTCTCCTACCTCGCCGCCAAAACCTGGAACTCACTCCCGACCTCACTGCGCCAGACCCAGGACCTGCTCACCTTCAGGAGACTCCTCAAGACATGGCTCTTCGAACGATAGCAGCACCCCCCCCCCCTAGCGCCTCGAAACCCTAACTGGTACATAGCGCGCTTTATAAATTATTGATTGATTGATTGATTGACTGAGCAGAGGGAAGTGCAGCTGTTGGCAGAGGGATTGTCTCAGCTTTCATCATCCTGTACCAAGGTCCCCAGGCCCATCACCTTTGCTAGAATTTGAAATCAGTAAGGGACACCCCATCAGTGACGAGACAGAAAGTAGCAAAATAAATTTGCCTTGACAGGGTCCCGGGTCTCTTCCCGGAACACCCCCTTGACAACTTCATTGTTTCCTCCCTAGGGGTAGTACCAAAGAAAGAGCAAGGGAAGTACAGGCTTATTCGTCACCTGTCATACCCCCCGGATGAGTCAGTAAATGACGGACTGGACTAAGGTAGCTGTTCAGTGTCCTATGACGACACAGTTGACTTAATAAAAGCAACAGGAAAATGGCACTGCAAGCAAAAACAGATATTGATTCTGCATCCTGACAGCTACCACCTGCTTGGTTTCCAGCTTGGCAATGCCTTTTGTTACAATTGCCTGCCCATGGGTTACACGATCTCCTGCGCATATTTGGAGACCATCAGCAGATTTCTAGAATATGAGCTGCGAACGCATAATGCACAAAAGGGGAGGTGCACACACTGCCTGGACGACTTCTTATTCATTTTAAAATTGGGCAGTAATGTGTGTGGAGATTTGCTGCAGTCCTTTACAGAATTGGCTGGGGAACTGGGGGTGCCACTGGCTGGCAAAAAGACAGAGGAACCGGCCACATACCTGTCCTTCCTGGAGATTGATGGATACAGTTTGATGTGTGTGTAGGCACCCTCAGACCAAGGTAGGAGAACTGAAGCAGATAATAGAGGTGCTGCTCACAAAAAGAAGGCCACACTGAACGTGATGCAGCAACGTCTAGGCATGCTTAACTTTGCAAACAGGGTGATCCCAGCAGGCAGGCCTGTTGCTAGGCGCTTAGAGTGACCAGTGGCATAACAAAGAAACATCACAGAGTATGACTCACAGAAAGAGGTGAGGAAGGCTCTGGAGCCGTGGTTGGGCTTCCTAGGCTGCTTTAACGGAACACTGATATGGCGGGAGCCATGGGTGATGGCTAGGTAGCTGGAACTATTCATGGATTTTGGAGGGGGGGGTTGCGAGGGCTTCAGCGCTGTGCTCTGCCTGGACAGCCACATTGGGATTGGGGAGGGCGGTTACGGGGGGCTTCGGCACAGTGCTGGGCTCAGCCTGAACAACCACATGCTGGCATGACGCCTGGCATGCTAACAGGATTACCAAGAAAATCAGAGTGCTGGAAGTCTTTCCTATCATCATATAAGGGGACAGGCTAGCCAATAGACAGATCACGTTTTGGTCCGACAACCATGCAGTGGTGCCAGCTTTAAACCTGGGGACTGCGCGGTGCCCGGCACTGGTGTTCCTAATACACCACCCTAGTGGTATGCCAGCTAAGGGCTAACATATTTAGGGCCAGGCACATTCCAGGATATGATAACTCTGTGACTGATGCAGTATCTCGTTTTCAGTAGCAGAGGTTCAGAGAGCTGGCGCCGCACGTGGACCTGCACATGACACTGGTGCCCAAACTGCTTAGGGGCCTTGTGGACCTGGCCTGAAGATACTGGTGGGTAATGCGCTAGCCCCCAAGATGGCTATGAGATACCGTAAGTGCTGGAAGGTCTTTCAAAGCGTGACTGGCGTGCAGGGACGTATCACTGTAACAAGAGAAAGATGTGCAAGGGTTCATACACTGGGTATATCCGGGGTTTGGGGAGGGAACAAAGCTTGGGCCCACGCACACCTCAGCACCATCTTCTACTATTCAAAACTGACTACGGGGAGAGACCCAACCAACTCATTTTATTGCAGGGCAGCCATGAAAGGGTGGGGGTGAAGATGTAAACATAGGGGGTGGGAGGGCTGATAATTCACCTGCGAAGGTCAAAGATTGGTCAGCTGGCAAAGGGGAAATACTTACGGGTAGACAGCCTAGATGACAGCAAATCTGGCCCAGTATGCTTCATGCAGGAATACATGAGTCAGGTGCAGAGTGGTTAACTGCTTTTCAGACATGAGGGCAGCTCATGCCTAAGCCACTTTCAGTTAATCATGGTGCTCAGAATATCTGTAACTAAAGTAGGGCTCCATCCGGAAAAATGTAGGTCCCACTTATTTTGCATAGGCGCAGCCATGACAGGAGCGGAAAGTTGGCTAAGTGAAGAGTACATAAACGGCTAGGCCGCTGGGCATCGGGTGCATTCAAGGGTTACATCCGGCCCATGGGCCCCTAAGTTACGTTTCCTTTGAAACAGGCCACTTTGAAGATAGGCACAGAGTATGGATCCTAGGCCACTCTTATATCATACGAGCACAAAGATGGACAGCGGCACGAAAAGACTACAAAGTGATTTGGTAGCGGAACACATCCAGTGACATGGCTGAGGCAACCAGGCATGAGATGGGCCTAGCTGCTCCCCGCATCCAGTGTGCAGTGCTACAGGAGGGGAAACCAGATGCCATGTTAATCCACCTAGGTGGAAGTCACCTAGCCTGCCTCGGGAGAAAGGACCTACTAGGGGCAGTGGTATCCGGGCTCACAACAGTAGCACGGCTGCCACGCCCAGCAGACGTCTTGTGGTTTGAGATCATAGCAAGACCACAGTGGAGAGGGGCTTGGGACTGTGGTGGTAGAGAGGTGTAGGAGAAAACTGAACATCTCAGTGGCGAAGGGCTTAGTGAGGCACAGGTTCATCAACCTCAAGGCGCCAGGGATTCACGCATTAGATGGGGTCCACCTGACGGGTAGTGATGGACATGTGTCTACTAAATATGTAGGGGATCAGCTAGGTTTCTCATAAGTGAGCAGAAGGCGGGGAGCTGCCTGCAGTCGAGGAACCAGAGGCAGGGTGGCAGAAGCAATGCAAAGACAGCCAGAAAAGCACAATAGCCTAAGAAGAAGAGCTGGTCGGACAGTGTCCCTGGGATGCCTCATGGCAGGGGTACAGAGAGTAGGCAATGGCTAGCAAAGGTTCAGCAGCAGGCGGACAGTGCACTTGGAGCCCGGGCAAGGCCAGAGGGCCGCCTACATAGAATTTGGTTGCAAGGGAAGCCTAGGAGCAGTTAAGTGCTGGACATCTGCAGAAGGGGACCATCGCTCAGAGGCTGTGCAAGAATGCTGGTAACAGTCATTAAAGATAAACAAATCAAAAGTATTGATCAAAATAACAGACGTATGAGCATAAGAGATGACAATGGAACATATGAAAGACCACAAGTTACGATGTTTTTATCAGCCATGTGATGTATACTGTAATAAACTGCAGGCATTACATTTACAGCTATGTCTCCCCTCATGATTGACGGCAAGGATGGTGTACGGGAAGGAAATATTTTGAAAATGGCCACAAAGGTTCTGTCGGTTACTCACATTCCTGGGAGTGATTATAGCACTGCACTAAGAAGTACTTACTAAAAGTGATAGTTTTCTACAATTAGTAATGTGAATGCACCTGTATGAAAGTGCCTTCATACGCAAAGAAAAAGGAGTTTTGGTGACATAAAATATTTGCATAAGATTACACTAAATGAAACAGGGAAGCCACAATTTATCCTAGCTTTTTAGTTTCACTTTATACAAATCAGCTAATAAATAGGTATCTGTTTGTCTTTTCTTATGTTAAGATTTGTGTTGACCTCTTAGTGCACTTTTAGTTTTTGCCTGCATAGCGCTTACAAAATCTATTGTTTAATATAAATCTTAAAAGTGGCTTGGATCCGCCCTTACTTTTTATTGGTTTGACTGCTTGCCACTTACTTTTTCTCCGTTTCTATTGGCTGTTGCACACTTTTTCCTGTTGTTCTGAATGTGTATGCCCTTATCAGTATCCCAAGGCCCAGGTACTCCTTTTCATCCAGCAAACGTCTTTGTGAGGCTGCTCTCTTAGACGTGATTGTACAAGATGTTGAGCCGATGCCGAGGCTCGTACCCAGCTCCTAAGGTCGGTATTTCTGGCAGTTACGTCACAATCCTCTGTCCTTCCCCTTCTCTTCTATTTTCGGTATTCTTGTTTAGCATTCGCAGCTGGGTCACTTCAGCATTGCTCCTCGCATAACCCTCTCAATGCGGCCCCCCTCTCAGTCTACGGCTTATGTTCTACTGCCCCCCTCGCACCTGCTGCTGCTGTTACAGATGAACCCTATTGTATCTTTTGTTGCAGTCTAAAGCTCTCATATATGTTAATTTTTGTTGGAGTGCCACACAGTATTGTTAAATATATACATAAATAAATATTAAAGCTCACCCGGTCTCTTTCTTCTCGGAGGAGGTGCAACCAGTCGCACTGCAGAAACCTCTCTCAGTGCGCCCCCCTTCCTTCAGCAATCAGAGCTTGGTCAGCCGCTACTCCTCACGAACCCCCTCAAAGCAGCCCCTCCTCAGTCTGTGGCTGCTGGAGGTGTCTCGTTCTCCTCGGAGGAGGTACAGCCAGTCAGAGGAGCAGTTCAACTTCAGTTTCATCTCGATGAACAGTCGCCAAGGCAGCCCCCTGGACGACCCTGTTGCAAGGTGCAGCAGGTGCAGTGGCATAAGGACCAAAAGCTCCAGGAAACCCACCGAACACCAGTTATTATTGTGTGTTGCTACTAAACAAGCAGTCACAAGTGCAGTTATCTTGTGGTCAGCAGGGCCATGATTTTAATGATATGATGCAGAAGGTGCAGTGGCACAGGGGCCAAGAACTCCAAGAAACCCACTAAACATCGTCCTTGTAAATTGGGTTAATTCATGCCTATTTGAGTTTATGTTCCAGTGCAGTCAACAGGCCTAGGACTATAATCTTTTTATGGTTACTGAATCCTGTGATTCACCAGAAGACGCTCGTTAACACACTTCAACAGTGTCATCCTCTTTTAAGTCTTGTTTCTCATATCTATGACAGCAAGGTCCACAAGTTGCACTCACCCAGAGGTCAGCAAGCCATCAATTAATATGATGAGCTAAGTCAGTGGTCTGGTGCGGCCCCAAGAGCCAAAGCATAATCTGAACCAAGAAAGATCCATCATGTGAATTACGCAAAGGACATGTAAAATTATGACAAGTCTGCTTGTCAGGACACAAAATAACATCATAGAATGCAACGGTGATTGGTTTTCTTGGGAGACATAGTCTTATCTTTTTGTGGATTTCTGCACCGTTGTATGTTAGGTAATCACTCCTTTTTAGGCTTGGCCTGCACAGCACTTGTACTGTGCTTGTGAAATCTATTGTATTTAATATAAATCTAAAAAAAGGGCCTAACATCCACGCTTGCTTTTAATTTGTGTTCTTGTCACAGAAAAAAAGGTATTATTAATCCCAAAGGCAAAACCTAATGCATTAACCAGTGCTTGTTAAAATAAAGTGCAAACTCGAGCCACAAGTAGGGGAGCACTCCACATAAGAACATTACATCACACAAGGACAGATGCATTTTTTTTATAGGCGCAGGAAGATTAAGTGATTTTACCAGAATCACAGGATGCTGTGCCGACGCCAAGACTTGAACTTGTATCCCCCGTTCCATGGTCAAAAGCTCTGACCTTAACGCCACATCTTGGATGGATGGAGGGAGGGAGGCTGACAGAAGCCTCATAAAACCTCAGCTTGTTATGGACTTGAGGTTCCAACAGGACCTCGGGGTGAGCCAGAGGCAGATTCAGGATCGAGCCTGGCTCAAGCTTTGAGTGACTGTCCAATCTCTAAGCAAGAGCGAGAAAAACACACAAAATGGAAAGACTGAGGTAGAGAAAGACAAAAAACATCACAAAGGGAGAAAGCTGGAATGTGAAAGATTTAGACAAAGGTGCAGGGAGTGACTGGTAGGGGATTAAGGTGGATTTAGGCCTACCTAGCTTTCACGTTCAGTGCTCTGGCATATAACAGCATCTGCCACTGGTTTCCCAACAATGCTTTGGGCACTAGCACTCATTCTCTTACAAATTAAGCACCAGCAGGGATTAACACTCATTACCAACTGGTGAGGTTTCTTATAGCTAACATAAGTTAATGTGGTCGCTGTTCATTTTACATTGTGCAAGGTTCACATAGAGCCACCATCGGAACTCAAATTATAACGTCCAAATCAGAGAGGGCAAAAATTGAAGGAGCTTGTAGAATCAAACTCCCTGTAACTCATCACATCCGATCGTAGAGAAAGCCTCAAGTGCATTGCTGCCAGGAAGGATGTTTAGAAGGAGTGGTGCCGAAAAAATATTCGGGATGGGTACAATCTGATGGTGCTGACATCAGTGTTGCATCGCAGAAGACACATGGGGTCTATGAAAAATCTAAGTATCAGACAAAGAACATGTATAGCTAATGAGTTGTTCTCATTCTGCAGGAGAGGGGTAAGGGTGTGGCATGTAGCAAGTGGTGAACTGTTGCAAATATTTCACTAAACCTTGATGTGGTGGCCACTGCCATTTACAGACAGCATCTTCTCCCCCCGAAATGGCCCTCTATTTTAGAATGGCTTTCATAAAAAGTACACACCTCTGAGGAAAACTTTTAAATGTGTCTGAATCTTTGCTAGATTTATAAATTTTCATTAACGCGGTACAGAAAATCTTACAATTCAGGTGTCGCCAGCCACATGTTGTTCTGATCAAAGCTGTTTGGAAAGAACAATCTTAAAACAAATATTTGTATACATTTGTCAATGCCACTTTACAGTCACCAAATTAGGTTAAGTTTTACATGGTAATCCCCTGAACTATTTGATTTCCGAACGTAGAAAGTTAAAATATATAAATGAAATTGAGATTGTGTTAATATGTATAATAATTAAAACTTGTTTTTGATTGTAGCTTTTTAAAACTTTAGCTACTAGTGATTAAAAAAATAATAAAAATGTAACATAAATGGTGGTCTGTTCATTGAATAAGTAGGTTGCTCAACTGATCAGGAACAGTAAAAGATCTCAAGGTTCTTTCACCTTAATGAGTGAGCAGAAAGGGGAATATGTAGAAGGTGCATGTTTCCAAATAGTTTTTATCAGGTTAGTCATTGTGTAAACACATCGATTGATCTGTAGTGCTATTATTTATTAAAGGGTCATTGGAGGGAGGGTCATTTTGTGATCTGGGATTAGAAGTCATTCTAATCGTCCTTCTTTTCATCTTCAGTGTACCTAACTCCTGCCCTGCAAGTCCTCGTGGAGCTGGATCCTCGGGGTATCGCTTTCGGAACATCGCCTCCGATTTGCAGCTGGCAGCAGAGTTTGCAGCAAAAGCTGCTTCGGAACAGCAAGCAGACGCGTCTGGAGGAGACAGTCCAAAGGTGCAGCGAAATGAACATATTTTCTTTTCTGTGTCCCAGTCACATTTCTTAACTTCAAGAATCCAGGTTATCATATAGATATGTCTTCGCATATACAGTTTCTTTCTTTTTGTTAAAAGGGGGGTTTACGTTTGAAATGTCTGACATTTGTTCTTGAAAACTCACTGAATAAGAAGTTTCATCTTTATTGGAAAAATAAATGTATGGTGTGACCTAGCATATGTTTTCTCAGGGTGGCTATCAGTTTAAAATGGATTTCTGCCTCTCCCCCCTCTACCTTGTCACCAGGGCTTGTTCTCTTCTCTTTGTGACTGAGACCTCCCCTCCTTTATGTGGCACTAATGCCTTTACTCCTCATGCGATACTCCATATGGCCCCTTAACGCTGTCATTTTTAACATCCTTCCTGGTTGGCATTACCCCCCCATTGACTGTCACTTAGCCTTCCCTCCAGCACTCCTGTGTCTCCGGCCCTCTTATGCCCTTAGTTGTTTCCAAGGACTACATCTGAATATAAACAGGACTCCAAAGTGGTGGTGGAAGAGTGATCTATTTCAGATGTTAGGATTTTCCACACTGTTAGTGGTGATCTTCCCATGCCTATGTTATGCAAACCTTCTCCCGTGTATAGATTCTTGCCCTAATTCTCCTGTACAGGTATAGTCTACAATCCCCCTTTGCAGACCTGGTGTTTACCTCAAGATGTCCACAGTGAATGAGTTATAAACCAAAGATAGTGAGAAGATGAGCATGACCTTCATCATAGATTGTCCTCTTTTAATCGCCTGTCTTCACCAACCCTTTTTATTACATTTAGGACCTTTTCCTGACTGACTTTGCAGTCCCTTTCCCAGTGGGCAGCACTCCCAAGCCTCCACAGATATTCCTTTGTCTGCTATTCCATTATAGCCAGAAATGTGGTGTAAGTCTTTCCAAGGCTTTAGTGTGCAAAATGCTTGCCTAGAAGGCGTGCCATAACCTAAAAAGGCTCTGGTCTTTTTCGTGTCGGCAAAGGTGACACAGCTAGGGTCCTCAGCTGCCTGCCCAGTGGTTAGAAAGTTGCAGAGGCCGCCTTTTGTATCAACTTTTGAATGGTAATGCCTGTGGCAGTTGTTAGTCCATATGTATGCAGTTATCTGCTCTTCCACAGATCCTCATATCTTAGGCAAGCTTCTCCCCTGACCTCACTAAATGCAGTTGTAAATAAGTATCTGTCACAGGAAAAGCACACTGAAGCAAGGAATGCGGCTGGAAAAAATTTGAAAGACAAAATAGTTACTAAATAATGCTCTTGAAAACACCGTACTCCAAAGTTTCATAAACACATTAAAAGAAAATATAAAAGGTGGTGTTCCCCTCAAGCGGCATACATTACTGATTGTTGTTTTCCAGATTACTTTTCTTTATACTTTAGAAACTTACTGTATAAGTTTTGTTCGTAGCATTTGTGGTTGTAGATACACATGCTCTGCAAACTCCTACCTCAAATGTTGGGCTCACACGTTTGCAACTTGTTTTTCTTCAAATCCGTCTTTTAAGCCACTAGGTATAGTAACTACTCCCTTAATTGGTAATGACCATGGGTACTGGCTCCATTGTTAGATTGCGTTTTTTTTTCCGCCCTCTGGTTCAAACCTGTACCGATTGAGCTCCATATTTAGTGCCTATCAGTGCTTTACAGCCAGGCCCACTCAATCGTTCTACTCTTGTGGAAAGACTCGGTGTGATGAACCCTTCATGCAGTTTTTCATCTGACTTCGACTTATACCACACACTTTTTGACAGTTCAGCACTGGGGGGATGGTCAGGAGCTGGGAGGGCTTTGGGAAGGGGGGGTTGGGTCTCGGCCATTCCACAGCATTCTGTGCCCCTCCTTGTCCTCGATCCATCAACTGGAATTTGAGGACATGGAAAAGACACCGTTCCACCACTGCCATTCCAATTGCAAGGCATTTCCCAGCAATACAGGCATTCCAGCAGTTACTGCCTCTCTTTCAGCAAGATCATCAACTCAGTCAGAACAGTTATGTCCCTCTTGGGAATGATGGCCTCAGGCATAGCCACAGTCTTCAATACCAGAATGCACATCTGCTCCAGCTGTTCATATCAGCATAATGGTCACAGTTGGTGGGTCACTTGGAGGATTTATTATTGATACGGGCCAGCACCCATCTCTCTCAGCAGTGGTGGAATAGCAATATTCTGTTGCAGGGCCAGCCCTTCACAGACCCCGTTCAGCAGGTAACATCACCATGGACCCCTCAAAGTGGGGAGCGCATCTTCAACACTTAACTGTTCATGGCATGTGGTCACCACAGCTAAGTGTCCGCATCAATTACTACAAGCTCTTGGACATTCAGCTATGTCTCAAGGCCTTTCACCAAGAGATTCAGCACAAAATAATCCTTATACAGGACAACATGCTGGCCGGGTACTATGTCCAAAAGAAGGATGGTCACATTAGCCACAGTTGTCAACACTTGTTCGGCACAAATGGCATTGGGCAATTCATCACCGGACATTCTGGCAGAGTACCTAGTGGACAGTGATTTTGCAGACCTGCTCAGAAGGATGCAGCAAGAAGTCCACAAATGGGAACTCCATCCACAAGTCCTACTCCTGCGCTGAGGGTTCACCGAGATGGACCTCTTAGCCAACACACAAATCGCAAAACGGCACAATTTCGCCTCCATGCCCGCAGTACATTGACAATGATTTGAATGGATGAATTAGTGAGGGATCTTTGCCTTTGCTTTTCATCCTCTCCCTCTCCTTCCGTATGTGGTCCAGAAGCTTTAGAAAACGTCCCTCAAATTCATCCTCACGACTCCCATGTGGGCCACACAACCCTCATTGTTATCCTTCCTTGAGATGTCTGTTGTACCACACAAGGAACTCCCCAAAAGGCCAGACCACCTCACTCAGAGCAAAGGAAGAATGAGGCACCCTAGTCTAGCAACTTGTCTCCTAATGGTCCTATAGGTTGGTTATCTCAGCTTACCTCACAAATACATGGCCACCCTGAAAGAAGCACACAAACCCACAAGCCAAGCCTGTTATGCTGCCAAGTGGAAAAGGTTTGTCCATTGCCGCATTTCCAAGCACCTCAACCCTCTTAAACTGGCAGTTCAGGATATAATCTGTCATCTCCTTGATTTACAAAAATTGGGTTTAGCTTAAACTTCCATATGCCTTCACTTAGCCGCTATCGCAGCCTAAGTGGAAAATAGTGAACATTTTTATTAAAAATCCCTGGCATCAAGACTGTAATTGAACGACTTAAACTGATTATCTCAACCAGAGTTTCCCCTCCCTGTCCTGGAACCTTAATGTTGTTCATGCCAGACTTGTGTGCACTCCTTTTGAACCACTACACATTCCCTTTAAAGATCCAGTCCTAGATTGTCACCTTCTTGTCGCAATTACTCCTTAAGACATGGTAGTGAGCTAGAGGCCCTCAATATGAGAGGAGTTTTTTTTCAGGTTGATAAATGCAGGTTTGTCCTCAAGACGAACTCTACATTTTTTTCTGACAGAGGTGTTCCCCCTTCCACCTTAACCAAACGATGGAGCTCCCTTGACATCAAGATTACCTTCATGTACTACATTGACGGAACCAAACCCTTTTGCAAAACACAACTTTTTTTGCTTTTTGCCAAACCTTACAAAGCATGCTCTTTGACAAAAGCGGGCATCTAAATCTGCTAAATGAAGGTAAAACAAGCTTTGCCTGCTCCTCCTAGACCACATTCCACATCTACCAAAGGCCCAGTATATCTTTGCTTGGAAATATTCCCAAAGCAGACATTTGTAAGCAGCTGCATTGTCCACTCCACCCATATTAACGAAGCATTACTGTGTAGATTTCTTAGCACATCATCAAGCTAGATTCGGTTCGAACTTTGTTTCAATCATCTACACCATTGTCTGGCTGACCACTGCTTAGGGGAGTTCTGCTTTACAGTCTATGCAGAGCATGTTTATCTACAGCCAAACGTGCAACAATTGGAATGTTATTTCCCTGTAAGCATCTGTTTGTAGCATGTAGTGTGGTAGATTCATATGCACCCACTTGCCTTCCCTCAAGCCTTTTTTGTTGCATGTATTCGCTTCTTCATTTACATACTTAATCTCTTTGTATATAACTTCTTCCATGGTCACCAAAATTTCCTATATACTGATCCACATCTGTGCTTACCGCTGTTCGAAAGACAATCTAACAATGGAGCCAGTGCCCATGCGTATTACTAAGGGAGGAGTCCCCATACCTCTTGACTCATAAGACTTCTTTGAATAAAAACTACTTGCAAATGTCTGAGGCTACCATGGGGTAGTAGTATTATGCAGAGCATGTGAATTTATACCACTACACGCTTCGAACAGACACTTTTAGGGTAAGTACCATATTCCTTTCTAAGACCACTGTGTTGTCAGTTCCTAAAATATATTTCATATGGCGTGGGGTATCTTTAGGTCTTTGCCTCTCTTTAATGGTGGTTTCAATTTGTTTTATGGCTGCCTTGAAGGAAGGTGTGTGGTAGATCTGTGTTAAGGTGTAGGGCCTGGTGTAGATTGCTTTATGGAATTATGGTGTTGTATGAAATGTTGTTCCTTAGGGCATCAAAATGGGAATGAGTTGTTTGTGTAGGCATGTTTCCCGGCTATGCATAATAAACATATTAGGTTATTCATGGATATCAATGAAGTCCATAACAGAATCTTCAATCGAGAAGCACAAATATGCGTTCCTCTTTCTGCAAGAGAGCCCCATCCACGCTGTAGACCAGCAGAATGACAGTGACGTAGTTCTTTCTCGTCTCCTATCTGAGGACTTTCGAGAAGCTGGTATTTAACCAATTATAGGCCTTTTTGAGTCTGCCAGCAGTCTTCACCGTATCCAATCTGTATTCAGGGCCAGTTAAGATACCAAGTTGGTTTTGACTTCTGTCCCGGATGAATTACGCCTCCCAGTAGACACAGGACACAACTATATCTTAGTTGAGTTACATCATTCCGCTGCTTTCAGCATCATTGACCTTGCCCCCTTGTTGCTAGGCTGAAAGACATCATGTGAGATAAAAGGCAGTCCAGTGGTTCCAGTCATTCCTTCCTGATTACTCTGACCATAGCAGTTTGCCCTTTCAAATGTGATCTTAAATCATCATCTTGCGGGATTGTCCAGAGGGTCTGTCCTCTCCCTCGTTAACAACTGTTCGTCCCCACCTTCTCTATTGCAGCAGTTAAATGTGCAGTTTTGTTATATACGCCGATGATCTGCAACTCCTATTCAAGCTATGTAGTCCAAAATATCGCTGTAAAGCCCAGAACATGGTGTAGCCAGACACGTCTGGATAAAATGTATATTCTTATTCCCGAAATTTCGGCCCATAACACACACCTTCTATGCTTTTGGCCCGATGTAATAAGTACTGGCCCTGGGGCTGTACAAGTGGCTTGTAATTTAACGCCTCCAACTGATTTAAAATGCTGCTGCTCCACTTACTACCAACAGTGCCTGATACAGTAGAACACGAATCTCCAACATTTTCAATAATAAGAGCTACTTACGTTCAATAAAACTATCCAGAGCTAGTAAGGCAAATTATCTTTATTAGAATAGTGATCACTTCAGACAAGATTCCATCAGTTCACTCTGGAGGCAGAATTACTAGCAGTAACCACCTGTGCATCAGACAAGGTCACCTGCAATAATGCCAAAAAAGCTTTAGCAGTTTTCATTTTTAATACCTCTCTAGGTCATAACCTTCAAATCTGCAATGCTTCTGGGCACTTATGAAAGAGCATCATTAAGAAGACTCCCCAATACTTCATTATTTATTTATTATTTATATAAAAGCCTTAAATACATTTCTTTCTGTAAACATAAGCTTTGAAAATACTCATTTTACTTTGAAATAAATCCTTTTCAGTTTTGGAAACATAGCTAATTCAACCAAATACAAGCTCTTCGTTTACTAGGTTGAGCTACACATAGAGATTGGAAGCTACTCACAGGAGCTCTAGAATTACTCTTTGGAAAGCCCTGTTGTACAGGGTCTCCCATCCTTAGCCAGTTGCATTGACTCACTACTTCACGGCTTAACCCCCAAGTCCTTGCCACCAAATGTTCTCTTTATAAATCTATCAGAACTTTAAGCCTGAGAGCGCAACTTATAATAAAAATGTAAAATGCTTGCACCAAATGTTTCAGAAGTATAGCTTCTTCTGTCACTGTTGCTCCCAGACGCGGTCTGGACCTTTACCTCACTATTACGTTACCTAAAACTCCTGAAAACATATATTTTTAGTTTGTTAACGGTACTTCTATATCTCCCACCCAGTAACCCCACTAAGATGCTTTAGTGTGCGTGCAGTTTTAAAATAAATACAATAGAATACAGATATCCTCAATCCTCACTTGTCCCTTCCCATCTACTCGTGTCCTGCTTGTTGCTTGCCTTCTGATTAAAGAAAGCATTAACCTTACACTTAACTTTCCTGTACTTTATTCCTACGTTTGAGAGATTTTACACAATTTAGAGGCCAGTGGGGTTCTTGCGCTCAATTGCACAGAAGTGAACTCTTTTAAGAGAACAACATTGTTAATTTCTATTTGGACAAGCTGTATTGAACTGCTTAGGACAAACTATTTCAAGGAGGCCTGTGCACTGTATTGTTTTTTTTTATTACGAATATGTTTGAAACTCTGCCCCAGTTGGCATCAGGCTCATTCAAAGCTATCAAAGGCCTCCATTTATGCCTCAATTTCAGAGTTTCTCATGTTTGAGTTTTCCAAGTTTACAGAGGGGATAGTAAAGCACACGTTCACACACTGACAAATCTCTACAGATGCATTATTTCAGGGGTTAATGCCCAGTGCTAGTACGAGAGACTTTGCTTTTTCGGTATATTTATACATTTGTTATTTTGATACTTTGGTGTGATTGTCTGGGGTGACATGGCTGTCTTGCGATCTGTCCTTCATGGCTTCCCTGAAAGTGTGGACACGGTAGCCTCAGTTTCAATCATGGCTTTGTAAAGCCTTTTGTTTTTCATCGGTCTTATTAAATAGATGGTTATGAAGGGAAGTGCCTTGCTCTTACCTGTAGGTTCCTTGTGCTCAGGGAGCATAGCCCAAATTGACTTTTGGTATGTGACATCACGAGTACTGATTGTTACCTGTGAGGGAAACAGGCTGCAAAATCAGTTCTGGATCTGAGAGAAGTAAACCATGCTGATAGCTATAGTGCCAGAGTGGAGGAAGCTGCCGTGCCTGAGAACTGCCCAGAGTGAGAAGGAGGGGGGAGTGTTAAATTCATGGGAAGTCACTGCAAATGTTCACCTGTGCCTTTAGAAACCTGAGTGAGTGCTTTGTAGACCAGAAGGGTTTAGGAAACTGATTTTTACTACAGTGTAGACTGAAGGTAAAAGAGTAACTTTGTCCAGGTGTCTGCAACCCTTTAGAGTTACCCATCGGCATCAAGAGATACGCCTTTCTATTTGTACATGCTAGTTCCAGCTGTGACGTCCTCTTTGTAGAATATATTCTTGACTGGCAGCGTGTCATTTTGTTAAATTCTCACACTAGAGTATATAGTCAACTGTAGGTACCAAGGTAGACTCTGCTTCCATTTTTCTGGTGTTGGTAAGTTGATTATCATTAAAGTGGGTAACACGAACAACTGGTATTTACATTGCTTAGAACAGCTAGAAGTGCAGTGTGATGAAGCAAGTTATTAATTCAGTGCCAGTTTGCCCCGTAGCAGAGAGTTTGTCTGTACCCTTATATGAACAAAGCCAAATTGAATGAACAGGGTTCAAATACCAAATGTTTAGACCAAACATTAGTTATTAGAGCTGTTCGTGTGAGTTAAAAAATAATTGTTTTGGCTTCCTTCATCTCCTGGTTTAGTGATGAATAGCCTTCAATCATAGGCTCCAACCCTGATCTGGTAACTACAGTGAGGCCTCTTAGGCTTCTGGCCATGAATCTGTCATCATAGTTTATTATGTTTAGAAAGCTTCCTGCCAGTGGCTGCCCGTCCTTTAGGGCGGAGGGGCCACGCCCCCCCACCTTTTGCCCCTCATGAAGAGTGTCTGTCAGGCTGAACAAAGGCCAGCCTGACAGACGCCCTTCATTTTCAGCTCAGACAGCCAGGGGTGAGCCATGCGCGATTTGCGCAGACTCCTGGCTGCTTGAGCTGAACTTTGCTGGGCTGAGGAGGTCCCAGCTCCTATGGGCGTGACCTCCTCGGCTCAGCAAAGGTGCCTCGAGGCCATCCCCTGGGTGACGAGGAAAGAGTCACCCGTTGACACTCGCCCTGGGTGCTTCAGGTTTAAGCCCTGAAGCGCCCAGGGCAAGTGTCAATCAGTGACACTTTGTCACAGAGTGGGGTGGGGTCAGCAGTCTCACTGACCCCATCCCACTCTGTGACGAGGCTGGGACTGCTGCCTTCCCTCATTGGCTGACCTAAGGTCAGCCAGTGAGGGAAGGCAGTAGTCCCAACCCTCCTGGGACCTGGAGGCTGAAGGTAAGTGTGTGTGTATATATGTGATGTTTTAAAATGAATGTTTGGTGCGTGCGTGCGTGCATGTTTGAGTGTTGTTAATGGATGTGCGTGCGTGCGTGTGTGAAAGGGTGAGTGTGTGTTATCTTTTTAAAATGAATGTTAGGTGCATGCGTGCATGTTTGAATGTTATGAGTGTTAATGGATGTGCATGCATGTGTGAAAGAATGAGTGTGTGTGATGTTTTAAAATGAATGTTTGGTGCGTGCATGTTTGAATGGTATGAGTGTTAATGGATGTGCGTGCGTGTCTGTGTGTGAAAGAGTGTGTGTGTGTGTGTGTGTGTGTGCTTCCCGCCGCCCCCTCCCTCCTAAAGCTGCCGCCGCCACTGCTTCCTGCACTGCATTTTATTCACTTAAGGGCTCTTACTGTAGTTCGAAAAAAGAGCTTTAAAGTTGAACTGTGTTCTGTGGGGATAGCACTTGAAAGCTAGTTTGAACGGTTCAGTTTTGAGGTATTTCTTAAAGTCTACATGGTTTAGTTGTACCATCTTCTTTGAGTGTATGACGTCTTATAGTCTGTGACCCTGGACTTCAGTGAATTGCCTCCAGGGTTCTTCCTCCTGAAGGTTCTGTTACTAACCAGATGAATATTTGAGATTACATTCCTAATTAGTGCATAATGAGGAGACATTTTTCTCAGGTGTTCAGAACTTTTGCTCAATTAGGCTTTGTGAGCAGTGCCATGGATTGAACTTGATACTGAGCAGAAGTGGTTTTAAGAGCCGACTGCGTATTTGAAAGCTAAATTGATGCTGTTGAAGAAGTGGAATCAAGGGGTGCACTTGAAAGAATGGCGCGTGGCACCATTTAGAAGGACATTTCCACTCACTCAATACATATTTTTTGCTACAGTTTGAGAGAAAAGATAGTGATTTTGTAAGAGCAGGTTAGAGACACCAACACAGTTTTAAAGACTTTCCAGTAATAATAATCTGTTTGTGATCTGGTACTGCCATCCCTGCTTCTGTGATCTTCTGAAAATATTTAGTGACCAAGCATCATTAGTTATTCCAAATGGTTTTATGCCTGTTTGTGTTAAGGGGTCTGCATCATTTGATTTTCTGCAGTAAATCTCACGTGTTCATGGCTTTCCTCTATTTAAAAAGTCCTAAATCTTTCTGACCCATCATGACAGGGAAAAGTGCACTGATTGGTAAGGGAGAATTCACATGGTTCACCCTTGTTATATTCTTAATCCTACTTGATGTAAAGTGTTGCGTATACTATCTCTAGTTTGCTTTTACAATCCTGTAAACATTAAATGGTGTGTGACAAATCACTGTGTGAAGATTATGTGCTGCAGGGGTGTTTAGTGGTTGTGCTGTGCTTGTTCATATGCATAATCATCTCCCTTTTAACCTTGGTAGGAGGAGATAAGATAACTTAAGACCATTGTGAAGAAAGAACAGTGGACATCAACTCATTTAGAAAGGTTCATGTATTTTCCTATACAGTCAAGATATTGAATTGGCTGCAGTGCCACTGTGTTGTGCCCTATGATGGCATCCTTGTTCAGATCCTTGATTGGAGATGAAAAAGACTCCTTATAAATATTTCCAGACCTCTCACTATTGGATGTCCCTGGATGGACCATCACATTGTCTGCAGTCTTTGTTTAACACTAGATAAAACCTCTTATCAAATTTTCATTCATTGGGCAGCTTCCCACCATGTGTTTGCCGTGCAAGTATCACAAGAACTGAAAAAAAAAAATTGTTGTCACCCAGTGCTAAACAGATGTAAAACCAACATCAGAGATTTTCAAGGGTCCCATCCAGGAAAGATCCGTCACTCTGTAGCAGGAGAATATATAAAGCAGCTCCACAAGACCCTTTGTATCAGAGGACATGCGCGTTAGTGAGATGTTCCTCAGGATGCAGCAGATTTTCCCCTGTCAAGCAAGGAGACTTACGTGTTTGATGGAGATGGTCAAAGGACATGCTCAGGAGTTATCATGAACTGGTTGATTGCGAATTCAAATTTGACCCTCCATAGTGATGCGAGAAATTTCAGATTCAGAATTACTTTAGTCCATTTTCACTCATAGACGCCTATTCCAATTGGAGAAATATGTATTTAATCTAAGATGCAGTGCTTTGTGAGTATCAGGGAACATGATCACAAGTCATTCTGTGTTTGGAGAAACCTAAAAACTTCTGTCAAAAAACAAAGTGCAACATTCCACACCTCACACTAGAAGGCAGAACAGTCTAAGCCTGTGACTGTACCACACAAGCTGCCAACCGATCTGGTAAGTAGCCTTGGCGTTTCTGATTCATACTTTAGTACAAATGGTTTACATTTGAGGTAAGTGATGTATAAGAGGAGTAAAACGTACAAGTCAGTAGCATCACTGGGGTCTCATACCAGTAATCGATTACCATTCCCAGGTCTACTACATCTATATTTGTTGTTCTCTAGATTGTACGTTTGGAACTCCATCTTGCTATCCTGGGGATGTAAGGAAAGACATACTGTATGCTGTTTGAGCTCAGTTTTCCCATACTTCCAAAACACACTGTTTGATGGCATGTGTGGTTGTAGATAACATGTGCTCTACATACTTCTGCCATCTAGTGTTGGGTCTGGAAGTTGGCAAGCTGTCTTTCTTTGAAACGTCTTCAGAGTCACGAGGTACATTTACTCCTCCTTTTGCTAGTAATGCACATGGGCATTGATTCCATTGTTAGATTGTTGTCTTCCACCATCTGGTCCAGTCGTGTTTTCACTGAGCTCAGGATCAAGGCTCTTTCGGACTCTTCCTTTCAGGATACCTCCCCTACCGTCGGTATTGTCTGTTCAGAAGCGTACATTCTATTCTTTGCATTCCAGTACAAGAAGAAATGACCCGTCAGATCAATGCATTCCGACAGAGGCCCTTTGGATCACCATTTTCTTGGTTTCAACTTGAAGAGAATGAACTAATAAAGGAACAAACTCCCTTCCGTTTCTGCCCTAAGTGCCAATCGATATTTCAGGGGACCGACCAGCACCAGGTTTGCAACCTCTGTTTGTCCCTGGACCATAGAGAGGAGGCCTGCAAGGCTTGTACGTCTTTATGATTGGATACCTATGGTATTGAAGGGCCCGTCATGAAATGCAGCGACAAGAGATCTCTGACATCTTCGGACACCAAGATATTGAGTCTGAGCTAGAGCAGCAGATACAAGAGGCCTCAGCAGCTGAGGAGGAGACCTTTTCCGTTGACAACTCCGTGCCGGATGTGGACACTGTTCTTGCGATGCAGGATCTTCATTCGGCCCAATGAACTGTGAGTACTGGCTCCCCTGTTCGCCCCAAAAAACCAACACCTCTCTCCGAAGCAAAGGCTACACATTACCTCCCCATGCTAAAGAGAATGATGATGCACGTGGAGGACATATTTAAGGATCCTGCCAGGGCATGTATTATCACACCACATGTAAAGGAGACATATAGAGCCTTGCCTTCAGACCCATTTTTATTAGAGGTCAGATTCCCTGGTAGCTTATAATACTAGAAATAGAGCCAACTCCCAAGCTGCTGGCGATACTCCGCCTACTGCTAAAGAGAGCAAGCTGATTGATGCTTTTGGAAAGCGGGTTGCAGCCCAAGACCCCAATCATTGGCGTTTCACAAATACACAAGGCCTGCGTGCATGCTATGACTGTGCCCACTGGGAGGAGACTGAGGAGCTCTTCCAGTACCTCTCAGAGGAGCACAGGAAGAGGGAACAGGAAATCGTCAGTGAGGGCCAGCTTATTTCTAATAATTCCATACGCTGTGTTCTAGATTCTACTAACACGGCCCGCTAGAAGAATAAATACCAGTGTCCTTTTACACCGGCATGCTTGGCTATGCATTTCTGGATTTAAACCCAAGGTACAGCAAACTATTCTTAATGTACCATTTGAGAAGAAGCACCTCTTTGGCCCACAGATCAATCAGGCGCTAGAAAAAAAGACAATGAGGTGGCTAAGTCCATGTGTGGCTTGCCAGACCCCTGCTACACATGCCTCTTTTAGTTAGCCATTGTATAAATCAACCTCTAAGTCCACGGCCACCTCATTATTTTACCATAAAGGTCAGGTCCACACATCCACCCATAGAGGCTTTTATAGAGGTTCCTACAGGGGAAACAACAACATTTTGCTCCTCCACAGCCACAAAGCATATTCTCTTCTCCTTTCCACCACCCCCTCCCCCCCCCCCCCCAGCTACTCAATACCTGTCGGAGGATGTCTACAACAATTCTTCCCGGCCTGCCAAAATATACCATCAGATCAATGAGTGTTAGATGCTATCCAAAATGGTAACTGTCTGGTGCTCATTTCTGCACCTCCAAACATTTCCCTTTACACTCACAAGGTTTCCCCAGAACATATCACTCTGCTCCAATATGAAGTTCAGGCTCTCTTAAGCAAAGGAGCCATTGAACTCGTTCCTCCACACTATCAATGGACAGGAGTATATTCTCTATACTTTCTGATTCCCAAAAAGGACTCAAGGCCTATTCTAGATAGCAGGCCTTTAAATTATTACATCCTGTCAGAGCATTTGCACATGGTAACACTCCAGGACGTGATTCCACTCCTTCAACAAGGCGATTTCCTCTCAGCATTAGACCTGAAGAAAGCTTACTCTCACATCCCTATACACCCAGCGCATTGCAGATACCTTAGATTTGTCATAGCAGGCAAACACTACCAGTTCAAAGTACTTTCATTCGGAGTAACAATTGCACCACAGGTGTTTACAAAATGTCTTGCAGTAGTAGAGGTCATTTGTGCAGGTAAAATATTCACGTTTTCCCATATCTAGATGATTGGCTTATTAAAGACTGCACTCTCAACCTACGTCTACATCACATCCAAGTCACCATAGACTTGCTTTACCAACTAGGCTTCACTATCGGCTTCCAAAAATCTCATCTGCAGCCTCTTCAGATCCAACCCTAGCTAGGGGCTGTTCTGGACACAGTTGGGATTAGCTTATCCCAGCGCAGCAAGGATACAAAACCTTCAAACACAACTTTTGCCCCAATCAAGTCTCAGTCTGATGTGTCATGAGACTTCTAGGCATGGTGGCCTCTTGCATTGCCATAGTGCCAAATTCTTGCCTGCACATGCATCTGTTGCAGGAATGTTTAGCACGTCAGTGGTCTCAGTCACAGGGTAATCTGGAAGATCAAGTGTTGGTAGACAGCCAAGCCCATCTTTCTCTGCAGTGGGGGTACAAGAACAACTTGTTAAAGGGGCGGCCTTTCTTCAACTCTATTCCTCAGTTCATTCTGACAAAGGACACCTCACAGAAAGGATGGGGTGCTCACTTTTAGGATTTCAAAGTCCATGATCTCTGGGTCTCCAAACATTGCAGTATGCACATGAATTAACTAGAATGTCTCGCAGTTCAACTAGTGCACAAAATGTTCACACCTCACAAACGCTTTCTTGATCCACACAGACATGACAACCATGAATTATGTGCAAAAAAAACAGAAGGAGGGGGCACTCTCTACAGCTGTCTCTCGTATTGCAGGCAATCTGGCATTGGGACATTCGCCACAACATTCACCTACTAGCGGAATAACTCCCTGGGGCACACAACAATTTAGCCAGCCTCCTTAGCAGGATGTTCGAACTCCACCCACCTGCTTCCCTACTTTCAAAAGTGGGGGTTCACAGACATAGACCTATTTTCAACAAAAGAAAACCTAAAATGCCCACACTTCACCCCCAAGTTCCCACACCCTCAGTCCAAGGGCACTGCTCCATGGATAAACTGGTCAGGGATATTTGCCTACGCTTTTCCATCTCTCCCTTTCCTTTTGGTTCGGAAGCTCAGGCAAAAATCCTCATATTCATTCTGATGGCTCTCACATGGGCCAGACAACCGTGTTTCATCACACTTTTAGAACTCTCACTGGTCCCTCACGAGAAGCTTCCCCTCAACCTGGAACTTCTCAGTCAGAACCGTGGACAAATCGGGCACCCACATCCCAAGGAAATAAAACTTGCAATTTTGTTCCTGATGTCTTAGAATTTAATACTTTAACCTGTCTCAAGAATGCATGGACATTCTTAAGAAAGCACGTAGACCTACTACTGAAGCATGTTCTGCAGCAAAATGGAAATGTTTTGTCTGCTACTGTCTCCCCAAAGAATGGGACTCTATCAGGATCTCCGTGCAGGGTTTTCTTTCCTACCTTCGTCATTTTGCAAAAAGCAAACTTGGCATGCACTCGTGTAAGTTTACACTTAGCAGCCATAGCTGCTTACCATCAGAATAGATAACATTCTTCACTTTTCGAAATTACAGTCATTAAAGCATTCATGGAAAGACTCAAAAGATTGATTCCGCCCAGGACACCTTCAGTACCTTCCTGGAATCTGAATACTGTACTCTCAAGACTTATAGGCCAACCATTTAAGCCTTTACGTTCATGCCCTTTACAAATTGTGTCTTGGAAAGTAGTGTTCCTAGTGGCTGTCACTTCACTCAGTGTGCTCCAGGCTTTATACTTGCAAGAACTCTTTTTCCAAGTACACAAGGATAAAGTAGTTCTTCGCACCAACCCAACATTTTTATCAAAGGTGCTATCTCAATTTCACCTTAATCTTTTGAATTTCCAGTCTTCTTTCCGCAACCAGATTCTGTTGCTGAAAGAGCTCTCCACATGTTGGATGTTAGGAGGACATTTATGTTCTACATTGATAGAGCTAAAACCTTTAGGAAAACTAAACACCTTTTTGTTGCTTTTTCACCACCTCACAAAGGCAACCCTATTTCGAAATCTGGCATAGCCAGGTGGATTGTTAAATGTATCTAGACCGGTTATTTAAAGGCCAAAAGACCATTACCTATTCCTCCTAGAGCACACTCCGCTCGCAAAAAAGGAGCAACCATGGCCTTTTTTGGGAACATTCCCGTAGCTGACATATGTATGCAGCTACATGGTCCAGACCACAACATTTGCTAAGCATTATTGTGTGGATATCTTAGCACACCAGCAAGCTTATGTAGGACAGGCAGTGCTACTTACACTTTCCCAGACCACTGCAACACACACAAGTTAGCCACCGCTTTTCAGAGGCACAGCTTTACAGTCTTTGCAGATCATGTGTATCTACAACCATACATGCCATCAAATGGAAAATGTTCCTTACCCAGTAAGCATCTGTTTGTGGAATGTAGTGCTGTAGACTCACATGTGCCCACGCGCCTGCCCAGACACCTGTGGCTGACTCAGTCTTTTCACAGTATTTATACATTCATCTGCATGGTCATTTTTCTTTTCTCTTATATTACACTCCATTCTCACCCGCCTGCAGGAAAACAGTCTAACAGTGCAGTCAATGCCCATGCGCATGACCAGCAAAAGGAGTCACTGTACTTCGAGACTCAAAAGACTTCTAGAAGAAAAACAACTTACAACCTTCTGGACAAAACCCTAGATGGCAGAAGTATGCAGAGCATGTGAATCAACAGCCCTACTTGCCACAAACAGATGCTTACTGGGTACGTAACATTTTCCTTCTAGGTGCCTGACAAGTGTATGAAAAGTTCCTATTAGTTTTTGAGAGAGGATTGTACAAACCTAGAGTTGTAAAGAGCTACAGGTGTTTTTCGCTGCTGCTGTTCCTGCAACAAGAGGCAAAATTAACTTAAATGTGAAAAAGAGCCACCACCAGATGGATGTTATTAGTTAGTCTAGTAATGGGACGGAACAGTGTATTCTCAGCCCTATTAAATGTTTCTTCTGTTTGTTAGAGTACTTTACCTAGTTTGTTGGATGTGTAAATGAGCAGTCAATTTTGTAGTTAAAAAACATGCACACGCATTCAATTGTATTTACCCGGAATTATCCCACATCCAGTCTTTCAAAGAATGTTGGAAATAACATGCAGTAAGTGTAAAAACATTGGAGACTGTGCACTGAATTTGGTGAGCATATAGAGGTGCTAGGTTAAGAATCTCAGTACTTTTGCTTAAACTTTATATTAGTTTTTTTTTTTTTAATGAGTTTCTCCGCAAGCTGTGAGTATGCAGAACGGGAGCGATTCTCACTCTGTGGCAGAAGCGATTTCCTTGTTTTCAGCCGTGACGCTGCCCTTCATTTTCATCACTGGGATGGTGATCTTGAAATGCTGCTTACCAAATCCATTGTTAGAATTCTTTTCTTTAACCTGTTGTTATACAGTACTGACTCATGTTTGTTGCTCTCTCCATAGGATGAGTCCAAACCTCCCTACTCGTATGCACAGTTGATAGTCCAAGCCATCTCCTCGGCCCAGGATAGACAGCTAACACTAAGTGGCATCTATGCCCACATAACAAAGCATTACCCATATTACAGAACTGCAGACAAAGGCTGGCAGGTGAGTCATACATGTGGTGTGCCTGGGGTATCTGGGGTGCCTAATGGAATAGACGCAAATTGTTTTATTAAAAAAAGGAAAAGTCACATGTTTCCACTAAGCAGCTTTTTTATGATATACTTTATTTTAGTTGGAGGTGGGTTTTTCCCAGTTTTCTTTCAAGGCCATTCCCAGAATGTTTCAGTTAGTCATTGCATTTTATTTGAAATATGACATACCCTTTGAATTCCATCATATCACTTACGTGGTTGATAGATTATTATCTAAAAGGTGTTAGATACCAGTTCTTATAACTTTTTCTACACACAAACATTTTACTTATCCTGTTTCCTATCTGTGCGCAGTCCATAAAGAATCTAAGTGAAGGGTTCAGGAAGAATTTAGACAACCTGAAAGAACTTTGCCACTCCCCCGTTAGGTTTAACTTGTTTTGAGCCGAAAACTGCCTTGAAGGGACGGTATCATAAACTAAACATTTGTTCCCTAAACCTGGTAAGGAAATGGTGTACATTTAAACAAAAGAGCTGTTAAAAGTAATACATACTCATTATTTTACATTTGACTATAAATCCTGGAGACTATATGATTCTTCTTCTGGGAGAATGTATTTATACAGTGGGGAAAACGCACCAATGTCCTGGGTGAGCAACATACACAAGCAGAGGAGATCATTTGCATGTTTTCAATACATGTGATCCAAGTTGAAAAAGGCCAGTGATTCAAGTTTCAGGATCGTGTCATTGTATGAACATTTCTACCTCAAAATCATTCCTACCGGACCAGTAATGTGGACTTGACATACCTGGTAAGCCATTTAAAAAAACATTACTTTCTAGTGCAGGTTAAAATCCCCCTAAGAAAAACTCAGTAGTGATTTGGTTCTAAAGAAATTAAACGTTTACCGTGTTGACATTATTCTGTGTATTTTAGTTTGGAATTTACATTTCTTCATTCATATTATAAATGTAATCACTGAACATCCCATTTGCTTAGAACAAAAAGTATGTGAGTACATTTGCCATCAGAACTAAATTCTATAGGTGTATTTCTTGTGAGAATCCATCGTTTTAATGCTTTTTGCACTTCAGATGACTATACAATCAATCAATCAAAAACATTTATAGAGCGCGCTACTCACCCATGAGGGTCTCAAGGCGCTTGGGAAGGGTCAAGGGGGGGGCAAGGAGGGTCACTGTTCGAACAACCATGTCTTGAGGTTCTTTCTGAAGAGCAGGAGGTCTTTGGTTTTGCAAAGGTTGGTGGGGAGGGAGTTCCAGGTTTTGGGGGCGAGGTAGGAGAAGGACCTGCCTCCTGTGGTGGTGCGTTGGATGGGGGGGGGACTGTGGCTAGGGCGAGGTCGGCTGATCGGAGGTTGCGGGTGGGAGTGTGGAAGTTCACTCTTTTGTTGAGGTAGGTTGGGCCAGTGTTGTGGAGGGATTTGTGTGCGTGGATGAGGATCTTGAATGTGATTCTCTTGTCTATGGGGAGCCAGTGAAGGGATTTGAGGTGTGGTGAGATTCGTTCGTGGCAGGGGAGGCCAAGGACGAGGCGTGCGGCTGTGTTCTGGATTCTCTGGAGTTTGCGTTTGAGTTTGAGTGTGGTGCCGGCATAGAGGGTGTTACCGTAGTCTAGTCTGCTGCTGGTGAGTGCATGGGTGACTGTCTTCCTGGTCTCTGGGGGAATCCATTTGAAGGATTTTTTTTTTGGAGTGCGTATTGTGGAGAAGCAGGAGGAGGTTAGAGCATTGATTTGCTGTTTCCTGGAGAGGGAGGGGTCCAGGATGATGCCGAGGTTGCGTGTGTGGTTTGCAGTGGTGGGTGCAGGGCCTAGGGCGGTGGGCCACCAGGAGTCGTCCCATGTGGTTTTATTGGGGCCGAAAATGATGATCTCGGTTTTGTTGGAGTTAAGCTTGAGGTGGTTGGTTGTCATCCAGTTGGCGGTGTCGAGGAGAGCAGCATGTAGGTTGGTTTTGGTGGTGTTGGGGTTGCGGGTGAGGGAGAGGATGAGTTGGGTGTCATCTGCGTAGGAGAGGATGGTGATTCCGTGTGGTCGGAGGATGTTGGCTAGGGGGACCATGTAAATGTTGAAGAGTGTGGGGCTGAGGGAGGACCCTTGGGGGACTCCGCAGATGATCTTGGTAGCGGTGGAGTGGAATGGTGGAAGGCGGACTCTCTGGGTCCAGTCGGTGAGGAAGGAGGGGAGCCAGTCTAAGGCTTTTTTGGCGAATTCCTATGTTGTGGAGGAGTGTGTGGTGGCAGACAGTGTCAAAGGCTGCAGAGAGGTCTAGGAGGACGAGTGCGACGGTCTCGCCTTTGTCGACTTTGGTCCTGATGTCAGTGCATGCGATCAGGGCGGTTTCTGTGCTGTCGTTCTTGCGGAACCCGGATTGTGAGGGGTCAAGAGTGTTGTTTTCTTCGAGGAAGTGGGATAGGCGGGCGTTGACTAGTTTCTCGGCAACCTTGGCGGGGAAAGGGAGGAGGGAGATGGGGCGATAGTTGGAGAGGATCTCCGGGTCGGCTTTTTATTTTTTTAGGAGAGCAGTGATTTCCGCGTGCTTCCAGGGGTCTGGGTAGGTGTCGGAGTCAAAAGAGGAGTTGATTATGTCGCGTAGTATGGGGGCAATGGTTGGGCTGGCTTTGTTGTAGATGCTATGTGGACAGGGGTCGGAGGGGGATCCGGAGTGGATGGAGTTCATGGTTTTTTCGGTTTCTTCATGTGTGGTGGGGGCCCAGGTGGTGAATGTGGTTGGGGGGGGGGGGGGGTCATGAGTGGGGGTTGAGTTGGGTGAGTGAGGGGTGTGTGTGGTGGGTGTGTGTGGTATGAAGCTGTTGTGGATGTCCAGGATTTTGTGGTGGAAGTGGTTGGAGAGGGCGTCACATAGGGTCTGTGTGTGAGGGGTCTATGTTGCTGGCTTTGGGTTTGGCTTGTTCATTAATGATGGTGAAGAGTTCTTTGCTGTTTTGAGAGTTGTTGTCAAGGCGTGTCTTGTAGTGATCTCTTTTGGCGGTGCGTATGAGTTGGTGATGGGTGCGAATGGTGGTTTTGAGGGTGGAGAAGTTGGTTGTGGAGGGTTCTTGTCGCCATATTTTCTCCGCTTGGTGGCATTTGCCCTTGGAGTTCGGGGGTGAACCATGGGGCGTTCTTGATGTTGCAGGTGGCGATGTGTTTTTTGAAGGGGGCTAGTGTGTCTGCGCAGGTAGTGATCCATTTAGAGAGGTTGTGTGCTCCTGTGTTGGGGTCATTGGTGTGGGGGTGGGGGGGGGGGGGGGGTTGTGAGCCAGTTGGGAGTTCAGGCGTTCTGTGGGGATCTTGTCCCACATGCGGTAGGGTGTGGTGTGTTGATGGTGGTGTGTAGGGGGTTTGGTGAAGGAGAAGTGGACGCAGTGGTGGTCAGTCCAGAGGAGTTCAGTGGTGTGGGTGTAGGCTATGTGTTGGCTTGAGGTGAAAATTGCGTCTAGCGTGTGTCCTGCTGCGTGGGTGCGGTGACCAGTTGTTTGAGTCCGAGGTTGGTGAGGTTGTCTATGAGGGAGGCTGGGGGGGGGGGGGGGCCGCAGGGGATGGCAGTGGCGGGGAAAAAACCAAAGGAGAGAGAGGACGGTGAGGAGGAGGCGGGAGGGGGCGCAGGGTTGCAGTGGCTGGGGAATACTCTAAAGAGGAGAGAGAGGACAGTGAGGAGGTGGCGCGGGGCAGCTGAGCGAGGAGCGACCTGCCTGCTGGAGCAGGGTCAAGGGTTGCTCCTCGTTACCGCACGTGGCTGCCATAAATGGGGGGAGGGAGGGAGGGAGGGCTGGGCGAATGGGAAGGCTGGGGGGGGTGGGGCCGCAGGGGATGGCAGCGGCAGGGAAAAAGCCAAAGGAGAGAGAGGACGGTGAGGAGGAGGGGGGAGGCGGGAGGGCCGCAGGATCGCAGCGGCTGGGGAATACTCTAAAGAGGAGAGAGAGGACGGTGAGGAGGAGGCGGGAGGGGCTGCGGGGTCGCAGCGGCTGGGGAATACTCTAAAGAGGACAGAGAGGACGGTGAGGAGGTGGCGCGGAGCGAGGAGCGACCTGCCTGCTGGAAGCAGGGTCAAGGGATACAGTAATTCAGTATTCCCTAAAACTACTTTCATTATTCCCCTAGATTAGCTTTAAATTCACAAAAACTACTTCATGCCGGTTTCACGTTTTGAAGACCGATGTGTGGCTGTTTTATCATCACCTCCTCATTGTATACAGCATTAAATTGAGGTGCTTGTCTAAGTACAAGAAATGTGGTTCACAGCAAGAGCGTTTGTCCAGACAGAACCGAAAATACACATCGCTTGTTCCATGCTGTCCAACAATGTAATCACATATTTGTATTCTGCAGAACTCCATCCGACACAACCTCTCCTTAAACAGATATTTTATCAAAGTCCCACGTTCTCAAGAGGAGCCTGGAAAAGGGTCCTTTTGGCGAATAGACCCTGCATCAGAAGCCAAGTTAGTGGAGCAAGCATTCAGAAAAAGAAGACAGCGGGGAGTGTCATGCTTTCGAACTCCTTTTGGCCCCCTCTCCTCCAGGTATGACCATTTTTACTTTTTGATTTTTAGAATTCCCAATTTGCTTTGTCCACACTTGGTAAAAATCCAGTTATCGTCTGGTATTGGAGCACTAAAAAATCTTGTTAAACTGCACTGATCATAAAACAGGTGCTAGGTACGTGGATGATAGTGACGAAATTGGTGTGTTTGCTTTAATTTCAAAATCATTGTGCATTTGAACCAGTGGTGTGATGACTGTTAATGCTTTGAAAGGCAGAAGTTTAGGTGTCGATATTGTGTTTTTTCATTGGTAGTTGCTTTCACTCCATACAAGTGTTTAAAACCCAGGGTTATAGCTATTCACAAATTGAGATTTTGTTGCAGCTTGAGTACTAGTATGAGTTTGTGCCTTTTTCTATGCCATTGAAGAATGTTTTTGGCTTCATTCTTTGCTTGATGCAATTTGAGACTGGTCATGTCAGTCTTGTGGCAGGAGGTTGCATTGAAGCCTTATAGTTATAACTGGCTCCTAGACCTTAAAGTTTTGTTTGCTTCATTTGCATTTTGATCCTTTCTGGATATTGGATAGAAATGTAAGTGTGATGTCTAATTTGGGGTTCACTATAAAGGTTTGATCATTTGGCACTTGTTGATGTTTACACTAACTTATTTCCTTTACTTAAACTATCCTCTCTGTGACTGGATCGAGAATTGATTTGCTAGAGTATCCTGCCTTTGTTTATGCGTATTTTCAGATAAAGTTCTCTGTCTGCTCTGCCGATATTAAACATTATTTTTGATAAGCATTTGTTTTGCAGATAGTTTCAGGATTGCTCTTTCCCCTATTATTTTCAGGTAGAGACACCTGGTTGTCTGTACTTTTTAGCTTGCAGCCATATTTCGGTGCACTAGTCTTGAAATTCTCAAAAAGGATTATTAAAGGAGCCTATTGATTTAGATGGAAATGAACATATAAAACGTCAAGGTGTAAATGAGGGTGCTGGCGTTAAAACAAAATATCACTGTTTTGCATAATGCTATCAAATCTGAACTGTCCTTTCAACTGACGTCCATCTATGAGTGGAATCCCTTCATTCTGATGGATATTCCCGCCGTGGATTCCTTACCTATTGAATTTCCCCAATGCACCAGCATTCCACAGAAACTTTTCTTCTTCATAGCTCTCCATGTCAATGAGGACATTATAATGCCACGGTTCCGCATGCGACTCTGTGTGACTTCATCGGAGCCATAAGAGGCTCTCATTGGCGAGCTGAAGTCAGTTCCCTTTTTTCCGTGCCTTCGACGTGTAAGGTTTTCTGGTAGCTCTGTTACATTGTAGATTTTATTCAATAGTTTTTCTCCAAGAGTTGAAACTTTGTTGCTGGTTGAAAAATGCCTCCTCCAAGGAAGTTAGAATTTAAGGCGTGTAGGGAATTCGAAGGTCAGATGTCCATTACTGACCCACACGACAATTGCCTTTGGAGCTTGAGTTCGGATCATGATGTACAGACCTGTTCGGCATGTCCAACAATGAACCCAAAGGCGCTAAAGGAACTGGAGGCCAAGCTGTTTTTGGTCAAGCACAAGCAAGAAAAAAGAGATTGTTCGAAGTCTCAGCCTCGATCGAAGTCGCCAACTCCCCACTCTTTGAAAAGAAAACACTAGAAGAACGGCATCATTCCTCTCAATGCTGTTCATCGAGGGATGATTCTCTGAAGTCGGGGTCTCCAAAGTGACTGAGATGTCTCCATCTCCATCGCCTACTCCGATGCCACCTGCTAGTCTGATTCTGACTTTGCCTGGACGTCCTGATCTGGAGCCTGAAGTGGTCCCTTTTCCTTCTGGGACACCTACTCTTCCTCCTGGGACACCTACTCTTCCAACACAGGAGCAGAGTTATCCAGCATTTCCAGCTCCAGGGACAGATCCCTTGAGTTTTCTAAATGCTTTCTTTGCAAGGGTGTTGACTCCATCTGGTGCGCCTGCGGCCCCATGGGTCCCCTGTCATATTCGCTGGATGGATTCACCGGTGCCGTACCTGCAACTTCCCTTTGTGACTTTTGTACCTCTGCTTCAAGTGTCCTGGCCTCATCCAGCGCAAAGGCGGTCAACTTCGCTGATCGAATAAGGTTCGTCTGCGCCAGCTAGGACTTCTCCGGCATCAGTTGAAGTAGCTGCGATGTTGCGCTATTCGACTCCAGCACCCTCTGCTCATTCAGCCCAGGGCTCTAAATCACTGGCGCCATTATCGACGTCACTGATGCCGTTACCGGCATTGCCGATGATAAAATCAAGAGAGATCTAGAAGAGAGGCTCTGAGACTACTAGGGGAGACAAAGAATGCCTTGGATAGAGGCTATCTTGACGACTGGGAGATAATTCACCTGGACACTGATTTTGAGGGGTTGGGCATAGCAAGATGGCTGGGCACTTCACCTGAATGGGAGCTGTTATCACCATAGGGTATCCCTCCGTCTGAAGTCATGTCATATCATTCTGTTATAAATAGAACAGCTGAGATGTTGGATTTGCCTCTACCCATGATTGAACTTAAGTCAAATTTATTAACAGAGGTATTACATTTATCCTCTTCTTCTTCTCAACCCTTGTTGCCTTTTAATGATGCATTTATGGAGCCAATCCCAAAGAGCTGGCAGAAACCCATGACTTCCGCTGCTGTGTCTTGGTCGCTTTCAAGGCGGTCTAAGCTGGCTCCAGGGGACCCTTTGTTTTTGATTTCATATCCACACCTGAGGGTTTGGTCATGCAGGCCTCGTGTTCTTCTAGGTTGACTCCTGGGGCGTTTTCTGCTTCACCTGCTAATAGAGTGTCAAAAAGAATGAAATAGCCAGAAGAAGGTGTTCTCCATGTAATATGGCCTTAAAATCTACTAATGCAACATGTTTGTTAGGTCGTGCGTGCTCTGAAGGACTCGGCTAAAGTTGTAGTTCCAAAATTGCCGGAAGATGTACAAGGCCATTTTGCTGAACTCCTGAGCGATGGTCAACCTGCTGCACCCCAGATCGTACAGTCAGGTCCGAACTCTGCTGTCTCTGTGACAAGAGAAATGGGGACCTCAGTTGCTTCTTGGAGGTGCACTTGGTTAAGGGGTCTGGTTTTTCTCCTGAAATACAGATAACCTTGTTAAACCTTCCATTTGATGGTTCGAAAATGTTTGGTACTAAAGCTGACTCTGCTTTGGAAAGGTTCAACTAGAATATAGCAACAGCAAGATCTTTGGGGCTGCAAACGCGACCCAAGGATTATAGTCGGTTTTGGCGGTTCTGAGGATTCGGAAGATCCTTTTCCTTTCAAGGAAGACACCAATATCAGCAGCAGCAATCGAATTCCCTCTATAGAAGCTACAGAGGGTGAAAGGCAGCATGCAGCAGCCCATCATTCTTCCTCCTCTTCTTCCTCTTCCTTCGTAGCCAATGTCTCAGGAAAGCAGCCCTAGTTCCGCCATCTTGCAGCATGCTTTACCCATGGGAGGGAGGTTAATTCATTTTTTACAACAGTGGAGGTCCATAACATCGAACATTTGGGCGTTGAATATCGTAAAAAACAGGTATGCCCTACCCTTCCAGGTGTTTCCCCCTCCATTTCCTCCCCAACAAAGTTTTTGTTTGGAAGATCATCTTCTGTTATATCAACTGGAGGTCCTAGTCCTCCTTTTACAGGTTGCAGTGGAGTTGATTCCGGAGCATGAACAGGGCCAGGGATGTTACTCACGATATTTCCTGATTCCCAAATAGGACCATCATTTATGTCCGATACTAGACCTCAGGGTTTTGAATTGGTTCTTCAAACAGGAAAATTCAAAATGCTGATCCTGGCATTTGTGCCGGACAAAGAAGGCTGGATGGTTTCGGTCGATTTTGCAGGATGCTTATTTTCACATCTGCATTCTGCCATCGCACAGGAAGTATCTCCCCTTCACAGTGGGGCCACAGCATTACCAGTTTGTGGTTCTTCCCTTTGGTCTTACTTCTGCACCTTGAGTATTCACAGGGGTGATGGCAGTGGTTGCAGCACATCTCGGAAGGTGGGAAGTACCAGTATTCCCTTATCTGGACGATTGGCTGCTCAAAGCCAAGTCTCTGGAGTTGTTACTGCATCACTCACAATTGACAACTCCTTTGTTGTACAACCTGGGCTTTTATTTAATAGTGCCCAGGTCTCACCTAGATCCTTCTCAGCACACCCTGTTCATAGGGGCAGTACTGGACACCACAGTGAATCGTGCCTGCCTTCCTCTGCAGAGGATTCAAGACGTTCGGGCTATGATTTCGATGTTTCAGAATGAAGTGATGGTTCTAGTTTGAAGGTTTTACACCTGCTTGGTCTGATTGCGTCCTGCATTCTGTTGGTCACCCATGCACGCTGGCACATGATGCCCTTCAGTGGTGCCCCCGCAAGCAGTGGTTTCAACACAGCAGATCTCAGAGTCGATCAGAATCTCCTGAGACGCTGCATTGGATCTTTGATGGTGGGATGTGAACGGCAATCTATTACAAGGGAGGCCGTTTTGTCCTCCACGTCCAGTGGACACAGAGAGAACGGATTCCTCCACTCTAGGGTGGGGAGAAGATCTAGGGGGCCTGGAGATCAAGGGAATTTTGTCTCCAGATAAACAGTTGTTTCACATCAGTCTGTTAGAGTTGCTGGAGACAAGTCTGGCTCTCAGGGCCTTCCTCCCTTCCATGCAGTCAGTCAGTGCAGGTCTTGAGAGACAATACTACCGCAATGTGGTACATAAACAAACAGGGAGGTGTAGGATTGTATCTTTTCAGCAGAGAGACTCTAAAATCCTGGTCCTGGGATCAGGAACATCGGATTTGCATTATAGCAAATCACTTGACCGGGGCTCTGAGCGCATGTGCAGGCAGTCTGTCGGCATTTTTCAGCCGATCACGAGTGGCGTCTCCATCTGGAGGTGGTGCTTTACTTCTTTTGGCTGTGGGGTACCCCTCAGATAGACCTGTTTGCCACTCAAGAGAACGCACACTGCCAGTCATTCTGCAGCCTCCGGTATACGATGCAGGGGGCAGTAGGGGCAAGTTTCAATTGGATTGGGGCTTCCAGCTGCTTTACATGTTCCCCCCTGCGCCACATACCCTTGATTCCTCGAGTTCTGGGAACGATTCGCCAAGACCTGGCCCAGGTCATATTAATAGCCCTGGACTGGCCACAAAGGGTGTGGTACACGGACCACCTTCACTTCTCTGTGCCCTCTGTTCCGTCTTTCTCACATGGAGGACCTCCTCTCGCAAGGGCAGATTCTATATTCCCCACCTCTGGAGCCTGCACCTACATGCCTGGAAATTGAACGGGCAACCCGAGTTCTTTTTCCCTCCCCTTTGACGTGGTGGATGTTATTTTATCAGCCAGGCAACACTCCACCAAGTCAATGTATGCTGCAGATGGGCTAAATTTATAAAGTGGTGTGAAAAAAAAATTCTGTTGACCCCTTAAATATCCTGTTTATCTGACATTTTACGCTTTCCCTGGCACAGCAGGGTTGTGCAATTGCAACAGTTAAGAGACATATGTGTGCCCTTTGCTTACCCGACCAACCTTCCCTGTTTAAATCCCCTATAGTGCTATGGTTTATTAAGGGACTTACAAATAAATTTCCTCCCACTCCATTTATTATGCCTCAGTGGAATATTAATCAGGTACTCACCTTATGGGTACACTGTTTGAACTCTTACCTAGTGGTCATTTAACATAACTTGCATTCAAAACTGTTTTCTAGTTTCTATAATGTCAGCTAGACGATTAAGTGAATTGCAGGCATTACGTGTGAAGCCCCTTCACGACTTTCTATCCAGATAAGTTGGTATTGAGAACCAGGGCTGCTTTCCTGCCAAAGGTGGTTACTCCGTTCCACTTGGACCAGTCTGTCTCCCTTCCTACTTTCTATCCTCCGCCCCATCCATCTAAGGAGGAGGAAAGGCATCATCGATTGGACCCTAAAAGGGCTGTGAGCTTCTATATTGACAGGACACGTGATGTCCACCTTGGCGATCAATTGTTTGTCGGCCACATAGGAAAGATGAAAGGCAAGGCTGTGCACAAAAGGACTTTGTCCAGGTGTATCATCCTCGGCATAAAAATCTACTACGCAATGGCTTACAAAGAGCCTCTGAAGGTATTAGAGCTCATTCCACTAGAGCTAGGTCTTCCACTTCTGCTTTAGCTTGCGGTGTGTCTTTGGTTGATGTTTGCTAAGCAGCAGCTTGGGCCTCCCTCGTCACCTTTGTAATGCACTATTGCTTAGACTCAGAGGTGAGAAGGGACGGTCACTTTACCTGTTCTGTTTTGCAAGATTTTTTGGTATAAGCAGACAGGCAACCACCTCGGAGTGTGGGACTGATTGGGGATTCTATTCAAAAGGTGAGGAATTCACAGTTCGATGTATCCATCTGAAGAACAAGTTGCTTCTGGTGGATACAGTATCTACCAGTGGATTCCTCATTGACCCACCCGCCTCCCTGTTGCTTGTCTGTATATACCAAAAATAAATCTATTTGTAAATGCTGTACGATGTTGTTTTTCATATACGTTATATGTATAGATATAATGTTTTTGATCGAAGTTTGCAACAAGATATGGTATTTGTGATGTTGGTTTTACCTGTACACCATGAAAAAAGTTGATGGAAACTGACGCCAGCACGTAGACGAGGGCTTCTTTTGGCTTTGATGATGTCACGAAGTCGCGTGCGGAACCGTGGCATTATGGCGTCCTCGTCGAGGAGGAGAGCTATGAAGCTAAATTTCCATGAAATGCCAGAGCATTGGGGAAATTCAAAAGGTGTGGAAGCCACAAGTATATACTGTCTCTACCAGAGAAAGCATTACCAAAGGTAAGTAACTTGTTTGTCTTCCTCTCAGTGATGAGGCAAATATCCCAGGTATGTTGCTTATGTGCGTAATAAGCCATACAGGTTATGTGACTGTTGATAGGTTCACACGCACTTCTTTTCACCACTTACACTGCTTTGATAACTTTTCTCGTACTGCCCACGCACTGGTGGAAACCCCACCTGACATAAAGTTTCGTTTTACCCTTCAACCATGTTGTGAAGTGTTGGCTACCGTTAGTTCTAAAGGTTAGTTTTTAATCCGTGTTCCTTACGGGATAATATTTTTATCTGAAAATATGGTGCCCTTGACTTGGATAATAAGGACGAATTATCTATCTGCTCAAGCTATTGTAAATCACATAATTAGCTTGTTAGCAATGGGGAGGTGTTTTATATTTGGACTTATCTTAAAGAGATTGTTTTGTTCCCTAGTGATTCTTTACTCTCACTATGAAATGCTGTTAGACCTCTAGAATTAGCAAGAAGTTCAACTCTTTCTGGACTTAAAATTGATTATAGGGCACTTCAGTTTTCTTTAACAGGATCAATTTAAGAATTTGTGAAAGATGTTTTAGTTTATTCAATTTCGAAACAGCATTTGACAATTGTAAAAAAAAAAAAAAAAAGACAAATCTGTCCTTAGCCGCTTCCATAGGGATGTTCCCAAATAGTTTGAAGTTAATGCAGGCCTCTTCTGAAAATGGTATTTTAGGGATGCAAATATGCTGGAACAACTCCGTCTACTGAATAAGTTAATCACAGAGTGGAATACCCATCAATTGATGTGTGACCTTCAGTTTACATGAAAGGCAGCATCCATATGATGTAGTCTGCAGTCAGTAATCCAATCTTGTCTCCTTATCAGTTCAGCAAGCATGTACTTGCTTGAAGACTCATACTGGTGTTGGGCATCCTCTACAATGTGTTCCTATCTTTGGAGATTTTTTTGGTTGCATTATGCCCATTTTGAAAATATAGTGGATTTTGAACTGGGTATAAACATATGTAATGTGTATTTGTTTCCCATATATGGTTTACTGTGGCATTTTGTTTAAACACATAATATAGGAGTGCGCCTGCCTCACCTACTCACCCTGGCCTAATGTCACCGGGCATGCAGACCCCGGAATGTTTGTCTCGTGAAGGATCTCCTGTGTCACATGATCATGACATTGGATCAAAGCTAGCTTCTGTTCCAGAGTACCGGTACTCGCAGAGTGCACCTGGTAAGTTTCTTCTGTTGCATTTTAAGTTTCTGCTTCAGATATTATTCTGAAACAGTACCACATTTAGAAGACATATACATGTTCAGTTGTTTACTGTGGAAAATGTCGCTCTTTTGGAAACTTTCAGAAAAAAGCACAAATTGATCCTAAATCAAATATATGCGCTTATAGAAGTCCAAATCCTCAAACAGAAACCAACCAGCTTAGATGATGTTTGGTATTTCCTAGGTACCAAGTACCGAATCCCTAACAGTAATAAGAAGTGCATTGTTTAATGTGGAATTAATATGAATAAATGCACTTAAAATTAAGCACAACTTGTAGTATAATGAAAATCAATCACTTGGACGATTATTGCTCTGTTAGGTATGTTTGGTAGGGTTCGCCAAGAGAAATAATAAATCAAGACACGTTAATTTAATTGCTATAAAAGTAACTGAATTATAGATAGGATAAAAACCTATTTAAATTGAACTGTCAGCAAATTTCTCAACCTCACATGTGCTTCTGCACCCTGGTGTGGGCAATTCATAGAAAAAGGAAAATGTACTCCTTGGACTAAATAAGAGATTTGTTTGACATCACTTCAAAACGTTGCCATTCCATAACAAATTGTGATGTTGTTTGTCTGGTTTGTTGGAATTCAACCACTGGAAACTATATTGAAACTGACAAACCCATTTGACATAGTCTAGCAAGTGTGTGCCAGTCCTCTTGAGCCACCCAGGGTCCTCCAATTGAATTTAACGAACCCAAACATCCTGATGCGGGCTATATTAAAAAAAACAAGCATTTGCAATGTAACTGGTCTCGCGAGAGTTAGTTATTAGTGTTTTAAAGTCCTAACTGGACTTTTCTTGCCACATAAATTGAAAATGAACAGTAAAACAGTTGCCATAAGTGAGCCGATTCAAAGCGCCATGGCCAGCATGAGCGCGAAGAAGAGACACAAAAAGAAATTCGCTCGCAATAAAACGTATTGGCAATTGTGTAATATCCATGTAACATGGGTAGTCTGCAAGGCGGTAACAAAGCCACCCCAAGGAGGGACAAACATAAATCATTTACCAATGATGATAAAGGGTTTTTGAAAGGCAAGCCCTCGAACAAGTGAAAGTGATGGGCACGCAGTGGACGTGGTTAAAGGCCCACAATTCTTACAAGAGGTCAAAGTGCTTGTGCGCTTGACCTAAAAATCAGTTATTGATGCCTTCACAATCTGTCCCGGTGCCAACTTTACTTTTAAACCTACTCCAGGCCACTGCTATTAACCAAAACTAAAGTTTGGATAGTTGTCCAAAATTATGAAGATGATCTTTGATGTTCTCAAAGATGTTCATTGCAGGCAGGTGGAATTAAAATCGAGTTTGTGCATTAAAAAGAATTAAATGTGATTGGCTGCCTCATGGCACTTTATTTCCTGCAACTATGTATTTGAATCTGTCAAGCCCTACCTTCACTTTGTTTAATGGTATAGAAAGCGTTCTGGCTATTTGTCTGTTGAACAGCCTGTGTTTTGATTTCACTGCCTAAGACTGAAGCAAAGACAAGAACCCCTCCTTTTAAGACCAATATGTTTACATGGTTGTTGGCATAGAAGAGTAACTTTGAGGCACACTTTGCAAGCTAGTACACTACTGATATGAAGAACAAAGTTGTGATGTACTAATCTGCAAACCAGAATGTATATGTATGCGTGTGTGCACGACTCAGACACAAAGTTTGTATGGTTTCATCCAATTGTAAAAGGTAATCAGAAAACCACCGTCTGTACGGATGTTGAATGCTTCAATTTCTCAGAAGGTGACACTTGGCTGCTGAGACATATGTGGTACTTGCTAACGCATCCCTGCTTTTTAGTTTTCGAAAATTAGCATTTGTACTTAACAGGTTTTAGAACCCGAGTCATGGATAAAATTGATTCATAACTTTATTACCATAATTGTGTTTCATATGTCCGAAAGAAGCAGAAGTGCTGTCAAAGTATATTTATTGTCACAGACGGCACTTGCACCATCTAACATGTACTCATGGAGAGAACTTGTGTCCATCTGCGAATAGTCAGCATTGTGGACTTATTTAACAACTAGTGTATTTATTACCGCAACATTGTTGTAGATAATCCACAGCATGACCCTTTCAACAGTAGATGTTTAATATCATCATCATAATGTTCAGTCACAGAGCATGCTATCAGGGTGTCCTGATACTGATACAGTAGAATGCGTAGGTAAGGTGGCATAGAAGAAACCTAGAGCAAAGGAATACATTTGTGGAGCACGTGTTTTGTATTGGATGTGTCCAGATCTGTGAGACCCAACCAATAGCTACTCGGTACTTTAGTGCGTATATTTTTTTCAGCGGGAATTAATTGATTGCCTTGTCTCTGGGAGAAGGCATATCTTAGCTCACTCAGTGTTCGTTGTAGCTGTGAACAAGTGCTAGAGTGCAGTTTTAAGAATGTGCCATTAGTTAGTGATCTATTTATTTTATTTCTAAAACAACACAGGAGTGCAACCATTGTGGTGGTATTGTGCACTTTTAAGGGGTTGTATTTGGCTGAATTTCAGATTGCCTATGAGGTTGATGAAGCTATCCTGTAATGTATTTCAGAACCATGTGCTCCAACGCAGTACCTCACTCATGACACTACAGCTTACACTTGACACTTAACTCTAGAGGTGCTCTGAGGTATGCATAGTGTTAAAGATTTTAGTTAAGCATGTACTTAGACAACAGCCAAGCGGTAAGTCTGTCACCCTAAATACTTCAACTAAGTCTTTACATTAATGTGCAGTTTCCTGCACAGATATATAGTATGACAGAAGTTTGTGTTGTCTGTAAACGTTGAAGGTAGAAAGAGACAGAACTGCACCAGGTCTCTAGTGGTGCTGGGAAGTTGAGGTGTGCAAAGCCCAGGACTTGTCTGTCTTTTGGTCCTATAGTTCAGAAACTTGGTGACTCAATATGCAGTCCTCAGTTGATCTCTGCTAGGGTTAAACTACACATACATTCACACACAAGTTGCCTACGTGTTTCTGGAGCATGACTCAAAAGGATGAGTGGTCTCCTGGCCACAGGGTGAACGACTGCTAGATCTATTTCGTTTTCACTTTGTCCCGTTTAATGAGTTTGACAGTGTTTTAAATTAACATTAATAACTTTACTACATGAGCCAAAATGATTTGAAGTTTTTGTTCCTTTTATTTGCAGGTTCTCCGGTTAGTGCCCAGCCAGTAATTATGGCTGTTCCTCCAAGGCAATCCAGTCTGCTTGCAAAACCAGTGACTTACATGCCAGCTTCGATCGTTACTTCTCAGCAACCTTCTGGTCACTCTATTCATGTTGTTCAGCAAGCACCCACAGTCACAATGGTCCGGGTAGTGACCACTTCTGCCAGCTCCGCTAATGGATACATAATAACCAATCCGTGCACGACTGGAGGAACGCATGAAATGCAGAGAACAGTTTTCGATGGACTTGGTGAGATCCGAGGTAAATTACTTCATGATTTTCCCTAATCCTGCTGTTGTCACCAAATAATACTACAGTAATAAAATGGTGCATAGAACATCCTTTCATGACATTTGAGAAATATAAAAACATAGATTGTGTGTCTTTAAGCTTCAAAACGTCTTTTAAAGGAGATTCAAAAGTAGATTTTCCTTCTTTGTCGAGTTCAGTAGTCTTCATCCTTGTTCAGGCACCTAAAGAAGAGGTATTCAGCTTTAAAAAAAAAATCAACGTTTAGTCTGATGTTCATTTTTTAGGCAACTGTAGCCTAGATTGTTTTTTTCTATACATTACAGAGAAAACAACCAATAACATATATTATGAACTCAATCATTGGTCTATCAAACCTATGTACCTGCACCTTCTGTACTCTACCGTTGTACCTTCCTCCCAGCCTAAAGCTAATCCATTTGATATTTACTTTGGCTGCAATTACTTGATTGCATTCTTGGGCCATGTGCCATTTATTAAAGTTAGTGTCATTAAGTAATGCCAATAAAGACTGATGACACCCAAATCTACTTTTAGCTCGAAAACAACACAGAAAAACAAGCTAACATCATCACACTCTTGGAGCACCTCTTTTGTACACACTCTTTGAGCAGCTCCTCCGTGAAATAGAGGAGAGCTTCCTCTGCATGACTGGAGCTATAATTGAAATCCTTATGATAAGAGGTCCGGCAAGAAATCCTTGTCTTTCAAGTGTTCCAAAGCCATGGAACATAAATCAACTTCATGAAAAGTCAATAACTTGAAGATTTGCTATGAACCTCTTTGACAGATTCCAAAGGCTGCAAAATCACGCACCGCTACAAACTTGACACATCTGACCAGTGGTGAAAGTGCTTCACTGGCTCTCAGTGAAACAAAGATCAAGGTCAGGGAACTCTGTGCTCTTCGAAAAGCCTATTTGGAAAATACCTTTACTTGGTACCAATTCCACTGTTTGTCACAGCGGAACATTGAATCATGAACTACACGCTTCATTGCACACAACAGTTTTTCAGAAGGCTCAAACACAGAGGCAGATTTGGGGAGTATAGGGCCCTGGTCTGTGTAAGGTACTTAACTCCAATCTTCTAGTTGAACCAAACTTTGTGTTTCAGAAAACCATTGAGTGAACACGCCTAGTACTGAACGTCTCCTCCTAAGGACTTGCGATTGAAGAGATTTTAATTAAAACATTATTTTACACTAACTTTGCACTACGTATACTAGAATTTCATCCCATAGGTGAATGCCACACTTAGGGATAAGCTCCTGCTTATGTTTCTTTTTGCAGTTCTGTAATATAAAATATTTTTGTTCTCCCTTTGCCTTGTGGGTAGCAAATAACTTGCTTTTCTTTTTCCTGCATGTGTTAGATTTCTGCTTCCTAACTTTTATGAGCTTCCAAACTTCAACATGTTTTCCAGTAATTTTTCAGTATACCACATAATTCAAATTTTTTATTAGCAGCTTTCTCACATCTTGAATGTAACCGAATTGTAATGTTTATGGTGTAAAAACAACTAGGCAGTGATGTAATTTCTGCCTGTTTGCATATGAAAATGTGACCTTGAGTTGTCTGATATTGAATGGCGATAAAGTCTAAAATTGAAAGAGAAAACATGCGGCTCCAGGCAAACATGTCCATCTATCAGTCGGAATGCTTTTAGAAGTGCCCTAGATGGACCAGCTGCAGGAGCTGAATTAAAAAAAAGTTGATGTAAATCCAAATCTCAGCCTTTAATCTAAAAACTAAGAAATCTCATGTTCGATGGCATCTGTCGCTGTAGATACGCATGTTCTGCAATAGCTCGCCATCTGGTGTTGGGCCGGAGTGTTACAAGTTGTTTTTTTTTTCGAAGAAGTCTTTCGAGTCACGGGACCGAGTGACTCCTCCTTTTGTCTCCATTGCGCATGGGCGTCGACTCCATCTTCGATTGTTTTTTTTCCGCCATCGGGTTCGGACGTGTTCCTGTCGCTCCGAGTTTCGGAACGGAAAATTAGCTAATTTCTGAAGATTTTCGTCGGTATTGTTGCGTTCGGGATCGGCGTACTTAGATTCCACACCGCATCGAAGATCGAAGAGCTCCGGTGCCCTTCGGGGTAGTTTTTCGATCCTCCGTCGGGGCCTGGTCGGCCCGACCGCGTGCTGAAGAACGCCGATGGAACGGACCCCGTTCCGTTTCTGCCCCAAATGCCACAATAAATACCCCTACACAGACCAACACTTGGTCTGCAACCTGTGCCTGTCACCTGAGCACAGCGAAGACACCTGCGAGGCCTGTCGTGCGTTCCGGTCCCGAAAAACACTCCGAGACCGTCGAGCCAGAAGACTTCAAATGGCGTCCGCACCGACAGCCCAACGGGAGTTCGAGGAACAGGAAGAAGAAGGTACCTTCTCGATCCAAGACTCAGACTCCGAAGGATTCGACGATACACAAACCGTGAGTAAGACGTCGAAAACCACACAAAGAAACATTTACAAGGCCCAGGGGACGCCACTGCCACCAGGCCATGGCTCGACCCATAAATTCGGTGACCGACCGTCGGCACCGAAAAAGGCCCAAACAGTGCCGAGATCGTCCGACTCCGGTCGAGACACCGGCACGCAGCCTTCTCGGGACCGAGAAAGTGCTGGAGACAAGCCTCGACACCGAGATGCCGGTGTGGACAAGGCTCGACGCCGAGACAGCGGCACCGAAACAGATCGACGCCGAGAGGTTTCGGCCCCGAAAAGGAAAAAAGTCACCTCGGAGCCGAAAAAACACGCAGACAAAGTTTCGATGCCGAAACAAACTGCAAGCGACCCAGCTTCAGGCTCTTATACAGAAGAGCACTCGCTAACCTCCCAAATGCAAAAGCATAGGTTTGAGGAAGAGCTACAAGCAACTGATGTGGACCATACGCAAAAGCGTATCTTCATTCAGCAGGGGACAGGAAAAATAAGCACCCTTCCCCCCATTAGGAGAAAGAGAAGGTTGGAGTTCCAGACGGAACAAGCACTACAACCAAAAGTGGTGAAAAGAGTTACACCACCACCCTCTCCTCCGCCCGTGATTAACGTTTCACCAGCACAAACTCCATCACACTCCCCAGCTCACACCACCATGAGCCAGGGTGACCAAGATCAGGACGCATGGGACCTATACGACGCCCCAGTGTCAGATAACAGCCCGGAGGCATACCCTACAAAGCCATCTCCACCAGAAGACAGCACCGCGTACTCTCAGGTGGTGGCTAGAGCAGCACAATTTCACAACGTAAGCCTCCACTCAGAACAGGTCGAGGATGATTTCTTGTTCAACACACTCTCCTCCACCCACAGCTCATACCAAAGCCTGCCTATGCTCCCTGGTATGCTCCGGCACGCAAAAGACATATTTAAGGAGCCGGTCAAAAGTAGGGCAATCACACCAAGGGTGGAAAAAAAGTATAAGCCGCCTCCTACGGACCCGGTTTTCATCACTACACAGCTGCCACCAGACTCTGTTGTTGTAGGAGCAGCTAGGAAAAGGGCCAACTCTCACACATCTGGAGATGCACCACCCCCAGATAAAGAAAGCCGCAAGTTCGATGCAGCTGGTAAAAGAGTCGCAGCACAAGCTGCAAACCAGTGGCGCATCGCGAACTCCCAGGCACTACTTGCGCGCTATGACAGAGCCCACTGGGACGAGATGCAACATCTCATTGAACATCTGCCCAAGGACTTCCAAAATAGGGCAAAACAAGTGGTTGAGGAGGGACAGACCATCTCCAACAACCAGATACGTTCCTCCATGGACGCTGCAGATACAGCTGCACGGACAATTAATACATCTGTAACTATCAGAAGGCATGCATGGCTCCGAACGTCTGGATTTAAACCAGAGATTCAACAAGCAGTTCTCAATATGCCTTTTAATGAAAAAGAACTGTTCGGTCCAGAAGTGGACACAGCGATTGAGAAACTCAAAAAAGATACGGACACTGCCAAAGCCATGGGCGCACTCTACTCCCCGCAGAGCAGAGGGAATTACAGCACATTCCGTAAAACGCCCTTTCGAGGGGGGTTTCCGGGTCAAAGCACACAAGCCAGCACCTCACAAGCAACACCGTCCACTTACCAGGGACAGTATAGAGGAGGTTTTCGGGGACAATATAGAGGAGGGCAATTCCCTAGAAATAGAGGGAGATTTCAAAGCCCCAAAACCCCTACTACTAAACAATAACTCACAGGTCACTCACCCCCTCCACACAACACCAGTGGGGGGAAGAATAGGTCATTATTACAAAGCATGGGAGGAAATCACTACAGACACTTGGGTTCTAGCAATTATCCAACATGGTTATTGCATAGAATTTCTACAATTCCCTCCAAACATACCACCAAAAGCACAAAATTTAACAACACACCATTCCAATCTCCTGGAGATAGAAGTGCAGGCACTATTGCAAAAGAATGCAATCGAATTAGTGCCAAACACACAAATAAACACAGGAGTTTACTCACTGTACTTTCTGATACCAAAGAAGGACAAAACGCTGAGACCAATCCTAGACCTCAGAGTAGTGAACACTTTCATCAAATCAGACCACTTCCACATGGTCACACTACAAGAAGTATTGCCATTGCTAAAACTACACGACTACATGGCAACTTTAGACCTCAAGGATGCTTATTTCCATATACCAATACACCCATCGCACAGGAAATACCTAAGGTTTGTATTCAAAGGAATACATTACCAATTCAAGGTACTGCCTTTCGGATTAACAACCGCACCAAGAGTCTTTACCAAATGTCTAGCGGTAGTCGCTGCACACATAAGAAGGCAGCAAATACATGTGTTCCCATATTTGGACGACTGGCTAATCAAGGCCCATTCGTTCATACAGTGCTCAAATCACACAAATCAGATCATACAAACCCTCTTCAAACTCGGGTTCACCGTCAACTTTACAAAATCCAACATTCTGCCGCGCAAGGTACAACAATACCTAGGAGCCATAATAGACACATCAAAGGGAGTAGCCACTCCAAGTCCACAAAGAATTCTAAATTTCAACACCATCATACAACGCATGTATCCAACACAAAAGATACAGGCAAGGATGGTATTACAACTCCTAGGCATGATGTCATCATGCATAGCCATTGTCCCAAACGCAAGACTGCACATGAGGCCCTTACAACAATGCCTAGCATCACAGTGGTCTCAAGCACAGGGTCACCTTCTAGATCTGGTGTTAATAGACCGCCAAACTTACCTCTCGCTTCTGTGGTGGAACAACATAAATTTAAACAAGGGGCGGCCTTTCCAAGACCCAGTGCCACAATACGTAATAACAACAGATGCTTCCATGACAGGGTGGGGAGCACACCTCGATCAACACAGCATACAAGGACAATGGAACGTACATCAAACAAAACTGCATATCAATCACCTAGAACTTCTAGCAGTTTTTCAAGCACTAAAAGCTTTCCAACCAATAATAGTTCACAAATACATTCTCGTCAAAACAGACAACATGACAACAATGTATTATCTAAACAAGCAGGGAGGGACGCACTCCACGCAGTTAAGCCTGCTAGCACAGAAAATTTGGCATTGGGCAATTCACAACCAAATTCGCCTAATTGCACAGTTTATACCAGGGATCCAAAATCAACTCGCAGACAATCTCTCTCGAGATCACCAACAGGTCCACGAATGGGAAATTCACCCCCAAATTCTGAACACTTATTTCAAACTCTGGGGAACACCTCAGATAGACTTGTTTGCGACAAGGGAGAACGCAAAATGCCAAAACTTCGCATCCAGATACCCACACAAACAATCCCAAGGCAATGCCCTATGGATGAACTGGTCAGGGATATTTGCTTACGCTTTTCCTCCTCTCCCTCTCCTTCCTTACCTGGTAAACAAACTCAGTCAAAGCAAACTCAAACTCATATTGATAGCACCAACTTGGGCAAGGCAACCCTGGTACACAACGCTGCTAGACCTATCAGTGGTACCCTGCATCAAATTGCCCAACAGGCCAGATCTGTTGACACAGCACAACCGAAAGATCAGACACCCAGATCCAGCATCGCTGAATCTAGCAATCTGGCTCCTGAAATCCTAGAATTCGGGCACTTACAACTTACCCAAGAATGTATGGAAGTCATAAAACAAGCCAGAAGGCCATCCACCAAGCACTGCTATGCAAGTAAATGGAAGAGGTTTGTTTGCTACTGCCATATTAATCAAATACAACCATTACACACAACTCCAGAACATGTGGTGGGTTACTTGCTTCACTTACAAAAATCTAACCTAGCTTTCTCTTCCATTAAGATTCACCTTGCAGCAATATCTGCATACCTGCAGACTACCTATTCAACTTCCCTATATAAGATACCAGTCATTAAAGCATTCATGGAGGGCCTTAGGAGAATTATACCACCAAGAACACTACCTGTTCCTTCATGGAACCTAAATGTTGTCCTAACTAGACTTATGGGTCCACCTTTTGAACCCATGCACTCCTGCGAAATACAGTTCCTAACCTGGAAGGTGGCATTTCTCATCGCCATTACTTCCCTAAGAAGAGTAAGCGAGATTCAGGCGTTTACAATACAGGAACCTTTTATACAACTACACAAAAATAAAGTCGTCCTAAGGACCAATCCTAAATTTTTGCCAAAGGTTATTTCACCGTTCCATCTAAATCAAACAGTGGAACTTCCAGTGTTCTTTCCACAGCCAGAGACCGTAGCTGAAAGGGCACTACATACATTAGATGTCAAAAGAGCATTGATGTATTACATTGACAGAACAAAAAACATCAGAAAGACTAAACAACTCTTTATTGCCTTTCAAAAACCTCACGCAGGAAACCCAATTTCAAAACAAGGTATAGCCAGATGGATAGTTAAATGCATCCAAATCTGCTACCTTAAAGCTAAACCACAGCTGCCCATTACACCAAGGGCACACTCAACCAGAAAGAAAGGTGCTACCATGGCCTTTCTAGGAAACATCCCAATGCAAGAAATATGTAAGGCAGCCACATGGTCTACGCCTCACACATTCACCAAGCACTACTGTGTAGACGTGTTATCCGCACAACAAGCCACAGTAGGTCAAGCCGTATTAAGGACATTATTTCAGACTACTTCCACTCCTACAGGCTGATCCACCGCTTTTGGGGAAATAACTGCTTACTAGTCTATGCAGAACATGCGTATCTACAGCGACAGATGCCATCGAACTGAAAATGTCACTTACCCAGTGTACATCTGTTCGTGGCATCAGTCGCAGTAGATTCGCATGTGCCCACCCGCCTCCCCGGGAGCCTGTAGCAGTTTGGAAGTTACCTCCAATTATTTATATATGTATCATCTCAACCTTAAATACGTGCATACTTAGTCACTCCATTGCATGGGCACTATTACTACAATTCAACTCCTACCTCACCCTCTGCGGGGAAAAACAATCGAAGATGGAGTCGACGCCCATGCGCAATGGAGACAAAAGGAGGAGTCACTCGGTCCCGTGACTCGAAACACTTCTTCGAAAAAAAAAAACAACTTGTAACACTCCGGCCCAACACCAGATGGCGAGCTATTGCAAAACATGCGAATCTACTGCGACTGATGCCACGAACAGATGTACACTGGGTAAGTGACATTTTCATTCTGTCCTTTAGCTTAGTGTAGAATGTTTCAGATGCCTAGTATGTGTCCTCAACGAAGGCAGTTTTTCCTTCTTTGGCATTCTTACCATTGAAGTCCTCCTTAGCTGCCATAAACATCTGTCATGAAGTTCATCTTGACAGTAAAATGGTTGTCGACTGAGTATTTGTCACTGAGTAAGTAAGTGACATTTTCTGCATTTTTACATGTTTTCCATGTATTAGTATCAGTTCATTTGGATGATAACTTAAAGACTGATGGACCTCTGATTGTCACTGGATGGAGAAAGACCACAGCCCTTGAGTCTTTCACACAATTACTGCATGACTGACTACCCACATGAACAGTGTATGCATTCTCAGAAGGACTCAACTGTGAGGACTTGAACCAATGTCTCTAGATGTGTGTAGACATTTAAAACATTTATCACCAGATAATAACTCCCTGTGCTGGCATCGGAAAAGAGAGTGCAAAGATGTAATATCATCAACATTAATTCACTTGTTGTTATTTTTGATACATTGGTACCCACTTCTGCATCACAGAACGTAGCCTTAGTGCTAGAATTCCTGGAACCAATTATGTAAGTGCAGCTGTATGATAGTGACTATATTGTCAGGAAGGAAACTAGGACACTCCTAAAGATCCTTCTGTGAGACTACCCTCCTGCTGGTCCTATAATTGTGTTGGCAGCAAAGGGAAGCTCATTCTAGTACTGTTATTTCTCTACTCAAATATGGATAGTGAAAGGATGAATTAATTGGAAGGAAAATGGTCTTTGCGTGCAGCTTATTGGCCATCCATCGGGCGGGCTGTGCGCTGCTCCTCAGAACATTTAACAAGCCCCCTTTCGACAAGTTTCTGAATGCTGAACGGCATCTTCATGTTGATAATTCAACAGTCAGTGAATGTGTTTCAATAGATGCCTGTTGTTGCTGAATTATCTGAGTGCAGGAAAACCTTGCAGATTGATAAGCATGGCTCATGGTGTCTACTTTAGGTGATGTCCAATGGGTGTGCGTCCTAAGGGTCAACCAACAGTTATTGATTTACCCTTCTTTGCTTATAACCTTTTTTGGAAAAGGTCTAGCTGAGGTTCTGTATCTTGGTTACTTCTCTAGAGTTGGCGCAATAGGGGTATCTGGTTTATCCCCCTGATAGTGCTAGAATGGGCTGCCACTTTTGTATTACCAGCAGAGCTTTATCCTGATAACATGTTGACCTAAGTTCGATGTTGCTTGATTTTGCAACTCTGGGGTGTATCAATATCGACTGAAATTATGCATCAATGTTTGTAGGAAGCAGTTATGCAACACAAGACTGTGGCATTGTAAAAGATATAGTACAGCTATTCATGCAAGTTTATAATGCGGGACAGCACGCCAGGGTAGGTTACCCCCGTGGATTGCTGGCACATATGAATAGTGACCGCTTTCGGCATGCTACTTCCCAAGGGGCTCCCCACATAACAAGGGATGATGGAAGATTGATGGAAGTTGTGTGGAATTATCCCCCTAGAAATGTTGCTATCTTGAAGACTATCTTGGGGTAGGTCTGCATATCTGGTTGTGTGCCTACACAAGGAGCTCTTTGTGATCAGAAGTTGAAGTTAGAGAATCAGCCCTTCTTTGCCTTTTTTCTGAGGGAACTCATCAATACCGTCGTTTGGATTAATGCGGACGGGAAGGACGAGAACTGATAAGACACGCGACGTTATTTATTAAATATTGAAAAGGAACTGCCCTGATGAAGGCGGCCTTACAAATTGGATGGTTACCGCCGAAACACGCGTAGGCTTGGTTCCTACAGTTGTTTTGATGGACTACGAATTTTAGTGTTAAAGTAAAAAAATAAATTCTTTCATAAATCAGTTAGACGGAGACGTAATCAAGATTTGAATTACAATATGTTACTATTACAAATATTATTAAAGCTCCAGAAAGAGAAAGTGTATATTTAGCCTGTATCTTATTATATTTTGGCCAATTTGGATCTTATCTTTTCAGTGTTATGTTTCTATTATCTTTTCTGTCTTGTCTTGTGTGACACTCTGTCTTTGTCTATTCATTGTATATATGTGTAGGTATATTTAAAGAAATAAGTGTTTGTCTTCCCCTGTGAATATGTATATATTTATATATCTAACTTTGACCATGGTTTTGTGTCGTTGTTGTACATACATATGTAATAAATATCATTTTCTGTATTTCTGTTATCATTATTTTTTGGTTGTTCTGTATTGTGGACAACAGTGAACATTAGTTGTAGCTCATTTCCCTTTTCTTGTACTCAAATATAATTCCAGCTTATGCCTTGAATGAAATTGCAGAAGAGACCTGTTGTTCTGTTATTTTGGCTATCTACTGTTTTTAGTAGGCAGATAAGGGCATGCGGTGTGGCACTCCAAATTGTTACCTTGCTTCCATCAGTCCTCATTATTGGAGGACATTTATGCATGCTCACAGCTTCAAGTGAACCATGTGTCAATGCCCTACACACATCCTGCATTGCTCTCCTTAATGTAGTCAAAGGAAACTGAATTTCAATTCAAAAGGATCGTTTATTTAGGAAAAATTTCTCTTAAACAATAAAAACATATGTTTGATGACATTTGTGGCTGTTAGGTACACGTGCTCTTCATACTCCTACCATCTAGTGTTGGGTCCGGAGTGGTGCAAGTTGTTTTTCTTCGAAGACGTCTTTCAAGTCATGGAATCAAGAGACTCCTCCTCTCTATGATATTGCACAATGGCATCAACTTCTTTGTTAGGTTGTTTTCTCTCCGTCATCGGGTTCAGACGTGTGTCTTCGCTCCATCTATTGACTCACTTAGTTTCAGCTTTCTCTCTACCTTACATTATTTTGACGGTATTGTCCTTGCTCGGGCTTTCTTATCTTAGCGCTCTCGTTTCATCGGGTCGGGCACTGACCGACCGCCCTTTGGGGTGCCAGCCGCCCACTTCGGCCTACCTTCCACGTGGCACCGATGGAAATGACTGCACCCACTTCGGCCTACCTTCCACGCTGCACCGATGGAAATGATTCCCTGATAGAAAGATTCCATTCTGCTTTTCTCCTTGGTGCCTTGCCAAATTTCCACACACTGACCATAATCTCCTTTGGAACCTCTGCCTCTCCCCAGATCATTGTGAGGCAGACTGCGACAAATGTAAGTCTTTCCGTTTCAAGAAAATTCTTTAGGACCGAAGAGCTCGTCGGCTGGAGATGGCCCAGAAGATGCCGGATGAAACCCGGGACAACTTCAGAGAGGAACATTCTCAGGAGGAACATTCTCAGGAGGAATGTGCACAGTAGGAGGAAGCCCTCTCTATTCATGACAGCTCAGACTTGGATGTCTAGTCTGACTTCAAAAAACACAAAATCACTTCTGCCCAGCAAATAAGTATTGTGGCCCCTCCTGCCCACCAGAAGACTTTCAGAAAGACTTTCCAACCCCCCTTTAAGCTCGCCGGTCCTCCACTACCACCAGGCCATGGTCGGTACCGAAAGATGCCCCGCCCTCTAGTTCGTTACCAAAATCAACCATTAAGGCCAAGTCATCGTCCTCGGCATCGACCTCCATTTCCTTGTACAGAGATTGTTACAGTTTCAATCCAAACCTCAGGGCCGAGCCTTCAGCCTCCACTTCGGTGCCGACCAAATCACCCACTAAAACCTTCGGTGCTGAGATCTTCGTAGCTGAAATCCTTGGAAACTTGAAACTCTGGTCCAGTCCTCCACCACCCCTTCTCTGGGCGAGCCAATTTTTGAAACTATGGACGCTCGTCAGCGCCGACTCTAAATACAGGAGGTACAGGCCGGATTATTGCCACTCCTTCCTCTCCTGTGCTCTTCAAGTGAAAACTCTTTCCAGAAGACTTTGGATGTTCCTGTCCCTGCTAAAAAGAAGACCAAGGACAAGTCAATCAGCCCTCCGCTTAGGCCTTTTCCTCCTCTACATCCTCCACTTTCATCTTCATCTCCACCCCTTCCCATTTTCCCATTTCCCCACTTCACCCTTACCCAGGGATTACACACCTCAGGGTTCTCCTCTGTTTTCCACTTAGGGATTAAAGGGGGCCTCACAGTGACATAGACCCTTGGGACACATATGACCCTGATCCTATTCCTTCCAATGACCGACCCTGACCTCTACCCTGCATGCCCCTCACCAGCTGAGGACACTCCCTCTTACCAAACTTTAGTAGCTAGGGCAGCTGAGTTCCACAACGTGGAGTTGCATAAGGACCCCGTCAAGCAGGACTTCTGTTCGACTCACTAATTTAAACATACAGAGACATACATTATCTTCCCGACATGCTTCGCCATACAGAGGATATTTTTAAGGAGCCTGTCTGTTCTAGATTAATCATGCCTAGGGTGGACAAAAAGTGCAAGACCGCCTTCTCTGACCTGCTATACATCAGGTCACAGGTTCCACCGAGACTGTTGTAGCAACAATAGGTCGTAAATTTGCAAACAGTCCGGCCACTGGGGACTCTCCTCCCACCCTGAGAAAGAAAGTAAGAAAATAGATGCTGCGGACAAAAGAGTGACAGCACAGGCCGCAAACCACTGATGGATAGCCAACTTCCAAGCCTTACTGGACCGGTACGGCCAGGCTCATTGGGACAAAATGGAGTTGCTGCTCCAATTCTAACCTGATGAGCTTTGCAATAGGGGGCAAGAGATAGTTGCAGAGGAAACTTCATTTCTAATAATTTCATCAGGTGCACCCTGGATGCCGCAGACACAGCAGCTTGTGGCATTAACACCCATGTTATTCTTGAGAGGCATGCTTGGCTACGTTGCTTAGATTTTAAACCTGAGGTCCAGTAGGCAGTCCTCAGTATACCCATTGATGAGGAGTGCCTATTTGGGCTACAGGTGGATACTGCCTTAGGAAAACTCAAAAAAGACACGAACACTGCTAAGGCCATGGGTGCACTTCAGTCCCCTTCACAAAGAGGCACTTTTTGTCACACTGGATACCGAGGCTCATACAAGTCCTCCACCGCTGAGGCATCTACCTTGCACCCTAGACAATCTCAATCCACCAATATTAGAGGATTTTATAGAGGCTCTTATAGAGGCACCAACAACAAAGGGAGGGGATCTTCCTCCACTGCCATGCAATGACTACCTCCACCCGCTCATCCAACACCTGTCGGGCAGAGGCTCCAACAATTCTATTCAACATGGGACACCATTACTACGGACCAATAGGTCCTTGACATTATTCAACAGGGTTATTGTCTGGCGCTTACCACCACTCCTCCCAGTTTTCCCCCTCGCACTCACAAGCTATCTCTGTAACACTTAATCTTTCTCAAACAAGAGATCCTATCTCTTCTTTTCAAGGGGGCAATAGAGCCTGTTCTGCTACCACATCAAGGGACAAGAGTATACACCCTGTACTTCCTGATTCCCAAAAAGGATGACTGTCAAGCCAGTATTCGATCTCAGGCCTCTGAACAAGTACATCCTGTCAGAACACTTCCATATGGTCACCCTTTAGGATGTGTTTCCACTCCTACAGCAAGGCAACTTTATGACAGCTCTAGATCTAAAAGATGCCTACTTTCACATTTGAATTCACCCTGCACATCAGAAATACTTAAGATTTGTTATTGCAGGCAAACACTGCCAGTTCAAGGACCTTCCATTCAGAGTCCCTACTGCTCCCAGAGTTTTCCCAAAGTGCTTAGCAGTAGGCACTGCACAACTGAGAAGGCAAAACAGTCATGTGTTTCCTTACCTCGTCGACTGGCTTTTCAAAGCCAGCATGTTACCCCAGTGCCAACAACACACTCAGTTGACAGTGGACCTTATTCACATCCTGGGTTTTAATCTCCGCATTCCCAAATCTCACCTACAGCCCCTACAGATGCAACCTTATTTAGGGGCTGTTTTGAATGTGTATCTAGGGTTGGAATATCCCAACCCCGTTTGTGTCCAGAATTTTCAAACCCTACTCTTCAATTTTAGTGAGAATCATACTTGCACAGTCAAGACCATTGTGTGCTTGTTGGGGATGATGGCCTGATGCATTACTATTGTTCTACATGCCAGACTACATGTGTCCCCTACAACAGTATTTGATTTGCCAATAGTCTCAGTCACAGGGTCGCCTAGAAGATCTAGTGTTGGACTACCAGACGCACTGTTCTCTGCAATGGTGGAATGTCAGGGATGTGGAATTCCTATCGCCCAACTCCCGGGACATCTTGTTTGGGGTCAAGGGCAACAAGTTTTTCTGTTTACTTTGTCCTTGGGACAAGTAGGCCCAACCCTCTGCATCACAAACCCTTTGGCTGCCTGTTTACAGAGAGTGGAACTCTCTGCAGTTGAGGTAATGTGTTGCCAAAAGATAATGCTGTTCGAACTTGTATTTATGGTTCATTATTTGAAAGCCTTCATTATTAGGGTGAGTACTGTAAATAAATGTTTTAAGGTCACACTTCACTACTGACGTTGGTTCCAGTACAAAAAAAGAAACCGTGTATACACATGTTTGAAAAGTTTAGGCTATGAGGCTAAGTATAATGCTCCCAGAATGCTCTCTGATTAGATGCAAATTAAGTGTCATTTAGTAAAATGTGTTGATGCATGCTAGTATTTCCCAAAAATATTTCGAATGAAAAATCAGTGTAACCATTTTCAACACGAATATGGGAAGCATGAAAATAAACAAACACTGACAAAGCCAACTGGTCTGACATATTTTTATAAGTCTTTTAGTTTCATCAATGCGTGTCTTGTTTTGACATGGCTTTTGTAACACTTTATTGTTGTGGGAGCTACCAGGTCCTCAACATTGTAACAAACACTGGCAAAAAAAACCCAAAAAGTTTTTGAACTCTAAAAGCACACGTTGCCACCAGTGGCATAACAAAGGCCCCGCAGCCGCCCTCCAGGGGGCCCCTTCAGCACAGCACCTGCCCTGAGTGAGTCTGGAGAGGGGGCTCCTCCATGTTCTTTGCAAAGGGGCACCCTCCAGTTTCGTTACGTCACTGATTGCCACTGTAGTTCCTGACACTGAACAAAACTACTTTGTGTGCCAATATGCTCCTTGTGGAAGAGCAGAATGCGATCACTCACAGTAAAGCCAGCCGAAAGAGAGAGAAATAGAAGTATAATAAAACAAAATGTCTTTGTTAACACCAGACCTAATTAGGGACCAAGACCCACATGTAGGTAGCTTTTTGCATGTCGCAAACAGCGACTTTCGCTGTTTGCGACGTGCAAAAAGCACATTGCGATGCACAAACCCAGTTTTGCGATTCAGTAACCTGGTTACCGAATCGCAAAACGGGTTTGCGACTCGCAATTAGGAAGGGGTGTTCCCTTCTTAATTGCGACTCGCAGTGCAATGTAGGATTGTTTTGTGACCACGAACGCGGGCACAAACCAATCGCAGTTTGCACCCATTTCAAATGGGTGCTAACACTTTTGCAAAAGGGAATTGTGAATGTCCATGTAAACATTTTTTCAGAGCAGGCAGTGGTCCTGCGGACCACTGCCTGCTCTGAAAAAATGAAACCAAAACGTTTCATTTTTCGTTTTTGTAATGCATCTCGTTTTCCTTTAAGGAAGCAGTCACAGACATGGTGGTCTGCTGTCTCCAGCAGGCCACCATCCCTGTGAGGGCCGCTATTGGCAAGGGGGTCGCAAATTGCGACCCACCTCATGATTATTCACTAGGTGGGCATTTGCGAAGCCCTTGCAAATCACAGATGGTGTCAGGGACACCATCCTACATTCGGATTTGCGACTCGCAAATTGCGAGTCGCTCTGACTCGCAATTTGCGGGTCGCAAATCTGAACCTACCTACATGTGGCCCCAAAATCTTAAAGAAAGTCACAAAAGTGCACCCATGGTATATGTCGTACCCCTATAAAATATTTGTGAACTGTATTTTAGCATGGGTAAATATGCATGTGTAGATTTGCTCATGTGAAAATCTATTGAGCATTTGCAAGTTCATTTTCCCTCCGGCCACTTTCTTCCCAACCCTGGAAGAAGTTCTAATTCTGCCATTGTCAGGAGTAAATGTCCAACCTTTCTTATTATGGGAAAATATTAGAGAGAAGCTGGTGAAAATCTTTAAAACATGCAGGTTAGTAGGTTTGCAGACTCAAAGGCATTCCAGCCCTGGAACTATTGCTTACTGCTTCCTTCAGCCCCAGTATGCAGATCTGAAGAAAGGTGGCAAAATAAGGAAATTGCTAGTAGTAGCCCTGGCATAATCAGAGAGGCTATTATCAGAGCTCTTACATAATGAGATTGCTGCCATAATTTGTCGCCACACTACATGGCACCAAAGGGACAAGTAGATCTTTTTACAGGACAAGTAGATTTGAGAAGCAAACTGTCCCCTGGACAAGTAGATATTTTAATAAATTCCACACCCCTGGGAATGCCAACAACCTCTTGAATGGACGGCCCTTTCTAGACCCTGTGCCTCAAGGCACATTGACCACAGACGCATCACTCACAAGGTGGGGTGCTCACCTTCTAGTTCTGACTGTACAGGGCCTTTGGGATGCCACTCTCCAGTCCCTACACATCAATTACCTAGAACTTCAGGCAGTATTCCTTCCTCACCTGTCTCACACAGTTGTCTTAGTCTGCATGGACAACATGGCAGCCATGTACTACTTACAGAAACAGGGGGAGGTGGGCAGGGGGCACGTTCTTCTCAGCTCTCACACCATATGGAAGTGAGGCCTTCACCACATTCACCTGGTGGCTGAGTACCTGCCAGGGACGACAAGGACTTTGCAGACCTGCTCAGCAGAATGCAGAAACAAATGCACAAGTGGGAACTCCACTCACAAGTCCTTCAATCATACTCATACTTTGCATTGTGTTGAACTCCTCACATCGGTCTTTTCCCCACAGCAGAAAATGCAAAAGGCCCAAGCTTCGCCTCCAGGTATCCACACCCTCTATCCAAGGGCAGCGCTCTGTGGATTAATTGGTCAGGGATAGCTGCCTGTGCTCTCCCACCTCTCCCTCTGATTCAATTTCTGGTTTCGAGGATCAGGCGAACATCTCTCAACATGATCCTTGTGGCTCTCACTTGGGCACGTCAGCCTTGGTTCACCACACTTGTGGATCTCTCAGAAGTCCCTCTCGAGAAGCTCCCCAACATGCCGGACCTTATCCTGCAAAATCAAGGACAGATCAGACATCCAAACCCCAAGTCATTCAACCTTGCGATATGGCTCCTGAGATCATAGAGTTTGGCTACTTAGGCTTGTCCTCAAGAAGGCTGTAGACCTACTACTAGAGCCTGTTATGCCACAAAATTGAAAAATGTTGTTTGCTATTGCCAACCCAAATGTATTAACGCCATGAAAGCTACAGTACAAGAGATCTATTATTGGCTCCACTTACTAAAAGCAAATCTAGCCTTCACTTCCTTTTGACTACATCTTACAGCTATACCTGCATATCTGCTGTACAGACAACATATTTCCTTGTTCAGAATTCCAGTGATTAAGGCTTTCAATAAAGGTCTTAAATGTGTAATTCCACCTAGGGTCCCTCCTGCACCATTGTTGAACCTTAACATTGTGAGCACAAGACTCGTGGGTCCCCCATTTGAACCACTCCATTCATGCCCACTTCAATTCCTCTCATGGAAAGTGGCTTTCTTAGTCACCATTACATCACTCAGGCGTGTTGGTGAGCTCTGGGCGCTAACCTTGGAAGAACCTTTCTTCCAAATTCATCGGGTTGAAGTAGTCCTTTGCACTAACCCTAAATTTCTGCCTAAAGTGATTTCGCAGTTTCAGATTAACCAGTCAATTGAACGGCCAGACCTCTTCCTGCAACCAGACTGTTACGGAAGGAGCCTTTTGTACTCTAGATGTCAAAAGAGCACTCCTGTTCTATAGTGACAGAACCAAAGGTTTTAGGGAGACCAAGCAACTTTTTGGGGCTTTTTCGCTACCTCGTGAAGGTAACCCAATATCCAGATCAGGCATAATCAGGTGGATAGTTAAATGTATACAGAATTGTTATGCTAAAGCCAAGAGATCTTCGCCTGTTAACACCTAGACACACTCTACTAGAAAAAAGATGCTACTATGGCATTCCTTGGAACAAATCCCTATAGCTGATGTTTCTAAGGCAACTACATGGTCTGCACCAAGTACATTCACAAAACACTACTGTGTGGATATGTTTGCACGCCAGCAACCCAATGTAGGTCAAGCTGTGCTACGGACACTTTTCCAGCCAACTGCAACTCCACCAGGCTAGCCACCGCTTTTATGGCGGGACTGCTTTACAGTCTATGCAGAGCATGTGTATCTACAGCCACACATGCCATTGAATGGATTTTTACCCTGTAACCATCTGTTCATGGCATGTAGTGCTGTAGATTCACATGCTCCCTCTCTCCTCCCTGGAAGCCTGTGACCGTTGCAGTTACATTATATTTGTCTATATCTGTAAATATGTATTTACCTTTTAGCATGGACATCTTTCTCTATACTTTCCTTCCTTACACTCCTTTCTCACCTGCCTGGGGAAAAACAATCTAACATAGGAGTCGATGCCCATGCGCAATATCACCGAGAGGAAGAGTCACTCGATCCCGTGACAAGAAAGACTTCAAAGAAAAACAACCTGCAGCACACCAGAACCAATACTAGATGGCAGGAGTATGCAGAGCATGTGAATTTACAGCCACAAATGTCACGAACAGATGCTTACAGGGTAAGCAACATAATCCTTAAATACACATTAAAACTCTAAAATCATTTAAGGCCATTAAAATTCTGGCCAACGCACAAGTAATGTCCAAATATTGCATTGTGAATACAAATTGCACAGCAGATAATCTTGATCTTATTTGCCACTGTAAAAAGGCAGGTTTTAAAAATTAATGTTGCAAAGCTAAAGGGTAAAGGAAGTCTATCACAGTTTGAACTTTAGTACATTCATTTTACAAACCACACACAGCCTAAATTCTTAACAGTTTATAGCAGACGCTTTTGCCTAAAAAGGATGTAACCATTTTCAAAATTTTAATAGTAATAATGTGCATATTTGTTGATACAGGAGAGAAAAACATGTGGAAATTAGGTGTTACCTTTATTTCTGTTTGTTTCATACAAAAGTCTTTAAATAAAAATACCCCTCTAGGCCTCTAAACTTTTCATTTTCTCCTTAATAAAACTATAGAAGGGCAACATTAAAATTATTTTTCTTCAATAAAATTCCGATATTCAAAATCTTTTTCCTTAACTCCTTTGCCCAGCTATGTTCTCTTTTTAATGATTTCATCTTTACAGAGGGTTGCAACTTTTGTTTGAAATGAGGTTAACAGTTTACTCTAAAATCTCAAGGGTTTGTACTAGGACAGTGGAGGACTTTGTCTGAAGGTGTAGTAGGAGCCATAGCAGCTTACAGTAGGCAAGTATACAAGGTATTTCAGACACCATCTTTCCACGTTTTTCATCTAAATGTCCACTCATTCTTAGTATCTCTACCCTATTAAACATTTAGGCGCTTTATAAGCTACAAATGTAGGTTTTAACAAAAGTGCTCCAAAATCTTGTTTGGATTTTTTTAAACATCCTGAGGTTGAAAGTCCTGAGTTTAAAGTGTTGATGTACAGAGACCAAGATAATGACTTTTCAAAAACCACTTCCAAATACATTTAGTCCAAGATTTCCTCAACCCTTGACTGGCCTATTGTCCATGTATGTCCATGACAGTATGGACAATATGTTGCTTTCTGCCAAAGACCATTATTTACCTTTTTAGGTTTAGTATTCATTTTTTACAGTACTTATAAAACTCTGCCACTTTCCTCTCTAGGCCAATAAGCGTTCTATCCAATATTACCTGATGGTCTGCCTATAGAAGGCAGGGGATATGTACACCTCACATTGTGGGTGGGAATGCACAGTACCTAATAACATTTTCAGTCGGTTTTTCAGAAATATTGCAAATATCAGTGCCAGCAAACAACCCTGGCACAATCCATTCTTAATATTTATCTTCCTGGAGAGGCTGCCTCTATAAACCAATACCAGTCTCAATTATGTTTTTTGTAGTTCTTTCAGTATCTCCAAGGACAATACATAACAATCTGCCCCACTCCATTCTGCCATACGGCAATCCAAAACAATCTGCCTTACTCAACTCTGCCTCACTCTTATCTGCCCCACTTTAATCCAAAGCAATCTGCCCACACCAATCTGCCCCACTCCAGTCTGTCCCACTGCAATCCAAAACAGTCTGTCCCACTCCAGTCTGCCCTACTCCAATCAAAAATAATATGCCGCACTCCAATCTAATCCACCCCAATCCACTCATCCCAATCCAACTGCCATCCAATCCTCTCCACTCCAATCCAATCCACCCCACTCTAATCCACCCTAAAACAATCTGCCCCACTTTAGTCTCCAATCCAGAACAATCTTTTCCCACTTCAAACCACCCCACTCCAGTTTCCCCACTACAATCCATTTCAATCTGCCCCACTTTTTACCAAAACTTTCTACCTTTCTCCAACCTGACCCATTCCAATCCAAAAGTCTGCCCCACTCCAATTCACCCCATTCCAATCGCCCACACCCCATCCCAATTCACCCGTCTCCAATCCACCCACTTCAATCCAGTCAACCCCACTTCAATCCAGTCCACCCCACTCCAATCTAATACACCTGACACCAATGCAATCTACCCCACATCAGTCTACTTTACTCCAGTCGGATCCACGCCACTCCAGTCCAATCCACACCATTCCAATCATCACACCCCTCGCCATACCAACCCATCCTACTCCAGTACAACCCACACCACTTCAATCCAATCCAACCTGTCCACTACTCCAGTCCACCCCACTCCAGTCAGGTTCACTGCTCCCCAATCCACCTCTCTAATCAACGCACACCACCCCAATCCATCCCACACAGTACAATCCTTTTTAATCCACCCCACTCCAGTCCACATTAATCCACACTACTCCAGTCCAATCCACCCCACTCCAAACCGCCCTAATCTACTCCACTCCAGCACTCTCCAGTTATTTCACCCCACCCAAATCCAGCCCCCTCCACTCCAGTGAAGCCCCCTCCACTCCAGTCAACCCCACCCCACTTCAATTCACCAAACCCCCACTCCAATAATCCAATCTACCTTACTCTAACCCGATCCACCCAACTATTGTCAACCCCACTCTGATCCAGTTCACCCAATGCCACCCCAATCCAGTCCTCGCCTCACTCCATTCTAACCCCTTCAGTCCACCCCAGACAAACCCACCCCATCCCACTGTACTTTCAATCCTCCGCACTCTACCCTAATCCAGTCCACCCCATCCCAGTTCAGTCCACCGTGCTCCAATCCACTCCTTCCAGCCTACCACAATCCAATCCACCCCACTACAATTCGGTCCACCCCACTCCAATCCAGTGAATCCAATCCACCCCACTCAACCCAATCAACCCCTCTCCAATCTAATTCACCCCACACCAATCCACCCCACTTTACTCCAAACCAGCCCACTACCTCGATCCACTCCATCCCACTCCATGCTATTCCACCCCACTCTACTACGCTCTGCCACCGAACTCTACTTAACTCTACAACATTACTCCTCCACCCCACTCTGACACTCCAACAAATCCACTGTGTGACACTCTACTCTCCCACTCCACTCTGACACTCCACACCTCTAACTTTTAGCCATACTGGACAGCAGCCACACTGGTGTGATACATGGCAAAACATATTGCCAAAGCCAGTAGCTCTTGTATAGGCGAGACCTGTTGGCTTTGCCAAAGCTTGTTATAATGGGATGAAATTGCTTCAATAAATGCATTGAAATCAATTTTTTGCATCTCTCGTTCTGCCTTGGCAAGTGTGAGTAACTGAGTGAAAGTGGTATGATCTGTTCACCATGACATCCCTGAGGAGTCAGAGTGCCACGTTTAGTTGCCACAAATCACCTTCTCATTCCTAAGGTAGGGTGAGGCACAGCGGAGTAGCCAGGAGTCAGGCCAACAGCTTCCAGCCCGTGTGGGACCGACTGTCATCCACACTCAGTGGTACTGTTGCCCTGAAAGACAGTCCTATTACCAAAATATGAACCGCACAACACCTTTTGCATGCGATTCCTGACTGAAGCTGGGTACTACGTGAGACCTTTCCATATTTCAATGATTTTCATAAGCTATATTTTATATTAATTGGACTGCGGTAAATCTGAGCTTTGGAAAGCTTTTCATTCTTTTTTAAAATATTTTTTTATTGAGAGTGCAAGCAATAGAAAACTTACAGCATGTAAAATATTGCTCATCAAAAATACAAAAAAGTTTTTGAATATTAAATAGACTCGGAGGACATAAATTCACTGTGAACACTTAATAGGCAAATAAGTTATTAAACAGCAAACAATCCGCTTGAACAGAGTAAGCAGCAATCTCTAATCTGATGCTAAATCTCTTCAATTCCCTCAAATAAAATAGTATTTCAGCATAGATCCTCTAGCCTTTGCCATATGATGTTCCAATTCATATGCTCCCATTATCTCTTTCTGCCACTCCTCATATTTTGGCGGAAAAGCATATTTCCAGTTCTTCACAATATTTAACCTAGCCAGAGAGAGAACATACCAGACCCAGTCAGTAGTGCCTGTGCCCAACAACATCATCTTCGGAGTATTTATCACTTGAAAAGTTTCTACAAGACGTATTTGTCGCACATCCGAGGACCATAATAATGACAGTTTGGGGAAACTAACAAACATACGAATAGTATTGGTCGCTCCGGGTAAGCAGCATGGGCAACGGTACAATCTATTATACCATTTGCTCAGTTTGGAGGGGCTAATACAAAAATAGACTAGTATGCAATAGAGCAGGCTTCTTAGTCTGCTGGGAGTTCTGACTTCATGACTTCCCCACCTAGGCTATGAGTCCACTTAGCCCATTTTCCCAGGTCATTTGAAAGGAACTGAATAAGACATCTGTATTTTTCCGAGATACTGTGCTGATGTTTAGCAAAGGTAATTTTGGTAATGTCTGTCCCATCGGAGCTATAATATTAGTATCTCTACTCAGTAAGAAAAGTCTGAATCTCCAGATACTTAAAAAAAAAAAAAGTCACCCAAGGTATAGAACATTCTACCTGTAGATCTGAGAATGTTTTCATCCCGAACTCATCCATTAAATCACCTAACCATTTAATACCCAAGTACCAAAGTAAGGGGAGGCGAAGCAGTTGGGTAAGTCCGGATTGTCTAACAGTGGTGTCAAAGCATGAAGGGATGGAATTTCCAGCGACCTCCTCATATTGCTCCAGATCTTGTCAAGAGCAGACATGGTCTTAAGCCTCAATTATTAAAAATAAATTCTCTGCTTGGAAATTTGTTATGACTTGAAATAGGTTCCTTCACGAATGAAATGGTATGAAACCAGTTCTCCGGTTGGAGATGATTAGTCATACTGGCCCAGTAATACAAGTGCCAATCAGGAAGTGCCCATCCACCTTCAGTTGGAAGTTTTAAGCTTTTTAAAGATCCCCTGCTGTTTCTTCCCATTCCAACTTAATCTTGACACTGCTTAGTCTAGCATTTTAAAATACCTATGAGAAGCGTAAAGAGGTAAAGAGCGTAAAAGATACAGGGTTTTGGGAAGAATGTTCATTTTAATTAAGTTAATTTTCCAAATGAGGGAGCTGGGTAAATGCATTCATTTCTCGAGCAGCAGACTAATCTGCCCTGTGGTGCAGTATAATTATATTCATAACATTGCTTAATAGTGGGTGCCAAAATAATGCCTAGGCACAACTAGTCTGTAATCAAGCCAAGAAATACCACAGCACTCCTAGCAAAAGTTCGGTTACATAGTAATCAAGCGTAGGTACAAAGATCAAATTACATAGGTATTGTATATCCGAGAAGCAAGAAGCTTTTATTTTGTAATAATACAATTCTTTGTACATTTCCAGAGGCAGCCAATACGTGTTTCGTCATCAAACATGACTTTTTCCAAGGCTAAAGAACCGGTAAATGGTTTCATACACTGTAGACGTGCATTCATACACTGTAGACGTGACAAAATATAGTAAAGATATTCATATCCCATTAGACAGTCACTACGGGTCAGTTCCTTTAGTGTTGAGTGACCCAAAAAATATCCATAAAGAGTATGGAGTGTGGGATGACGGAACAATTATGCTCCTTAGTGTGAGCTCGTAATAATGTGAGAGTCGATATATTTACAATTCATAGGCCATGGAAAGCCACCCCTGGTATGAAGGGGAGAAGAGTTGCTGTGTCTGTATAGTTCAAACTGTATAAGACCTCTAGGGTCTTTATCTTTTTAAAGAAATATTGTAATAGCTTCATTCCATGAGGAGGGAACCCCACCGGTATTCCGAAACCCTTTTAGCACTTCAACAGAAGTGGGGCAATTCTAGGTGCTAGAATTTTATATACTTCAGAAGGAATACTGTCCGGCTGTGGTGCTTTCCCCAGTGGCAAACTAACAATAACATGTCTTTACTTGTTTGTTAAGAATTCCCTATCCAGCATATCCTTACTGCTTGTAACTAGTTTGGGTAGATCTAAAGGGGCAGGATAGTTCTTGATATCAGTAGTGCTTCACTCCAGCACCTTGTGATACAGCTTGACGGATCACCCTGAAACTTTCCAGGAAGGAGCTGAGGTGGAGGAATTTTTTTTTTTTGTGTTTTGGGGGGGGTGTGGGAGTTTTGTGAAGATCTGTTCAATGGCCCCAAAGCTATTAGAAAACCTAAAAATGCTATGTCTATGGAGAAGCAGACCTAACTATAGCTACCAAGTGGGGACCACCACCAGATAATGCATGTATGTGTAAGTGTAGGTGGAGAGCAGCTGCTGTATAAAGCACCCTACAACACCAGCAACACTCTAAATCTGCTCACCTCAAATGTATGTTTTTTCTAGCAAAGGTTTTAAGAAGTGGATAAGCACAGAGCTATCCACACAAACCTAGGGACAAAGTATTTTGACAGTCATACAGCAAAGTCTTTAAGCATAGGACATTTTTTTTATCAATCAATCAGTAGATTTGTAGAACGCTTCTGGTCACCAGTGAGGGTATCCAGCCGCTGACAGGGTCCAGTTGATTAGCCAAATAGCGAGGTCTTCAGGGACTTTCAGAACTCTAGAAGAGATGGGGAGGTTCATAGATGAAAGGGTAACTTGTTCCATGTCTTTGCTGTTAGGTAGAAGGAATGACCTCTGCATAGGATTGAGGGGGCATCGAATTGGGGTGGGGAGGTATGCTGATGTTCCTTTTATGCACGGGTCAGTAGCTTGAACTGAAACTCGTGACCAAAGTAAATGTAACTCGTGTCTCCGCTATACACAGTGGTATAAATGATGTCATTTCAGATGTTGCAGTGATGTAATCAGTGGTGTCATAGAACAGGTCATTAATGATGTAATATGTGAGGTAAGCAGCAAGGTTGTGCTGTATTGTTACTTTAGGACACAAGCTGTAGATAAAAGGTAACTATAACTAGTGAATCTCAGTGTTTTTTTTTTTAGTTTAAAATGTTACTTTGTCACTGAAATGTCCACCTAGCTATAACATTCCTTTAACCTTTGCTTTTTTCAATGACAATGTCTAAGGTTTTTTTTGAATGTAACATAAGATATAATTACAGTGCCGGTATTTAACCAATGATTTGCAAGGGAGGTGTTCTGAGGATGCGGCTGCAGTATTCCTGCCTAGCAGGTGTGAGTAGAGGAGGTTGTGCCAGAGAAGTTGAAAATGGTATGGGGACACCTTTGCTCATTGCAGTTTTCAATGTGTTTTTCGGATTTGTTTGACTGACTGGCTCCCATATCCACATTGGGCATTTGGTGCTACCGTTAATATAATGAACAGCAGTAATGTTCTATTTGGACGTGATAAGAGGCTACCTCAAGAAAATTTATCACCAGGTTCCAGTGTAAGAGCGAAGGGTTAGATATTTGCAGTTGGACCTTTCTCAGTGATAGCAATCTTTTTACCTGGTTTGAGGACAAAATTATGTATGCCTAACCTACTGGTGCCCCTCTACAATCTGCACATTTGGTACTGCCTTTGTTGGGAGCGCTCTTGGGCATGATGGAACCTCACTGGCAGCAGCCAGGCATACAGGTAAAGATCTGCAGAGCTTTTATGGTTTCCACAGAAGCTACAAAAGTACGCCAGGGGAATATTTTTGTACTGTAAACAAAAATGTTGCACCCTTTATCCACCCCTTCCAAACAGAAGGTCAGCTGTCCCCATTATCTCCTTTTTAAAGCACAGGCATTTTTATCTAGTGGCTTGCTGTGACATGAGATGCAGCATTTATTATCCCCACAAGGCACAATACTGTTCCTGAATGCTATATGCAACACTGAAACATTCACCATCCTATTTAGGACAAAGAAGTACCCCAAACATTTACTCCTTTGCCTGTGGTTTGTGAATTTTAATTGAGATTTTTATATCCATACCCTTCATCTTTTCTTTTCTTCAGCTGAGAAAGTGCTGCTCAGAGTCAATATCAAAGATTTTTTTTATTGTGTAGAAAAAAAAACAGGTATCTGATAGAGACTTCTTGTTGCAGCTCTCTTACCGTAGAATTTCCCCAGGCGTCAGACTGGATCCGGAGATTTTTCTTCGAGCAGTACCCTTGCACGTCGGTAGGTGGCCTCGGTCAACTTCGCGGGTGTCGTTGGCGTCGTAGTCGCCGTGATGATGTTGGTAGTAGTACATAGACGTCGCCTCAGTGCAGTGACTGCACTTCTTTTCTTTCCGCGCCATGCGCTGATCCGGAGAGCTACCCTGGTCTCTTTTTGATCAAATTCAACCATTTTGTTGACTTTATCCAGTGAGTTAATTTGTTGCGTCGAGGATGTCCCCGAAGACAGGTTTCAAGCTGTGCGAGGACTGTCACCGCATGATGTCGGTGACGGATCCGCATGGGGTTTGTTTATGGTGTCTCGAGCGCGACCACGACCTGAAGTCGTGCTCCGAGTGCCGGGCCATGCACCCAAAGGCCTTGAGGGAGCGGTCCCTCAAACTCATGGTGGCTCGATTCCGCTTATGTCCCGGTCTCGATCGAGAGGACGGTCTCGAGACCGTTCGTGGAGCCATCACCACTCGTCATCCTCAAAATCTTCGGGTGCAGGTAAGAAGAAGTCGAAGAGGTCCCATCGCTCTATGACTTCGCCCGCCACTCGGCTGACGCAACACGGGAGGAACGTTGACGCTCAAGGCCTCTGTCCTCGGAGCCTGCGTCTGGGTCCGCTCTGCACTTCCCAGAGTTTCCAGGAGCCGGAGTGACCCCCGACCAACTTAAGGAATTCTATGAGGCCATGCGCCTCATCTTTGGGCAGACCGAACCCGATACGGTGCCTTCGGCCCCAAGGGGTTCAGTTGAGGGGCCTTCGGGTTCTGCATTGGCAGCTTCAGCTCCGGCCACTGAGGTCCACTCCGGATACGCACCATTAAGACCCTCCACGGCGCCAGGTCAATGGTCGATGCTCCCGACGTTGGGTGTGCCCACTATTGACGTCGACCCGATCCTTATCCCCGACAACTCGTAGCGGTGTCAGGCAACGCCGCCTTTGTCTTCGATGGGGCCTATTCACCCATTTTTCCTATGGGTACGAATTCGGGGAGGATGGAGGGGTCCCTGGACCCTTATGAATACAAGGATAACCCATCTTTGGACTGGGCACAGGAATTGGGCGAGGCCAGTGGACTGGACACTTCTCCAGACACTGGCATGCTGTCTCCTCCTACCGTGACTACGGCAGAGGGAGCAACTTATGGTATGGTGGTCAGTAGGGAGGCTGAGGTCCTTGGCTTTGTGCTTCCTACTGTAGAGATCAGGTCCAACCTCCTGACGGAGGTGCTTCAACCAGGGGCTTACACGTCTGAGCCCCTTTTACCGTTCAATGGTTCAGTGGAGCCCTCACCGATGTCCTTTTGGGTGCTTGGTCTAAACCCAACACAGGGGCTCCTGTGAATAGGACAATCGCTTGCCGCCATCAGCCCGCTCCGAACAACCCTAAATTCCTGATCAAAACCCCACTCCTGAGAGTCTTGTCATCCAGGCTTCCTCTTCTTCAGGCACATTCCCTTCTTAACCCCCGGATAGGGAATCAAAAAGGTTGGAACAATTTGAGAAGAAGTTTTCTTCTTCCTCCAGGCTCGCGCTGCGGTCTAGGAACACTGCATGCCTTTTGGGGCGCTATACCCACTCTCTGTGGGATATGGTTACGCAAGTCCTGCCGCAGATACTGGAGGAGGCCCGTGGTATCCTCTCCCAAGCTGTCAATGATGGGAGAGATGCGGTGAAGTTCAAAATCCGATGTGGGCTGGACTCGACCGACTCTCTGGACAGATCGGTTGCTAAGACAGTGGCCGTGCGACGCCACGTTGCGTACTTCGGGTTTTTGAGGGGATGTCCAACAGTCCCTCATGGACATGCCCTTTGATGGCTCCCGTCTCTTTGCAGACAAAGCAGACTCTGCCTTGGAGAGATTCAAGGATTCCCTGGCTACAGCTCAGTCCCTTGGTCTTTCCTCTGCCCCTCGCCCCCAGTCCGCTTTTCGCCCGTGTCGTGTCCACGGAAGGGGCTCCCTGTCGCGTACCCCGCCTAGCCACCGTGCCAGCCATGCTGTTCAGCTACTGCTTGGCTGAGGACGCGGAATCCCATGTGGGCGTGGGACAGGGAACCAGAAGTCTGTCCAGTCCACTTCTGTCCCCGCTGCAGCCTCCAAACCCTCCTAGTCCGTCCCCTCACTCCCTTCCAGTCGGCTGCAGGATTCGCCATCACCTGCCCCACTGGGAATCCATCACTACAGACAGGTAGTTTTTGCAGATCGTTCGAAAGAGCTACTCCCTCCCTTTCGAATCTGCTCCACCAGCCATGCCTCCATCACTCAGCCAACTCCTGAAGGATCATTTGGCACTTCTCCGCCAGGGAGTTGCGTCTCTCTTGGCCAAGGGGGCTATTGAGAAGGTTCCTGTGCCCAAAGTAGGTTGTGGTCGTTATTCCTGCTACATTCTGGTGCCAAAAAAGAACAAGGGCTTAAGTCCTATCCTAGATCTTCGGGACCTGAACTACTTCCTCAGAAGGAGAAATTCAGAATGCTCACCCTGGCTCAGGTTCTCTCTGCCTTAGACCCAGGAGACTGGATGGTAGCATTGGACTTGCAGGACACTTATTTCCACATCCCCATCCTGCCTGCCCAAAGACGTTACCTACGATTTGTGGTAGGTCGCGAGCACTTTCAGTTTACTGTGCTACCCTTCGGCCTTACCAGTGCTCCTCGGGTGTTCACAAAATTGATGGCGGTGGTGGCAGCTCATCTGCACTGGTCAGGAATATCAGTGTTCCCCTACCTCAATGACTGGCTGTTGAAGGCGGACTCGCCCCAGAAAGTTATCTCCCACCTTCAGACTGCAGCAAACCTCCTGCACACGCTGGGGTTCACTATAAACGTGCCAAAGTCACACCTGACTCCCTCTCAGACGCTCCCCTTCATCGGAGCTGTTCTGGACACAGTGCAGTTTCAGGCTTATCCTCCCGAAAAGCGAGTCCAAGATATTCAGGCTATGATTCGGATCTTTCAGCCTCTGTCTTGGGTTTCGGTGAGACTGACTCTGAGGCTGCTAGGCCTCATGGCCTCCCTCATCCTGCTAGTGGCACATGCCAGATGGCATATGTGGGCTCTGCAGTGGGACTTGAAGTTCCAGTGGGCGCAGCATCAGGAGAATCTCTCCGACATGGTCCAGATATCGGAGGGGACTGCGAAAGACCTGCAGTGGTGGCGTTCAATTCCTCATTGGGTCCACTCCCTTCCCCAACCAGATCTATCTATTATGATGGATGCGTCACTTCTGGGTTGGGGCGGGCACATGGGAGAGGCGGAGATCAGAGGCCTCTGGTCTCCAGCGGAATCTGGGCTCCATATCAATCTTCTGGAGCTCTGGGCGATCAGGCTTTCGTTGAAAGCATTTCTTCCCTCTCTCAAAGGGAAAGTAGTGCAGATGTTCATGGACAATATTACTGCCATGTGGTACCGCAACAAACAAGGCGAAGTCAAGAGGCCCTACGTCTCTGGACATGGCTGGAACATCAGGGCATTACCCTGGTGGTTCAACATCTGGCGGGTTCTCTCAATGCCAGAGCAGACTAACTCAGCCATCAATGCACAGCCGATCACAAATGGCATCTCTATCCGGAGGTGACACAAGGTCTCTTTCAGCAGTGGGGAGAGCCTTGGTTAGATCTTTTTGCCTCTGCAAAGAACGCACAATGCCAGCTGTTTTGCGCATTGGAGTTTCCAAGGTGGCACGCACTCTGAGACGCTTTTCGTCTTGAGTGGAACTCCAGCCTCCTTTACGCCTTTCCACCTATACCACTCCTGCCCAGAGTTCTCAAGAAGATCAGGAATGACCGGGCCCAAGTCATCTTGGTGGCTCCGGACGGGGCACGGAGAGTCTGGTATCCAGAGCTATTGAGTATGGCCATTGATCCTCCACTCAGACTGCCTTTTCGGGTGGATCTTCTGTCGCAGCAACAGGGGACGGTTCTCCACCTGAACCTGACCAATCTCCGCCTTCATGCGTGCAGATTGAGCGGCAACAGTTGACGACTTTTGATTTTCCACCCGAAGTCTGTGATGTTATCTTGGCAGCTAGGTGTCCCTCCACGAAAATGATATACGCCTGTCGTTGGCATAAATTTGTGGCATGGTGCACCAACAAATCTGTTGATCCCCTCTCTGCCCCTCTATACGAGGTTCTTTTGTTCATCTTTTCTTTGGCCCAGCAGGGCTCTGCTTTGGGCACCCTTAAAGGGTATTTATCTTCCATTTCGGCCTTTCTTAGGTTACCTGATCAGCCCCCACTCTTTAAATCTCCTATTGTGAGTAGATTCCTGAAAGGTCTCACCCATTTATTTCCTCCCACCCCTTTTATCATGCCTCAGTGGGACCTCAAAATTGTCCTTACTTATTTAATGTGTACTCCCTTTGAGCCAATGCACAATTGTCCCTTACGGCTCCTCACCTTCAAAACTGTCTTTCTTGTTGCCATCGCCTCTGCTGCAGGGTGAGTGAGCTTCAGGCCCTTTCGTCCAAGCCTCCATTCTTGTCTCTGCACCCCGACAAAGTAGTGTTGCGCACTAAGGCTTCCTTCCTTCCAAAGGTAGGCCATTCCATCACCCTACGCACCCCCACATCCTTCCCATGAGGAGGAGAGACTCCACCATCTGGACCCAAAAAGAGCATTGGCGTTCTATCTTAATCGTACTAAAGATTTCCGTCTGGGCGATCTACTCTTTGTCGAGTATGTGGGTGCAAAAAAAAAGAAGGCGGTGCAGAAACTCACCATCACTCGAGGGGTACTTCTTTGCATCAAGATGTGCTACGCTTTGGCCAAGAAGCAACCCTCAGGGCTTGCATGCTCATTCAACCAGAGCAACTGCTGCTTCCACTACGTTAGCACGCAGAGTTCCTGTCCTGGATATCTGCCAGGCAGCTACGTGGGTATCTCTGCACGTTTGCTAAACACTACTGCCTGGACAGTAAGGTCCGTCTGGACGGCTACTTTGTTTTTTTCGGTCCTGCAGGACTTCCTAGTATGATCTTGGTTTGCAGCCCACCACCGAGGATGGCATTGCTTGGGTATCTATTCTAAGGTAAGGAATCTACAACTAGAAATCTCTATCAGATGTACAAGTTACTTACCTTCGGTAACGAAATATCTGGTAGAGACATATTCTAGTTGCAGATTCCTTACCGACCCACCCATTCTCCCCGCTTGTGAACTGATTTCTAGGGACAGGGATTCCCTCTTCAGGTTCTTAGCTCTGGCGCACCAATCTCAGTGTACTTAGCGGCTCTGCCCTTTGGCGTGGAAAGTCGTTAAAAGAAACTGACTTCACTGCGCTGAGGCGGCGTCTATGTACTACTCCCGACCACGATGCACGAGGATGTGACCGACGCCACCTACTGACGTGCAAGGGTATTGCTCGAAGAAAAATCTCCAGATTCAGTCTGACGCCTGGGGGGAAATTCTAAGGTAAGGAATATGCAACTAGAATATGTCTCTACAAGATATTCTGTTACCGAAGGTAAGTAACTTGTACATCAGTGTGTGTCTGGGAAAATATTGATCACCTACAGCAGCACAGACGTATATAGGCTTGGATGCAAACACAAAGTTGTCAGATGGGTACCCTGTGCATCTTCTTTTGCTGTTCCTTGCAGATGACAACTATTAAGCATAAGCAAGATGATGACGTGGGCCATCCCACATGCATTCGTCATGCAAGTATGCTTTTGATAATTACTCACAAGACAGCACACTATTTTGGCTAGAGGCCTTACGAGATCTATTTGTTTGACTAATAGGGCTTATGCTTACTTTCTATTTTTATTCTCAACACCCACATCCCTTAACCTTTGTTATTAGTTAAAACATCACACTGATAGTCATTTTTAGAAGGAGTTGGTGAGGGTACAAACTCGCTTAAGGGAAGGCAGCTTGACTGTGATTGTCCTGCAGGATCTGTGTTGGACTTTGTGATAACCTATGAAGATCAGTTAGGGTACTTCCCAGTGTATGGTATTCAGAGAACCCAATTTGACAAGCAGTAGTGGAAGTACCTTTAAGATAACCTTATGCTTCACTCACTTGCAAATCACTTCCAAGATAATTAATACACCAAACCATGCAAATAGCAACCTTTGTTTCCTTTCCATGGACTCATGCATGTCTTCGTTCAGTTTGGCATCTACAAACTTTTCTAAATTTTTGTCCAACAGGCTTTGAGGATAAACCTACCATTGCTTTTACTACAATTCCCACTGCCAGCCGAGTAATCCAGACAGTAGCCAGCCAAATGACCCCAGGAATGCAAGGACAAACCCTGACCATTCTCCAGCAGGCCACCCCAATGACCATCGGACAGCATCAGCTTCCAGTACGAGCTGTTATGCAGAATGGGAAGCATGCAGTTCCGACAAACAGCATTTCTGCTGCAAACACCTATGGTAGGTATTGTAAGGTTTTTTTTTTTTTGTCCTCTAACCAAAATGTTTTTTCCTGCAGGCTGTGAAATTCTGCAAATAGTAATGTTCCTCAGTATGTATTATTGTTCTTAATGAGCACCTGTAGACACATGCACAGCATGGGGTACAAACTGTATTTGGTATCCAAAGGGCTGCTCTTGATTTAGGAGTCTGATGTGCTTACAAGCTAATGATTTTCATTAGGCACTGCTGACTGCAACACAGTTAAATAAAATGTAAACTCTATTGACGTATCACCCATACATTTGTCCCCACCTCACATATAATATTAATTTTGAATGCCAAGGCCAATCCAAGCCAAATTTGACTTCTACTACATTATAGAATAGCTCCACATGGTTGGATTTACAGGGTGCCAACCAGAGAAAGCACCCAGTGCTCCTCTGGTTTGCAAGTGATTCAAAAACGTCCACTTAAATTGGCAGCTCACCCTCGTAACTAGGAGATTCATGTCTCTTTGCTTAGTCTCTGTAGTATGCACTTGATCTCCAAAAACCCATCACAGTACAGTACTTGGTTTTCCAATAAAATTGTGTTCATTTGTCACAAAGGCTCAAGCTTGCATAGGCCTCCTAGACAACGAACATGGTGTTTTAACCCCTTCGCTGCCAGGCCTCCCCCCCCACCCCCCCTCAGGTGCCAGGCCTTTTTGTGACTATTTGGGGCAGTTCACACTTAGGCCCTCATAACGTTTTGTCCACATAAGCTACCCGCGCCAAACTTGCGTCCCTTTTTCCCAACATCCTAGGGATTCTAGAGGTACCTGGAGTTTGTGGGTTCCCCAGCAGGAGCCCAAAAAAGTATCCAACATAAACAGAAAATGTCGGTTTTGTTTTGTTTTTAAATGAGGAAAGAGGGGCTACAGAAGAAGGCTTGTGTTTTTTTCCCCTGAAAATGGCATCCACCAAGAGTTTGCGGTGCTAAAATCACCATCTTCCCAGCTTTCAGGAACAGACAGACTTGAATCAGAAAACCACATTTTCCAACACAATTTTGGCATTTTACTGGGACATACCCCATGTTTACTATTTTTTGTGCTTCTAGCCTCCATCCAGTTAGTAACAGAAATAGGTGTGAAACCAATGCTGGATCCTGGACAGCTAAACATTTCTGAAAAGTAGACAAAATTCTGAATTTACCAAGGGGTCATTTGTGTATATCTTACAAGGTTTTCCTACAGAACATAACAGTTGAAATAAAAAAATATTGAAATTGAGGTGAAAAAAACAGCCATTTATCTCCACATTTTACTCTGTAACTTTTTCCTGCGATGTCAGATTTTTTTAAAGCAATATACCGTTATGTCTGCTGGACTCTTTTGGTTGTGGGGATTATAGGGCTTGTAGGTTCATCAAGAACCCTAGGTACCCAGAGCCAATAAAGGAGCTGCACCTTGCGATAGGTTTTCATTCTATACCGGGTATACAGCAATTCATTTGGTGAAACATAGAGTGTAAAATAGGTATCAAGAAAACCTTTGCATTTCCAAAATGGGCACAAGATAAGGTGTTGAGAAGCAGTGGTTATTTGCACATCTCTGTATACTGGGGTCCCAATACTAGCATGTGAATTACAGGGCATTTCTCAAATCGACGTCCTTTTTACACACTGTCTTGCATTTGTAAGGAAAAAATGTAGAGAAGGACAAGGGGCAATAACACTTGTTCTGCTATTCTGTGTTCCCCCCCAAGTCTCCCGATCAAAGTGGTACCTCACTTGCGGTGGGTAGGCCTAATGCCTGCGTCAGGAAACGCAACATGGACACATCACATTTTTACATTGAAAACTGGCGTGTTTTTTGTAAAGTGCCTAGCTGTGGATTTTGATCTCTAGCTCAGCCGGCACCTAAGGAAACCTACCAAACCTATGCATTTTTGAAAACTAGACACCTAGGGGAATCCAGGATGGGGTGACTTGTGGGGCTCTCACCAGGTTCTAATACCTAGAATCCTTTGCAAACCTCTAAACATGGCCAAAAAAACACTTTTTCCTCAAATTTCGGTGACAGAAAGTTCTGGAATCTGAAAGGAGCCACAAATTTCCTTCCACCCAGTGGTCCCCCAAGTCTCCAGATAAAAATGGTACCTCACTTGTGTGGGTTGGCCTGGTGCCTGTGACAAGCAATGCCCCAAAACACAACATGGACACATCACATTTTCCCAAAGAAAACTGAGCTATCTTTTGCAAAGTGTCTAGCTGTGGAATTTGGCCTCTAGCTCAGCCGGCACCTAAGGAAACCTACCAAACCTGTGCATTTTTTAAAACTAGACACCTAGGGGGATCCAGGATGGGGTGACTTGTGGGATCCTCACCAGGTTCTGTTACCCAGAATCCTTTGCAAACCTCACACTTTGGCCAAAAAAAACAAAACACTTTTTCCACACATTTCGGTGACAGAAATTCTGGAATCTGAAAGGAGCCACAAATTTCCTTCCACCTAGCATTCCCCCAAGTCTCCCGATAAAAATGGTACCTCACTTGGGTGGGTAGGCGTAGTGCCCGCAACAGGAAATGCCCCAAAGCAAAACATGGTCACATCACATTTTCCCAAAGAAAACAGCTGTTTTTTGCAAAGTGCGTAGCTGTGAATTTTGGCCTCTAGCTCAGCCCGCACCTAGGGAAACCTAGCAAACCTGTGCTTTTTTTAAAACTAGACACCCAGGGGAATTTAGAATGGGGTGACTTGTAGGGCTCCTACCAGGTTCTGTTACCCAGAATCCTTTGCAAACCTCAACATTTGCCCAAAAACACTTTTTCCTCACATTTCGGTGATGGAAAGTTCTGTAATCTGAGGGGAGCCACAAACTTCCCTCTACCCAGCGTTCCTCCAGGTCTCCCAATAAAAATGATACCTCACTTGTGTGTGTGTGTGTGGGCCAGGTGCCTGCAACAGGAAAAGGCCAAAAACGTGTAGAGCTTGAGGGGATAGCACAGCGAGGTGATAAGCGCAATTTTTCTTTTATACGTTTTTAGACCGACTGCTTTGGGGACCCACACAAGTGAGGAATCATTTTACTTGGGAGACTGAGGGGAACACTGGGTGGTAGAAATTTGTACCAGTGCGGTGATCCTACAAAGAAAAGTGAGGAAAATATGCTTTTTTAATCAAATTGGGAGGTTTTCAGAGGAGTCTGAGTAAGAAAATGTTGAGGGATCCACGCAACCCACACCTCCCTGGACTCCTCTGGGTGTATAGTTTTTAAAAATGTCTGGGTTTGGTAGGTTTCCCTAGATGACCGCTGCACCCAGGACCAGAAACACAGGTGACCCCACCCCCACACCCCTGAAAAAAAAAAAAAAAGGTAGTGTTGCAATAGATCATTTTGATGTGTCCACGTCCCTCTGTGATGTTCCGAACACTAAAAATGTGAAAAGAAACACACTTAGGTTATGTTAAGAAGACCCCTCGCCCACCAACACAGTTGGTGGCATGGTTCATCGGGGTCCCACCTGAGTAGCATGTCCCGTGTGTGCTCCAACGCCTAATTACAGCAGAGCAGGTTTTGTCATTTTTACCACACAGTCATTTTTACCAAACATACTGGTTGGATTTGGCACGCGTGTGAGTGATAGTTCAGCAGATCAAAAAGAGATTTCACAAAAATGAAATTCACTGTTAATAACTGAAAGGCCAAAAAACTGAACCAATGACTCACAGCTCATGAGCTGTAAAGCCACGTCAAGGCACCAGCCGCTTTACAGTCCATTCACACACCTTTCATACATGACATGCACAAGACCATTCACGCCGCCAGCCGCAGGCCCAGCACATTACAACACTCATCAGCAGCCAGCGCCATTCAAGGGCCCATCACTTTCACACGCCCACATTTCTGATACAGAAATCACACCAGCTGATGGTAGTTGTGTGTACTGGCATTTGGCTGGCAGTGTGTTGCAGTGGTCAACAGCAAGTCACTATTTACACTGCCAGCCAAGCGCCACAGCCATCACTTTTTCTTTTAACAAAAGAGAGACTACTAATTACTAACAAATCAAAACTACAAACTCAAAAGCTCTAACTTAAATGCATGACAGTAATGCCAACCGTGAAACTGAACAAAAAATATAAAACAAAACAGAACAGGCAGTTTTCACTCATGGTAGTTCCCAATAATTCTTTTGGGTGTTTTAACTTCTAAAACAGCCGGCCGCACACAGACCAGGCTTAGAAGGACAATCAGGGCAGTAGTTCAGAGTCTCCCTCCGGATACCTCTTCAGTCACAGACTCTATATTGCTTAGTGGGAAAGTCTTTCTTAGGAGTGGGAAGAATGTGATCAGGAAAGTGATGATCTTTCAATCTAGCCAAATATTCCACCACTGCTACTCTAGGAACTCTTACCGGTTCACCACGGTAAGGCTCTCTATCACTGATTCCTGAAATTTAACAAATTTAATCCTTGAGTCAGGGAAACAATCCTTGAACACAATAAAAGCATTAAAAGTTGCTAAATGAAACAAATGGATGGCCAACTTTTTATACCAAACGTAAGACTTACGAATAGCAGTGTAAGGTTCCAACCTCTGGTCTACTCTATCAACACCACCCATGTGCTTATTGTAGTCTAAAATTCACACAGATTTGCGCACTTCAGCAGCTTGACCCCAAACAGCCACAGGTGAAGTACTCTCATTATGTATGGTAGTTAACATGTAGATATCCCCTCTGTCTTCAAATTTCAGAGCTAGCAGCTCATCATTCCGCAAGGCACTGCTCTGTCCCCTCTTTTACAGACAAGCTCCCTTGGATAGCCTTTCCGGTTAGAGCGCATTGTGCCACACGCAACAGTGTCCACTCTGATTACTTCCTTGAACAACTGCACTCCAGTGTAGAAGTTATCTACACACAAATGGTGACCTTTGTTAAACAGTCGTCTACCAAGTTCCCACACATTTTTCTCACTAATTCCAAAAGTGGGCAGACAACCAGGGGGGTCAATACTGTAATCCCTAGCAGTGTAGACCCGGAAATTATACACATATCCTGTATTACCTTCTGACAGCATATACAATTTAATTCCATACCGTGCCCTCTTGCTAGGAATATACTGCTTAAAAACCAAACGCCCCTTGAACAGTACCAAAGACTTATCTACAGATATTTCTTTCCCTGGAACATAAATCTCTGAAAACCGATCTACAAAACGACCAAGGACAGGCCTAATCCTAAAAAGTCGGTCACAGTCAGGAGATCTCATGGCAAGGCTAAAGCATTTTCAACAAAGTGCAGCATCCAAAGAAAAAGCAAATACCGATTACGAGCCATGGTTGCAGGGAATCATGCCATTGCCATCTAGAGACTAGTAGACCAATAAGAAGCCAGAGACGGCTTCATTACTAACCCCATCAAAAAAGTTAAACCTAGGAATTTTCTCAACTCTTCCAGATTTGTGGGAATCCACTGGATAACTCTAGACTGAGGCCCAAGTCTGGTAGCGTTGTCCCTCAAATACTGCTCTGCATACAAATTAGTCTGCTCAACAATCTCTTCCAAAAATACACGGTCCATAAACAACTCAAAGAAATTGACAGGCAAAAAGTTTTCCGTATTGACTCTACATCCTGGGAGCCCAGTAAATGCAGGCAACTGTGGCTGCTCCATTTTTGCGGCAATCCAGGTGTCAGGTCTTCAAATGGCTGCACTATTGGCCCATTTGGCCCATCAATGTCCTCGCCTAAAATAGGCCCTTCATCTGCACTGAGAGTGGCTTCCTCATCGGAAGATTCATCCCGGACAGAAAACTCACTGCCAGAATCTCTCACTTCGTCCTCTGCCTCAGATGCAGAGTCAGTCTCATAATCATGGTCAGAAGACGACTCAATAAGCATGCCAACAACCTGTTGAGCGGTCACTCTGCGGCTAGCTATGATCCTTTCTAAGAAGTGTAACTTGACAAAAGTGCCAACAACAACCAGCACTGCTTAAATAAGTAATAAACAAAGTGTGGCTTTATCAAAAGTTATGTACTCAAACTATACCAGTCACTTGCCTGAAAAAGCTAGACTCACCAGCAACTACTCTGCACAGACACAGCAATCACCAATGATATCCCACTAAAAAGTAAAAAGAAAAGCAAATTAGACATAAGACAACACAAATATCATTGTGCACAAATCTAAAGACAATTTCACACACAATCCTGCATTGAGTACACCACCTACAAGCGTCATTCATGCATGTCAACAATACTCCTTTGGAGTAAATTGCTTTTACTTACGTAAAACATTCAACTACGCAAACCGCAGGTCAACTACTGCCAAAACCACAAGGATCCACAGGAAAGAAAGCAAAAGCTTTGCATTAGAACAAAAAGGAGAAATAAACTGTTATGATCACAAATACAAATACTTCGCCAGTTGACAAACACCCCGCCACCAAGCATTTTCAATTTTTCCCTGGTGCCTAAGTGGATTCTGCCCCCCTTGGGGTCAGATGGGCCTACAGAAAATAGGCCAAGAGAAATGGCCATCACTAATGTCCCCCCTTTGAGGGGCGACCCTTGCCAAAGGGGCTGCCACCCCCACACAAAATACACACACACACAAGATCCCTGGTGCCTAAGTGGATTCTGCCCCCCTCCCCCCCCCCCTTGGGGGCAGATGGCCTTTAAAAAAATAGGCCGATCTGTCCCCAAGGAGGAGGGGGGGGTGCAGAAATGGCCAACAGTTCTGTGCCCCCTTTGGGGGGCAACCCTTGCCAAAGGGGGCACCCCAGCACAATAAAAAACAAAGGGCAACAAAAAAAAAAATCCCTGGCATCTTTGTGGCTTCGGCCCCCCTTGGGGGCAGATGGGCCTAAATGAAATCGGCTGATCTGCCCCCAAGAGGAGCAGAAATGGGCATCAGTCATGTGCACCCCTTGGGGGGCGACCCTTGCCAAAGGGGCCGCCCCCGCACAAAACACACATACATGCACAAGATCCCTGGTGCCTAAAAATAGGCCGATCTGCCCCAACGGGGGCAGAAAGGGCCAACACTAATGTCCCCCCTTTGGGGGGGTGATCCATGCCCAAGGGGTGCCCCCAAGACACATAAAACACACACACTCTCACACAACAAAATCCCTGGGGCCTAGTGGGTTTCGACCCCCACCGGGGGCAAGATCAGCCGAAAACATGGCCGATCTAGCCGCAGGGGGGGGGGCGAAACTTAAAAAAAAAGAAAAATATTGCCCCCAGGGCAGCGACCATTGCCTAAGGGGTCGCTGCCCTAAAACATTAGGTAAAAAAACAAAAAACTCCCTGGTGTCTAGTGGGTTTTGACCTAGGCCGAGCTCGTCCAAGGCACCTGAGGGGTTAAGCATAGTTGTGTACTCACCAAATAGTACAGGCATAATAATAAAAAATAAAAAAAAAGATGGATCATCGCAGTTTCATAACAGTACTTGTATGATACCAAAAAGAAAAGCAAGAGAAAGGTTAAATGTATATTAAGAGAAACCCACATGTAAAATTACAATATATGACAACAGCCTAAGTTAATTGTTAGTGACTTCCATGCTGTTAATAATTGGGACCCAGATTTGTGTTAATTATTTCCTTTACAAACTGCATTTAATAAAAGTTAATAACAGCCCACATATATCCAAGAACTGATTCCAATGAGTTAATAAAGAGGGGATTAGGATCATCAAATTGTCGGGTTAAGCAGTCTAGCAGAGATTATCATAAAAAAGTAAATATCTGCAACCTTGGCTCAAATTGACTCAGAGCATCACAAATTATTAATACAGATTTTAGGCAGTCCTGCACCTGAATAATTCTGGACATTTCTGAGGAAAAACTGGTCACAGTATTGTGCTAGAGAAGTACATATGACAAAAAATGAGAGGTGTCTGCCATGGGTTCTCCACAACAAAAGTATGCGGATTCGGGGCGACAGCCCAATTGTGTAATCTTTTAGGAGTGTAGTTAAAATCTTGTATGATCTTTTTAGTGAGCAATTTAGAGTCTAGCGACATTAACTTAGGGGTTTATTTCACCAAATAGATTGTGAAAATGTGGGTAGGATGAACCAGCTTGAATAGTTGAACATAAAGAGAATTTCCTGGACAGGCTTGATTTCATTATCTGTATAGTTTACTAATCGAACCCTTTTGTGGCTGCCATTCAACAAAACTACACAGGATATTTTGGACAAACACCGAGGCTTATGAGTTATTAGACAAGAAATGTCTTGTGTATATATTTGATTCTGCTGTTGACAAGGGACACCACACTGTGATATTGTCAGCAACAGGATAACATTATTGACCCTGTAAAAGTTCAAAAAACTGAAGGCCTTATTTTACCCATTCACCAATAAAATAATCATGTTAGAAACAAGCAAAATCTGGATTATTCCAAAATGATGTATATTGTGTAAATGAGGTTATAGATATTCCAAAATAGTGGAGCATACGGATAAGGTTACACACAGCTTAGTTCATTGAGATGCAGTTTATTATATCAAAAACAAACTCCTTGTATGTATCATCTCAGAATTTTAACACATGAATCCTTCTACACACCACCCTCCCTTGTCTCACTCTCTAGTCCACCTACCCCCATCATACTCCTGCTGCCTACCTTGTAAGGTTTGGTGGGGCTGACAGTCCCCCTAGACATTCCTGTTCCCAACCCATTATTATGAGGGTTTGCTGAGACTGAATGTGTCACATTGAATTTCCTCAGCTCAAATGCAACGTTACCAGTCCTATATTGTCAAACATATACCTTACCACTCTGGAATTACACAGAAGTATCTTGAGAAATACATTCTACCAGAAATACATTCTACTATCGTTGAATGATTTCTTAGCCCATCGAGACAGCTGGTCCTGAGCCTCTATAGTACAAAACTGAGTGCACCCTTGAAACATAGGTTTAGCTTAGCTGGTTCTTGCAGAAAAACCTGTATGCCAATTTCTTATATTGAAAGTATCAAGCGACAAAGTTTCCAATGCCATGTAATGGTAGCCAGACATTGATGTAGTCTAAAAAGGTTAAGTCCCCAGCTTTGCTGGGGTTCTTAGGGCGAGTGAACTTATTAAGAAGGTGGTAAAAGATAAATTTGCCAACATAAATTAAAAGAGCTGGAGGTCAGGAATCATATCTCATCTTTGGCAATCGACATCCCATTTACTTCGACTGGAAAAGGATTGTTGGAATAAGCGCACAGTGAAGCCACAGGGATCATCCTCCACCATTCCTTCTGGAATACCGATAACAGGGAGATTGCTCCTATGCATACGATTTTCAAAGTTTCTCAGCTTTCCAGGAAAGATCATTCATAAGTAAGCTGCTCCTTCTCACGTGTCTGTTGGGCTGTCTGTGTTCTTCTAAATTGGATATCCTCTGCCCCATTCATTGTAGAGTTCACCTGGATGAGTTGTTTTGACATGTGGGGAATTGCAATTCATTTCTTTAGATGGGAAGTTCTGAGTGAGGCGGAATCCTTGTACTTTTCCCATTGTGACATAGAGACCTGGTCCACTTCGTCATTCTCAGTTGCTGCCAATCTTAAATTAGCTCATGATGTTTTTCACTGTTTTAGCAGCCAACCCCAGCTTATTCCTATAACGCCCTCATCCTGTCACTGCTTTAAAATCTCAGCCGGTTGCAGCAATAAGTGCCTTGTCCTCATCTGGTTTATCCAAAAGGAACATAGTCTTTAGTCGTTTCGTTCATAGGATTACACCAACCAGATCACTTGCAAAGCATGTGAGCTCCATCAGTTTAATGGGTTGCCCATCATTATTAGTCTGAGTCAGAGTTATATCTGCAGATTGTTTGGATCCTGGAGAAAAAATATGTTCGATGGCATCTGTCGCTGTAGATACACATGTTGTGCATAGCCCGCCATCTGGTGTTGGGTCGGAGTGTTACAAGTTGTTTTTCTTCGAAGAAGTCTTTCGAGTCACGGGACCGAGGGACTCCTCCTCTTTGTCTCCATTGCGCATGGGTGTCGACTCCATCTTCGATTGTTTTCTTTCCGCCATCGGGTTCGGACGTGTTCCTTTCACTCCGGGTTTCGGAACGGAAAGTTAGCTTAAAATCGGAAAATTACGTCGGTATTGTTGCGTTCGGGATCGGATTAGATAGCATCGACATCGAATCGATACGATAACATCTCCGTTGCCCTTCGGGGTAGTTTTCGATCCCCCGTCGGGGCCTGGTCGGCCCGACCGTGTGTGACATCGACGCTGATGGAACGGACCCCGTTCCGATTCTGTCCTAAATGCCACAACAAATACCCATATACAGACCAACATTCGGTCTGTAACCTGTGCCTGTCGCCCGAGCACAGGGAAGAAACTTGTGAGGCCTGTCGTGCGTTCCGGTCCCGAAAAACGCTCCGTGACCGCCGAGCCAGAAGACTGCAAATGGCGTCCATGCCGACAGGACACCGAGAATTCGAGGAACAAGAAGAAGTAGAAGCCTTCTCGATCCATGAATCGGACTCGGACGAATTCGACGACCATGAAACAGTGAGTAAGACGTCGAAGATAGCACATAAGAAAACTGACAAGGCCCAGGGGACGCCACTGCCATCAGGCCATGGCTCAACCCATAAAACCGGTGACCGACCATCGGCACCGAAGAAGGCCGAAATAGTGCCGAGATCGTCCGACTCGGGTCGAGACACAGGCACCCAGCCATCTCGGGACCGAGATTGTGCTGCCGGCAAAGATCGACGCCGAGATAGCGGAGCCGAAGCTGCTCGACGCAGAGACAGCGGCACCGAGGAGGATCGACGCCGAGAGGGTTCGACTCCAAAAAAGAGAAAAGTCACCTCGGAGCCGAAAAAGAGCGCGGACATAGTTTCGGTGCCAAAACGACCCGCAACCGAGCCAACTACCGGTTCCTATTCAGAGGAACAATCACTGTCCTCTCAAATGCGAAAGCATAGATTCGAGGAGGAATTACAATCCACCGAGGTGGACCACACTCAAAAACGGATTTTTATACAGAGCTGAACAGGGAAAATAAGCACCCTTCCCCCTATTAGGAGGAAGAGGAGACTTGAATTCCAACAAGAACAAGCACCACAAATAAAACTGGTGAAGAAGGTAACTCCGCCACCCTCTCCTCCACCTGTAGCTCACATTTCACCGGCACAGACTCCGTCACATTCACCGGCTCACACCACCTTAAGCCAAGGTGACCAGGACCAAGATGCTTGGGACTTATACGACGCCCCAGTGTCGGACAACAGTCCAGAGGCGTATCCTACAAAGCCCTCACCACCAGAAGACAGCACAGCATATTCACAAGTGGTGGCTAGAGCAGCAGAGTTCCACAACGTGTCTCTACACTCGGAGCCTGTCGAGGATGACTTCCTCTTCAACACCCTCTCTTCCACACATAGCACCTACCAAAGCCTGCCTATGCTCCCAGGAATGCTAAGGCACGCAAAGGACATATTCAAAGAGCCTGTCAAGAGTAGGGCAATAACACCGAGGGTGGAAAAGAAATATAAAGCACCTCCCACAGACCCAGCTTTCATCACCTCACAACTGCCACCAGATTCGGTTGTGGTAGGGGCAGCTCGCAAGAGAGCAAACTCTCACACATCGGGCGATGCACCACCCCCAGATAAGGAGAGCCGCAAGTTTGATGCAGCCGGTAAAAGGGTCGCAGTACAGGCTGCAAACCAGTGGCGCATCGCTAACTCTCAAGCGCTCCTAGCGCAATATGACAGAGCCCACTGGGACGAGAGGCAACACCTCATTGAGCATCTACCCACAGAACTGCAAAAGAGGGCGAAACAAGTGGTTGAGGAGGGCCAAAACATCTCCAATAACCAGATACGCTCCTCTATGGACGCAGCGGACACAGCAGCAAGAACAATTAACACGGCAGTAACCATACGAAGGCACGCATGGCTACGAACATCTGGTTTTAAACCAGAGATACAGCAAGCGGTGCTCAATATGCCATTCAATGAGCAACAATTGTTCGGACCTGAAGTGGACACGGCAATTGAGAAGCTAAAAAAGGACACTGACACTGCAAAAGCCATGGGCGCGCTCTACTCCCCGCAGAGCAGAGGCACTTTCAACACCTTCCGCAAGTCAACCTTTAGAGGGGGGTTTCGGGGTCAAGCCACACAAGCCAGTACCTCACATTCAACACCGTCCACCTACCAAGGACAGTACCAAAGGGGAGGCTTTCGGGGCCAGTACAGAGGAGGACAATTCCCTAGAAGCAGGGGAAAATTTCAAAGCCCCAAAACACCTACAACCAAACAGTGACTCACACGTCACTCATCCCCTCCACAGAACACCAGTGGGGGGAAGAATAAGTCAGTATTACCAAGCGTGGGAGAAAATAACAACAGACACTTGGGTCTTAGCAATTATCCAACATGGTTATTGCATAGAATTTCTACAAATCCCTCCAAACATACCACCAAAAACACAGAATATATCAAAACAACATTCGGACCTCCTAGAAATAGAATTTCAGGCATTACTGCAAAAGAACGCAATAGAACTGGTACCAGATACACAAACAAATACAGGGGTTTACTCACTGTACTTTCTAATACCAAAGAAGGACAAAACACTGAGACCAATCCTAGACCTCAGAACACTAAATACATACATCAAATCAGAACACTTTCACATGGTCACGCTACAGGAAGTGTTACCATTGCTAAAGCAGCAAGATTACATGACAACCTTAGATCTCAAAGACGCGTATTTCCACATACCAATACATCCGTCGCACAGAAAATACCTAAGGTTCGTATTCAAAGGAATACATTACCAATTCAAAGTATTGCCGTTCGGTTTAACAACTGCACCAAGAGTCTTCACAAAATGCCTAGCAATAGTGGCTGCACACATCAGAAGGCAGCAAATACACGTATTCCCGTATCTAGACGACTGGCTAATCAAGACCGACTCACTGACAAGGTGCTCACACCACACAGATCAGGTCATACAAACCCTCTACAAACTCGGTTTCACCATCAACTATGCGAAATCACACATTCTGCCGTGCAAGGTACAACAATACGTAGGAGCGACAATAGACACAACAAGGGGAATAGCCACTCCAAGTCCACAAAGGGTTCAAAATTTCCAAAAGATTATACAACGCATGTATCCAACACAAAGAATACAGGCGAAGATGATATTACAACTCCTAGGCATGATGTCCTCCTGCATAGCCATTGTCCCAAACGCAAGGTTGCACATGCGGCCCTTACAACAGTGCCTAGCATCACAATGGTCACAAGCACAGGGTCAGCTTCTAGATCTGGTGTTGATAGACCGCCTAACATACCTCTCGCTTCTATGGTGGAACAATATAAATTTAAACAAAGGGCGGCCTTTCCAAGACCCAGTGCCACAATACGTGATAACAACAGATGCTTCCATGACAGGGTGGGGAGCACACCTCAATCAACACAGCATACAAGGACAATGGGACGTACATCAAAGAAAGCTGCATATAAATCACCTCGAACTACTAGCAGTTTTCCAAGCATTAAAAGCATTTCAACCAATCATAACTCACAAATACATTCTTGTCAAAACGGACAACATGACAACAATGTATTATCTAAACAAACAGGGGGGGACTCACTCGACACAGCTGTGCCTTCTGGCACAAAAAATATGGCAATGGGCAATTCACAACCACATTCGCCTAATAGCACAGTTTATTCCAGGGATCCAGAATCAACTTGCAGACAATCTCTCTCGAGATCACCAACAGGTCCACGAGTGGGGAAATTCACCCCCAAATTCTAAACACTTACTTCAAACGTTGGGGAACACCTCAAATAGACTTATTTGCAACAAAGGAGAACGCAAAATGCCAAAACTTCGCATCCAGATACCCACACAGGCAGTCTCAAGGCAATGCCCTATGGATGAACTGGTCAGGGATATTTGCGTACGCTTTTCCCCCTCTCCTTCCATATCTAGTAAACAAATTGACTCAAAACAAACTCAAACTCATACTGATAGCACCAACATGGGCAAGGCAACCATGGTACACAACACTGCTAGACCTATCAGTAGTACCCCACGTCAAGTTGCCCAACAGGCCAGATCTGTTAACACAACACAAACAACAGATCAGGCATCCAAACCCAGCATCGCTGAATCTAGCAATCTGGCTCCTGAAATCCTAGAATTCGGACACTTAAACCTCACACAAGAATGTATGGAAGTCATAAAGCAAGCTAGAAGACCATCCACTAGACACTGCTATGCAAGCAAATGGAAAAGGTTTGTTTGCTACTGCCATCATAATCAAATTCAACCATTACACGCATCTCCAAAGGATGGAGTGGGTTACTTACTACACTTACAAAAATCGAACCTGGCCTTCTCTTCCATTAAAATACACCTCGCAGCAATATCTGCATACCTGCAGATTACCCATTCAACTTCACTATTTAGGATACCTGTCATTAAAGCGTTTATGGAAGGCCTCAAAAGAATTATACCACCAAGGACACCACCTGTTCCTTCATGGAACCTCAACATCGTCTTAACAAGACTCATGGGTCCACCCTTTGAACCTATGCATTCTTGCGAAATACAATTCCTAACCTGGAAAGTTGCATTTCTCATCGCCATCACATCTCTAAGAAGAGTAAGTGAAATTCAGGCGTTTACAATACAAGAACCTTTTATCCAACTACACAAAAATAAAGTAGTCCTAAGGACCAATCCTAAATTTTTGCCAAAGGTTATTTCACCGTTCCACCTAAATCAAACGGTAGAGCTACCAGTGTTCTTCCCACAGCCAGATTCCATAGCTGAAAGGGCACTACATACATTAGACGTCAAAAGAGCACTAATGTACTACATCGACAGAACTAAAAACATCAGAAAAACTAAACAACTGTTTATTGCATTTCAAAAACCTCACGCAGGAAACCCAATATCGAGCCAGATGGATAGTTAAGTGCATCCAAATCTGCTACCTTAAAGCAAAAAGACAACTGCCCATTACACCAAGGGCACACTCAACCAGAAAGAAAGGCGCTACCATGGCCTTCCTAGGGAATATTCCAATGCACGAAATATGTAAGGCAGCCACATGGTCTACGCCTCACACATTTACCAAGCACTACTGTGTAGACGTGCTATCCGCACAACAAGCCACAGTAGGTCAAGCCGTACTAAAAACCTTATTTCAGACTACTTCCACTCCTACAGGCTGAGCCACCGCTTTTGGGGAGATAACTGCTTACTAGTCTATGCACAACATGTGTATCTACAGCGACGGATGCCATCGAACTGAAAATGTCACTTACCCAGTGTACATCTGTTCGTGGCATCAGTCGCTGAAGATTCACATGTGCCCACCCACCTCCCCGGGAGCCTGTAGCCGTTTGGAAGTTAGCTTCAACTTTGTACATTTGTAAATATATTAAATCTTAAATAGGTACATACTTATTCCCTCCATTGCATGGGCACTATTACTAACAAACAACTCCTACCTCACCCTCTGCGGGGAAAACAATCGAAGATGGAGTCGACGCCCATGCGCAATGGAGACAAAGAGGAGGAGTCCCTCGGTCCCGTGACTCGAAAGACTTCTTCGAAGAAAAACAACTTGTAACACTCCGACCCAACACCAGATGGCGGGCTATGCACAACATGTTAATCTTCAGCGACTGATGCCACGAACAGATGTACACTGGGTAAGTGACATTTTCATTTTTTGTTCAGTATTTGTTTTTTTGCCACTTCGCCTTTACCTTAATAATAACTTAATCAAAGCGATTCCCTCCTTCCCCCCATCAGGTTCCCACCAAATGTTGGAGCATATTTTCAGGAGGGAATGTTTTAGCAATATCTCAGTAAACAAGAATCAAATCTGAACTCACTCTTGTACCTGCATTGTCTCACTGATTATCTGTCTGATTTCTGCAGTTTTGTGCAAGCAGCAGCGGAGGGCTCCACTACAGTCTCAGAGTTGTTCCTAGCCATGTCTCCTAATCCTATTCAGGTCCCAGCATTCATCGATAAGGCGGAGACGGGCAATCTGTACTGGGCATTGGGAAGCGTGGCTAAGCCACAACCTTCTCTTCACTGAAGGAGGTGACAACTCAAGACACCATGTTGCTTCACTTTTACGCAGGTCCCCTTAAGCTTACCTTCATCACTAAGGTTTATTAGAAAACAAGTCAAGAGGTTTCCAATTATCATAGGCCTATTTCAGAAGTTACTAAGCTCTCCATGCGCCCCCATCACTCTGACTTCATCCACCCCGGAGACATCACCAGAGCAGTCCAGCGTTTCAGAAGAAAAGAAGTCCTCCTTTGGTCGGGTAGAGCTTCACAATAAATTGTGTGAGCTGACATTTACATTTTAAAGAAATCTTACAGGTCTGTGCTACGTTCAGTGCTAGCTCCTAGCCCTTTCACATAATGTTATTTGATCTATGTCTGCATCTGGACTCATGCACAAGACAATGCATCAGCACATACGACACAACTCACTGGATAAAAAAAATGTTTTACATCCATAAATGGCGCACCCTCATTTGATCTAAGACACTTCGGATAAGGTGTATTTCAACAATGGACTCACACAAACAAGGGAAATGTGTATGCGTTCCTTATAAATGAATTTGAAGAAGCATCACAGTGATGTAGTCAAACCTAAATAATATTTCAGTGGTGCCTCTATAATATAAACTCTGGATGTGCAAAATTATGATATAATTGGTAAAACTCTGAAGTTAAAAAGTTACAAGGTTTGTCACCTTGCTAAAACATTGCCCATTGAAAAAATATCCTGCTAGAGCTTTTTGAGGTCTGAGCACCTGAACAATGATGAGTAGTAACTACTTGGAGTTACATGATAATTGGGGTAATACTTAAAAATAGACAATGGAAAAATTACTAATCATCAAACAGTACGTTCAGGAACAACAAATATGAATGACATGTTTGTGTTCATTGGTATGTTTCACTCTAGGGATCCAACTAAAGCCCTTCCAAAAATGCAAAGGCATTCATTTAAGAGATTGACTAAAACCTCAAAAGAATCCTTCAAATATCAGCACATAACACAGGAAATGCTATTTTGTTATTTAGTCTTCTGTGCGCTGCTCTGACTAGCAAGTACCAGCATCAGGAATACGAGTAATATTCTATAAATACTGATAGCAGTTCACAGGAATGCTAAAAGGAGGACTCAAAAAGATAGTCTTCCTGATGTGTCCTCATCATGACTCTATCCCCAAGACAAAGTGGAAAAGGAACATTAACCTTTTGTGCGCAAAGGCCTTTCTGATATTTTGTGGCAGTTAGCCTTCAGAAATGTATGCCATTAAAGATTTGCAGGGTAAATGTGTGCCCTTTTCCCCTTGACTTTGTGGTTTGAAAAGGGGTTTGTGGTTTCCTCCGGTAGGGCCTGAGAAACCAAATTCATAGTGCTCCAAAATGTTGTTCTTTTTATGAAAAGTGGAAAAAGGGCTGAGCAAAAACACGTTGTTTAAATAAAAACACATCCGATGATTTGCTCTGCCAAGAGTTCCTTCTACCCAGCGTTCAAAAATAGGCAAGGTAGAAAAGCATATTTTTCACCATCAGTGTTGTCAGTGATCAGTATTTCCTATTTTCGCTTCTTGCCTACGTTCAGTGTGTGGTGGAAAGAGGTGAAGAACCCATGGATGGATCTGTTCAGTTCTGAAGGCTAGACAAAATCCTGAATTCAGCAACGGGTCATTTGTGTAGATTCCTGAAGCTTTTTCCAAAGAAAATAATAATTGAAATATTAAATAGTGGGGGGAAAGGATAATAGGCAATAGATGGTTCTTCTGGTTTTTGCACTGAAGGCCCAAACAAGTAACATATATTTAAATCCCTCTGACTCTTGTGCTCGGTTGTCTAGAAATATACAGTACCTTCAGCCAGTGTTTCCTTGTAAAATTATAAGTGCAGGTGCTAAAAGCTCTGCTCAGACACCCATGACTCGTGCTATATAATGTCAGTGAGCAAATAGCTAGGGTGCGCAGTCACGAATCCACTTCAGGCTTTTTCAATTCACTGTGAGGCACTCCCTGTTCCGTTATCTCACTCTTATAAGTGTCTGCTTTCTTCCTTGGTGACACGTTTTCTGCATTTCTCTTCCTACGTCTTTTCCTTTTTCCTTATGTTGGTCTCGGGAAATGTCTGATGTGCCACCCCCCAAAAATAAGTGCTGGTGCCCCCCACTGGCTCAAATTAAGCACTGCCTACAGCTAACAACCAAGCTGTGGGTCATATAGATTTTTTATTGTGTGCAGATCATGCACCATGGAAAAATCTAATGATTAAAAGGTGGGTATGAAGGAAAGTTATTCATGTTTTTTTTTTTATATGACCAAGAATCCACGTTTAGTAGTTTGGGTTATATATACACCTGTAAACGATTGATTACTTATAATATGCATTGATACTGATATTTTTCTAAATGTGTTTTTGTGAATATTGACTTTCAGCTAGTAGAAAATCAATGTCCTACCACTGTGCGTTCCTACACTTCTGATAAAAAGTGTATCACGCAGGTTGAGTGGTCGTATGGAATGGGGTTGAAAAGGTCTCAAACTACAACCAAATGTTTGGATAAGACAGACTATTGTGGTTGAGGATGTCTACTCTATTTGGGCCTGAGGTTGGCCAGACCCAATAGAAAACCTACCAACCTTGAACATTTGTGAAAACTAAGCACTCTGGAAGGCACAGGTTAGTGTGGCTTTTAGGATTCCAGCCAATTTTTCATACCCAGAACACCCCGCAAACATCAAAACTATGTCTAAAAATACCCATTAGAGAAGGCTGCAGTACTTATTTTCTAAGTTGCCCAGGGAATTCTACCAACCCAGACCATTTTTGGAAACTAATGAATGAGAATAAAGCTGGGGTGGCTCCTCCATTAGGTCAGAGGAGCGTTGCCCCCCCCCCCTCCCCTCCCCCCAAGCAGCAAAAGCTCCAAACCATTCAGAACGAAAGGATAATAAACTTTGTTTATTATTCTTTCATTATGAAAGGGGCGGGCCATAGGGGTGATTAGCAGTGAGGGGGAGTGCACAGCATGTGTGTTTGGCCGGCTGTCTTGGGCCAGCTAAACACACATGCGCACAGGGCTCTCTCCAGCCCAGCAACACAGTTGCTGAGCTGGAGAGAGCCTGCACAGTCTGCTCTGAGCAACATCAGGGCAGGCTGGGTGCCTGTACCTCCAGCGACGATGGAAAGGAGAGCGGCACGGTGTGGGTTGACTGATCAGGTAAGAGTTAAAAAAAAAAAAAAAAAACATTAAATGTATCCCCCCCGCGCGCTGCCGCACCCGCCCTGCCCCTTTTTAGCACTGCGAGCCGTGACAGGAATAGAGGGTGTTATGACATGCTTCATCATCATATCTTCCCAACTATCTCAGAGAACTTCTTTTTTTTTATTGACTTGCATTTTGTATATTGCACAACATTTGCTACTGTAAAGTAATAACAGACTTGTACATGTTTTTGTTGAGACACATGGTTTAGTTTGACCATATGCAGTTATAATTAGGTTTAGTGGTTAATTTGTCACTCCGATTGCTTTCTTCCTACACATGAGATCTTTGGTAGCAAGTATATTGTAAGTTTGGATGTATCTCTTCATGGCTTTGACTTGCTGTGAGACCAGACTATATAACTGTGGGTGGACAAGTAAACCTTTACTAACACCTCCTTTTTGCAACTTGGACAAGTTCAGAAGGGATTGCCTGTCCAGGCTTTTAAGCACATTCACGGTGCTTGGCAGCAGCTAATTTCAGGGTACCATTACATTCCTGACAGTCCATGTGACCGCAAAAAATTCAGTCAACATTTGCCAGAATCTGACAGCATGATAGAAAATCTGGGGTTCGAGAGTTCGCCTATGGGACCAACTCATTTGAAACTGAGCCTAATTACGTTTGAATACTGAGGTGTTTCCATGCCAGACCCTAGTGAGAGCCCGAAACAGTGGTGGGTCCTTCAATGTGACTATCGGAGGCTTGCACCCAGATATTGTGATGGATTCTTTTGAAATTACAGTTAAATCCTTGGAACTGTGAAGATAGCAGGGCAGGTTTTTTTTTCTAGTACTCTTGCTTGCATTTATCCATAAATGTAGGCACAGGTAGATTGTCTTAGTTTGCCCTTCAGAGTGAAAGCTGCATAGTTGTCCAGAATATCTGCAAAATTTTGTTTAATGCCTAGTCCTCTCAGTGGACATAAGTTTGTGTTCTCTTGGCAGAGGTACTGGTTTCCTTTTAAGATAGTTTTAACTGTGGTTCACACATTTCCTATCACAATTCCTGTTTGAAGGCAACAAACCTTACATGTTATCTGTTGAACAATTTACAAAGTAACGTGCTGTTCACATGTAAATTCAAAACTTTGGATCACTTTGGTGGAAGTATCTCTGCCGATTCCCAGAACGAGGTTTTATTGCATGGAAATGAAACTCAGGCATGTGTATTTCAAATCCAGCAGATACTTTGCATCAGTAACGTCCGGTTAACATTATTTTTCACGTTTTTTATGGTCAACAGCGTGTAATTTATTTTAAAATGTAGCTCCTACTCTGTACCAATCTTGGGGCATCTTGGTAAGTGAAATCATGGCCTCCTGTACCTTTTTCTGTAAAGAAATCAAGATTGCTGCTCATGAAGAGTCTAGCTTAACTTTAGTTGGCTATTGATGCTAGATTTTTATTTTTTATTTTTTAAATAAATGTTTTGAAAGTTCCCTGCACATCGCCAGCAAATGACATTATAAATACACGCAAACAGGTATGATTAAAGAATAACAACTCTGGCAAACATTGATTACATGAATGTAGCAATATGTTCATACTCTGACCAGAATGAACTTTGAATGCACTTGTTTTTTAATTTTTTTTATTCTTAGTGTGTTTTGTATGCCCCTGCCATTTAGTGGCAGGACGAGAGCCCGCTTCATAAGCTACTAAATCAGAGCCTTAGTAAGAGCTTTGCTTACTATACTACACACAAGCATATTTTGCAAGACCCCGCTTCCCTTCAGATACCCATTTATTGGCAGTTCAGTTTTTTTTTTTTTTTTTTTGCAAAAGAAGGGGAACTTGAACCTGCTTCTGTAGTGCTCCGCGTTTTCCTAAAAGGGGTTTTCCCAAATTACTCTTCATCCTTCAGACAGCGTAGCTTATGTTTCAACACTCCAACCTTAAGCAATGGGCGTTGTCATAAACCATGTGCACCTGACCCTAATAACCTCTTTGTCTTTTGTGCGGCTTCCATGCTAGGTAAGGATGAACTGAGCATGCAAAAGTCTTTGGATTCCATTGTTAGGAAGAAGATTAAGGAGGGTAGTATATAGTCTTCATCACCCAGCACTGTACCAAACACTTTTTTTTAATGTAGTGAGATATCCAGCCAAGAGATTGTCACGTGTAAAAGTAATTTCACCAGCCTTACCAAAGTGGTGCAAAGAATGACAACATGATAAGTCCTACAATTATTCTTTCTCTAATATGGGACAACCTGTTTCAAACCTGATCCTCTTGTTAGCAGCTAGGGAAATACTACCAAGTGCCCGGGAGCTGAGTGCCTTTTATGAAGCAAACCCTCTTCAGCTCTTGCCACTCCATTACCCCCAAGCAGCAAAAGCTCCAAACCATTCAGAACGAAAGGATAATAAACTTTGTTTATTATTCTTTCATTATGAAAGGGGCGGGCCATAGGGGTGATTAGCAGTGAGGGGGAGTGCACAGCATGTGTGTTTGGCCGGCTGTCTTGGGCCAGCTAAACACACATGCGCACAGGGCTCTCTCCAGCCCAGCAACACAGTTGCTGAGCTGGAGAGAGCCTGCACAGTCTGCTCTGAGCAGCATCAGGGCAGGCTGGGTGCCTGTACCTTCAGCGACGATGGAAAGGAGAGCGGCACGGTGTGGGTTGGCGGATCAGGTAAGAGTTTTTAAAAAAAAATTAAATCATTAAATGTATCCCCCCCGCACCCGCCCTGCCCCTTTTTAGCACTGCGAGCCGTGACAGGAATAGAGGGTGTTATGACATGCTTCATCATCATATCTTCCCAACTATCTCAGAGAACTTCTTTTTTTTTATTGACTTGCATTTTGTATATTGCACAATGTAGGAAGTTGGCTCTGTATGTGCTATTTCAAAGTAAGGAATAGCATGCACAGAGTCCAAGGGTTCCCCTTAGAGGTAAAATAGTGGTAAAAATAGATAATACTAATGCTCTATTTTGTGGTAGTGTGGTCGAGCAGTAGGCTTATCCAAGGAGTAGTGTTAAGCATTTGTTGTACATACACATAGACAATAAATGAGGTACACACACTCAGAGACAAATCCAGCCAATAGGTTTTTGTATAGAAAAATATCTTTTCTTAGTTTATTTTTAGAACCATAGGTTCAAATTCTACATGTAATATCTCATTCGAAAGGTATTGCAGGTAAGTACTTTAGGAACTTTAAATCATAAAAATTGCATGTATACTTTACAAGTTATTGACAAATAGCTGTTTTAAAAGTGGACACTTAGTGCAATTTTCACAGTTCCTGGGGGAGGTAAGTTTTTGTTAGTTTTACCAGGTAAGTAAGACACTTACAGGGTTCAGTTCTTGGTCCAAGGTAGCCCACCGGTGGGGGTTCAGAGCAACCCCAAAGTCACCACACCAGCAGCTCAGGGCCGGTCAGGTGCAGAGTTCAAAGTGGTGCCCAAAACACATAGGCTAGAATGGAGAGAAGGGGGTGCCCCGGTTCCGGTCTGCTTGCAGGTAAGTACCCGCGTCTTCGGAGGGCAGACCAGGGGGGTTTTGTAGGGCACCGGGGGGGACACAAGCCCACACAGAAATTTCACCCTCAGCAGCGCGGGGGCAGCCGGGTGCAGTGTAGAAACAAGCGTCGGGTTCGCAATGTTAGTCTATGAGAGATCTCGGGATCTCTTCAGCGCTGCAGGCAGGCAAGGGGGGGATTCCTCGGGGAAACCTCCACTTGGGCAAGGGAGAGGGACTCCTGGGGGTCACTCCTCCAGTGAAAGTCCGGTCCTTCAGGTCCTGGGGGCTGCGGGTGCAGGGTCTCTCCCAGGCGTCGGGACTTTGGATTCAAAGAGTCGCGGTCAGGGGAAGCCTCGGGATTCCCTCTGCAGGCGGCGCTGTGGGGGCTCAGGGGGGACAGGTTTTGGTACTCACAGTATCAGAGTAGTCCTGGGGTCCCTCCTGAGGTGTTGGATCTCCACCAGCCGAGTCGGGGTCGCCGGGTGCAGTGTTGCAAGTCTCACGCTTCTTGCGGGGAGCTTGCAGGGTTCTTTCAGGGCTGCTGGAAACAAAGTTGCAGCCTTTCTTGGAGCAGGTCCGCTGTCCTCGGGAGTTTCTTGTCTTTTCGAAGCAGGGGCAGTCCTCAGAGGATGTCGAGGTCGCTGGTCCCTTTGGAAGGCGTCGCTGGAGCAGGATCTTTGGAAGGCAGGAGACAGGCCGGTGAGTTTCTGGAGCCAAGGCAGTTGTCGTCTTCTGGTCTTCCTCTGCAGGGGTTTTCAGCTAGGCAGTCCGTCTTCTTGTAGTTTGCAGGAATCTGATTTTCTAGGGTTCAGGGTAGCCCTTAAATACTAAATTTAAGGGCGTGTTTAGGTCTGGGGGGTTAGTAGCCAATGGCTACTAGCCCTGAGGGTGGGTACACCCTCTTTGTGCCTCCTCCCAAGGGGAGGGGGGTCACAATCCTAACCCTATTGGGGGAATGCTCCATCTGCAAGATGGAGGATTTCTAAAAGTTAGAGTCACCTCAGCTCAGGACACCTTAGGGGCTGTCCTGACTGGCCAGTGACTCCTCCTTGTTATTCTCATTATTTTCTCCGGCCTTGCCGCCAAAAGTGGGGGCCGGGGCCGGAGGGGGCGGGCAACTCCACTAGCTGGAGTGTCCTGCGGTGCTGTGACAAAGGGGTGAGCCTTTGAGGCTCACCGCCAGGTGTTACAGCTCCTGCCTGGGGGAGGTGTTAGCATCTCCACCCAGTGCAGGCTTTGTTACTGGCCTCAGAGTGACAAAGGCACTCTCCCCATGGGGCCAGCAACATGTCTCTAGTGTGGCAGGCTGCTGGAACTAGTCAGCCTACACAGATAGTCGGTTAAGTTTCAGGGGGCACCTCTAAGGTGCCCTCTGGGGTGTATTTTGCAATAAAATGTACACTGGCATCAGTGTGCATTTATTGTGCTGAGAAGTTTGATACCAAACTTCCCAGTTTTCAGTGTAGCCATTATGGTGCTGTGGAGTTCGTGTTTGACAGACTCCCAGACCATATACTCTTATGGCTACCCTGCACTTACAATGTCTAAGGTTTTGTTTAGACACTGTAGGGGTACCATGCTCATGCATTGGTACCCTCACCTATGGTATAGTGCACCCTGCCTTAGGGCTGTAAGGCCTGCTAGAGGGGTGTCTTACCTATACTGCATAGGCAGTGAGAGGCTGGCATGGCACCCTGAGGGGAGTGCCATGTCGACTTACTCGTTTTGTTCTCACTAGCACACACAAGCTGGCAAGCAGTGTGTCTGTGCTGAGTGAGAGGTCTCCAGGGTGGCATAAGACATGCTGCAGCCCTTAGAGACCTTCCTTGGCATCAGGGCCCTTGGTACTAGAAGTACCAGTTACAAGGGACTTATCTGGATGCCAGGGTCTGCCAATTGTGGACACAAAAGTACAGGTTAGGGAAAGAACACTGGTGCTGGGGCCTGGTTAGCAGGCCTCAGCACACTTTCAATTGTAAACATAGCATCAGCAAAGGCAAAAAGTCAGGGGGCAACCATGCCAAGGAGGCATTTCCTTACACACAACTTTTGCTACTGTGAAGTAATAACAGACTTGTACATGTTTTTGTTGAGACACATGGTTTAGTTTGACCATATGCAGTTATAATTAGGTTTAGTGGTTAATTTGTCACTCCGATTGCTTTCTTCCTACACATGAGATCTTTGGTAGCAAGTATATTGTAAGTTTGGATGTATCTCTTCATGGCTTTGACTTGCTGTGAGACCAGACTATATAACTGTGGGTGGACAAGTAAACCTTTACTAACACCTCCTTTTTGCAACTTGGACAAGTTCAGAAGGGATTGCCTGTCCAGGCTTTTAAGCACATTCACGGTGCTTGGCAGCAGCTAATTTCAAGGTACCATTACATTCCTGACAGTCCATGTGACCGCAAAAAATTCAGTCAACATTTGCCAGAATCTGACAGCATGATAGAAAATCTGGGGTTCGAGAGTTCGCCTATGGGACCAACTCATTTGAAACTGAGCCTAATTACGTTTGAATACTGAGGTGTTTCCATGCCAGACCCTAGTGAGAGCCCGAAACAGTGGTGGGTCCTTCAATGTGACTATCGGAGGCTTGCACCCAGATATTGTGATGGATTCTTTTGAAATTACAGTTAAATCCTTGGAACTGTGAAGATAGCAGGGCAGGTTTTTTTTTTCTAGTACTCTTGCTTGCATTTATCCATAAATGTAGGCACAGGTAGATTGTCTTAGTTTGCCCTTCAGAGTGAAAGCTGCATAGTTGTCCAGAATATCTGCAAAATTTTGTTTAATGCCTAGTCCTCTCAGTGGACATAAGTTTGTGTTCTCTTGGCAGAGGTACTGGTTTCCTTTTAAGATAGTTTTAACTGTGGTTCACACATTTCCTATCACAATTCCTGTTTAAAGGCAACAAACCTTACATGTTATCTGTTGAATAATTTACAAAGTAACGTGCTGTTCACATGTAAGTTCAAAACTTTGGATCACTTTGGTGGAAGTATCTCTTCCGATTCCCAGAACGAGGTTTTATTGCATGGAAATGAGACTCAGGCATGTGTATTTCAAATCCAGCAGATATTTTGCATCAGTAACGTCCGGTTAACATTATTTTTCAAGTTTTTTGTGGTCAACAGCGTGTAATTTATTTTAAAATGTAGCTCCTACTCTGTACCAATCTTGGGGCATCTTGGTAAGTGAAATCATGGCCTCCTGTACCTTTTTCTGTAAAGAAATCAAGATTGCTGCTCATGAAGAGTCTAGCTTAACTTTAGTTGGCTATTGATGCTAGATTTTTATTTTTTATTTTTTAAATAAACGTTTTGAAAGTTCCCTGTGCACATCGCCAGCAAATGACATTATAAATACACGCAAACAGCTATGATTAAAGAATAACAACTCTGGCAAACATTGATTACATGAATGTAGCAATATGTTCATACTCTGACAAGAATGAACTTTGAATGCACTTGTTTTTTTAATTTTTTTATTCTTAGTGTGTTTTGTATGCCCCTGCCATTTAGTGGCAGGACGAGAGCCCGCTTCATAAGCTACTAAATCAGAGCCTTAGTAAGAGCTTTGCTTACTATACTACACACAAGCATATTTTGCAAGACCCCGCTTCCCTTCAGATACCCATTTATTGCCAGTTCCGTTTTTTTTTTTTTTTTTTATTATTTTTTTTTTTTTGCAAAAGAAGGGGAACTTGAACCTGCTTCTGTAGTGCTCCGCGTTTTCCTAAAAGGGGTTTTCCCAAATTACTCTTCATCCTTCAGACAGCGTAGCTTATGTTTCAACACTCCAACCTTAAGCAATGGGCGTTGTCATAAACCATGTGCACCTGACCCTAATAACCTCTTTGTCTTTTGTGCGGCTTTCATGCTAGGTAAGGATGAACTGACCATGCAAAAGTCTTTGGATTCCATCGTTAGGAAGAAGATTAAGGAGGGTAGTATATAGTCTTCGTCACCCAGCACTGTACCAAACACTTTTTTTTTAATGTAGTGAGATATCCAGCCAAGAGATTGTCACGTGTAAAAGTAATTTCACCAGCCTTATCCAAGTGGTGCAAAGAATGACAACATGATAAGTCCTACAATTATTCTTTCTCTAATATGGGACAACCTGTTTCAAACCTGATCCTCTTGTTAGCAGCTAGGGAAATACTACCAAGTGCCCGGGAGCTGAGTGCCTTTTATGAAGCAAACCCTCTTCAGCTCTTGCCACTCCATTACACCGAGCCCAGCTATCTTGGTGTGTTGTCCCACGTCACTGTAGTTCTAAGGGATTTTTAGTTGATCTCTCTGAGCACAGTGTTGTAGCCCCATAGCACTGAGACATCATGCAAGTCTCCCACCCCAGGCATTTGTCAGTGAACCAGGTCTCACCTCATGCCACTGCCTTCAGAGACATGCACAATAGAGTGGAAACAGATGATGCCCCCCTAGTCATTCTCTGTGCAAGTCGCAACCGCACTAGGCATGTCCATCCCTTGCCACCATCTCAGCCTTAAAGGTTGTTGTGAAGGTAGTTAATGTGAGGGGGCACTTACCAGCATACAACATTAAGAGCTGTATAAAAATAAAAAACGAATTCCACATGGTTTCCAGTGTTTCAGCATATCACCTGTTCCCCACCATCTAGAATCAGTAAACCAGTAGTCAGACGATGATGCACCTAGTGATGGGTTATTTTTTTATTAAATTATTCTGTCAAAGTAAACTTCAGTGCATTTCTGCAAAATTTGCTTCTGCCTACATTAAAAGACATTAAGGCCCGCAATGCAGGAACCGACTGGCTTGGACAGTTTTAGGTAGTTTGTGTGGTTCTCACAAGGAAAAGAAGGCCCATTGAAAACCATGTTAACTGGTTCAAGCAGTTCTTGTGGTTAACCGTGCACCTTGTTTTGACAGAGACTCACAAGAACTGCTCAAACTGCAAAATCCTCCTGTTTCTCAGGTTTGTTTCTGCAGTGAATTGGGGTATTTTTGTGACTCAGATTCACCCCAAAAGCATTTTTTTTTTTTTTTTGAAGTGTGGGTAGTGGGCATTTGTTGCACTAAATAGTTTTGTCCTCCCCTCAAAGCATCAAGAGGCTCTGACCTCACTAAACCTTTTTCTCAGATCAGCCAGACCACAGCAGACTTGCTGGGAGGTCGCACCGACAACAGAGGTGCAGAAATTTATGGAGTAGCTGAATCCTCCCCTTCTGGCAATGCCACGTCTGATGGAGGATATAATTGACACTGGCCTCTTCGGTGCTACTACAGCCTCAAGACCTGGTGTCAGAACCTGCAGCCTGTGTCCTCACAGCTCATTTTATTTTATTTTTACCCCAATTATTTCCTTCCCAGGAAGCGTAGATGCCCTTGTGAACCAATGAAACCTGTCGGATCCAAAGGTTCACGGTCAGCTGTACTTGAATAAAAACTCTCCTAGTTCCTCAGTAATTTCAGTCAGATTCTCTTCTCAATTCTCTTCTCGGTTCATTCACTTTCTTGGAAGCTGTAAGTGTGAAGCTGAATGCCAGGGAGGTTGCTTGGGTCCCTTCCTCTTCCTCCATCCTTTCACGCTGCTCCTGACAATCTTGTTTAAGTGCCTACCAACCAAGAATTTGGTCCTCTGCTCCATGTCTTGCCTGTGCGAACACTGCCAGTCCAGATGTATAGTCCAGACCTAGGCTAGACTCACTCCCGAAAGGCCTTCAGGATGTGTGATGCTTCTGTAGATCCGTCATCCAGGCATTGTTGTTGTGAGAGGCGGAACTTGTGATATTCTGAAACGCAATCAAGACCCAGTGCCAGAGATTCTAAAACATGCAAAAACCAGGAGCATCAAATTACTCCTGGCTGCCCCTATGCCCACCATCCTCTAACTTCGCTCACCCCCTTGCCAAAGCCCAGTTTTTGTCAGAAGATGCTCGAGCTCGGTGAGTGGTGGTGGCCGTTTTATGGGAGTGCAAAGTCTTGTTCTCTTACAGGGCAATTCAGGAAAAATATCAATTATGAAAGAAAATATACAGGTCTTTCATCTCTCGCTGTCTTTCTCTCTCTCTCTCGCGCGCTCTCTCTCTCTCTCTCTTAGTAAAGTTGCTCCCAGACTATGCCCAGAAGTAGTCTAATAGTATGCTTAATCTGGGCAAGAATTAGCACAACAGAGACTGCTTATTTCACAGGAACTCATCAATACTGCCACCGGGACCTTGAGTTCCTGTCAGCTTATACATTAGGAAGTCTGGCTTACATCTTTTAACATCAAGCTAGATGCAAAGGAGAAAGTCATCCTGAAGAAAACAAAAACAGTGATGGGTGAAATGCCTGAATTATCATCAACCTCTGGTAGTTACTCGGGCTGCAACCCAGTCAATAATAATTTTTCCCACCTGGCCACCTCAGACAGGGACCAGCAATATGTAAATCAGGATTGATTGTGCTCTAATAGGAACATTCCAGCTCAAACTGTTAGGCCAGGTCCACTTTGGACAGGAACACAGTCAACCTCAGACCGGCTTTGGCCTACATGGTCCTTTTCAGTAGGGTGTAGCTTGAGACCTGTGTACAGCGAGCAAGAGACCCACGTCTGGGAATACTTGTTGCAGTGAAGAAAACAAGTAATGCTTGGATTACTCTCCGAGGCTGGTAACTAATGGAGAAAGTCATCAGCCTCCCATCAATGGGAAATACTTCTTCTTCCCCTTGAATGACGACACCATCGCTCGGTAGTCTAAAACTGGGCACAGCTGTGGCCAAATCATTGAGTGCTATGCAAGTGGTACCGCCGAGACACAACTGTATTTTATTTATTAGCTGACAGAGGCTATGTAGTCTGTCAAGGCATGATCATCTTCTCACACCACACCACTAGCAATTGGAGAGGAAATCGTTCAAGAACAGAAAATGCCCATTCCTCTAACATTAGCAAAGGCTAAGGAGGCTCAGTCCACTCTATTGCAGATGTAGATGGTGCTATAACTCAAATCACTCCAAAGAACCCAGATTACAAAGAATGCAGGAGCCTGCTTGTAGTCCAGAACATCCATGTACTACTAGCACAGCTGCCCTTGTCCTGGTCAAATTTGCCTTACTTCTGCATGCCAAGAACCTCTGCAGATAATGTTTATAAAGCACTGCCTGTCCCACTCTTGGAAAGAGGCCAGGGGTCTCATTACTAATAGATTGAACATTTGGAGGACTCTTTCTCATTCTATATCGTTACTATATAAAACAAGTCCTCTCACTACATAAGTTCCAGAAAGACTTGGCTTTTGTACCTGGCCTCTGTCCAGAATGACAGCTGTCTGTGTTTTGGACCTGTTGGGCACCTCTTCTTTCACTTCAGTAAATGGAGTAAGTGCCACGGTTACTAAAAACCGTTATTACCAGTATAGACATTTGAGGTTTTTTTATGTTCAGTTTGTGTTCTGATTCACAACAGAACTACACATAAAAAATGACTTTAGTGATCTTGATTATCAGTTATAATTTACAGAATCTGTAACCTGTTAAATTGGCATTTCCATCAATAGTGTTATCAACCAGTGCTTCAGGAACTCAACAAGGTTACAACCTCATCCAAATTAGATACTTAAGTCACAATTTGAGCTTTTGGCTTTACCAATCCTGGCTCCAGTGGGTGCCCTTCTGTGACTGCAAAAGATTCATTGAGACACATACTTGGGGGCAACTGTTTCATCATAGCATTTTTGAGGGCAGTGGAATAATACATTCTTGTCCTGCCTATCGAACCCTGTATCTTTGAGCATCTTGGCCTTTGAACTAGCCAAAATCATTATTGATGCATTCCAAGAGGATTCAGTTCATTATGGTAATTCTGGACTCCAATCTGACAGTCTTCGACCCAAAGAGGATAATGGCCAGTAGACTAATTATAGTCAATTGCCTTAACAAGGAATCAGTGTTAGCCTGATTGTTCCAAATTCTTTTAAACTACTGCCACGGGTGTTTCCTAATGCCAAGCTTCAAATGTACTCCCTTCAATTTTGTTTGTCTAGAGCACTGGGACCAGTTGTTGGGTGTCCAAATCTTTCTTATTCTTGGTCCCAACCTTGCACAATTTCCAAGACTTTTGGGATTTTGTTTTCAAACTGCTCTGTCAACATTTCTCTTACAAACAAATCTTCAGAGTTCAGTTAGGGAACTTCACTGCCGAGAACTCTCCATCAGTGCCCTAGGGAACCCATATTATATATCCCTTCTCTTAGGCGATTTAGTATTGAAAGTAGTCTTCCTACCATTAAAAGTCTTCCTACCAGCGGTGACGTGCACACTTACAACATGTCGGGGAAAAAATATGGGGTCACCCTTCCCCATCTCTGCTGGTTGGCTGGCATTAGAGTTGTGAAAATCAACAACCAAGCAAAGAATATTTTTGCTGGTCTCCAAATTGCAGGCTTTGACAACAATATTTTCATCTTGGAGGCCTACTGTTGCACAGCCATGAACCTGTTTTGTAACCACAGGAGAAGATTTTAGGGCATACTCTGTACCAGAAAAGGTCTTCAGAATCCACACCATCACCTGCACTCTCACCAACATCTGCCGAGTCTATTCACAGAGACTCAGGCCAGGACCTCTCTGCAGACCAGCCAACCCCTTATGAGTACCCAGTGCTCACAAATGACAGATAAACCCATGCATGATTAAAATGTGGAACTCCCAGACACCATATGCACGTATAGACAATTTCACATGTCTCCTTACCCATCACTACAGGTACTACGAGAAGCCTCCACATCCCCTGCAGTAGTACTTAAGAAGACACGTAGTTTTGTATTCGTGCATATGGTGTTTGACTTTGCATCACCCATGAGCGAAGGATAATACCCATGAGCACATGTACCAGTGGACTTTTGATTATTTGTAAATTGGAGTACATTGTTGAGTGCACAGATTTTCTTCTAATTCTGACCTTCCAGACAGCTCATCTTTGTAGCCATATTGAGTCAAACTATCCATTCCCTATGATACAATCGTGTATCACACTATTTTGGTATGAGTGGCAGACTACCACAAAGTTAAATTCCATATAATGGAAGAGAAGGAGGAATTTCTTATGAGATCCAATCTAAAACAGGGTGGTCAGTATAGGTTGTGCTAATGTTCAAACGTATGTTCAGGTGTTCTACTGAGAACTTTGAGAATCCAGTTAAGTCACAAGTGGTCACCCCTGGGTGGGAGACGCTGCTCCGAAAGACCACATCTTCATTCACAGAAATGTTGCTCTGATACCCATGTAGTCCACACAGCAAAGAGCATTTATGCAGGGCACGGGGGATACCCCTCCACCTCACATGGAAAGCAAAAATATTGATTTTGAGAGCAAGAGAGTAGCTGTGTGGACAGCAAGGCAATGGTGAATGGCCAACTCTCTCGCCCTTCTATGGAAGAAAGGAGGGAGCAAATTGAAGGGTTTGTTAAACAGCTTCCAGATGCATACCCAAACAGGGGAAAGAAAGTGTCCATGACAGAAAGATACATTCTCATGCAATCAGCTGCTTTCTCAATGTCGCTTTTGCTGCCTTACAAGAGTCTAACACCATTATCCTGTTATGCAGCCACCCATGGCTCAGAGTGTCTGGCTTCTGACCAGAGGTGCAGTAGCACATCATCAGCCTCCCCATTGACGCTGACCACTGCTTTGAGGCACACATCAATAAAACACAATAAAAAATAAAAGGGGAGACACCAAGACTGCAAATCCAGGGGACTTGCCCTAAACCAACTATCAGTTGGAGTTTCATCTCTGGCTGTAGCAAAAAAGAAGATGCCGTGAACACCCGGTGTATCAGTCTATTTAGCAGGGTTGAAGATCCAAGCACTACAGACAGGTTCCAGAACAACATCTGCGGTAAGATTAGAGATTCCAAACCAAGGGCACCTCTGCCTCCAAACAATGACCTTCCTTACATTCCGCTATCTGTTCAAAACCTCTCAGGAGATGCATCATGTTACACGTTCAGTGGAAGGATATGACCTCAGAACAGTGGGTGCCCAGTCCTTGCCCAAGGCTTATGCCATGAATTCCACACCCCCCAATATGCCACACCTCATGTAGAACTGCCAAAACTACCAGTGCAGCCCCAGATGTGCCGGCCCACATCCAGACAGGAGCTATCAAAACTGTCCTCTATATCATCGAGAACAAGTCATTTATTCTCTGTACTTTCTAATCCCTTAGAAAGATGGAACGTTCTAGCCAGTATTCAACCTCTGATCACGTCAGGTCAGACTTTACAAGATCTTGGTCTGCTGCTCTGTTTCGTGGACTACATTACTATTTTCAGCCTCAAGGATGCCTACTTCACACATGCCCATCCACCCAGCTCACAACGGTTCCTTAGGTTCGTAGTAAATGGAGCTCATCATCAATTCAAAATCTTAACCTGTGCTGTTACAACAGCCTTTCAAGGGTTTACCAATAGCCAAGTAGTTGTAGCAGTGCATCTGCTGTGTAACGGCATTCAGGTCTCTCCATAACTGGACGAATGGCTGGTAGAAGCAGCAATTGACTGAAGTGCCTTACTCATGTTCAGCTAGGCGTCTCACACCTGCACGCATCACGAGCCATAGGATAGGCTAGAACCTTACATGCAGCACCACGCTAGGATACCTTCCAGGGTGCTAGTGCGCTTTACATATACACATAACATTGTGCTTCTCAGACAATCCCAAAAAACATCACCCTTTGCCCCTAGCAAGCGCAGCAGTCGTTGGAAGCTATACTCAATGCAGTGAGAGCTGAAGCGTACCCCAACAACAAGAGAATGATGATTATTTTAGAAGCTGTTTCTCCTTTATCAGACTTGGCGTCCTCTGACATAATAATAATGAAATTGTTGGGGATGAAGGTGCCTTGCATTATACAAGTTCAGAAGGTCTGATGGTAAATGTGCCCTTCTGCAACAAAACCTCAAAAGACCTTCAACACAGTTGTCACCCTTATGGAGCAAGAAGCCTGCAGAACAAGCTCACAATTCTGCAACACCAGTTGCACATCAGTGTACTAGAATTGATGGCAAATCAGAAAGCGCAGCAAGCATTTTCTTAATTTCGTTTGAAACAAGACAGTGCTTATGAGACAGCACTCACCTACCCACTCTAGTAGAGGCAATTTGTCAGTCATACAACAGCTCATCCTCCTAGCAGAACATCGCCCATGAGTGCACATAAACATTGCAGACCTGCTTAGTAGAACGCATTAACAAAAACACAAATGGGAAATAAACGCCCTGGTGCTGCAACAGTATTTTCACTGATGGGTAACCCAACGGTGGATCTATTTGCCACATTAAAAACACACAATATGAAAGCTTTGCTTCCAGGTACCCACAGTCCATGGGCAATGCACAGTGGATCAGATGGTCAAAGATACTAGTTTACGGTTTCCACCCACTACCTCTCAACCATCCCCTGAGAAGATACCACTACACCCAGATCTTTTCATACAAGATCAAGGTCTGCTGCTCTAGATTTGGCACCTGAAGTCTTAGAATGTAGCCACCTACAGTGTCAACTCTGAAGTGCATTCTATCCTTAAAAAATCTAGAAAGCTCAAGACATGGGCAACGTAAACAGCTACATTGAAAACACTTGTCTGTTATTGCAACAGTCTTAATAGACCTTAGAATCGTCAATACAAGACATTATTTGTTACTTCTTGAGCCTACAAACGACGGGACTTTGCCTGTTCGTGCATAAGAGTACAACTAGCAACTGAGCTACCTAAAGCGAAACAGGGAATATCTTTCTATGTTCAAAACCCTTTGCTTTAAAGACTGCATGGAATGCTTCAAAACAGTTATCCCAGCTTGATCACAACAAGTCCATTAATGTTGTTCTAATATTGCTTATGGAACCTCCATTCGAACCGGTACACACTGGTCCAGTACATCACATCTTATGGAAAGTGTCCATCATCATTGCAGTTCATTTCTTCTGCAGTGTTAGTGGATTGCAAGCATCAACCAGTACCTGCAGTCTTTTGTAATCACTATAAAAACTGTTTCAGCGACTGAGAAAATGCTTAGAGCATATAAGAAAACAAACTAGACCTGGATACAGAACCATTTTCCATCTTTCTTTGATGCTTGCAGGGTACTGCTTTATGGATATGGCTATTGCTTTAGGGAGATGGGTACTGCTTTATTATCTATGCACAGCAATTGTTCTACAGTAGTACGTGTTGCTGTAATGGAAAACATTATGTTTTTACCTGTAAACAACCAGTTTAGAGCTTGTAGTTCTGTAGATTTTTACACCACACACCTCCACAGATGCAAGCTCAATGTCGGACATTTACCAGTCACTGTCTTTCTTGATACGTGGTCTTCTACCAGAACACACAGAATCCACTGCTTTGTATCACTGTATGTTCTTACCCAAAGGCAAACAACACAATCTAAGGGGTGGAGTTTGTGTCCCGGTGCGTTATGGGTTTCAGGCGAGGTATCAACAGTCTCCCAAAACTGAAACTTCCTCTTCAAAGAAAAACAAGTTGCAATGTCCACACACAACACTAGATGATGGGCGTGTGCACGGCATATGATTGTAAAGTACTACAATTGAAAAACTGAGGTTTACAGGTAAATAATGTTTTCCTTATGCACTGCATGGGGTCGGCCTTTGATCTTTTAGCCCGCACACAGCACTAGTTAGGACTAAGGTGGCTTCAGTGGTATTCTCTGGGCCTGCAAGTGTTGGCGACCTATGCTGGGCCGGGCACTGTTTATGCTATCCCTCATTCCTCCTGTATTATGCCTATCAGAGCGGTTTTCCGCAGGTCGATAGGGGAATGGCAAGATGTATGACATAGGATTAGGCCCAAGTTACCTTTCTGATTGCTTTATTATTCCGATAATTTTAACTCTTGGCAACCGCATATCCAACAGCCAGAAACACATCAGTTAGCTCAATTTGTTACGAGGAGGACTAGCAATAACATATATGCAAACCGGGAAGTCGGTAGCACTTTATAACACAAACATTAGTGCATGGTACTTGAGCTCAAATATCTAATTTAGCAGATTTCAAAACCGTTTCTGGTGTGGCCACAAAGTAGCAGTTATAGCCACATGTTGATAATGGGAAGGATGCTGAAGACTAAAGTTTCACCATGAAGGTACTATAATTTTGTCTCCTAAAATGGTGGTTATTTCAAGAAACAATTACCTTTGAATATTTCCACTCTCTTATTCTCAACTTGCTTTAACATTTTTATGTTCATTATACTGTTTTTTTTTTAAATATTTGTGTTCAGTTTTGAAACATAAATCGCCAGCAAACAAGCAGTACATATTGATGTTTTAAAATGTATTGTTTACTAAATCAAATGTGCTCTCTTTTCTCTTCTTTCCCAGCCCTCACAAACCCTTTGCAACTACTCGCGACTCAGGCTAGTTCATCCACTCCTGTAGCGGTCGTCCGAGCCTGCGAAGTAGATACAATGAACACAATGGCAGCATCTGAAGAGCCAAGTACCAAAAAAGCGCGCCTGGAAGATGCTGTCCCAGTAGGACCAGCAGCCCAACCGGGGGTCATCACCTCCACTTCTTCACAAGCGCAAGCTAGTGGGGAATGACAGTCCATAATGTCAGAAGAAGGAGTATGAAATCAATAGAGAAGAGAGAATTCCAACAAGAGATTTGAAGATTCTGAAATAAAGTTTAAAAAAAAGAAGGCTCTTTTTTGTTTTGGTTAGTTCTAAAGGACCGGTCCGGAGTTCCTAGAATTTTAAGGTGCCAAAATGGACGCAATGAATAAAAAAAATAAAAAAACAGAAGCCCACAGCGAACAGTGCGCAAAAGTTAGCTAATTTTTTCAAGTTTAGATTTTTAAATACTATATAGACAACTGATTGTATGGCTGCTGGAGGTCTTCTTTTCTCCCTTTACCCGGCTATTCTGAATCGTTTCTGCTGGAGTAGGGTATGGGGTGGGAGGATCATCGCTCACCATGTTGAAAGGAATGTGTTATGGTCAGCAGCTTTGAACGAAGATTCCTTAAATGCCTTAAGATGCTGGGCGTTCTTGACTTCTTTTGAAAATGGATTACCGTTCTAAAGAAAGGCTGCACCCTTTGCCAGGGAGAGCTGGCTTAGGTAACCACAGTGACCATCATAAAAGCAACATGGTATCAAACATAATGCGACAAAATACAGAAGGAAACACGCAGAAAGAATAACCATTCATCTGTCATTTCTGATTTATGTGGGAGAGGACTGACCAAGCAGTTCTTTGAAACACCAGTTACCTTTAGTAAACATCTTTTGATTGGAGATGAGTAGACTGACAAAGCATTAAATTCTTTCCATTTACAAAAAAAAAGCTTTTTAATGTTGCATACTTTTAAGTGTTTCACTGTTTAGTTTCAAGATGCTGTCTGCTTTTAGAGCTCCTGATCTGATGGCACTGAGGAAAAGCTGTATCTCTTGCAAGTTCTTTGTTGATCAGTAATTTTTCCAGTTGTTACAACTTCCTTTTGCCCTGGAGTTCCACGTCATGCTTTGGTTTCGGCATGGGAATTCAGAATGTTGCATTTTCCTGGTCACAAAAATAGGTGGTCTCAACCATGTAATTGTTATTGTTGTAGTTCCATTTCATGTTAGGCATTTTTTAAGCAGGAAAAAAATAATTTGTACACATACACACAACAGTTCATTTTAAACAATTGTTTAAAGTAAACATAAAGACATCTGTTAGTGTTTGAAATGTGTCACTTTCCAAAGTCTTTATTATTGTGGTTTTAATTGCTACATTGCCCTCATTTTAATGTATTTTTTTCTGAGGTGGAGTGAATTTTGGATAACAACACTATTGGGATGGTTTCAAAAAAACTAATCGGCACTCGCGAAATTATGAATCAATTAGACTCACGAGTTCAAGCTGTATAAAAAAAATATGTGTATACATATACCAATGTGCAATTATGGTTCTCAGCTAGAACTTCAGAAAGTTGGATTCAACATTGTCATTGGCATAAAATGTCAACTTTTGTTTTCAGTGTTGCACATAAAAGTCCTATTCAGCCAAAGGAGACATTTTTATTAGTTCAGCAACTACCAGATTTGCATGTTTTGCCACTTCAATAAACAGAAAAGTTATACACGTTTATTGATGTTTAACAGCCAGCAAGAAGAAAATTTCCCTCCACTATATAAGCTTTTAGCTTTACCATTTTTCCTTATCTTTTTTTTACTTTCTCTTAAATTAATTGTAGTTTGAACTAAAGCCATATTACATAAGCACAAGGGGAAGTCATTTTTCTTTTGTATGTAAACTTGATAGAGCCATCTCCTTACCCATATGTGCCCAGTTACTCTCTTGAGTGAGCTAAACAAGACGGTATTGGGAATACAAAAACATTTGAGAAAGGTGTGTTTTTCATATAGGTTCTTTCTTCAAAGTATCTAGAAATTAAAAAAAACATAGTGAGTGCAGTTGAACTCTCCACATTATTTGTAAATACGTTTTATTATTTTAAGATTTATGTCTCAATGGAACACCTCAGAGTTATTTATCCATTTTGGGGCACAGAGACCAGAGTTTAAGACTTGGGTGATTTGAAAACTCATTCTGCTTCTCTGATATTTTTTGGCAAAGGATGTCTAATTGGGAAAACCCAAGTGTATTAAATCCAGGCACCTTAGTAGCAAAATATGAAGAACACAGTTGTGTGTGCAGTTGTATTGTGTTGGATGGCCATTATTGGTCTGAACCCCAGTTAGGTTCTACTAAACCAATACATTGCATTGATACAGAATGATTAAATTCCTAACCTCAGAGATTGGAAGAAGTTACTCTTGCACTGACAGTATGCACTGCAGCTTACAGGTTACATATTATTACCCCAATTACTCTGAAAATACGTGTTATTTGGCTATACATGAACAGATCTTTGATGTTCATTCAGTCTTAACGAAGGTACAAAAACGTGTTGTTGGCTCAAAAGGACCTAGTCTAATAAGGATTCCTACTTGTGACACCTAATGGAAGAAGTGGCAAGACTGATGAGGGAAATCCATGCTGTGAATTCAATGGTGTCAAATAAATTGGTGTATTTGTAACTTAGAAATATGTTCTATGTGATTTTTGTGGTAAATTTATTTTGAAATTCAGTGGATTATTCTAAATTTTTCTTCTAGTGCTCTGTGGATCACGTAAAACAAGGAACAGGATGTCACTTAGTCAGACCTGTTTGATATTAACATGAATAGCAGGCGGTCAGTTTTCGGTTTTATTCATCACGTGCTTCATGCTTGCATTTAATGATTTTTCTTCTCCAGGCAGTTTATTTTGGGAAAAATAATCTTGTTTTTTGAGTTTATCGGAACCCAGGTTTACAAAGTGCTTTCTTAGTGATCTTAGTTTGCCAGTGCCTGATATTTTGTAGATTCACTTGGATTTCTGTAAGAACCCTTCATCAGGTTTGGGAGACTTTAGTACATTAAATGCATAACTGGTTTTGCATGATCACAATCAGGAGCCCGTCACTGGAATTAACTTTAGTTTACACTAACCATTCAGTGAAGGGGGCAGACTTCAAACTTGAATGGATATATATATGTGTGTTCGATGGCATGTGTAGCTGCAGATACACATGCTGTGCATACGACGGCCATCTAGTGTTGGGCTCAAAGTGTTACAAGTTGTTTTTCTTCGAAGAAGTGTTTTTGAGAAACAGGATCGAGTAACTCCTCCTCTTCGGCTCCATTGCGCATGGGCATCGACTCCATGTTAGATTGTTTTCTTTCCGCCATCGGATTCGGACGTGTTTCCTTTCGCTCCGATAGTTCGATTCGATAAACTTTGAAAACGCTTCTTTTTTCAATGGTATTGTATCGATCACATTATATCTTCTATCGACCCTTCGGTACCGTCGGAACAGACATCTCTACTCGCAATTTGGGGTGCGTGCGCCCAACTCGGGCCTTGTCTGGCCGACCTCGTGGAAGCCTCATGGATCATACTCCATTCCGATTCTGTCCTCGGTGCCACGCTAAATTCACTTATATGGACCAGCACCTCGTCTGTAATCTCTGCCTTTCCCTCGACCATCGGGAAGAAAATTGCGAGGCCTGCAGAGCCTGCCGATCGAAAAAGACGCTCCGAGACAGAAGAGCACAGAGACTCGAGATGGCATCAAAAAGCACAGAACATCGCGACATCGAAGAGGAAGAAATCATGCAGACCGCAGTCTCCGTTCGAGGATCCGACTCCAATCATGATTCCGAGGATGACAGACCGATCACAGCAGCACAGCATGTGAGTGCGCCTGCCCCTGTGTAATCTAAGCCCAAACATAAGGCCTTGGGAACGCCACTGCCGGAAGGCCATGGCTCGACCTGAAAGAAAACGCTCTGTGACCAACCCACCAGCCCACCAGCTTGGCACTGAAAAGGGCCACCTCTCCAAAGCCATCGGACGCGAGCCGAAGCTCGGTCTCTGAACTGAGCAAACACCGCTCTCTCAAGTTGAAATCTCAAAAATCATTTTTGGAGCCGAGACCATCTTCAACCTCAACTTTTTTGATAGCGGAAAAGCGAGCTTCAGAGCCTAAAAAGCCTATTTATACTGAAGAGCATGGGCTTTCACAAGCACTTAAAGCCACAAAACTAAAGAGGAGGACTCACAAATAGAGGCTATGGATGAAAGGCAAGCCATGATTCATATCCATAAAGAGACTGGCAGAATTTTAACTGCACCTCCTCCAAAACCAAAGAGGAAATTAGCCGTTCAGGAGGAATTGGACACTACGCAGCCTCCAGCCAAAGTGCCAAGAACAAAGAGACCTCCACCTCCTCACTCTATGCATTTACATATCTCTCCTCCTACCAGTCCTATACCTATGCAGTCACCATCGCACTCATTTGATTCGCAGCCTTCACAACCAGAGATAGTACAGGCTACACTCAAGTGATAGTTAGGGCGGCAACATATCACAATGAAACAATGCATACTGAGCCATTAGAGGATGACTTCTTATTTAATACACTCTCCTCCAAGCATGCACCATATCAATCACTTCCTACGCTCCCCGGCATGCTAAAACATGCTGACCAGATATTTAAAGAGCCAGTAAAAGCAAGGATAATTATTCCTAGAGTGGAGACAAAATATAAGCCACCTCCTCCTGATCCTGTCTATATTACCCAACAGCTACCTCCAGACTCAGTAGTTGTAAGCGCTGCCAGGAAGAGAGCAAGTCCGCAGTCTTCAGGTGATGCACCCCCACCAGACAAAGAGAGTAGGAAGTTTGATGCTGCAGGGAAAAGGGTGGCATCTCAGGCAGCCAACCAGTGGAGAATAGCCAACTCTCAGGCATTGTTGGCTAGATATGACAGGGCCCACTGGGACGAGATGAAAGATATAATCCAACATCTCCCAAGGAACAGCAAAAAAGGGCACAACAGATAGTAGAGGAAGGGCAAGCCATCACTAATAATCAGATCAGGTCAGCCCTAGACTCTGCAGATACAGCAGCTAGAAACATCAACACTGCTGTAAACATAAGGAGACATGCATGGCTTAGGTCTTCAGGATTCAAGCCTGAAATCCAACAGGCAGTGCTCAGTATGCCACTCAACCAAAAACAACTTTTCGGCCAAGAGGTTGACACTGCAATTGAAATGATGAAAAGGGATTCAGGCACTGCAGAAGCCATAAGTGCACTGTATACCACACAATACAGGGGATCCTTTCGTAAACCCCAATTTAGAGGTGGATTAAGAGCCCAAATTGCCGAGGCATCCACCTCACAGCCAAAGTCGGCCTACCAACCTCAATTCCAACGAGGTGGTTTCAAAAGCACTTATAGAGGCCAGTACCCCAGAGGCAGGGGAAAATATCAAACATCGAAACAAGCCTCACAACAAAGTAAGCAGTGACTTGTGCCATTCCTTCCCAATTCACACCTCCCCTGTGGGGGGAAGACTGCAAACGTTCCACAACAATTGGCTAAACATTACCACAGACAACTGGGTATTATCAACTATCCGCAATGGCTATTGCCTAGAATTGACACAAATTCCACCAAACATTCCACCAAATCCACACAGGCTATCCACAGACCATATCACTGTTGCAGGAAGAAGTCAAATCTCTATTAATCAAACAAGCAATAGAAGCTGTCCCACAAAATCAAATAGGGACAGGAGTTAACTCACTGTATTTACTCATTCCCAAAAAGGACGGAACCTTAAGGCCAGTATTAGATCTCAGGACCCTCAATCTTTACATCCTTTCGGAACACTTTCACATGGTGACACTATAGGATGTTATCCCAATACTTCAGCAACACGATTTCATGGCAACATTAGACCTAAAAGATGCGTATTTTCACATACCCATCCACCCTGCGCACAGAAAATATCTCAGGTTTGTCATTCATGGAAAGCATTATCAGTTCAAAGTGTTACCCTTTGGAATAACAACAGCTCTCAGGGTATTCACAAAATGCCTGCCGGTAGTCGCAGCCTACCTAAGAAGACAACACATTCATGTCTTTCCATATCTAGACAATTGACTAATAAAATCAAACAGTCATACACAGTGTCAAAGCCATGCGCATTATGTAATACAAACCCTGCACACCCTAGGGTTCTCCATAAACTACCAAAAGTCGCAACTACAACCTGCGCAAATTCAACAGTATTTAGGGGCAATACTAAATACTCAAGAAGCGATTGCAGGTCCAAGTACACAAATAATACAAGCATTTCACAATATATTGGCACAAATACAGGCAGGTCAACAGTACACTGTCAAATTTCGGATGAAAGTATTAGGCATGATGGCATCTTGTATTGCAATTGTTCCACATGCAAGACTAAACATGCAGCCCTTGCAACAGTGCCTTGCACAACAATAGTCACAAGCAGAAGGTCAACTTCAAGATCTAGTGTTGATAGACCGCCAAACATACATGTCCTTTAAGTGGTGGAATTCGACAAAACTAAACAAAAGGCGGCCATTTCAAGACCCTGTGCCTCAGACCATACTTACAACAGATGCATCAATGATTGGCTGGGGAGCTCACCTCAACAATCACAATATTCAAGGACAATGGGATGGCCAACACAAACAGCTACATATAAATCACTTAGAGCTGTTAGCTGTCTTCCTAGCATTCAAAGCTTTTAACCTCTCCTTATTCACAAAAATGTCTTGATCAAAACAGACAACATGACCACCATGTATTATCTAAACAAACAAGGAGGGACACATTCATCCCAACTCTCCCTCCTAACTCAAACATTTTTTAAATGGGCAATACACAACCAAATTCACCTGGAGCACAGTACATTCCAGGGATACACAACCAATTAACAGATGTTCTCAGCAGACATCATCAACAGACACACGAGTGGGAGATTCACCCTCAAGTACTTCAAAAATACTTTCATCAATGGGGAACACCAGACATAGATCTGTTTGCCAACAGCAAAAACGCAAAATACCAAAACTTCGCATCTAGATACCCGCATCCACGATCCAAGGGCAATGCTCTATGGATCAAGTGGTCAGGGATATTTACTTACGCTTTTCCCCCTGTCCCACTCATTCCATTTCTAGTCAACAAACTGCATCAAAACACGCTCAATCTGATACTCATAGCGCCAACGTGGGCACGTCAGCTGTGGTACACAACACTATTAGACCTGTCAATAGTACCACACTCCAAACTCCCAAACAGACCAGATCTGTTGACACAAAACAATGGGCAGATCAGGCACCCAAATCCCAGCACACCCAATCTAGCGATTTGGCTCCTGAGGTCATAGAATTTGGGTATCTACAACTACCAGCTGAATGTATGGAAGTAATTAAGCAAGCAAGAAAACAGTGCTATGCCAACAAATGGAAAAGATTTATATATTACTGTCAATCTAAACAAATTGCCCCTCTTTCAGCATCAATACAACATATTGTATGCTATTTGCTTCATTTACAAAAATCAGATTTAGCTTTTTCTTCCATAAAAATACATCTCACTTCATTTTCCGTATATTTGCAAAACATACAGCACAGCTCTTTATTTAGAGTTCCCGTTATCAAAGTCTTCATGGAAGGTTTATAACGCATCATCCCACCTAGAACACCTCCAGTGTTTTCGTGGAATCTAAACATAGTGCTTATGCGACTTATGGGCCCATCATTTGAACCTATGCACTCATGTCAAATGCAATTCTTAACATGGAAAGTTGCCTTCCTAGTCGCAGTTACATCATTGCGAAGAGTTAGTGAAATTCAAGCTTTTACAATTGAAGAACCGTTCATACAAGTACATAAACATAAAGTCGTACTACGAACTAACCCTAAATTTCTTCCTAAAGTAGTATATCCTTTTCATATCAATCAAACAGCGGAACTACAAGTCTTCTTCCTATAGCCAGATTCTGTGGTAGAAAGAGCCCTACATACAATAGATATTAAAAGAGCTCTAATGTACTACATAGAACAAAACCATTCAGGAAAACTGAACACCTATTTGTAGCTTTTCAAAAATCTCATACTGGTAACCTCATTTCAGAACAAGGTTTATCAAGATGGATAGTCAAATGCATCCAAACGTGTTACCTTAAAGCTAAAAGACAACTCTTATTTGCACCTAAAGCACATTCCACAAGGAAAAAGGGGCTGCAATGTCCTTCTTTTGGAAATATACCAGTGGCTGAAATATGTAAAGCAGCTACTTGGTCAACACCACATACATTTACTAAACATTATTGTGTAGATGTTTTTAGATGCAGCAAGATACAGTAGGTCAAGCTGTACTAAGAACATTATTTCAAACAACTTCAACTCCTACAGGCTAACCACCACTTTTATAGGAGGAATAACTGTTTTCTAGTCTATGCACAGCATGTGTATCTGCAGCTACACATGCCATTGAATAGAAAATGTCACCTACCCAGTGTACATCTGTTCGTGGCATGTTCTGCTGCAGATTCACATGCACCCTCCCCGGAAGCGGAAGCCTGTAGCCATTTAAGTTAAACAAACACTTGTACATATGTATATATATATATATACATATGTATATATATAGATATGTATATATATATATATATATATTCCATTTGCATGGACATCTCTTTTCTTTATTTTCTATCACTCCTACCTTACCCTCTGCGGGGAAAACAATCTAACATGGAGTCGATGCCCATGCGCAATGGAGCTGAAGAGGAGGAGTCACTCGATCCCGTGACTCGAACACTTCTTCGAAGAAAAACAACTTGTAACACTCCGAGCCCAACACTACATGGCAGACGTTTGCACAGCATGTGAATCTGCAGCAGAACATGCCACGAACCGATGTACACTGGGTAAGTGACATTTTATATGTGTTCGATGGCATGTGTAGCTGCAGATACACATGCTGTGCACATCCCGCCATCTGGTGTTGGGCTCGGAGTGTTACAAGTTGTTTTTCTTCGAAGAAGCCTTTTCGAGTCACGAGACCGAGGGACTCCTCCCATTTCGACTCCATTGCGCATGGGCGTCGACTCTATCTTAGATTGTTTTTTTTCCGCCATCGGGTTCGGACGTGTTCCTTTTCGCTCCGTGTTTCGGGTCGGAAAGTTAGTTAGAATCTCGGAAAAGACGTCGGTATTGTTTGCGTTCGGTATCGGGTTAGTTACAACAGATCGACACCGAATTTAGAAGAGTTCCGGTGGCCCTTCGGGGTTTTTTCGATCCCCCGTCTGGGCCTGGTTGGCCCGGCCACGTGTGAATTCAAGGCTGATGGAACGGACCCCATTCCGCTTCTGTCCAAAATGCCATAACAAGTATCCGTATACGGATCAGCATCTGGTCTGTAACTTGTGCTTGTCCCCAGAGCACAAGGAAGATACTTGTGAGGCCTGTCGAGCGTTTCGGTCCAGAAAGACGTTAAGAGACCGAAGAGCCAGAAGACTGCAGATGACGTCGACGCCGACAGAACAAGAGCATTTCGAGGAAGAAGAGGAAGCTTTCTCTATCCAAGAGTCGGACTCGGAAGAGCTCGAGGCCGAAGAAACGCCGAAAACCGTGAGTAAGACGTCGAAACATAAGACTCACGAGAAGTCAACAAAAGCCCAGGGGACGCCACCGCCAACAGGCCATGGCTTAACCCAAACAAGCGGTGACCGAGCCAAGGCACCGAAAAAGGGCACGCTGGTGTCGAAGTCATCCGACTCCGTTCGAGATACCGCCACACAGCAATCTCGGACCCGAGACATCGGCTCCGAGAAATTTCGGCACCGTCACAGCGGCACCGAACAAATTCGGCATCGAGACACCACCACGCCGAAAATTACAAAGGTTTCTTCGGACCCTAAAAAGACCTCCGAAAAAGTTTCGGTTCCGAAACATCCAGCCTCGGAGCCGAAAACAGGTTCCTATACAGAGGAACAAGGATTGACCTCCCAAATGAAAAAACATAGATTTGGAGAGGAACTTCAAGCTGTAGAGCCAGACTATACTCAAAGGAGGCTCCACATTCATCAAGACACAGGGAAGATAACCACTCTTCCTCCAATTAAGATAAAAAGAAAACTTGCCTTTCACGAAAAGGACAAGGAGCCACAAGCAAAGGTGGCAAAGAAAACAACTCCACCACCTTCTCCACCACCATCAGTGCACACATCATCAGTAGCAACTCCTCCACTGATGCACTCCCCGACTCATATTGCCATGAGTCAAGATGATCCCGATGCATGGGACCTTTACGATGCTCCAGTATCGGACAACAGCCCAGAGTCGTACCCTACCAGGCCGTCCCCTCCTGAGGACAGTACATCTTACACACAGGTGATCGCAAGGGCAGCTGCTTTCCATAACGTCACCTTGCATTCAGAACCAATTGAGGATGACTTCTTGTTTAACACGCTAACCTCCACTCATAGCCAGTACCAAAGACTACCTATGCTCCCAGGAATGCTAAAACATTCAAAACAAATCTTTCAAGATCCTGTTAAAGGCCGAGCCATAACTCCAAGAGTGGAGAAAAAATACAAGCCACCGCCAACAGATCCTGTTTATATTACAACGCAGTTAACTCCAGACTCAGTAGTTGTCGGGGCAGCTCGTAAGAGAGCAAACTCTCATACCTCGGGGGACGAACCACCTCCAGACAAAGAGAGTCGCAAATTTGATGCTGCAGGCAAAAGGGTTGCAGCACAAGCAGCAAACCAATGGCGCATTGCCAATTCACAAGCGCTTTTGGCAAGATATGACAGAGCGCACTGGGATGAGATGCAACATTTGATAGAACACTTACCCAAGGAGTTCCAAAAAAGAGCACAAGTGGTGGAAGAAGGACAAAGTATCTCTAATAATCAGATACGGTCTTCAATGGATGCAGCAGATACGGCTGCAAGGACAGTAAATACTGCAATAACAATAAGAAGGCACGCATGGCTCCGCACGTCAGGTTTCAAGCCAGAAATTCAACAAGCCGTGCTAAATATGCCATTTAATGAACAGCAGTTGTTTGGGCCGGAAGTCGACACTCTTATTGAGAAACTCAAGAAGGACACTGATACAGCAAAAGCCATGGGCGCACTCTACTCCCTGCAGAGCAGAGGCACCTTTTGCAAAACACCTTTTAGGGGAGGGTTTCGAGGACAACCTACAGAAACCACAACATCACAAACAAGGCCCACTTACCAAAGCCAATATCAGCGGGGAAGTTTTCGGGGGCAATATAGAGGGGGACAATTCCAAAGAGGTAGAGGAAAATTCCAAAGCCCCAAAAGTCCTCAAAATAAGCAGTGACTCACAAGTCACCCATCCCCATCACATAACACCTGTGGGGGGGAAGATTAAGCCAATTTTACAAACATTGGGAGGAGATAACAACAGATATTTGGGTACTAGCAATTATCCAGTATGGTTATTGCATAGAATTTCGAGAATTCCCTCCAACAGTCCCACCGAAAACACACAGTATGTCGAAACAACATATAAATCTTCTAGGATTAGAAGTTCAAGCATTGCTCCAAAAAGACGCAATAGAATTAGTACCAAAACAAGAACTAAACACAGGAGTTTACTCACTGTACTTTCTAATACCCAAAAAAGACAAAACTCTAAGACCTATACTAGATCTCAGAATATTAAATACATACATCAAATCAGACCACTTTCACATGGTTACATTACAAGAAGTAATCCCACTGCTCAAACAACAAGACTACATGACAACACTGGATCTAAAGGATGCATATTTCCATATACCAATACATCCTTCACACAGAAAGTACCTAAGGTTTGTATTCCAAGGGATACATTACCAATTCAAAGTGTTGCCATTCGGAATAACAACTGCACCAAGAGTTTTTACAAAATGTCTAGCAGTAGTAGCTGCACATATCAGAAGGCATCAAATACATGTGTTCCCGTACCTAGACGATTGGTTAATCAAAACCAACACGCAAAAACAGTGTTCACGACACAAATTACGTCATAGAAACCCTACACAAACTAGGTTTCTCAATCAATTACTCAAAGTCACACCTTCTGCCGTGTCAAACACAGCAATACCTAGGAGCAACAATCAACACAGTAAAAGGGATTGCCACTCCAAGTCCACAAAGAGTCCAAACATTCCAAAATGTAATACAAGCCATGTATCCAAACCAGATGATACAGGTCAAATTAGTAATGAAACTCCTAGGCATGATGTCCTCATGCATAGCCATTGTCCCAAACGCAAGGTTGCACATGCGGCCCTTACAACAGTGCCTAGCATCACAGTGGTCACAAGCACAGGGTCAACTTCTAGATCTGGTGTTGATAGACCGCCAAACATACATCTCGCTTCAATGGTGGAACAGTATAAATTTAAACCAAGGGCGGCCTTTTCAAGACCCAGTACCACAATGCGTAATAACAACAGATGCATCCATGACAGGGTGGGGAGCACACCTCAATCAGCACAGCATCCAAGGACAATGGAACATTCAGCAAAAACTGTTTCATATAAACCACTTAGAACTGTTAGCGGTGTTTCTAGCTCTGAAAGCATTTCAACCCATATTAACCCACAAATACACTCTTGTCAAAACAGACAACATGACAACAATGTATTACCTAAACAAACAAGGAGGAACACACTCGACACAGTTGTGTCTCCTAACACAAAAAATATGGCATTGGGCGATTCACAACCACATTCGCCTAATAGCACAATTTATTCCAGGGATTCAGAATCAGTTAGCAGACAATCTCTCTCGGGATCACCAACAGATCCACGAATGGGAAATTCACCCCCAAATACTGAACACTTACTTAAAAATGTGGGGAACGCCACAAATAGATCTATTTGCAACAAAAGAAAACTCAAAATGCCAAAACTTCGCATCCAGGTACCCACAACATCAGTCTCAGGGCAATGCACTATGGATGAACTGGTCAGGGATATTTGCATACGCTTTTCCCCCTCTCCCACTTCTTCCATATCTAGTAAACAAGTTGAGTCAAAACAAACTCATACTAATAGCACCAACATGGGCAAGGCAACCGTGGTACACAACACTACTAGACCTTTCAGTAGTACCTCATATCAAACTGCCAAACAGACCAGATCTGTTAACACAACACAAACAACAGATCAGACATCCAAATCCAGCATCGCTGAATCTAGCAATTTGGCTCCTGAAATCCTAGAATTCGGGCACTTAGACCTCACACAGGAATGTATGGAGGTCATAAAACAGGCTAGAAAACCTACCACTAGACACTGTTATGCAAATAAGTGGAAAAGATTTGTTTATTACTGCCATAATAATCAAATTCAACCTTTACACGCATCTGCAAAAGAGATAGTAGGATACTTACTACATTTGCAAAAATCTAAACTAGCTTTCTCTTCCATTAAAATACATCTTACGGCAATTTCCTCTTACCTGAAAATTACGCACTCAACTTCATTATTTAGGATACCAGTCATAAAAGCATTTATGGAAGGCCTAAAGAGAATTATACCACCAAGAACACCACCAGTTCCTTCATGGAACCTCAACATTGTCTTAACACGACTCATGGGTCCACCTTTTGAGCCCATGCACTCTTGTGAAATGCAATACTTAACGTGGAAAGTTGCATTTTTAATTGCCATCACATCTCTAAGAAGAGTGAGTGAGATTCAAGCATTTACCATTCAAGAACCATTTATTCAAATACACAAAAATAAAGTTGTTCTACAGACCAATCGTAAATTTTTACCAAAAGTAATCTCACCGTTCCACTTGAATCAAACGGTAGAATTACCAGTATTTTTCCCACAGCCAGATTCGGTAGCTGAAAGAGCACTACATACATTAGACATCAAAAGAGCACTAATGTACTACATTGAGAGAACAAAACTAATTCGAAAGACAAAACAACTATTTGTCGCCTTTCAAAAACCTCATACAGGAAATCCTATTTCAAAACAAGGCATTGCTATATGGATAGTTAAGTGCAATCAAACCTGCTATCTTAAAGCTAAAAGAGAACTGCCTATTACACCAAAGGCACACTCAACCAGAAAGAAAGGTGCTACCATGGCCTTTCTAGGAAATATTCCAATGAACGAAATATGTAAGGCAGCAACATGGTCTACGCCTCATACATTTACCAAGCACTACTGTGTAGATGTGTTAACTGCACAACCGGCAACAGTAGGTCAAGCTGTACTAAGAACATTATTTCAAACTACTTCAACTCCTACAGGCTGAACCACCGCTTTTTGGGGAGATAACTGCTTATTAGTCTATGCACAGCATGTGTATCTGCAGCTACACATGCCATCGAACGGAAAATGTCACTCACCCAGTGTACATCTGTTCGTGGCATTAGTCGCTGCAGATTCACATGCGCCCACCCGCCTCCCCTGGAGCCTGTAGCCGTTTAGAAGTAGATCTTAAACATTTATACATTTGTAAATATATTACTTAAAACTTCATTATGTACATACGCATTCACTCCATTGCATGGGCACTATTACTAGCATACACAACTCCTACCTCACCCTCTGCGGGGAAAACAATCTAAGATGGAGTCGACGCCCATGCGCAATGGAGTCTAAATGGGAGGAGTCCCTCGGTCTCGTGACTCGAAAAGGCTTCTTCGAAGAAAAACAACTTGTAACACTCCGAGCCCAACACCAGATGGCGGGATGTGCACAGCATGTGAATCTGCAGCGACTAATGCCACGAACAGATGTACACTGGGTAAGTGACATTTTCCATATTCTTCACAAACTCCATTAATATTGCTGAACACTTGGGAATGGGCGCCTCCTACGTGCAAATGGCATGCACGTTAATTATAGCAAACCAAAAGGCTCCACTTCAGAGCCAAAAGGAGCACTGTAGAGTAGAGTGTTCCTTTTGGCTCTGACGTAGAGCCTTTCGGTTTGTTATTGAGATATATATATATATATATTTGATGGCATGTGTAACTGTAGATACACATATTTTGCATAAGTCCGTCATCTAGAGTTGGTCTCAGAGTGTTAAAAGTTGTTTTTCTTCGAAGAAGGTTTGCAGGTCACTAGATTGAGTGACCCCTTCTCTCAGTAATATTGCGCATGGGCATCGAGTCCTTTGTTGGATTGGTTTCTTTCCGCCGTATGGTTTGGACATGTTTCCTCTCGCTCCGGTGGGTCTCAGTTTGGTATTTCTGAACTTTTTCTACCTTTCTGTAGTACCGTTGGTATTGTTTTGATCGTGTTTCCATCTATAGTCGATTCAGTTTAGACAGTTGGGGTCAAATTCTTGCCCTTGAAAGGGGCCTCGCCCTTTTAGGGCCTACTTCAATGTCAAGCTAATGGTACGCACTCCGGTTCGATTCTTTCCTTGGTGTCACTCTAAATTTCTATACACCGACCAATATTCCATGTGTAATCTCTGTCCTTCTCCCGATCATCAAGCAGAGACTTGTGACACCTGCTGATCATTTTGATCTAAAAAGACTCTCTGGGACCGTACAGCTCGTCTCACCGTGGCGTCCAAGTCCACAGAATACACACCTGATATTTTCAGTGAAAAACACGCACAGGAAGAAGTTTGACAAAGGGCAGCATTTCTATCCAAGACTTGGATTCTGATCAACACTCCGATTAGGATAGCCACGACATACCTCCGGCGCAGTACATTAGTCCAACTGCCCCATCACACCACACAAAGACACTAAAAAAGACTCCAGCACTGGTTGTCAGTCCTCCACTGCCTTCTGCCCATGGTCGGATCTCAAAAGCAAATCCAGATGACCAACCTTCGAGTTTGGTGCTGAGACTAAAGACCAAAGCGCACTCGGCATCGACAAAACAGGCTGCCACAGCTGTGTCTGTATCGAGCCGTAAAACAGAAGGAGCGTCTTCAGAGCTGACATTTTCAGTTTGTCGAAAGCCACAAGTTGTAAACGTACTACTTCTACCCAAGAATCTTTGGACATACAACCTATTTTAGAGGTGATGGACGCTAAACAGCGAAATTGCACATTCAAAAGGACACAGAAAGAATAATTAGTCTCCTCTAATGCCCTTTAAGAGAAGATTGACTTTTCAAGAGACCTTAAAGAATGCACCTCCACCAGAAAAGGTCTCCAAAAAGCAGGAAGAGGCTACAAAACAAAAACAGCCTTCATCACCACAATCTCCTGTTCTTCCTTCCACACCACCACCACCATCACCCACATATGAAACGCAGTTTTCACCACAGACATTCTCACTCTCACCACACAAGGATGATCTTAGTGTTGGCCTGCAGGATATAGATCTATGGGATATAAGTGATCCTGATCCCATTCTTCCAAACGATCCAGACTTGTATCCTGCTAGACCTTCTCCACCAGAAGACACTACTACATAGCCAGAGCTGCTGCCTATCATAATGTGCAGACACTTACAGATCATATAGAGCAAGATTTCCTCTTTGACATAGCATCTACACACAAAGAATATCAATGTCTCCCAATGCTTTCAGGAATGCTCAGACATGCTTCTGACATTTTCAAAGAACCAGTGAAGGGCAAACTTATCACTCCCAGAGTAAATAAAAAATAAATAAACCTGCACCCTCAGAACCATTGTTTATTAAACTCAATTACCACCTGACTCAATTGTGGTTAGTGCAGCAAGGAAAAGGGCCAACATTCAGTCCACATGAGACGCTCCTCCTCCAAACAAAGAGAGCAATAAAATAGATGCAGCAGTCAAAAGGGTAGCTTCACAAGCTGCAAATTACTGGAGCATAGCCAACTCACAGACTCTCTTAGCTAGATATGATAGGGCCCACTGAGACGAGATGGAACAACTGTTGCAGTACCTTCCACCAGAGCACCAAAAAAAGGGGACAACAAATAGTAACATAAGGGCAGGCAATATCTAAGAATGCTATTGGATCTGCTACAGTTGCAGCTGATACACCAGCCAGAGCAATGAACATCAGTGTACTTATTAGAAGACATGCCTCGTTAAGATGTTCAGGATTCAAACCTGAAATACAGCAAGCTGTTTTAAAGATGCCCTTTGACAAGGAACATCTATTCGGCCCAGAAGTTGAAACAATTATAGACAAACTTAAAAAAGATTCTGAAACTGCTAAAGCAAAGGATGCGTTATATACCACACCCACTAGAGGAATTTTTCGTTGACCACAGTTTAGAGGGAGTTTCAAAGCGTCAGAAACAGCAATTTCCCAACAAAAACAATCCTCACACTTCTATACAATAGAATAAGTTAGAGGTTCCTACAGAGGATCCAACAGTAGAGGAAGAGGTAAACCATCCACTTCCAGAGGTTCCTCTACCTCAAAAAAACAGTGACTTTCTCACCATTCCTACAGACCACACATCTCCTGTGGGAGGAAGACTGGTACATTTCTATCCACAATGGCACTTCACTACAGACCAGTGGGTTGTGTCCATTATCCAACACAGTTATTGTCTAGAAGTAATTTCCACTCCACCAAACATTTCCCCTCGTTCACAAAGACTTACTTAGGAGCATCATACTCTATTAAAACAGGAGGTACAATCACTACTACTCAAAGGAGCCATTGAGATAGTACCTATATCCCAACAGGGGTTCGGAGTATATTCACTATACTTCCCGATATCGAAGAAAAATGGTACTCTAAGGCCAGTTTTGGATCTCAGACCCCTCGACCTATACATACTTTCATAGGGTCACTCTACAAGACGTCATTTCCGTACTACAAAAATAGAATTATATGACGCATTAGACCTCAAAGAAGCTTATTTCCACATTCCCATACATCCAGCACATCGACAATATCATAGATTAGTCATAGCAGGATGCACTACCAATTCAAAGCGCTACCATTTGGAGTAACAACAGCACCAGGGGTGTTTACCAAGTGTTTAGTAATGGTTGCAGCATTCCTCAGAAGACAACACGTAGATGTCTTCCCATATCTAGACGAGCTCATAAAGGCAAGTACAATTCAAATTTGTCAACAACATACTCAATATACCATAGGTATTCTACACAGTTTAGGATTCGCACTCAATTATCACAAATCTCACCTGCAACCATCACAGATAAAAACGTTTCTAGGAGCTATTCAAAACACTTAGGCCCTCATTCTGACCTTGGCGGGCGGCGGAGGCCGCCCGCCAAAGTCCCGCCGTCAGGTTACCGTTCCGCGGTCGAAAGACCGCGGCGGTAATTCTGACTTTCCCGCTGGGCTGGCGGGCGGTCGCCTTCAGACCGCCAGCCAGCCCAGCGGGAAAGAGGCTTCCACGATGAAGCCGGCTCGGAATCGAGCCGGCGGAGTGGAAGCTGTGCGACGGGTGCAGTTGCACCCGTCGCGTATTTCACTGTCTGCGCAGCAGACAGTGAAATACATGTAGGGGCCCTCTTACGGGGGCCCCTGCAATGCCCATGCCAGTGGCATGGGCACTGCAGGGGCCCCCAGGGGCCCCGCGACCCCCCCTACCGCCATCCGGATCTCGGCGGTCCGACCGCCGGGATCTGGATGGCGGTAGGGGGGGGTCGGAATCCCCGCGGCGGTGCAGCAAGCTGCGCCGCCGCGGAGGATTCAATGGGGCCGCGGTACACTGGCGGGACCGCGCCAGTGGTGCCGGTCCGACCGCGGCTTTACCGCCGCGGTCGGAATCCCCATTGGAGCACCGCCGGCCTGTCGGCGGTGCTCCCGCGGTCCTCCGCCCTGGCGGTCAAAGACCGCCAGGGTCAGAATGACCACCTTAGTCAGGATTAGCATATCCAAACCCAGTAAGGATTCAAGCATTTCACAATCTCATATTTCAACGGCAATACAACCACACGCATACAGTAAAGCTAGTGATGAAAATATTGGGAATGATGGCTTCATGTACAGCCATAGTTCCAAATGCAAGACTGCACATGCGAGCACTACAGCAGTGCCTTTCCCAGCAATGGTCTCAGTCACAGGGTCAAATTCAGGATTTAGTGTTGTTGACCGCCAGACTCACCGCCCTCTGCAATGGTGGAATTACACCTACCTATCAAAGGGGGGGCTCTTTCAGGACCCTGTGCCTCAGACCACAATCACAACAGATGCATCACTGATAGGTTGGGGAGCTCATCTCGACAACCTCACTATACAAGGGGAATGGGATTCAATTCAACAGACTTAACAGATAAACTACTTGGAATTACTAGCAGTATTCCTAGCACTCAAAGCTTTTCAGACACAAAACACACACAAAAGTGTTAATACAGACAATATGACCACAATGTATTATCTGCAACAACGGGGGGCACACTCATCTCAATTATCCCTTTTAGCTCAGACAATTTGGAAGTGGGCGATTCACATTCAATTAGTGGCAGAGTATCTCCGAGCAATACACATTCAGCTAGCGGACCTCTTAAGCAGGACGCAGCAACAAGTCCACAAATGGGACATTCACCCACAAGTGATTCAACATTACTTCCAAATGTGAGGCACTCCAGACATAGACCCTTTCACCACAAAAGAAAACACAAAATGCCAAAGCTTTGCATCCAAGTACCCACACCCTCAATCCAAGGGCAATGCTCTATGGATGAATTGGGCAGGGGTATTTGGTTATGTTTTATCACCTCTCCCACTAATTCCATCTCTGATGAATTTTGCCTTGTCACACCTCACTCACTGTGATACTCATAGCTCCCACATGGGCACGTCAACATTGATACACAACACTATTGAACCTGTCTGTAGTACCACATTACATGCTGCCAAACAGACCAGATTTGTTGACTCAAAGTAGAGGCCAAATCAGACATCCAGATCCCAGCACACACAACCTGGAGATTTGGCTCCTGAAGTTATAGAGTTTGGCTATCTACAACTTCCATCTGAATGTATGGATATTTTAAAAGAACACAAACCCACAACTAGACAATGTTATGCGGCTAAATGGAAATGTTTTGTCTATTTTTGTCAACCCCAAACAATTGATCCACTTAAGGCTTCAGTGCAAAATATTGTCTATTATTTGCTACGCTTACAAAAAGCAAATCTGGCATATTCATCTATTAGGATTCATTTAACAGCAATAGATGCTTACCTTCGAAACAGACAACATATTTCCCTGTTTAGGAGTCCTGTTATAAAAGCCTTTATGGAGGGTCTTAAAGGGTTATCCCACCTAGATGTTCCCCAGCCCCTGTGTGGAATCTTAGTATTGTACTCACAAGATGTATGGGGCCACCATTTGAACCCATGCATTTTTGTTCTCTACAGTGTCTGTCATGGAAGGTTGCTTTTTAGTAGCAAACACTTCTTTAAGAAGAGTTAGTGAAATTCAAGTGTTCATACCAATGGCAGACATATGTAAAGCTGCCACATGGTCTACACCACACACATTTACTAAATACTACTGTGTGGACGTGTTATCTCTCCAATAAGCAAAGGTTGGGCACGCAAACTACTCCAACTTCTACAGGCTAGCCACCGCTTATTTTGGGAGGGGACTGCTTTACAGTCTATGCAAAGCATGTGTATCTATAGCTACACATGCCATCAAATGGAAAACGTTACTTACCCAGTAGACATCTGTTTGTGGCATGTAGTGCTATAGATTCACATGCGACCTCCATCCTCCCCAGGAGCCTGTAACCGTTGTAGTACAATATCTTGTAAATATGTATATACACTGCATGGACATCTCATTTTTAACTATATATCTAAATATACATTTATACACTCTTTACTTCACCCGCCTGCGGGAAACAATATAACAAAAGACTCAATGCCCATGTTCAGTATTACCGAGAGGAGGAGTCACTCGATCCTGTGACTCGAAAAACAGCTTGTAACACTCTGAGCCCAGCATTAGATGGCGGACTTATGCAAAGCATGTGAATTTACAGCACTACATGCCACAAATAGATGTCTATTGGGTAAGTAACATTTTCCATATATATATATATATATATATATCTTTTTTGTTTCGCTAATACCTTTGGTCCCATTTGACAAATCTTCACAAAACTTTACAAAAAGATGCTACTTTGTGACAAGTTGTGCATGGACCGTTTCAGGGCGATCCATCAAGCGCGGTCTGAGGGGAAAAAAAGGGGGCCGACGCACAAAATCCCCATCCATTTTACTTAGGCTTAATTAGGAAGCGCTACCGCAAAAAACGCTGAATGGAACTACACCAAATTTGTCAGGAATCGAGATCTTGGTCACAGATTCTGCTTTTTGTGAGTTAGTGTAATTCTGTTTAGTATTTTTTGAGAAATTAAGGTTAAAAAATATTTGTGTATATGGACAGTTGGGTTCGAGGAATTCTCACAAGTCCCTCAAACCCAGTTTTAAGAAATGCAGTGTTATGAGTGGTTTCATAAGAGAAGTCATAGAACACAGGGATGTGAAATTCCTATAGCTTGACGCCTAGGACCTATTGTTTTGGGTCAAGGACAACAAGTTTTCATATTTATTTTGTCCTTGGAACAAGTAGGCCCCCCCCCCCCCCCCTGCAGCACAAACCCTTTATCTGCCAGTTTACAGTACCACATTATGGATCAGGGGAAGGCATTGTCTACAGTAAAGATAACACTTGTGTCCATAGGTTAATGCTGTTGAACTTGTATTTATGGTTCACTAATGCAGAGCCTTTATTATTAGGGTGAGCACGCTAAGGAAATGTAAATTCAGACAGCCCTTCTGATATTAGTTCCAATATAGGAAAGATGTACGCACATTTGCAAAGTTTAACAGTATGAGGCTGAGTATAATGCTCCCAGAATGCTCTCTGATTGGACACAAATATTTGCAGAAGCTTGAAATCAATATTGAGGATTCTTTGCTTTCAAAATCAAAACAAATGCAAGTAGGGGAGAAAAACGTTTGCTAAGCTACTTTGAAATTAAGGGTACCATTTATTGAAGCATCTTTTAGTAAAATGTGTTGCTGCATGCTAGCATTTCCCAAAAACATATCGATATTGGAAAAATTCAGTGTGACCAGTTTCAGCAAGATTATGGGAAACCTGAAAATAAGCTCTGTCAAAGCCAGTCGGTTTGACATTGGCCGTCAAACTTTTTGTTTTGTCAATGCATGTTTTGTTTTTACATGGTTTTTGTAAAAGTTTATTGTTGCAGCAGCTGCTGGGCCCTCACTGTTATAACAAACACTGACAAAAACTTTTTTTCGTCTCAAGCAGCACGCATTCCCACAGTAGTTCCCGGCATTGAATACATCTACTTTGTGTGGGGCTATGCTCCTAGTGAAAGAGCACACAGCTGTCACTCATAGTGAAGCCAGCCAATAGACATAGAGCGAGAAAGACAGAATTTTAATAAAAACAAAAGATTTGGGGTAATGCCAGACCTAATTAGGAATCAATTAATAAAGGAAGTCACAAAAGTGCACCCATGGATATGTCCTTGCATTTGTGCAGATTTAAGGCTCGTGAATTACCAAGAATTTACAGAAGTAGGTACTCCTAGAAAAGAGCTGTGAACTGCATTTTAGCTCAAGCAAATATGTCTGCGTAGATTTGCTTATGTGAAAATCTGTTGAGCATTTGCAATTTCACTTTCCCTACAATTACTTTTTACCCAAACTGTGAGGAATACATTTCCAAGCTTTCTCTGTATGGGAAAAGATTAGAGAAGAGCTGGTGAAAATCCATAAAACATGCAAGTTTGTAGGTTTGCACAGACTCAAAATGGCATTCCTACCCTGGAAGTATGGCTTACTGCTACCTACAGCATCAGTATGTTCATCTGTGGAAATGTGTTAGGGTTTGAATGCTATCAAATCCATTATTCTATTATAGTATGAGCCCTGGCATATTCAGATAGGCTATTATTTGAGCCCTCATATGAGATTGCTGTCATTTGTCGCTGCACTACATGGCACCAAATGGACAAGTGGATTTATGAAGCAACCTGTTCCATCGACAAGTAGATAATTTATTGAATTCCACACACCTGGAACATATCATGAGTATTGTAATAAATGAGGTCATAAGCGGTGCATGGCAGGGGCGCAAGAGCTAGTTAGCCTTGCTAACTACAACTGTTGAATTTCTATGTTTTTTGTTGTTTTTTTGTTTAGTTTGAAACATTCATCTTGTCACTGACATATTCAGTTAACCATAACATCACTTTAACCTTTAGTTCTTCAAGCAACTATAGCTATATATAAAGTGCTTTTGTTTTTTTGTACTAATGTGATTTTGGGTTTTTGTATATAGTCTTGTCAATGCATTGTGTTTTTCTAAAACATTTTATCTAAACAACCAATCATAAGGAGGAGCAGTTTCTTTTTCCTTGGTGAATTATTTTCCAGAACTTTTGAATCATTACATTTTCTAAACCAGAGGTTTCTTCCACAAACGAAACAAAACTTGGTAGCTTGTGTTCTGTTGGCTCTTCCTGCTAAATCATTTATTAGCTGCTGCTTCGAAAAGTGATTAGGAGATCCCATTTCAAATCTATTCATGCTCTCCACATATACTCCTGTAGCCAATGTCAAATTCTCTGTAAAGGATAGATAGGTGTCTTGGATATACTGGTCAGGACCAAGTGTTTGACATTTCGTGAGGTCTTTCACATCAAGCTTCCATCTTCCCTTATATCCAGTCACTGGTCTTTGATGAAATCCCCGTTGACTGACATTATTGCACAGCAGTGGCCGTAATAGTAATTTTGTCATTGGTCATCAATCTCTTAGTCAATACTCCTGGCTTCAGCAGCTATATCACTGTCATTAATCACTGTTTAAGTGGCTACAAAGTGTTTGTAAGGCAAGACTACAGCTGCAAAAAAAAGACTGAGGTTGCCGGCAACAACGGAGCGGGTAGGCAGGGAGCATGGGAAGTGGCCAGGGAGGGGAAAACAGCTCATGGAGAGCAAGACCGGTGGGAAGAGAAGGAACACAGAGCCTGGGTGAGGGGGCAAGTGAGTTTAGCATTGGAGAAACACCGGTGACTGAGTCCATTATGAGGGAACCAGAAACACATAGCTATGGCTTAGATATTCCATGTACCTGTTGATCTGGGGTTGGTAGACGGTGGACCAGTGTCTACTTTTGTTTAGAATGTTTTCCTTTACCTGGATATGACCTGAAGTTGCCTGCATGAAATTAGGATATTGGGTAGCAAATGGAGAGATACCATGTTGTTCTCGTTGCCTATTTTGTGGTATTGGGTATTTTATGTCCGAGGATAACATAGCCAGTTTTTCACAATGGTTCACAAGCACTAATTGTGGTTGTAGATTGATAAAATTGTGATAACATGCTGAGATAATGCATGCAAGGACTGCGGTCAAACATGCAAGAGCATATATGTAGTTCTTCACACATAATCCAAAGGGTCTGATTTATCATTTGACTGGTATTATCCAGTCTGTCCTTGTGGCAGAGGGCATTACCGCCACAATCCTGCTGGACTACCATCTGTCAAATTTAAAGAGGAGCATTTGCCCAGTGGTCATCTGTGTATATTGAAAGGTACTGAAACACCGTCACGGCTGTTCTTTCAATGTACAATAAATCTGGTGGACAGCAGTTGTCGTTTTCGATGGCCGCTCATCAAACTTTTCAAAGGTTTTTCTTTTTCTGCAACAAACTCCTAAAGCGTGACCCTGTGATGTGTGTGGGGGTGGATGTCTGGGTTGGTCATTTTTGTTTTCTTTGCAGAGAAGTTGAGTACCTTGGGTATTCGATACCTGAGAATGGAGTTAGACCAAAAGCAGATCTGGTCAGCACCATTGCTAATATAGAAGACCCAACTGACAAAAAATTGAGAATTTATAGAGCTAGTTGAATATTATTTCAAAATTGTATCTGGTTTTGCTGTCAAAACTGAAGCATTGAGGATGCTGTCAAGAGAAGGAAAGGTGTTTGAGTTGGGCGATAATGAGCAAAAAAAAACTTTTTATGGAGTAAAGGCTGATATTACTGATGCATGAGTACTGACCTCTTTGAAGCTGGGACTCAAAACCATAATTACAGTGGATACTAGTGAAGTGGGTATCAGTGGTGATCTCAAGTGCCTTCTGATGTAGAATTAACAGTGGGATTTTCTTCACGCTCTTCATCGAGTTGTGAAAGGAACTATTCCAATATTGAGAGTGATGCATTAGCTGCAGACTTTGCTGCTAACATCAGAATGTATGTGTGGGGACATTAGTTAGTGCTGAGGACATACCATAAACCATTACTCAAAATGTTGAAGGCTTGCGGGTGCCAGTTGTTGCTCTGGAAGGTTGAGAGACGGGGTGCAGAAAGTACATTTTACAACTGTTATAGAGCCCATGCCTTGATCAAAAATTAAGGTTGCAGGTTGTTTTTCCAAATTTCCAGATACTACGTTTGGTAATACTACTTTTAGTAATAGTGAGTTTGAGACAGAGAAGTGTATAGCTAGTGTTAATGATGCACTGGAAGATTGTGCAGGTTGTTATATCTAAAAAGCAGTGGACAAAAGCTATGAAAAAAAATCAAATGTTAGCTATAATTGAGTGTATGAGAAAAAGTTTGAGGTGAGAGAGCATGTTTCCAGAAAGGGCCAGACCAAATTGTATTGTGTTGGGTGAACTAACTACTTGTGGTGAGGAGGTTGTGATGAGAGGAGAGAGGTTTGTGCCCCCTTCAGGGTTGAGACAAAACCTCTGAGTTAGCTAATGAAGGACATCTTAGATAGACGTTGACTTGTAAGAGACTAAAAGAGAAATACTGGTGACCTTGGTAAAATACCAAGCCAAAGTGCAAAATGTAATTAGAAGCAGAAAAACAGTTGAAGGTAGGATTAGGTGTGGTGTAAGAGGAGCTTCATATCATGAATAGTGAAGTGGTGTGGGACAAAGTATCTCTGGATTGTATAGGACCATTTAACTTTTTTACCTGAACGCCAAAGGTATGCTGAGGTTTGGAAGGACGCCTGTTCAAAATAGGTGGAAATGGTGTTCATGAAATGTATTATAGTTCTGGCAACCACTAAGGGCTTGAAGGAAATTTTTAGTAGAAAGTATTCCAACTTATGTTATTACTGGCAATGAAATCTAACTTAGTTCTGATGACATGGTAAAATGTTTGGAAGTTTTAGAATAAATCACATTTGCACCCACTTAAAAATTTGCAAGGTACAGACAGGTAGAAAGGGGCAATAGATTGATAAAAGGCACCATGACGATGGTATGGAAATCTGGCTGAAATGTAGAGGCAAATTTAAAAGACAAATTGTATGCTTACTGTTCTAAAGGTAAATGTCTATTTCAGTTAATAAGGGGCATGTTTCCTAGCTCTGTCTAATCCAAGGTGGTTGCAGTGTTGCACAGATAAGAGAAGTAGGACTTTGTGAGGTCTAAGGACATAGAAAGGAGAATTTCAAGAGGGTGACTGAGTGAAAGTGAAATCGAGCTCAGTATGTGCAGGTCTTTCCAAGTTTAAGGGCCCATTCAGACTCCAGTTGGTGAGAGGTAATAGGGTGCAATTAGAGAATAGCCACATCTGGAATTTGAGAAAGGTAGCACTTTATCTGAAAATAAATCAGTCTGCTAAAGTTGTAAGTGATGGACTTTAATTTATGGATGAGGAAGATCAATACAGGGAACGGCCTTTCATGTCTGATTTAGAGATATTAGGAATATCAGCCTCAGAACAAATGCTAGTACAAAGAGTATTGGGATCCAGTGGTGACTTAAATATTTCCTGCATCATCACAATACCACGTGGTAGACAATAAATGCCCTTCTTTGTTTGTATTGCATTGTGTCAGTCTGTCATTGTGCTACTCTCTTGTATCATGTTTTAAGGAAGGAGATGTGTTCTGCCTACCAGTAGCCAAGACTAACTGTCCTGATCATATGGCAGTTCACATTCAGAACTTATGACCACAGTTGTTTCAAGCTGTTGACATTCAACCATGGAGTCAGTTGATATGTGGTGCTTGGCCTTTGGCTGCCACGACTCCTTGTTCCACAATAAAGCATTCATTCAATTCAAATTGCAACACCTCTGCTTTGTTTTGTTCTCAGAACAGTCTTTAGCGGCATAGTAATCACTTTTAAGTAAGGCTGCTGATAATCATTATTAACTGGAACTTTTATGTAAGTGGTGTTGAAGCATTTTCTTTCTTCGCAGAAATAAATGACCCTCAAGGTTGATGAATCTTTGGACCTGCGACAGGGTGTGGTAGAACCATTAACACAATCTCAATACAAACTCAATTAAGTTACACACCATGGCAGTGTGGCCACGGAAGGAAAACTCCAGTCAAAAATATAGTTGAGGGATTTATTACGAACTCAAGCTCAACAGTAATGTAGACAATTTAGACCAGATTATAAAGATACATAGTCACCAAGGCTTGCCCAAGGTGACGAAATAAGTTCAGGCGAACTAACATTAACAAAACTAAGCATTGAAGAAGGACAATACATCAAAAGAAGTATCTGTGAGACCGAAATTAAGCGTTGCTCAAGATTAGCAATTCAATTTAGCAGAGTCATAATTTAGCTGGGTATGGGCAAACCTACAGTTAGCCAAATCTGTGAAATACAGGTGTGGGGTGGAACACGTGGGCAAAAAACAAAAGGGGCAAAAATAAATTCGAAAAAAATAATCTCGGACTGCAAGCTACTAGGTAAGGTGGACAAAAGAAAAGTAAAAAGGGTAAGCGTCGGCATGTCAGAAGCTTGATCAAGTGTCTCCTGAAGGGGTTTCGAAATAAAGATTTCTAAGTCTGAAAGGGGCATTTGAAAAGGACAAAGGCAGAGAGGAAGATACCTTTCTAAGGGGTACAGCATATGGGGTTCTTCAGCAAAGAATCTGGAGATCTTCGACAGCATCTGAGAACTTACCAAAGTCCAAATGGTCATCGGTATATCAAAGTTCATAAAGCATTCTGATTCGCCATAGGTGTCAGTCCAGTTTACGTTGAAGGGAAATATCCAATAGAAGTCGATCACACAACTTCAAGCTGCTACATCACCGTCAATTCCCAGGTCTGTCATGGGAACATCTTTTGTCCATGTAGCTCCACACAATGTTAAAACAATTGTTTATTGTGTTAGTCCATCTATGCGGATGTTCCAGTTTCAAGGACACAACTACACTTTCTGTGTCTACACAGCAGGGCCTATTGCCAAACGCCAGTCTCCTCATGGGAACAAAGTCTGAAAGAAACTGTAGTGTGGTTAGTTTTATGTATTCATTGCGCTTTAGCTTCAGGCTTTTGGCCTTTGTGCACTTTGCCCTGAATATATTTTATTCATTTGCTGACAGCTTAGAGCCTCTGTGCACTTTGCTCTACATGCTTTTTATTAGGCTTCGTACTGTTATTTTTCAAATAGCCAGTTCTACGGTGTTGTTTTTTATTTCATATCACACTGTTTTGCCTACTTCAGCACTGGAGTTCTCCATAACATATTTACTCTGTGCTTCAGTCAAGGATACAGTCTGGTACATTGGCGATAGACGTGGTAGGAGTTTAGACTTGGCATTCCTGCGTAGGGACATTTTGTGATCACGATGACATGTTAGTTATAAAATCACTTCCTTGTCCCAATACATGCAAGAGGGAGATTCCGACCAGGGAACCACAACTAGACGCTGACTGCCTCGTTGCAGATGCTGAACCAAGATCACAGGTCTTGCTCAGGTATGAGGGCTGATGTCTCCACAGTGATTCTAATAGGTAAGCTAGAAGCTTAACATGCTGTGCTCTAAATAGAACAAGCAGAGGGAGAGTAGAAACTGTTAGACAATATGATAGCTTTGTTCTTATGTTTTACTCTCCTGGTGACTATTTCAATCCTACTGTGTTGTATCGTTCTGGTTGTTGCGGCTCACGCCTTAATATCTAAAATACAGTTGTTTTATTAAAAACATTATATAAAACTTATACTGTCTTTGTCATTTGTATATGAGATCATATTGGAAATAAGAGAGTTGGTTTGGATCTGAGTAACCACGACTTCCCTGAGAAGTTCCAAAGATGTCATGCGCTCGGCTGCCAAATCATTTCTTCCACATGGGAGAAATGAGGCACTGCTAGTTAGCCGGAGCAAAAACCGGATTTAGGGTGACAGAGTTTTTTACACGTGGGTCAGACTCAGGCCCCCACACCGTTATAGATCCTGCTACCTAGAAATCCAGTAGTCTCATTTAGAATAATGAGAGCCCACGCGACATGGCGCCGCCAACGTTTGGTCTGGCACTAATGATTGGGTCCGACTGACTCTCTTGGTCTCATATATATTTTGACTCCTCGGTTCCGTATACGGAGACGTCCGTGGGGCTGAGGGTTTCCGCCGCCAAGGCATAGGTGTCTCCTATTGCTTAGTGGTTGGTTGTTCAAGCTTGAACTTTGAGAGAAAAAAAAACCCGATATTGGTGTGCCTTCTCTGACCTGAAGCTATTATTTATAAAAATGGTGAATCCTAATGTAGTGAATATAGCAATTAATATGCGTCACCCACTCAGGGGACATCTATTGACACATGGACTGACAGTCCAGGGGGGTCCAGTCACTTTTGTGGTGGACGCCCATGCAGCCTATAGAACGGAACTTTTTTATTCTTGGGTCGGATTTCCAGCAGTGGATGGGGGAACAAATACTTTTCACGAATACACTGTTGCGAAAGTCCCTGGACAATACAGTGCTTACGCTTATTTAGAAATACCTCTATCTTATCAAGAACACCATAATTGGCTTGATGGCGCCCTCCCACACACAGTAGCACAAGTTAGGTTAGGTCCGCTGAGTAATGATGGTCCTACCTGGCCTTTATTGGCTACATATACACCTCATCCTGCGGTTGCTCATTTGGCAGTGGTTGAAGTTCGTCGTTTATATACAGAATTAACGGCTACATATAGACGATTAGTTCAGTTTGTAATGCAGACACTAAATACGAATGCAGCGCGTGCTGCTCCAGCGCACCCACAGGCTGTGGTTCCGGGTATTAATCCGGCCACTGTACACTCAGTTATGGGTAAGGTATCGGCTAAACGAGAGGAGACTCCATTTTGGCTGGCGCAAAAAATTAATATGCTGGAAGCCGTATTTCCCCATACGGGACCTCAGGATAAACATAGAATTTTGACGATGTGTTTGCCGTATGGGATGGTTCCTCCGGTGGACCTTTGTAATACCTGGGGCACGGTGTTTGCCGCGCTCTACACTACGGCACACGGTACACCGACATTAGCTAATTTACCGGACGTGCTTAAACAGATTCAGGATGAATATGGGGCTGCCCCTGCCTTAGATTTGGGCATGCAGTTGCTGGGCAATTTTGCCACGGTTTCTTCTATTATTTTGAGTAATCTCAAAGGAGAGGCAGTAGCACTGGCAGTGCGAATGCGTCTTCGGGATGTTCCGCTGCTTAATCAGGAGCGGGAGCTTCCGAGAATAATAGCGGAAACATATTCTAGTATTGGTCGTGATAGCCTAGGGGCTAGACCACAAAAACCCCAGTTACAGGGTAAAAATAATAAAGATAATGCTAAACAGCAACAACCTGAGGGTTCGAAAAAGCGCGGGGAAAAGAAACAGCAAACACCTAAGAAAGATGGTGGACAGTCTCCGCAACCGGAGACCCCACAGAATAAGTATAATCTCAGGAATAGGGATACTTTGAAGATGCCTGATAGATATCAATATACTGATACACGCCAATCTCGTTCCTTTCAGGACTCCTCGGAAAAGAGAAGTGAGAGAGGTGGGCAGTCAGAGCGGAGGACGGAGTACGTGAAACCGAGACAGGATTCACAACGCTCGGCGGAGGTTTCTATTAAACAAGAAGAGAAACCGCTGCAACAGAAACAACAATTTAAAAAGAAGAAAGTGGCAGCAGTCTTGGTTAGACATGCCGCTCAAGAAGAGAGTTCTCTTGACGAACAAGACATGGGCGTTAGCACTGTTAGACAGCGTGGCAGAGGTCACAATAGTTCGCCGGAGTCTTCTAGAGCATCTGGAGGTGAAAGCAACTGATGACTTCATACAAGTCAAGACGGCGGACATGCGAGTCTCTGATCCTGATAGAGTATATGCAGTGACTCTACGATTGGAAGGGGACATTGACCGTATTATAAACGCAATTTTTTGGGACCATGTGGTAAAATCATATGATGTTCTGCTAGCCGAACAGGATTGGCCACCTGACTTTGTTCGTGACTGTCCAGTTGGGGAGGAGGTTATTACACCTTCCTTCTCACCACTTGTTCCGAGAGAACTAGTGGAGTCCTATAGTGAATCATGGGCTCTAGCACAGGCTCCCGCCTTGTATAGAAATAACGTGGGGTGGGACAGACAATCACCTTATCATGTAATTCTGATAAAGGGCGAACCTCAGCCACAACCGCAGTATCCTAACAAATTTGAAGCAAGGGCATCGGTTAGAAAAATTCTTACACAATTGGAATATCAGGGTGTAATTGAGCCCTGTGTCTCGCCGATGAATAATCCCTTATTTCCGGTTGCTTAACCGGACCATTCATATAGGATAGTGGTGGATTATAGACATTTGAATAGTCATACACGCACATATGCAATACAGAATTCACACAGCGCAGCGCTTATGAATAATATAGTGCGTAAAAAATACAAGACAACATTAGATATCTCGAATGGATTTTTCTGCCAGAATATAGCGCCCGAGAGTCGGGACTATACCTGTTTCAGTGCTTTTGGCTCTCAGAAAAAGTTTTGTCGTTTGCCTCAGGGATATAAGAATAGCCCAGGACTGTTTTCAGCTCGTGTAACTGAAATGCTGCATGAGTTCGACTCTGAAGCGTTATCATATGTTGATGACATATATTTGACAGACAATGAGATTCTGCAACATCTAAGGCGTGTATCGCGCATTGTTGTGGGGTTTGCTGATATTGGCTATAAGTTTAATTTTAAGAAATCAAAGATTGCCTTCCTCAGCGTCATTTTCCTGGGATATGAGTTGTCGAGTGAGGGCAAGAGCTTAGCGCCACATTTTTTGGAGAAATGTGCCTTATTGCAGCCTCCTAATACGGTTCGGAAGCTCCAGTCATTGTTGGGGTTTCTGAATTTTGGCAGAACTTACATTCCTGATCATGCGACGCGTATAAAACCCTTATACGAGTTGATTCGCCCGAATTTTTCGAGTAGATTTTGGACGATTGAACATACACACATACTACGAGAATTACAAAGTGATCTCTTAGCAGTTAAACACTTACACACACGGGACAATAAGACACATTTGGTCATCAGGGTGATACCTGGGGCTGTTGGGTTTACTTATGTCACCTTTAATGAGGGGAAGACAGTCCCGATTGCATACAAGTCTCACTTGTATTCTGCTGCAGAACAACGTTTTGCACAGACTGAGAAAATTCTCACGGCAGTTCAGATGGCTGTTATTAAAGAAAGACCTCTGGCCCAGGGTCAATGCATTGTTGTCGTTTCCCCGATTTCGGCCTTAGAGGCAGTTACAAAAGCGAGTGTTCCAAATTCGAAAGCTTTACACCCGCGATGGATACAATGGGCTACTTCTTTGACAGCCACTGATGTAGATTATATATTTGACCCTAAACTGCAGACTCAAGAATTTCTTCAATATGAGATGGAATACCCTGTTCCTGCTGGTACGTTGCCTATTGACCAATATCAAGTGGTCATGTATACCGATGGCTCTGCGCAACCAGCGGTTGGGACTAAACAACAGTATTCTGCTGCATGTGCGGTGGTGAGGGGCACTATGGAGGGGGACGTGTTCTGCCCCCGACATACTTATACTAAAACCTTGGGAGATGGCACGGCACAGCTGGCTGAGCTCAAAGCTCTATTGTTAGCATTGGAGCACGCGGATCCCGCAACTTTAACCTTGCTGGTCTGTGACTCCTACTACTGTGTTCAGTCTTTCAATGAATATCTACACTATTGGAAGATGAATGGGTTCAGAGATTCTAAAGGCAACACCATTAAACATAAAATGTTGTGGGGTAAGGTTGCGGATCTGAAGGAAACGCTTCCTAACGTCCATGTTATGCATACACTTGGACACCAGCGCGTTGGAATACACGTTGCTGGGAATACTTTGGCTGATGAAGCCGCAAAATCGGCAGTGGCTGTCGTCACTGTGGCCGCAGTGACTCGTTCGAGTTCCAAACCACACACAGAGATTTCGGCTGCCATAAAGGCTACGGTTGATGGCAGGCACTTTCCTAAAGGATTTCCTTCAAAATATAGTTACTGCTTGAATGGTGCGCTGAATGCTACTGTTACAATTCCAGGCATTGGTGTACGTGAAATTCCCAATAAAATTGAGAGACCTCGATTGATTTGTGCAGCACATGAGGGGGTGGCTTCTGCACATGCTGGTGTGGCTGCTACGATTTCACTTTTACAGGCTCGTTACTGGTGGCCTGGTCTCTATAAAGAGACGAAGCAATATGTCCTTTGTTGTGACGTTTGTCAACAAATTAAAGCATCGTCGGCTAGACGCCCGCAGCAGACGCCCCTTCTGATTTCAAATAAACCATTACAATGTGTGTACTTGGATCATTGTGGTCCGCTGACACCAGATAGTGCATACAAATATATATTGGTTGCTGTAGATTCGTGCTCCAGATTTGTGTGGGTATGGCCACAACGCTCGGCTGACGCTCAAACTGTTATTAAAGATTTGCGCATCTTTGTCGATACATTTGCGGTTGCGGCTTTTCATTCGGACCAGGGCCCTGCTTTTGCCTCTAAGGCATTCAGGGACACCATGGCTTCGTTGGGGGTCCAACTCCAATTCTCGTCTCCATTTCATCCCGAGGGAAATTGTCGTGGAGCGTTTAAATCGTGATTTAAAGCAGTCCTTAACGGCCAGAGTTATAGGTACGGGTCGTGGTTGGCTAGCCCACCTATATGGAGTACAGAGGGCACTTAATAACTTGCCTAGAAGGTCACTGGGGGGGTCATACTTCATATGAGTGCCTGTTTGGAACACAAATGTATGTTCCTGATCTAGATGGTCCTGGTGTGGAGGCGGCAGATACGCCCTTTGACATAAATGATTGTGTCACTGTTTTGCAGGATTTACAACAATTCCGTGAAGATAACTCTTCTGCCAGTGCTGCCTCCTCAGGAATTAAGGATGAGCCAGTAACACCTACTGGTTGGATACCCAGGATTGGGGATCTAGTGCGTGAAAAGGTCGCAGTTAAAAAAGAATTTGGTCCTTCTTATCGAGAACCTGTCCCTGTGTTGGGGGTGAGCGGCACGAGAACTGTGATTTTACCGCCGCTGCGAGGGGCCAAAGGAAATCGCTTTGTTTCCATTGATAATGTCAAGTTACAACATATGGCCGATTCTGCACAGCAGACCAAGAGGGACACCCAGTAGTTCCGGAATCCCTCTCACTACTGGGGAAGAAGTCCCACTGCAGGTGATTTTCACCGACACTGTTTCCTCTCCGAGCTTGGGGAGGGTGGATGATGATCTTGCGATTGTTCCACCGACGGCGATTAATATGGAATCTTGTGATCCAATTGCTGTACGTTCTACTGACGTTTCTGAACATGTGGTTTATAGCGTGCCACGGCGAGAGCCTCCATCTGCTTCTTTGTTCACAGTTACACCTTTTGCTAGAACTGCTTCTGGCTGCTTCAACGACGCTGATAATGATGTGTCCGGCTCCTCGTCCTCGATGTCTTCTGTCCACGGTCCACGACGGCTGCTGGGTTGGCTTAAACGCACATATTTTGTTTTTCCTTGGAACTATTTTTGGCTGTTTTTGGCCGTGATGACTTTTTTATTATGGTTGGGATTTGTGGTTACTTTTTTTCTGATAATACATGGTCATTTTCTTCCTGATCGATCTGACATTGAGCACGTGGAGACTGTATTAAAACCGCATTTTTCGTCTCATATGGTTCGAAGAGACTTGTCCACTGTAAACATTTCTGCAATACCAGTTCCGGATGGAATTGTGTGGGATAAAGTAATGTTTGATATATATGGTCCCACTGAATTGATTCAAATACCGTATGTCCTCAAATTATCAATGAATGATATTGTTATACCTGGCATTGTTTCTGATGATTGGGAAGTGAAGACAGTAGATTCTATGCTAACGGATTTGCAATATTATACTGTCTATGACGATGATGATGCTTACCAGTTTAGAGATAATCATGGTGACATGTTTTGTTACAACTATTATGGACACCACTTTATTCATAAAGCTGGTAGCCCTAGGCCCATGTTTAATTATGTGCAATGGGAACATTGCTCGACTCCTCCACAGGGGAGTTCGAAAACGTATTATGATAAATTTGCATATTTTTCTGGGCATGATCAACGTAATGCTAAGTCCTACTATTTTAAAGTTGCACCGTATTCTAATAAGCAAATGTTACTGACCGATACTAAATTACTGTATTCCAATTTGTTTGTATCTAAACTTTCGGTCGAGGGCTATGAATACTGGTTTAAAACTGTTGACTTAAAGTGTTTGGGGTTCGAAAAATTGGCAAATGCAAGGCAGGGACACGTTATTTAGAGCATGTATTATCCCTGTGCAGATGATTTTCCTCAATGACACAGTACAACAGACTAGCTGTTTGGGCTTAGCAACAATTAGGGAGTTGACTTTGCCTAGTATACCTGTCCCTTCTAAATTAAAAAATTGGCAGCACTATGTGAATGCTACTTTTAGTGACTTTACACATTGGGCCCAGAATGGTACGTTTAACACTTCATCGTTACATCCAGGCGGGTGGTTATTATGGCCTGTAGACACTAATATGTGTCATGAACGTTTTGTCACCTCTTCAGGGGGGTTCAGGACTAGTAGGGCAGACCCTTGTTATGTATCACCAGAACATGCTGATATAACTACATACAGTGGGGGGAAGCTTTGTCAGCAATGGTTGAAGTCATCCACGCTGGATGCAGTTAAGTCACATCTCACGTTACTGTCTAATGATACTGATTTACAAGATTTTTTATCAGGTCCCAAAGTACCACGGAAGAAAAGGTTCTTATACGAGGTTTATAATGAGATTTGGAAGCTTTCACAACAAGAGGCTGCAGCCCGGTTGAGGCAGATTGATCAGGAAAATCTGATGCAGACTTTGTCTGTTGTTGATAATGGCATGCATACCCTTTCTGACCGTGTTTACACGATTGACAGCATTGTTTCCTCTGCCATTGACATTATTAAATCGGACATGTCTTCTTTATATCATGGGCAGAGTCAGACGCGGTACATGGGGTTATTAATTTGCCTATCTCTACTTTGCAATTTACTTCTTGTTTGAAGCACATTCCGTTGGGTAGATATGAACTATTGGGAGACAGTTACATACACAAGGTGTGGGACCTTCCCTTTCAGTACAGATGTGTTAATGGTTTGAAGGAGGTTTTTCTTAGCGGCAGCGAATGCAAAGCTTCTGTCAGCCATTCAATGGTTTGTAAACAGCTGTCCTTGCACGGGGCGTGCAACGCTTATACTGCTAACTTAGCTTGTTATCTGAAGGGAGTTCCAGTCCCGGTTATTAAAAACACTTTCCAGGTGCTTTCTAACGGCAGTTACATTGTTCTTAACAGCGAACGCTGCTGTGGCCTGCATGCCGGAATAGTTTACATCGTCGTTGTCAACAAGGCCGTTACGTGCTGCGGGAATGTGTTGTTTCCCCCCACTCAATTTAGGGAGGTAGCGGACATCTGGCCTCATATTGCTACTTCCAAGGTTGATTTCGACAAGTTGAGTCGGCTAAAAGCTTTATTGTTTCAAGAGCATGTGGCCCTTACATCTGCTAGCGAGACCTACGCACTTCAAGTGGCAAGGTCATCGGCGGAAATACAGTCCCTTTTGAATACTAACTTTCCAAATCACTTCGGTGAACTTGTGGGACGTATATTTAATGCATCCAGCACCGCTGGTGTTGCGCATTTTTTCAAAGTCGTTGGCGTTGGTTTTGCCCATACTTTCTCTTCCATATTCAGTTTGATACCATCGGCTATACATTCTATTTTCGGGAGCATTTTTGGGGGGTTCCCGATTACTTTGGCTTTATTGGCTGGAGTCTTGCTGTTGTTGCTATTTTTTCGCAATGGCTGTCCCGTCACAACGAGATCCTGTATTGCTGCTCCCGTCAGCGCAGCTGTGTCGTTAACGCATGATGCAGCATTTTGGAGCGACACTCCTGGGATATTTGGAGTGTGACTGGTCTCTGTCATTCAGACCGGTTTTGGATTGTGTGCAACCCGTGTTTCGATGCCTTTGGTGCTCGTTTGAACATGCACTGGCTCTCTGTCTCTCATTGCAGCGCCCTCCCATGGTCGATACTGATCTGTTGATGTTCCCGATTAGGGCTCATTCCCAGACTTGTGTACTACGGATGCGCTTGCTTCGTGAGGCGGTTTATGAGATTCCCTTCCTGGAGGAAGATGGTATTGTCTCTTTCATAGGCCCTACACGGGGTGCCGCCCTGAATGGTTTTGGGGCTTTGGATCACACCTGCTCCATGGTACTTTGTGGCGTGGATCTTCCGATATTGACATATATCGAAGTGGAGGAACTCCTGCGTTCTATTGCTTCTATCTGACGATTGGATTTTTACGAGATTGACACTATATTGATTTTGGCTTTATGGTCACATGTTACCTAAATTTCTGACTTTGTTGTCTTCTCACCTTGTCGAAATACTTGTTTTAGATATTGTTTATATTTGGGGCATCCTTTTATATTATTGGAACCACTTGCTACCGACAAGGGGAGGGTGTAGTGTGGTTAGTTTTATGTATTCATTGCGCTTTAGCTTCAGGCTTTAGGCCTTTGTGCACTTTGCCCTGAATATATTTTATTCATTTGCTGACAGCTTAGAGCCTCTGTGCACTTTGCTCTACATGCTTTTTATTAGGCTTCGTACTGTTATTTTTCAAATAGCCAGTTCTACAGTGTTGTTTTTTATTTCATATCACACTGTTTTGCCTACTTCAGCACTGGAGTTCTCCATAACATATTTACTCTGTGCTTCAGTCAAGGATACAGTCTGGTACATTGCCGATAGACGTGGTAGGAGTTTAGACTTGGCATTCCTGCGTAGGGACATTTTGTGATCACGATGACATGTTAGTTATAAAATCACTTCCTTGTCCCAATACATGCAAGAGGGAGATTCCGACCAGGGAACCACAACTAGACGCTGACTGCCTCGTTGCAGATGCTGAACCAAGATCACAGGTCTTGCTCAGGTATGAGGGCTGATGTCTCCACAGTGATTCTAATAGGCAAGCTAGAAGCTTAACATGCTGTGCTCTAAATAGAACAAGCAGAGGGAGAGTAGAAACTGTTAGACAATATGATAGCTTTGTTCTTATGTTTTACTCTCCTGGTGACTATTTCAATCCTACTGTGTCGTATCGTTCTGGTTATTGCGGCTCACGCCTTAATTTCTAAAATACAGTAGTTTTATTAAAAACATTATATAAAACTTATACTGTCTTTGTCATTTGTATATGAGATCATATTGGAAATAAGAGTTGGTTTGGATCTGAGTAACCACGACTTCCCTGAGAAGTTCCAAAGATGTCATGCGCTCGGCTGCCAAATCATTTCTTCCACATGGGAGAAATGAGGCACTGCTAGTTAGCCGGAGCAAAAACCGGATTTAGGGTGACAGAGTTCTTTACACGTGGGTCAGACTCAGTCCCCCACACCGTTATAGATCCTGCTACCTAGAAATCCAGTAGTCTCATTTAGAATAATGACAGCCCACGCGACAAAACCTCATGTTAAAGAATGAATCAGCATTTCCTGCACATCCCGAAATACAAACTTAGCAGGCCTCACTTACGCTAACAAAAGAGAATTACAGCAATACATTCACTTAATGCGTTTTATTAAAACACATGTAATATGCGCATTTATTAATTCAGCATTGATAATACTTCATTAATATGTGTAGCATATTCACTTTAAACTAGAAATATTTAATCCATTTCAGTAAATACAACAGAGAAGTACTTTTCTGTCATTTTTGCACATATTCTTAATTCATCATCAGTAGAAATTCAATATTGTTCCAATATATTCTATTAGTCTAGAGTCTAAATTACATTGTAATATCAGTTTAATCCTTATAGCATTTGATTTAATTCAAATACCACCGAAGTCGAACTCAACAGTATAAACGAATGCACATTAACAAAAACGTGTCAGTGCTATTTCTACATTCAAACTATTAGTGCTTTGATTAACATTAAGCCATAAACTGTCACATATTGTTGACTTTTGTGACATGCCGACACTACTCAAATTTAGACCTCACCCCTCCTTTTGGGGGCGATTTAAGCCACCACAAAACACTCCCACTCTCATTTTCAATGAGAACACTCAACATTTCAGAGGTTTATTTCAGGTAAGTTCTTTTTAAATCCTCTAAGTGCTTGGTGATACTATAATATAAGCTTCTCAGAGTCTTTTCTCTGTCTACTCTTGGCTCTTATCTCCTTCAGCTTCTTGTAAAATGTGTAAAATGCAACTGCCAGTAGGGCACACAGGACCACGACTGCAAGGGTCTGTAAATGGTTCCCACAATACCTCTTCCTAGAGTTCCAGACCACCTTCCACTGGCTGAAAACCATTACCCATTGCTTCCCATGCACCTGTTGCTGTCAATCCTTTCAGGTCCTGCTTCAAGTCAGTCCTGTTTGCAATGTACTTTTTTATCTTCAGACTATTGTCATGTATGTAGGTGCAATTTGTTGTGCATGTAGCATTTTGCAAACTCTGCCTTCCTTTGTGCGGAGGATTTCTAATGCAAGACCATTTTGCAAATCCATTGATATCACAGAAACCATTTCTGTGTCCATTAACAATATGTACCTGCAGTGTCTGTAGATAACTTATCTACTATTGTTGACAGCTTTCTAATCTTGATGATATCAGACCTTCTGATGGAATTATGAAACTAAAAATGTCTCCTACAATCTCTGAGGTATTAGGTCCTCTTTTGACTCTGGAATTTGATTTCTCACACCATACCGGATCATTAAAATTATCCACATGATAATTGTTTGGAAAAACTACACCCAGGTAATGTACCATACCAGCCTTTCAGCAGCTTGTAATAGGCATTCTTTACACATATGAAATAAACACCTGGTATGGCGGGGTCTTGGCCATTTAACATGAAAGTCCAAACACTCTTAAACAAAAATGCATGTCCACTCTCGCTAGCACCCACCAAATGTGTATCAGTCTTTGATCTAGGTCTGTATATACATAACTTCCCTACATGTTGCTAATCTATAGCCAGGAATCCTTGATTTCTAGCTGACAGTGGTTCATCTTTTTCCCAATTCTGTAAAACTACTCATTTTTAGGTCGAGCCTAGGCACCGTGTAGCGCAGTCTGCAAGACATGTATTCAGGCTTTTAACCACGCCCACTATTGTCATTCATTCTTTGTTGTGCTTGTCTTAAATGCTTCCTTTTTATTGGTGAATGTCCCTGGTTTGTGTGCTTAGTTCCCTCCCAGGCGATTTCACTAAGAACGTTTTAGTTGGCCATCAGACTACATTCACACTTCCTTCTGTTACAGTGTGTGATGGCCCCTCCTTTCAGCAGACTTCACTGATTGATCCTTTTGGTTGGCCATCTGTTGCCTCTTCGCTTGCACACCATCCCTCCCATCATTGCTGCCGTCCTTCCTGCTCCGCTGCTTGTTTTCAAATCTTGTGCTTTAAATGCTGGTACTTCTAGTCACCATGCATTTGAATACTTCAGCGTTACTTCAGATACAGTTGCAGGGACTTTCACAAAACAGAGATAAACGTCTACCAATTATAGCCTGTACTCCGATTCTGAGATTATCTTTAAACCACCTCACCCTCGGCTTATCACTTTTTGCAGGTCCCAGTTTATCAAGGCTTACGGGACTCGGTTGAATTTCCTTTTCATACTACGTAACTTCTTTTACGTTCCAGCATACTTATTTTAAAATTGCCAACTGCCCTTTTGCTCTACATTATGGCTCACATCTTCACCGCTTACTCTATAAATTCTATGATTTGGACATTATGTGGCGTTTTTTGGGCTTCTGTACTGCCTCTAAACCTAATCCGCTTATAACAATGGTGTATACTGGTGTATTTATTTCTGAACGCCACATGTTTGAACTTTGCTTCCTGCTCGACACCAGTTATTTTTCCTGGCCTACATTGCAAGTTTGATACACTATTATTCTACTTAGTAGCAGTGCTGACATAATGTTGCTGTTTATCCATTTCTAAACACTGTACTTTTTACTTATGATCCCTGCTCAACAACAGCTACTCCTTGGAATCCTACATTGTATGTTTGCTATACTACTTAACAATAGTGCTAGCAATATTTTTTCACCTCTCATTAACGAGCCATACTGATACGGAAGTCCATGTCTTTCTCACACTTTGAAGCGTAACCTATGGCTATCATGTTGTATTTTCTGGATATAAAATTCTGTATATTCTGTTTGTTCATTTCTAATATTTAGATGTCCAGTTTTGCCTCGTTAGTGCATCCTGGTGTTGGAGTCCTCAATTAGGAAAAAAAAAAATCTCTCTCTTCGAATTTGGAGCTGGTGGATTGGCAAATACTTGCTAGTCCTTTATTTCTTTTTCTGTAACTTGGCATCTTCCCACAGTTTAGCTAGGCCTAAATATTTAAAATAATTATGATAATTGAGATTCAGTATTTAGTCAAGCTACACTGCCTTGCCATATGCTTTAACAGGTGCAAAAACCATGTTGACGTATTTTTGCCCAACCAGACAGGTCAGTATGACTTAACTGAAGTAAAATAAATAGAAATAGACCATACATACTACTGTTTTTTTCTGTCACTTGAAATTATACCATGGTTATTTGTAATTACGGGATGCAAAATTTACTGTGGTATTACTATTTGTCTGCAGAGAAACATGGAAATAAGTGTTAATAAATAATATAGTAAATACTGGCAATATTTTCATTTTTTGCAGCAGCTAGAGGACGAAGGTAAATGGAAGTGCTTTCGTTATATGTAGGGCCACTGGAATTATGTGGCAGAGAGGACAAAATTATGCGGCAGTATTGACCACTTTATGTTGCAATAAAAGTCCAGTTATGCTCTTACAACACCAATAGCTCTATCTCAAGCAAATGTGAGGCCTATTGCATTTCAAATGCTTGTTCTATCTTGACTTTCATTGCTCATCTTCTCTCCTCAGCCTGCCCAATGAATTCCTTTTCTACAGGGCTAAGAATGCAGGTCAAATTGTTCTTTTCTGCATACACTGTACTAAATGTCATTATAGGCTGAAGGGATCCTCCCACAGTGTCAATGTTTTTCGTTGCAATGTTACTCAAATGTTTCACGATGGGAACAATTGAAAACACAAACTCCTAGTTAGAAGTATTGATAATACTCCTGCTGATAAAACGGTGTTAATAACAAGCTACAGGAAATTCCATAGGTTAGGGGCAAACTATGATATATGTGATTATAAATCTTAGTACCATTTCGAGTAGGGGAGCCAGAAGAGGTTATCAAGTCTCTTAGGGACCATAGCTGTCCGAAATCATGGACACCAAAACCATCCTGACCATCGGGGAAAATTGTCACTTTAAGCTGTTCAGAAACAGCATGCTCTGGTAAGAGTGACCAATTTGGTTACTTGGGATGAAAAGACTTCTTGAAGCCAAATGGCTTCTATCACACCTAAGACTGCGTAAACTGCATAACCTGCTCTCAGGGTACCATATTTATCTCTTAAACAGGAGTCATAAACAAACATGACAGTCATTTTCATCTAAGGGGACATCTTGAACTTCAGGTCTTGGTTTGGTGCACAACGTGGTCACATTGAGACAGTCATGCTCAACCACATCCCTACGGTTATTTGCATTTTAAACAGGATTAGGCATCAGAGTGATAGGGTTCACAACAGTGCATCTCCTGATATTTAAATCAGAGGAAGCAAGTATAACCTGCTCATAATTGGTTAAACGTGCACTTGTAAGATACTATGGGGGTCATTCTGACCCCGGCGGTCTAAGACCGCCGGGGCCAGGGTCGGCGGGAGCACCGCCGACAGGCTGGCGGTGCCCCGCAGGGCATTCTGACTGCGGCGCTTCGGCCCCGGTCAGAAGAGGCAAACCGGCGGTCTCCCGCCGGTTTACCGCTGCCCTTTGAATCCCCCATGGCGGCGCAGCTTGCCGCGCCGCCATGGGGGATTCTGACACCCCCTACCGCCATCCTGTTCCTGGCGGTTCGCCCGCCAGGAACAGGATGGCGGTAGGGGGTGCCGCGGGGCCCCTGGGGGCCCCTGCCGTGCCCATGCCAATGGCATGGGCACGGCAGGGGCCCCCGTAAGAGGGCCCCTCAAAGTATTTCAGTGTCTGCTAAGCAGACACTGAAATACGCGACGGGTGCAAACTGCACCCGTCGCACCCCTGCAACTCCGCCGGCTCAATTCTGAGCCGGCGTCCTCATTGCAGGGGCATTTCCTCTGGGCCGGCGGGCGCTCTTTTGGAGAGCGCCCGCCGGCCCAGAGGAAATGTCTAAATGGCCGCCGCGGTCTTTTGACCGCGGTGCGGTCATTCAGCGGCGGTAGCTTGGCGGGCGGCTCCCGCCGCCCGCCAACATTAGAATCAGGCCCTATGTCTTTGTACGGGTCGATAAAAGTTCTACTGAGTGGCAATAAATATGTTCAGTGTGTGGCCCATAACAATGCCTTCACGTTGTTCAATGCTGACACTGAATGCGGCAACTGCCTTTAATCAACCAGGCATCGCTGATGCTATAGGATCAACTGTAGCAGAAAAATAAGCCACAGGCTTGTTTTAATTTCTATGCAGCTGCGTCAAAACTGAGAGCGCGCATCCATCTCTTTCACAGCAAAATAAAGAAAAACATTTGTTATAATCAGGCATTCTCAGAGTTGGGGCTCGGCATAGGCTTTCTCTCAGCTCAGTGAAGGGATGTAAGCAGTTGTCATCCAGTGGTACTGGATCGGACACATCTTTGTGTGTTAGCCTTGGTAAAGGCTTGGCCAAAAGGAAAAAGTTTGGAATCCACTGAGGTAGCGACAGTAGCCAACCATTCCCAGAAACATTCAGACTTTTTTTCTGTGCTGCAAGGGATGTTCATTTTCATGATTGTTGAGATTCTGTGTTATGACACTTTTCTCACACTGTTTTTAATGTGGTGACCTAAATACAGGACTTCTTTCTTGCAATGTTGTAATTTTGCTGGGAAACTTTGTGACCATTTTTTACTGAATGATTCAAGTGAGTCATTGTATCTCTCCTGCGTGCTTCTCTAGTATTTGTTGCAACTAACAAATTGTGTATGTACTGCACTAAGACTGAATGATAGGTCATTTTAAGCGACTCCAGATTCTTTTTCAAGATCTGGTTGAAAATGCATGGTGACTCAGTATACCCTTGTGGAGTTCGGCACCCTGCCAAAACAAAACTGCTGAATTTGAAAGAGAAAAGGAATTGGCTTTCCTTATGCATCGATATGGAAAAGAAGGCTTGGCAAAGGTCAATTACATAAACCATTCTGCATCACAGGAAATCTGAAATAAAATCACTGCTAAATTCAGTACCAGGGTACAACATGGAATGACAATCTTGTTTACTTTTCTCAGGTCTTGAACTATGCAGTACTTTCCCCTAGGCTTCCACAATCCTAAAATGGGAGAGTTACATGGAATTCCTAAAATCTATTTCAGGATACCTTAGTCAATCAGACAGTTCATCAAAGAGGTTATTCCAGCAGTTCTCTCTTGTGACATCTTATACGGGGGTGTTTTTGGATACAGTGCCTTTGGCTTTACCATTATTTTAACAGGCGGAACTCCTTTAATGAGTACTATTTCTATTCCTGAAAAATCCCAATCCTTAAGTGTCACTGTTTCTTTTAAATCTTCAGGCGATTCATTACATGTCAGCATTGGGTACAATGTGACTCTCAGGTACTGCTCTACAATTTGCAACTCCTACAACCTGGATTATCTTTCCTGAAAAGGCCAAATATGGCACTTCAACTATTCTGACAGTGGAATCTGTAGCTCTACCACAAATGACACATCATGGTCCATAATGTTGGCATTTACATAAGGAACATGTTGCTTTACTTCTAAGGGTGCACCTTGCATGCTATCCTCATCATCAGAGCTGTCAGTTTGAAGAATCTCTGAAGGTTCCTCATCACTCAGGCCTTTTAGGGGAAATTGTGATGCTATCTAATTCGCAGTTGCTATTTGATTCATGTTTTGTTGGGGAACAATCACTTGCTGCTGTGTCATTGGGGCTTGACGCATCTGCTGTCCTGGGAACACCATTCACATTTTGCACTCTGAGTCTTTGAACTTGATTATTGCCCTGCATCTGAGCAACTCTAGCATTCTGCACTTGATTATTCACATCATATTACAGATACTCCTGTTGCCAATGACCAAATTTTCTGTACGACTGACACAGATTAGTTCTCTTCAAAGCCTGTACATCTAAAACACCTCCACTTTGATCTACCTGAACACCACATTCTCTACCTCTAGACTGAACAACATGTGTTACCTGCTGTGGTACTCCCTGCTTTAAACTAGTGTTAACCATCATCTGCAGATTTTGATTTGCTTTCTGTGCTGCTTTCAAGTGCAAGACCATAACTTATTCTTTAGTTTATTCTGCTTCAATTACATTTTATCACTTGTACTTTGCATAATGCAGAATCTCAACAAGCGGTTCATTCTGCAAGCAAATCAGGTGCGGCTGAATCACTACTTATCTCTGGCTTCAATCCTTGCACAAATCTGAACACAAAATGACCTATATTTTTTGCTTCTATAGTCTCAGTACCACTGTGATGTTTGAAATATTGTCACAAACTCATAATAAGCATGAATCAACTTGATTCCTGGGCTGCTCTGTCAATCTTCTTTCAATATCTTTCAGGGATACTTTATTTTTCAGGAACTCAGTCACCTTGTAATACTTTTTCATCACCTCTTCAGATGGTGCACCTGTTACCCCATCTCTTTGAGGATCCCTATCAGGCCAATCAACATGCACTTTACACGCAGTCCACAAATCATCGAGAACCACAGTGTCAAACAACGTATTCAAATCTTCCCACAGACATTTTGAAAGTGTCAGAAATCTCTCTGATTGTACAATTCCACAGGCTTTTCTCTCAATCTCCGGTAATTATTGGTGAATGACAGTATATCACTCCTACTCCAGGGTACATGAACATAACCTCCACCTGGCATTTCTCTCATGTACATCATTTTCACATTGTCCTCGGCTTGATTTGCTCCTGTCGGAGGCACATTTGGCTTTGCTTTCTTCTGATCTCATTTCTTTGCCCATCAACTTTCCCGCTATCTAAGGCTCCCTATGTCTGAATGTATGCAATCAATACCTTGGCAATTTAATTCCAGGAGATCTCATGTTTGCTATGTCCTTTAAGCTGAACTCTAACCTATAACTTCTCTTTAAAGGTTTCAATTTTTCGAAATCCCCATCATATTACTCTGCTACTTCAGCTAATCTCATAAGCCTGTCCTTCATTCTGAGTAATATCTTTGCGCATGAACAGCAGTTCATCTTTTATTAAGTTTCCAATTGGACAGGATCCAATGTTCCCCAAATCATTTAATTTAATTCGAGCTGCAATCTGGACACATTTACTGATCTCTCTCTCTCTCTGGTGTTTCTTCTCTTCTAGCATTGCAATTTGTCACACCATTTGCACCTTGAGGACTTAAATTATTTAACCAATCTGTCAACTGCTGTGCTGTGAAACATTGCTAATGAATATTATTTCTCTGGGGTACTTCTGCTTGCGGAGTGCTGCAATGTACATTTGGGATCTGATAAGGTCTGAGCATGAAATGGTAGGGTTCCCTGAGGAAACCTTGCATCAGGACTATGTGCTGCTTGATTTTACATCGGTTTGATTCTGCAATTTGTGTAGGGATCAGAGGTGAAACAAAAGAAGCTGTTCTCTTCATCCCCGAATGTTTGAATAAACTGATCTCTGCATACCAATTGATAATATCCCAGCAGATGTAACTGGTGTATCTGGAACAGTGAGGACATTTATTGATTGGGCATTACTGCAGAGATGTACCTGAAGTATACCAGTAAAAAACTGGACCTATAGTCACGGGAACTGTTGATGCATCAGGACCAACAAGATTTGTCAGATTCTGAGGAATTGTCATTCCTCAACTCTGTCTTGTCAAGACTATACTGAAACTTTGTCCCGTTTGACTCAGGCTAGCATTTGACATTGACAATACTGGACTAAACATTGACGCTGGTTGATTCGAGTATAATTTAGTACTGACGGATTCACATAAGGTGACTGCATCGTCTGACTCAAATTGGGATCTGGAACGACTTGATTTACAACTGTACTTGATATGAGCTGAACTGTGTTAACAGTTGGAGCTGTGTTGACAGTCGGAACTTAGCAGGCCTCACTTAGGCTAACGCAAAAGATTTACAGCAATACAATCAGTTAATACGTTTACATGTAATTTGCAAATTTATGAATTCAACATTAATAATACTTCATTAAAATGCGTATCAGGCCTTGAAAAATCTACTCACCCACTCGCATTGGTGAATCATACTTCATCAGGTCTATCTATTTCTAGGACCTACTCTCCCCTTCTAGCGAGTTGACAAAACAGGTGTCCTGTTTAGACAGAAAGTGAAGAAGCAATAAAGATGTATTTAAATCTTGTTTTCTTGTCACATTTGCTCTGTGTTCAGAGACAACGGTCAAAAGTCAGTTTGCCTTATTACAATTAATTTTCCTTCTGACTCCATAGTTTCAGGATTTTGTAAGGTGAACCCTCTGACCTGCTGCTCTAAGAGACTGAAATTAAAGGCTGTGGGGTGTCAGGTTTTCCTAACTCAACACTTAAATAACTAAGTCAACTGTACAAACATTTCAAAATATATTTCAGTAGTTTGGAAAGCCCATTTTTTGTTTGTACTTCTTAGTGATGAAAAAATATTGTAGGATAAAAACAAATCAGAACACTTTACTTGCTGACGTGCAAAGACCCAATTTTCACAGGTTATTGTTAATACACTATATAGTTTTATCAGTAAAGCTGCACATTAGTGGGAAGGGTTTTGAATATTTCTTAAATATTTACTCTGTAAATGACTGTATACTCCCACATCATGCTTTAGTAATATATTTATCAAAGGTTAGTCTTTTAATATAAACTGAGAAACATTCCTGCCCTGATGACAATGCTATTAGTAAACTAAGAGGCAAGTCGTGGATCATGCATCCCCTGTACGTGAGCTAGGTTCTTATTATACATGAAGCTAATTTTTAGTCTGTTTAATCAAACAAAAGAGAGTTTTTGTACAGCAGAAATGCTGAGCTCACATATTTGAAGGTGCGAATGAAGAAAAAGGTGGCTCTGTAAACTAATATATTTGCCTAGGATCTCACAATTTGAAACGTTTTTATGGGTCAAATACATTACTATTGGGTCAAGTAGCTTATTCAAGTTACTCAACCTGCAGGTCTAGTAACATTTTAATGATTTTTTGAGGCCTGGTAATAAATTCAATTTAAATTACTAAACTTTGGTAACGCATTTCATTAGATACAACAGAGAAGTACATTTCTCTCATGTTTGCATGTATTCTTAATTCATTAATCTTTAGAAATTCAATATTGTTTCAATGCATTCTATTAGCCTAGAGTCTAAATTACATTATTATATCGGTTTAATCCTTCTAGCATTTGATTCTATTCAAATGCCACCTAAGTTGAACTCTACAGTGTAAACAAATGCACGTTAATAAAATAGTGTCAGTGCAATTTCTACATTCAAACCATTAGTGCTTTGATTAACATAAGGCATAAACTGTTGTACACTGATTACTTTTGTGACATGAGGGACACTACTAAATTTTAGATGACATCAATGGCAAAGATACACTGATTTAGCTAAAGCCCAATTTGTGCATTCTCCAAGTGTAAGGCCCAAAGATTAGTTCTGGCTCAGTTTCATTAGATGCAGTTGTTTTGTTTAAAGTTAAATACAGTGACTCTCAGTTACTTTCAAAGTGGTCAGTCAATGGTGTAGCCATGGAAACCAGGCAAGTGCCAGCAGCACCTGCGGCTCTCTAGCTGGTCAGCGTCATGGGGAAGGCTCATAGAAGCAGGCACAATTGATGTCACCGCTTGTATGAACCTCACGTGCCACTGGGGTCAGGATTGCTAGTCAGTCTGTGGCAAACACCCTTCTGTACGATGCTAGATTGGAAGAGCAGTCAGATGCATGTGGCATTTGTGCTGCTGGTTACTCATCACACTAATTACATTCACAGATCTCTAGTTCGAAGAAGGATGAATCGAGTAGCTTCACATTTGTCATGTGCAGAGAAATATTTGGGTTGGACTGTGCAGCAGGTTCTCATGTACATTCTCAATCGTCACCATGATCCGAAGGGCCACAAAACATCACATTGTTAGTGGCTCTGGGTGCCGAAGGCTGAACTGAGGTAGGGTTACCTGTCACACACAGCTGGCTTTCTCCTGTGTCAGGTGGCAGCCCCAGGTCTTCATCAGCTGTAGAGTACAGCCCATACCCTTCCTGGGCAGACAGTCAACGATTTTCCCTTCGGTTCCACCCTTCGTCTACATGTGTGGAGAGAGTATTCCCAGTAAAATAACCACTCCAATTCAAAGTTGTTCCCTATGCTTCATATGAAGATGATTCTGTCAAGTGCATTTTCCTTTCAGGGTACTTGCCAATCCAGCTATAGATTGTTACCTAGATGATCTCTGCTCAAGGAGAGGTCTTTCTTCTGCTGGATGCAGGGGTTAGCATGCAGTCATCCAGCTCCATACAGTAGGTGTGAATTGAAAACCAGACATATGCACTTAGCCTTTCAATGGGGACAGGCAGGGAAGAAGAGTGACAGTAGCACTGGCAACCAATAGTCTCTATAGTTCACCATACAGCTTTAGAGCCTTCTTATAGTTGAGGGCCTAACTTGAGTGACACACCTCATGTACCCATCCACACAACATCCAGAAACATGGGTACATCTGTGATGTACTTAACAGATTGTCAAAGGAGAAGTGTCTGGACCCTCAAAAGGCTCCTAAAAGCAACTGTTTTGGACTTTCTATTTTTTCCACCTGTGAAGCACCAGAGCAACCCTGAGTTGGCTCCGCAGGGAACAAAATAATGTGCTATTTGTTATTGTTTCAAAATACGGCTGAATATTTTGCCCACCCCTTGTAATATGGTTTGTTAACCCCCTACCACTTGTCAGCTGTTCTTGTGTCATGGCTTGGTAATGAGGACAATAATCCCCATGTTAACTCGTGTACCACATTGAAGGAGCCCGAACATCCTACACAGTTCAACACTTTGTTGGAGAGCAACATACCATATCAATGTAGAGCAGTTGTCTTGAAACTTACTTATCTCCTGCACCTGTGGCTCTGCGCTAATCTATTTCCGCTCTGGAAGGGATCCGCAGAATCTCATATAAGCACCACTAGTGCACAATGACATCATCGCCTTTCCTCCTGCACCACCAGATGAATATGCAGAGCTATCTTATATCGCTTCATGACACCTTATTGTTTACAAATTGTTGAAAATCCAGTGCGCAAGGGAAAATGTCACTTCTTTAACATATCCTTCAAGGATCACATCCAATTATCTGAAGGCACGATCCAACATTTTCTGCCAGGGTGGCAGACGATAACTTTGGACAAGTCTGTGTGGTAGATAGTTCAGCAGTGTTACTCCCTACATTTCTTGTCACCCCACCACACCTTTCACCATCCTCAGATTGGCTGGCAAATGGCCATTTGATCCTCTTGCACAAGGAAGTGTTGGTTCTTCTGGCCAAAGCAGCCATAGAGATGGTGCTGGCATCAGAAGTAGACTGGGATTTTTACTCCTGCTCCTTTTGGGGGGTGAATAAGGACTGAGGCCTTTGTGTTATTTTAGACCAGAAGGACAAATTCAAGAAGCTAACCTTGGCCCAGGTCTCATCTGCACTCGACCCAGGAGACTGGATGGTAGTGTTGCGTAGGTTCTCATTATTCTAATGAGGCTACTTGATTTTGGCTGCAAAATCGCATAGATTGTGGGTTACTAAGTATAATTCCACACTATGTTACGCCTGTCGGCCTAATCTGGGTTTTCTGGCTAACTAGCAGCGCCACATCTCTGCCCAAAAACAGGGATGATTGTGGCAACTGGGCACATGACAAGAAAGACTTCTCAGGGGAATCGTGGTCGATTAGATCTCATACCTTTCTCTGTTACATTAGTCTCACACAGGCAACGACAAACAGGCAGAACGTAGTTCAATAAGGGTTTATTGAAGTAACTGCATCTTAGATAAAATGGCATGTATTACAACAACTAGGATGATAAAACACAATAAAAGCAGGATTGTGACAAGGAGAGTGAAACACAAAAACAGTCCGACCATACTGTTACTATGAATTATATATAGTTCTCCTACCTAAGCTATGTTACAGCACAGCATAATAAACCCTAATCCACCCTTCAAGTTTCCTCCCTGGGAAAACATCATTCCTCATACCTGAACAAGGAAGCCTGTAGTTTAGAGAGACACCATCCCCATAGAGACTAGGGATTCGGTAGTCTGAGCAAGCAGCTGTAGCAGGCAATCAGCATTCAGCATGCAGTCACGGTCATCTGGCTGGAATCTCCCTCTAATGTGTATGGGACTAAGGAGTGTTTTTATAATATAACAGTTGACATTCTCAGAAAGGATCCCCATGTAGGAGTATGTGTATTTCTGTGAATGTTGGAGACACAGTGTACCACTTTTGCAGGCAACCCTTTCTGACTGCAGCCACGAGGAAAGCACAAAGTAAAATGAATGTTCTGCTAGGAACGTAATGCTTTCCTAGGTGAATGAACAATTAGATAGAGAAAATAAAACAACACCGCAAATGTGGCTATTACTAGTAAAATAAATTGATGCTGAATAAAATGTAACTGGGCTAAAGTGCACAACAGCAGGCATAGTTTGCTAAAATAAAGTGTCTAAAATATGGCTAAAATAGCTATACAACAGTAGCATGGGACCTGCAGGTTGATTATTTCTGCATTCTGGCCCTGTAGGCCCACAGATATTATCTGTGGTTCACAGTGGAGCAGGATCATCATAGTTTGTTTTGCTCCCATTTGGCCTCACAAGTGGCCTTCCGCTGTTTGTTAAATTAATATTGGTAGTTCCAGCACATCTTCAGGGTCAGGGTTTCCAGTCTCCCCCTGATATGATGACTGGCTGCTGAAGGCGAAACAGTTGTCATCCACCTCCAGGTTACAACAAACCACTTAACATCGTTGGGGTTCACTATGTGTGCCAAAGTCACACCTGACTCCTTCAAAGATGCCTCCTTTCATTGGAGCCATTTTGGGTGCACTGCAATATTGTGCCTTCTTCTTGGAACAGTGAGTCTTGGACATCTGGGGTATGATCCTGATGTTTTAGCCAAGTGGCGTTGACTCTGAGGCTGCTTGGACTGCTGGCCTCCTGTATTCTGCTGGTCAAAAATGACAAGTGGTGCATGCAGGTTCTGCAGTAAGATCCCCGTGGACACAGCATCAAGGAGACATCCCCAGTCAATATCAGATTTTGTAGGAGACTTCAAAAGACATACATGGCTGGTTAGTAGACCACAATTGGATTAGTGGCAGATCTGTTTCCATACCATACCATCTACTGCATCCAGAGCTAACAATGTTTACAAACACATCACTTCTGTGGTGGGGTTGCCACTTCATGGAGATGGAGATTAGAGGCATCTGGACTCTAGTGGAGTCCCGGCTCCAAATCAACCTTATGGAGCTGCAAGCCATATGATTATCATACATTCCCTATTAGAGCCACTCTCCCAGTTGCCTGGTTTATCTTCTTAGAGAGAGTGTGGTCAACCAACCAGCATATTTGACAGATACAGTAGATGTCCAACGTCCTTTGCAAGATTTTGAGTTTGACCCTACAAAACAATATCTGGTAACGTTGGACATCAAATCTTTATATACAAAGATACCACAAGACGCTACACTGGTGATCCATTATGATTCTTTGGAAAAGATATTTAGATTATGTGCTGAGCATCTGTTTGGGGTCTGAAAGTGATCTGAAATTGTTTCTTCGCCGACTGACCAGTCTTTTTCGTTTCACCTGGAACATGAGACTGGAGCCAATCCCCTTTCTAGACATGGATATTACAGGATCATGACCTACGTTTTACGACAGCAGTACATCAGAAGTTCATGAATATAAACTCCTTGCTCCTTTATACATTCCTACCACCCTAGAGCTCTCTGGGATAATGTTTCCGTGTGCCAGCTTTTTCTGCTTAGGTGTCAACATCAGGGCAGTGCGCGCTGTACGGGCGACGTAAATGCAAATACCCAGTCCTTATGAAGAGGCATATTTTATGCATTGTGTTTCCATGCAGTATGATAACCTTTTGCATTGCAGAACTTTCACCTTGAAAAGTAATTAATGCAGTTTTTAATTCATTGTTTATTTGCAAGGCTTGTTTGCAGGACTACAGGGTGTGGTCCTTTATTCTAAGACTTTCTAGAAGCCTTTCTTGCAGCATGGGTGGGTGTGGCTTGTGGGCGGGGCTTGGCTCTATAAAAGGGATCCAGCCCAGCTCCACGTGCTCACTATTCAGAGGTCCCGGTGCAGAGCAGCAGCATTTTCCAGAGCTCCTGTCCCAGAGGCCTAACCAGCCAGTTCCAGGCCTGCTCTTGCTTATTTGGTGATCTTCAAGCAGGGCGGTAAGACGGAGGTCGGGTTAGGCCCCCAACTCCGTTTTCTAGTAACTTTCGAGTTTTGGGCCTAAACTTGAAATCGCGTGTGCGCGATCATTTCATGGCATTTATCTTGTGAATTCCGAATCGGCAACAGTGTGCGCGATTCCTTCCAGGCATTTATTTTGTGATATTCAGATCGGCAGTGTGCGCGATCATTTCATAGCATTTATCTTGTGAATTCCAAATCGCCAACAGTGTGCACGATTCCTTCCAGGCATTTATTTCGTGATATTCAGATCAGCAGTGTGCGCGATCATTTCATGGCATTTATCTTGTGAATTCCGAATCAGCAACAGTGTACGCGATTCTTTCCAGGCATTTATTTCGTGGTATTCAGATCGGCAGTGTGCGTGATCATTTCATGCTATTTATCTTGTGAATTCCGAATCGGCAACAGTGTGCGCAATTCCTTCCAGTCATTTACTTCGTGACATTCAAATCGGCAGTGTGCGCGATCATTTCATGGCATTTACATTGTGAATTCTGATTCGGCAACAGTGTGCGCGATTCCTTCCAGGTATTTACTTTGTGACATTCAGATCGGCAGTGCACGCGAACATTTCATGGCATTTACATTGTGAATTCTGGATCGGCAGAGTGCGCAATTCTTTTTCCTGCATTTAAATCTTGAAAGCATAGAACGGCGGTGTGTGCGATCATTTCATTGCATAATAATCGAGATGTTTGAATCGGCAACAGAGTGCGCGATTCTTTCCTGATGCTCAATCTTTTGAAATACAGATCGGCGAAGTGCGCAATAATTTTTTGACATTGAAACTTAGATGAGTGGTTTGATTAAAGAGCATAACATTCCCTGAACGTTTTAAGTCTTGAAAACTCTTAATTAGAAAGTGACGCAGGAGTGTATTTCATGGTATTTGTACAGTTCATTCATGTAGAGATGAAACCATGTGCTCCTTGATTCTTGCTACAATGCAGAGAGTGTTCTAAACAGTATTTTGGAGAGAGTTTATTGTTCAAAATATAATAAGCTAAGTCTCGAATGTTCATGTGAAAACCTTGCATAACCTTTTCTTCATTTCCAGGTACCTATATTCTTGAGGCCTATTTATAGTGAAGTCTTAGGCCATTCATGTTTTCAGCATAAGTGTTTTATTTAAAACAAAACTTATTGAAAGTCATTGTGATTAATCTTGCAGTTGTGTTGTTTAACCTTTGCTTCCACAGGTCTCCTTCCCCGCTGTTCCCAACCCAAAACCAGTTCCCCCACTTTGCCATTCTTTAACTCTGATAGTTTGGAGCTGCCAAGAGGTGGACATCTTGGAAACATGCGCAAGCCCCGAGGATCTGATCTCCTTGACATTAGGAGAAACTGTTCTCAGAGCCAGACTTGTCTGAAATAATCATTTACCCTGAACGGACGCCTGCTGCAAAGAGCTTACCAAAGACGAATAGTCAACCAGGCCCATAAGACAGCATTGAATACCCTGCAATCTGCTTTGTAAGAAAAGTTTCCAAAATCAGAAGCTGATTGTGTTCATGACTTTTGACCATCTGGCTACCAAAATACAACAGGCCATTCAAAAGAATTAGCATTTTCTAAGTGTGTGATTGTTGGACCGCCATCTCTGCTGGGTCACACCCAAACGTTTTGCCTTCACCTCTCCTACTTTGCTGAATTCATTTTTTGTTAGCTTTAGGACTAACCAGTGCTAAAAGTACGTGTGCTCTCTCTTCCTAAAATTGGTAGAATTGGCCTACACCTAATTGGCACTTACATTTACTAATAAGTCCCTAGTAAATTGTAAGATATAGTACCCAGAGCCTGTAAATAAAATGCAACTAGTTGGTCTGCAGCACTCATTGTGCCACCCACTGAAGTAGCTGTTTAAAACTTGTCTCAGGCCTGCCTTCAACCTGGCAAATTAAATATTTTGCCAGGCCTAAATCTTCTTTTTTAATGTAGGCCCTAAAGGCCCATCAGCCAGGGTGCATTGTATGGGCATGTGGGTATACGTTTTACGTCATGATGGTGAAAGACCTCCTAAATTTGTTTTTCAGTACTGTAAGTCCTATCTCTCCTATTGGTAAACAAGGGGTTTGACTTATCACATTTAATTTAATAAGTGCTAACCTTTGTTTGGAAGGAGGTAGAAATGTCATGTTTATATTCAAATTAATTGTAATTAAAATGCTCCTCAATGGTAAAGTCAGATTTTAAGTCACAATTCTGACAGCCACTTTTAGAAAGATGCAAAAAGAACAGATGATGGATGGTATGCAGAACAGTGTCAAACATTCACTCACCCCAGTCCGAGAAGTGGGCCTAAATCCATTGTTTTTGACCTACCATGACACCCCATTTTGGACCCAGCCATGTGCAAATCAGTCTTTTGGCATAGTCCCTCTGCCAGAGTCCTGGATCACATGACTGAATGGCATTGCTGATGGCCTTTTTTTTTAAATCTCTCCCCCCCCTTAAAACAGTGAGACAAAAGGAGACAGTTGTTGGTATGATGGGCCATCCCGCCAAGTTTGCTGAGGCAGGTTTATTCCTTGCCCCACTTACACTAGAAAGGGTTTGGCTCCAGCACATGCAAAGGAACCTGACACTACTCTTCCGTCACCCTAGACTTGTTGGAGCCTTGTCAGGGAAAGGGAAGAACTTTTCAGAACTTTAAGATGTTGCCCTCACTTTAAAGGCTAGCATCAAGTATATATATTGGACCCTGGGAATGCCGCCACTTCAGTATACCTCTGGACCTGTGGACATTATAAAAGGAGGATTGCCTTCTGTTCCAGAGGGCTGCCTTCCTGCTTGAGGCCTGCCTTGCTCCCCAGAGGACTGACCTCTGCTGCTTGATTACTACCTTGACCACCAGAGGGCAGCCCTACTGCTTGAGGGCTGCCCTGCTCTCTGGGAATGAAAACTGTACCGGCTCCCTTCATTCCAGGCTACCTGGGTGTCTTCAGGGGTCAGTTGGCTTAGCAACAAGGACACCGCAAGCTCCAGAGATCTCCCTGCAACGCCCCAGCTGACCCACCTGTGACTGCACCTGCCTGAGCCCTGTTGACCTCTGCTGTAGTGAGTGCCTGATCCCCAAAGGGTGCCACCCCTGGACCCTTGGTTGGCATCATCTTAGCTCCTCCTGTGAAATCCTGACATTTTTGGGTCTTCCTGACCATGAACGGGCCTTCATGCTACAGTGACAACACAAGGTCTGCACCTTACGCTACAGCAAAGACAGTCAATGGTGACCGCCAATTCAAAGCTCTAGCAATGCCCATGCATGATGCCCTACTGGATCTTCGTGCTACAGTGTCGATCATACGCAATGTCCAAACTGCTCTTCACGTTTCATTGACGACCATCTGCTATGCTCTCCATGCTCTTTCTTGCCTTCTCACAAATGGAACCATTCGCGCTGGACTTTGAGAATGTAACTTTTTCAACATACCTAACCTGGTCCTTTTACCTGGCCCGTGCTCTATTGTGGTCAGCCTGAACGTTAGACTTTACCCCAGAATAGCGCAACTAGATGACCGCATGTGGTGTTTTGTGTTTTTAGGGGCTATATATACCTAAAACGTTGAAATTGAATATCTCCAGTGTTACTGATTAGATTTGTGTTCTTCTGGTATCATTTTATTCATTAAAATATACTCCATATTTTTTTAATTGGTTTGAGAATTTTAACTGTGTTGTTTTTTCAGTTTATTACTGTTTGTGTGCTGCATACATACTTAACTCACTGCCTCTGAGTTAAGCCTGACTGCTTTGTATCATGCAGCCAGAGGGATAGGCACATGCCGATTCATTGACTTGTGGTTCACCCCGACAAGGATTGCAGTTGTTGCATGAGTGGTCCTTCCACTCCTCCTCCAACCAATAACCCACTTTCTCACAGTGATCCAACCCAATGTGATCACACTTTTTCATCCAGCGGGCCTCTCCCCTTAAGGACAAGTCGGTTCATACACCATTCATCCTGTGTGGACTGTAGTGTGTGAAGTCTCACGACTCAATCTCATAGTGTAATACTAAACAATGGACGAATCTGGTATGAGCATCTGTAATTCACACTTTGTGATCTACTGATCAAAATGTCCTTGTCGTTTGTTGTGTATTAGTTCAACTACCAGAAGGGGTGAGCACAAGTATGCAGGAAAGTATTAGTACCCTCAGAGTGGGGAAACTGACAACAAGATTAGTCCAGAACTTGAATGAAGTAGGGCATGGCCCTATGAACTTTGAATGGACTGTTTTGGAACTTTTGGACCAAAGACATGGGGAAAATAGGAGGCTTTTATTAACAAAGAAGTAGTGGGATCTTTTCTGAACAAACAGATAAGATGGGGCTCTACGACCTTGTGAAGGGGCACCAGATATGCAAGTAAAGGCTTGGATTTGAGGTTCTCTTTCTAGGTGTGAACTCATGGGTATGGTTGAACTTAACCATCATACTTTTTCTTTCCATCAAAAACCATTTCCCCCTTGGATATTTTCTGGGTTTTTAGTTCTGCCCCGGCAGGGAGGCAGAGTAAAAATTAGATAATGCTCCCCCCACAGTGGGAGATGGCTTCTATGATGAGGGAAACATTACGTTTTTTATTTTGAAAAAGAAAATTTCGTTTTGGGCATTTCTTTTTCACAATATAAAAAGAAACCAGTTTGTTGCAGGGCTGCGGTATGCTGATGCAACTCTGCACCAAGCAGTGATATGCATTTACAGGACCGCCATGGTGGTGTTTCCTGCCAAAGCATTATAAATGACTGCCTGCTTGGTGGTCATTTATACATTTGGCAGGCAGTCCTACCGACAGGGGAGCAGAGTAATTTACTCTGTCCCCCTGGCGGAATGACAGGCCATCTACCAAGTTATAAATGAGGCCTTTAATCTCCTGGAGGTAAAGAACATGGATTTTAAGAAATTTACTTCTGCCCTTGACCTGCCAACCCAATCAAACACCTAAATTACACCACCAATTAAAAGATGGAAAAATGTCTAACATCTTGTCCAATCTATCACCAGTGCAAAAAAGCTACAGCTAATCTTGGAACAGTAAAGCTGTCAACACCAGACAATGAGACTGGGGATACTCACTTGAATGAGAGCCTAAAGTTTAAAACATAGGCCACGGAATAAAAGAAAATAGCACACATTTGAGACAAGGAATTGCTCCCGAAAGAGCCAATACCAAATCAATGTTGCATGCTCAAACAAAACTAATCAATTTAATACACAAATTGAGAAATCCACTGGACTGTGCAAGCAGAAACAAATCTAGCTAAAATACTCTCTATTTAATAGATTAGTAAATAAGATCATTTGTGAAAAATAATCTTACTAATTTACCCTAAATGTGACCGGATTCTCAATGCACCTGATTCATCTCATTCCTCTAGCATGTTACCTCCAAGCTGCTCAACAACATAAAGACCACAGTAAAAATATTCCAGTTCTTTGTTTTTTTTACCTGCCAGTTCCTATAACTTCTCAGCTAAAGCAAGTACTTGGGAAATTGTATGTCCTGTGCCTTTTCAAAACCATGTCTTTGAATAGATTGTACAATTTTGCCAAAAAAAGCTTCAACAATTGAGTAGATTCAGGTACGTATGTAGGTTCTATCAAAAGGCTTCTTTCAGAATACTGCTGAACAGAAAACCTACAGACCAATATCAAACTTGCCATTACCAACAAAACTGTTTGGACATGATATCTACTCACAACTGCAAGAGCATCCGAAAAAATACTTCAGCAATGCACACATAGTTTTCATACCAAACAGATGCACATATTCTGCCTTAGTATCCATATAGGGTATCCTTCTAGACAAGCAAAAAAAGAGGGTGTCTCCTTTCTGTAGCTTTTGACACAGTCAGCTAAGTGACCATCAGGTGAAATCAAGATTGTAGATGGTGCTAGCCACTACTCAGGGTACTGAGAAGGCCATCAATTCTTTAGAGTAGCTGTTCTACATGGAAATATTGATCAGGGAAGTTTGAGAAGGAAATATATAGTGGAAATGGAAGACTGAAATTGGGTTTGAAGGTATGAGTTACAGGTTCGAGCAGTGGGTGAGGAAATAAGGATGTTAGCAGCACTAACAGAGTGGGATGGAGAGGGAGAAGAAAAGGTGTTGGTATCAAATAAACTGAACATCTTGATGGTTAGGAGGAAGATAAAATTAGTTCAACTGATGGTGTAACACTGGAAGAGGGGGCATCAAGAATGCATAGCTATAATAGCTACTTTATTGAAACTTGGTAAGGAGGGACTCAAGGTGTAGAAAGTGCTCTTGAAGACATAAGTCAGTTCTATATTCCTTGAAGGTTGTAATAGATTACAAGCAATTTAACACTAAAACCCCAAAATACAATTAGTAATAATCGTTATATCACATGAACCTAAATTATCTCAATAACCATCACATTTTTGAATCTGGTTGATATCACAGCTGTTGTCAGAACGTATGTGATGAACAGACAAAAAGAGCTTTGAGAAGCTCTAAAGAGAGATGGGCTTTGGCTCAGCCCTCGTGTTATTTACTAGGAATATAGCATTTCAATGGGCCAAAGTTGTGTGTTTCCACTAAAAAAGAGGCCTTGCTTTCCACTAGGATAGAATATATTCAATGAAAGAGGACTACACTGGTTCAGTGGCACACAAGTTATGAAGGTGATGAGCCTGATTGAAGAGTTACAATGAAGGTGGTAGACCTGACCTTTATTGTGAAAATCATACCTTAAATCCAATAGGCATTGGAGGGTGACTTGTTCTTGCACATGGGCAAAGCCTGAATACAGGTATTTTGTTTTTCATGGAACCTCACATATTACTGTAGTTCGTTAACGCCGCTGATGACCCTGAATTATATCTTCCAAGTGATAATACCTCTTAAGCTTTCTTAGAAGAGGTTGCATATTTTACATGTTTGCACATTTAGGATTGTGTTCCTTGTCTGAATGTCTATGATTAACACGGTAAACTTCAGATGGTGACAGTGATATGGCAGTAATAAACCCAATAAATAGAAAAGCTTAATTGTTCCATTGTGAAATGCTCTGTAAGATACTATAAGTCTTATTAGTTTATTATGAAAACTTACAACAAAAGCAGCATGCCTAAAGCCATTTGTGAGAAGCATAGTACAGACAGTTCGACTTTAATGGTGGATCTTTATTACACTGTGCTAAAGCCTGTGGACGTGCATTTTATTACATGGAATCTCACACATTACTGTAATAGGCAAAATTGGTGCAGGTAACACCCCCTGGGAAGAGAAAGAAGATTTTTCTTGTGAACTTTGTTACTACCTCTTAGGGTTTCTACATTGTTTTGCTGAATGTAAACATATTTGTAATTTTATGACTGTATACCTGATGATTTTGGGAAAGCTTATGCTCAGCAAAGTTGGCCTTTAAGAGTGGATTGTTATTACACTCTATTAACGTCTGTAGGCCGGTAATGAGGTACATGGGATAGCACAGGCTACTGTAGTAGGCATGGGTTATGGTGTTGGTCACCTTTTCTGACAGAACATTGGGTTAGAAGAAGTTAAATTTTCAATTTTCAAAATTTTCTCCTCTTATGAGGGGTTGTATATTGCTTTGCCACCTGCAATTTTGTCATATTTGTAATTTTCTGTGTGTATTCCTGAGTGTTGCTGTGTGGCAAAATGTGTGCGCAATACAGTAGGACTGAGCTTGTTATGGTGACAACCAATGGTAGAGAGACCGTAGGCATGATTAGTTGGTTTATTGGGGAAAGTTTTGTCACATTAAGAAATGGTGTGAAAAAAGGTAAGCAGCTTTACGTATTGTAGAGCCTGTGTACAGGTTTATTGTTACAAGCAATCTCACCATTTACTATATTGGGCATGGGTTTTGGTGTTCGCTACCTCTTCTGTCAAAATCCTTGCATAGAAGATTTGCACAGTAAACTGTATTGTATGCTGTTTTGCACTTGCAATTTTGAGGAGGTTTAGAATTTGGGGGCAGATATATGACACTTTTTGCCAGTAAAATGCATTTTCCAATGTATCAACCCCTTTTTGCCATTCGGTAACCTATTACTGGCTTGCAGAATAGGGTTTGTGAGTCGCTATTAGGAAGGGGCTTGTAAAGGGCGTCCCTTCCTAATAGCAAGTTGCAATAGTATGTATGAATGTTTTGCGACTGGGAATGCGGTCGCAAAATATTTGCAAATGACCACCAATTTCCAATTGGTGGTAAGCCGTTCGCAAATGGGTAGAGGTCCACAAGGGACCCCTTCCCTTTTTGTGAACGGGTGCGCCAACATTTTTTAAGAGCAGGCAGTGGTCCCACAGACCACTGCCAACTCTTTAAAGATTTTGAGAAAACTTTTCATTTTTATTTTTTAAATGCATCACAGACATGATGGTCTTCTGACCCTAGCAGGACAGCACCCCTGTGAGTGCCGACCATTCCCAATGGGTCACAAATTGCAACCTGCCTCATGAATATTAATTAGGCAAGTCCCTTGCGACCCATTGGGAGTTGCAGAGTTTCAGACAATGTTGTATATGAGTGTTTGCGAGTCGCTAAAAATCGCAAATTGCAAGCTGCAAACACTGATGGTCACACATCTGGCCCTATATGCCAGATGAGTATTTTGTGGGAAAGCATGAGCCCAGTATAGTGGATTGGAGTGAAACCAATTTTAAAGGTTGTAGCAAGATTGTGAAAATGTATATCAGATGCCAAAGGTATGATCTGTTTATTGTGCAAAGTTCCAGCAAAGCTTTTAGGCCTGATCTATTTATTATTGAAAAGTACATGTTAATGGCTATACCCATTTAAGGGCAGATTGTTATTGCATCGGTTAACACTTACATAAAGGTTTCTTGTACATGGAATCTCAAAGATTATTTTAGGTGTCAAGTGATTTTGCGTTGGTTATCATCTTCAACAAACTCCTTGTGTTTATCCTTGCTAGCTCCTGTTAGGAGGGACTGACAGGCCAAACGCACACTTATATGTGTGTACATAGAAGTCCTTTAGATAAGCTCTATTCTGTCACTGATTTGTTAATGACATTGACTATGTACTTTTGCCTTTATCAGCAAAATGTTTGGGACAATGGATTAGCCCACTGTGACCATTGGCTCTATTACCCTGTGAGTAACAGCTTTTTTCCTGATCACATGTTCACATGCATCTGAAAACGAGTGTGCTTCAGCTCCAATATCAGTATCAGTGCCCTGTTCTTTATATTTTCATATTCTTTTATAGGACCCCTTACATCCTACTTTTCTTGCTTTTTTTTTTTTTTTTTAGGGTTATGCAACTCCCCCAAATTGCACTGTTTAGTGAGCATCCATCTTCGAACAGTATTGTGCATATTGTATCCTAGTTTTACCAATCCAGAACGGCAACCCTGATGCTTCTCAACATGGCAGACATACTGGAATTTTAAAACAATACATTATGCACAATACCATGGCAAAACAAACGTCTGCTGCATTCATATCACATGCGTATGCTGCTATGTTGAAGTAGCAGCGGGTTTTCTTTTTTCCTACCTTTATTCTTTAAATTTAATTTGCATGTGCTTATAGAGTTTGTGTGTGTGTCACTGTGGTTGGGTAAGTGGGGAAGAGCAAAAGTGAAGGCGTGGGCAAATTGTGATCTAGCTCAGGGCCCCAGCATTTAAGGGGGCCTCCTGATTTTGCCAGCTCTGTTCTGCGGAGAGTCTCGCCATGATGACCTTGAATAATTCTTAAACAGATTGTTTTAAATATTGCTGTTTCCCTTTAATTTATTTTTAATGTGAGTGATGTGTAGAAGTCTTTTACAGACATTTTGCAGAGAAATGTTGTGCTTACGTTTCATGCAACATCCATAAAAAAGTCAAAACGCATCCTCACATATATGGTGTTGCAGAGATTATTTGCAGTAATGTTAGTGAGCTGCTGCTGTGTTACAGTATTGAAAGCACACGTCACTGTCCCTGAATATTAGATGCAACAACTTTAGAAGTTGTACCAGTGTGCCTGTGCATGGTCAGTGACCTGTCAAAAGAGGGCTTGAAAGAGCTGAAATTGGATCATAAATCCAAAGATGTTCTGAACAGGCGCCCATGGATGTCATTTAGGGGTCCCCAGGGGTTGCGGCTGTGACTCCTGGCTTGCCTTTCACTACCCCTGGCACTGCCTTTGCGACCCCTGGCCTCAGAGGTGGCACATTCAGTGCCAGGAACACAGTGGAAGCTTGTCCTTATAGACATCAGCTGGGGCTCTGTTCTTATTTTTCTGTCAATGTTTTATTACGCTTAGAGTGAATAATAACATATTATTAATTCTTAGTGTAATGAAAATGGAGTACAGTTAGCTGGAATATGCCTTTCCCTGGCAGCTGTCAATCAATCAATCAAACTTTTTTTAGAGCGTGCTACTCAACCGTAGGTTCTGAAGATGCTGTGGGGAATGTCCTCAGGGTTCAGTCGAAGAGCCAGGTCTTGCGGTCCTTCCTGAATTAAGGGAGCAATGGTGATTGTCTGAGGTGGAGAGGTAAGGTGTTCCAATGTTTTGCTGCAAGGTAGGTGAACGATCTCCCTCCAGCTGAGGACGACTTTATGCGGGGTACGGTGGCAAGTGACTGCTGGGAGGAGCGGAGATGTCTGGCAGGGAGGTAAAAGGTGATGCAGTGGTTGAGGTAGCTGGTTCCACGGTTGTGGAGGGCCCTGTAGGCGTGTACAAGGAGCTTGAACCTCTTCTCCACGGGCAGCCAGTGGAGATCTCTCAGATGTCCTGTGATGTGTTGTTGATGGGGGATGTTCAGCACGAGTCTGGTGGAGGCGTTCTGGATTTGTTGTAGTTTGCTCAGGTTCATCCTGGTGGTTCCAGCATAGAGGGCATTGCTATTGTCAAGTCTGCTTGTGATCAGGACGTGTGTCACAGTTTTGCGGCAGTCACTTGGGATCCATCTAAAGATCTCCCGTAGAAGTGGAAGGGTGTGAAAACATATGGAGGTGATGGAGTTGACCTGTCTTGTCATGTTGAGCACTGAGTCGAGGTCGATGCCGATGTTGTATGCGTGGGCTGTAGGGTTAAGGGCTTGCCAAGTGTTGAGGGCCACCAGGAGTCACCCCAGGCTGAGGACGAGGGTCCCAGGATGAGGATATCGGTCTTGTCGGAGGTTAGCTTAGGGCAGCTCTCCTTCTGAGGTAAGTAAAAAATGCTTTTAAATGTATGTTGTGTGCATGTGGGTGAGTGGGTGTTTATGTGAGAGAGTGTGTGTGTAAGTGAATGTGTGTGTATGTGTTAGTATATATGTGTGTGTGAGTGACAATGGAGGTCAAAGGGCATGCAATGTCACTTCTGCTATCCCTGGTATTTTGGTTAATTGACGTTCATGCAGGGGCCGCCAAAATCCTTAAAATATGCCTATGATGAATGAATGAATGAATGAATGCATAAGGATGAGTGTCAGTGTGTGCTCATGATGGCGTATTGAGTGCCTGAACTTACCAGTGCCTGAAGGGGAACTGTCGTTTGTTATCAAAAGCTATTGGCAATGCTTGTTTTATTTATATTTATTACCTTAGTGGCGTTAGGCCAGAATTATTGCCTTAACTGGGCTTCTGCCCTGACAAGTGAAGAACAAGGTATGACCTGGACTTTTGCTGCTGCGCACACTCCTTACAGTCAAACCAACCAATAAGTTTTGTGAGAGACATTTTTGTTTTACTGATTTTCAGGACAAGTGCAGTTATTTTTCAGATTTACAAAAACAAACTCAAAATTCCTTTCTTTCAATCATCCCCCCAGGATGAAACTCTGGTATTCAAATATTTCAAAAAAATACACTTGAAGAACCCATTATTTATTTGTTTTTCGTTCAGTGCTGCCATCGCCTGACAGCCGACTGGAGCCCCTCCGGCCCAGGGGAATATTATAACCATCGCCTTGAGATCACAAACTGGGGTTCCCTTTCTCAGTTCGGAGCCCGGGTTTGCATTTGCGGATGTGACCGGTGTCTCGTCCGAGGCGCACACAGAACTGACATTCAAGCACATCCAGCCATGTCTTTTTTTCAAGGCCTCCTTAACAATTTGCCACTGTCTTTGGATAAACATTCACAGGGCTATATTTAGTCTGCAAACAATGTTCTACATGCTAGGAAAACATATTTTTCGCATTACTAGCCTAAGTTCACATTTACTTTTTTCCCATGCTCGTATGCCTCCCATCTGACCACCATCAGCATTTCAAAAGAGTCCAGAATAAAAAAAATAAAAAAGAAACACCCTCTGGATTGCGAACTCTCGGGGCCATGTAAAATAGTAGGGTCGTCGTCTGCTGCAAGTTACTCTTGTAAGCTCCAAATCCTATAGTGTTTTCTTCGTACATGTGCATTTTCCAGATTTATTATATGAAGGTATGTGGTTCAAAATCTGCCATTGGTATACGCCTGCAACACCAAATCGGCGTCTTATAGTGTCACCTTGCTTTGCAGTATTCCTTTGCAGACCATCTGTGCAGTATGTACACTGTACTAAGAAGCAGGCAGTCTGGAAATGTGTAATGTTTTGGTGTTGCTATATTGATGTCTTAGGGTTTGGTGTATGTTGCCTGAGATCTATCCAAGGTGTTAGCTGCTACCTCGGTTATTTGGCTTGAACACTGCCCAGCAGGTCTGTACGGGTGTGAATTGCCTGGAGGTATTGGGTGGTGATGTGAAGCCATGATGTTTATACTATTGTCTGATGTTGCTTAGTATGAGCAAATAATGTGGTGGGCACACTTATATCCACATTACTGGTGTATCAGTACAGTGTTGGATGTGTGAGGTGTTTTGGGTAATTGTTGTAACTGAATTGTAAGTTTCATTTAGGGTTAAGAGCTGTTATAAACACGTTAACACCCAGCTATATGGCGTGTCTGTTCCCTCTAATGTGTTCTTCTCGAGTTGTGTTTGTGTTGAATGTTGTTGGTGCCATTGATAGCTAAGCAGCGTTGTGTGTGTGCTGTGTTCTGCTCTTAGTGTAATGTTGGGCTAACTTACAGAGCACTGCAAGAACAAATACTGATAGTCTTAAGAACCAAAGAGAAATAATCTGAGTTGCTTAGAATGATAGGTAATCATGGAAACCTAACATGTCAGACCAACTTAACAGGCAGGGTTGCTTGAGACACAGTCGTCATCTCTTTTTTGTTCTATAAAAACATTGTTGAACCCAGAAAAAGTCAAAATTTTGTAAACTAATACACAATTTATTTAGGTATATTTGGGATTTAGGATTTTTTGTTATTAGTAGAAACAAGGTGTTCTGCAAATATTAGCAGTTCAATATGAGCGCGCGCATGAAAAGTAACTCAAATAGTGACCAATTTTCTCTTCAAAACCAAGCACAATACTGGTTGTTTTGTAAGAAATTGGGTTGTTGATTGAGGGAGTAGGTAACCACAACCCTTGTCGGTCGGGGTGAACCCCAAAGTCACTAATTAATCTGAGTTCAAGCCATGGTAACTATGGCAGATGGCACACAGCAGAAGGGTTTAATCTAAAGGCAATATGAACGTTTTTGTGCAGCACTGAAATAGTTATAAAGTCGAAATGCAAAATAATACAAATCCCAAAACTAATTGGGAAATTAGAGTCGTAGTAATACTAACTTTATTTCGTTATGTAAGTATAGCCATAAAAGGGTACATAAAATACAATAAAACCAAATTTAGATAAAACACAATCAAATTACAGCACTTTAAAAATGATAGTACATCACACAACAGCTGTCAATTGAAGTCGAGGGACGCTGGACGCGTCCTATTAGAGGCAACAGAAAAATTACCAGAATGAAATTAAACATTCTTGAGCAGTCAAAATTATATGAAAATCGGGCACGCTCCCATCAGGATTCGGAGTTGGAATTAAACATTTTTGGACAGTAATAATTGTTGTGAACAACACATGCAGGCTTCCATCAGTGTTACAGGGACAGCCCTTGAACTCGCCCAAAGAGCACGTAGCTTCCTTGACATACTAAAACAATAGGTAATGAAGTAACCTTATAAGGAACCAAAATTACATTACAAGCATAAAATTACAATACCGAGACTCTAGTTTTCACATTACCTAAGGCATACATCAATTCAATCATTGAGAAAACCCTCTTACTAATACAATCTCTAAGGTCAACCATGGCCAATAGCACATTTTTAAATCAAGTGCTCCAATTTAAGTACTAAACTCCCATGTGTGGTTCCTTCAGAATAGTGTCCATAAGCTAAAATATCAAAACCAATCAGCCTGTAAAAGTACAGGCAATCGAGGATAGATACTTGGGAACCCCACACATCACAGATAAGTAGTCTGTCTGCTAATAGGATGTGTTGGTAAGAGTGGGCAGTCAATGTAAGGCTTCTAGTTCTTGGAGACCAAGCCCAGTTTAAGAATCTTGAGGTCGCAAAGACTATTTGTTTGTCTCTCATGATTGAAAATATGCTGAGCCTCTAAACAGCGGCCTACGCCCAAGTTTTAGTAGATTGGAATAATCCATTTAAGAAACAGTAGATTGTACTTTCAACAGAAAATAAGAAATGAGTCACAGAATCCAAAGCCGCTGGGTAGAAGGGTCAATTCCCTTCCACATCTTCTCTCTACATCCATTTTGCCATCAACGAGTTTAGAGAGAGCCAACCAATTCTGAACCGAAGATATAAAGTTTTGGCTGTGTGGGGAGTAATCTTGTCCATATATGTTTCATATTGGGGGTAGACACTTGTGAGTTAGAAATGTATTGATCATGCCCTCTGGGTGAGAATCACACCAAACGTCTGCAAGCCTATGGTCCCAGTAGAGAGACTTGATCTTAGTGCCTACATTTCTTGATAGATTTTCAGGTTCTTCCCACACCTCTGCCAGATGTAAGGTATGGCAGAGCTCTTTGACCGCCTTTAGCCAATGTGGGGAACAGTTCTTGTCAAGCATCATTAACTCCTTCATGGCCACTATATCAGAAATCAGCTTGGGAGTTGTCCACAGTCTAATCGAATACTTTAAAATTCTAAATTGTGCAATATGGTCGACCCTCTGCATATTCAGATCCCATCTCAATGGAAGCATAGGAGTACTGCTAGGTAAATTTAATAGTGACCTTAAAAAAAAACATTTTCTACGCTTGATAAAAGGCTAGTGTCACTATAGTCCTACAGTTCTGCCCATTATAAACTCCCAACCAGTTCCACTGCTCTGTATACCTCAAGAAGCGGGGGCAATTCCCTACTTGAAGTCAGTCTATATTTCTTTAAGGTTACTGCTGATCTATGTTGTTACAGGGATTTGCTTTTCTCTAGCTGGGGTTTCCAAGATAACCCATCTGGGAGCCTGACACCTAAATAGTCAAAGCTCCTGACTCGCTTGATCAGTTTCCCATCTATTTCTAAAGGTATAGTGGGGTTTCAGGGTCATGAACTTAGTCTTGCCCACATTTATTTCCATGCTTCTGTTTGGGCAGAACTTCTGAAATTCACCCAAAAGAATTGGAGACTCATCGGATTGCAGGGAATGAGTACTGTGTCATCATTAAACATCAGCACAGGGGTGCTGGTGTTTGCTATTGTACGGGGACCATGCTGACAGCCACTCAACCATCCCACCAGTCCCTTTATAAACAGATAGAACAATGTGGGGGCACGTACACAGTCCTGTCTGACCCTGTAGTTGAAAGAAATCTTCTCAGTGAGGTCCCCTTGACTATTACAACTTACTTGAGAATGTGCCTGTGTGTAAGTTGATTAACATATATAAAAGATCTTTGCAGATGCTGTATTGTCTGAGAGCTTCCCACAGTCATTCCCTTGGGACTAGGTTGAACGTAGCTTTCAAATCCATGAAGGCCACATGAGATGTTTTTTTGCAGTAGAATGTATTTCCAACGTATAGTTGAAAATCAAAACACCTGGTTCATCGTGCTTGTTTTCTCAAGAAAACCTGCCTGTAGATCAGACAATACATGGTGATCTTTCATCTTCTGCAATGTATCTATTAGGCTAATAGGCCTTTAGCTGTCTGGGTTACTGCTGTCACTATGTATTATCCAAAATGACACCAAACAACAAAAATTAAATAAAAGACACAGGAGATAAGATTGTTTTAAAGGTTCAAGTGGAAATAGCACCAAGAAGCACAAAATGCCAATGATGGTCACTGGTTGCAGTAGAACTGTACCTAACTGTAATTTGATGACTGCGATTGAGGGTGGGTTGGATACACAAATCAGCTTTGTCCTGTTCAAAGATTTTACCTTCTGACTTTAGTCGTTAAGTTCCAATCCACCCCAGAAGTACATATCTAAAGCCCCAAGAACTTCTGGTGAGGCACTTAGGGACTCAGTGTGGCAGGAAGAGCACAGTCCCGGTCCAGTTCCATTCTGATTAGTTTAGCAGGTGCAGGAATTAGCTTGGCAGTTGCATGAAAGACCTCTTGGAGCTTGGTGTATCCATGTAGCTTGAATAGGAGATCATCCTTATAACCCTTGGAGTCCCCTACTTTTTCCTGGGTACAAGCGAGCAAGATAGTAGGTGCAGCCCTCCTGGGCTCTTCTCAGGTTGCAGAAGGCAGGTAAATTCCTCTTCCGATCTTCTTTTGGTCTCAGAGAGTTCTAAAGTGTGTGTCTGGTGATACCATATTTATGGATGGCACAAGCTAGTGGGTGGGAATGATCCCCTGGGGATGCCCTAACTAATGGGATTAAAGCTTCCCAGGTACCTTTGCCCATTTTCAAGATAACGGAAGTCTTTGGCCACACTAAACATGGGCTTTGAGGGCTGGGGGAGTTGCGTGGGGAATGTACTATGGTAATCCTAGTGTCCTTCAACATATAACACTAAAATTCACTTCACTTCTGAGCTGTCCCTGAATCCCTCACCCCTCCCCCCCACAACAAACACAGAGAGATGTCTGGTAGAAATAAGTTGAACTTTCAAGAACCAGACAGTGGATGCACACAAATTGTTTTGCCAGTCTGTTTCCCTCCTTTGAAGCAGGCCCTAAATGTTCTATGTAATCCCAGCAGGTCTGTCAAACAGGCTTTGTTACTGTAATGTCAAAAAGAGACCCACTGTCTATGGGGCCTGTCCGGATAGGGGAAGAAAGGGGGAACCCTGCAAGTGCAAGCTCTCATTTGCCTGTGACAAGGAAGGCCTCTTTGAAGTGTGCCTGAGTGTCATATGAAAAACTCCAGCAGACAAGTCAAACAGACCAAGACACACTAGCAGGATATGACACCGTGATGTCAACAATAGGCCCACTGTAATGGAGGCTGGTCTGGCTGGAGGTGAGGAGGCACAAAAGAAGGGTGCAGGTCAAGGTGTTAGCTACAGCACCTTGCACCAGGGTAGGCCTCTTTGAAGTTAGTCAATTTATTTTACCCATCCCACAGGCCATCCTGACAAGGGCACAACTCTGACACCCAAGGCTTTTTTTACCCTGTCCTAGGAACAAGTCCACATCTCCGTCATGCCTACTAAAATGCTAAATAATTGCTGGCAGAAGATGGAGAGCAAAATTCAGATTTTGCTTCTAGGAACTTGGGGTAGGGTACAGGTAACATTCTAAAAGTCATCTTTCAAAAACACTTATTGCAAATTCCGGCTTCACCAGTGAATTTGGCTTGTAATAAATATTTCAAATGTAACATTTGTAGCTGTTTTGTAGGCAGCGATAACATGTATTAAACTTAATATTGTATCACAATATTTTCCTGTGGGACAGCCAACCCGGCTACAGTGAAAATTGATTTTAGAGCTTTAACATAGCATGTTTACTTGTTCTTCCCTTAAGTACCATGCACCCAGCATTATGGGGGATAAGTCCTACATTGTGGTGCTTTATTAAAATTTATAAGGAAGGTTTATGCCTACCAAAAGGTTTAATTTTGACAGGTGGACACTGAACTTTTAGACACAGAGCTAGGCTACAATGGCAGGCCTGGAGACATGCTTTACGATGCCAGTGGAGTGGATGGCACAAAGAGAACTGCAGTTAACTGGTAGCATTTAATTTACAGGCCCTGAGTATACTTGGGACAATATACAAGGGACTTATGAGTGAATTAAATGTGCCAATCAGGAATATATCAACTTAACCATGTTGAAAGGAGGAACACAAGCATGTTTACTTGTACAGAGTTCTGTAGCCACAAAAATAGGGTTCAAGAAAACATCAAAAGGAATCTGGGGTATACCAGAGGAAAGAAATTTCCAAATATGTTCTGTGTATTTACATGTAAAAATCAGTAAAATAGAAAACTGGAGCTTTAGACATAAACAATATATTAACTTCCAACATGAAGGTGCTGGTTTGTGAAACTGTCAAACCAAGATAAAGTAAGCACTGACAATGCCAGAGATCTGACTTTATAGTGCTAGCACATTCAAAAATATATGTAGAATACATAATAGTACTAATGAAAAACACACAGATAAAATAACTACTTTTTCCTGCCACTCGTTCAATCTGAAAAATGTAACCACCAGCAAAATGGAGTGCTTCTAACATTGGCAAAACGTAGTGCCTCAAAGACCCTTCATTATAACACGCGCAACTGTGAAACTCATTTGAAATAATAAATGATAAAGAAGAATATTTTGTATTGTCAATCAATGAAACAACTTTTTTTTCCCCAATTAAGACAGTGTGCATTCTGTCTGACATAAATCCACCATAGATGCGGCAACCAGTATTTGTAGTAAATATCAAACACATTTTTAATTCATAAATGTCACAGAAAAAAGACTTCTTGCGTGGTGAAATGGTTATAAGTGCACTCCAAGTGAAGAAAACCAAAACCAAGTCAAATCAAAGAAATGTATAATGTCATGGATTGACTGGTGATTTGGTGCACAACATTAAACAGCCAAAATTATAGAAATTATAGGCATGGGTTATTGCCCTATGTGAAAAAACACTACAGAGGTCTGTCTATTCAAGTGTCAACGGCGTTTTGGCTCTATGTAAAGATATCAGGGTCTCATCAGGACATGAAATGACCTGGGGGATAGTTGCCCAATCAGAACAAGAAGTCTAAGTCTGTAGAAACCAACCGCATTATATCGGGTCCAGGCGGTACTCAGCATTGAAATTGCCCAGAACACTGGTGTGTGAATGTGTGGGATGCACAAATTACTCCCGGAGTACGAGGATCATAAGCGGCTAGGGGCCTAAAATTAGGCTAGATGCTGATGGATCTAAGGGATTGGAGCATATTCAAGAAGTACATTTGTACGTGTAAAATATTTGTGAAAAATGATGAGATTCATAAGACATGCGCAGATGCTTTAAAAAAGCCTCCAGGTTTAGGTTTAGTAATAATAATCATAATAACTTATTTTCTTATACTGCTTTATAATGACACATGTATCATTTCTGAGCACTGTAAATACCAGCTGTCCATCCTACCTATTTTAACAGTGCTCAATTTACTGACCTCAGAATAAATGAAAGGCTGAGTTGACCTTGCCAGGATTAAAACTTGTGAGTAGCAGCTCACAGCAGATGTCTGCAATGGAATTAAAAATGTATGGGTTGCTGAGTCACCAAAAGAATTGCAGTCTCTTTTTCTTTACTACATAGGTGCTCAATTAGGCTGTAGATTATTCCATGCCTTCTCTACTCCAATTCCAGATAGTTAAAACTTCATGATTCCACAACGTAACAGCAAGAACACACAGCCAACGCACTTTGTTCACTCTGTGCACTTCTTCAGGGCCTCAAACTTCTTTTTTTTTTTTTTTATATATTTTTATTGGTTTTATATGGCAGATATACGGTACAGGCGTTAATCGGAAATACTACAGGATCACATTTATCTGATTAATATTACGTTGAAACAACCAAACCCCCCCCCCCCCCTTTTATACACTTAACTAGCCATTTATTACATTCAGTATTATTATTATTATTATTTTTTTCCTTCTACTGCCTTACTCAAAATGTTGTGCTTATGCTGCATATCAGGGAGGCCCCATTTATAGTTGCTATGGGACACCTGCCATTTGTGATCACGCCCCTGTGGGGGCTTAAGGTGTTCTTCCTCGCATTAGGAAAAAGTAAGTGGTGGGTGCGCCTAATTTGCACGGTGCCTTTACTAATGCTCCTGTGGCTATGTGTTCACACGAGTTGGCCCCTTGTTGAGGGGTGTGGGGGTGTGCGCCCCTTCAGTGGTTTTCTTGTCCTGGTGATACCCTGTAATGTTGTGTCTGGGTGGAATACTGGTGAATGCAATTTACTTGATATATAGCCCCCTTCATGGAGGTTTGTCATAGTTTTTTGTTTCGAGCTTGGATACCAGTGTTTCCCAGGTGTCACACCCCGTGTGTGTTTGACCATCTCGTGCCAATTTTATAAGCACCTGATGTTCTGTGCGGGCCCACCTCAATGTAAGGGTGTGCCAGGATTTCTGATCAGGGGCGTTTGGTGCTCTTCAGTGCATTGCTATCAACCTTTTATATATCACGTAGGCTAGGTCTACAAATTTGTGTAAGTGTCTGTGTTTTTTTGCCCTTGTCCTCACTCCCAATAAGCAGGATCTGGGGTCCGCTGCCAACTCTAGTCCCGTCCAGTCTGATAGCTCCTTCAGCACCCTGATCCATTCTATTTGCACCCAGGGTCATTCCCAAACCATATGATAAAAGTGGGCTGCTGGTTCCGCGCATCTGGGGCATGTTGGTGCTGTGTCGGGGTACATGGGTTTCAACCTGGCCGGTGATAGATATGTTTGGTGTATAAAGTTGAACTGAGTGTAGCGGAATCTGGGGTTCCTTGATACCCCCCGGGCGTAGGACAGTGCTCTCATCCAGTCTCCCTGGGGAATCGGTACAGGGAGGACAGTGTTCTACCTCTCCCTAGCTCTCTCTAGATAGGGTTCTGGAGGTTTGCTAAGTATTTTGTATAGGCTAGAGATTGCTTTAGTTTGAGCATCGTTCTGTAGTATGTGATGTATTATGGGGGAGGTCTCTGGTTCTAGGGGCCCTGTTCCCCATGCTTTTTTAATTGCGTGGCACATAGCGTGATACGATAAGAATTGTCCTGGGTTCACAGCAGTGAGGACCTGGATGGCTTCAAATGATATTAGTTTGCCATCTTCAAAACAGTCGCCCACCAGCCGTATTCCCGCTTCTGACCACGCTAAGGATGAGTGTGGCGCAATCGTCTGCTGCCCCAGGAGATACTCCAGCGGAACATACGGGGTGTATGGGACTGCTCTGTGTCCCTTCTGAACATACCTCCCCCAACATGCATGCGCCACAGCTAGTAATGGGTTGAAAGATTCACTTTTGGAGTGTTTGTTTGACAGCCATGTTAACAGTTGGATTCCTCTTATCCGAGTCTGCATCCATACAGCTTCAGATGACGTCGGTCTGTGGAACCAGAGCTGCAGCCACTGTAGTTATGCTGCTGCATAATAAAGCTCGAAGTTGGGGGCTTCCAGTCCACACGAGTCCACCGGTCGCTGCAGTGTGGATAGTGCCACCCGCGCTCTGCCGCCCCCCCATATAAGCTGTAGCAGCATTGTGTTCAGGTTGCTGAAAAAGCTGCGTGGGAGGATGATTGGCAGAGCCGCAAAGTAATATAATAGCCTGGGCAAAATCAGCATATTTGCGATCGCTACCCTGCCCGGTGGGGAAAGCGGCTGTTTGTTCCAGAAACGTAAAGAACCCTTCATAGAGGCTAGTACTCTCCCCAGATTACCGTCTCTTTGGTCTTCTGTGCTGTGATATATGTGAACCCCCAAGTATTTAAATGTTTCAAAGCACCATTTCAGGCGCCTGCGTGGTGCCTCTTCCTGCCTTCCTGGTGGCCATCTAGTTAATGGGAACTCACACGATTTATCCCAGTTTACTGCTAGGCCAGATATCCTTCCGAACTCAGCTAGGAGTGCCATTATGGAGGGTAGCGACTCCGTGCCTTTCCGAGTGTATATAAGAGCGTCATCTGCGTACAGCGAGATCACGTGGTGTGCTCCATTCCTGGTTATTCCCCAATTGTTTGCCATGGAGCGCACTTTAGATGCTAGTGGCTCCATTGCTATAGCAAACAATAATGGGGAGAGGGGGCAGCCCTGTCTAGTACCCCTTGATACCGGGAAACTGTCAGACATCACTCTGCCCGTTTTCACTCTAGCTCGTGGATTTGAGTATAGTGTGCGGACCCAACGCACATAGTTAGGACCTATTCCCATCTGCCGCATTGTAGTCAAGAGGAAATCCCACTCCAGCGTGTCAAACGCCTTTTCAATGTCTAGTGACAGCACCATTTCGTCATATGCATCGGGGGGTGTCCCCTATCACGCTCAGGAGCCTACGGATATTTTAAAAAGTGTTACGCTTCGGAATGAAGCCGTTTTGGTCTTCGTGGCTTAGGGTATGGATGATGGGAGCAAGTCTGTTGGCCAGTATTTTGCCCAGTATTTTACAGTCTAAATTTAAAAGTGAGAGTGGTCTATAAGATTTGACATCCGTGGGGTCGCGCCCCGGTTTGGGGAGTACCCCTATCATGGCCTCTGTCTGAGATGGGGGCAGATGTTCAGTGGCCCAGGCCTCCTCGAATACCTTCAATAGTTGGGGCTTCAAGCGGGGCGAGAATGCAGAGTAATACTCTATTGTGAGGCCATCTATTCCCGGCGATTTATTTCTGGGCATCTGTGTTAAAGCTAGGTCTATTTCCCCCACCGTGAGAGGGGCTTCAAGTGTGTCCCTGTCTGCTTGGGATAGTTGCGGTAGGGAGGAGCCCCCTAGGAAAGACTCAAATTGTGTGGGCGTGCACGAGGTGCACTTGGTGTATAAATTCTTGTGATAGTCTCTGAACGTTTCATTTATCTCTTCCTGTGTGGTGACCGTGGTGTGAGTATCGACCCGGATGGCACCTATGGGAGAGTGCTGTCTGTCCTCTCGCAGTAGCCAGGCCAGCATTTTACCCGACCTATCGCCCTCCGTTTGCAGCCGCATTAAATAATAGTTATAATCGTGGCACCGAAGTCTACTGTCTGCTTCGTTATATTTTATGCGGGCTGCTTTTAGTGTTGTGTAAGGGGTTTCACCCCCGTGCGACTGCTGTTTCCGCTGTTCTTAGTTCCTTTTTCATTTTAACAATTTCGGCATGTAGGGTGCGCCTTACTCCCCAGCTTGTATTGATACACTGCCCTCTGACCACCGCTTTATGGGCATCCCATTCCACGGCATGTAAATTTGCGGTTAAATCATTTGTTTCCCAGTATTGGCGTATTGTGGTGTTCAAAGTGTCCACAAATGCCGGATCCTGAAGCGTGTCTAATTGTAGGCGCCACGTTGAGATTTCCTGTCGGCTCCTGCCCCAGCCTAGTGATACTCTCAACGGCGAGTGATCAGATATTGTCTTCGCTAGGTATTCCGTTCTATTTACCAAAGTGGCTATGTCCTGGGTACCCCATATCATATCTATTCTAGTGTGTATTCTATGTGGGGCTGAGTAAAATGAGTATTCCCTCTGAAGGGGGTGTCTTATGCGCCATATGTCATAAAGCCTCAAGTCGCCCGCCCAGTGTTGCAGTGGAGTTGTGGTGTTCCTTCTCGCTATTGAGCTCGCTTGAGCTCTGGATCTATCTAAGGTGACGTCTGGTATACTATTAAAATCCCCACCCCAAACAGCCGGGGCTGATGGGTTTGCTAGCAATGCCGGTGTGAGAGTGCCCAGGAATCCTGCAGTGCCGCCATTTGGGGCGTATATACCTACTACAGACAGTTGTCTACCATCTAGATGGCCTTCCATCATAACGAATCTACCCCCTGGGTCAATTCTCTGTGCTGTTTGGTGAAATGGGACTCCTCCTGCTATCCATATCAATACTCCCTTTGCGAACGCTGAATATGTTGTGCCTAATAGTTGTCCTCACCATTTCGCGCGTAGCTCCCGCAAATCTGGTTCCAATAGGTGTGTCTCTTGAAGGATAGCAATGTGTGTTCCCAGTCGCTTGAGGCGTGCATAGATACAAGATTTTTTACTTATTGTGCCCATGCCCCTCACATTCCATGTCACTATGTCATACTGATTACTGCTGCGTTTAGTTTGTGGCGCCATGGGAGAGTATGGGGTGGGCCTGTTTGTGTGCCTCAGTTTTGCACACTGGTCTTCTAGTATGCAGCCCCTCTGATGATGCTATTGAATATATTTGCCTAACACAGCAGTGGTTGCATGTTTGTAATGGAACTATAGTGTGTATTTTTACTAATTTACTACTACCCTCCCCCCCAACTAGTCCCCTCTCACACCTATCTACTATTGTAAAACAACTTAACACGTATATATGTAAAAAAAAACTGTATCCTTCTGGATATCCGTGGTGATATTATCATGACGGTCTAATGTGGCTAATTTGTGGGGCTCACATCAGACCGCAGACTACGTCTGCAAATGCTGGTTGGCGCCCCCGGAGCGTGTACGGTCCCCGCACCGTGCCCCGCCAACCCCCACGTCGTGGCCTCGCCAGTCAAAAATGAGTTTATGCAAAAGATACATGTTTTTTGCAGGATGTTCTTTTCTCCAGGGACCCACATCGCTCCGGTGCTCTCCGGGTCGTCCAGCCATCCCTCCCCTGAGTGACAGAGATCATCCGCTGTTCTAGGGGTGACCCTCGGGCCTTTCGATTCATCCGTTATAGTAGAGACCGAGCTGGTCGTATCCGAGTTAATCTCAGGTAATTCCCTGATTACTTCAAAGTTGTTTTGTGTTAGCAGGGGGGTTTCTTTCAGCACTTTTGCTCTTTCTTCAGCTACCTGTTGAGCAGTCAGTTGGACCCTAGTGCGCCTCCTGGAGCGTTTTCTTGACGCCGAGGTCGTCCCCTCCTCTCCTCCTTCCGCGTCGTCGGACATGCGCGCAAGGCCTTTAGCATGTAACCATGTCCAGGCGTCTTCCGGGGAGTTAAATATATGAGTACGATCTTCTGACATCACTCTCAGTTTGGCGGGGAACAGTAATGCGTATTTGATATTGAGTTCACGCAGGCGTTGTTTGACCCTAACATATGAATTACGTTTTCTTTGCACCTCTTGAGTGAAGTCTGGGTATGCGTTGATGATTGATTCCTCGTAGTTGAATGGACCTTTGTTGCGGAACTGTTGTAGAATTGCATCTCGATCCAATTCGAATCTGGCAATCAATGGTCTAGGTGGTTGTCCAGGAAGCGGGGGCCTACCCGGGATTCTATGCACCCTTTCCACCGTGAAGAGCTTGGAGGGGGCTCCGCCTAGCACCTCTTTGATTAGCCATTGTTCTAGAGATATTTCCATGCTTTGTTGTTGCATATTTTCGGGGAACCCCAGGAAACGGATATTGTTCTGGCACGATCTGCTCTCAGCCTCTTCCGCCCGTTTCTATAACGCCTTCAATTCCGCGTCGATACGTTGGATCTGTTTTTGGTTGTCCTGGGCCGTGGGAGATAGCTCGGCCAGCCCCTCCTCCGCCGTTTTGACTCTTTCTGACAGCTTGCGGTGATCCACACGGAGTAGGTTCAAGTCTTGCGATACCGCATCTATTCTATTTTCCAGGGAGGTTTTAGTGTCCATTATCGCCTGTAGTACCTTCTCCAGTTGCGCGGATTGTGACGCAAGTGTACTCTCCAGTGTTTGTAGGGTGGGGTTTGTCTGTTGATCGGTGAGTGCCGGGCCATGCGTAGTTCGGTCTTGATTCTTGGCTGATTTAAGCCTGCCCGCCATTGTATTCGTTCAGGAGGGGATCTTGTGAGTTGCCCCTCTTCACTGATCCAGTGTGTGGACCCCTGTTGCCGGGTTTCGCGCCGGGGGATGGATTATAGTCGGTCTTGGTTCGCGTATCTGGTATCCATAGCCTTATCCCATCGTGTTTATGGGGTGCTGTGGGGAGCCCGCAAAACAGACGAGCGAACCCAGTTGATTTATTCCCGGGATTACCACATGCGCTTCACCATTTTCCCTAATTAATTATCACCCAGCGACGCCGACGCCCCTCCAGGAGGATAGCGGACTTGGCAGGCGCTCCGCATCCGGTGGGGGTGGGAGCGCCCAGGGGTCTGTGTTGGGGTAACTGTGGGCCTCGATGGGGGGCGTCCGCTCCCCCAGAGCCCAGAGGCTTCCAATGTAGGAGAAGAGTGTCCGGTCTAGTCTGGCTGGGGGCGGTCGATGTTGTCCCTTGTTCCTCCTGTGACCAAGTCCGCTCCCTGTGGACCCCCAGATCCAGCACCCGTCTGGGCCGAAGCCAGCGCTGGGGAAGATGCTCCACAGGTGAAAACCAAAAGCGGGAGGGGGAGAAGGGGGGAAGGGGAAGCACGGGTTCGGCCGCGCTGTTTCTTCCGTGGCTAGCGGGCCGCAATAGTCATGTCAGGCCCCCTCTTACCGCCATACGCAGTGGTGCGGTGCAGTCCTGCAGTCAGGGAGAGTGCGGATCCCGGGGCGTGCTCCCCCACGCTGTGTTGCAGATAGGTAATTCTGTGTGTCTTGGCACAGCGCCTCTCCGGTGCTGTGGGGGGCTGAGAGGCTTTTTGGATCTTGTTGCCTTCACTTCATTCCTCCCGAGGCGCCCTGGGACTCTCGCCGGCCGCTTCCACTATAGCGACCGCCCAACGGGGCTCCGGGCGGGGATCACCTCCCGATCCCGGCGCGTCGCCTTTTTCAGTATTTCATGGGCGTAAACAGTCCTGAGGCGACTCTCCGGCCCTGCGAGCCAAGCACTCGCATCCCGGGGCTCCGGGCGCCTTCCGTACCTTCTCTGGCCCCAATATGGCAGACGCCCCGTGCGCCAGCTCCCGGACAGAAGGGAGGACACGGGTTGGCGGCTCCCGGCTCGGTGGTGCCAGGCTCCGTCGATTCACGCCTGTTCGCTGAGGGCCGTTCCTGCACCTCTGTCAACCCGGGGGCGCCCTACAGGATATTTACAGTGGGTCCGGGATGGAGCGCTCACTCTAGCCGTCCATCCCGGTCGCCATTTTGGCTCCTCCCTCAAACTTCTTATAAGCCCCAATTATTCTTTTTTTTTTACGACTGGCTTGGTGCCGGTGTTAGGAGTTTAACACTTCAGCACGGATTTGGGTGTTTATTGTGGGGTTCACCTCACTGGAAACAAGACTGGGGCAGTGAGTTGCAATACGACTGGGACCTCCAATATTGATGACAATATTTCGGTTAATGGAAATATACACTTTTTGTTCAAATGAATGATTACGGCTTTTAAGAAATCCTTGGATTTCAGTTTAGCCAATATTCTGGCAGATGTATCAGATCTAATCAGATCAAGGGTAAGGGCTATTGGTCTTCAATTGTTTTTTTTATCACAAGTATACAATTTGGATTTATCTGATTCTGTATTATTCTTGGGTACAAATAATAGTCGAGAAGCAGCCAAACATTTTAAGTATTAAATAAAACAATTAGGTATATTTTGCATTGTGGATCTGTAGGTGTTTGTTTTCCACCATCATAGTTTGTTTTCCACCATCATACATCTCTCTTTGGGGCTATTATCATCCACTAACAGAATTATAGTAATACTTGTTGCTCATAAATTTTTGCAGGCTGTTGAGTCACCGGAAGTAAAAGACCCATCTCCCACTTTGGATGTAGGTGAGACGTGTAAACTTAAATGTATGTGCTTCCAGTAGGTTCTATTATTATCCACCCGTAGTATTGGAAAGACACTGGATTAAGTATAATATCTTACCTGAAAGTGACATAGGGCGATCTCAGAGAATTAAGGGAGTTGAATACTTGACAATGGAGAGCAATGTTGCTCGCCACATGCAGCAATCCAACAGTGCTGTCAGCCACCATGCACAATGTCATGGCTCAAGGGAAAACAAACTGCTCTTCCCTTTTTCCTGCATATTCAGATAAAGTGGGATTACTGCCTCCTTTCTCATGGGGGCAAATCTATTGAAATGGTGGTCCAATCCCCTCTTTTACGGAGTGGAGAGAACAGAAATGAGCACAGAACGATTCAACAAAATTGAAAAAGAAAATGAGGGGGAAGCATTTGTTCATGAATTCAGTGAGAAAGTCAAATTTAGTTGGCTTCAATTACATGTGAAAAGAGTTACAGGTAACCTGTTTGGTAGAGCGAGGCAAGGATGAGATAACAATGGATAAAAGTGCATGATGCAGTCAAATAACTAAGAAAAATTTGGCTTTAAACAGTTGGGTAAGACTTAGAACTATCCAATCTGTACCATGCTGCTGTACAAGCTAAAAATGGTAGGACGATAAGTCTCCCTTCTTGTCCTAAAATGTCAATCATTACTAATAATGAAAGTGGAAGTTGTTTGAGAGGAAATTATAGAAGGCCAGGAGAATGCCTTCTTCTGTAAACTACAAAAAGCTAAGGTCTCTAGGATCTAAGAAAAGTATTGGGATTGCATGGAGGGGTGAGGTAAGAAGGATAACTTTAGTCGGGCCAATCCGTTCTTTGTCTCTCACCCTTGCGTGTGCAGAGTGATGGTCTAGTAACAGCCTAACTAATCCAACTAGGGACTCACCCAACTGGTGTTTGTTGTCTTTAAGAGGCTTTGGGTGCTTGAGAGGGGCTTTTATGCTCTCTTTGGCATATCAGGAGTAGGTAGAATCTGGGCCTTTTAAAGATTGTCATTTCTGCTCAGGTTACTAGCTGCCTTGCTCTTTCACTTCCTTCCATGAGATGCATTTGTTCACCAGCAGCAGGCTGCATCTTTGCCTTTAATTTTTTTTTTAATGGAATGGCTACTATTCTGTCACCAGTCCCATTACTTGCCCTTGGCATCCTTTTACGCATTCAACTCTGCATCTGCCTGGGGCATATTGCCATATAAATTACAGGGCCTTCTCTGAATACTCCTTCTTTTGGTGTACACAAACTAAGCATCCCACTGCCCTATGGACCAGATTGGTGCTGCATAGCTGCCTATGTTTTAGTCCTTATAGTTTGCACGTGTGTGTCTCACATACCCTCAGCCTTCACACCGCCAGGCACTGTGTCCCATAACGTGATAACCATACGTCAGTGGTTATCACACATAACGTTAAAAACATCCTGCTTAGGCTTAAAAAAAAAACATTTTCACCACACATTCAACATGGTTTAGCTTTCTATGGGAGTGAGTAAGCGCTTCAGCACCCCACTTAGGGGTGGTAAGTGCTGGAATACAAAACAATACAGAAAAGAACTATAATAGACCTGGTTAAATACATACTTTGTTTTTTAGACAGAAACAAGAATATTTGCGTGACAACCTTCAATGTATCGTATGAAAATTGCTTTAGCTGTAAGGGGGAGGCAGGCCTCACACAAAGTGCAGCACTTTTTGCTTTAGAATGGAAGGCAGGCCCTGCAGGGCAGTAGTGTTATTTTCATTCCCCACCTTGCTTCACAACTTCGTGGCGCCATGTGCAACATAAGCTGTGCCTTCTGCTATAACCTAGAGGGGCATTGCAGAAGCTAGACCTTTTACAATGGATATATGATTATAGATGTTATAGAAAGACTATGTTGTTCTTTTTCACCATAGATATGGCAGAGAAGGTATTATTTCTATTGTATGACAAGCAGTAAGGCAAATACCATTTCTGTTAGGTCGAGCATGCAAGCACTCTGAAGTGTTGTAATCTATTTGTGGGCTTTTAACCACACCCACTGCACGCCCATCACTATCACTCGCTCATGGGCTTGCCTTTCAAAAATCCTTTATCATCATTGGTAAATGCTTTATGTTTGTCCCTCCTTGGGGCAGTTTTGTTACCGCCGCGGCCATCGACTACATGGTAATTGCACTTTTGACAATATGTTTGACTGCGAGCAAACTTCATTTTCCTTTTGTGTCTCTCCTTCGCACTCAAGCTCATGGCGGCCATGGTGCTTTGAATCAGCTCACTTATGTCAACTGTTTTACTTTTCATTTTAAATTTATGTGGGAAGAAAAGTTCAGTTAGGAATTTACAAAACGAATGGCTCTAACTCGAACAAACGGGAGACCCATTGGATTGCAAATGCTTGTTTAAATGTACTTTCCCAGCCCTAGCATCTTCAGACAGAAAATAGTATTTATTTATCATACGTTTGGGCATTTAACAGAAGGCAGTCTTTGTTGTCTAGACCTAATAGAGAATATACCATCTGTTAGGTCACCATTGATTTCGGAGAAGTTTATATTTCTCCTATTTTGATTTCCAAAGAATAGGCTCTGGATGAGCAAAAGAAATGCCGGGACCTGAGCTTTCCCTAAAAGCCTTTAGAAAATGTGAACAGCATTCTCAGCCCTACAAAGGTCTTCCTTCCCAGCATAAACTTAAAACATTAAATTAAGAAGTAGATGCACCCTGATAAAATTCAGAAACTAAGACCTATTTTGGGTAATGCTCATGAATCTCACTCACTGCAAACTGTATGTGATTCAAATTTGCAGGGAAACATTCATCAAAGCAAATAACATTTCTGACTCTAAAAGTCAACCATAAATTCAGACTTATCAGGACATTGCAGCAAGATTCTCTGCTTAGAAGCCCCAAAACAAACATCTCCAGCCAAAGGGTAGCGGATTTGTGGTTGCCCCACTAAATATGCCTTAGGCTGGTATTTGTCAGCTGCATAAAAAACTAGTGAAAAATACAAAAAAGTGATGGATGTAATTCTTTAATTAATCTCAGTCACTGGTAATTACTCAAGGCTGCATTCCACTCCTATGTGTTTTTTGGACACCATGCCACTTCAGATTAGACCCAGCCATACACAAATCATCCTTGAACCTGCACAGTCAGAACAGCCTAGCCTAAATGCCAATCCAGGTCCTCATCAGAGGTTTGCAAATTATGGAGACTTTACATTTTGCCAAGGGCATATAAAATGTGTAAGAGGGTGGCTAGGTAGGCCTTTTAAAACCACTGTACTACCACTTTTCTGGTCAGAATGTTCTTACTTTGGCTACTTTTAAGTAGGTGCAGCCTTACTTTTCAAAGTAAACCACTTCTGTGTGTTGTTAAAGGCACCTTACTAGGTCACGTTGCTAGGATGGATGAATCATTTCAGGACATGGTGGGTTTTGAAATGAAGTTTTAGAAATGCCTAAAAGTAGACATATTTTCGTCTGTCAAAAGAGTTAGTTTGATATGTCATACAGGAAGGTTTGCACTGCAGTAATTAAGCTACGCTGGATAGGCCTGAAGTCATGTTTACCCTGCCTCTGTGGTGGATGTCACAATAGGGGCTGCAGTCCACTAACAGCACTTAATGAGCAGGCCGAGGGTGTCCATCATGAGCTGGGCTTGAGAGGGCTATGTGCTCCAGAGGTCCCCTGAGGAAGGTGAGCCGTTGGGTCAGGTCCTATTGGTGCTGGGTGAGTCACACTTGTGCAGTTTGCAAGTAAGGTTCTGCTGTTACGGTGGGGGGGGGGCTGACATGGTGGGTCCATGGCTCTTCACAATCCTTATCGTCCATGAAGGAGCAGAGCAGGACCTGACAGGGAGAAGGACATGGTTGGTGTGGTGGGGATACGGCATGCTGAGGTTGAGTGCAGGAACAAGCGACCCCCACAAATAAAAGAGTAATGTTCACCAGGCCCTGCAGCAAACATAAACAAGCATTTGCAATGCAATGGGCCTCGAATATGCTCGAGGTAGAGGTATTGGCACTGTAAATTCATAACTGGACTTTTCTTGCCACAAAAACTGGTCAACCCTACCTCATAATTTGGTCTTTTCCTGCCACATAATGCTGGTGGCCCTATATATAACTAAAGCACCCCACCCTCAGAGTTGCTGTCTGGCTAACACAACCCCCCCCCCCAAAAACAAAGACACAAGACAACCACTGAGGATTAACGAGAAATAAACTAGGAGGGTCACCCAAACATATCCAGAGTGTTCAAACAGTCATAGTGTAATAAGGATGTTAAGTTGACTTGATCATAATTGCAATAAAGGAGAGATTAATAAAACATATACAATTATCATATAAACCCATTAAAAACATCTATCAGAAATAAACTTTTAACATTAGACTGTAATGTTCAGAACAGCCCCAAAAGGACACCACAATGAAAATAGCATTTGTAAGAAACATGGTCATGTAAACCATATAATTAGCCCCTAGAGAGCATAACCACATGAAAAGAAAAGAACTGAAAGTAATGCACTGTAACCATATATTATTTATACCCTAAAGGATGTAGTGCATTATACATTTCCAGAGCTAGCAGATCTACTGCAATGATAGTACAAACCAGACCCTTAAAACACAAACTACTCTCAGGTGTACAACAAAAGTTCCAGTCATGAGAGAGATTGAAAAGACACTGAATGGTGGGAGGGGTTATTATTTTGGTGTCCCCACTAACCTAGTGTGGGGACGCAGAGAGGATCTAGACAGACAGAGTGCATCTCTAGACAGACAGAGTGCACCTCTAGACAGGCAGAGTGCACTGTGCTGAACGTTTTGAAGGTGGACCCATTGTCCTAGAACCACTGCAGGCTAAGTTGATTGTAAACAAACTTCCCTGCAAAGAATTATGGGAGGACTGAGTGCATTGCTGACTGTGATGTTCAGAACAGCCCCTAGAGAACACCAGAATAAAAATATCATTAGTAAGAAACATGGTCATGTAACCCTACAATTAGCCCCTATAGGGCGTAACTATATGCAAACAAAATGGCAGAATGTAAGACAGTGCAACCATATATTTAGCCCCTATAGAGCATAGTGTCTTACACATTTTCAGGCCTAGCAAGCCTCCTGGAACATTATGGCCCTTAGAACACAAACTAGTCCCAGCCATAAAACAAAGGTTTCAGCCATAAGAGAGCTTAAAAAAAGCATTGAATGGTGGGAGTGGTTAGAATTTTGGGGTCCCACTAACCTAGAGATAGCATAAACAGAAAGAGTGTGTTGTGCTGAGCGTTGTGGTGGTGGTCCCATTGTTCTAGGACGACCACAGACTGACTTATGGGCAAACATATTTTGAAAAAGAATACTTGTAAAGCATTATGGGGCGAGTTTTCCTGTGCCAGGAGAGCCATGTTGCGGATTTCTGTGTTTTTTTAGTAAAGCATTTATCAATTACAAGTGTTTTTTGGAAAGCTATGAAGCACAATGGGGAGAGCCAAAACAAATGACTCTGGTTAGGTAACAGTGTGAACAATGAGACCAGCGCTCCAATACCGCCAATGGATGTTGGTGCTGTTAGTGCCATGAAGCACGAAGGGGAGAGACAAAAGAAAAAAATGGTTCTCCCACGCTGAAGTATATCGGCACTTGAGCAATTATCCATGTAACAGGGTCAGTTTGCAAGGGGGTAACAAAACCTTCCCAAGGCAGGACAAACATAAGGCATTTACCAATGACATCAATGGATTTTTTAAAGGCACGCCCACGAACTAGTGAAAGTGATGGGCATGAGATGGGTGTGGGTAAATGCCCACAGATAGATAACAACAGGTTGGAAAGCGCTTGCGCCCTCAACCTAAAAAGTAGGAGTGAAGAGGCAGTCGAGGGTTCTAATCTAGAGCACTGCACACTTGTAACCCCAAATATAGATGGAGCTTATGTGGTTATAGCAGGCCTGTAATCCCAACTTTAGAGAGGGTTCAGGCTGCAACTGCAAGCCAAGATAACTGTGGCACCCAGTATCCTTTTAGGGGCCTATTAGGGAAGCCATCTGCATCATGGCAACTTCCAAGGCAAAATTTGTTGAAACCCCATCCATGTAAGACATGTTGTGCACACGTAAGGGAAACAACCCCTCACTTCAAGCTGAAAATGAGTTTTCACATTCCAGCAATGAGATCCACACTAGTATTTGGTAAGTGAAGACTCTGGCATCAAACTATGTTATCCAGTTCTCCCTACAAGAATTCCAAAAAGGTGTGGCGGCCCTATAGCAACAGAATCACCTGCATAGAAAACAATTTTGTTCATCAAGGAAAGGACAGCAAAAAGAAAACTTTAAGATTCAAATACTGTCAACACCAGGGAGTGCGCGCTCTATTGGCGACTAGAATGCAAAAACCCAGCACTCTCAAAACAACTTAATTTATGCATTGTGCTGATATGTTGTTGTTTAACCTTTTGCATTGCAGAGTTCAATCCTGAAGACTTATTTTTAATGTGCTTACAATTGCTGTTCATTTGAAATGTATTGCTGCAGGCTTTCAGAGTGTGTTAGGGTGTGGTCCCTTTCCAGGGCCTTCTAGAGACTTTCCCTGCAACATGCCTGGGTGTGGTTGTGGGCTGGGCCAAGACTCGATAAAAAGGAGCCAGCCCAGCTCCAAGTGCTCACTATTCAGAGGTCCCGGTGCAGAGCAGCAGCTACTTCCTGAGCTCCTGTCCCGGTGGCCTATTTGATCTTCCAGACATCTGACTTTTATTCTTCTTTTGGAGATCCTTGTTCTGGGCGGTAAGAAGGTGGTTGGGCTGGCCTCCCGAAGCCGTTATCGAGAACTCTCATGTTCTTGGGCCTAATTCTTTTATGATTTGACAGAGTACTTTGCACGTGTGAAATATGCGCTTGAGTGTTTGTGTCATTTGCAAGGTGACTTGCGAATCGGCAAGACGCGCGATTCGTTTCATGATAATTTAATCTTGTTATTCATTGCACGCTACCATTTCTTGACATTGAAGAAAAGATTGGGTGGTGCACCACTTTAAGTTGTAGACATATTCTTTATATACTAATTGTAGAAGAGTCCCAGATAATTAAACAGGTGATGATACACGGTTTCTGTTCTTTTTCTTCCAAAAATTCTTTTTATTTGATCAAGAATACTTTTGATAACAGTAAGTTGATAAAAGCAAGCAGCCAACTCGTTTCGCCCTATACACTTGGGCTTCTTCAGGGCTGCAAGAGTAACATATAACCATAAAAAAGTTGAATGATAGTGGTATTCCTGATATCATTTAATATGTAAGAACAAACAAGAAAAGTTTTTTACATAAATTTTATAGTGCAAGGCACAAAACAATATTTATATACAGTTGTGATTTATGTCCCAATGGAAAGAAACGATTTTTTATATTTGCCATAATTCCGTGTAAAAGTCAAACTCGAGTTATAAGTCTAGAAAAGAACCGGCAAGGACCATAAGAACTGTGGTAAGTAGAATAATTTAGTGAACCCTAAACGAAAAAGTGCCAGCATTACCATACCAGTGTGTTTAGAGAATATCATTGTGCATGCAATAATGAAAAGCCCTAAAAGAGAGCTGAAAAGTAAGATATTTTAAGTGAAACTAAAGTGAGACAGAAGTAGGATAAATGAAAAAATATATAAATTGGTATAACCAACAAACCACCTACCAAATGGTAAGTTCCAAACTGTATTGAAAAGTTGTTTGCAAAATATGACTGAGCACAACCAAGTTTCAGAGTGCTAAAAATAAATAAGAGAAGACAAAAAGAAAAACGATTCATATATCCAAGAAGATGTCACCGATATTGGATAAAAGCGGACTGGGGGGCTTTTGTAAAGGCTCAAGGCGGGATGAAGCCATAACAAAATACATTTAATAAGATAAGGTAAATGATATCCAATTTTAATTAAATACATGGGCCAAGTCGTAATTGCGAGTTAAAGTGCCGTATATCAGCCTTACCTGAAAAGGTATGAATATATGCCGTTTGTCGATAGATAGGTGTAGCAGGCCGGTCAGCGACAAACCGAAAGAGCAGAAAGACGGGCCTGGCCGTGTTGCCACCCGTCAAGTTAAACAAAGTGAATAGCGCGTGTTGCGGTAGAAGAGAATACTACGAAAAATGCTGGAAATTTATAAAAGACGCCGTACGCGGAAGTGGAATGTAAACATAGTCGACGGACTATGTCTAACGGGCCGCATTGCCCAAAATAAATAAATAGCGGCCATATTAGAAAAGGCAAAAGTGAGCAGTAATCATTTGTGGAAATGTTAAATGAAAAAATATGGAGGATACTTAACAAAAATAAATAGTGAAACAGAAAAAACTGGAATATGTACATATACATACATGCCAGTTCTTTTCTAGACTTATAACTCGAGTTTGACTTTTACACGGAATTATGGCAAATATAAAAAATCGTTTCTTTCCATTGGGACATAAATCACAACTATATATAAATATTGTTTTGTGCCTTGCACTATAAAATTTATGTAAAAAACTTTTCTTGTTTGTTCTTACATATTAAATGATATCAGGAATACCACTATCATTCAACTTTTTTATGGTTATATGTTACTCTTGCAGCCCTGAAGAAGCCCAAGTGTATAGAGCGAAACGAGTTGGCTGCTTGCTTTCATCAACTTACTGTTATAAAAAGTATTCTTGATCAAATAAAAAGAATTTTTGGAAGAAAAAGAACAGAAACCGTGTATCATCACCTGTTTAATTATCTGGGACTCTTCTACAATTAGTATATAAAGAATATGTCTACAACTTAAAGTGGTGCACCACCCAATCTTTTCTTCTTTAACAATTGGGTTGTTTTTTCACCCCTGTGGTTCCTTAGTGCAGCAGGAATTTTTGTGGAGGTGCACACTACATTCTACTTTTTAATATTATTTGTGTTTATTGTGATTACTTGGAAACTATTAGGGATTGATGCGTCTCTTTATGAGCTTGCTGCACTCTGTTCAATTAATGTATTTCTAAGGCTCGTACGCACTCCCTAGTAACATTGAACATGTCACGATTTAAGGACAACCGTGAGGAACTGGCAAGGGATCTCTTCACACATTCAACTTGTTCAGTCACAACTAATACATCTTCACGACAGACTGATAGTTTAAAAGTTAAATTTCAAAAATTAGAAAAATTAAAAAAACAAGAACTAGCAAGATGGTGCGATGGGATCACATTACAAAAATATTTAGATAATAACAAGATACCCAGAGGTCTTAGAATTTTGATATTCCCCACCTATGAGGACCTAGATGATGAAGCACTCAAGGACTGGGAGGACAACTTGCAAAATGCATCATTTAATATGATGCATATTTTAATTAAACACACTGATAAAAAGGTCGCTAAACTGCAGGGTGATATTGAAATATTAGAAAAGGAAATTGACGAAGTCCCTCAAAAGGACTTAATAAAAAAGAACTATGAGATTCTTCACAAGATAGTTGAGGACTATCAAATTTATCTTCGCGATAAAAAACTACGTAAGGTCAAGCATGACGACCTCGATTACAAACTTGGCAGAATTTATACCTTAGCCCGCAAGTATGATAATGTTAAGGTCTCTGGACTAGGTACCAATAGGGACACATTCACAAGTGACACTGATCTTTCCAGTGGTGGCTCTATGTCTTCTATAGATAGTAGCACCTCAAAGATGAGTGAGCCTTCAAAGCAAGCTTCCTACAGCTCTGCTAACAGTTTTTTAGTCGAAATGGAATGACTACGCCTTGGAACAAAAACAAATCGAAGAGAAATAAGACCAGAAGGGGTGGGAAACAATGGAGAAAAAAGTCTAGAAAAACAGGGGGTTCGAACTCGTTCAAAGAAAGACTAGCATCTATCGCCCCCAATAGCAATGAACATGGAGGTAACTTGATTATTGTTAATCTATCCAATCGCCATTTAGATGTTTCGGAGTGTAACCTACTCAGTAAAGGCTTAGGATTTTGTCCAACACAAACTAATGATCAGGTAGAAATTTTTGTTGACCTATTTAAATTTACTCGTCTATTAAAACTGAAGAATTATTTCTCCTCCCATACTGGGGGGACCCCTAATTGTGAAACTCCCATTTCTATGACTATTGATTCCACTACTGAAGGAACACATACAGTGACTGAATCAATATCCGATCTGCATGATATTCAACTGTTGATGTCCTTACAAAACGATGGTGAGATTGACATTGAAGACATTAGGATAGATTTAGGAATTAAGGAGGACCTAAATACGACTAGTGGTCTCAGACCACGGTCCAAATTTATCCCTACTACTGTACATAGCAATATTGATTTATTTGCTAACAAGGTATCTTCGGATCTATTCAAATTCTTAGGTGTTTCCAATACTAACAGGCAGAGAATTGACAATCTGTCCATTGGAGAACAGAAGGCTCTCACCAGTCTCATGACTGATCGATCAATTGTTATTCGTGAGGCGGACAAAGGTGGGAATGTAGTTATTATGAATACAAGTGACTACATGCAGGAAATTGATAGGCAGTTAGCAGACACAACATGCTACAAAAGTCTTACCAGTAACCCCATTTATGAACTGACTGAATATATTAATAACAAGCTATGGGGGTGGCACGAACAGGGCTTACTATCTGATAGTGAGTTTAAATATTTACTTGTCAAATATCCCAGATATCCGTGTATCTATATTCTCCCAAAAATCCATAAGGAGGGTACCTTTCCTCCAGGCAGACCGATCATATCTGGGATTGATTCCCCTACTGAAAGAATATCAGAATTTGTGGACCTTTTTTTACAAAAGTTTGTTTGTAATCTACCCTCCTTTATACAGGATAGTAAGGACATCTTGAACAAATTTGAAGATTTCTCATGGTCTAATGACCTTTTATTTGTCACAATGGATGTTAATAGCTTGTATACTTGTATCCAAAAACCCTTTGGCCTGTTGGCAGTTACTTCATATCTCAATACTCATTCTGCCGATCATTACGAGCATAACCAAATGCTCTTAGAAATGATCGATATAATTTTATCAAAAAATTATTTTCTACACAACACCGGATGGTTTCAACAAATACAAGGGACAGCTATGGGTTCGAAATTTGCTCCATCATACGCCTGCCTCTTTATGGGCTGGTTTGAAAAAATACATGCATGGGGTAGAAATGCCTCGCCCTGGACTGAATTTATTGTATTCTGGGGCAGGTACATTGATGATATCATCCTGATTTGGAATGGATCTATTGAACAACTCACCCTTTACCACACATTTCTCAATAACAATCCTTATAATGTGAAACTCAGCCTGCATTACAGTCGAGAAAGCATTGAGTTTTTGGATATAAGATTTTTCATTTATAATAATTCTATACAGAGTGTCCTCTATAGGAAATCCACGTCTTGCAATAGCCTTCTACATGCAACTAGCGCACATCCGCCTTCTACCATTAATAACATCCCTTTTGGTGAAATGGTACGTGTGTGAAGAAATTGCAGTACTGAAGATCAATTTTGTGAACAAATTAGACTTGTTAAACAAAGATTTATCAACAGAGGTTATAACCACCAGATTCTTCGAACTGCAGAACAGCGTATTATGAACACATCTAGACAAAACACGTTGTTATTAAAACCTAAAAATAAAAGGATTTCACACAATGCACGCTTGTCCTTCGTAACTAGATATACGGCCCATAGTCAGGGCATTTACAAAATCCTTAAACGTCATTGGCATCTACTCACTGACTTACAGGGACTTAAAGGGTCTCTTTCTGAAACACCTCGAATTACCTATCGAAGAGGCAAAACATTGAGAAATTTTCTCTGTCCGAGTTATGTATCTGTACCTAATGTATCCACTTGGCTCCCAACCAAGCCTTTGGGCTTTTATACATGCCATGAATGCAATGTCTGTGCTTTTGGTCTGGATAAAACTAGCACTTTCTGTTATAACAATACAGGGGTCTTTACCATCAAAAGTTTTATCAACTGTAACACTAAATTTGTGATCTATATTCTCAAATGCACATGTAATAAAATTTATGTGGGTAGTACCATTAGATTGCTCAAACACCGAATACAGGAGCATATACGTGCTATTAAGAACAAGGATAACCGATATCCGCTTTCATTGCATATGGCATTGATGCACAAACATGATGATGTAATCTCATTTCACGGGATTGACCATATCCCACCAAATCCCAGGGGGGGTAATAGAGAACTGCAATTACGTCAGAGAGAAGCAGCCTGGATCTGTCGTTTACGTTCAGTCGAGTTGAGACATAATACTGACCATGAGTTTCATTATTTCCTGTAATGGGCTTGTTGTATATATTAATATTCCCTTTCAGTATATAGTTATTTTCTTTTGAGTATCTTACTAAAAAATGTTACAACTTTGTATACAATGATTGAGATTGTTCTACACTTTGCAATATATGACTTATTATTTTTTGACAATATTTTGTTTATGGTTACATGACTACCAGGTGGTAATTATCTTGCTGTTATGATATTACTATTGTAACAAATGTTTGTTTTATGCTAATGGATTACTTGTTCATTACAACGGAGATTGTATAAATATAGGGACTATTGGTCTGACCATTAGTATAACTATCATTGTAATATCAATCTTGAGTATATATACTTTCTCCTTTCACATTGGGGTTTTGTTATTCTCTCCCTAATTGGCTTTCCACTATGGACGGTTTGCTCTCTTTCCTTTCTCCTTTTCTTGTGCTTTCCTTCTTTCCCCCCTGTTCACACATACATATATGTACATATTCCAGTTTTTTCTGTTTCACTATTTATTTTTGTTAAGTATCCTCCATATTTTTTCATTTAACATTTCCACAAATGATTACTGCTCACTTTTGCCTTTTCTAATATGGCCGCTATTTATTTCATTTGGGCAATGCGGCCCGTTAGACATAGTCCGTCGACTATGTTTACATTCCCCTTCCGCGTACGGCGTCTTTTATAAATTTCCGGCATTTTTCGTAGTATTCTCTTCTACTGCAACACGCGCTATTCACTTTGTTTAACTTGACGGGTGGCAACACGGCCGGGCCCGTCTTTCTGCTCTTTCGGTTTGCCGCTGACCGGCCTGCTACACCTATCTATCGACAAACGGCATATATTCATACCTTTTCAGGTAAGGCTGATATACGGCACTTTAACTCGCAATTACGACTTGGCCCATGTATTTAATTAAAATTGGATATCATTTACCTTATCTTATTAAATGTATTTTGTTATGGCTTCATGCCGCCTTGAGCCTTTACAAAAGCCCCCCAGTCCGCTTTTATCCAATATCGGTGACATCTTCTTGGATATATGAATCGTTTTTCTTTTTGTCTTCTCTTATTTATTTTTAGCACTCTGAAACTTGGTTGTGCTCAGTCATATTTTGCAAACAACTTTTCAATACAGTTTGGAACTTACCATTTGGTAGGTGGTTTGTTGGTTATACCAATTTATATATTTTTTCATTTATCCTACTTCTGTCTGACTTTTGTTTCACTTAAAATATCTTACTTTTCAGCTCTCTTTTAGGGCTTTTCATTATTGCATGCACAATGATATTCTCTAAACACACTGGTATGGTAATGCTGGCACTTTTTCGTTTAGGGTTCACTAAATTATTCTACTTACCACAGTTCTTATGGTCCTTGCCGGTTCTTTTCTAGACTTATAACTCGAGTTTGACTTTTACACGGAATTATGGCAAATATAAAAAATCGTTTCTTTCCATTGGGACATAAATCACAACTGTATATAAATATTGTTTTGTGCCTTGCACTATAAAATTTATGTAAAAAACTTTTCTTGTTTGTTCTTACATATTAAATGATATCAGGAATACCACCATCATTCAACTTTTTTATGGTTATATGTTACTCTTGCAGCCCTGAAGAAGCCCAAGTGTATAGGGCGAAACGCGTTGGCTGCTTGCTTTCATCAACTTACTGTTATAAAAAGTATTCTTGATCAAATAAAAAGAATTTTTGGAAGAAAAAGAACAGAAACCGTGTATCATCACCTGTTTAATTATCTGGGACTCTTCTACAATTAGTATATAAAGAATATGTCTACAACTAAAAGTGGTGCACCACCCAATCTTTTCTTCTTTAACAATTGGGGTGTTTTTTTCACCCCTGTGGTTCCTTAGTGCAGCAGGAATTTTTGTGGAGGTGCACACTACATTCTACTTTTTAATATTATTTGTGTTTATTGTGATTACTTGGAAACTATTAGGGATTGATGCGTCTCTTTATGAGCTTGCTGCACTCTGTTTAATTAATGCATTTCTTGACATTTGCATGATGGCTTAAGAATCGGCAAGACGCGCGATTCGTTTTATGGTGTTTTAACTTTGTTGTTCATTGCGCGCTACCATTTCTTGACATTTACATGGTGGCTTAAGAATCGGCAAAAGATGCGCAATTCGTTTCATTGTACTTTGATCTTGTTATTCATTGTGATCTGTTATTTCTTGGCATTTACATCGTGGTTTACGAATCGGCAAGATGCACGATTCGTTTAATGATTTTGACTTTGATATTCATTGCGTACTACCATTTCTTGGCATTTTACATTGTGACACTCGAATCAGCAAGACGCACGATTCTCTCCTCGAGTTTAATTCATGTTGTTTATTGTGTGCCACTATTCTAAGATATTTATCATGTAATATTAGAGTTGACAAGTTATGTGATTTATTTTCCTGAATCCATATTTTGTTATTCATGGTGCACAATCCTTTTATGGTGTTTACTATATATATATATATATATATATATATATATATATAAAAATCTACAATATGCGCAATTTGTGTTGAAACATTTTAAGAGTACACAGAAGATGAGAGTTTCTAGATGCAATATTGTATGGTCCTAGTATGCGTTCTCAAAAAAGGATTTATATGACTGGTTTAAAATTTAGTCAGAATGTTTTTCTGATTCTCATGTGAAGGAAAGTACTTGAATAAGAAAGTTTTGATTTAATCCATCTTGATTCCCTTACAGGTATCCGGCCATCTTGAAACTTAGTCATTTTAAACTTAATTCTTAGATTGTTCATGTTTTCAGAATGACTATGCTTAGACTCATAGTCTAGTATTGATTTCAGGAGATATAATTTTCATATTGTGTGTTCTAACCTTTTTCTTACTACAGGTCTCCTTCCCAGCTGTTTCCCTTCCTAATCCCCTCTTCCCCTCTTGAACTCTCGTAGCCTCTGTGATTTATCTATCAGAGTCTTGGAGCTGTTCAGTGGTGGACGTCTCGAGGATCTGGTGACTCTGACAAATACCTTGAAAATCATCAGAAGGACATTGCTTATAAAGATTTTGTGAACCGTTCATGATGGAGCAACGACCATATCTATGGCATAACTGGAGTCCTGTTCAATATGGACTTGAAGGCCTATGTGCGGATCCGCTTCTGACATATGCTCCAACTAGCTGAGGCAAGAGATCTGTCCTAGATTGAACCCACCACGTTTTCTCCGCTTTCCACTACCGTAAAAAACGGAAATGATGGCAAATGTCCTGACACTATTCCACTATTTTAAAGAAAAGGAAATATCCTTGCAGCAGCCTGAAAACAGGCCATCCTCACTTTCAGAGGAGATTCCAATGCCCTTCTCCAGGCTGTGTTACATACCACCTGCACAAAAAGTTGACAATTCAGATAAATCACAGCATCTTTATGAGAATATTGCATAAAATGAGGAATCTCATTTAAGTTGGTGTTCCAGACGCAAACACCCTGTTGTCTGGTCAGAAGGCTAAGTGACAAAGGTCATGGGCATTCAAGTGCCTGAGTAATAGCAAGAAATGACAGAGCTGTCGCAGACGATGAAGCTGAGTGAAGAATGAAGATGGAGAGGTCCACAGATAAAAGAGAAGTCAAGTCTGAAATTAAAAAATGACTTAGACAAGCCACCTAGTGGTGGTTAGAGACTGTGAGTAGCTTGGCCCTGAACTCTTGCCCACTATCAACTTCCTCTTTTTGAACAACACTTGCAAGAACATTCAAATTGGCCATACTAAACTGTCAGACCCATTCCTTAAAACAATAACAACCTGCTGCTTGTCATATATTAAGTTAATGGGTCATCTGTTACACTTTTCAAATGATGTCTTGTTCCATAACCTTTCCCTTCTTTGATGGATAATGTTGGTGGCAGGGGCGCCAATCCAACTTTCATTTATCCCAGAGATTACCTCTTAATTGACCGTAAGCTTTTCTTTAGACCATGTTTTCCCTAAAAGGATGTCACAGATGAGCAAACTTTGGTTTGTTTTTGTTCTGGTAACAGCTGCAGTTAAGTTTAACATCATTGTAGGTGCATGACTTAGCAGGGCATTGTAGACGGGGTGATGTAGAGCCTGGGCTTTTAAAGGATTGAAAATAATCTATTGGAGGGACTTGTTTGCGAATCCTTGGGGTCACCAATTCCCAATTTTGTATTAGACTAGAATGCATCACCTTGAGAAGGGTGCACAAGCCTCTCTTATCAATTACACCTTGACATTAGTATAATACAATTTTTAGTAGCTTAACTCTCCTCTTAAAACAAGCTGTACAGGCTTCATCTCAAATAAGCTGACCTAGTCCTAAAATAGAAGACGTTCCTCATCTACGATCTTACTGGTACTCATCACAATTTCAAGCTTCAGGTATCAATAAAAGTAGAAGAGTGGTGATCTTACTTGATCGTGGTTTGGCTTTCCATCTCAAAAGTAAATGCATAGATTATAAAGGCCAGATTGTGCGAATCAGGGGGGTCGTTAGACGAGAAGTCAATGACCTTGCTCTCCACATATGGCCCCAACCACAAGACAAAAGTCTTGTCCAAACTCTTCTTCACTGCAGTACAAAAGGTAACCTTATTATACTGAAGTGACTTTAACTCTGTACTACACCAACAGATGAAAGATAAGTGGCGGAACCGCCCCACCATCACCACTGTAGGTAATATCAGGCATGAACTTTACTAGACTTATGGAAAGTTCAAGACTGTTTTCTATTCCATAGTGCCATGGCACATGCAATACTCAGAACAACCATAGGAACCTGACTCCTGTAGGACCAGGCACCAGTCTGATTAACGCATGACACAACTCTGGCTGTACGGCCCCCTGGGAAACTCTATCATTAATGGAACAGCCTTTAGGGATGTTCCCTATGACCATGATTAGGTAAATGCTGGAATGATCTTTTGAGGAAACTGACAATGGGGATGTTGGCTGGAACACAATCTGGGATGTGGCAAAAGCTGTTACTAGCGGGGTTTGATAGCACATACTTCCCTCTTCACACGACTTGGAAAACAAAAAGCAGACTTGGAGTTTCGACTGCAACAAGTAGAGGAATGGAATACAGTAGGGTGTCCCCGCAGGGCCAATCAATAACTTTATGATTCAAATCTGTTTATTCGTATTTAAAACAATAGAACATACATCCACCGACATCCACTGGCTTGTGGGTAAAACATGTAATAGACCAAGGGTAGGGAGCAGGGAGGGGGAGGGAAAACTACATTAAACAACAAAGTGCTGCTTTAGCCTGTATTTTGGGGCATGAGAGAGGACAAAAGAGGTGGAAGGACCCTTCCGGCTCATGGGGTAGTGTGCGGGGATCGTGTGAGACCTAATATGCGTAAGTAGGAGGGGCAGGTAAGTTCTCTAAATTCGTCAGACAGGAAACACACGCAGCTTCACCAGGTTTTCTCAAATTGTGGCAATGTGTTTGTTACACTGACCGTTAATTGTTCCATGCCCAGAAGATCCCACAGATTATGGATCCATTGCAAGTGTGTTGGAGTATGATCTGTCCTCCAGTAAGCCAGCATGAATTGTTTAACCGTGCCCAGTGCCAAGGTGATCGCCCCTTTGGCGAGGCGAGTGGGTTCGGTAGGCCCAGAAGGATGTAGCTAGGGAATCTCGGTAGATCTGTGTTCCAAATTTTGTTAATGTCAGACAACACTGCTTCCCAATAAGACCGTAATTGGGTGCAGTGCCACAGCACATGCGCTAGGTTGCCAGGCTGTCCACAGTGTCTCCAACATAGTCCATCCACACCCCTCTTCCACCTAGCCACTCTAGCCAGTGTGTAATACCAAGAGTGAACTGTTTTGATCAATGTCTCCTTTCCCATCGCGATAGTTGCCGATTTGTGTGCTTTGTGCCAGATATCCCTCCATTCCTTGTCTGTGAAGATGCGCTTGGACTCCCGTTCCCAAACTGGAGTGGCATGGTGAGCAAAAGAATTGATGGATTAAACCCAGATCTGTGACTGGGGGTGAATGTTTGATTTGTTCTGCATTCTGTCCATCAACTGTTCTTTTTGCATTTGTCACCCCAAGTGGAAAGGGTATGCCCCAACGTGGGTCCCATGCTCACTGTGCCACTGGATTCAAGGTGGACTGGCTGATGAAGGGTGATATCCTGAAATCGGTCCCAGGATGCTTGTTTCCGGTCCAGGGAGGACTTGGCCTGGCAGTTCGGGCTCGACTGTTCCCATGGGGAATAGGGTCAAGACTGATTTGCATATGGCTGGGTCCAAACTGGAGTGGCATGGTGAGCAAAAGAATTGATGGATCTGTAACTGGGGGTGAATGTTTGATTTGTTCTGCATTCCATCCATCAACTGTTCTTTTCGCACTCCTGTTACCAGCGTTTCTGCGCCGGGGACTTATTAAATTCTGAAGGGGTGTTCAGGAACTTGTAAATATCTGAGAGGATACGCTTGTCTTCTGAGTGGGTAATCAGCCACTTTTCAAAGCTGGTTAATGCGCGGCTCGCATGAGGGCGGATGTTTGGCTGTAGAAGCCAATGCCTTAAGGCTAAGTATTGCCATTGAGCAGTGGAGGGTAGATTTTAACATGTTTGCAATCACAAAAAGTCAATGAGGCCCTCCATGTCAAGGACATCTCCCAGCCTCTTGCAACCCACATTTTGCCAAGTTTCAAAGGAGGCACTCTATGCTGCTGGGGGAAACTCGGTTACCTATGAAAGAAGCCAAGGGCGTTATGCAAGAGGACAAGTTGTGTCATATCTGGACTGCATCCCAGACTACCAGAGTAGCTCTTAGGACAGGAGAAACATAGACGCCAGGCGGCCTATGGGGTTTAGGCAGCCAGGGTAACTTCAATATGTGGATGCCGGCCACTGCTTGATCAATGAAGCACCAGTGTTTCTCCGTGCGGGGTCTGGCCCACTCCACCATGTATCGCAGCTGAGCTGCCTGGTAATATTTATTTACACACAGGATGCCCAGTCCTTCCTCCCTCCCCTGGATTCAGATATGCGTGTTTCCCCGCATTTCGCTCCTTTTTACCTCCCCAAATAAAATCATCTATTAGCCGTTTTAGTTTAGCAAGGACTGAGGGGGGAGGCTGTAGTGGCAAGGTTTGCATTACGTACAGCATCTTTGGAAGCAGTGACATCTTAACTACCACTAGTCTGCCCAGCCAAGATAGTAGTTATTTCTTCCAGGCTATTGAGTCTGTCCTGGCCCCCTATAAGTGCTTCGCGTAGTTGCTATCAATCGTATGCCCCAGTGTCGGGAGTATCTGGAGTCCGAGGTAAGTAACTCCCTGAGATGCCCACGTAAACGGAAAATGTTGTTCCATATACGTCTGGTCGACTTTCAGAACAGTGGCGTTAACGATGCTGGATTTTGCATAGTTGATTCTAAAGCCTGCAGCCCCCTTGAATCTCTCCAGTTCCCCCATCATTGGGGGTAAGGTGGACTTGGGATCCTTCAACACCAGCATCACATCATCGGCATATAGCGCTAGTTTGTGCTCCCTATCGCCCATTCTCAGGCCTTTAATATCCCGATCGAGTCACATCCTGGTTGCAAACGGCTCCATGTAGAGAGCGAGCAGTAGCGGTGACAATGGGCAGCCCTGACGGGTTCCCCTGTTGATAGCAAAGGTGGGCGATGATATGCCGTTCACCCGGACTGCCGGTCTTGGGGATTTATAACTGGCCCAAACCCATCTACTAAATCTTTCTCCCAGTCCCATTCTAGTGAGAACCAATTGTAGGTATGGCCAGTGTACTCTATCAAACACTTTCTCTGCTTCGACCGAGAGAAGTGCCATGGGGGTTCGTGAGCGGTGAGCCTTGTCAACCAAGTGACACAGGCGTTTAGTGTTATCATTGCAATTCCGTTCGGGGATAAAACCTGCTTGGTCTGGGTCAATTAGGTGTTGTATATGGGGGCCCAATCGCCTTGCCAAAATTCCTGCATATATCTTTGCATCTACATTAAATAGTGAGATGGGACGTTATGATGAGCAACGTGTCGGGTCCTTGCCTGGTTTAGGAATGACATTAATAGTGGCCTGAAGTGTAGAGTCTGTTAGGGTTCCAGTTACACCTAACAAGTTGTAGAGTCTTTCTAAAATAGGCGCTAGAGTTGGGGCCAAGGTCTTGTAAAAGGCCGCCGTATAGCTGTCTGGGCCTGGTGCTTTGTCGAAGGCCAGTTTTTGTATGGGTTGCAGCACTTCTCCAACCTCAATATCCTCCCCTAAAGCTAGGGACTCCGGAGTGGCGAGACTGTTCAGAGGCAGCTGATCCAGATAGGAGTCTGCCTGGCTGGGGTCCAGGCGGTCAGCTGCGTACAGTGTGCTGTAGAAATGTTTAAACGCTTGTGCTATATGGGTATCTTGGGTTACCCTATTTCCCTGAGAGTCTGTCACCTCTACCACCCGCTGACGGAGGGTTTGAGCACAGAGTCGGTGGGCAAGTAAACGACCCACTTTATTGCCTCCCACATAGAATTTCTATTTTAAGCGCAGAATAGCGTATACCACTTTTCCTAAATCTAGGGCTTTGAGCTGTTTGCGAGCGGCCATTAGTTGCCTCCTGATTCTGCATGCACCTGTACGTTTGTGTTCCGCCTCCAAGTCCCTGACCTCAGACTCCAGTTGTGCCCTCTTATCTCTCCTATCCCTGTTCACCCTAGCTGCCCTTGTAATGAAGGTGCTGTGAATCACTGCCTTCAGTGTGTCCCACAGGAGGGCCACTGGAACTTCTGGGTTATCGTTAATTTGTAGGAACTTCTTGAGAGCTAGAGTTATTTCTGAAATCGTCTTGTCCTGGCACAGAAGTGTAGGGTTTAAATGCCAGGAATGCTGTTGTATTGGTGACCCTGGCAGGTGGCAGATGATTGAGACGGCAAGTGATCCCACAGGGCTGCCACCCCTATGTCTGCACCTGTGGAGTATGTAAACAAATGTTCTGAAAGGAGAAAGTAATCAATCCGGGTGTAGGACTGGTGGACCGCGGAAAAGAAGGTGTAGCTCTTATCTAGAGGATGATGTTGCCACCAAATGTCTACGAGGCCCGCCTCTGTCAGCCACTGTCTGAATGTCGAGGAATGTGCACCCGCCTGTCCCACCTTCTCTGTGGACCTGTCCAATGTGGCATTTGGAACCAAATTAAAATCCCCTACTATCATAATATCCATATCTGGTGTGGTCAATATTTGCCCTATAGCCTCCTCTAAAAACGCCCCCTGCTAAGAGTTTGGTGCGCAAATGTTTGCTAATGTGAACGTATATCCTTGAGTGTTAATGCGCAAAGAGAGCACCCTGCCCGCCCTTTCAAATTGGGTCAGAATCATATGGCCTGGGAATGGCATGGCCATTAGGATTGCTACTCCGGGTGTTTTCTTAGGGCCGGATGTGCTTCCAATCCGCTCTAAGCAGATGAGTGTCTTGTGTAAGGCAAATGTCACATTGCGCATCTCTGAGAAAGGAAAGGAGCGCCAAGCGTTTAACTGGGGCATTCAACCCCTGGATGTTCGGGCTTAGGATCTTAACCATAGGTCTGTAAGCTGGATTGCTTCCATGTTATTGGGAAGATGGATGAGCCCTCTTGTGTCCCTTCAAAATCTGTTATGCATGTGTGCAAGACAGGCCATGTTCCTCCTGTTTGGGATACTTGTTAGGAGAACATAGAAACATTCAAACAACAAATTAACTGGTAGATTCCCAGCCTGGGAACCTGCATCCGAAACGTAACGTTGGGGTCCGTGTCAGTGGCGTGTAACTTCATCATCACACACCAAGTGGGGTGAGCTCCGCCGCCAGCATCCATCAACTGCCACCAAGGCGAAGACCCATGAGACTACCATCCGCTTTCACCCCAGAGAACCAGCCTTCCACTCGGAGTACTCTCCGGAGGGACAACCTTCAGTCATTATCCAGGTCTGAGGTGCTGTCTCTCTGTTGTAGCTGCTGAAGGAGAGCTGCGCTTTCACGGACCCTCACTTAGGCAGTTGGTTTCCTGATCTTCTTCCCCTGACCCCAGCAGGTGGACCCCCCCCCCCCCAGTGCCGGCAGAGGCCAGGATCCCCCATGGGGGTGCAGGCGGCCCGCCCTGGACCAGAGTCTCTCTGCCTAGCAGTTGACAGGCCTCTTCCATTGTACGCAGGCTAAATGTCTCATTGTTCCACACAAAAATGATGCGGAAAGGTTGACCCCATTTATATTTGATCCCCTTTTCTCACAGAAATCCAGTGAGAGGCCAGAGCAATCTTCGTCTTTGATAGAGCCACACTTTGTTGCCCTCGAATTCAATAAAAGTCTTATCTCTCACTGCTGCCATGATCACCTCCTTCTGCCAATAGTAATGCAGGCTGGTAAGAATTTCTTGTGGTTGCCCTGGTGAGCTCGCTGGCCAATCCGCTCTGTGATTGCGGTCTAACAGAATGTCTTGCTCCACCAAGTCCGGCGCTATATAATGGAACAAGCGAAGGACATATTTCTTCAATCTCCCAGCATCTGCCTGGAGCGGAACCCCTTTGATGCGTATGTTGCACCTTCTAGAACGGTTCTCTAGGTCCTTCAGTTCGTAATTGAGGTCTGCTGTTTTGTCTCTCAGTTTGAGGATCTCGCGCTTGTGCTCCTCTAACTCCTCATCTCTATTGTCGCTTCCCCGCTCTAGAGAGTCAACTCTCTGTTCCAGCTCACCCATATTGCGTCTAATGTATTTGACATCTGCTGCTAGTTCCTGTTTCAAGGCCATTATGTCATCTCTCAAAGTAGTAAAGAGGTTTTCGAGAAACGGTCATGTGACCGGTGAATCTATGTCCAATGTGGCATCTGGGATGAGATGCATCCTTTTCAATGGGTTCTGCCTTTTTCCCTGCCAGTTTTGCAAACATGTCTTTAATAGAGGAGTCTTTCTGTGCTGCCCGGGCAGTTGCCTTGCCTACCTTGGGTGCCTGAGATCAATGTGTGAAGCAGGGGTCGCGACAGAGCCTTGTTGTCCAAGTCCCTCTTTGTCCCTGGTTTCGCCCTTCCTCCTTTATCTCCGGCCACTTTAAGGTTCCCAACCAACAATGTCACCTTCCAATGCTGACGGACTTGGTTAGAGGGCGACAACTTGTTCCTCATTGAGGTCTTTGTAAGTTACATGTGGGTTGCACTTTCTTCCTCGGCGAGGCACCGCTGGTCTTGCCAGGCCCAGTACGGGGACAACCGCGATCAGTCCTCCCTCAATCCTTTTGGTGCAGGCCCCTGGGTTGTCTTCCTCTGCCGGACCTCCCCTGTAGTGGGGTGTATGTGTAGTTGTCCGGGCCTGCACTTGTGGGCCGATCCGACCGGTCTCCCTTCCTTACTCCTGGTTCTGTGTAGGCCACGGAGATGTCACTGGCCCAGAGGGTGCCCCGGCTGCATTTATCTCGCACCCTCTCTCGGTTCTGCTTCTGAGGGGCCTGAGGTCCATCCCCCGACCTGATCAGCACCGCTGTTCCCTAAATTGCGTAGGGGCCCAGTCTTCTCTCCAGCCAATCCTCCTACTGCCTCCGGGCCTTCCCCACTAGCCCACAGTATCCTTGCCCTCTCTCTGGGTACTGGATCTCTCCTCACCTTCCGTCTCTCTGGGTCTGTGGGGCCCTTAGGTGCTCCCCCATGTGCCTTCTGCGTTTCACGGCCCAGGGGTGGCCTCTCGCCACGCCGCAGCCCAACTACTACCACGTGAGCCCCATCTGTCCGATCGGCATTGGCCTCCCAGAAGCAGGTTTGTTCCTCCCTTCTGTCCCTTTCTTCCAGGGGGGTTTGCGGCCCCTTTCACTGTGTACCGTCACCGCCCCCGCCACTGCTCTCCAGGCGCCTTTGCTCCTCCTTTGCACCTCGTTGTTGGCACTCTCCCAATCGACCGGCAAGTCTACTGCCCTGGGGCCGGCCGCTGCAGGCCCGTTCCCCGGCGGCCCCCCACTCTCCAGCAACCTCCACATGGGCCAGCACCATCCCACCTTGTACCTCTGGGTCACGTCAGTGTGTAGCCACAGCGATGTCCGGGGTCTTCCCGCTTGTAGTCACGCTGTCCGTCCAATGCTGAACACGCCTGCCACCCGCTCCCTGTTCTTCCAGGGCAGCAACGGCCGCCATGTTGTCCTCGCTCCCCCTCTTCTCTGATGCCCTCGTGGAGATCGTGCTGGGCGCAGTACGGGGACTGCTTTGCTTTATCTCTTCCCCGGCCTCTCCTCTGCACCATGGGGACTGTGTTCCCCCCTGCAGGCCTGCTGTTACAGGGCCTTAACTTGCCACTTTGGAGTTGCAGCAGCAGAGCTCTGTGATCTTGCGTCCGCTCATGGCGCCATGTTGGACACGACCCCCTATAAAAATGTCTGATGTGAAATCTGACAGTTATTGGTGAAGAATTCAGTTAGAAAGCTGCAATATGGGAAACAGAAATAATACGAGAATGGCTACCAACCTGATAGACACCCAGCCTACAGACTGAAGAAAACTCAAATGAGTAACTTTATCAAAGCTACAGACAGCAATCATAGAGCCCATCTCGCTGAGACTTCTGGCAGCATAGGAGCTTTGTCTTCACATTACTCATCACTAGATCGCTCTCAGGGCATGTGCCAAAGTAACAAATTGAAGACCAATGTGAATGTAACATTCACTAGCTGTTTTGATGGACAGTTTAAATTTTATTAAGAACACAAAGGTGTGGATTATGCATATATTTCATCTTCATATACAACTCAGCAGCCCAAAATACCATAAACAATCAAAACACATCCAGTTGTTGCAAGGGTTTGGCTGTGTCCTAAATATGCTGCTATCTTAATGTTTCTTATGTGATACTGGCGCATATTTTTGTTGTCGAGCATCAAGCAGGCAGAGCCACAGGAGTGGGGTGCGGCTGTGTTCCTCCCAGGCCAAAGGGTACTGTGGGTGCCACGTTGCTCTTCTGTCTCTGTGTCTCCAGTGTCTGGAGCCCCACTTAACAAGAGAAGGCTATGTTACAGAATGAACTCCTGGTGCCCGCACAGATACAAATATTAAACAGTTCAACTTTTTCATTGAGGACTTGATGACCTACCTTGTGGTACAGGAACTTGTCTGCTCCCTGACCATGATGGAAAGGGTAGGTGAAGCGCAGTCCTTGAGTGGCTGTTGATATTGACACAGCCCTGTATATCCAATGGAGCAGAATGGGATTTTTTACAGGGTACTTCATCTAGGCTCATTAGCCACGAGGATCTTGTAAGTTTCCAATTGTTAAAAGTACCATAATATTATATATTTTCACCTGATCCACATGGCAGGTGCTTGTCGTGATGAGTTCCTTGAGAGGTAGTTAAGAAGCACCACTTCCTCCTAATTAAAGGTAATCTTGGCAGTGCCACAGACATATACCTCCAGAGACCAGTGCTGTAAGAAATTGGGTTATTAGTTGAGAGGGGTGGAAGCCCCACTCAAATAATTAACACAATCTTTGTCAGGGTGAACCACAAAAGTCACTAAATTACCCTGTATCTAACCCTCTGCTAGCTTGGCACAAAGAAGTCAGGCTTAACTTCGAGGCAATGGGTAAATCATTTATGCAATACTCAAACAGTCAAGTGAAAACACAACACCAGAAAAATCCCAAGCCAATTTAGATAAATAGGGTAATAAATAAAAAATCTGGGAAAGCTCCTGGCTTGGCTCTTTCCGTGGGTACCTGGGAGGGAGAGGGATAGCTTGCTGCTCACCACGGTGCTCGGCTACTGGAGGTGATATCTGGCAGACCCATGGGTATCTGTAGTACTCACCCGCCCTCACACTAGTAGGGCTTCCACATGGGGACTCTCCCACATTTTTTGTTGACGCCACTGCTTGACGGCTTGAATTGAAGTGGGATTGGTGAAGGTGGGTGACTGTTAAAAAGCCTCTACTTTGAATACTCTGGATGACCTTATTGAGGCAAATGGATTACCCCTTGGACAGTTCCCTACATATGAGGCATTGGTTCAGAACTTTACAGCTTGTGAGGTTGTGAGGGTGGACGAACCCCAGAAGCATACTGTTTTACATTTATTATTGTCCCTGGGAACAAGTAAACACCTCATGAAATGGCTTTATAGTGCCCTCAAAGGAATGGTAGAGAAACCCTTGGGTAGCCTCAGGTTGAAATGGGATGGAGTATTAGGAAGGGAAACGTCAGACAGGGAATGGGCAAGGATACTGGCTTACCCACAAAGGGTCTCCCAGAATACTTGTTTAAAAGTTATCCAATTTAATTACATCCACCATTACTACCCCACCCGAAGAAACTCACTGCGATCTACGGGGGAAGCTAGATGCTTTCCCCATTGTGTACTGATGGAGGCGGACTTTTGTCACATGACGTGGTCATGTGCTCACACGCAAGAGTTTGGGGCCTCTGTGGTACAGAGGTTGAATGAGACACTTGAATGCACTGTGCCATGCACCTTGGAAGTGTGCTTGTTGGGATCCTTCTCCCGTCCAAAACCCAAGAAGGTAGGGATTTGTTTTCTAGATTTAGAGCTTACACTGGCTAAGAGCAGATTGCCGTGTCATGGACATCGGCGGCTGGCCCAGTGGTATCCTGGTAGGAGGCTCCTGTTAAGCAATGGGCCTGAGCAGAGGACCAAGCACTCCCAGGGAGGAGGCTCAGGGTATAAAGAAAAGGCCAATAGCGGCTCTTTGGGTGGAAGTGCTGGATGAATTTGAGACTTCTGACAGTGGCGACTGGCGACTTTTGAAAGTGGTGGGGTGAAAATGTTGGGAATTACTTTTATGTAGCGAGTGAAGCGAGCAAGCTTAATGGGCAAATATGGGGTCCAAGGTGAGTTCTCCTCCCAATAAAAAAATGAAAAAAGATTGACAAATGGTGCTTTTGAAAGCAAATGAATTTAGTGGGAAAGCAAGGTTTCTAAATCAGTGGGAACATATTGGCGCTCATTACAACATTGGCGGTAAAAGCTGCTTACTGCCATGCAGAAGACCGCCAACACACCGCAGCGGAATTCCGCCACAGCTATTATGACCCACGGCCCGGAATCCGCCAAAATTCAGACTCCCACACAAGTCCGCCACACCAAAGGTCAGTGATAAACTGGCGAAAACAAAACCTCCACTGTCACGCCAACAGAAATACGCCCACACTATCACGACACACAAATCCACGTGGTGGTCTTTCAACCGCGGTATTCCATTGGCGGTACATACCGCCGCGCTCAAAATACACACACATTGACAAAACACACACACCTGATACACATACACACACCACTCCCACACACCCATTACAATATAAAACACACACCCACATCACCCACAAACCCCTACTGTTGAAGTAAGCCTCAGCAAGGCCTACTAGTGCAAGGGGTTCACCTTTCTCTGCACAAAGTCCTCAGACCATGTAGGAAGAAGTTGGCACAGAAACTGGAATAAAAGACAAACGTTTATTAACTTCATGAGGTGGTACTACAGTTCAAACAGCACCCTAGGGTAATGTCTGAAGTAGCACACTGAACTGAGAGAGCATGGTCCTTTTATACCCACACAGGGGCTAAAAGGAGATGGTACAATTATGGAAACAAGACTTGTATACATGTAAGGTCACGTGGAAAATGCACAGTCGACAGGTAGGAGGAGCTAACAGTTTCCAAGGACTAACAGCTGCAGACCTTACTGAGCATGTGCGAAAGTAAGAGATGCTAAATATAACTTGTCACTAGGCAGATTTCAAGAGCAGTTAACAGAAAGGTAGGACAGAGCACATGGTGAGCACATGGCAGCATGTAGCAGAGAAAATAGCTGCCATGAATACAAAATGGATTCCGCAAAATGTTCACAATAGTTACTAAATACAAGATGTCTTCTGCTAATGCTTAATCTAATGATTGCTAAATTACAACAGACGACCCTTTCAGCATTAGCTGAAGACATTCGTCTTTCTGGGATAATCTAAATATTCATCCTGTATATTTATGCTCATCATTTCAGCTATTTCCTTATCTAACATATGTTGTGCCTTCATTTCTGTAATATTTCTTTTGGTAGGCATACAAGCAGTAATACACATGGAGCAGAACATTGGACCACACTGAATACAGATACAGCATGTAAAAAATATTGCAATTATTACACACAGGATAGTCCGTAGTTTCCAGCCCCAGGCGGAAACAAGAGCCCAAAACCATCCAGAAAAAGTCCAAGTACCAGTCTCTGTATGGATTTCTGCAGCAATTTTATGCAATTTAGATATTGCATCAAATACTGAAGGTGAGTGATCTGGGATAAAAACACAACTACTACCGATGATTCGACATGCACCACTTCGATCAGCTAATATCACATCTAGGCCCGTATTTATACTTTTTTTGCGCCGCATTTGCGTCGTTTTTTGACGCAAAAACGGCGCAAACTTGCAAAATACCATTGTATTTTGTAGGTTTGCGCCGTTTTGCGCCAAAAAGCGGCGCAAATGCGGCGCTAAAAAAAGTATAAATACGGGCCCTAGTACCATACGATTTTGGAGCGCTACAATCCTCGCAACTTGGAGCTCCTCAGTAATATTCCCAAGTGCCAGAGCTGCCTGATTGGTAACAGCTTCCACAACCCTAGTCAATTGTCTCAATTTTCTACTGTTTAACGCAACACCTACAAAGGGGAACAATCCTAAATTAAAATCAACATATTGTTGCAGGCTAGTATCCGTTTGGTCTACCTCATTTGTACTTATTTCCCTTTTATATCTATTGTTAATGATGTCATTGAACAATTTTAAATCTCGGTGATATGATGCAGGAGCCAAAAACACAGGAGGTAATAGAAAAGATACATAACACACACCTGACCACCCAACAGGTAGTTGGTAATAACCATAGTTACCACAAACAAAATATGTATTATGTGAAGCTGTAAAACTACTATTATTTACACTCTCAATAGTTAAAATCAAGGTACAATCGCTTATCCCTACTGGAATTCGTCCAATGCTTCGTATACATAAATCTGCTTTAGTTTTTGTAACAGAAATCACAAATTGTTCTTTCTTGTCAGAGTCTCGTATATTTGTGAAGACATATGGTATTGAAACATTGTCCGGTTGATACTCTTCCGATTCCCATTTAGTTCCTTTAGCTTGGGGATACCCATCTTTGTCTTGGTAGCACACTTTATTAAGTCGAAACAGAAGTCCGCCCTCTGTACGTTTTCCAGATGCAAACAAAAGCATGTACCAAGCTTGACAAGAACCATTGTGTGAAAAAGGAAGAGGAATGAAAGGTGTTCCTCCTTTCTTTTGATGCGCAGGTATCATTCCACATACCCAACAGTTAGTAGTATTTGTAGCATTATGAGTATGATGCAACATCTGAATGAAAGTATTATTGAAGTACGATTGATGGTGCTTCTGCTCCTGATAGGGAAGCGTAAAGTAATAGTGATCCTCTGGTACTGGAGTAGTGGCAACAAAAAACTCACGAGCAGGAGACTTCCTTTCAATAAACCAGGTGATTGTTGCTGTAACCACCAAATCAACAACAAACCCCATAATACTAATGATCAATTTGTTATTCATTTTAGCAACAGTGATAATCGACCCTTTCAGAAATGAATTAAAAACAATCGTTGGAGCTCTTATCCCTGGGCAGCCGCTGATTTCTTCACCACGGGCCAAGACGGGTGTCACTACTCTAATGCACGGCTGATCCACCCCCTTTGACACATTGGCTCTCCGTTTCACTAACCCAGGGCGGTAGCTCAACCAGTCTTTTCAAAACAATTTTCAGATTCTTTCCTTGGTCTCAAATTATATCGCGACACTCCAGAAGTCGTATGGTCCGGGAAGACCTCTGCAGATTCGTCAGGTGATATAGCACGGCCTTTCTCCGTAGTCAAAATCTCTCGATGATCGGTCAGCACAGCAGGTTCCACCAAGGTAGGTAGCACTCTCTTGCAGTGAGTACTATGGACCCAATTCTTTCGGTTCGTCACTCGAACTGCTGTCCTTGTCGCAAGGAGCACCTGTTCTGGGCCTCGCCACCTTGGTTCCAAGCTGCTTGATCTTTCAAAAGACTTAGGGGGTCATTCTGACCCTGGTGGACTGTGACCGCCAGGGTCACCGACCACGGGAGCACCGCCAACAGGCTGGCGGTGCTCCCGAGGGCATTCTGACCGCGGCGGTTCAGCCGCGGCCAGAAAGGGTAAACCGGCGGTCTCCCGCCGGTTTACCACTGCCCTTGTGAATCCTCCATGGCTGCGGAGCGCGCTCCGCAGCCATGGGGATTCTGACACCCCCTACCGCCATCCTGTTCCTGTTTGGTCTCCCGCCAGGAACAGGATGGCGGTAGGGGGTGCCGCGGGGCCCCCGTAAGAGGGCCCCGCAAAGTATTTCAGTGTCTGCTAAGCAGACACTGAAATATGCGACGGGTGCAACTGCACCCGTCGCACCCCTGCAACTACGCCGGCTCAATTCTGAGCCGGCGTCCTCGTTGCAGGGGCATTTCCTCTGGGCCAGCGGGCGCTCTTTTGGAGAGCGCCCGCCGGCCCAGAGGAAATGTCTGAATGGCCGCCGCGGTCTTTTGACCGCGGTGCGGTCATTCAGCGGCGGTACCTTGGCGGACGGCCTCCGCCGTCCGCCAAGGTCAAAATGACCCCCTTAATCATCACCTGGTCACCAGGTCGGAGTTCATGGCCTTCACCTGTAGATCTGTCAGGAAGTGCTTCTCGAACCTGTTGATGAATAGAAACCTAATTGTCGGTTAACTGTGCCAAATAATCATTCATCAGGACACAAGGTACATCATATACAGATTTTGGTTTAGGAACTCCCCAAATATTCATTGGTCTCCCAAATACTACTTCATAGGGGCTAAGGCCAAGTCGGGAGTGTGGCACTGACCTAATAGACAATAATGCCAATGGTAATGCATCCGGCCAAGTTAAGGATGTGGAAGCCTGTATCTTCGCTAATTTCAGCTTCAATGTAGCATTATACCTTTCCACCAACCCTGCTGATTGTGGGTGGAAAACCGCATGGAACTTCTGTTTGATCCCTAATCCTTTCAGGACATACTTAATAACTTCCCCAACAAAATGAGGTCCGTTATCACTCCATAAAAGTCGGCAAACACCAAACCTAGGGAAAAATTCTTTCAAAAGCACCTTCGCTGTGGTAATGGCAGTATTATCCTTTGTGGGGTACGCCTCTATCCATTTACTGAAGGCACAAACCACCACCAAGACATACTTTAAATTGTTGCAGCGTTCAAGCTGAATATAATCCATTTGTAGAACTTCAAAAGGTGCAGTTGGTGTAGCAAACCCTCCTGCAGGAGTACGTGTCCCTTTTCCAGGATTGTATTGTAAGCAGATCAAACAAGACTGTACTACTCTCTTAGCTGTACTGGAAATTTCTGGATGCTCCCAAACTTGCGTAAGCAACTTCGTTATTGTTGAAGCTCCAACATGTGCCAGCCCATGTGCCATCTGAACCATAGGTTGTACAAAAGCTATAGGCAATTTCCATTTATCCATCTGCTTATTCCGCCAACAGCCCTCATCATCCAATTCTCCATCTTTAGACCATTGCTCACGTTCTTTCACAGAAGCAGATTTCTGTATATCTAATACGTCTTGTCTAGCATTATGCCAACGTTCAGCTTGTGACTTCACTACATACATAGAAGTAGTACTTCGCTGCATCGCAGTCTCACGTGCTACACGGTCTGCAAGAGCATTACCTTGCCCTATCTTATTGGTCACTTTCTTATGTGCACTACATTTCACAATAGCTAGTTTATTTGGATATGTCAATGCAGTCAAGAGGTTATGCACTAATTCCCCGTGCATTATCTGCATCCCGTGGGATGTGAGAAAACCTCTTTCCTTCCAAAGCAAACCAAAATCATGAGTCACTCCAAAAGCATAGCGGCTGTCTGCGTAAATGTTCACACTTAAATCAGTACTAAGCTCACATTCTCGTGTCAAAGCTATTAGTTCAGCTGCTTGAGCTGACTTCTGTGGTATACGAGCTGTCTCCACTACCGTGTGTATTGTGGTGATTGCATATGCAGCTGAGGTCGTACCATCTGGCAACTTCAAACAAGACCCATCAACCCACAGTTCCCCGTCTACATCTAAAAGGGGCGTATCTTGTAAATCAACACAACCCTTTGTCTGTTCTTCGGTAAGGAATATACAATCATGTGTTTCTTGTGACTGAGGCTGAGTCACCGGATATGGCAACAAAGTAGCTGGATTTAGTGTCGCACATCTCTTCAGTGTAATGTAAGGAGCCAACAATGTCAACTCATAACCTGTCATACGGGCGCTAGTTAAATGTTGTGTCTTTGTTTGATTTAAAAGAGCATCAACCGCATGGGGTACTAGCACCAACAGCTTATGTGGCAAAACTATCCCTTCACTCTGACGTATTGAGACAGCTGTTGCGGCAACTGAACGAAAACACCCGGGCAACGCTCGAGCGACAGGATCAAGTACTGCTGAAAAATATGCACAGGGACGCTGCTTATCGCCATGTGTCTGTACTAAAACTGACAATGCACATCCATCTTTCTCGTGTACGTAAAGTGCAAAAGGCTTCATGTAATCTGGAGTACCTAACACTGGTGCAGAACAAAGGGCTTGTCGCGGCTGCCGGAAAGCAGTCTTACATTCATCTGTCCATGGGAGGGGCATTGGAGTATCTTTAGTCAAAAGTGCTAGAAAAGGTTTGGCAATGTGTGAAAACCCTAATATCCATTGCCTACAAAAAGAAGTAAGACCAAGGAATGCACGAACATCTTTCTGAGTAGAGGGTACTGGTGTGTCTAAAATTGCTTGAATACGATCTGATGTAAGTGCACGGCCCTCCTTAGACAAAAGGTGACCTAAATAGGTTACCTTTGGTCTACAATATTGCAATTTATTTTGTGACACTTTATGATGGTGTGAAGCAAGAAAAGAAAGTAAGGACAAAGTGCACTTTTCACATTGCTCCGGGGTATCAGCTGCCAACAAAATACCATCAACATATTGTATGAGAGCCACACCTTCAGGCAAAACAAAAGAATCAAGTTGTCGTTTTAACGCCTGACTATGAATACTTGGACTCTCCGTATAGCCTTGAGGAACTCTGCAAAATCTATATGATCGTTTATTCAAAGTAAAACCAAACAAATATCGGCTGTCAGGATGAATAGGGATCGAAAAGAAAGCATTCTTCAAGTCTATCACAGAGAACGTAGTTGCTGTCGGGGGAACCAAAGTAAGGAGTGTCGTGATGTCAGATACCACAGGATATTGTGATATCACAATCTTATTGACTTCTCGTAAATCAATAATGAATCGGTAAATCCTAGTATCAGTATCCTTTTTCAGAATAGGAAGAATCGGACTGTTACAAACATTATACAGAACTTCCTCGACAACTCCAACTGCAATAAGATCATGCACAATTCGTGTGAGTGCTTCTTCGCCCTCCTGTGAAATTTTGTATTGAGGCAAACGTGGCAATACAGCTCCCTCCTTGACACTAATATGTACCGGTGGAATAATCATTTGTCCCACATCAGTATCTGAAGTAGCCCACAAAGTACTAGGGAGTGAAGCTAATGCAACATCCTCTTTAACAAGACAAACTCTTTCCATCACAGGATGATTATCATTTAAAATAACACGCACCCCTTCAGGAGAGCATCGTATTGTAGCCCTGAAATACTTGAGCATATCAATACCCACAATATTGTCTGGTGTATTTGGAGAAAGCAAAAATGGACATGGAGCAGTAAATTTATCAACATGGAATGCAAGTGGTTGTGACAATGGGCTAGGGGAAGGTGTTCCATTGAAACCTATTGATGTAATGGTTAAGCCAGACAGGGGAGCCCTTGGAATCAATTGTTTAGACAAGGCGCTACGAGTAGCTCCTGTATCAACCAGAAACTGATCAGTAAGACCCAAAACATGTGCTGTAACATAGGGACCCCTCTGATCTACTGGAACTTCAACTGATTCCTTACCCCATCCTAGGCAATCCTATGCATAAGCAGAATCTTGGAAATCAGGCTGCACATGATCAGACATCTGGTATTGGTTCCGTCTATCAAAAGTGTTAAACCCATCCTGCCCTTGTGTATTAGCATCAACCCTAGCATGATCATTTGTGCTTCTTCTAGGTCCTGAATATCCTGAGCGATTTCTCATTTGTCCCCGACCACGTCAACACTGCTGAACACGTAGTGCTGGACAATCGGCAGCCCAGTGCCCAAATTTCTTACAATACGCACACTGATCATCAGACAAATTCGAACGAGTGTAAGAAGAACCATAAGATCCACGTCCACCTCTCTCACTACCTCTAAAAGGCGGACCATAAGCTTGAGCCAACATAACCTTCGTCTTTAATTCTTTAATCTTTTTCTCCTCGCTACCTTTTGCTTCTAATTCCTGTCGTTCATAATACTGAGCCATAGTCAAAAGAGAAACCGGAGTAGAGGTAGTCCATGAACTTTCACTAGCTTTTAGACGACTAGCTATTCCTGTTAACAGATTTGCAACATATTTATCGACGAACAAATGTCTGCCCGTATCATCTGACAATGACTGACTGCTAAAATCATGAAATGCTTCTTCAAAGCGTGTAAAGAAATCAGAGACCGATTCATCTGCCTTTTGTTTACAAGACGCTAAAACAGTCCAATCTATCTTTTTAGGGGGAATAATCGTTTTCAACTTAACTAATATGGCTGCAGGAAGATCTAGAATCAACTGATATGGCTTTTTCGCAGGTTCCCTATCCCCGTCCGTCTGTTCTATTTCTTTCCATGATGCCCCAAAAACTGTACGATCATCAATTTTACGAACAATTCTCCACATATCTGGCGGTAATATCAATCCGAAAAATAAATCAATGTCAGCCAAAGTCATAGTACAAGAACTAATTGCTCACTCAACTTCCTCATAAAAGGCGGCTGGATTTTTCCGCGGGTCAGGTAATGCTGTTTTAAGTGCCATTACATCTGCCCTATTCCAAGGAGTATACACCCAATTATAAATAAAATAACCCTTAGCATCAACAGAAGTTTTATCATCATTTGTACCCAATCCTTTAGGAGGAACATACAAAGGCGCGGCCTCCCGCATTGATTTCGCGTGAACTATCATAGTCTTATCTGTTTCAAAGATGGAAGCTTGCGCCCCTTCGGTCTGAGATGCTCGTGCAACTGCGTCCGCAGCCCTTTTCTCTTCTTGCAAACGGACTGCCACAATACGTAATTTCATTAAACGCCTGATTGCATCAGCCACCTGGGAGAAAACAAAAAGACCATCACGCATTTGCTTATGATCAGCTGCTACATCATCGGGCTCTAATTCATCAGAATATTTCCGATATAGTTCAATAACTTCTGAGCCAAATGCCTCAGTAAAATATAGCTGCTCCTTTTCCGTACACCCTTTCATGTTGTCTAAAAGTTCAGAAGCAGAAACAACGCTACGAATTGTTTTACGAGCAATAGATCTAAGCTCAGACGCACGGTCAGCAGGCAGCATAGAGCGACTGTCCCGCATCTTCTGTTGCTCCGAACTGGAGACTTTAGGTAACTCATGAGGGGCAGAAGGGACGACATGCGGAGGTGGAGGGCGATCTAGTAAGAATAAATCATCATGTGGTTTATTAAGGATAGGATAGAGAGGTTGCCTAACAGTGTATTGGCCAGTTACCTGTAGCTTACGTTCTTTCTCTTCTATCTCCTTTAAGTCATTTCTTTCTTTCTTTCTCATTTCCAATGCTTTCACATATACATTCTTCCGCTGCTTTTTCTCAAGCAAGGCTTGCTCACGCTTCACTCGTCCACGCGCTTCTTTCTCCCACATTCGTACACAGTCAAACATATCTTGCCTAGACTTTCGCTTACACATACATTGTTCCACATAATCAATCTTTCGCAAATCAAATGACCCATGCATAGGCCAACGTAACTCAGGATCCGCGCGGGTATATTTATTCCATAATGTGCTGTACATTATAGAAGAAAGACCATGTTTAACATACATATCTCTATTTGGCGTCCCCTCTGGGGGTGCTGGTTGCGATTCTTCCAGTCTCAAATTGGTACCATTACAAAAGCAACACATCCTACGAAGTGCGCTAAAAACAGTCATGCCAAAAATAGTTCAGAATATGCAATATTATAATCAAAGTAGCACTTAAGGTGCCGTTCAAATCAAAATTAAATTGGAGAAAATTCTCCTCATTACCTGCCTATATAAATTGCAATTTATATATCAAATCCAAAGAATACAAATTGACTAGTCACCCAAATCACGAGAGCCACAGTAAGTAGTGCTAAACTACATTACCAAACACAGGCATCAAAACCCACAGCAAGTGCCGTAAAACGGCTCTTACCAATCACAGGGTGTCCAGGTTCCAACTGCCAAGTTCTAAAATCGACCAAATGGTCACTGCATGACGAATGAACAAAAAGGATCTCAGTCGAGGACCGGCGCCACCTGGATGGTCAAATCAGAAAGAAGGGAAAAACGCTGTGGTTGCCAAGACTCGGGTCTCCTCAGGCATTGATCGTCCGCAGCGAGATTCCAATCCTTCGTCGCGACCAATCCGTTGGGCATCCGAGTCGCCGATGAGTCCCTGTTCGGGCGCCAATTTGTTGAAGTAAGCCTCAGCAAGGCCTACTAGTGCAAGGGGTTCACCTTTCTCTGCACAAAGTCCTCAGACCATGTAGGAAGAAGTTGGCACAGAAACTGGAATAAAAGACAAAAGTTTATTAACCTCATGAGGTGGTACTACTACATACGCCCACACTATCACGACACACAAATCCACGTGGCGGTCTTTCAACCGCGGTATTCCATTGGCGGTACATACCGCCGCGCTCAAAATACACACACATTGACAAAACACACACACCTGATACACATACACACACCACTCCCACACACCCATTACAATATAAAACACACACCCACATCACCCACAAACCCCTACTGTTGAAGTAAGCCTCAGCAAGGCCTACTAGTGCAAGGGGTTCACCTTTCTCTGCACAAAGTCCTCAGACCATGTAGGAAGAAGTTGGCACAGAAACTGGAATAAAAGACAAACGTTTATTAACCTCATGAGGTGGTACTACAGTTCAAACAGCACCCTAGGGTAATGTCTGAAGTAGCACACTGAACTGAGAGAGCATGGTCCTTTTATACCCACACAGGGGCTAAAAGGAGATGGTACAATTATGGAAACAAGACTTGTATACATGTAAGGTCATGTGGAAAATGCACAGTCGACAGGTAGGAGGAGCTAACAGTTTCCAAGGACTAACAGCTGCAGACCTTACTGAGCATGTGCGAAAGTAAGAGATGCTAAATATAACTTGTCACTAGGCAGATTTCAAGAGCAGTTAACAGAAAGGTAGGACAGAGCACATGGTGAGCACATGGCAGCATGTAGCAGAGAAAATGGCTGCCATGAATACAAAATGGATTCTGCAAAATGTTCACAATAGTTACTAAATACAAGATGTCTTCTGCTAATGCTTAATCTAATCACTGCTAAATTACAACACTACGACCACAATTCCCGAGAGAAGGCTAGAGAGAGACACCACAAACAACTACCAAGCATCCACAGGCACACAATACCATCACCCACACAACTTCCAAGCACCTCACACAACACACCACTAAATATTACCCCACGTATCACTACACACACCACCCCACACATCACCCACACCACACCATGGCACAGCAAAGACACCCCAGGTTCTCGGAGTAGGAGCTCAGGGTCATGGTGGAGGAAATCGTCCGGGTAGAGCCACAGCTATTCGGATCACAGGTGCAGCACACCTCCATAGCTAGGAAGATGGAGCTATGGCGAAGAATAGTGGACAGGGTTAACGCAGTGGGACAGCACCCAAGAAATCGGGATGACATCAGGAAGAGGTGGAACGACCTACGGGGGAAGGTGCGTTCCGTGGTCTCAAGACACCATCTTGCGGTTCAGCGGACTGGCGGCGGACCCCCACCTCCTCCCCCACAACTAACAACATGGGAGGAGCAGGCCTTGGCGATTCTGCATCCTGAGGGCCTCGCACGAGTAGATGGAGGAATGGACTCTGGTAAGTCAAAGCTTTACTATTACATCCCCCACCCTACCTGCATGCCATCACATACCCCCACCCTCACCCTCACCCCCATCACTCCTACTCCTCACAAATGTCCCACTATCGCAACCCACCCATCCCAACACCAAGCCCTGCATGCAACAACAAAGCATGGACACCCATCACCAAGTATGGCCACTGCACATACCCATACACCCCCCCTACACCACCATCACACAAGGTCCCACACAGGAATGCAAGCACTGGGGTACACGGTCACCCACCTATTGCACACCATGGCACACACAGATGTAATAAACGTCCTTTTATACCCTTGCAGGACCTCTACCCAACGTCACCGGACAGGAGGGTCCACACATGTCCACACCACCAACAGAAGAGGCCCACAGTGATGACAGCAGCTCTGTCCAACTGGATCTAGATGACCAGCCCGGCCCATCGGGGACCTCGGGACATTCGGTTCCCCTGACACAGTCACAGGCCACTACAGAGCTTCCCCCCTCTGGAAACACCAGCACAGCACCCACCCAGCGGGCCCATACCTCTGTCCCCAGGACACGTCAATCAGCAGTGTGTCCACCACTACAGGGAACCCAGGCTAACCCACCACCCCAACAACAACAGGGACCTGGGGGCAGTGGTAGTGGGCACACGGTCCAGGGGACGGAGGTCCAGGAACACAGGGGAACTGGGAGGGCTGCTGTGCGACAAGGGGAGGACAGGCCAAGGGAACCCACTCTCCATGAGGCCCTCTCCTCCATCATGGGAGCCTACCACCACTCCCCGGAGACGATGGCAACGGTACTGGCCAAGTTTCAGGAGACCCAGCGCCTGCAGGAGGAACAGTATTTGGGCTTCAGGGAGGAACTCAGAGCCATCAATTCCACCCTGGGCACCATCGTAGGGGTGCTGAAGGAAGTACTCAACACCAGGAGGGACACTGTGTCACAACAAGGGGCCCCTGACACTAGCCTGGACGATATACTGCCCACCACCTCCACCAGCGCTAGTGGACAGGACCACCACACCAGCACCCCACCCCCTGCAGAGGGAGAACCACCCCACACACGGTCCCTGAGATCCAGGACAAAGACAGAGAATGATGCCAAGACCCCCGCCAAGAAATGAGACCACCCTGAATGTCATCTTTCTGTCCCACTTTGTCACCCTGTCCATCCTCAAACTGCCCCAGCTCCACTTCCTATGCCCATTTGGGCAATGCACCTGTGAGACTAATAGACTGGACTCTGCCATGGACATTCCTCCACCATCACCCCTCACCATTATACAACCCCCTCCAATATTGAGAACTTAATTAAACACCCTTGAAGCACAAAACAATCTGGAGTCAGTCTGTGATTTCGAAATAGTGTATTAGCAATTACAGTGGCAAAATGCTCTTTCAATTGCAATGTCAACATACCTATGTCACACAGCTCTAGTCCATGAGGAAACAAAGCAGATGTCACACTGTGGGACACACATCTGTGAAATCGTAAGGGAAAGTGACAACTCAGTGACCATACACTGGGTGAAAACGACAGACAGTAGAGAGGTAGTAGTGTTAAAGTACATGTAGTAGGCAGGTTTGTATTCTTACCTGTGTCTCACTGGAAATATTGCAGGATCACTGAGTTCCTGTTGTCCATGTCCTCTTCTTCTGCTTCCTCGTCTTCACTGTCCACAGGCCCCACAGCTGCAACAACACCGCCATCTGGACCATCCTCCTGCAGAAAAGGCACCTGTCGTCGCAAATCTAAGTTGTGAAGCATACAGCAGGCCACGATGATCTTGCACACCTTCTTTGGTGAGTAGAATAGGGATCCACCTGTCATATGGAGGCACCTGAACCTGGCCTTCAGGAGGCCTAAGGTCCGCTCTATTATCCGCCGAGTTTGCCCATGTGCCTCATTGTAGCGTTCCTCTGCCCTTGTCCTGGGATTCCTCACCGGGGTCAGTAGCCATGACAGGTTGGGGTAACCAGAGTCACCTGCAAATGGCGAGGGACAACTGTTAGACACACAACAACGTGTAGGGATATCCCCAGACAACCATTCCCACTGACTTGCTTCCAGGTGCTCACCTAATAGCCACACACGGTGCCTCTGGAGTTGACCCATCACATAAGGGATGCTGCTATGCCGCAGGATGTAAGCGTCATGCACTGAGCCAGGGAACTTGGCATTAACATGGGAGATGTACTGGTCTGACAAACTGCACATTCATGGAATGATAACTCTTCCGGTTTCTGTATACCTTCACTCCTGCGGGGGGTACCAAAGCCACATGGGTCCCATCAATGGCACCTATGATGTTGGGGATATGTCCCAGGGCATAGAAGTCTCCTTTCACTGTAGGCAAATCCTCCACCTGAGGGGAAACGATGTAGCTCCGCATGTGTTTCAGCAGGGCAGACAACACTCTGGACAACACGTTGGAAAACATAGGCTGGGACATCCCTGATGGTATGGCCACTGTTGTTTGAAATGACCCACTTGCAAGGAAATGGAGTACTGACAGCACCTGCACTTGAGGGGGATTCCTGTGGGATGGCGGATAGCTGACATCAGGTCTGGCTCCAGCTGGGCACACAGTTCCTGGATTGTGGCACGGTCAAGCCTGTAGGTGATGATCACATGTCTTTCCTCCATTGTCGACCGGACCACCGGCGGTCTGTACACCGGAGGATGCCGCCATCTCCTCACATGTCCCAGCGGACGGTGCCTATGAACAGCGAGCACAGAGTCAACCAACTCAGAGGTACATACCCACAGCTTACACAGAACACTAATCATAATCCGAAAATTGGTCTGTATGAGTGTTGAGGCAAGGCCTAGGTATGTGTGACGCAGTTAAAAATTAAGCCATGTGGGCCCCTGAAATGGCGGCTGCCTGACCTCTAAAGTGGGACAATGGGATGTGAGGTAACTGCGCTGGCGTTGTACACCGTCGCGGTAGGCGGTCGAAGAACGCAGCGCAATGCTGCATTGGTTAACATTGGACCCTATGGGCCACGACCGCCATTTTCTATCTGTTTAATCACTCGATACCTGATCTTCGACAGGAGAGGACCTTCACTGCACGTGCTGCTGTGACCTCGATCTGGAAGAGACAATGGCTCGTGCGTCTGGGGAAAGGGCCACTGCCTTCACATCGGAAGAGTTGGAGAAACTCGTGGATGGGGTCCTCCCCCAGTACACGCTTCTCTACGGTCCTCCAGACAAACAGGTAAATACACTGGGAGCATGCTGTATGGGCTATGCCTGTGTGGAGTGGGGTGGATAAAAGATTGGGGGGGGGAGATTGAGGCGTGCATGAAACAACGGTGAGTGCATGTGCATCATGGCAAGGGTAGGGATGGGGCCAATGACTGTGACGGTGCATTTGGTAATAACTTTTCTTTTCCCCCTGTACAATTCATGTAGGTCAGTGCCCACCAGAAAAAGATATTTGGTGTGCCATCGCCAAGGACGTCCGGACCATGGGGGTCTACCACAGACGGAGCACCCACTGCCGCAAGAGATGGGAGGACATTCGCCGCTGGAGCAAGAAGACGGCGGAGGCCCAGCTGGGGATGGCCTCCCAATGTGGGAGGGGTGCCCGTCGCACCATGACCCCCCTGATGTTCAGGATCCTGGCGGTGGCGTACCCGGAGTTGGATGGGCGCTTGGGGGCATCACAGCAGCCACAAGGGGGTGAGTAAACTCTCATTCTGCTGATTTTGCGTGCAGTGGAGGTGTCTGGGTGGGGGAAGTGGGCTGTGGGTTTCCCTAGGCCAGGGCGAGTGTGCTAGTTAGGTCCCCTTGTTCTGGCAGACCCTGTGGCACCCCACCCCACCTGTGTACAGTGCCAAGTACACCTAGTCAGGCTCCTGTGTCATCCATGTGTGCAGATGTAATCCATAGCCTTGTAGGCCATGTCCCAGGGATTGAACAGTGGAGCCCAAGTGCGCGGCATAGTGCAGGGGGCTTCTGTGTCTGTCGTGTCCGCCAATGGTAGCGGTAATGCATGCACTCAACATGTCTTTCTTCTGTCGTCCCCCTCCTTTTTGTGGTCACCCTGTTCTTGTGTGCATTAGCATCATCAGGCAGAGGAGCAGTGGCACCGGAGCAGGAGGGAGCTGCATCTCACATGGCCCTGGAGGGCGAAACTACGGACTCAAAGTTCACCAGTGGGACGGAGAGCGAGGGGAGCTCCACTGCGGGGACAGGAGCTGACACCAGTGACACGGACTCGTCCTCTGATGGGAGCTCCCTTGTGGTGGCGGAAACATCTCTGCCACCCGTATCTACAGGTACAGCCGCCACCTCCCCTACCAGCACCGCCCTCCCAGCAGCCCCTCAGCCTTTGCCCCGTGCCCGCTCACCCAGGAGGGTGGGCATCACCTTCGCCCCAGGCACCTCAGGCCCTGCCCCAGTCACCCCTGCTGCCCTCAGTGAGGAGGCCATTGACCTCCTCAGGTCCCTCACTGTTGGGCAGTCTACCATTTTGAATGCCATCCAGGGTGTAGAAAGGCAGTTGCAACAAACAAATGCATTCCTGGAGGGCATTCATTCTGGTCGGGCGGCCCTTCAGCGAGCTTTTCAGACTCTGGCCTCAGCACTGATGGCAGCCGTTGTCCCTGTCTCTAGCCTCCCCCCTCCAACTACCTCCACCCAGACCCAATCCCCTCTACCTCAGCCTATCCCAAACACACCTTCAGACCAGCATGCACACACGTCAACACACAAGGGAAGCTCAGGCAAACATAAGCACCACACATCCCACAGGCACTCACGCAAGCATCACACACATGCAGACACACCAACATCCACTGCCTCCACTGTGTCCCCCTTCTCCTCGTCTCCCTCCTCCCTCCCAGTCTCGTCTCCACTCACACCTGCATGCAGTACATCTACAGCCACTACTTCCATCACCAGCACACCCACCACCAAACCCCGCTCACGTGCACTCACCACCCCCACTGCCATTCACACGTCCCCAGTGTCCTCTCCCAGTGTGTCTGTGACACCACCTTCCAAGATACACAAACGCAGGCACACACTCACCCAACAGCCATCCACCTCACGACAGCCTCCAGCGCATGCACCTTCACCCAAAGTCGCCAAACGACCACCTCATACAACCACAACCTCTTCCTCCACTCCCAAACCCCTTCCAGCTACCCACCCCAGTGTTCCCAAAAAACTTTTCCTGTCCAACCTTGACCTCTTTCCCACACCTCCCCCACCCCATCCGTCTCCTAGGGCCCGACTCGCCAGGTCCCAACCTAGCACCTCAGCCACAACATCTCCGGGACCAGTGGTGCCTATAGTCACCGGAATCTGGAGTGCACCGGCCACCAGGGCAGCCAGTGTGGCACGGAGCCACAGCACGGACCGTCCCCCACCTGTCAAGCATCAAAAGTTGGCCAGTGCCCGGCGGCAGAGGGGAAAGAGTCCAGCCACCAAAGCCGCTCCGAGGGGTACAGGTGGGAGTGTGGAGTCAGCTGCGACACCTTCCAAGGTGGGGAAGGGCCACAAGAAAGTCAGCAAGTCTGGGAAGAGCAGCATGGCGGAGAAGACCGCCATCATCCCCGCTGCCCAGGAGGCCACCGCCAGCACCAGCCCTGCTGCCCAGGAGGCCACCACCAGCACAAGCCCTGCTGCCCAGGAGGCCACCACCAGCACCAGCCCTGCTGCCCAGGAGGCCACCACCATCATCCCCGCTGCCCAGGAGGCCACCGCCAGCACCAGCCCTGCTGCCCAGGAGGCCACCGTCATCATCCACGCTGCCCAGGAGGCCACTGCCAGCACCAGCCCTGCTGCCCAGGAGGCGACCGCCACCAGCCCTGCTGCCCAGGAGGCCACCACCATCATCCCCGCTGCCCAGGAGGCCAACACCAGCACCAGCCCTGCTGTCCAGGAGGCCACCGCCATCATCCCCGCTGCCCAGGAGGCCACCGCCATTATCCCCGCTGCCCAGGAGGCCACCGCCAGCACCAGCCCTGCTGCCCAGGAGGCCGCCGCCAGCACCAGCCCCGCTGCCCAGGAGGCCATGAAGGACCGCCAGCACCAGCCCCGCTGGGCCATGAAGGACCGCCAGCACCAGCCCCGCTGGGCCGGCAGGACCGCCAGCACCATCCCCGCTGAGCCGGACTGGACCACCAGCACCAGCCCCGCTGGGCCATGAAGGACCGGCAGCACCAGCCCCGCTGGGCCATGAAGGACCGGCAGCACCAGCCCCGCTGGGCCAGACAGGACCGGCAGCACCAGCCCCGCTGGGCCAGACAGGACTGCCAGCACCAGCCCTGCTGGGCCATGAAGGACACCGCCGCCACAAGCACCGCTGAACAGGGCACCGCCGCCACAAGCACCGCTGAACAGGGCACCGCCGCCACAAGCACCGCTGAACAAGGCACCGCCGCCATAAGCACCGCTGAACAGGGCACCGCCGCCACTAGCACCGCTGAACAGGGCACCGCCGCCACAAGCACCGCTGAACAGGGCACCGCCCCAAAAGCTCCGCTGAACATGGCACCGCCGCCACTAGCACCGCTGAACAGGGCACCGCCACCACTAGCACCGCTGAACAGGGCACCGCCGCCACTAGCACCGCTGAACAGGGCACCGCCGCCACAAGCTCTGCTGAACAGGGCACCGCCGCCACAAGCTCTGCTGAACAGGGCACCGCCGCCACAAGCTCTGCTGAACAGGGCACCGCCGCCACAAGCACCGCTGAACGGGGCAACGCCGCCACAAGCACCGCTGAACAGGGCACCGCCGCAACAAGCACCGATGAACAGGGCACCACCACCACAAGCACCGCTGGCCCATGAGCGCCAAGGGCACTGACGCTACTGAGTCCGTTACGAGCAGGATGAAGCACTCTGGGCACAAAGCCCCCTCCAGAACCAGTGGAATATCACATCCACTACCTCTGTCCTTGGCAGGATGAAGCACTCTGGGCACAAAGCCCCCTCCAGAACCAGTGGAGAAAGGCATCCACTACCTCTGTCCTTGGCAGGATGAAGCACTCTGGGCACAAAGCCCCCTCCAGAACCAGTGGAGTATCACATCCACTACCTCTGTCCTTGGCAGGATGAAGCACTCTGGGCACAAAGCCCCCTCCAGAACCAATGGAGAAAAGCATCCACTTGAGAGACTGTGGCTTTGCACTCCCCAGGATGGAACAGTGGGCAAAACACCCACTGTAGAGACTTGAGAGACTGTGGCTTTGCACTCCCCAGGATTGAACAGTGGGCATGTGGCCCCCTCGTGGATTTGGCGTTGTGCACTCAACCGGCTGAGGTGCCCCCCTTTCCCTCCCCCTGAGGTGCCTGTTTTATTGCTATCTAATGCCCCTGCAGTGTTCTCTCCGTCATGGTCAGGGATTGAGTGTGGGCCTCGCCCATACCGTGTGGGCCCAATGTTCCACGGACTTCAATGGAGCACTACCTGGACTACTATTCTTGGTGTATATTTTGTTTATAGTGTATATATGTATATTTTTGCGTACTGGATTTTAATATATTACAATGGTTACACTAATTTTCTTTGGTCTTTGCATTCTTCCATGGGGGTGGGGGTTGTAACTGTAATGTATCATGCTGTATTAGTGTGTGTGTTGTCATGGGTGAGGGTGGGGTGTTGCGTATTGCGTGTGTGTGTGTGTTTTTTCCCTCCCATGTGTCGTAGGTGCAGTACTCACTGTGGTCTTCGCAGCCGGCGTTCGTGCTCCTGGTAGAGGAGCAAGAAGATAAGGGCTGGCAGAATCTGCAGCTATGGTTCCATGGCGTCCTGGTTCCTCATGGGGTTTGTAGAGGTGAGCGTTTTCCCTTTGAAGTCCTGTTTCCGCTGTGTTTTTGTCCGCTGTGAATCCGCCCCAGAAAAGGTGGCGGATTGTTAGGTTGTGATACTGTGGGCGGTACTTTGTCCTCTGCCTGTCTGTTGGCGGTGACCGCCAAGCTGTTTGTTTGTACCGCCGTGGCAGTCGGAGTGTTAAAGTGGTTGTCTTTGTTGGCGGTTTCCACCACGGTCGTAATTCCAATTGTTTTACCGCTGGCCTGTTGGCGGTCTTACCGCTGCTTTAACACCGTCCGCCGGGGTTGTAATGACCACCATAGTCTTGAAATACTAAACACACTAAAAACTTCCCCAAATCTTACTGCATTAATACATTCAACAGTTGCTTTAATGTGCTAATTGTACAGCGCGGCATCAGGAAGCACCCACAACTGCTGGCTGCAATCTACCATACTGAAATATGTGCAGACAGTGGGATGAAAAAGTGTGGGCTCTGTAAAAGGGAACATGTAAAATACATTTCTGTGACTTCCTTAGTGTGCCACCCGGCCTGTATTTTGGTTTCTCTCTGAGATGTTACTGCATTCAGAAATATAACACATACACCTAAAACCTGTCAGTACTATTGGCTTTGTCAAAGGTTGTTAGCAGTTCAAGATAATTGAGTAACAACAACGATTAGTTATATAAAATTAACATTGGAAATGTTTAAATTCTGAAATTGTGAGACTGAATTAAATGTTATTGAGGCCTTTGGAAGGAGTATGGCCTTCAGTTATGTGTGCTTTACTTTGGATATGTATTCCCTTCTCTTCATATCTCATCCATCTGCACATTTTCAACCTGCTGTCTTTCCTCTTCAGCACCCTCTTTTCCCTCTCCCCTGAATGCTCTCCCCCGCATCTCCCTCACTTTACCATCCTAAACATACACTGCACTCATTCACATTTAACATTTAAGAACTTTATTTCATTTTGCTTTTGCCTTCTAAATATTTTGACCTCTACACACCCCTTCATTCACATTTACACTAAATTTCATTTGCAACTGAAATAGATGACCATTATTCTGTGTGCTCTGCAGAGGGACCAACCCCCTGTCAGGCACTTTGCTTTACCTTCAGCCCAGCACCAGTGCTCTCAATCAAAGCCCCTCATAAACACCTGGCACAAGTCAAAGTATGCACTATGCAAGATTAATACAATGCACACAAACACAGCACGATGAAACAGATAACTCTTGGGGAATGCAACATTAAGTAAAACATGTCAAATAAAAGGAACTAAATGGTTGACACACATTACACACATTTTTACATTCATTGTTCGTATATCAATCCAGGTTTGTGGCATTAATGCTAAGGGCATAAAGATAGGAACAGTTTTAACGCCATACAGCAGATAACAGCCTTTACTACAAGCACGTATTTCTTCCCTTGCACTTGACTCAGATATTTGGATTCATTTCGCAAGAGAGCAGGAACCCTGCTCGTCTTTTGCAACAGTTTCACAAGGAACAAACACATCAGCTCCACTTCTAAAGGAACCACCAATCTGAAGCCAGGGCCTGGGGTGTCACATGGCGGAGGTTAGCATGACAAGGGGTCTCAGTACAATAAAAATGACACAAGATTAGCATTATAACACTTACCGTTACCGAAGACAAGGCACTAAATCAAATGTGCTTGCAACCACTCCTACTGCCTGACGAATGGGGAAATGGTGGGATCTATGCCTGTTAATGACAGACAGCTGCCCTCACCAGGGATGAAGACTCTGACGCCCAAAATCATGACGCTAAAATCGTCACTGGCCTATACTGGATACTGCCATAGACCACAATGGGAATCTATGACTTTAGAGCAGTCAGCCCTGCGTCGTGCGTCACCGTGTAGAAAGTTGAGTTACTGCCTGGATTTCGTCTCGTGCTTCAAAGCTAGGAGGGGCAGGCAGTCTTGGACAGACAGCCCAGACTTAAATGCATCGATTTGTTTAGTGATGTGATTGTATCTCTAAACAATTCAATCTATTTCATATTTTTTATATAAATGTGTAGGAAGTTCAGAGGAGCGCAGCGCCTCAGCCCTAAAAGAGAAACTGCCCCTGACTTCTGGAGGTCCGGCTGCTCATCCTCCAGTGGCTCAGGGTCTGGTGATGATGATGGGATGACTGACTAGGAGCGCGCAGGGTGGTTTGGTGGAAGCTTTAAGAAGTGAGTACCCCTGGGGTCAACTGCCTGTGGTTGTGATGAGGGGCACCCTGGCTGTGGTTCTGCCTGGTGCAGTTGATGTGAAAGAGCCCTGATTTACATGCCTACATGCTGATATGTAGGGGCTTCTCTGGCACTTGAACTCTCACCTGTTAGATGTGCTGGATACTAGCCACCTGTAACCCATTGTTTGCACTGTCAGTTTTGTGCTTTTGTTTACTGTATTTCTGACCTTTTACCCACATATATTGCAAAACTAGGTGCTGACCTTCACTGCTTGATCCACCCTGATGACAGGGGAGAGTGGGGTGTGATATAATGGAAAGTGTGATTGCTAGTTTGTGCCTGATATGGAACCCTAAGGACAAAGGCAATCTGTACCACTGTCTCTGAAGGCATGATGAAGATGTCATACTGATGTGTTATTAAACTCTGTAACTGTTTCATGTTGTGAAAACTATAACAAAAAACTATTTAAAAAAAGATCAATAAATAAAATGACACCTGACACCATGACAACAAAAATCCAATCAGTAGAACCGGAGATATGAGCTTTCAAAGTTTTAGGTGAAAGTAGCGCCTAAAAGCACAAAGCTCCACTCGCAGTTATCTGGTTGCGCTGGCAAGAGGAAGTCACAAGTTCAAACGAGGAGGGCAGGTCAGATACAAGGACTAAGTTAGTCCCCCTGCGGAGTTACCTTCTTAAGTCTTGCACAAACTGTGCCTGTCATGTTTGTGGGGGCCATGAGGAGGAGGCTGTTAGCTTCAGGAGCAGGTTGGGCAGCCTCTGATGGTCGCTGTTATAGCATGAAGAGCAGGTCGTCGTTTAAGATTCACCTTTGCAGTTGACATGGACTATTACTGACAGCACTACCAGCAGATCCCACTAGAGATTTGCATTGGCAGCCGCTGTTGGCAAGATAAGCAGGCCCTGCTGGAGCTCTACATTGGCGGTCGTCACTGGTGGTCATTTCTCGGTGTGAAGAGGTCACTTGGGGTCACTTGAAGCCCAAAACTTAGGTATCTTCACCTTTTCTTCAGTTGCAGTACACTCTGATGCTAGCCAAGATTCCAGGACCTGGGAGGGCACCTCTTGGGGATCAGGAATCACTCCAGCAGAGGCCAGCAGCAAAGCTCAGGCTGGTTCAGTTGGTGCTGGTCAGTTCACTAGTTGAAGGGAGACTTCTGGAAGCTTGTAGTGTCCCTGTAGCTCAAACAGGAGGTCAGCCAACTAGCCCTTGGAGTCACTTTGGAGAGTCTGGATGCAAGACAACCAGGTCCAATCTTCCTTCTTCAGTCAGCAGGGAAGTAATTATTCTGAATCTTCCACAGAGTGTTCTGATGAGAGGTTCTAAAGATGCCACTTTTATGACTGGGGTCAGCATTTGTGTGGGGGAATTCCCTGGCCTATTTAAAATCTGAGTCTACCATTAGAGGGGATTTCATATCATAATTAATAGCATATCTTCTTCTGGTACTTACCTAAAGATACAGTTATTAAGTGTAATAAGTTAACCCAGTGTTAGTCTATGCGTGAGATAGCCTTACAGCAGTGAAAAACAAATTTAGGAGTTTTTAAATGCCAGGACATGTTAAACTTAAACCCACATATATTACTTTTTAAATGGCATGCACCCTGCCATATATGCCTTTAGGGCCTACCTAAGGGGCGACCTATTTGTATTAAAAAGGAGGGTTTTTTTGCCCACCAGAAGGTTTATGTTGCCAGATCGAAATAGCACGTTAAAACTGCACTACAGTCTATGAAAGCAGGCCTGAAACATGTTTTACGGAGCTATTTTAGTGGGTGGCACAGTGAGTGCTGCTGCCTATTGGTAGCATTTAATTTACAGGCCCTGGGCAGAGGTAGTGCCATGTACTAGGTTGAGGAGCTCAAAAATTGGTAGTCGGGTCAAATACCCTTTTAGTAGCAACCATAACAGAATAACAGTCTGCGCAAACTGAATCACAATGTTAGACTAAAGCTACAGATCAGGGTTCAGACTAACACACTAATTAATGAGAATAAAATCAATAAACACAGGCAAACTAGGACTAAATGCAGCGTAGGTGACCTTAAAACTATAAATGAGATTGGGCAAACAGCATCTGAAAGCGAAGAAATATGGAACTTATAGAAGATGAAACTCATTTTTATCCACTCAGAGGCAGTACTTTAAAAAAGCTTGCACTCCAATATACCACTATTAGTGGTGAAGCCAAATCACAGTAAAAAACATGAAACATTACACTTTTCCAGGTTATGGAGCGCACTCCAAAATGTACAAAAATCACAGCATAAATCTTTCAGGCACTGTTCTAATTTACAGTAAGAAGAGATACTATTTCAGAGAGTGTAAAAAAGAAATCATAACTTACAAGTCATGCTAGTTGAAAAATGTGCATGGTGGATAAAGCAGCCAAATACCTAGCAGAATATGAGGCACCAAAAATCCATGGGTCTTTAAGGTGGTTTGATTCTATATGGACAACAAAGCCTTCACAGTTGATACTTACAACATATTGGAGAATCCCTTTTTATTCCTCTCTTTTGTACTTTCTTTAGGATAAAAATGCAGTCTCAAATTTAAAAAACAAATGTGCAAACAACTAAGCTTTGGCAATTCTTATACATGGAGCATGAAATGGAAATATAAAAGTGCAGGTATTTACTCTCTCAGACTACCTGTTTGCTACTGAAACACGTCAGCACAGAAACGTTAAAACAATTGAACCTCTGCTGAAAAGTGGTGGTGTCTTGCATGCCAATAGACCGATTCAGACAGGAAACTTTTGGCTGTCTCCTGCCTGAAATTGTCTCTGCTTCAATGGAAGTCAATGGTGGCAATACATTCTTCTGATTACTTTTTTTTAAATATTCCACTTTCCTCTTCTGAAATGTTGGCATGTATGTGGTATTCTCCTTTTCAAGCTGCAGAAGCAAAATAAAGGTACCTGACTAGTACCCATCTGTTTAACGCATTGCTTGTACAGCCTTGTCAAGTACTATGCATCAGGGGTTCGAATAACACATTTTAGGGCTGGTGTCACCATCAGAAAACAACTATAAAATTATTAACTACGTATATTATACTAGCCATAGCAGCGTGACAAGTTAAGGCGGGCAGCTAACTCTGTAGGATACGATTTAAAAAAGAAGAAGCCAGCACTCATGCTGTGCGCTGCTACCCTAGGCAATTATGAGCTGGGCCCAGTTTGAGGAGATGTGACTCACTGCTAGGGGATGACCGGAGTCTGGCTAAGTTTGTTGACTTATTAGCTTGATGACAGCAATTACAGAACCAATTAGGTTGCAGCACTCAGAGTCACAGGGATCATGCATTTCATGTATAAAAAAAGACACAAAAACAGCATACATGCCAACCCTCCCGATTCAGGCAGGAGACTACCGATTTCAAGGCTAGTCTCCCACCTCCTAATTCATGCATATGTAAACTCGATTGCCATGCAGGCTTCAGCTGATAGGGCCTGGTTTTGTGTAACGCAGAGTAAACATTGCCAGTAACCTGCTTCTGCTGGCCAGTGCACAGCACTTGCATCAGGCACTCTCTGCCTGTCATATCGCTTTCTCCATGCTCCTGACAGGTAAGGAGAAAAAAACACGTACATTTGCGTATCTAATATCCGATCCTGCAGCAGTAGACTTTCAAATCCCATACATAACAGTAACCTGATTCAGGCCCCAAAAGAAGTCAATGGGGCAAATATATATCTCCAGATTTTCTTCTAGAAATCTCACACTTCTCTTCTAAAATGTTGGTATGTATGAAACAGGCTCTAGACCCAGCCTCTGGAGTATCTGACACCTTTTGCTTAACCTGTTCTGGGCCAATTTCTTGGGTTGAGCACTTCTATGTAGTGGAAGAGCAGCTGCACAATACAGAGCATTGCAACAGCGTCCAAGGCCAGTGACGCTCCTCTTAGTACTTCATACATACTAAAGTTTGCAAAGCAGAAAGAGGCAACTTTTAAAATAATTGATGGGGGGTGATATTTTCCCAATTTACTTGTATGAAAGTGGGGACAATTTCAGATAGAAGAAAGCTAGATTTAAAGCTATTTTTAAGTTTACAAAATTGGGAGCCTCCCTCCTGAATTGGGTAGTTTGGCATTTATAGGCCTCTGCAGCCAGAAGTAATATCAGCACCGTCGGGAGGCTTGCGTGCTCCAATAAGTCATGTAAAAGTAAGTAGTAGTCATTAAGAAGTTATTTAAGTATTTATTCATGGAACTCGGGCAGAAAATAAAAACATATGATCCGTCCATTTGTAAAATACAATAAACTATTTTAATTGTATGTAATGCATGCCCAGTATTTAAAGTCACAGACCCTTCATGTTGCATAAGATTTGTAACTAAAGCATAAACTAATAAGTTTCCTTAGAATTAATATCAGACAATGAAGTAGATGTCATGCAGCTGTACAAAGAGGACTCAAGGATACTTTGAATGGTGTTTACTAATGCACCATCTAGCAAACCACCACCACTGCCTGGGATTAAAATCCAGTATTTTTATTATTTTACAAAAGGCGTGAGCTCACCATAATACATAAAATCCATGTGGGGGAAGCCCAAGAAAAAGCTGCCAAAAAGCCTTGTTTCTTGTGTGACTAACACTTTTGCCAAACATGCCTCATAACTGATGTAGTCGATAATTTAGACATTTGACTAACAGAATGTATTGGAACAATATTACATTTCTAAAGATTAATGATTTAAACATGCGTGCAAAAACAGAGAAATGCAGTTCAGCGTTATATCAATTGAAATGCATTAGCAGAGTTTTTTCCATTTAAAGTGAATGTAACATGCATATTATTGAAGCATTATTAATGTTGAATTTATAAGTTTGCATATTAAAAATGTGTTTTTTAAAACTAATTAATTAAATGTATTGCTTTTATTCACTTAATTTGGCCTAACTGAGTCCTTTCAGTCTTGTATTTCGTGACTATGCAGGAAATGCTGATTCATTTTCATAACGTGAGCTTTCTATCAGACTTCATTCCCATGAGAAGACTAGCTTTGGTAATGGGCCCTATTCTTTAGACATAGAGAGAAAGTGTAATGGTTTCCTTGAGTTTGGAACATCCTGAGGAATGGACTAACAAATTATACAAATGTTTCAATCCTGTGTGGAGCTGCATGGATGGATGAGGTCCCCATGACAGACCTGGGAAAGAATGTCAGTGTTGCAATCTGGAGTCATGTGATCGATTACTATTCAATGGTGCCCCTTCAATGTAATATGGTTTGTCTTTCAGAGCAAATCAGATTGCTTTATGAACTTTAATATACTGATGACCAGTTGGACTTTCGTCAGAGATCTCTCCAGGTTTCCGAAGATGTGAAGCAGAGCCCCTGCTCCTGGACCCATATGCTGAGCCTCTTGGAGAGATATCTTCCTCTCTGCTTTGCCCAATTGAGAAGCCCCTGGTATAGGTCGTTTGGTGTGAAGACAGCCTGGTATTGGTAGACAGTGCCGCTTTGCTACAGGTTGAGAACATTGTGAGGAAAGTGTTGAAATTACTTCCTGATTTGATCAAAAGCTTTGCAATTAATTAAATCTGAAAATGACATTCTTTAAAACTTTAAGGAGTGCATTAAGAGGAGATGTATTTATTCCAGTTAGAGAAGTTATAGAATCCTCACCCGAAGGAATTCCAGGCTATTACATGTCATCTGTAAAAGGATTTGCTGCATGTTTGTGGCTTGAACAGTGGAGCACAATTAATGAAAAAAAGGAGCTTTAGCATTTCCCCATTATGGAACTTTTAATCTGAGAAATGTAGACAATTTGAGTCAATTTCTGTATGAAATGTAACCGCCTCTAAGTTCCGCACAGTTTGAAGCCCTTAAGATTTGGGAGCTCATAGCAACAGAGAAAATGAGAACTAAATATGATAATAGAATGTAGAAAGCAATTAAAACACTTGCAGAGGCTAGATGGGTTGCAGAGCTGAAATTGTGGAGATCAAAAATACTTGACGAAGTCAGAATGTATCCAGCTATCTCAAACAAAGAAGGTGAAAGCACAAAATCTAAGACTAACAAAAAGACTGGAAAGGCAGAACAGACAACAGAAGCCAAGGATTAAAAAAATCAGTGACATATGAGAGTGATTGAGATGACAAATTCATAAATCATCTCTTGATGAACAGTCCGCCTCCTTATAATTCAGTTGAGACGGGAACAATAGGTGAAGCAGCACAGAATGTGCCAACTGCCCCATTTGCCCAGACCCGATCCAGGTACTGCCAAGTACACCTGCAAATCCAGTAACACAGATTCCTGATGCAAATCAACCAATTCAAACCGTTAATACAGTTCAGCCCAATACTAACCCCAGTTGTAAACCAGGTTGTGCCAATTCCAAATGTGAATCAGACAGTGCAGACACCTTGTCAGATTCCGCGGGTGCAAAACTGTATTTCGAATGAACCTGTGCCAATGTTTACTCCAGTACAGACAATGGCAAATGTTACCCTGAGTCAAACAGGACAAAGTTTCAGCACTGTCCTGAGAGGACAGAGTCTAGGAATGACAATTCTTCAGAACCAGATAAATCATATGGGTCCAGATACATTAACAGTTTCTGCGACCATAGTCCCGCTGTATGCTTCAGGTACGTCTGGAAGCGATGCCCACTCAATAAATGTTCCAACAGTTCCAGACACACCAGCTACTTCAACTGGGATATTACCGAATGGTATGCAGGGCTCAGTATTCTCTAAGAACTGTGAGATGAAGAGGTCCGCATCTCTTATGAGACCATTAACCCCTACACGAATTGTAGATCCAAACTTAGTGACATGTCAGACAGGATTTATTTCTGATTCAAGGTTTCCTCAGGGAACCTCCAAATCCTTTAATGCCCAGACCTGATCAGCTTAAAAATGTACATTACAGCACTCCCAAAGAGGGGTACCTTTTAACGTGCCAGAGAGCAGCCACACTTTAATGCCTCATTCAGCAGAATATGGGACAGCCAAAAGCAGAAGTACCACCAAGAAATAATATCTGTTTGCAAGGTTTTACTGCACAGCAGCTAACATATTGCTTAAATAATTTGAGTCCACAAGGTGCAGCAGGTGTAACAAATTGCAATCCGAGAACAGAAGAGACCCCTGAGAGAGACAGATCTGTGAATGTGTCCAGATTAAAATTAAAATTGACTGAAATGGTTTTAGGCTCTTTTGGACACAGCTCAATTGGAAACTTACACAGAAGATGAACTGCTGTTCATATGTAAAGAGATTACACAACGTACAGGACAGGTTTATGAGAGATTAGAGGAAGTAGCAGAGAAATATGATGTGGATTTAGAGAAGTCAAAACCCCTTCTTGGCACAAAAGACATAGCTAACATGAGGTCTCCTGGAATGAAAATGCATATCAAGTAATTAATTACATACATTCAGAAATAGGAAGCTGTAGATAAGTTGGAAGACAGATGGGTGAATAAACAAGATCAGAAGAAATCAAAGCCAAATGCCTCTGGCAGGAGCAAATCAAGCCGAGGACAATGTAAAAATAATGCCCATGAGAGAAATACCAGGTGGAGGTTATGTTCATGTACCCTGGAGAAGGAGTAATATTTTGTCATTCACAAATGATTACTTGAGATTGAGAGAGAAGCCAGTTGAGTGGTACAAGCAGACAGAGAAATTTGTGAAACTTTCAAAATACCTGTGGCAGGATTTGAATATGTTGTTTGACATTGGGGTTCCAATTGATTTGTGGATGAATGCAAATGGATCCTGTTATGGCTGCACCATCTGAAGATGTGATGAAAAAATATAAGGTAATTGAGTTTTTGAGAAACAAAGTGTCTCTGAAAGATATTGATTGGCAGAAAATTGACAGGACAGCTCAGGGAGTGGATTCGTGCACATTATGAAAGACTGCTGTAAGCTTTCAAACAGCATAGTGGTACAGTAACAATAGAACCTAAAGATATGGGTCATTTTGTGTTCAGGTTTTTGCAAGGGTTGACGCCAGACATTAGTGAGATGAATCAGCAGCACCTAATTTGATGGCACAACAAACCGATTTATGAGATCCTGCGGTATACAAAATACTGCAGCAATGAATTGGAATTGAACCAGAGGAAATTGAAGGAGAAGATAATGGTGATGCAATTGAAGACTGCACAAAAAGTTAATTAGATCCCACAGACAATGGTGAAATCTGGTGGAATGCAAGGTGTGACACAGCAAGTGGCAAATGCTGTTCAGCCCAGAGGTAGAAGACGTGGTGTTGATGTAGATTAAAGTGGAGGCGTTGCTGATGTTCAGGCGTTGAAGAGAACTAATCTGTGTCATGCTTGTAGAAAGTTTGGGCATTGGCTGAGGGAGTGTCCCTAAAATAATGTGAATAATCAAGTGCAGTATGTTGGAGTTGCTCATGCACAAGGCAATAATCAGGTTCAAATCCAGAGAGTTCAAAGGCCCGAGTACAAAATGTGAATGTTTCCCCAGGACAGCAGATGCAGGTACCACAAGCCCTAATGGCTCAACAGCAAATGGTTGTTCCCCAACAGAATCTGAAATAGATTGCAAACACAAATGTGAATCAGATTCCCTTGATGGACCTGAGCTATGAGGAATTTTCAGAAGTTCTTCAAGCAGACAGCTTGAATGATGAGGACTGCATGTTAGCTCATCCTTAGAAGTAGATCAACGTGGTCCCTGTGTAAATGGCAATGTTATAGGACATGATGTATCATTCTTGTTGACACTGGAGCAACACGTTCCAAAGGCAGAACAACAGAACTGCCAAATTTACTCCTTTCAGGAAAAATAACTCAGGTTGTAGAAGTCGCAAATGTAGTTAACTAACCTTGTAATGGAACATGTTCCTGTAAAAATAGGTTCATTTGAAGATGAGCACCAATTTGTGGTTTGCGATTCAAGTCCTGTAAGTTTACTTGGACATGACCTATTGTGTAAGCTAGTCTAGTCTATTAGTTGCACACCCGTAGAATTGAAATCCGAACAAATGAAGAAGATTTACCCTGTAAATTGTGAAGCAGTTCTTGAGTGTCACGTTGGACCCAATGCTGACGAGTAATGATTTGCCCGAAGATTTAAAAGACACAGTGATACCTGAGGTTTGGAATTTTTCAGGAAAGGAGATAAGACACATTAAAGGAGTTGAGCCCATTAAAATAAGAGTGTAGCCAAATGTAGTGTATCCAAAAACACCCTGTGTAATATTACACCAGAGACAATTGCTAGAATTACATCCCTAATTAACAGTCTAATTGAACTAGGTATCCTGAAACAGATTTTGGGAAGTCCATGTAACTCTCCCATTCTAGGATTGCAGAAGCCCAATGAAAAGTACTACATAGTTCAATAGAAAAGTGAACAAGATTGTCGTTCCATGTTGTCTGGTGGTACCGAATCCTGCAGTGATTTTATTCCAAATTGCCTGTGAAGCAGAATGGTTTTCTGTAATTGACCTTTGCCAAGCCTTTTACTCTATTCCCCTTCATGAGGAAAGCGAATTCCTCTTCACGTTCAAATTTGGCAGTCGTGTTTTTGCATGGTGCCGAACTACTCAAGGGTATACTGAGTCACCATCTATTCTCAACCAAATCTTAAGCTTGAGCATGACTGTCTCAATGTGACTGAATTGTGCACCAAGCCAAGACCTGACATTCAAGATGTCCCCTTAGATGAAAATAACTATGTCATGTTTGTTGATGGCTCCTGTTTAAGAGATAAAGATGGCGCACTGAGAGCTGTTTATGCAGTTTGCACTGTCCCAGGTTTGAGAGAAGCCTCCTGGCTTAAAGGAGTCTTTTCTGCCCAAGTAGCCAAATTGGTCGCTCTTACCAGAGCCTGCTGTGTTTCTGAACAGCTTAAAGTGACGATCTTCACTGATAGTCAGTATGGTTTCGGTGTCGTTCATGATTTCTGACAGTTGTGGTCCCAGAGAGGTTTTATGATCTCCTCTGGATCCCCTATTGAGAACGGTGATAAGATTTACAATTTGTTCAATGCATTACAGATGTCTGTAAAAAATTATATTGTGAAATGTGTAGCGCATAGAAAATCTACTGACTATGTAACCTTAGGAAATACATCTGGTGATGAAGTGGCGAGATATTGCGCCTTTATTTGCACTTCCTTTAATAGGCAATGGAGCAATGAAACAAGTGATGAGGCAAGTCAAAAATTCCTGTTAACTGGTGTTGATACTTGGGAAGAAGTTAAGAGATTGCAGGAAGAAGTGACAGGAAAAGAACAGCAGAGCTGGGTTAGAGCATGATGTGTCAAAAGAGATGAGGATGTTTATAGGGTCTCAAGCGCTGGAAGAGCAGTACTGTCAAATTGCTTGTTGTCCCCTATGGATAGTCATTACCATGGACAAGCACATATAGATAGAGATGCAATTATCAAAACATTCAGACAAACAAAAATGATTGCAGAAGCCATAGGCCTCAGATGTGTCACATGCCAACAGATGAATGTAGGGAAACACACAGTTGTCACACTGAGTCATATTGGTAGATCAGGAGAACCATTCAACAGAATGCAGCTTGACTTTATAGAGTTACCTGTGTGCAATGTACTGAGATACATCTTAGTCGTTGGGTTGAAGCTTTCCCAACCAGGAAAAATGATAGTTTCACAGTAGCAAAGCTGTTACTTAGAGAGTTGATACCACGTTTCAGCTTTCTGACTTCTCTATAGTCAGATCAAGTAACTCATTTCAATATTGAGATTCTTACATTGTTGTGTGCAACATTACAGGTTGAACAAAGATTGCATTGCAGCTACAGACCTGAGGCTTCAGGACTTGTAAAACAGATAAATGGAACCCTGAAGTTCAGACTGGCAAAAGTATGTGCATCCACCACTTTGAAATGGCCAGACGCATTGCCTCTTGTCTTGATGAGTATGCGTAGTACACCCGACAGAAAGGCTGGGTTGCCCCCTCATGAGATTATCATGGGGAGAGCCATGAGAATTCCAGCAGTGCCTGCAAATGCGCTTGTGACCATTGCAGATTACTTGGTGCTGGATTATTGCTGAGGACTGGCTGATGTGGTTCATTCTTTGTCTCATCAGGTTGGGGAAGACACAGCACAGCCGCAACAGCACTTTGCCATGACCTATGTCCAGGCGCCTGGGTCATGATCAAGAGTCACATGACAAAAATGTCCTTGTAACCGAATCGGAAAGGCCCTCACAAGGTGGTTTTAGTAACCACTACAGCTGTAAAGTCCAAGCGACCCACACTCACAAAGTTCCAGGTCCCCTTGATGATACAGCACCTCTTGCAGATGAGTTGGTTACGGTGAGTGAGAGGGATCCGGTTAGCCAAGCTGTTGGGACTGGACAAATGGCTGCTACAGCACAGACTCGGTCTGATGGGGGTCCTGAGTGAGTCAACAACAGTGGATGGGACAGAAGGGCTGAGACAGAATCAGTTGACTTATGCTAGTTCGGATGTTGATGAAAGACCAGTTGTGGTAGATAAAAGAGCTGTATCCAGAGACAATTTGCCTACAAAACACTCAATGCCAGCTGTACAAGTGCCACTGACTATTGCTGAGCAGACTGAGGAGTAGAGTCAGAGTGGCAGTGATGCTGAGGGTCAAGTAAACAGAAGATCAAAGAAAAAGAGAATACCAAGTTGCAGATCCTCAGCACCTGAATGAACATATTTTGCTGCCAATGACTGGGAGAAGGAATTTGCAACCTTTTGCTTTAACAGTTTGAATCCATTTCTATATTCTTGAGTTTGAAATTGTGGTGGAGCTTAACCTTGAAATCTCATTGCCGCTTAATGAACAAAGACATTGCATTTTGGAAGTGATTATTAGTGATTACCAGCTGTGCCTTTATTAGAGACATTTTAACTTTTAGTAAAAGCTTTTTGAACCTTTGCAAGTAAAGAAAACTCTTGATGAACTTCCTAGAAGATCAATTAACTTTGTGACTGATTTGCAATTTTTAAGAGACTATGGTGGTCATTATTACATTGGCAGTGAGTGATAAAGTGGTGGTAATACCGCCAACAGGCTGGTGGTAAATACTGCCAAATTATGACCATGGTGGTGATACCTCCCATAGACAGCCAATGTACAACACCAACCGCATGGCGTTAACACCACTGACCACGGCGGTAGCCATCAATAACCAGGCGGAAGCCAAGCTCCCACCCGCCATATTATGACATAGCAAACCCATAGGATTTCCAGGGCGGTAGCAACGCCTTCAAAAGCCCGGCGGAAAAATATCACAGAAAACAAAAGACTCACCAACAGGTACATAGAGGACTCCGCCGCTGCCGTTGAACTGGAACTTCAAGTCTTCCCGATGCTCTTCTACTCCATGGCCCTCCTGGAACACCAACACCGACGAAAACGACAACAGTGAGTACAGCCACCTAGCACACAAGGGAGGGAGGGAGGAAAAGGAGAGTGACACACACACACGCACAACATAAACCATTCACACACACACCATACACAGAAACAGCTGCAGAGTTGAACCAATTTCACAGGACCCATGTTAAAATAAAACAAGGACCACAATGAGAATCAACTAACACTGTAATTTGATGCCAACAGCCACCATATTGTCAATTTTAATCCAAATGCAGGTGTCAATGTCCAGAATGGGCCAATGGCCACAGTCCAAGGCCCAACTTAACTCCTGACACAATCCGAATCTACTGTTCAGAGGCATCATGTTGGATATGGGCAGGCACCTCAGGGGGAGGGAGGGTGGGGGACCCACCTCAGCTGAAGTGGGAAACTTGCCCACTGGTTTTGGAGAGGGCTCCATGCCCAATTGTCTTTGGTGGGGAGTGTAAGGCTACCATCTCTGAAGTGGGGAACTTGCCCACTGGTTCTGGAGGGGGCTCCTTGTACAACAGTCCCTGGAGGGTGGCCTATATGCCCCGTGCCGGAGGTGAGGGCTGCTGTGCCTGTGCCAGAGGTGAGGGCTGCTGTGCCTGTGCCGGAGGTGAGGGCTGCTGCGCCTGTGCTGGAGGTGAGGGCTGCTGTGCCACTGCTGTAGGTAAAGTCTGCTGTGCCTGTGCTGGAGGTGAGGGCTTCTGTGCCTGTGCTGGAGGTGGGGGCTCCCTGCCCTCTGCTATAGGTGGGGGCTCCTTGCCCTCTGCTGGAGCTGGGGGCTCCTTTCCCTCTGCTGGAGCTGGGGGCTCCTTGCCCTCTGCGGGTGGAGTGGGCCTCTTGCATTTCATTGGTGGTGGAGTGGGAACCTTCCCTTTCTTTGCTGGTGGAGTGGGTACCTTCCCTTTCTGTGTTGGTGGAGTGGGAACCTTCTCTTTCTTTGCTGGTGGAGTGGGTCGCTTCCCTTTCTGTGCTGGTGGAGTGGGAACCCTCCCTTTCTGTGTTGGTGGAGTGGGAGCCTTCCCCTTGTTTGCTGGTGGAGTGGGAACCTTCCCTTTCTTTGCTGGTGGATTGGGATCCTTGGCAATCTCTGGTGGTGGAAGGGGATCCATGTGTCCCCTCTTGTGACGGGTCCCCTTGGCCTTTGACATGTCACTTGTGTCCCTGCCTCCAGAACTAGGAATTGCCTCCACTGTCCCGGTCTCCTGTCCCTTGCTTTTCACCACCCTAGTCCTCCCTTTCTGAGCTGGAGGTGTGCTCTCAGTAGGAGTGGCAGCCATCATACTCTGGTGCCCCTTTGTACCAGCAGCTGTTGATTTGATGTGAGCAATGGCAGGCTGTTTGACTGAGGTGCTGTGCTTGGTCGTTGGGGCCCTGCTCTTACGGGCAGGACGGACGGGTGGGGAGGGGGAGGGAAGAGGTCAAGATGTGCAAGGAAAAACTTCTTAGGGGTATTGGGTTGGGATGTGGGAGGAGGGATGGGAGTGGAGGTTGAGGGAGTGGTTGCCAGAGGTGTATGTCTGCTGGACTTGGGTGCAGGTGCATGGACAGTGAGCCTGTGTGAGGTGGATGGCTGTTGGGTGTCTGAGTGTGTGCGTTTGTGTCATTTGGGGGGGCAGACAGGGTGGGAGAGGACAAAGGGGATGTGTGGATGGATGTTGTGGAGGTGTCTGCAAGTGAGGTGTGTGTACTTCTTGATGTGGTGATGGCTGTTGCTGCAGTGTATGCAGGGGTGAGTGTGGATGTGACTGTGAGGGGGGAGGAGGAGGAGGAGGGGGAGACAGTGGAGGCAGTGGATGTCGTTGTGTCTTCAACTGTCCGTTGTTTGTGTGAGTGCTTGTGGCCTGAAGTGTGCTGCCTGTGTTTGACTGTGCTACTCTTGTCTGATGTTTTGTGTGTATGCTTGTCTGTATCTGTGCCTGGGATGGGTTGGGGTTGAGAGGAATGGAACTGGAAAGTGGTAGTTTGAGGGGGGATGGTAGGAACAGGGACACTGGCTGCCATCAGAGAGGAGGCGAGAGCCTGAAATTATCTCTGTAGGGCCGCCAACCCACCGTGGATGCCCACCAGGTATGGACTGCACTGCTGCATCTGGGATGCAGCCCCTGGATGGCATTCACAATGGTTGACTGCCCTACAGAGATGGATCTCAGGAGGTCAATAGCCTCCTCACTGAGGGCAGCAGGGCTGACTGGGGCAGGGCCTGAGGTGCCTGGGGCGAAGGAGATGCCCAACCTCCTGGGTGAGCGGGCACGGCCACCTCAGTTGGGGGCTACTGGGAGGGCAGTGCTGGTACAGGGGTTGGCGGCTGTACCTGTAGCTGGGGTGGTTCCAGATGGGTCTGCCACCACCAGGGAGCTTCCATCAGAGAAGGAATCAGAGTCTGTGTTGTCACCTCCTGTCTCCGCCGTGGTGCTCCCCTCGCCCTCCGTCCCACTGGTCCCCTCGGCGTCGGCAGACTCTGCCTCCTGGGTGCTGTGGGATGCAGCTCTATCAGACGTCGGTGCCCCTGCTCCTCCGCCAGATGATGCTAATGCACACATGGACAGGATGACAGCAGAAAATAGGGGGGGAGAGAGAGAGAAAGGGAGCACTGGGTCAATTACAGCACCAACACCACAGTTGGCATACACATTACCATCACACACAGGGATTAGGATTGCACAATATGCATCGCACTGGCATTCCATTGGCTAGGTACCACAGCAGAATGAGAGCCAACCACAGCCAAATGCTCCTCTCCTGGGACCCACTAAGCCCTGTCTGACATGGAATGCAACCTATCTGGGTTACTAGATTTTGCTATACACCCATTTACCTTGAGCTGGATCACGCAGCAATGGCTGAGCTGGCATTAAGGGGCACTCACTAACTGAAACCCACTACCATGATCCCATGCCACCCAACAAAAATGGTTGTCACGCTCACTGTACTCCCCCACCCTTTGTGGCTGTTGTGCTGCCCTCAAGCGCCCATCCAGCTCTGGGTAGGCCACCGCTTCTATGCTGTCTATCAGGGGGGTCAGGTTCCGATGGGCACCCTGCCCTCGTTGGGAGGCCATCCCCAGCTAGGCCTCAACGGTCTTCCATGCCCAGCGTCTCAGGTCCTCCCACCTTTTCCTACAGTGGGTGCTCTGCCTGCTATAGACCTCCAGAGTCCGCACGTCCTTGGCGATGGCACGCCACAATCCCTTCTTCTGATGGGCGCTGACCTGCAGAGGTAATACAGACAGGAGGACACCATTAACCATACAATCCAGCCTGTCACACATATGGCCCACAAATACCATCTCCATTGGCACGCACATCACCCGGAGCACTGCATGTACGCTACCACCAGACATACGCCCACCCAAAAGACAGACTGCTAGCACACACATCTCCATGCAATCTTGTTGCATGCATCGTGCCCCTGGTGTATCCACCTGTTGGTCTGGAAGCCCATACTGCTGTCTGTACAGGGGTAGGACCCCATCCACCAGGCGCTCTAACTCCACCGAAGTGAAGGCAGGGGCCCTTTCCCCTGTCACACGGGCCATGGCAGGATCCAGACACAGGTCACAGCAGCACATGCAGTGGAGGTGTTGTCCTGTGGAAAGTCAGGAATCAAGTGAGGTTTTAGACAGAAAATGGCGGTCACATCCGCGGCGGTGTACACAGTTACCGCCGCCGGTGATCCCCATTGGACACTGTACTCCACAGAGTCCCATTACAGTCAATGAGGAATAGCACACTGGTGCAAGACCGCCTTCCGCCATGACGCTCAGCGCCGGCTGAGTTACATCACTTCCACCTGTCCATACTTGCAGGACAGGCGGTCGCCATTTTATGGTGGTGGACACCATTCAGAAACTGGAAACTACGTCACCGCTGTAAATTGCACATACATTGCCATTCACATTGTCCGGTTACATACATGCACTCTGTACACTGAGGTGGTGGTTACATTGTTCAGTTTTTGACAGCCTACTCACTCTTGTGTCCCTTAGATACCTACCACTGCGGAGAAATAGGAAGAGGAGACAAGACCCCATGTACAGCCCTTTTGTGGACTTGGCTACACTGGAGGACAGGCACATTATACTGACATATAGACTGGACAGGGCCACAATCACAGAGCTGTGTACTCAATTGTAGCCTGATCTGATATCAGTTATTTGTCATACCACTGGGATCCCCCCTCTTGTGCAAGTTCTATCAGTGCTTCATTTCCTGGCAACTGGTTCTTTCCAAGTGACAGTGGGCTTGGCAGCATGAAGGTCACAGCTAATGTTCTTAATCGTGCTGGAAAGGATTTTGTCGGCCTTGGTCAAACACATGTGCACCAACATTGCTTTCCCCCAAGTGGAATATTTGGCCACTGTGAAGGCTAGATTCTAAGCAATGGGACATATTCCTAATATTATTGGGGCGACTGACGGCACACATATTGCATTTGTCCCCCACCCGGCACAATGAACAGGTGTTCAGGAATAGGAAGAGTTTCCACTCACTCAATGTGCAAATGGTGTGCCTGGTGGACCAGTACATCTCCCACGTCACTGCCAAGTATCCTGGGTTGGTGCATGATGCCTTCGTCCTGAGGAATAGCAGCATCCTAAATGTGATGGCACAACTACAGAGGCTCAGGGTGTGGCTAATAGGTGAGCCAGAGTCCCCACCCAATGTATGTAAGTGTATGCCTTCAGGATTCATCCCCCATACCTTTGTGTTAGGCTAATGTTTGTCCCTCAATTCTTGCAGGTGACTCTGGCTACCCAAACCTGTTGTGACTCCTGACCCCTGTGAGGAATGCCAGGACAGGGGCTGAGAACCTGTATAAATGCCTCCATCTGACAGGTGGATCCCTCTGCTACTCCCCTGAGAAGGTTTGCCAGATAGTTGTAGCATGCTGCATGTTGAACAACCTGGCCCTCAGACGACATGTGCCTTATCTGCAGGAGGAGAAGATTGGAATTGCCCCTGTGGCAGAAGTGGACCCTGAGGACAGTAAGGATGAGGAGGCAGAGGATGAGAATGTGGACAACAGAACATCAGTTATACGGCAGTACTTCCAATGACACACAGTTGAGACAGTGGAACTGACCATTCCTCTGATTGTTTTATCTTTTCGTTGTGGCTGTAGCAGGATGGCAGTCACTTCCTTTGCATCTCAATTGACTGTCACCTATGCCTTCGTATTTTGCAGATGTTGGATTTATAACAACTGTGTACTGATGTGATGACTACAGACAGCTGTCATTATTTATATGCTATCACAGATTTCAGGTCAATTGCACAATATATAACTGTTACCATAATTGCACATTTACATCACATAAAGCCACTATCACTCAAGTTGTGTTCAAGGGTGTTTATTGTAGTGAAATATATATGGTCGGAATAGTGCAATGGAATGGGGTGATGGTAGAGGTAAGTCCACGGTATAGGTCCAGTCTGTTTGTAGCACAGGTCCAGTGTCCAAAGGGCCATAGTAAGAGGAGCAAAGGCAGTTCAAAGTGGACAAGGCGAAAGAGTGGGACACAAGGGGGACATTCAGGAGGGTCTCATTTCCTGGCAGTGTCTTGGTCTTAGCAAGTGTTTCTGGCATCTGTCTGGGTCGCAGGGAACGTCTGCGTGGTGGTTTACCTTCTGCAGGGGTGGGGTGCGGGTGGCCTGTGGGTCCTGTGGCAGGGCCTCCTGCCCACTAGCTACAGCAGATGTGGTGGGATGTTCAGTTGACTGGCTAGTGGAAGTGGCCCGCTGGTTGGCTGTATATTCCCTCATTATATTGGCCATATCAGCCAGCACCCCTGCTATGGAGACCATGGTGGTATTGAGGGCCTGCAAATCTTTCCTGATCTCCTGATGGTGTACCTCCTGCAGCCGCTGGTTCTCTTGCATGATGTCAAGAATCTGGCCCATCTTGTCCTGGGATTGTTGGTAAGCCCCCAGGACATTAGTGAGTGTCTCCAGGACAGCCGGTTCCCTGGGCCTGTCCTCCCCCTGGCGCACAGCTGTCCTCCCAGTGTCCCTGTCCCCCTATGCCTGTGTCCCCTAAATGGTGTTCCCACTGCCACTGACCCCAGGACCCTGATTGTCTTGGCTGTGAGGTGTGAACTGTGGTCCCTGTACAGGTGGGCACACTGCTGATTGACATGCCCTGGGGACAGAGGTGTGGGGATGTTGGGTGGATGCTGTGGTGTTGGATACTGAGGGGGGAGGCTCTGTGGTGGACTGGGAGTGGGCTTGGTGGCCGACTGACCAGTGGTTCCTGATGGGCCAGGAAGTTCATCCTAATCCAGATGTCCAGAGTTACTGTCATCACTGGGGGCATCTTCTATTGGGGGACTGGATAGCCGTGGCACCTCCTTGCCGCTGGGATTGGCTGGGACACCTGCGGGTTGTAAGTGTTGTATTATGCTTTATGTCTGTGACATATTCTACATCCCTAGCTTCTAAAATATCTTTGCTGTTGCCCTGCCACCTTTGTTGATCTATGGTGATGTATTGTGTGATTATTAGTTCTCCATGCTGTGCATGCATTGGTGGTGGGTGTACATGCAGGGCTGGGAGGGGTGTACATGCAGTTGTTTTGGCATGCAGGGCTTGGCAATGGGGTTAGTCAAATGTGTAGGTGCACTGTGTGGGATGGAGTAGAGTGATGGGAGTCAGGGTGAGGAGGTGAGATGGCAGGCAGGTATGGGGGGGGTAATAGGTGGTAAATATTGACCCACCAGTGTCCAGTCCTCCGGCTACTCCAGTGAGTCCCTCAGGATGCAGTATTGCCAAGACTTGCTCCTCCTATGCTGTCATCTGTGTGGGAGAAGGTGAGGGTCCACTGCCAGTCCTCTGGATAGTGAGCTGGTGCCTTGCTGCCATGGAATGTACCTTCCCCTGTAGGTCGTTCCACCTCTTCCTGATGTCGTCCATTGTTCTTGGGTGCTGTCCCGCGGTGTTCACCCGATCCACAATTCTCCGCCATAGATCCAGATTCCTTGCAATGGATATTTGCTGTACCTGTGCTAAAAACAGCTGTGGCTCTACCCAGACTATTTCCTCCACCATGACCCGCAACTCCTCATCTGTGAAACAGGGGTGCCTTTGTGGGGACATGGGTGTCATTGTGTGTGTTGTGCAGAGGGTATTGAATAATATGGTGGGGTTTGGGGTGCGTGACGGATGGATGGGTGTTGTGTCTGTGATTTGCATGTCTATCGCATGGCTATTTGTCATGTTCATAAAGGGTTGTGGGTAATGTGGGTGTGTGTTTTATAGTGCTGTGGGTAAGTGTATTAGTGTCAGGTGTGTGTTTTTGGTATTGGCCAATGTTGTGTTGTATTGTATTTGGGTGGCCATTCTGACCCTGCCAGTGTATACCCCAATGGTTTACCTCCGTTGAATGTCCGCCTTGGTGATTCTTCATATTGTGGCGGGTGTTTTGTTGGCGTGACTGTATGGGTGTTCCTACTGACACTTTACCACTTACCTTTGGTCTGGCGGATATGTGTTTGTGGCAGTATTCTGTCGGTTTAGTGTGTGATAATATGGCGAACAGATGTTCGCCTCCGTGACAGTATGTTGGCGGCCGTTACTGCGGTGGCAAGCAGGATTTATCGCCAATGTCATAATGAGGACCTATATTTGATTATTGCTTTGCTCACAAATAAAGGGACTTAAAAAAGACAGTGGTATCCTAAAGCCACTTTGCATTTTTGTTTTTTGTTTTTGATTTTTGAATTTGGATTTTTGGTCTGGAATCATGGAGTTGAATAGAAATAGAGGTAGTCACTGCAAATACATATGCATAGGTTTAGTATTAGTGACAAAATATGATTACATTAATGCTCATTGGATTGAGTTTACCCATAGCAAATGATTCAGAGAAAGTTACACCCACAAGTGCCCTGAAATTAGCATATTCCATTGCAAATCAGAATCCCCTGCATAAAAATTAGAACTATTTACACATTGATGGTTCTAGAGGTGATCTATCTGCAGATGCGTATTGTAGACTTATTTATGAGTACGTAGACACCATGGAAGCTAGAGATAACTACATTTGTACACAGTTGCCTTCATCAGTAAGGGAAGGAAACACATGTTATAGTTCACCCCAACCTATGGAATTTCTTGAAGTTTTTTATTTACTTTGTTATATCAACAGGATTATTATCAATACTTCTATTCAAATTAAGACCTAGTGTTTTCAATTTTCCCCATCATGAAGCATTTGTGCAATATTGCAAAGATGAAAAACATTGACACAGTGGGAGTTTTCTTTGAACCGACGTTCACATTTGGAACAGTTTATGCTCATAATAACATTTTGACCTACATTCTTAGCCCAGTAGAAAAGGAGTTTATTGGACAAGTTGAGGACAGGAGAATAGCTATGAAATCTAAAATAGGAAAGGGAATAGTTTTATAAAATTGGGAAAAGGATGCAACACATTTAGTGGCTGGAAATCAAGGATTCCTGGCCTTAGATTGGTAACATATAGGGAAATTAGGTGTATATAGACGTAGATCAAAGACTGGCACACTTTTTGTAGGAACTAATTGATGTAAACGTGTTTTTGTTTAATAGTGTTTGGACCTTCACGCTAAATGGACAGGATCCCGCCATTTCAGCTGTTGATATTATGTGTGGAAAAAAACACCTATTACAAGCTGCTGAAAGGCCGGTATGGTACCTGGAAGTAGTTTTTCCAAAGGTGCAACATGTGAACCATGTTAATGATTCATTCTGGGGTGAGACATCAAACTCCACAGACAAAAGAGGAGCTAATGCTTCAGAAATTGTAGGTGCCATTTTGGTGCAATAATTCCATCAGTTGGTGTGATCTTGAATGACATCAAGATTAGAAAGTTGTCAACAATAGTAGATAAGTTATCTACTGACACCGCAGGTGCCATTTTGTTAATGGACACAGAAATGGTTGCTATGAGATAAATGGTTTTGCAAAATCACCTACCTTGTGTTACACATATGCCTCACAAAAGAAGGCAGAGTTTGCAAAATGTTACATGTGCAACAATGTTGCAGTTACATACCTGACAACCGTAAAGAGATAAGAAAATACACTGCAAACATGACTGACCTGAAAAAGGCCCAGAAAGAGTTAATAGCAAAAAGTGCTTATGAAGCCATTGGTAATGTTTTTTCAGCCATTGGAAAGTGTTTTGGAAATTTGGGAGGAGGAATTTGGGAACCATTTTGAGATCCATGTTGATAATAGCTTTGTGGGCCCTGGTTGCGTTTGGTCTGTATAAAATGATCAAAAGGCTGAAAGAAAAGAGAGCAAGGAATAGACAGGGAAGGGAGGAGATTGAAATGGAGATTAGGAGAAGTATATATTAGTGTAACCTTAAGCGGTTAGAGGACTACAGAAGGCCTTATCTGAATAAGCCTCTGAAATTTTGAGCTGTCTCATTAAAATGTGAGTTGGAGTCTTTTGTGATGGCCAGATTCACCATCAAAGGGAAGACTGATATGTTGATAATTTTATGATGTCCCTCATGTCACAGAAGTCATCCATATGTGACACTAAATAGCCGTAGCGGGCTATACTGGCCATTAAAGGCCTGCTCCAGCGTTAAAGGCCAAAGCCGAAGGCTAGGGCCTTTAACAAGGAAGTGCTGCTTTAATTGCTGTAATAGCCCTGTTACGAAGGGCTGTAAGGCCATTAGACCAATCCCTACTAGAAGGTAGCATGTTCTAATAATTAAAACAAAGGCTTCATGGAGCCCAATGGAATTGAAATCCCCGCGGGCTCTGTGAGGCCTTGGTTCACATCTATTGCTGTGAACAAAGAACATTGGAATTCCAAGGCTCGGGCTTCTACCAGCCATTAGAACCCCAGAGCACTCCATTGTATCCAATGGAGCTCCAAACATTCCAATGTTCTTTTGTGCATTATGTTAACCAAAGTAGGAATAGTTTGGATGTAGAAAGATGCCACTAGAAATCATCCTAACTGTGCATTTGTTTAGACTAGTGTTAGAAACACTGGTGGTATTGCTTATAAATCAAATGTTTCCAAGATTTAATTGATATCATGTTATAATTAGGACCTTAGACTAACATAATGTATTGAAACAATATTACATTTCTAAAGATTAATGATTTAAATATGTGTGCAAAAATAGAGAAATGCAGTTCTGTGTTATATCAATTGAAATGCATTAGCAGAGTTTTTCAATTTAAAGTGAATGTAACATGCATATTATTTAAGCATTATTAATCTTGAATGTATATGTTTGCACACTAAAAATGTGTTTAATAAAACAAATTAAATGTATTGCTTTAATTCACATGCATTAGCTTCAGTGAGGCCTGTTAGTCTTGTATGTCATGACTGTGCAGGAAATGCTGATTCATTTTTATAACATGAGCTTTCTTTCAGACTTCATCCCTATGAGAAGACTAGCTTTGGTAATCAGCCCTACTGCTTAGACACAGAAAGAAAGTGTAACAATGTCCTTGAGTTTGGAACATCCTGAGCAATGGACTAACAAATTATACAAATGTTTCAATCCTGTGTGGAGCTACATGGATGAATGAGGTTCCCATGACAGAAAGGATAGGAAAGGATGTGGGTGTTGCAACTTGGAGTGGTGTTATCAATTACTATCGGATGATGCTCTTTCAAAATAATATGGATTTTCTCCCTAACACTTGTAGAAGACTCGTGATCGAGATTCTGGCATGCTGACACTTTCCCTTTTTACCTAACTTTTGCCCACCTTAGTTAGTTCTTTGTTGCCCGAGATTACCTTTTTCCAAATTATTTTTCTCCTTTTTGTCTTTTATCTGCATGTTTTTCGCCTCACACATGTTAATCCTTAATTTGGCTATGGAAGGGATTCCCTTTGCCCAGCTATAAACTATAACTTTGATGCATTGAAACTGACCTATGCTTTCTAAGCCTGAGCAACATGTGATTTCTATATCACAACTAATTTTGTTAATGTTTTCTACTTTCCTCATTGAATGCTTAGTTTTATTAATGTTAGTTTGCCTTAAATTTATTTTGTTGAGTTGGGCAACCCTTGGCGATTCTGTATCTTTATAATTTTGTCTTGAGAGTTGTCTACATGACTTTCAGCTTGAGTTTGTAATAAATCCCCTAACTTTATTCCTGACTGGAGATTTCCTTGTATGGCTTAATGGGTCATACAGTTTAACTTAATTGGTTTGTATTACATTTGAGTTGCATGGTTCTACCACACCCTGTCATAGGATCCAAAGTTCCGTCGGCCTCAATGAGCATTGATTTATGCGAAGGATGAAAATGCTCCAGAAGATACATGGCTATTCCGAGGCAATTTCTAGAATATTATACACAATTGATTAATTTCTGTAAGTTATCCCATAATAAATGGCTTTTTGTACATGTGATAAAGTGCCACACATAAGCACTGCCAGAAAGTAGGGGGGTCGCACTGGATCCCAGTTCCAGCAGCTATTTCTGGGCCGGATCTGGCAGACTCAGTGAAATATGCTGAATTTGCCCTGGTGTAATTTTTCGATACCAGGACACAGTTCAGCAGCACCCGCTTGTTGACCATTATTTTGGAGCAGCAACTTGGCTGTGATGAGGGGGGCTTTCTTCTTTTGACTTCCAGCAGAGTACAAACACAATTCTTAATTAAAAGGCCATCAGATGTTCTATTGTTGAAGTATCATCTTAACTGAGAGCGAGTCTAACATCTACACCATGTTGGTGCACCATGGAAAGAAACACAGGAACACAACTTGTCACTTCAAAAGTACTTTAGAGAAACTATGACTTGGGGCAGGCTTTTCACTTTGTTCAGCCACCCCACCCAGTTTAAGAGATGTGCCTGCACTGCAAGAATGCATGCTATATCTATGTGTAAGAGTAATTACACAACTAACGATTTAGATGGCACCTACTAATTTATATTTTATTTAGCTTTATAGTGCCACTGATCACAGTGTAGTGTGCCGGAACACTTTACATGACACAGAGACACAATACGCCATACAAGTGTGTAAAGCAATGTACAAGAAATGTTCCATAAGAGAATGAGGGAATAAGGTGTAGGAATCATATATCGTCCATAATTGTAGACATTGTAGTTAATGGCCGGGGGAAACTCAAAGGCTGGAAATAAAGCATAACGCAATGATTGGAGCTGTCTGTACTAACAAGGCTTTATAGCTTCTCAAAAGAACCCTTCTTTGAAGTATTAGAATAAAAACATATTGATCAAAGAAACACAACAAGGATTTAAAACCAGGACTTGCGTGCAGCTCCTTGATGCCTGTAAATAGACATCTGTGCTATAATAGAAAGATCTTTGCAACTGGTGTCTTAACGCTAGAAGATGTTTAAAAATGCAGCCTCTTTGTGACCAATTAGATAAGCTAGAACAGATCCACTATCACATTTGTCCATGTTGCCAATTTCCTTGCAGATTTTTTAAAATAAATATATAAATTCACTGTTAGAATCTGTTTTTCAAACTCAACCCATCTTGGTTCTGCCTCCTTTCCTCTGCACACCTTGACCCCCAACTTATGGGTTCCTGGAGTATGTTTTTTTCTTCAATTCCAGCACTGCCCTTAAGGCATTCAAATGTGAAAATGCAAGACGTGATAAAACTGATACCTTGGCAACTATGTTTGTATTTATTAGTCACCGTAATAGGAAAGAACAGCCTCCGAGCACAAAAAACCTCTTCTACTCAATTTAAAACAACTCTACGGTGACGTTGAGGATGCAGGCTCCGCACATGATAAACGTCTCTGATCGCTGCCAGCAAATCTTTTGTGAAAACACTGCACATGAGTAGCCAACTTCAATTGCTCCATAGTCTTGATTTGCTGCTCAGAACTACCTAATATATTCAATTGAGGAGTGGGATTTTTGTGTAAATAGTATACAACGTTTACTGGGGTCTTATAAATATTGTATAAATCCATATTTGTAGCAACACCCTATGCACAAAAAATAGCGAATCTTTTTAGGAATAGAGGCCAGATCCTAAACTGTGAAACTGGATTTCTTAACATGTCTCTTTATTTTGGTCCGTGACCGAAATAATATTGCATTACTTCTTTTGTCTTTGGGACTTTCTGTGATCTGATACTATATTTCTCCATTTCAAGATGGCCGCCAGATCCGCGCTTCGCAACTGCCTGACCCTTCTTAGTCCCCTCTCTATTTTTCTGTAGTCAGTGTCAGCCATCCAGCTGCTGTAAAAAAACAGGTGTCCCCAGTAGTAGTCACGAGTATTTTCAACTCTACGCTGTGCAACGGGAAGTGCAGATGCTGAGACTAGAAATAGGGCATCGGTCGCCTTGATGTGGAACTTTTACGAAAGGTGTCGCTGTCATGTTTACGGCGGCAGCAGAGAGCTTTCTCAGGCAAGCCAGGTAACAGCCCCGATTCTTCATCCTTACCAAGTAGTCCTTGTTTTTCACCAGAATGGTAATGTCGACTGTTGGATAGCGCTGGACGTCTGGAGAAGGCGTTTAGCTGGTGACTGAGCCTTCTGTTAAAGTGGCTGAGCTTTAGGGAGTAACATCATCTCTGGTGAGTGACTCTCCTTCTCTAGACCAGAAGGATTGAGTCTGCTTTAGGGTGACATTATTGGGAGGTGACAGATGCTGTTTAGCGACTACATCCTCCCCACGTTACGACAGAATCTACAGTTGCAGTATTTCCTTTTCATTGTTTGTCCATATAAGATACTGAGGTTAGTGCTTCTTCGGTACACAAGCTTAAGATCTCAGAATTTCCCCATATGAACCTCAGCAATCACTTTACTCTTTCAGCGATTGAGCTGGTCACCTGAATTTCCAAGAGTGGTGGTCTAGTGATAGCCTAGTAGCAGATAGACTTTACCTAATTCCATTGTCTGTCAAAAGTGCCTCATCTAGCACTATCTCCAATGCAAATAATGCTGTTTCTTTCTACAGCCTTGCATCCTTAAATTGTATGTCCTTTCAGGAGCATCCTTTATATTGCAAACCGTGTATGAAACACTGACCTTTACTTAAAAATTCTGATTGCCTCACTTTTTTGTATTTCACATGGCGATTTTCTTTCCATTCTCTGCAAGCCTGTTCAGGGCATAACCTACTTTTAGGCACGTGTCTGTTTTTTAAATATCTATTAATGTATTTCTGCAGTGGGGCTATTATTAATTTTAAAGATCATAACCTCTCTGTTTTTGAAAGTCAGACAGTTACAACATAAAAATAGCTAATCTAGCTAGCTTCCTTTTTAACACCATCAACCATGTCCATGAACCACAAAGTCTATTCTGCCACAAAGAAACTGGAATAGTTTGCTTGAGCCCCCAAAACTAATCCCGATAACCTACAGTGACAATTAGCCACAACAGTAACACTGTAGTAACCATTAATCTTGGGTGTTGAGCAGCATAAAGCTCTTCAAAGACTTCAAAGACTCGTCAGCGGTTATAGGTGCTACATAAATGCAAATACAATACAATACAATGCATAGTTGTTACACCCTAATGACTGTTCCAGTTATCCTTCAGGTGAGGGATTTGAGAGGCCAAGCTTCCCTCTAGGTTTGCGGATGCATTTCTTGTTCGAAGACAAATCTCAAGGTGGACGGGGACTCCTCCAGTATCAAGTGTGTCCAAAAGTAGCGGATTTGAAGCATTTTTTTTGTCCCTCACCTACAACTTTAGTCAAAGCTCTAAAGGTCCTTTTACCTGAAACCTCAACGGATCCATATACAAACTGTTGTTCATTGTAACTTCATTATATATAAGCACTTAACTACACAATAATATTGTTTATTTTAACAGAATGTAAAAGTGAATGCCCCAATATGTCTTATACAGTACTTCTGTTTGTGTTTTGTCCAGAGCGCACAATTAAATTAGTAAAACAGTTGAGAGTGTGAATTAATGTATGCAGCTATGTGTGAGTAGGGTTCAGTATATGCCGTGCTTTACATGCTTCCCTGGACAGTCTCACGGAAGAATGATCTTTTAAATACTTTGGTTTTGAGAAGTTTCCTAAAAGAATGTAGTTTGATTCTGTCCTTAATTAAGGGCCAAGACTGTTCCAGAATGTTGATCCTTGAACTCTGATTCACACAGTGTTGTAACCATTTGAAGGATCGTTGCTTGGAGAGATGAGCTGCAGTTGAGAAGAGATTCCTGGAATCTTTGTCATGGGATTTTCTATTCAGAATACGTCCAAGTTCCCTATCACAGCAAGACTTGTGAATAATGCATAGAGTTTTACACTTAATTTTTGCCTGCAACGAGACCCAGTGGAGTTGTTTCATGGCTAGTTTAATATGATGCTGTTTTCCCTGGTCAAGGTACAACTGGGTAGGCTGATTCTTAAACTTGTTTTAGGAAGATTTGTGTAAATCATGTTGTAGTAATCTAGGAGTGCAATCAGTAGGATTCTTATCAGATATATTTGTTGTGCAGTTCATAGGAATGTGATTATTCTCCAAAGCATGACATGTGGCAGATTGATGGCCAGTGTTAACTACGGTTTCCTCCTAGATTACTTCCAGGTTCTCAAGATTCTGGGTACTTCCAGTTGCAGAACCCATGCTTGTATGTCAGCTAATGGGCGTGAATTGAGGTTGGTGTCCCTGTTCAAGGACCCTGGATCGGATCAATTTAGGCAATGGAAACTTTATTTTACCCAATAATGCATGTGGGCCAGATAGCTAGTGGAACTTGTATGATACGGTTGTCTGTTTTCCAGTCAGTTTGGGTTTCATTAGAATCAATTTGGCTGTTATCTTGGTATGAACCGACACTAGTGCTAGTGCGATCATGAAGCCATTAAACAACAGAAGACCCCTACTCACTTGGCACACATCAAGATGCCTCCTAGATCAACAGTAGCATTGTTCCAATGCAAATTATGCAGCTGCGTTCAGAAAGGAAAGAACAGTTCTAGTCTAAGGTGGGTAGAGATATGTGTTGTTATAATACATCCCCGCTATGGTTAATCAGTACCTGCCACTCAGCCAGTGTGTGTGATGAAATGGAATGTTAAAGGGTGCTTTAGTGTAGAGAGTGGTAGTTGGAGAAAGTGGGCTGAGCAGTAGGACGCTGCTCCTGGTGGGGCATTTGACTAATTTACCTATTTACTTGTAACTTGTTACTTAAGAAACTTCATCTCAATAAATCTACATCTTTTAACTGGCTACCTGACTTCCTGCTTACTAGAGAGCCATCCTTATTTACAACACTGGTAACGACTGGAAAACGAACCTACGTTTGAGGAAAGCGAGAAGCGGCTGTAGTTGGAAGATTAAGCAAACCTAACTTATAAACTGATAAAACAAAGAGAGCTACAGATAAGCAAAACAACGTTCTGTGCCGCACCAGTGTCTATTATAGCAGACAGTCCACAGACAATTTAATCAAAGACGGTAGGCCTAAGAAATGTCACTGCCGATCTCTGTATGTTCACTGTTGCACTAAAAGGTTCGCCGATTAAAAGTACTTGATATATACGGGTTCCTTTGGAAGCGTGGTTAGAACCTGATGTGAACGAGAAGGCCCTGGAACATTCAAGACGCCCGTGGGCAGTGCAGATTTCAATTTGAAGAAGTTTGGCAACAAACAGTGAGAGATTTTGGGGACTGTTGTATGAGAATTTTTGATTTTTGTACCGTTTTGGGAGCAGGGTATTTTTTGTTTTTGTTTTGTAGTGAGGCAGCTGCACTTTGAAGCGCAAGAGCCGTACTGCCATCAAAAATAACCGTGAGGGGTCGCGGATGACAAACCAACTACTGTAGTGCGTGAAAGCGATATGATGTCTGAAGCGCAAGGGATGTACTGTCATCAAAAGAATCTGTGAGGGTTCATGGATAGTGAACCAAGCAGCGACTGTTGCGCAAGTGCCTTACCATTGTTTAAGGAGCATGAGGGCTCGTGGAAGGCAATCCTGGCACAGAGACCAGGAGAGTTCTATCACGTATGGAGCAGTTTCTCAGGGTCTGCGCGCAGGCGCAAACCCTTGTAGTGAGGGCAAGAAATACCATGCTACACTACATCCGTGGAAGTAAGCCCTGATTGTCCTATTTTAATTCAAGAAAGGAGGCCTGTTATTGGTAGTGCTGCTCCTTTAACAACTACGTGTCCCGTGATTCTGAAGCTGTGTGTGCTGTTATGGTAAGTGGTGCTCCAGTGATGACGAGTCCCGCTACTCTGGGACTGTGTATGTTGCTACTGGATGTTCAGTACTCACATAAGCACAAAGGCAACATGAGTAGCGCATGTGTCGTCCTATAAAGACAGCTTCAGTTGTCTGACATACAAAGCCTTGGAAGAGGTGTGTGCTTACTGAGTTAAGAGGTCAGTTTTTCAACAAAACGAACAGTAATTTTTGCAACCTCAGAACATGTTAGACCTGGCAGCTTTTTGGCGTGTTTCCTCATGTCTTTTTGCCTTCTGACCTCCTGTTTTTTTGGTGTACTGGACTCTGTTTTTGCTGGTTTGTTGTCTCTGTGCACTTTACCACTGCTAATCAGTGCTAAAGTGCAAATGCTCCCTATGGAAATTGTACTGTTGATTGCTTTATCCATGATTGGCATATTTGATTTACTGGTAAGTCCCTAGTAAAGTGCATTAGAGGCACCCAGGGCCTGTAAATCAAATGCTGCTAGTGGGCCTGCAGCTGTAGGTGTGCAACCCACATTAGTAGCCCTGTAAACGTGGCTCAGACCTGCCACTGCAGTGTCTGTGTGCAGTTTTAAAATGCCAATTCGACCTGGTAATTGTACCCACTTACCAGGCCTAAACCTTCTCTTTTACTACATGTAGGGCACCCCTAAGGTAGCCCAATGGACAGGGTGCGGTGTAGGTTTAAGGCGGGACATGTACTTATGTGTGTTACATGTCCTAAGAGTGAAATACTTCTAAATTTGGTTTTCACTGTGCAATGCCTATCTCTCATCAGTTAACACGGGGCTGCGAATAAATATTATTAAAGTGTGGATTCCGTTTGAGAGCAGATAGAAATGTGGAGTTTAGGGTATCTGAACTCACAATTTAAAATACATCTTTTGGTAAGGGTTGTTTTTAAATTGTGTGTTTGAAAATGCCCCTTTTAGAAAGTAGTCTTTTTTTTCTTGCTTAAACCTTTCTGTGACTCTGCCTGTTTGTGGATTCCCTGTCTGGGTCAGATTGACAGTTGGGCTCGTTGCACCACTCTCTAGAGAGTGACACAAAGGGGGCTGGGGTGTAGCCTGCATAACCTTATCAACCATCTGAGCTTGATGAGATGGAGGAGTGGTCACTTACACCTGAAAGGACTTTGCCTATCCTCACACAATGCAGTCTCCAACCCTCTGGTGTGTGTCTGGTGCCTGGCCTTGACAAGGAAGGATCTTGCAAACACTTGAGACTTTCCTTTGAAGTTTGCCAATTCAAAGGCAGGAAGGGTTATAAGTATTGGACCCAAAACCCCAGACTTTTAGAATCTTTCTGGAATCAAGAGGAACATCTGCCCAGGAGAAGAGCTGAAGAGCTGGAGGAGGAGTACTGTTGCTTTGCTGGACTGGCCTGCAGTTGCTGTTTCTGCCTGAAAAGAGTGCAAAGGGTGAACTTTGCTGTGTGTCCTGCTTGAGAAAGTTCTCCAAGGGCTTGGAGTAGAGATTGCCTCCTTTTGGAAGTCTCAGGGACACCAAAGACTTCAGTTTCCTCGACCTGCAGTACTGGGAACTGTGTGTTTTGTGCTGTTCAAGAGGAGAAACCACTGCGACGCAGCCAATGACACCGCCGGCCTGCACTGTGTCCTGCCGACACCGCACAGAGCCGCACTGCCATGCTTCGCACTGCGACCCTGGTCTCACCGAGGCCGCGATCGGACGATTTCACTGAGCCACTGCTCGCACCGCGACCTGTGGGCCCCGCACTCCAACATTGCCTTGCTCACACCATAGCCTGGGCATCCCTGACTCTGCCTGCACTGTGGCCTGTGGACACCGCTTGTGCAGTACACGAAGCACCGTCCTGTCCCTCACCGCAGCCCTGGTCCACCAGCACCATCAACTCCAGTGTCGTTACCAGGCATCCCTGCCTGCACCGCGGCCCGTGGACACCGCTCGTGAGGGTCATGAAGCACCATCCCACACCGCCGGCTTGGGCCTACCGACGACAGTGCTTCAGCAATGACGCCGCTGCTGCCTGCATTGTGACCTGGTGACACCTCACGTCGTACTGCCCCGCTTCACACCACAGCCCTGGTCTCACTGACTCTGCTAGAAGACCGTAACCAAGCCGCTGCCTGGACAGTGACCTTTCAGCGCCGCACGTCGCATTGTCCTGCTTCGCACCGCAGCTGCAGTGCCATCCACGCCAGCGTTCCTGACTTCATCAGCCTGGAATTCGATCTGCAACGCGTGTGACTTCAAGGGCCTGACGCACTGACTCCAGAACCGACACCGCCACGCCAGCGACGCCGCTCTCTGGAGCTCATCTCGAGGATCACGACGCCCTGCAATTCCAAAGGTTCTGTTTGCAGGTCTTCCCGACGCTGCAGCCGTCCTGAACTGTTGGTTTTGTTGATCATGATGCTGTGATAGCCCCTGGTGGATCTATCGACTTCAAGGACCTGTATTTTTGAGTACATCTTGCAGAATGCATATATTTCTTACTATATCAAATCAAATCATTAACATTTATAAAGCGCGCTACTCATCCGTGTGGGTCTCAAGGCGCTAGGGGAAAAGGGCGGGGGGCGTTACTGCTGCTCGAAAAGCCAGGTTGTTAGGAGTCTCTGGAATGCGGAGTGGTCCTGGGTGGTCCTGAGGCTGGTGGGGAGGGAGTTCCAGGTCTTGGCTGCCAGGAAGGAGAAGGACCTCCCACCCGCAGTGGAGCGGCGGATGCGAGGGACGGCAGCGAGCGTGAGGCCCGAGGAACGGAGGAGACGGGTGGGGGCGTAGAAGCTGAGGCGACGGTTGAGGTAATCCGGTCCCTTGTTGTGGAGGGCTTTGTGTGCGTGGGTGAGAAGTCGGAAGGTGATCCTTTTGCTGACTGGGAGCCAATGCAGGTGTCTCAGGTGTGCAGAGATGTGGCTGTTGCGGGGTACGTCGAGGATGAGGCGGGCCGAGGCGTTTTGAATACGTTGCAGGCGTTTTTGGAGCTTGGCGGTGGTCCCAGCATAGAGGGTGTTGCCGTAGTCCAGGCGGCTCGTGACGAGGGCGTGGGTCACGGTTTTTCTAGTGTCGGCGGGGATCCAGCGGAAGATCTTGCGGAGCATGCGGAGGGTGAGGAAGCAGGCGGAGGACACGGCGTTGACTTGCTTGGTCATGGTGAGAAGAGGGTCCAAGATGAAGCCGAGGTTGCGGGCGTGGTCTGCGGGGGTCGGTGCGGTGCCGAGGGCCGTGGGCCACCAGGAGTCGTCCCAAGCAGACGGGGTGTTGCCGAGGATGAGGACTTCCGTTTTGTCAGAGTTCAGCTTTAGGCGGCTGAGCCTCATCCAATCTGCGACGTCCTTCATGCCCTCTTGTAGGTTGGTCTTGGCGCTGGCGGGGTCCTTGGTGAGGGAGAGTATAAGTTGGGTGTCGTCGGCGTAGGAGGTGATGATGATGTCGTGCTTGCGTACGATGTTGGCGAGGGGGCTCATGTAGACATTGAAGAGTGTCGGGCTGAGCGATGACCCTTGAGGTACGCCGCAGATGATCTCGGTGGGGTCTGAGTGAAACGGAGGGAGGTAGACTCTTTGGGAGCGGTTTGAGAGGAAGGAGGCGATCCAGTCCAGGGCCTGGCCTTGGATCCCGGTGGAGCGGAGGCGGGTGATTAGGGTGCGGTGATAGACGGTGTCGAAGGCAGCCGAGAGGTCAAGGAGGATGAGGGCGACTGTTTCACCGTTGTCCATCAGGGTTCTGATGTCGTCTGTGACTGAGATGAGGGCGGTTTCAGTGCTGTGGTTGGTTCGGAATCCGGTTTGTGAAGGGTCGAGCAGGTTGTTGTCTTCTAGGAAGGTGGTCAGCTGTTTGTTGACGGTCTTCTCTATTACCTTGGTGGGGAAGGGGAGGAGCGAGATGGGGCGGAAGTTTTTCAGGTCGCTCGGGTCAGCCGTAGGTTTCTTTAGTAGTGCGTTGACTTCGGCGTGTTTCCAGCATTCGGGGAAGGTAGCAGAAGAAAAAGAGGAGTTGATGACGGCCTGGAGGTGCGGGGCGATGATGTCGTCGGCTTTATTGAAGATGAAGTGAGGGCAGGGGTCCGATGGAGCGCCGGAGTGGATCGAGTTCATGGTGGTTTTGGTTTCTTCGGTGTTGATGTGGGTCCAGTCGTTGAGGGTGATGGTCGGAGGTGTGGGTTCGGTGATGCTTGGTTGGGTCTGGTGTCCGAAGCTGTCGTGGAGGTCGCTGATCTTGCGATGGAAGAAGGTGGCGAGGGAGTTGCACAGATCTTGTGAGGGCGTGACGGCGTTGGCGTTGGGGTTGGAGAACTCCTTGACAATGCTAAAAAGTTCTCTGCTGTTGTGGCTGTTTTTGTCCAGTCTGTCGGTAAAAAAGTTCCTTTTGGCAGGGCGGATCAGGTGGTGGTGTTCGCGGGTAACGTTCTTGATGGCGGTCATGTTGTCAGCGGTGTGGTCCTTGCGCCAGGCCTTCTCGAGGGCGCAACAAGTTTTCTTCGATTCTTTGAGGGTGTCAGAGAACCAGAGAGGTTTTTTTGGTGTTGGCCTGTCGATGCGTGCGTTTGAGGGGAGCAAGGTTGTCTGCGCAGTTGGAGATCCAGTTCGTGAGGCTGAGGGCTGCGTCGTTGGGGACGGTGGTGAGGGTGGGTTGGTTGGCGGCGAGTGCGGAGAAGAGTTGCTCTTCGGGGATTTTGTTCCACTGTCGACGAGGGATGGGTTGAGTGCGGAGGTGGCGGGTCTCGCGTCGGAATGTGAAATGTACACAGCTGTGGTCGGTCCAGTGTAGAGCGGAGGTGTGGCTGAAGAAGACGTGTTTGCTGGCGGAGAAGATAGGGTCAAGCGTGTGTCCGGCGATGTGGGTGGCGGTGTTCACCAGTTGCTTGAGGCCGAGGTTGGCGAGGTTGTCGAGCAGGGTGGTGGTGTTGGGGTCGTTGTTTTGTTCCAGATGGAAGTTGAGGTCGCCTAGGAGGATGTAGTCCGGCGAGGCGAGGGCGTGCGGGGAGATGAAGTCGGCGATGGCGTCGCTGAAAGGGGCGCGTGGTCCGGGAGGACGGTAGACGAGGGATCCTCTGAGGGTGGTCCTGGGGTCGGTGCGAATCTGAAAGTGCAGGTGTTCAGCGGCGAGAGGGGTGTCTTCGGTGGAGGTGGTGACGCTGATGGAGTCTTTGAAGACAATGGCGATACCTCCTCCTACTTGGTTGGTGCGGTCTTTTCTGGAGATCTTGTAGCCTTCGGGGATGGCGGTGGCGATGTCTGGAGCAGAGGAGGCGTTCATCCAGGTCTCCGTGATGAAGGCGACGTCCGGTGCTGTGGAGTCCAGGAGGTCCCAGAGTTCAACGGCATGCTTGTGGACGGAACGAGCGTTGACCAGGATGCACTTGAGGTGGTTGATGGCGCGTGGGCTTGTGGTCGTGGTAGTTGCATGGTGGAAGATGCGTTTGCAGGAGTTGCAGGCGAAGGGTCCATGGGTGCGTTTGGGGTGAGCTTGGAAGCAGGAGTTGGTGCGCCCTGGGTTGAGGGCGTGGAGGGTGGTGGAGTCGTAGCGGATCAGCGGGGCTTGGGAGAGCTGGGGTCCAGGGGTCGTGGCGCTGGGCGCGGGCCAGGCGCAGACGGGTGCAGACGGGCTTGCCTCTGGCGCGCCAGTGGCGTGCCTGCGCAGCGGTCGCCATATGAGGTAGGAGGGGGGGAGGGGTCAGCTGGGGGCGAATGGGAGCTGGGAGGCGTGCAGGAAGTCGCGGCGGTAAAGCGAGAGGGAGGGGGGACAGGTAGAGTGAGAAGAGCTGGGGGAGGGGGGTTTAAGGGTGGAGGGGGGTGAGTGTTAGGAGGTTTAGGAGATTAGGGAGAGAGATAGGAGTAGGGTTGTGAAGATAGGGGAGGGGGGTTGTAGAGGTGGGTGAGGGTGAGAGGTAGAGTGAGAGGATAGGAAGATAGGTAATAGAGGGGGTGGCGGGAAGGGGGGGAGAGATAGAGAAAATAGATAGAGAAATAGATAGATAGAGAGATAGAGAGATAGGTAGATAGGAGGAGGTGGAGAGTGAGGGAGTTAGATAGTGAGATAGATAGAGAGATAGGTAGATAGGAGGAGTGAGGGAGGTAGATAGTGAACGGGGTAGATAGGGGTGATAGAGAGGGGGAGGCGAGTGAGGGAGGGGGATGAGGCAGGAGCAGGAGGGCAGGCGCGGGGAGAAGAAGACGGAGGAGGCAGAAGAGCTGAAGAACAGAAGACTGAAGAACAGAAGACTGAAGAACAGAAGACTGAAGAACAGAAGACGGAAGAACAGAAGAACAGACGAACAGAAGACCGGAAGAACAGAAGAACAGAAGAACAGAAGACCGGAAGAACAGAAGAACAGGAGACCAGAAGAGCAGAAGATCAAAGAAGAGCAGAAGATCACAGATGAAGATACGGAAGACGAAGAACAGAAGGCAGAAGACAGGCAGAAGACCACAGAAGAAGGTGAAGAAGAAGAGAGGTGACAGGAGAGGCAGAGAAGCACACAGAAGAAGAGAGAAGACGGGGAAAAGAAGAGTACAGAAGAAGATTACAGAAGAGGAGCGAGGAGGAAGAACAGAGAAGAAGAAAAGGAGAAAAGAAGCAGGAGCAGGAGAGAGGGTGAGTAGCGCGGGGTAGGGCGAGGGGCTGGGAGGTGGGGGGTACTTACTGCGAGGTGGGTCTCAGGAACCTGGAGGAGCTGGAGGAGCTGCAGCGGCAGGGGGATCGACCTACCCTTGGGTATATGTTAGATTTTTATCGTATTTGGTCTTGTTTTATAAATATAAATATTGGCTGTTTTTCTAAAACTGGTGTGGTGTCCTTTTGTAGTGTATTAACTGTGTTACTGTGTGTTTAAGTGCAGATCCTTTGCACATTGCTTCTGAGAAAAGCCTGACTGCTCGTGCCAAGCTACAAAGGGGGTGAGCAGGGGTTATCTGAGTGGATATCTCCCTTATCCTGACCAGAGTTAGGGTCCCTACTTGGACATGGTGCAAACCAACAGCCAACTGGAGACGCCATTTCTAACAGCACCCATAAAGCAATTGTCGTGAGGTGCTTTTATACAAAGTGATGTCCAGTTAAAGAAATATTCGGACTTTCATTGAGTTTAATGTCAGTGCTGTGTAGTGTTGGATGTTCGGGTGAGATGTCGCTCACCAGAGAAGAGGACTGTATTGTTGGCAAGAGTTTGGGTGAGAAGTCGCTCACCGGGGTGGAAGACTTGACCATCCGGAGAATAATTTTTAATGCTGTTTTCTTTGTTTGCTGTCAAGTGTATTTTACTTAATGCTATACTGAATTTCAAAGTATGGTGCTATGACATAGTAGTCAATTTTTGGTGAAATGATTTGCTAAAGGGCTTTTGCTGGAATATATCTGTGAGGGTGGAGTAATAGAGAGGAAGTATTTTCCTAATTGTAGTATGCAAGAGTCCTACTGTTGCGTTGTGAGTTTTGCATGAGTGCTTTTATAAAGTGTGCAGATGCAAGACTCCCATTGTTATGGTCACAAGACGCCTTGTCGGGGGATGAGCTCGGGTTAAGATACTCATTACAAAGATGCTCTGTGTATGGCGATGAGTGAGAGTTGAAAGAGACCCATTTCGAGGGCTGAAAGACAATCATTGTTATTTTCCGAAGATGCCTAGTGTTTTGGCACGAGTGTGGTGTGAAGTGGTTATGTACCCCTAAACAGAAAAGGGGTTTGTATGTTGTACCCTATTGTTGCATTGGTCTGCATGTGGTGCTCAGTGTAAATGGGTGTCGTGTTTTGCACCCTGATGTAGTATTAGTCTTTCCTTATTGCTTAAGGATCAGTAGGTGCAGTAAAGATCTGACTTTATCCCGCCATGAATTTATCTTTCTTATTACCCTAGGCGTGTAATCGTATTTGTATTGCTTGATAATTTAAGTGTTTGAATACTTGCTTGAGGTATGTCATTGCACGATCTTAAACCATTTTGTTTAGAACTGTCAGATCCTAGGAAATAGAAACACTCTCTGTAACTTGTCCTAAATAATTGTTTAAGTTAAAATCACATACTCAGCATGAGCATATAACCATCTGCATCCCCTTCTATCATTGCCATAACCATTTCTGCTAGATTTTTCAAAATACATACTTACTAGTCACAGGGAGGGTCCTGGGTGGAATAATCCTTGCCTCCACACCCTTAATAGAATTGAAACTTTACGTTATGACAGCTATGACATTTTTCATTCTGTGTCTGGATCGGAGGCGAGGATTATACTAGTTTAAAGCTTGCTCACCACCAAATGAGCCACATCCACCACTGGCTTAAAGTAGAATCTCTTGAGGGTGGAATCTGAGGCCCAATCTGCCGCATTCATGGTGTCCTCCAAATGGACTCCCAGGCAGAACACCTTTGAAGCCATCACACCCCTTGCTAAATGCCTCCAAACACCTTGGGGTCAATACCTGCCTTCCAAGAGGACGTTGACCCCTGTGTCTATAAGCATGGCATCTTCGTAGGGAAAACTGCATAGGTAATGGGCTGGATTCCTGCTGGGGAAAGCTGTAAAATTTGACTTGGAGCCCCTGGACTATCTGCAGGACCTAAGCTTCCGAGGTCATGGACAACCAATCCTGGTAAAAGAAAAAATTAGCCAGGTGGCGTCCGACTTTTAGTTGGGAAGAAGGGCGAATGCACACCATTGGAGTAGACGTGAGAAGCTTGTCCTTTGAATCCACATTTGCCATGGAACCCCTGACGCCGGGTGAGGTAGAAGGTTGCAAAATGAAAGTAGTTTTGTCAGTTGCCGCGTTAGAAGCCTTGTTCCCTGGCAGGGTATTGGGAGCTGGGGCAGCCGGCCGAGCACCCCCCCCCGCCCTCTACCACAGCCTCCCCTGTAGAAATCCAGAAGGGGTGAAAATTAGTTTCATGGATGGCTGGGCCTTATCCCACAAAGTGAAGGTCGCCATGAATTTTCCTGATTCTTGAATGAAGGGGTCACCAAAGAGGCCCCCTTGGGCCACTGCCCCCGCCTCCTCTGCCAAGCCCCTCAGCTTTGGGTCCACCTTATTGAGCAATGAACAGCAGTGCTTCTTGGAGAGCGCGCAGGTCATGTTGCCTAAAAAGATAACCCCCCCCCACTGTGAGCAGCCAGAGAGGACCTTTTGGGAGATCCTGGACCCTGAGACCTTGTCCTCCTCCACCATATCTAAAATCTGGGTGAAGGGACCAATAGCATCCTCCAACTTTCCCTGGCAGGACATCCGGGATCTATCAATTCCCTTCGTAGGGTCTTTCATAAATGTCACCATAAAGGTGACCATCCTAGGGGCAATCTCCGGCGTACGGGGCAACCTTTCCCTCCAAGGACAGATGGGGCACTCCGCCTCAAGACAACTGCAGGACTCTTTTTCTAAAGGTTTACTTAAGCGTCCACCACATACTTGGTCACCTTGTCTGCAGGGGCCCAGTCGGATGACCTGGGTGTAAATAAAATGGTCCAGGTCCAACATATCCACATCTGTGGAGGATGGCTTACTCGTATCCAGGACTAGGACAGGAGAGTGGCGCCAGGACCAGGAGAGCCCGGCGTCGTCATCCGAATCCCCTTGGGAATTGTCCCCATCAGGGTTGCCTGGTGAACTGGGTTATGACGGGGCTGCTAGAGGGTCTGAGAGCATGTGGGGCGGAATCATGGGTATCTGGGCCAAGAAGGCCTGCTTCAGGTGAGTAAAAGCATCATGGTCCATCCCTGACTCCCGTGATCTTTTGCAGGACAATTTCTCTGCATCATGGGCAGCTTGTGGAGAAGGGGAGGGATCAGGTGGCCTCAAGGGCATCATATCTGACCTGTGGAGTTGAGTGCACTCCTACGCTATTTGCCTCACAAGGCGCCTTTCCTTGGGGGCCATACCCCCTTCAAAGCCCTGCAAATGGAGGCATCTACTGCCTCGTAAAATTTGTCATCTCATGGGAGGAAAGAGAGCGGGGTCCCCATCCCCTTGAGGTCCCTGGGATATCTGCATGATGTATGGTAAAATGTTATAAATATAATAGGCTCAGTAGGGCCAGTTAAAATACTGGAAGTCCAGTATTGATTTTTGGATGGGTGAAGCAGCACAGACTATTGGTTCTAAGCCCCAGGGACACACACCGCTTCAGTTCATTGGGGTAGGCCTGGGGCATGTCCCCACCAAGTTTCAGAGGGCTAATAATACAGACCAAAATGAAGGCGTCACACAACAGCAGATAAAGACTCCTCGGGGCGTCGGCCAGCAATCTGCAACACAATACAGACCCCGATTGTTCAGGACATATGTCTCCAGGCCAGGGCAAGACTCTGGCAGTTACAGCAATGTGTGCACTGTGAATTTCACTTAAGATTGTGAAATATGCCTGCCACGGAGCTCAGAGATGAACCACTCTGGTTGCAGCAGCACCTGCTGGGAGGAGGACCACTCTGCAAGTCCTCCAAATACAACAGACTGCCGCGAAAGGGACACGCCTGGGGCGTCACTGAATCACAAGTGAGTCATTATAAACAGTAAGCAGAACCAATTGTGAAACTGGGAGCAAGAATGAAAATTAACTTATCTCTGTCTGTGAGCAGCGTAGAAAGAATGAGCTTTGAAATGACGGAAGGCTTTTTTAGGACTGCTGTTACCTGATTGGATGTTGAAGTTTCTCATTCCCAATTCTGATGAGAATGGTAGTTTCTTATTTTCACTAAAACATGGCTGCTATAAAAAAAAAATATAGAAGGAAGAAAGCATAACCCTCTTCTCCATTCCTGACATATTTAATTAGCCAGCTACATGATTTGGTCTCTGTTGCTGCATAATCTCATTTGTCCTGGTTATGATACCAAAAGGGGTATGTTTAGCAGATTTTCTGAGTAGGAAATATCCATCAACTCTAATTTTTCTTCAGTTTGGGAAAGTCTTGCATGTGGGCGAAGAACTCTGTAATGTGGTCCAACCCCTGTGGTAATTTCTCACTGTCTTCATATTGGGACATCTTTGGATCAAAGTGGTCTTTGAAGTAGCTGGAGTCACTAATACAGATTTTAAGAATCCTGTTTACGAGCAAAGTTATTGAAATCAAATCCAATCACACACTTGTTAGAGTGAGAAAACAGAGGTGCAGTAAATATTACTTTAACAGCACGAATATCCATTGCAGGGACCTTGCTCATGGCTCTTGAAGTCCTGTAAGGAATCATTTAGATGCCTTCTTTACTAGCTTCTTAGGAGAGGGGCACTTTTTGCTTTCTTAATTGTTTTCTTAATTATCTGAGATTACTTATTTCAGTGTTTGTCTGTCTCCCCATCTCTCTCGTCCAGACATTATTGCTTAAGTTCCCATCAAGGGTGATATGTTCTTCTAATATAGCAGAACCCTTTTAGTAGATATTTGATAACTGAACCTCAGACTAATTTTCATCTTCTATCCTGTAATATAGCGGGGATCAAGGCTAAGTTTGGGGGTATGTCCTGGGGCACTTTTATCAACCAATTCAATATCTGTCTTCTGCAGGATATTTGGTCCTTGGAACCACTGCATAGATCTGGTTACATAGCCTTCCATGTCCCGCTCGGCCTGCTGGAAGGGGCTGCCCTTCAGGTGGCCTCCTTATTTGGGTCAAAGTGGCACTTAGTCTTAAAATCTCTTTACTGCCTTTAATTTTGTATGATATTTTAGGTATATCAGTTATATTCCTTATATAAAGTTTACAATTGGGTTTCAGGAGCTTGAGGACCAACACAAATTATTGTTGATCTTGACTCACATAGGGCTGCTCATGATTTGCAAGATAACATTATTATTGCTGTGTATTTTAACCCAACTTTTGAGCTGTTTGATTTGTGTACTGATTCTTGCGTAAGCGAGGAAGTTGAGGAACGGGGAACCGCACTGTTGAATGTTAACCCAGTGAAGCCCAGGACGAGCAGTGCTTTCCAGCTCTTGACATTTACCTTATCCTGTGGCTTGAGGGCATGCAGCGGCTGTACAGTGTTGAATATCCATGCAACCCATACTTTTAATCGCCCTGGTCACACTACTAGAATCAATAATGTGCTAATATCCTTGCAACTTTGTGCCAATTTAGATTATTTGAACATTATTGGTAGGTGTGACAGTGACCACAATGCACTTCACTGCTCTCTAAAAGATTTGTTTGATTCCAGGATGGATTTTCCGGTTTCCTTTAGTACTAATTTGGTCCCTTCAAATCACAAGAGAAGAATTAAATGAAATAAGGTGGTTTCAAATCTGGGCATTAGAACTCAGATGGACCAGGGATTAAGGCTTACTGTCTCAGAATTAGAAAACCTGAACTATGCTCAGATGAACCAGTTCTAGGATCTGAATATTATGATATAGTAATGAGACCCTTTTTAAAAATCTTGGAATGTTTTACGCACTGAGGTCGCTCAACTCATACTCCTCCTCTGTTGGGGTGTGCATGGATTAATAATAAAGCCTGTAAGAAAAAGGAGTTCCGACAAGCTCTCTTTGTGTGGTAATTCCCCTGATCCATAAAAAAGGAAGTAGTACAAACAGGCCCAACTAGGAGTCCGTGGGGATTGGGAGTCCCTTAAATGGGAAAACATATATGAAGCTGCCAAGGAGAAAGTTACCAGGAAATTCTGGAAGCTGGTGGCCAGTTGTACCAACGCCCTACTATGCTGCTGGCAGATTTTGTTTCCCTGGGAGCATGGTATGCTTATTTCTCTGATCTTTATCAGCAGGTGATCTTTTTCTTGCAGACATAGAAGGCTGGGCAATGTATTTGAATATGTTAACTAACCTTATTCTAGGGGGACTAGTATTCCATCCAGCAGGAAGGCTGCAGATATTATCCTGAGTTTTCAAAAGGGCGTGAGGGACTTGCCCCTAAATTACAGACTGATCCACCTTATTGATGTTGCCCATAAGGTCTTTGCAAGGCAAATCTATGGGAAATTGAAAGGGTGGATTGAGGACCACAAGGCCCTCTCTGTAAAGATGACTCCACACACAAGGATGTGACTTCTCACGATTTATTTAATCTCCAACACACTTGTAGGAAAGTGTCGGGGGGGACTTTCCCTGTATCTTCTTGAGTGCCATTCTGTAAACATTTCAGAATGTGCAGCTGTTACTGTCTACGTACTTGAGGTGACACCGAGTACGGCATCCCATTAGGATAAAACAATTATGACATTAACTGTATTTTATCAGTGTCATCACAAACACTACATTCAACCCCTCACACGGTGTTTCGAAAAGGGGTCAGTACAATTTTTAGGTTTTTCATAATTTACTGGAAGTCTGTTCTATCAAAAGCACATCTTTTCCTGGTCTTTGTAGACCTGAAATCCGTGTTTGATTTTGTCCCACATGAAAGCTGTGGGAGGTCCTCAAAAAGAGTGTGGTTCCCCTTCATCTTCTGGACGTTTTGGTTCACCTTCATGACGATACATACGCTCTAGTTAGGTGGGGTCAGCGTGGAGAGCACAACAAGTAAAACCCTATATTAAAAGGAGTTTGCCAAGGGTATGTTCTTGCACTGACCCTTTTTTCTTTGTATCTTAACGGTGTAGCCTCCTTCTTGGAGGGTATTGAAAATGATGCTCCACAACTGGCTGGTTGCAAGATGCCTCTCCTACTGTTTGCTGATCATATTTTTCAAAGACTCCTAGTGGGCTCCAACTTTAAGTGGCCAAGATTGCAGCCTTTTGCTCTGAGCGAGGTCTGGTGATCAATCACGCCAAAACAAAGTTTATGGTAATCAGACCCCACAAGACCTTCGGGGGCTTAATACTTTTGGGGGGCAGTCCATTGGACAAGGTCTCCCAATTTACTTATTTTGGTATTAAGTTAAGCAACTCTATGTCCTGCTCACCTCGGGTTGAGAGGAGCAGCTTGAACCTTTCTTGGCATTCTGCTGCTCTTCTAAGATTTTATAGGTCATCACTATCTATGTACATATCTCCTGTTCTACAGGTCAGTAGAGCCAAGGCTGAAGGTAGTGCCCTTTATGAGACTGAGGGCAATGTTGATCTGACTCCATTGGGGTGGCAGATAATACATTTTTAAGAGCACTAACTAACCTCCAAAAAGTACCCGAATAATACCTCTCTGGCATGACCTGGGCGTGAAAGCCATGACCCACAAGACTCAACTAAAGCTGTTATTATTTTGGTGAAGGTTGAAGTATTTGGCGGACCTTGTGAACTATAAAAATGTTTTCAGGATGTGGTTTCGCATGATAACTGGTAAAATCAAGTAGATATGCAAGGTCAAAAATCTTTTATCCCAAAAAGGTTTAGGTGAACTGTGGTCTCCCTCCCCCACCTCCACCACTACAAAGTATATCTTGAGGGCCACCCTTAAACATGCATATTGGGTGCAGTTTCATGATGTTGAATCTAGGAGCACCATACAAGGATTCTTGGTTGGTAACTTTTTAGATTTTAAGTCTGAGGTGGTCTTTGAGCCATTTTTAGACTACATTACATCCTTAGCTGCAAGGATGCTATATCTTAAATTTCTTTATGGCACGCTACCATTATTGTCCTTGCAAGCCAAGGGAATCCCTGCAATTCTATGAGCACCGTATGTCTGACTTGTAAGCAAGTGGGGGAATCTTTGCTTCACTTATTTTGTTTTCTGTTCCCCATGTGCTTGGCCCTGGAAGGCATGGATTATCACTTTATGCAAACAACTTGGTCGCAGACAGCACCAGGATGCCTTACAACTTCTGTGTACTGAGTCCATGCAGATGATTGTCTGCACAGTTTCTAAGTATCTTTTGTGGAGTCGATCCATTAGATCGTGGTCCTTGTCTTTTAGGTTGCTAATATTGCCTGAGCACTAGTTTTAGCCTTTTGTTTTTTTTAATGGTTCTTTTAATGAGATATTGCATGTAAAAACCTTTTAAGGTATAATTTTAGTATGATGAGATGTGTATTTGCTGACTTTAAGTCCCATCTGATGATGTAGGCTTGTTGTGCTACTGTTAATGTGATGTGGTGTTTTTAGTTCTTCTATGCATTTGTATTTTTATTTGGTGCATTATTTATGACGTCTGTGTACTTTTATGGTTGAAAAATACTGAGTAAAGTATTTTGGTGATGATATTTGATAACTCTGGAGGAGCAACTGTATGATCTCCCTTCCTCTGTACCCAGTCCACCTATGTCCTGCCTTTTACTCAAAAAGCCACGGAGTCTGATCCTTGTATTGATGTGGTTGATACTGCCACATGTTCAGTTGTGTGGATTCTGTTTGAATGCCCTTCAAGGACTGCGCAGAACCTCCTGTACATGGCTATTTGTGTCTGACTTGAAAACAAAAATGAGGGGCATTCTTGCTGTATTTTTTTCCCTTCCTTGTTCAGCAGCATTATTGCCACATTATGTGTGTAAAATATCTAGTACAGTTTAATATAGTGTCACTTTGTTGTCCATTTCCTTGCATGTAATTGTGTTTCAACAGCTACAATGAATTTCTCAAATCAGCAGTGTGACGTATTTTGTGTGTGTGTGTGTGTGTGTGTATGTATATATATATGTATATATATATATATATATATATATATATATATATATATATATATATATATATATATATATAAATAAGAGAGAGAGACTCACACACACATCTTGAATGCAACCAGAGCAGAAGTGGTGTTGGTTGTCTTTTCGGTTCCTTTCGATGCCCTCTACCACTTGACACATTACTCTATGTCAATCTGCTTGTCTTTGAAGGGAGATCCCGGATGGAGAGCTGCAGAAGTTCGGTCTACGCATTACTGGGTTTCTTCAGAACCAGGATCTGGGGAGTGAGACTGTCGACTGCCTTCGGAGACTCTACCTCATTATATCAGCAACTAAATATGGGAGGAGGTAAGCTTAAGTGATTCAGTCCCCGAGTCTTGTGGCCAGTATTGTCAAAGCCTCAGTGCTTCTGCTTTAGGTCAGCCTGTCTCTCAAAATACTCCTCTGATTCAGGTGGCAACATTGAATGTATTCACTTAGCGGGTTATTACCGTTATTATCTCATCATAGCCTGTTCTCAACCTGAGCTCCTTTTGTGCAGATCTGGTAATCGAATGAATAATTGTTTATAGGTTTTTGGCACTAGAGATTTAGCTTAATGCTTAGTTTATCAGTGGTCTGAGTAGCTTGGTATGGCAGTAAAATGAGTGTTTGATTTTACACAGTGCTTCTTATCAATGTCTTGCAGTCTTGTAGCACACTAAAATATTAGTTTTATTATTCCCTAATGTATCGGTACTGCTTTTATCAACGTTATGCTGATGAAAATCCCATTTAGCCCCAGAGTTGAACCTGTGACTTAGTTGTCCACAGATTTCCACAAAACGTTAGCTTGAGAGCTATTTTAACTAATGTATTTGCTAACAAAGTGTATCAGCTTGTAAGGCAGGCCAGTTTACTGCCAGGCTAAGACACATGCTCCAGCTATGGTCAAGTAGATCAGGTTAAGGCATCTGCTCCAGATATGTGTTTACTTAGCAAGTCTCCCCTGAGTACCTTAACCAACTCAGTTGATTAATGTAATTACTGCAGGTCTGATAAGCAGTTATCACATTTGATCCCCATCCATGGGCTTCAGAGGTTTTGTGCTTTTGCTGCTTAGGTACAGTATCGAACTCTAGGTCACAAGTTCCAATCCTTGTAAGATAGCTCAGTCAAATATATACCTAATGAAAATCCCTATTTGTAATGCCCATGATTAATTCAAACTTTAATTCTTCTAAGGGCGATACACTGTATACCGTTCAGCTGGGTGCACATAACACCAATGAAAGGCCAAGAACAAATTCCGTTTTTGTTGTGTGCGAGATGCATAATTATACTAAAAATGGGCGTATATACCTACGGTACTTTACAAATAAGACATTGACTAGAGCTTTTAATTTCCATGTCTAGACTGAAGACCAGAAGTAAAATATCATTAACCACTTTCTACTCTATTCCTTATTCTATTCCTGCTTTGTTCACTTTATTGGGAAATCATATGCCTTTTTAGCAAAAGAGTAGGCATTGCATTTCTGTTTGTGTCTTGGAAATTTGTTATTTGAAGACCAAGTGTATTGCAGGTGGTGTATGACGCATACTTCTTTGCTCCCTTTGCCCTCTCACACCTCATCTCAGCCAAAACACCAAACTATACAAAACACAACTGGCAAAGAGTGGTATTGACCAAGAGTTCAGAAGTTATGGGGACGACTGAGGCCCATCCATTTGTTTTCCCACACGTCGCGCTCCATGGTGGTCTTTGAGGGTAGAAAATTTACATTTGGAGAGAGCAGAAAATCTGTGGATTCGGATGTACCAGTCCACCACATTCCTATTTTCTGATCTTTTGATTTCTTGTTCTAATTTTTTGGTGGCAGGTCAGCTGTTAAGTTCGAGCAGCTTTTGCTAGACAGAGCTGTAATGCGGCCTGGGCGCCGATTCATTGATATACCAGGGGTAGCAGAGGTGATATTGCACACACTTTGACATTAATAACATCAAAGGAAGTAACATCATCATGACCCTTGTCTCTGGATCTTCATAGGAAGTAATGCCATACGAACCTTAGGATGCTGGTATGATATGTCAAGGGAATCTTACTCTTTTCTGTTTGTATTTGAAAAATTATGTGTTTGTCTGAAGAGAATATAGTGCACAGGACATTGAACAGTACAGGGAGCCTAAATTATTTATACCACAAAGAGCCATAATTTATTAATTCTGCTACTGTATAACACAACATGATATGCATTAATAAAACACAGGGAAAGAGGAAAAAGAATATTTAAAAAAAAGGCAATAGTATTTTAATTTTACATGTAATAATTTATATACACAAAATAATGAATATGAACTAACTGTTCCTTATTGTCAGTGTATTTTGGTTCATGATTATTTACACAACACGTCACGCATGCAAAGCACAGAGGTGAAGTTTTTATTCGCCAACATTTTCATGAATTAACAATAATGAAACAAAGCAACAGCTTGTTCAAAAATGGTTTGATTTTCAGTTATTTTTTATTTATTTAAATAGAACAGCATGTATTTCACTGCTAAAATTATTTATTTTACAAAATGTAATTGTAATATCCTGGTCACAGTGAGAGCTACAGTAAGTAAACAGTTCTCTGTCTACTTTCGGTTCTTAATGGATGGCTGGTAATCTTTGAAAGCGGCTGGGCCTGTCCTCTTATAAGGGGCTTTCGGGGAAATTTTGAAAAATAATAGGGTATTCGTTTTTAAAAGCAGAATTATGACATAGATTTGCTAAAAAAGCATATGCTCTGAAAGGACACATATCAAATATTCAAGTGCTTTCATAGTGTGCAAGACTGTTAGGCCTGACAGCCTTAGGATGGTCTTCCCCCAGACTTTTTGCCTTTCACCTCCTGTTTTTGCTGTACCATTTTGTTGGCCTTAGAACTAAAAGCACTTTACCACTGCTGACCAGTGCTAAAGTGCTTTGCTTCTCCCCTAAACGTGGTAACATTGGCGTAGCCACAATTTGCATATTTAATTTACTTATACGTCCACTGTAAAATGGTATACCAATACCCAGGGCCTGTAAATGAAGTGCTGCTAGTGGGCCTGCAGCAATGGTTGTGCCACCCACTTAAGTAGCCCTTTAAACATGTCTCAGGCCTGCCATTGCAGAGCCTGTGTGTGCAGTTTTACTGCCCCTTCCACTTGGCATTTTAAACCTCTTGCCAAGTCTTAAACTTCCCTTTTATTAAATATAAGTCACTCCTACGGTAGGCCCTAGGTTGCCCACAGGCCAGGGCGCCAATTGAGTAAAAGGCAGGACATGTACTTTTAAGTTTTACGTATCCTGATAGTGAAAAACTCCCAAAGTCACTTGTCACTACTGTGAGGTCTACTTCTATTGTAGGCCAGCAGTGGAAATTCCTTAATATACTTTTAAGCTGTAATTTCTTAGAAGGAAGCAGTCATTACATCATGTTCCATATCATCGGAATGGTAATGGTGCATCGTCTTTAATGGTAAAGTCGGATATAACATTACTATTTCAGAAATGCAACTTTTAGAAAGTGGGCATTTCTCTGCTGTTACTGCTCTGTGTGCCTTACAGCCTGTCTTCAATGCACATCTAGGGTAGGTAACAGCTACATTTTGTGCATTCCCTCTAGACAGCCACAATCACAGGAAGGTTAGGTGTGCCTGAGCACTCGTCTGCGTTCATCTGCATTTTGATGGGCCTTCCTGAGCAGGACAGGTGGAGGGGAGCTGACACACATGAATAGGGAACGGATTACCCCCTATTGGTTTTCTGGAGCCAGGACTATGAAGAAAAGATCTCTGTGCACGTCAAAAACCCTTCTTTGAAGTCACGTCCACATCAAAGGCACATTTTGGTTTAAGTACTGGGTAACTGACTCACTAAAATCAGCCACTTTTCAAAGTGTTACTGCTAGATCTACATTTGCACATTGCCAGAAGGACTGCTGTGCTGCTTAAAGGGCTCATCTTTGGAGTGATAACCTGGAGGGCTAGCCTTGATCTTCTGTTGCCCGACAGCCTACTGCTCTCTGCCTGTGCTGAAGGATAGCTGAATTGTGCCTTTGCCTAAAGTGTTCTTCAAGGGCTTGTTAGCTTGCTCCCTCTTCGAGAAAGTCTCAGGGACCTGAAACACTTCATTGGCACAGATTGGGCTTGCCATGTCAGCCCTCCTAGCAAGATCGTAGAGGCAAATACAGCTGTATTTGTCTCTCTGTTCGCCCCTACCTTTGTGGTGCCCTGACTGAGCTGGCCGCGATGGACCTGCTTGTGACAATTGCACCTCTGACCTTGAGCGGACACCACAGTTCCGAGGGAAGCCCTTCTAACGTGGCCTCACCATGTTGCTGTGGCAATGCGGAGTTCCACTGGCAACGTTAACCTTGCGCCGCAATCCTGAGGGAAGGGCCTGGCCTCCAGGAAGAATGCTGCCTCTGTGTTGTACCATTTGGATCTCTGAGCTTGTCCTGCCTACGCCCGACAGTCCAGCTTATCCCGAGCTGCACTTGAGGGAACAAAGGTAATGTGAATCAGACCTGCGGCTTCCTCTTTAGCCGTCTTGCACGCTTGCGGGCAGCTGAGTTTCCTTCATGTCCCGGCCCAAGGGACCTTCTATCAGATATCTTTTGGGACCCTATTTTTAACACCCGCAAGATGTGGAAATGATCCTTATTATTTAGTGAATAGATTTTGAGTTGCTTAGTCCCTCGACTCCTATACCTACCAATCGGTTAATCATTTTACATGCTGCTTAGGCACTGTGTTTTCTTACATGCTTAACAGTCCTAACTCGCAAAGTATTTATTGGGTTTTTATCGTTGTGGTCATAGTCTGTTCAGATAAATATTCTCTATTTTTCCAAAACCAGTGTGGAGTCTTTTGTAGTGTATTCATTGTGTTACTGTGTGTGTGCGTGCTTTCCATAAATATTTACACATGGCTCTTAAGCTAAGCCTGCCTTCTCTGTGCCAGGCTACCCTAGGGTGAGCACAGGTTCATTTAAAGTGTGTATCTGACTTACTATGACTAGAGTGGTAGTTCTGCTTGTACAGAGTTCATACTCTGACTACGAGAAACCCCCCATTTCTAACAAATGTCAATGAAACCAGTCCCTGAGTTGACTCAATTTTTTTCCCCAGAATGTGCTAAGGGTGCTACCATATGTAAAAAAAAAAAAAATACCTTCATTATACCAGGGCCAGCATATTGGCCCTCCCCACATATGCCATGGGTGCCTTAGGCTCCTTAGACTAAAACGTATTACAATATGCCAGTGCTACACTTTTACCAATTTCGCTGTCCATATACTGTGGGTGGCCCTTATGGCAAAAATCAGTTTTTGTCTGTTAGGGTTATAATTTTGCCCTGGTTGCCCTCCCCCTGGAATGCGTGGTTGTCCTCACATAAGTGAGAAACTACTGCAGGCCTTTTGCCACAGTTATCCCTGATTCCAAGAATTTCATCCAGTATGCAGCATCAGTATTTTTCTATGGATGTCCCCTTATGTCAAGTTTTACTAAAGTGTGTCAGTGCCAGTATTTTGACATGCTACACATTTTTTCTAGTATGCTAGCGCAAGCCTTCTGCCATGCCTGACTTTATAAACTAAGAATTACCTTCAGTATGTCAGGGCCAACTACAAGCATAGCACCATATTCTCTTGCATACTCCTTTACATTCATTCACTCACTCCCATTCACACTCACTTGCACTCACTCATTCTTTCTTACTCAGTCTCACTTATTCTCATTCGTTTGCATGCACTCTCCCTCACATTCACTTTCACTTCTCACTTCTGTGCACTCTCTCACTTGCGGTCAGTTTTACTTCCATTCATTCTTTCTCACTTATTCAATCTGAAGCATTTAATTTCGGCTACGCTTACTGTCACTCACTCATTCATTCTCACTCGCATACATTCCCATTAACACCTCCTTACACCGTCTTCTCACTCGCTTCTATTCTTTCTCAATCACCCTCTCTTTCAGTAATCCTCTCACTCATTTATTCACACTCACTCTTTTCAAACTCACTGAATGACACTCAGTTTCACTCATTCTCATGCAGTGGCAGTCACTCAGTCTCTTTCACTTGCATTCACTCTTACAAACAAACATGCCCACACATTCAAATGTTTTATCTCACAAACACAGTCTCAGCCTCACACATGGACACAACATATATTTAAAACCATTTAACTTACTTCAGCCGTCAGTGAATGTTTTGTTCAAGCTCTTGCTGCTCCATTTCTTTATGACACTAATAGTGAATAATGGATTAATTCTTATTTAATGTAATAAAATGAGTAGAAAATGAAGTGGAGTCCTGACTCCCCTTTAGTGCATTTGACCCTGTATTCTTGGCACTGATTTTGCCACTTTAGAGGCCAAGGAATTGCAAAAGCTTTACCAGGGATTGCAAAGGGCAACCGCGAACCCTGACAACCCCGTAGTCCTTGTTAATTTCTTCAAATTTCAGCTCTTCTGTTAATCTTGTTTGCCTCAATATCCTCTCTCACTCATTGACCTATCCCTATTGCTTTCTCTTCCTCTGAGGTCTCTCATGCCATTCTCTCTCTACTCTTACTCCTGTCCTTACTCTCCAGCTCTTTTTGAGCTTTGTCTAGTCTGTCTCATCTATCATCCCTTTCTCTCTGATGTCACTTTTTCACCTATTTACCCTCTTTGCTTTCCCTTTCTAGAGAGTTTCTTTGTCACCTCTGTCAAACCTGTCTGTCCCTCTATTTCTTTCTCTCTTAGCTGTGTCTTTCTTATTTTTCCACCTGGCATATCTGTCACCTGTCTTTTTCTCTCTGCCTCTCTAGCCTCTGTTTTGCCTGTCTCTGTTATTTCTTACCTGTTTGTCTGGTGTGTCTTCTTCTCTTCTAGTCTCTCTGCTTCTCCTGGTCCTTTATTAACTCTTCCTTTTTCCTTGCCTCTGCCTTATTAACCTGTCACCTGACAATGCGTTTGAGAATGAGAGACATTTAGACTCCTTTTTTGTCAGGACCTCTCAACTAGAAACAATTAATTATGTTGCAAATGTTACTTTTGGTTTGATCACACCACCTTCACAAGAGCTCCTGAAAATCACCCCCCCTTTCATAGATGGTGGCACCATTTTGCTTCATTGCAGTGTGAGTTTTTCTGCTGTGCTGTGTTTATTTCTAGTAGCCAAACGTCCCCCTTTGCTGCGGTTTAAGAAGGTGCAACAAAAACACTTTTTTTCTTTTATTCCTTACTTTGCTTTAATAACCTCTTAGGGGTCGCAGTGCCTGTGAAGGGTTATTAAGGTGGAAGTTAGGAGTCCAGTTGCGACCCAAGTTGACCCCAAATGAGTTCCATGTTATGCATTTCCTACTATGATAATAGGACTGTGAGTTAGGACCACAGAACTTCAGAAAGTGGGGGACTAACTCCATCTCCAGCATTAGGAGCTGTTGGCCCAATTCCTAGCTAGCTCACAGTGCCTCACCTGAACCCCTAAACCAACCGGGGAGGAAGGTGATTACACAAGCTAAACATGACACTCTGACTCTTCAGGGAGATGTGGAAACAAATCTTACCTTTTCGTGGTATTACTCATGCATACCCAGGCGAGATGCAAAGGAGATGCAAGATACGTTTTCAATACATTTATTGAAACAATCACAACCTGGCATATAAAGAGTGAGCTGCGATAATTAGGCAGATGAAACGAAGCCAAGTAATCAGCATTATAAACATGATAAAGAAGATAAATTCTCTAACCGTGGTGAATGTGGTTCTAGACGTTCTAGCTGTTCCTACCTAACCCTAAGACTATGCTGAAAACATAGCGGGTGTACCCGTGTGCCTGGCTGGGTCCAAAGGGTTAGACCCAGCCTAATACCTGAAAACAGTGTCAGGAGTCAGCCTGTGGTGTAAATGGCAGTCCTCTCAGGAAGATGGTAGATTAGTGCCAGTAGAGCTTCATGTCAAACACAGCGTTTGTCCCAGGATGGTCGCGACCAGAAAGCCCTCTGCCCTTTCGGGGTCATTGCACAGTTTATATAATAAAGCCATTCGTTGTTGGCAACACAATTCTGACGCAGTGCCATGTCTAGAGGTTAGAAGCTGTCTCCTGAATGGGCAAAATAAGAACTAGGATATCATATACAGTGTTCCTAGCATTGAACAGAAATGGCCAGCCAGCAAAGGCTCACTAAACAAGAAACTTGTATCCCAGATTTCAAGAAGACTATCATGCAAAATATGTGTGTAAATATCATTGTTAAAAGCAGCTTAGCTACACTGAATAACATAAAATGAAGTTATAAACAAGGGTAACCAACTCAGGTCCAAGAGGTCCTTACGGCAGAGCTATTGCTGTCATGGGAATACACTGAAAAGTAGATTAGAGTAACTAGTTATGTGGTTTCTCGCTCAAATAGACTTGTGTTACCTTTTTGGTATCCAAATGCAATAGCTGGTTTTGCATGTTTTCAATAGTGCTTATACTTCTGTAATCACCTGTAGTTGAAAACTATCATTTTGGGTGATGCAGTGGCCCTCATCACTGAAAAGAAGCTCAGATAAAAACACTTGTGCATTATGTGTATTTAATACTCTTTACACATGTTGCCAAAACCATGCCATGCAATTGCACATGTACAAGGTTTTAGGTGAAAGAGAAAATTGGGTGCAAGGGCGCAAATATATAATAGTATTAGTGTGTGTATGTGTGTGTGTATATATATATATATATATATATATACATACACATATTATTCACTGGAAAAAAACAAAGGTTAGAGGGGAGTTATAATTAGGAAATAGAATTTTAAAAAACATAGAAATTCACTTAAAAAAACAAAGGTTCCAGAGCCATTATAGTCAGGCTCGCATTTTAAAGGTACAAAACCATAGAAATTCTGCTATTACTGTTAATTATTTCAAGTAACTAGAAGCCGTGCCCTAAGGTAACTATAAGTCACCCCGCAATGCACACTTATCCCAGTAATAATTTTACTGCAAATGTTGCAGTACATTTATCAGTGGTTTTTAAAAGATGTCATGAGTGCTGTAATATCTGGGGTAATTAGCAGTGCATGGTGATAGCTTCCTAAACCCTAAAATGACCCTTGCCACCCAAAAACCCATACCTGCCTTAACCCCTAAAATTACCATTGACTCCTAAAAACCCATACCCAGCCTAAACACTAAATTCTCTTGCCACCCAAAAATCCACACCTACCCTAAAAAAAACACTTACCACGCAAAAACCCATATCCACCCTAAAAATGACTTATATAATTAATTACCTGTAAAACCCTTACAATGAATATACCTTTACAATTCATTCTTGCAACAAAATTCGTTTTAATGGCATGTATGGTAATTTTGCATGCGTGGCTAAGCCAGCATGGTACTGGCGTGCGTGGTTCATCCTTTATTGTAGAGGCTGTTTCCCTTACAGCACGAACCATCATTGCTATGACAAAATGAACCCCCTCATTTTGTTCCTTTCAGAATTAAATGTTTTATGTTTATAGTTTGATTCAATCAAGATGGCTTCAGGTGTGCCACACTATTGTCATAAGTAAGACTGTTAACGTTCTTGTTGTTCCTTTGAACACTCTGGAAGGCTGCAGTAGAACACAAGATAATTAACTAACCTCCTGCTCTTGTTGGAAGTAAATGTTTTAGTGGGAATGTCTGACTTCATTCTCATTTGGCTGAAAAAAATAGTGTGAATTTACAGAAGATATGCCGTAATTTTAGATTCTGGAGCACCTTCATCACCTCTATGGGAAAATCATAAGAAAACAATCTTCTCTCAAACATGATTCATGAGATCCTAGCAGGGTGAAATCACCTCAGAACATACCACAATTCCTAAAATTAGTATGGTACCATCAGGAATTGAGTTATATTGTAATTAACATTTACCACCCTTTTATACTTTCTACTTTTTGTCAACCTCAAAACCTGCCATTCAGTACAGTGCGTTTCACTGGGGTTCTATCATGTATATTGGTCCCAAGATGACTGCCATCACTTTCTGGCTGAAGTGCTGACAGGCAATCAGATCTCACCATGAGATCTCTGCTTAGACTCCGACCAAATATACAAATTTGTTTTTCCTTTTAAGCTCAAAAAGTACTGAATGGATTTGCACCAAATAAGAAAAGGCGTCATCTACGGACCAAAAGCTAGCTCTCCGCCAAATTTGGTGTTTCCATCCAGTGGTTCAGGCTGCAGTCGTTTCAAAACTCCTATGGAAATTAATATAGAAATACACTTTTTTTTTTTACCCCACCCTTTTTCTTGGCCCCAGCATGACAGGTCACCCCGAAACTTTTCATGCGCTACAAGAATCACCGGCACACTTTTTTTGTGAAACTTTTGTGAAGATTTGTCAAACGATGCCAAAGATCTAGGCAAGTCAAAAAATGCTATATATATATATGTTAAAATACCGAAGGTTATTACGTGGATGCTCTAGTTAGGCTCACATTTTAAGGGAACCAAACCTTAGAAATTGACTTGTTATAGTTTGCTAACTCAAGTAACTGTAGCTCGTGCCCTAAGGTAACTAGAACTCGTGCCCCGCATGCACAGTTACTGCAAATATTGCTTTGATATTATCAATGATGTTATCAAAGAAGTCATGAGTGCCATAATTTGTGGGGTAATTAGCATGGCAAGGGCAAGTTACCTTAGGCACAATTTACAGTTATGTGAGATAGCTCTAACTATTACAGGTGAATTTTTGTGGTTTAGTATGCTTAAATGTGAGTCTAATTATAACTTCCAAGTAACCGGTGTTTTTTTTTTTTTTTTTAAGTGAATTTCTGTTTTTTCATCCTATTTCCTAATTATAACGCCACTGTAACCTTTGTTTTTTTTTCCAGTGAATTTTTTTTCTAACAAAGTAATTTTCATTACTATACATTAATACAGCCACCGCCGCGCATGGCCTTTGACTGTGTGAGGCGGCGGTTGGCTGCAGGGCCTGGCCTTTCGCCAGTCCCTGCTGCCAAACCCCCTAACCACCCAACCCCATGCTGCACACAGCCCTTTGGCCATGTATGGTGGGAGTTGGCCATGGCCTGTCTCTCTTGGTGTGAGAGGGTGTATCTGGGGGTGAGAGTGGCTGTGAGAGTGTCTGTTTGAGTGTGAGAGTGGGTGCTTCAGTTCCTGTGTGGGTCTGTGAGTGGGTGCGTGAGGGTTTCAGTGGGTGTGTGAGAGCCTGAGTGGGCCTGTGAGTGGGTGCATGAGTGTCCTTGAGTGGGTCTATGAGTGGGGGTGTGAGGCTGTGAGTGGGTGCGTGATGGTCTGTGAGTGGGAGAAAGATTTAAAAAGAGAAATTGAGAGAGAAGGGAGAGAGAGGGTTTTTTTAGGCTTTGGTGAATGATAGACCCAGAATGAGAGATTTCTGGACGAATTGAAAAGAAAAATTTATTCGTCAATTAACAAGAGTGAGATCACCTTTCAGTATGAACCTTAAACTTTTAAAGTTTAAAATAAATTAAAGTAGGGAAATGACCACAGACACACCTTTTAGTTTGAGGGTCTGTGACCCTAACCATTATGTCAGATGTGACTTCTTACTGTAGTCATTGCATGAAGAGACCATTGCAGTGACTATCTCTCTCTCTGTTTCCCATCCCACTATGGGATGAAGGAGAGAGAGTGAGTTCCAGGACTGCTGGGGGAGCCTCAGGGCCCTGTCGGTCCTAGCTAGCTACCCTCATCCTGCAGGGAGCTGCTTTAAGTAGCAGATCCCTGCTTGGGAGACCAATGTTTTCATCTGTTTACCTGCTCGCATATTTTTGTGCAGGGAAACCGATCAAAACACTGCTTTCTAGCAGCAGGAGATATTTGACAGCTCCTGCTCTCAGAAAGCAGACCTTGTTTGCTTTTCCTTGGTGAGAGCTGTCCGCTTTCTGACAGTGGGATTTGTCAAACGGGTCCCGCTGTCAGAAAGCAGAGTTTTCATCTGTCTTCCTTGCATGCAAATATGCAGGCAGGGAAGACAGATTCAAACGTTGCTCCAGCAAGCAGGGAGCTGCTAATAAAAGCAGCTCCTTGCTTGCTGGAGCAATGCCGACTCCCGATGGAGGCAGGAGCCGGCTAGGACCACTGGGGATCTGGCTGGGACCACAGGGAAGGGCCTTGAGACTCCACCCCCCCACCGACATGGTTCCAGATAGCCTAAAAAGGGCAAAAAATGGGGGGGGAAAGTTGGCCTAATGGCTAATGTTTCAGACCCTCGCACTGAAAGTTGAGGGTTCTAGTCCAGGCGTGTCCGTGCTCATTTCACTCCTTTAATTTATTTTAAACTTCAAAAGTTCAAGGCTTATACTGAAAGGTGATGTCGCCCTTTTTAAAAAATTATTATTAAGAAATCAATTTTTTCTTTTTAATTTGTCCAGAAATATCATTCTACGTACAGGGAGTGCAGAATTATTAGGCAAGTTGTATTTTTGAGGATTCATTTTATTATTGAACAACAACCATGTTCTCAATGAACCCAAAAAACTCATTAATATCAAAGCTGAATATTTTTGGAAGTAGTTTTTAGTTTGTTTTTAGTTTTAGCTATGTTAGGGGGATATCTGTGTGTGCAGGTGACTATTACTGTGCATAATTATTAGGCAACTTAACAAAAAACAAATATATACCCATTTCAATTATTTATTATTACCAGTGAAACCAATATAACATCTCAACATTCACAAATATACATGTCTGACATTCAAAAACAAAACAAAAACAAATCAGTGACCAATATAGCCACCTTTCTTTGCAAGGACACTCAAAAGCCTGCCATCCATGGATTCTGTCAGTGTTTTGATCTGTTCACCATCAACATTGCGTGCAGCAGCAACCACAGCCTCCCAGACACTGTTCAGAGAGGTGTACTGTTTTCCCTCCTTGTAAATCTCACATTTGATGATGGACCACAGGTTCTCAATGGGGTTCAGATCAGGTGAACAAGGAGGCCATGTCATTAGATTTCCTTCTTTTATACCCTTTCTTGCCAGCCACGCTGTGGAGTACTTGGACGCGTGTGATGGAGCATTGTCCTGCATGAAAATCATGTTTTTCTTGAAGGATGCAGACTTCTTCCTGTACCACTGCTTGAAGAAGGTGTCTTCCAGGAACTGGCAGTAGGACTGGGAGTTGAGCTTGACTCCATCCTCAACCCGAAAAGGCCCCACAAGCTCATCTTTGATGATACCAGCCCAAACCAGTACTCCACCTCCACCTTGCTGGCGTCTGAGTCGGACTGGAGCTCTCTGCTCTTTACCAATCCAGCCACAGGCCCATCCATCTGGCCCATCAAGACTCACTCTCATTTCATCAGTCCATAAAACCTTAGAAAATCAGTCTTGAGATATTTCTTGGCCCAGTCTTGACGTTTCAGCTTGTGTGTCTTGTTCAGTGGTGGTCGTCTTTCAGCCTTTCTTACCTTGGCCATGTCTCTGAGTATTGCACACCTTGTGCTTTTGGGCACTCCAGTGATGTTGCAGCTCTGAAATATGGCCAAACTGGTGGCAAGTGGCATCGTGGCAGCTGCACGCTTGACTTTTCTCAGTTCATGGGCAGTTATTTTGCGCCTTGGTTTTTCCACACGCTTCTTGCGACCCTGTTGACTATTTTGAATGAAACGCTTGATTGTTCGATGATCACGCTTCAGAAGCTTTGCAATTTTAAGAGTGCTGCATCCCTCTGCAAGATATCTCACTATTTTTGACTTTTCTGAGCCTGTCAAGTCCTTCTTTTGACCCATTTTGCCAAAGGAAAGGAAGTTGCCTAATAATTATGCACACCTGATATAGGGTGTTGATGTCATTAGACCACACCCCTTCTCATTACAGAGATGCACATCACCTAATATGCTTAATTGGTAGTAGGCTTTCGAGCCTATACAGCTTGGAGTAAGACAACATGCATAAAGAGGATGATGTGGTCAAAATACTAATTTGCCTAATAATTCTGCACTCCCTGTATATCATCCTTCAAAGCCTAAAAACTCTTTATGATTCTCCCTCTCACTCTTTCAATCTTTCTAACACTCACACACCCACTCAGACCCTTGGAGATGCAGGCAGGGAGACAGAGGAAACATTGCTCTCACAGAGAGGGAGCTGCATTAGTAGCTCCCTCTCTGTGACAGCAAGGCTGGCTTCCACAGGAGGTGGGGAGCCAACTGGGACCGTGGGGGCCTTCAGCCCCCCCTCATTGTCCCCAACAATGTCACTGGGTACCCTGGGGGGCACCAAGGTCACATTGCAGGGCCCGGGGGATGGGGTCCGCAGGGCCAAGATTGTCCTGGGGATGGGGCCCCTCAGCCCACCTGCCCACCCCCACAAAAAAAAAATTATTAGGCCAAGCCATGGGGGATGGAGTCCCTGATGCTGAGATCAGCCTGGGGAGAGGTACAATACTACTGTAGTGGGTGGCACAATGAGTGCTGTAGGCCTACGACTCGCATTATAGGCTCTGGGTCCATTTGTTACCGTGTACTAGGGACATAGAAGTAAATTAAGTATGCCAATTATGGTATGCCAGTCCCAACATGTTGAGAGAGAGAGAGAGTGCACAAGCTCTTAACCACTGATTATCAGGATTAAAGTGTGCAAAGTCCTGCTACAGGAGGCAAACATCTGGGGTGACCCTGCAGAACGGGCAAATTTCCAACACTTCCCCATGTTCCTCTCCTTCTCTTCGAGTCCTAGTGAAGTATAGCACAAGTAAGACAGCATATTAACAAGCTGCTTTAATGGTTTTCAGTTTTGGTTTCTTCTATTTCCAGGAAATTGGTTAGCCTGCTCTAAGTTGTCAAAATCCTTTTGTGGAATTGGAGGTGCAGAATGTCCAGACTACTTGACAAAGTCAGGATGACCATCTGCAAATGTCACTGCTAGAACTACTGCTTTCACAGAAGCATAGTTAACTTATAGTTTTTGAAAGAAAGTATTTTGACCTAATTCACTGTAGATGACACATCAAAATTAAAGTTTCTCTCTCATGTTTGTGTCTTTGAAAAATTCAAATGTTGGTCTACCTCTACACATAATGTCTTGCTTTTTAATTTCTCCCCTGCAGTTTGGAAAGAGAATTTGTGGAGTATTTGCAGGCAACGCTGTGTTTGCCGAAGTCCCCTGAGCAGATCCAGGTGCTGTGTGCAGCCACCCTAAGGGAGATGTCGCCCTGTGACCTTGTGAGCATGTCCTGCGATCCAGTCATTGACACCAAGCTCCTTAGCTTAGTGGCATCAGTTTTGCTTGCTAAGGTAATCAGTGAGGAATTGTTAGAAAGACCTGCTATTTTTGCTGCATTAGCAACACAATGTTTGCTTGGCATGGAATCTGAGCACAAAGTCTTTGTGAATTTGTGTTTGACACTAATCGACTGATTATTATTTCCCTTTTTACATTATTTTTAAGGGAGTCAAAAATAATGCAGCACTTGTTGTTGGAAACCGTGTGGTGAAGTTAGTGGAAGCCCGGCAGCCTGAGGGTCAGAGTCTACGATACTTGCTTCCAGTTCTGTCAAAGGCCACCACTGTGAATCCATCAAGCGTGAATGAAGGTAACATGTATTATAATTAATTGACTGTGGAGGTAAAGCCTGGGTTGAATCTTCTTCCTCGATAAAATTAAGTATTTAACATATTACATTTCACACAGATGTCCCTGAAAGTGTTATTTTTTAATTTTTTATTATGGGTCAGATGTACTAAGATTAGGAGTAGTGCTTTCCAAATAGCGATTTTATCCAAATCACTATCTAGAAATCCCTATGTCTTATGTATGAAACGTTTTCTTTCAGACTTATAATTCCCAGTGGGTCTGAAAGAGATGTAGGATTGCCCCTTTTGAATATCACCCTTATTCCTTTATTAAAACATCACATAAGAACACCCTGCGTGAGCTGGCTGGCTGGCTGGATTGATTACTCGCACTGGGTGTTCTTATGTGATGTTTTCATCAAGGAATAAGGGTGATATTCTAAAGGGGTAACTTTGTTGTGGTTTAATCAAAGCCCGGGTGGAATTGGGATGATATGGGTGACGGAGTTTAGGGCTTCTTAAGTAATGGAGTGTTTGATTGGAATTTGTGTATTTTTATTTGGTTATTTTATTCTTATATAGATATAGAATGAAAATGAATTGGGAGAATATTAAATTGTCCTGAGGAAGGTGGTAAAAAGGACTGTGAAAAACCATCAAAACACGTTGTCGCAAGTTGAAATTGCTGGACTCATTGGAACCGGCCAAAAACAGATGAGATATTGGTTGCAACTGGCCAAGAATGGATGAGATATTGGTTGCATGAATCAATTGGCCACTGTATACCTGATTTGGGACAGCAAAAAGACAATAGACCAGGGATGTTGTCTTGTGTTTTGTCTCCCAATTTCGTTAAGATTGTACAGAGGTTCCCTCTGGGGCCTGTTGGCTTTTCTATGATTGTCTGTTCTTAATGTTTTTTATTGTGTATGGGATTCTATAATAAATATGAAATTTTGATATTCCTTTATTAAGATTGATCATTTGAGTGAATGAATGTATGAGAAGAGAATTGAGTGGTGGATAGCATGATAATTCCCCAGGGGGTTATTTCTTATAATTACTGCACAAATACTTTACACATTGCTTCCTAAGTTAAGCCTGCCTGCTCTGTGCCAAGCTACCAGAGGTTGAGCACAGGTTAATTCGGGGTGTGCGTGTGCCTTACCCTGACAGGAATTGTGGTTGCTGCTTGATCAGGGCTCATACCCCAGCCACCCAACCACCCAATATCTCACAGGCGCAGATCAGTTTTTAATGTTTGGGGAAGCTCCTTCAGATTTCACTTTTATTTCATGGAGCATAATCATTGTGCTACAATCTTTCTAGTTGCTTATAAGTTTTTTTTCACTTGATGTTAGGTGTCTGAGAATGAAGATGCAAAAGGTCTACTCTGTGTAAGTCTAACTTCCCTAATTGGAGCAACTACATCTAAAGGTGTTATAATCAATTTACTCACTGATTTGTTCAGAACTTAAAAAATGTTATCCTTAAAATGAGACTGCCCTGATATTTTCTGAAGGGCTGCCTACCACAAATATGAAGTAATTTTGCTCCAAGTCCATCGCACCGTCGTTCTAACTGGCTTGTGCATCCACATCCCAAGAAAAGATAATTAGCCTTTGATTAGACTATGCTAAAATGATATTTTGAAACACAAATATGTTCTTCTTTGTTCAGAATAACAGTTCTAAAGTAGGACCAGTTCATGTGTCGAGTTTTCAGTTTCTTGCAGAATTCTAAGATGGAGCTCTGATGCTGAAGGAGAGGGTAGTCTCGGGCTTTGGTGCCCTGGCTGGAAAAAGTGAAGGCCCGGGTTGTGGCTGGGCTGGGGAGCCAGCGAAAGCCCTTGAGGTGTTTGTACATGTGTGTGCTGAGAGGTAGCTTGAGAGTGAGTCTAGCTGCTGCATTCTGTATGACTTCAACTCTCTTGAGAGATGCTGCCGAGTTACAGGGTGTTGCTATATTCCAGACAGCTGGTGATGTGGGCTTGAACGACTGATCTTCTGGTATCCAAAGGAAGTCATCTGAAGAATTTCTCTAGGAGCTTGAGCATATAGAAACAGGTGGCTACAACTGTGCTGAATTGATTTAACATTGAGATTTGATAGTGAATTATTATCCGCAGGTTCCTGGCTACATTGAACAGGCTTGCTGTGGTCCCTAGCTCTGGGGACTACCAGGCTGAGGGTCGAGAGAGACGTCTTTTCCAAATATGAGCACATCCATTTGTTTGGTGTTGTGTTTTAAGCAGCTGGTTTTGATCCAGTTTGCAAGCTCAGATATGCAGCTGGTGAAGGTTTTTTGGTGTTTGAGGTATCTTCTTTGAGGGAGAGGATGAGCTGAGTGTTGGCAGTAAAAGAGATGATTCTGAACCTGTTAGCCTCAATGATGTTAATGAGAGGGGTAATGTGGATGTTGAAAAGTGTAGGGCTAAGCTAATAACATGGGATTTGGTTAACGATATATGTTGGTAACTCACTGAAAATACGTTTTCTCTATGCTTTTGAAAACTAATAGATTTTATAATTACTGCAAACACAGTGTGCTTATTTTATCGACCTGAGAAGGATGAGATTTAAAGTCCATTATGAATTTCAAACCTGTAATAGTCCAGTCTCTGTAATACTTGTAATATTTAGGTCTCCCACTAAGTTACATTTCATGGTGATTCCATGTATGCATTTCTTGTTAAGTACACATTCTTGTGACACAATTACAGCCCTGATTGCGAACTCAGTCATTATTGTTCTCTTTTAGACCAAGCTAATCTTATCAACAAAAAGATGGTTGATTGGCTGAGGTACGCAAGTGTTCATCAGGGCATGGCCCAGTCATCTGGAGGATTTTTTTTAAGTCCTAGAAATAAACAGGTTGGTAAAAAAAACATATTGAAAACTTACTTTAAACTATATTTATAACATAAACTTAGCTGTTGCCACTTTTTGATTCTTTCCTTATTAAATTAGCCTTTGGTGTACAGTATTTATGCTGGCAGAGAATTATGAAGTAGCTTGTAGTTATAACAAGATTTGTTTCCTTGCTCAGCCCAGCCCCATCATGGAAGTGGACGGTGCCATTGCTGCAGACTTCTTCACAGTGCTTTCAGTTGGTCATCATTACACAGAGGATCAGTGGCTCAACATGCACAGCTTCTCCATGCTCCGGAAGTGGTTACTGTGCTATGGAAGCGGTGGGGCGAGTCGTATTGAATCAGGTATAGAACAGTTTCACGATGCTGAAGTAAGGAGAAGGAACTCTACTTTCTAATTTTCCCCTACCACCAGTTCTCCAGATCACTCTGTAGGTGTATCAATTCTGGCAGCTGATACTCAACGGTTGTGAAATTGTACTCTAGTGGCCAAAGAGCACAACAAGAGTATATGGCAAGCCTTGTTCTCTATAGTGTTTGCACTGATGTTATTCATGTTAATAGCATAAACAGAACATTGACTTTGCTTTTTGTTTGAACCATAATCAAACCATTTCCATCATTTATCTCCACTGTTAACTTACTTCAGATGATAAATCTGACTTGGAAGGCTCTGTCATGTCCATGGTGTCGGCCACATCCACCTCAAGTCGCCTGTTGCCCCCAAAAGAACGACTGCGTGAGAAGGCCTATGAATACTGCCAGCGACTCATTGAGCAGAGTAACAGAAGTGAGTAGAAAGAATTCTTTTTCTATGTAGTGTGGTGCTAACAGGGAAAAAGTGTAGGGAAGGGTTGTGGAGAGACTGTTCTTCAGCGTTTCCACTATTTCGATTAAGATTTATCTGGTGAACAAAATAGAGTCTAAGGAAGATTTTAAATAAATAAATCTTAACCTAAGGTTGTAATATATGTAATTTAAAATGTTTCTTTAATAGAGGCGCTCAAGCGGGTGGACGCTGATCTGCAGAAAGCTGTAAGTGTTTGTTCCTATTGATTCCATTTGTGGTATGGTTGGAGAGTCGTGCTGCTGCCTGGTTTACTGTAATGAATTGATTGGAATATTGTGTTGTCTATGCAGTGTCTCATTGAAGCGATTACCATCATGGATATTGTATGCAGACAGGATTCCTCCTATGTCTATCGAGCATTCCCATTTTTGAAGATTGTGCACGGGAGAATCTGCATGGATCCTACTCAAACCCGGGTGCTGCTGCTGCTTGCCCAGTTTTTCCTGACTCATAGTAAGTTTTACGGTGTGCCTTTTGAATATTCTACAAAACACTTGAAACTGCCTGGCTAAAAATTGCCATGATGCATGCCTTTTTCTTTGTAGCAAACTATGCATTGATCTGCAGCAGACTAGAGCTCTACTCAACGTTTTGCAACCGTTGAGAATAATATGATTGTGTTTTAAGCAGGGGGTAAAATGGGCAGATGGTTATAAAATAGCTTTTGAAGTTTTATCAATAGGCAGGATTAATCTTCATGTCTAGCTGTATTTGTAGGAATGTGCCATAGGTGGCACTCTTCGTGTAAGAGTAGAAAGGGTGGATCCATTATATGACACTGTTTCCTGCTGCACCTTGGATTTTGGGAAACCATGACTGTGGAAGAATCTGGGGAGGGCAGAAGAAGCTTCAGTCCACTAAAGGAAATGTTTTAAGGAAAGATGAGAACAAATATAAACCCCACATTATATGGAATTAAAAAAGAATTGTGCTGGGTTATACATTCGTAAGACCTGTGCTGTGGATTGCATTCTGGATGACCCTGCATCTAGTAAGGGATTGCATACTCTACACACAAGCAATTGGGATACATTTTGAAGAACTACATTTGTTGAAAAGTAAAACAACAAGAGATTCAATTGAGGGTTACCCATAGATCCTTAGTAAGACACTGTCAGGGTGGGCCTCACTGGGCAGGGGTGCAGTGTACCTGGGGTTCTTGTGAAGAGAAGGGTTCTTTGGTTGCTCTTTGGGCTAGCATTGCACTATGATTGGGCTAGAATACTGAAGGAATATTTGTACTAGTAAACTTAATTTTGTTTCTTCTTTAAACTTCTCCTTTAGTCTGTAGGAGTTATTCAAGGTATCCAGAGCTTATGTGCTGTTTTCTCTAGCAGGGTTTGTTCAATGTCTTATTGCATGTTTTTTTTCAGTTTTATGACTTAAGACCCTGATTACAAGGTACAGACGGACAATGGTACCAAAAGAATCATTCAAAGCTGTTAAGTGGACTATGAGTTTCGACTAAATTTCTGACCGTGCAAAAGTATCATCATAGTGTACTCACTGTGACCAAATGTGGGTGGCACCATTATTTAAGGTTCTGATTAAGAGGTGGCCACCACTTCTATGCAATACCTCCTCGTGATCCATTGTGATGCTGCACACCAAGCCCTAAAATGTCACTGATGTTATTTTTGCAGAAGTTTGCTCCTAGCACAAGGGGATGGAAGGCGTGCTTGTATTAATCTTAGCCAATAGCAATCTCTCGGGCTGCATTCCAGACCATCGTTTTTCATCCGCTATCCAGTTTTTGTCAGAGACCCACCTTATGCAAATCAGTCTTGGTCCTGATCCAATAGTAACAGTCCAGCCCAAACAGCCAGTCCATGCTCCCTTTAGATGGGAACATATGAAGACTCATACAGATTTTGACCCACTTGGAGTGAAACTTGTTTTGGGTTGCTTGTCTTCCAGTTCAGACTGGACCTGGCTTGGCAGTTCGGTGTGAATGTTTCCTATTGGATTAGGAGCAAGGCTGGTTTGCATATGGCTTGGTCTAATCTGAGATGGCCTGGAGGGGTGAAAATGAGGCACTGGGATGCTGCACGAGTAATTACCAGTGGCTGAGATTAATTCAGGCTTTCATTTAATCACTTTTTTTGTATTCTTCAAAGTAAATACACAGCGTCTTGGGTCATTTATTGTGCAAGTACTAGAGCTATGCCCCCACTTGGTTGCTATGAGTCCATTAACCCCATTTGTTACAATTCTATAATACCACAACAACACGGTTGAGTTACCTTAGCATATATTTTTGCTCCAAGGCAACTCTCGCTGTGCCTTAGATGTGCTTTGGGGAAACTGTGAAGGGGGAAAGTACTAAGGCCGGCCAATTTTCAGGTGGAGAACCGTAAAATGGACAGAATGTTCTTTGCCGGTGAAAAAGAAATATTTCCTCTGCCACATGGGCAGATTGACAGTACATTGCCATCTACTAAATGGCACTTTAAATCTGTTGCTTGAGGATAACATGCCATATCTTAACACATTTGGACTGCTTTTATTAACTTTAGATTGATCTTTTGGGAACTCCTATGCAGCATGAGACTGTGCGTTTCAAAGGAGGTATGCCTGGTTTTCAGAACGTTTTGTTTTTCCCCACGCTTCAAATTATAGGTTGGTCACTCTTTTGAGAGGGTGACTTCTGTCAGTTACATAAGGCTTCCCAAAAATCACATCTGGAAATTTTATATCTTCACAGGTGAAACTGCAGCAGTTGACTCTGAATCTGTGTACCGAACCTTATTTACAAAGGTCCCAGCTGAACTCTTCCACCATCCAGTTTTAGCCTTCGAATTTATTCAGTTCTGCAAAGTCAATGCCACATTCTTCACACAGAATGTATGGGTTTTTCAGAAGTTCTTCCCAAACCTCTTCAAGGTATAGTGTTTAAATTAAATCAGTCCTGTTTGTGCATGTGAGAAAAAAACAAGAAATAACTGTTCCTTCCAGTGATGGTGTCCCTCACGTTTATGCTGAGTCTTTGTTTCACTACTATAATAGAGGTTTTCTCCAGTTTTTATGATTTAAAACCAGACATGTAAGACATTATGGCACTATGGAAACTGTATATGTTTTCCTACTGTGATAACCGGGCATGACTACATTTTATAAAATTAGCTTGGTCTACATTTTTGGAAAGACAAGAGAAACATGTTAAAAAGAAAGAAAAGGTGTCTTTCTTCCCCAATTTTGAGCAACTAACCTTCTGTAGCCACACTGCCTGATCCCATAGGTTAGCCTGTAGGTGCCCAGCCTCAAGTACCCTTTGACTCCCAGCCCATGTCAAAGATTTATCAAATCATCTTGTATGATACCTTCATGCACTGTCAACCTTTCAAACTTGTGATAATTTCTATTGCAAAACAAACTTAACTGATAGTATAGATTCTGGTGCCTAAATATTTATATAGTGTGGTTGGCTGAGGCGAGGCCCTAGCCAGGCAGAACCTACCACTCCCATTAGGGGTGGGTGATTACACTCACTGTACAACCTGTGCTCATCCTTAGGTAGCTTGGCACAGAGCAGTCAGGCTTATCAGGGAGGCAATGTGTAAAGCATTGGCACAGCACTACCACACAGTAAGTACACTGGGTGTCACAAATGAGGCTTCATGCGAGGTGTATGTAAATAAAGTTTGTATTCAACACATGCATGAATTAAGACAACATGAACATCATGTAAATCTGGGCATAACTCACATTCAGAAATATCACTAATAGTACAAGGCCCAACAGTGTTAACGAACTCAGCAGTATGTACAATGAGAAAAATAAAACATTTGGTGGCATGTGTGGCTGTAGATACACATGCTCTCCATACCTCTGCCATCTAGTGTTGGGTCAGGATGTGTGCAAGTTTTTTTTTTTTCGAAGAAGCTGTTGGAGTCACGAGGTAAAGTGACCCCTCCTCTCGGTGAGAGTGCGCATGGGTACCAACTCCATAGTTAGATTGTTTTCTTTACGCCATCTTGTTTGGACGTGTTATTTGGTGCTCCGGTTCGAAATCGTTTCAGGCTTCCCTCGGAACATTGTACGTTTCCGTACTTGTTGGTATTGTTTTTGTTTGCGTTCTACCAACGTACATCAAGAACAGAAGAAAACTCTTCTTTGTCGGTTTGACAATTTCGATCCCAACCTTTGACCCTAGCCCGTTGAGGCTTCGTCATCTTTTTTCATATCTGTTGGTACAGACAGTGCGCTGCTGATGGAACGGGCACTCCTTTCCGTTTTTTTCCCCGTTGCCATGCTAAATACCCGCACGCAGAACTTTATTTGGTTTGTAGGTTTGTAACCTCTGCCTTATTCCGGACCATGACGAGGAGCGTTGTGAGGCCTGTCGGTCATTTTGATCGAAGAAAACGCTGAGGTATCGTCAAGTGCACAGGAAAGAAATGCAGCATAAGGAATTAGAGGAGACACCAGACGTCTTTGGTCTCCAAGACATCAAGCTGCAGGAAGAGCTGCATGAGGCTTCAGCAGCTGAGGAAGAGGCCTTTTCCAAACCAGACTCGGAGTCGGACTCAGAAGCAGAGATGAGCATGCACACCATGAACATTCCACCGGCACAGCGCGCAGTGAGTACAAAAGCCCCTACCCTGCACATCAAAAGACAATCTCCACAGACCGAATGTACGGCTTCTGAGCTATCACTACGGCTGGCCATGGTAGGCACTGAACAATCGCTAAGTATGTCTTGCCCTCGGGCTTGACACCGAAAGCTAATCTGAAAACTCCTGCCACTCACCAGACCTGAATTGTTTTGGGACCGACTCCAACCATCTGGCTCTTTGGTATCGACCATATTGGCACTGAAACAGAAACCTACTTTGGTACTGAAAATTTCGGCTCCACCATCGAAACAAACTGCTTCTGAACCAGAGCCTGGACTACAGACTATAGTGCAGAAACTTAATCCAAAGCAAAAGGCTTCATAGTCAGCTGAATGTGGGTCAGATCATCGCTAAATCTATGAAGCAGATGTTCATGTAAACTAAACGTCCGTCTTCAGTCGAGTGGAGGACATTACTTTACCACCACCTCACAAAAAGAAAAGAGAGTACATTGCCTCCAGACCTATTTCTCCTCCTACACTACCCTCTCCTCCACGCACTTCAGCACACCACTGTTCAACTATAGGGGATATAGTTGAGACAACTCCACAAGGTTCTCCGCAACCTTATATGAAGGAGCAGGGGGATGATGAGGATGATGATGATGATGATGATGATGATAATATTCATACACAATAGCCAGTAGATCCTTGGGATACCTATGATGTTGACCCACCAGGTGACACTGACCAGGATGTATATCCGGCTAAGCCTTCTCCACCAGATGACCCAAAATCTTTTAATGAGTTGGTGGGTAGGGTGGCTGCATATCACCAGGTCCCATTACATAAGGATCCCATAGAAGAACATATTTTATTCAAGACCCTTTCCTCCACCACTCGAGCTGCCGAATGTTGAAGGGAGTGACACGTCATGCAGACGATATTTTTAAAGATCCAGTCCATGTCAGAGTAATTACACCCATGATTGACAAAAAATATAAGGCAGCTTCCTCTGATCCTGCATATATTAAAGGTCACATTCCACCAGATTCCCTAGTGGTATCAAACGCTCGCAAGCGAGCAAACTCACAAACCACTGCAGAAGCACACCTCAACCTGGTAAAGAATCAACGTTAATTGATGCATCAGATAAAAGGGTGGGGTTAAAAGTAGCTAATCACTGGAGGCTTGCTAACACCCAAAGGTTGTTGGCTATATAGGACAGAGCACACTGGGATGAGACTGAAGATCTCATTCAACATCTTCCAGAGGAATATAAAAAGAAAGGTCACCAACTTGTACAAGAAATAAAATTGATGTCAAATAATTCCATTAAATGTGCTCCAGATGCAGCAGACACAGTTGCTGGGGGATAAACGCTAGTGTTTTACTCCTTAGACATGCCTGGCTACACATATTAAGCTTTAAACCTGAGGTGCAACAAACATTGTTAAATGCTCCTTTTGATAAACAACACCTTTTTGGCCCTGAAGTAGACCAAACTCTGGAAAAGATGAAGAAAGAAAGAGGTAGCCAAATCTATGTGGGCACTTTAAACTCCCACTAATTGTGGTTCCTTTTGAAGGCCCAGCTATGAGCAGGGCAATAAACAATCCATGTCAGAACCATCTACTTTTTTAGGCAACAACATCAAACATCCCCTTCAAGAGGATACTATAGAGGCACATATAGGGGCAACAATTTAAAGGGACGAGGGAAAGGTGCCTCCACTCGTGCTACCCCCTCCACATCAAAACAGTGACTCTCTTCTCATTCCCCACAATCCTTCAACACCTGTAGGGGGACATTTACACCAGTTTTCCCCCAAATAGCTAAACATAACAACAGATCAATGGGAGTTAAATATTATCCAACATGATTAGTGCCTGGAGGTTAGAACCCCCCCCCCCCCCAACATACCACCTCGCAACCACAAACTCTCAGTAGAACATCTACAATTACTAAATCATAAAGTGCAAGCTCTGCTTCAAAAAGAGGCAATAGAAATAGTTCCAATTCATCATAGAGGAACAGGAGTCTATTCATTGTACTTCCTTATTCCCGAAAAGGACAGATCACTGTGATCAGTGCTGGATCGCAGACCGTTAAATCACTACATCCTTTCAGAACATTTCTATGTGGGTAACTCTCCAAGATGTAATACCTCTTTTACAACAAGGACACTTCATGTCCGCACTGGATTTAAAGGATGCATATTTCTGCATCCCAATACTTCCCTGTATTACAAATCTGAGAGATTTTCTGTGGGCTGGAAGACAGTATCAATTCAAAATTCTCCCTTTTGGACTAACCACTGCACCTCTTGTATTCACGAAATGCCTGGTGGTAGTTGCAGCACATCTGCGCAGACATGGCATTCATGTCTTTCCATATCTGGACGATTAGCTAATCAAGTCCAGTTCACTCCCTTTATGCATTCAGCACAATCAAACAACATCTTCAGCAGCTAGGTTTTACCATCAACATACAGAAATCCAATCTTCAACTACCTCAGATACAACCATATCTAGAGGCTGTTCTCAACACACATTTGGGATTGGCCTACCCAGACACACTCAGGACTTGAAATATAGTAATGCTCTTGCAGCAGTTACACCCCAATCAACAGATAACTGTGAGAACAATTCAGAGAATTCTAGGGATGATGGCTTCTTGCATTACAATAGTACCACATGCAAGACTACATGTATGGGCCACTGCAACAGTGCCCGGAAGGGTCAATGGACTTAATCACAGGTTCAACTCCAAGATCTAGTGTTGGTATACAGGCGCATACATCCTTCTCTGCAATGGTGTAACACACAAAGGGGGTCATTCTGACCTCAGCGGTAAAAGGCTCTTACCGCCGGTCAGAAGACCGCCATTCTACCGCCGCGGCCGCGGTAAACCGCCACGGTCATTCTGACCCACAACTGTCAAACCGCCAAAAACCCGACATCCACGGAAGGCCGCCTCATCAGCGGTCAGCGATAAACTGGAGATGACCAAACCTCCACCGTCACGCCAACACAAACACGCCCATGCCATTACGACCCACGAATCCACGCGGCGGTCATTTAACCGCGGTATTCCATTGGCGTTACACACCGCCGCGGTCAAAATACACACCCAGCTCCAAAACACAGCCACATTGGACAATTTGAAAAACACACACCTGATACACATACAAACACCACTCCCACACATCCAATCAACTATAAAACACACACCCACATCACCCACAAACCCCCACTACTAGAAATTCGGAGAGAAGGCGAGAGAGAGAGAGAGAGAGAGAGAGCACAGCTATCGAAAACCCCAACACACAGAGGAACACAACATCATCACCCACACTACATCCACGCACAAAACACCACACACCACCACACACACCACACTCATCACCACAAACACCACCTCACACCACCCCATGGCACCCCAAAGACACCCCAGGTTCTCGGACCAAGAACTCAGGGTCATGGTGGAGGAAATAATTAGGGTAGAGCCCCAGCTATTCGGCACACAGGTGCAGCACACCACAATAGCCAGGAAGGCGGAGCTATGGCAAAGGATCGTCGACAGGGTCAACGCTGTGGGACAGCATCCCAGAAACCGGGAAGACATCCGAAAGCGCTGGAACGACCTACGGGGGAAGGTGCGGTCGATGGTGTCAAGACACAACATCGCTGTGCAGATGACTGGCGGCGGACCCCCACCCACTCCACCCGAATTCACAGCATGGGAGCAAGAGGTCTTGAACATCCTGCATCCTGAGGGCCTCGCTGGAGTAGGCAGAGGAATGGACTTTGGTAAGTCTAATCCCAACTACTTCACCCCCCCCAACCACCAGCATGCCAGCCCCCACCCTCACCCCAAACCCCCCAGCACACATCCTCCCTGCCAATGTCTCACCAGCACAGCCCACCCAACACAACACCAATCCCTGAATGCCAACACAAACCATGGACACCCATCACCTAAGCATGACCACTGCACATACCCATCCCCCCCCACAAACCACCCTCACAACTCCTCCCACAAGGGAATGCCAGCACTGGGGGACAAGGGCACCCACAAATCGCACGCCATGGCACACACAGAAGCAATAACCATACTCTTTTACCCCTGCAGGGCCCGAACGCCAACACACCGGCCAGGAGGGTCCAGATTTGTCCATCCCGCCCCCAGAACAGGCCCCCAGTGATGACAGCAGCTCTGTCGACCTGGAACCTGATGACCAGCCCGGACCATCGGGGACCTCTGGACAGTCGGTTCCCCACACACAGGCACAGGCCACAGCAGACCCAACCCCCTCTGGGAATACCAGCACAGCTCCCACCCAGCGGGCCCATGTCTCTGTCTCCAGGACGCGTCAATCATCGGTGTGTCCGCCACTACAGGGCACCCAGGCTGACCCACCACCCCAACAACAACAGGGACCTGGGGGCAGTGGTAGTGGGCACACCGTCCAGGGGACAGAGGCCCGGGGAAACAGGGGAACTGGGAGGGCTGCTGTGCGAGAGGGGGTTGACCGGCCCAGGGAACCCACTCTCCAAGAGGCCCTCACCACCATCATGGGAGCATACCACCACTCCCAGGAGATGATGGCGACGGTACTGGCCAGGTTCCAGGAGATCCAGGCACAGCAGGAGGAACGGTACATGGGGTTCAGAGACGAACTCAGGAACATCGGTACCGCAATGGGGACCATCGTCCTGGCCCTCAACCAGATAGTCACCACATTGCGGGACCATGTGGCACCCCAAAGGGCCCCTGTCACTAGCCCGGACGACGAACAGCCTACCACCTCCGCCGGCGCTAGTGGACAGGAGGCCCCCACACAACGACAGGCCACCAGAACCCCACCTCCTGCTTAAGATCAACCACCCCGCAAGCGGAACCTGAGATCACACAAGAAGACAGAGTAGGATGCCAAGACCTCCGCCAGCATAAGATACCCCCTGATGTCATCCCACTGTCCCACATTGTCACCCTGTCCAACCCTGAACTGCCCCTGCTCCATCCTTCCACAGGCATATGGACAATGCACCTGTGCTACTGAGAACTGGACTCTGCCATGGACATTACTCCACCCCCACCCATCACCGTTTTACTATCATGGACCTATATGCAGCACTTAAAATAAATCACCAATTGCACTTCAAATTTCAGGAGTCTGCTTGTATTCTTTACAAATGTATTACACATAACGGTGCAATAATGTTCAGTTACATTGTGATGACAACATACCAATGTCAATAAGCATTAGTCCATGGGCAAACAAAGCAGAAGTCACGCTGTGGGTCATACAGCTCTGAAAAGGGAAGGGAAAGTCAAAAATCAGTTAAAAGGAACTGGGGGGAAACACAGAAAGTAGAGATGCAGGAGGCCAGAAGTAAATGTAAAATGGCGTGGGTGATTCTTATCTGTGTGCTACTGAAAATACTGTTGTATAACTGTGTCCCTGTTGTCCGTGTCGTCCCCGTCGTCTTCCTCCTCTTCACTCTCCACAGGCTCCACAGCTGCTACAACACCACCATCTGGACCATCCTCCTGCAGGAAAGGCACCTGGCGTCGCAATGCAAGATTGTGAAGCATACAGCAGGCCACGATGATATGACACACCTTCTTTGGTGAGTACATTAGGGATCCACCTGTCATATGCAGGCACCTAAACCTGGCCTTCAGGACCCCGAAGGTCCGTTCTATAATCCTCCTAGTTCGCCCATGGGCCTCATTGTACCATTCCTCTGCCCTGGTCCGGGGATTCCTCACTGGGGTCAATAGCCAAGGCAGGTTGGGGTAACCAGAGTCACCTATTAGCCACACACGGTGTCTCTGTAGCTGTTCCATCACATAAGGGATGCTGCTATTTCGCATGACATACGTGTCATGCACTGACCCAGGGAACTTGGCATTTACATGGGAGATGTACTGGTCAGCCAAACACACCACCTGGACATTCATAGAATGGTAATTTTTTCTATTTCTGTACACCTGCTCATTGTCTTTTGGGGGTACTAAAGCCATATGGGTCCCATCAATGGCACCAATGATGTTGGGGATATGTCCAAGGGCATAGAAATCACCCTTCACAGTGGCAAAATCACCCTCCTCAGGGAAAACAATGTATCTCCGCATGTATTTCATCAGGGCAGACAACACTCTGGACAAAACCTTCGAAAACATAGGCTGAGACATCCCTGATGACATGGCCAATGTTGTCTGAAAAGACCCACTTGCCAAAAAATGGAGTACTGACAGAACCTGCACCAGAGGGGAATCCCTGTGGGTTGGCGGATGGGGGACATCAGGTCTGGCTCCAGCTGGGCACACAGTTCATGTATAGTGGCTCGGTCAAGTCGGTATCGAAGTATAATATGTCGTTCTTCCATTGTCGACAGGTCCACCAGCGGTCGGTACACGGGAGGATTCATCCTTCTCCTCGCAAGTCCCAGCGGACGGTGCCTAGGAAGGACAACATGGAGCACAGAGTCAAGCAACCCACAGGTACGTTCACCCAGCTTGCACAGTCCACGAATCGCTATGCATTGAAAGGCTTGTATGAGTGGCAATGCAAGGCCTAAGCCTGTGTGACGCAGTAGCAATTAAGCCATGTGGGCCCTTGTAATGGCGGCTGCCTGACCTGAGAAGTGTGACAGTGGGATGTGAGGTCAACGCGCTGGCGTGGCACACCGTGGCGGTAGGCGGTCGAAGACCGCAGTGCGAAGGCGCATTGGTTAACATTGCACCCTATGGGTCTCAGGAGCCAATGACGATGTGCGCCGGCGGTCGCGGTACGCACCGCCGCGGGCGTGACCGCCATTTTCTATCTGCTTAATCACTCGAGACCTGATCATCCACAGGAGAGGACCTATACTGCAAGTGCTGCTGTGACCTCGGTCTGGAAGAGACAATGGCTGCTGCGACTGGGGAAAGGGCCCCTGCCTTCACTTCAGAAGAGTTGGAGAAACTTGTGGATGGGGTCCTGCCCCAGTATGCGCTACTCTACGGTCCTCCAGACCAACAGGTAAGTACACTGGGTGCACGTGGAATGGGCTATGCCTGGGTTGTGTATGGTGGATGTAAAATGGTGGGGTGGGGAGCGCGAATGAGGAGTGCAAGGCACGACAGATGAGAGCATGTGCCACATGGCAGGGTTGGGGAGGGAGGGGCAATCACATCTAACCTGCAGAAAAATGTTGAAATTTCCTTTCCCACCCTGTACATGTCAAATAGGTCAGCGCCCATCAGAAAGTCGACATTTGGCGTGCCATCGCCAAGGAAGTCCAGAACCTGGGGATCCACAACAGACGGGGCACCCACTGCCGAAAGAGGTGGGAGGACATCCGCCGCGGGACCAGGAAGACCGCCGAGTCACTGCTGGGGATGGCCTCCCAACGTAGGAGGGGTGCCAGTCGTACCTTGACCCCCCTGATGTCCCGGATCCTGGCGGTGGCCTACCCCGATTTGGATGGGCGCGTGAGGACATCACAGCAGACACAAGGGGGTGAGTACCAGCACATTCTGCTATCTTTACGCGCAGTGGAGGTGCCTGGGTGGGGGAGGAGGGCTGTGGGTGACTTTAGGCCAGGGCGCTTTCTGTAGTGTAGTCCCCTCCTTTAGGCATGGCCCTGTGCCCCCACCCCCCACCTCTGTAGGGTGCCAAGTACAGCAATCCATGGTCCAGCATCACCCATGTGTGCATTTGTTGTCCATAGACCTGTAGGCCTAGTCACAAGTACTGAGTAGTCTACCCCGATAGCGCGGCGTAGTGCTGGAGGCTCCTGTGTCTGTCCTCTCCGACAACGGTGTTGACAATGCATGCACTCAACCTGTCTTTATTTCTCCCCCCACCCTTTTTCTTTATCTTCTTGTGCATGTGTGCATTAGCATCATCAGGCGGAGGAGAATTGACATCGGAGCACGAGGGAGCTGCAACTCACAAGGCCCCGGTGGGCCATGCTACAGACACCGAGGTCACCAGTGATACGGAGGGCGAGGGGAGCTCCACAACGGGGACCCGTGGTGACACCAGCGACACTGACACGTCCTCGGAAGGGAGCTCCCTAGCGGTGGCGGCAACATCCGTGCCCCCCGCCTCAACAGGTATAGCCGCCACCCAGCGCACCAGCTCCGCCCTCCCAGCAGCCCCTCAGCCTTCGCTCCGTGCCCGCTCGCCCAAGAAGGCGGGCATCTCCTTCGCCCCAGACACCTCAGGCCCTGCCCCAGTTACCCCTGCTGCCCTCAGTGAGGAGGTCATTGACCTCCTACAGACCATCATTGTTGGGCAGTCTACCCTTTTGAATGCCATCCAGGGGGTAGAGAGGGAGGTGCATCGGAGCAATGCATACCTGGAGGGCATTCATTCGGGTCTGGCTGCCCATCAACGATCGTTCAATGCTCTGGCCTCAGCACTGACGGCAGCCATTGTCCCTGTTTCCAGCCTCCCTCTTCTAACTGCCTCCACCGTCTCCCAGTCTCCTGTTCCTCAGCCTATCCCATCCACACCATCAGACCAGCCTGCACACACCTCAACACCCAAGGGCAGCTCATCCAGACATAAGCACCACAGATCCCACAAGCATTCACCCAAGCAACATCCAGATGCAGCCATGGCAACAGTCACTACCACCTCTGTGTCCCCCTCCTCCTCGTCTCCCTCCCCCCTCCCTGTGACGTCTCCACTCACACCTGCATGCACACCACCATCAGCCAGTACTTCCATCACCACCACACCCTCCAGTACAGTCCGCACACGTGCAGTCACCACACCCACTGCCATTTACACGTCCCCTGTGTCCTCTCCCACTGTGTCTGTCACCTCCTCTTCCAAAACACACAAACATAGGCAGCCACCCACACAACAGCCAACCACCACACGACAGCCTACGTCACAAGCACCTGCACCCATAGACAGCACACCTGACTCTCCTACAACCACATCCTCTCCCTCCACTCCCATACCCACTGCACCTACCCTTCCCATTGCTCCTAAAAAACTTTTCCTCTCCAAACTTGACCTCTTTGCACCACCTGACCCACCCCCTCCATCTGGTAAGAGTCCGAAGAGTACCTCAGCCACCACCAGCCCTGCATCAAGTCTGACCATTGTGCACGGGTTTTAGAGTCCACCCTTTCCCAGCACAGATACATCGGCCAGCAGCAAAGGAACAGCCAGACCCCCCCCTGGAAAGAGAACCCGTAAAACCAAGGCCCGCTGTGAGAAGGCTGACACGGCTGCCCCCAAGGAGCAAAGTCGTGGCCCGTCACCTGCCACAACATGAAGGGCAGGCAAGGGCCAGAGAGCCTCATCGAAGGAGGGCAAGGGCAGCAGGGCGGAGAAGTCAGCCAGCAGGGGCGCGGACCAGGGTTGCCCCACAAGCCCCACCCCGGGTGTGACGGAGGACACCCACGGGCCCAGGACTCCGTCACAGGAGGGTCCAGCAACTGCACGGTCGGAGGGCGACTAAGCAGGGAGTCCTGGCCAGGTCTGGCTCCCTTGATAGACAAGAAAGGCACCGCTGAACAGGTCCCCGCCGTGAAGACAGGCACCGCTGAACAGGGCCCCGCCGTGAAGACAGGCACCGCTGAACAGGGCCCCGCCGTGAAGACAGGCACCGCTGAACAGGGCCCCGCCGTGAAGACAGGCACCGCTGAACAGGGCCCCGCCGTGAAGACAGGCACCGCTGAACAGGGCCCCGCCGTGAAGACAGGCACCGCTGAACAGGGCCCCGCCGTGAAGACAGGCACCGCTGAACAGGGCCCGCCGTGAAGACAGGCACCGCTGAACAGGGCCCCGCCGTGAAGACAGGCACCGCTGAACAGGGCCCCGCCGTGAAGAAAGGCACCGCTGAACAGGGCCCCGCCGTGAAGAAAGGCACCGCTGAACAGGGCCCCGCTGTGAAGAAAGGCACCGCTCCGCTGGGCCCCGCCGTCTCAAGCACTGCTCCGCTGGGCCCTTCCTGTCAAGCACCGCTCCGCTGGGCCCTTCCTGTCAAGCACCGCTCCGCTGGGCCCTTCCTGTCAAGCACCGCTCCGCTGGGCCCTTCCTGTCAAGCACCGCTCCGCTGGGCCCCGCCGTCTCAAGCACCGCTCCGCTGGGCCCTTCCTGTCAAGCACCGCTCCGCTGGGCCCTTCCTGTCAAGCACCGCTCCGCTGGGCCCTTCCTGTCAAGCACCGCTCCGCTGGGCCCCGCCGTCTCAAGCAGCGCTCCGCTGGCCCATTGACAGTGCCGGTTCTGTGTCGAGCTAGTGTTCACGCTGCACTCTGGGCACCCTGCCTCCTCCATGACCAGTGGAGTCTGTAATCCACCTGATCGACTGTGGCTTTGCACTCCCCAGGATGGGACAGTGGGCATGGTGGCCCCTTCGTGGTTCTGGCGTCGTGGACTCCTGTGGCTGAGGTGCCCTCCCTTCCCTTCCCCCTGAGGTGCCTGTAGTTTTGTCATCTGATGCCCCAGCAGTGTTCTCTCCAACGGACTCAGGTCTCCTGTGTTGGCTTTGCCCATGTGTTTGGTAGACATTGGCCCACGGACTGTGGATATTTGACACACTCAGCAGGACTTATTGACTATGTACATAGCTTTCGCACTGTTCATGATTTTTGCTTTGATATTTCATGACGATAATTTTCCATGACTTCAATGAACCTAATTCATACATAAATTTAATTTTAAATTTTAATGTGTCTTTGCATTTTTCAGGGGGGTTTGGGGGGTGTCACTCAGTTGTTGCTCTGCATTGGTATGTTGATAGTTGGGGGGGGGCGTATGTGTGTGCCCGTAACCTTTCGTCCTCCCCCCTCCCCTGTGTCGTAGGTGCAGTACTCACCGTTGTCTTCTGCGCCGGAGTTCGTACTCGTGGTAGATGAGCAGGTAGACAAGAGCTGGTAGGATGTTAAATTCGGGTTCCATGCTGTCCTCCGTCCTCGTGGAGTGTATAGAGGTGAGCGTTTTCCCGTTCGTTGTCTGTTTCCGCCGTGTTTTTATCGGCGGGGCTCCCGCCCCGGAAAAGGTGGCGGATTGGTGAGTTGTGATACTGTGGGCGGTACATTGTCGGCCGCCTGCCTGTTGGCGGTGACCGCCGCGCTGTTTGTCTGTCCCGCCGTGGCGGTCGGAGTGTTAAAGTGGCGGCCTGTGTTGGCGGTTCCCGCCAGGGTCAGAATTCCATTTTTTTGACCGCCTGCCTGTTGGCGGGTTGGCCGCCGCTTTATCACCGACCGCCAGGGTTGGAATGACCGCCAAAGTCTTTTTGCACAACCTGTCAATACAAGGACATTGAGACTCCAAACACAAAGCCCTACACATCAACTACTTGGAACTTCAAGCTATTCATCCAGCATTGAAAGCTTTACTGGTTCACCGTCAAGGCAAAGTTGGCTTCGTCCGGAGGGACAGCACAACAGCAATGATTTATTTACAGAAATGGGGGCAGGAGGACACACTCTGTATAGTTGTCACACCCATCTCAGACAATCTGGCGTTGGGCAGTTCGACTTCAGATTCACTTGTTAGTGAAACACCTTCCAGGGATGGACAACGACTTTGCCGACCTGCTCAGCAGTATGCTGCAACAGGTCCACAAATGGGAACTCCACCCTTGAGTCCTTCAACCATACTTCCAACAGAGGGGATTTCCACAAATAGACCTGTTCGCAACCGCAGACGATGCAACATGCCCAGATTTTTCCTCCAGACTCCCATGATCCAAGGGCAATGCTCTATGTATGAACTGGTCCGAGATATTAGCCTACGCTTTTCCACATCTCCCTCTTCTTCCATTTGTGGTGAGGAAGCTCAGGCAGACCTCTCCAACATCCATTCTATTAGCTCCCGTTTGGGCACATCAACCATGGTTCACAACCCTACTGGAGCTGTCAGTAGTCCTTCACAAGAAGCTTCCCTTACTTCCAGATCTTCTCACTCACAACCATGTAGAAATTAGGCACCCATGTCCCAAAGATCTCAATCTTGTGATTTGGCTCCTGAAGTCATTGAGTTTGGATATCTGAACGTACCTCCAGAATGCATTAAGATTCTTAAAGAAGCACATAAGTCTACCACTAGATCATGCTATGCTGCCAAATGGAAAAGATTTGTTTTCTATTGTCAAAATAAACACACTGACCCTTTTAATGCAACTATTCAAAATATTGTTTGCTATTTGCTTCATTTACACACTTGTGGGTAAGCGTACACATCAATACGACTACACCTTGCAGCAATAGCTGCATATCTACAAAATAGACAACACTTATCACTGTTCAGGATACCTGTGATTAAAGCATTTATGGAAGGGTTTATAAGAAAAATTCCACCTAGAGTGCCTCTAGCACCAATATGGAACCTTAATATTGTACTTACTTGACTAATGGGACCACCATTTGACCCATTACATAACTGTCTAATTCAGTTTCTTTCATGGAAGGTAGCATTTCCAGTAGCAATCACTTCACTAAGATGTGTGAGTGACGTTCAGGCATTAACCTTGGAGGAACCCTTCTTCCAAATTCATAAAGATAGGGTAGTCCTACGTACCAATCCTAAATTTCTTCCAAAGGTTGTCTCTACTTTTCACCTAAATCAAACGGTTGACGTACCAGTTTTCTTCCCACAACCTGAACAGTTGCAGAAAGAGCTCTACACACTTTAGATTTTAAAAGGGCATTAATGCATTATGTTGATAGAACTAAAACGTTTCCCAAACCAAACAACTCTTTATTGCCTTCTCACCTCCGTACACAGGGAAGGCTTTATCTAAAGCAGGTATCTCAAGAAAGATAATTAAATGTATCCAGACTTGTTATGCTAAAGCTAAAAGAACTTTACCCCCACCTCCTAGAGCACACTCAACTCATAAAGTAGGTGTATCTATGGGATTTTTGGGAAATATACCAATTGCTAAAATTTGTAAGGCAGCCTCTTGGTCAAAGCCACACACTTGTCACTAAATACTATTGAGTGGATGTACTAGCACGACAACAGTGAACTGTTGGACCGGCAGGATTTCGTACTCTTTTTTTTTTTCAAACAACTGCAACACCCACAGGTTAGCTACCGCTTTCTGGAGGGCACTGCTTTAACAGTGTATGCAGAGCATGTGCATCTACAGGACACGTGCCACTGAATGGATTATGTTTCTTACCCTGTAAGCATCTGTTTGTGGAATGTAGTGCTGTAGATTCACACGTGCCCGCCCTCCTCCCCAGAAACACGTGGCTGTTGTAGTACTTTATTTGCAATCTACATCTTTTCTCGATACTCTACACACACTCCATCATCACCTGGCTGCTGGAAAACAATCTAATAATGTGCACTATCACAAAGAGGAGGGGTCCCTTTACTCTGTGACTTCAACAGCCTCTTCGTAGGAAAACAACTTGCCCACATCTGGACCCAACAGTACATGGCAGAAGTATGCAAAGCATGTGAATCTAATGCACAACATGCCACAAACAGATGCTTACGGGGTAAATAACGTATTCCTTTCCCTCCCCTCACCCACATGCGGTACTATTGCATTGGCAGCATGAGACCCACCCCAAAGATCACCTCAGTTGAATATAAAACAGTTGTAGGATGCATCCCATTTTCCTTAGCAGCAATATACAGAGACTATAGCACTTTTGAAATAGCTCCGCAGCCTAGGCTGCACCTGTAAACGTCCGTGTCAACCACGCTAGTAAATAAAGTGCACAACAATGTGCAGCACAGTGAAATCCAGTCCAGACACTCACTCCCACACATACTCCACACAGCTACGCAGTGCCACGGGTGTCCGCCACACTCGCCTACACGCACTCGCACACGCTCGCTTCCAGCACCCTAATGTGGTACGGTGACAACTGGCAAGTGAAGTGTAAATGAGCTGGCAGACCCCTCTTGGATCCAAATCTTCCTCCTTCCTACAACCTATTCCCACCCCCCTCCGAGTTAGAAAAGAAGTAACCTTTCCCTGGATACCAGGCTTCTCGCAGCCCAGTAGCTAAACTTAGTCAAGATTCCAGGGCAAAGGTATAGGGGAAGAAGGAGAGAATGGCTGATCAGGCAACAGCTGGCAAATGGAGGTTTGGTCCCCACTCTGCCTTCCGGCGAGGCCTGTGCGAGGGCTGGGCTGGATTTGCTGACTTTATTACCCACATGGTATACACTTACCTTACCCTGGTCCATGATCTCAAGGATTTATTGAAGCTTTTCAAATGTCTTGTATTGGGAACTGTAGCATTGTAAGACTTAATAAAAGTCCTGTGAACTAAACTCATGTCGGCCGCTTCTATGAAGAAAGCGTTAAGTATTATAACAGAAGATTGGTATGATAAACAGATGAATGTTAGCAACTTGATTCTGGGACTGCGTGCATTTAATTATCAAGGAGTTTTGGAACATTTCATAGTGGGTGCTTTGGTACCTTCTTCATAAGTAGTCCGGACTGTTTTACTGAATAGAATTTTGCACCCTAGGTGACTGGGTGCTGTTACAGTATAAGCACCAGTCCAAGGACTCTTCTTTGCTCTATGGACTCATTAACTTATTGCATGAACTACTATTACCCCATTTGTTTTGGTTTTGGGATGTGTGAACACTCAGCATAGCCACCGTTGTTCTTGATTGACAGTTAACCTCATACATCAGCTCATTCATTCTGCCATTTCACCTATCTAGCTCATACCAAATCGAACCACACCCATATGTCTATCACATCATGTACCAAGAAAAATGGCAACTCTCCACACCCCACTTCGACCAACTCGACATATCTTCGTAACCTTCATTATCTTTTCTCAGCACACCTCTATCCAACTTGTTCCACTATTCTACCAGCTATGGAAACACGCTGCCATTGAAGAAATTGAATGCCATCACATGTTTTCACAAATTGTATGACAAACACTTCTACGGGATTGGTTTTTCCCATAAATAAAGAAGTTATGATCTCAGGACTTATGTGTAAAAGTGACCTGCATTTGTGATTATCAAATAAATTACCACTATTTTCTCACTTCTATAAGGTACAGCCTTAGTGGTGGCGTTAGGGTTGAAAACAATTATTATGTTATTTGTAATGAGAATATTTATAGTCCAGGTTCCTAGCCGAACAATCAGTAAATTTAAAAGCTACATTTTGAAAGAAAAGAACTTGGATAACTCTTATTGTTGTGAAAGGTATGAAAAAATGCATCTAGCGGCTATTAGCTTTGGATACATTTTCTTTTTGCTGATGATCCAGATGCCTTAGTTAATCTTGAGAGAGCTTGAGAAACATCCAGATTATGCAAGATTTCCTCAGCTGGTTCAAGACAAATGAAGCATGTGTTAGGTAGCAGAGTGAATCCTCTGAGATGAAAATTTTATTGGAAATGAAGGAATATAGATTAACTACATATAAAATCACATTCTGTCTGTCGAAAATGAGTGAAGTCATTATTTGATGAGTAAATGTCAGACTAGCATAGCCTTGAAAGTTGTGGATGCTCATAACAAGTGCATTACCGAACTGCATTAACACTATTGAGGTGTTCAGTTTGGGCTGAAAGCTAATTTATCAGAGACTATTAATACACCAGTTGTAGTGTCTTGCATGATTTAGAGCGGAACCTTTCTGACTCCCTGATGACTCCGTATCACTGTGTGATATAATTGTTAGAATACAATATATATGAGTGTTTGGTTTAGAATGTTGGAGTCCACAGATACACACAGAGAAATAAAGGCTTGTGATTTACAGCTCTGTGTGTGATTTTGGTATTCAGCAGATACCAGGCTGGGGAAGACACTACAACTGGTGATGAGAAAGGGGGTAAGTAACCTGAAGAAGAAAGTGCTGTCCTGGAGAACTTGCCTTGGTCGAAGCAAACTGCTTGTGCATGCCATGTGTGCCTTTGTTGAAGTGCTGAGTCAACGGTTGACTATGTGGAGTCAAAGCACAACTCCAGCCTTTGTGAAGCCTGTCTATCAAATATCTCAAAAATCTTGCTGGTGATGGTATGAAAGATGTCATAAAGAAAATGCCAAAAACTGATGAAGTTACATACAGTCTAATTCACAAATGCTTTGAACCTCTAGTTTAATCTAGTACCATACATTGACTATGAACAATATGTTTTCAGTCAAGAACGCCAGAGTTGACAAAACATTTGATGAATTATTGGAAAGATTCAACACACTCCTCAAACACTGCAAGTTCAATGAATTTATTAATTAAGAAGCAGTGAGGCTTAGAGTGATCGATGGGTGCTTGTCAGTCATTCAGACGAATGCTGAGAGACACTCTCAGTATGGAGCGAATGCTGATGGCTGCCAGAGAAGAGCAACCTACTGAGAGACAATCTGCTGACATGGAGACCGAAGGTGCCCAGGGCGTCAGTCATGAGTGTGAAAAGTAATTCAAAACAAAAGACTGAAAGACACAAAATTATGTCTACACACAAAAAGAAGTTGTGCTTCAGGTGCGGATTTGCGTTTCTGCATGAGGAAAAGTGTCCTGCTATTGGTCAGATATGCAAAGGCTGTTTTAAAGAGAACCATTTTGTGGCGATGTGCAGAGCGAAGGAAAAAGTAAGTGCGTCACAATGACAAAATGGCCACTGGATTATTCCAGAAGCAATGTTTGATTCACGTCCACAAGGCAAAGTGGCAACATCAGTTGAGGCAAATAGATAATAAGCAAAGTTTATTGTCATCGGAATCATCGTTAAACAGTTCTTCAGCCTAAATAATAAGTGAAAGTGAAGAAAGTGATTGTCCCATGTCAATGTTTATTTCAGAAAAACGTTCACATGTTGGACTGGTTGCCTGCCAGGAAAAAAGTTGTTCAATGAAAAATTGACATGTCAAAATAATGAAACCATGCATACACTGTCCAAAGATTACATTGGAAATAAATGGATGTTCAATACCTTTCATTATTAATAGTGGTGCTTTGATCAATATAATGCCTGAAGAAAACTGTAATGAACTATCTCCATTACAGCAGCTTACTCCATCAAAGACCAAAGTGTACACTTGGGCTTCATCAACACCCATGAATAGTAAAGGTTCATGTATGGCTACAGTCAAACAAGGAAAAAAAAAGGTACGAACACTGATCGAGGTGCTTCAGGGCACAGTGGCAAGCGTCTGCTTGCTCAGTTTCAACACGGCTGCTGACAGGTCACCGATTTCAGTAAATTACAACATGAATGCTCATCACAAGATAGTAAGTCAATTCCCTTCATTGGTTTATTGTTTATGAAAGTTAAAGAGTAGGAAAGTAAAGCTGCATATTAATGAGGATGTCCGTTCTGTTGTTCAGAGACATAGGTGTGTTACTTTCCAATTACCTGATCTGTTGATAAAGAACTTAAATCATTCCTCAAGCATCACATTATTGAATGTTCCACTGGTCCAGCGCAATGGGTTGCTCCCATAGTAGTAGTGCCTGAAAAGGACCATGATTGAGCTTTGCATATATGCATTGAAATGCACCTCGCAAACAAAGGAATTGAACAAGAGCGTCATCCAGAGCCACACATTGCTGACATGATCAGGCAATTAAATGGTGCCAAGATCTTCTATCGACTTAATTTGAATAAAGGTTATCCTCAGTTAGAAATAGAAGGAAGCTGCAGATCTGTTACAACCTCCACGTGTTGGTTTGTTTAGATACAAGAGATTTAGTTTTGGTGTGTCATCAGCCGCAGAACCTTTTCAGGACGTCATAGGATGCAACATACAACCTGTTGTGAATGCATTTACCTATAGCAATGGCATACTGGTCTTTGGAGCAACACAGAAGAAGCATGTTAGAGCCCTCACACAAGTGTGTCAAATAGTCAATGATGAAAGTTTAACTTTAAACGCAGACAAGTGTGAGTTCAATAAGACGAAACTGAAATTCATTGGTCATATCTTCTCTCTGATGGCAGCAAGACACCTGATCCTACAAAAACTCCAAGCCTTGACTTAATGCTGAACCCCCACAAGATGTTTTAATGGTACGTCCTTTTCTTGGAATGGCCAGCCACTGCTAACAATACCTGAAGAACTTTGCCACTGACAGTGCTCCCTTATGAGAGTTAACAAAGAAAAGTGTTTCTTTTAAGTGATCAAGAGAATGTGAAGAGAGTTTCAAAAGGATCAAACATGCTTTTGAAAATGCTACAGAAATGATGTACTTCGATTGAAACCTACACATCGAGATTGTGGTTGCCATAGCCCTGTTGGGTTAGCCACTATACTAGCACAGCATAGTGGATGCCTAAATGCAAGGTGACATATTGTGGTCCATGGTAGTAGAAGTGTGTCTCAAACAGAATGTTCTTACTCACAGCCTGAAAAGGAAAGTTTAACAGTAGTATGGGCTTGTGAACATTTCCATGTATTCCTACACTGAAAGCCTTTTACGCTGGTGACTGATCATCAAGCTTTGCTGATTATCTTCAGCAATTTAAAAGCCAAGATGCCTCCTCGAATTGAATGATGGGGACTATGATTGCAAGTATACGATTATATAGCTGTGCATCGACCTGGAAAGCATCAGAATCCTGCTGACTACTTTTTAAGAGTGCCTATTCAAGGTCAAGGTACTCTATAAAAAGAAAAGGCTGAGGTCTACATCAATTTCATTGTCAAGTCAAGTACACCAGCTGCTTAATTATTAGCCCAGATCGTCACTGCTATGAGTCATGATAGTAATCTGCTAATGTTAAAACATAATTACGCATCAGTCGTGGAACATACACGTTCAACCTCTCAGTGATGATGGTGAATATCAAAAGTCCAAGAATGTCAAAGACAAATTGTCCATAACTCAGGAAGGCGTTATACTATGAGGATCTTGATTCCAAAGAGTCTATAACAAAAGGTGATCAAAGTAGCTCACAAAGGCCATTGATATTGTTTCTACAAAGAGTGCTCTACGAGGCAGAGTTTGGTTTCTATACCTAGATGAAAGATTTGAAAAGGAACTCAAAGCCTGTCACATATGCAATTATCTGTCAAATATAGTTACTCAACACACTCTGAACTCCATAAACATGTTTAGGAAAGAATCACCATTGATTTCTTTGGTTCCTTTGAAAATGGACATCACTTAATGATGGTCGTAGATGAATATTCACGTTTTCCTTTGTTGAAGATCTCTCATCCCCCCCTACATGTGAGCGTGTAATTGAAAAACTTGATAACATCTATGCAACCTGGTGCTTACCACCCAATGTGAAGTCTAACAATGGTCCACCGTTCAACAGCAAAGAATTTCTGAAGTATCTAAACATAAAGCATCAACGGATCTCACGTTTTATGGCCACAGGCCAATGGACTTGTTGAGTGGTTTATGAGTATTCTGTAGAAAGCAGTGCAGCGTGCACCTCTTGAGAATCTCTGTCTAAAAACAATACTGACCTCAAATCTACGAGCTTATCGTTCAACATCCCATTTGCCACAGGTGGAAGTCCTGCGACTTTTATGTTTGGGAGAGCAGTGGCAGCCAAGATACAACAGAGGACCACAGAAAGAAGTAATAATAAAACCCAAATTTGTATGAGAAAAAAGAAAATTAAAATGTATGGAGATAAGAGATAATATGTGAAAGATCTCATATTACAAAAAGGAGAATTAGTGATCGCTCGACAGTTACGGAAAAGAAAATCTGATGCGCCTTATGATGCTGAACCTTTTCAAGTAGTATTTACTAAAGGACACATGGTGTCAGCCCAATGACCTGGGAAGTCCCCTACCAGAGGCTCTTGTAAGTTCAAGCCTGTGTGTCATTGATCTTCAAATTGAGATGGTGAAAGAAAGACTGATTCTGAAAACTCAATGACTGTTGCTGATCTGTTACTGTCATTGACAATCTCCTACATTGAAGATGATCACCTACAGCTCCATTAACCAGATTGGGTCCACAGATCAAATCAACAAGATTAATTGAAGAGAGATAGTTGTACTTGTTTCTTTATATATGTAGATATTTGTATCTGTCTCGCGATTTTCTAAAAAAAAAATCACGTTTTTCACATAACGGAGTAGGAGATGCAGTGTCTTGCATGATTTAGAACGGACTGTTTTTGACGCCCGAGGACTCCATATCACTGTGACGTCACTGTGTGATGTAATTGTTAGAATATGAGCGTTTGGTTTACAATGCTGGAGTCCACAGATGCATGCAGAGGAATAAATACATGTGATTTACAGCTCCTTGTTATTCAGCGGGTTCCAGGCTGGGAAAGACACTACACCAGGTTCTGCCCCGTAGTAAAGGAAAAGCAGTACTCAACTATGTTGGACTATAAAGTCAAATGACAAAAACTTAATTGTTTGCCTTTTTATTGTTTACCAGAACATATTCCTCGTACTGAGTAGAATGATCAAATTCTGTTTCTAGATGTTTAGATGCCATTAAAGAAACTAGGCTTTTGAGTTTCCAGGATGACTAGCAGACTCCTGAGGACACTGAAAGGGTAGAAGAGCTAAGATCCTACACGGTCATGAACATGTCAGGCTATAAAAGAGAGACAAGTCCTTGAACTTCCTGAGAGACATATGTGTCCATGGTAGAGAGGAAATCATGATAAATCCTTTTCTTTATCCATTTTATCAATTGGCCCTCACTTTGGAAGTGATGACCCATTCCGCTCTGGCAGCCATTGAGGTAGATTTTTGTGTGGGATGCCCCGAGTGAAAATTGATATGTAGACTTAGGAATTTTATTTTCATCCAAAAGCATGATGAGGCCCGCTAACATTTATTTTCATTACTTCAGAAAATTAAGGAAATTATTGTTATGTGGCACAGTCCAAGAACTGCATGTGCACTCACATAATGAGGTCCCGTTCTTCCCTGCTCCTTCAGGTAGAATGTGGCTATGTGGATTTCTGAAGATGGATCGAGTTATTTTGGGATTCAAAATTAATTTAAGTTCTGAAAGACAGTTGTGCATCACGGATTCGTCAGTTCAAACCATGTATTTGCAGAGGGCTACCCTATAAAAGCATTTAGAAACTGGTTACAAACGCCTGAGTAATACTAAATAGTGCAATGTGTAGGTGGATGAGTAATTGGATATCTGGTAACAAGGAAGCAGGAATCCCCAAAGATGAATAAAAAGAATGTATGGGTTGGTATACGTATATGTCACAGATTCAGGATTCAAGTTGTATTAGAAGTTGCATGTACATTTCAGAGTTCTGTGGCTTTTTATTGTCTCAGAACCATCAACTACATTTGCCCGCCATCTCCTTGTAAAGTGGCCTATCTTGCAGAAAGTAACAACTTGGAATTTTCACAGTACAGTTCTACAATCTGGAGCCAGAAGGTGAAGCACTATATTTATTAAAGAGTAAATGCCTTCAAAAGGCAGCTTCTCACTCTTCAGAAGAGTCGGTCTTACGTGTGAGTAAGGGGATTGTAAGCAAGAACTTTGCACTTACCTCACAGTGGGCAATAAACACACACTCTGCCTACACTGCCACCAGCTTCACCCGGTCTTCGCCTGCATCTACCACAGCCTCTTGCAATATAGGTTGCAATTATCTTCCGAAAATGAGAGCATATTTTTTGTCAAGTGTGTTTTTTTTTTTTTTTCTTTTCCTATAAAAGGCGATTAGAGTTCTAAACAGCATTCCTCTTTTTTGCAGTCATTGGTTTAGAGCCAACTTTCTTGTCCACCCTTGAAGTGCTAACATCATCCACTCTTTCAGTGCTTTAAGATAGTTAGATGTTTGTGTGGGTCTCTTTGCCAGTGAAAATGCAGGCAGGTTCGTATTTTATCCAGAAAGAAATGGCAGGTAAGCGCAGAGGCGGACCTCCTAGACGTGTCTATTTTGAAGAGTAATGTTAATAAACATCAGTTCAGATGCAAATGCATACTGCTTTGACCGAGTGAGTATCAAAATAAGAAACGCTGCTTCCTTTTTAACAGTAAACTTGGTGCTTTAAAGGAAAAGTATCTGTGACTGGCATTATTATGAGAAAATGATTCTAAAACTATAGACTATCTAATATCTGCATAGCCAAAGTAGGATTGGCCAATAGCACTGAACTGGCGCATCCTTATCAGTTGTCCATTATAAGGTTTCGGGCAACCAGAACGTTGCTAGAACCAACGTTAACTGAAGGTTGAAGCATTTGGAACCCAAGGGGCATACGAGGAAGAACACAGTTTTGTTTCCATCTTCAAATGCTGACAAGTTGTCAGCCCTTTACATAGTAAGTGACTGAATGATGAAGATCAGTAGTTCTTAACCTCTTGGCCTCTGTGCACTCCCCACTTGATCTTTACTGGAACCCGGGCAAAACTCCTCTAACCCCCTCCGCACACTGTATCATTATTGGAATCTGGGGACCCAGCACTGACCCATTATAGGAAGCCGGGGACCCCGGCCTAAACATTGTCGAAGATTTGAACTGTAAAGCAATACTAAAAAAAATACAGAAACAAACATTCCATCAAAATTATACAGAAATGATAACACATTTTATTTAATTTGCAAATAAATATTTAAAAATATAATAATACGAAGGTTGGAGCTTTTCTAAATTAAACTGAAGCCACACATCGTGCAAACTGTATCCTCTTTGATGCGCCTGCATTGCTCCCATGAATCAATCTGTGGATGCAAATTTAATTTTTAGCGTCCAATTTCAAATTCCTTGACATTACAGTACGTTTTTCATTCAGGCACTTTATTGATATACACTTTATTCATCTGTTAACAGTATTTAATTTTCTAAGCAGTCCCGGACCACCTGAGGAAGCTCCCCCCCTCCCCACCCCCGCGAACACCCACACAGGATGTAGATGGTTCTCTTAGAGGGGTTTCAGAAATTTGAATGCAGTCTCATTCTCAAGCCAATTTGAAAGAAGTGAAAGTTGCTGATGACTAGAGAACGTCCCCTTTCGGAGGTTTTGAAAATAGAAACTCGAAGGTTATTCATCAGTGTAACCTCCTTTTTCAGTACTTGTAATCTCTACTAAAAAGAGAAATCTTATTGCAAGGAACGCACCAGATTTTAATCCATTTGTTTTCTCTCTCCAGTTCCTGGCATGGAATAGCCCACCACTAGTCTCTGAATTTAAGGAGCTTTTTCCTGCGCTAATTTGTCCAGAAACAGCAATTGAAATTCTTCACTTGTTGCTGGATTTACCATGTTTGACTGCGGCCCTCGACATACAGCTACGGTAATGTATTTTTTGTTTCATTTGTCTTCTGTAAAGAATTCATAAGCAGATCACTTCATAACCTCTGTGTGCTGGACAGCGGAAGTTATTTTACATGCTACCCTGCCCATTGAGTTATCAGTGGCAAGAGTTTGCGTTAAAGTAGGTGAGTCATAGGTTTTGAGTGAGAAGTGGAAAAGACTCCCAAACATGCATTTGTCTGGGAGACTACTCCAGATCTGAGAACCCAGTGAGCTTATCCCATCCAGACCAAGCTATGTGACATTGTAGCTCTGTCTTGGTATGTTCAGCTTTTAGTTTCCCCAAGTACGTCTTGCCCGCCATCTTGTTTAGAATACTGTTCTGATAAACTGGTTCTTAGTTGGTATCTTTCTCCTTCACAGAGGATTTCACTGATATCCTTCTTTGGCAGAGGACAAACAAATAAGATAATAAGTAGTGGATAAGGCAAAGGTGTCAAGGTGGCAGGCCAAAGACACGAAGCAGACTGAGTCATCAGAACAAAAACTAGCCAGACAAAAGCAAGACAAATGCACGCTTGTGTGCATTGGAAAGTGGTGGGCAATAAGGAATGTGCAGTGAAGTGCCCCAGTGATCTCATCCTCTAGATCCTTTCGACTGTACTGCAAGCCTGTAATGCCAAGACGTAGCAGTAGATGAGTCCAACCTTATGGTTATATTTTCATTTTGTGAGTGGTGATGATGCACTAAATTCAAGCAGGCTTTTGTTAGAAAACTAGCAAGGCTGCTGTTGAGGCCGATGCACTCACACACAGGTAACTGCACCAACTGTGATCATGTTAACAAACAACCAGATCTATTTTGTGTGCAAGATTTAAAAAATGCGCATTGAAGCCTTGTCTTACATCATCCTTGGTATGCCTCTAAGCAGGGCAGCCATTTAAATCTGTTTGTGCTTTAAATACGTTCATTCGTTTATACGTTTACATCTTTCCATTGTTTATTGTTCAACACACACATTTCTCTTTTATTATTTATGAACAAAAACATTCCTCCCAAGCAATGAGTCTGATGAACTCGAACAGGAAATGTTTTCTTTGAGTTGCTGCTGAAGGCTTTGCACATTAACTGAATCACAATCGCGTCTTAAGTTTACAGCCACGGTTACTGAAAGTTGACCAATCTTTTATCTAATAAATGATAGTGTTGTGTGTGTGCCATTCGTCATATGAGGTTAGGCTTACCTACTGTTGGGACTTGGTGTATGGGCTATGTAATTTCAGGTATATCTTGGTATGCTAAACCATAGAATCTTGAGTTTGTGCTTTACTTGACACATAACATTGTGTTTAAATCAATATAGTACATCAATGGTAAAATGCAGGAGGTTAATTACATCCTTTTTGCTTCCTAAGTACCCTCTTTCTACACTTCGGTGGAGACTACAGATTTGGCCAAATGAGCACAGTAAATTAATTCTATAATCCTAATGACCTCCTAAAAGAAAGATGATTTTGTTGCATAAATAGCATACCTCCATGAGTCGTATTACTTCATTTAGCATGCTCAACAGTTTTTTGTGCCTTTTATCCATTCTTTTATGTACATTGGCATTGCAAGGCTTATTTGAGGCGTGCCTCCAAAAGTTTAATCAGATGGTGACCAGTCAGTTATCTCACAACTGACTCTGCGAGCATCGTATGTGTTCTGTCATTGCTTTGCAGCGCTCTTTAAAAAGAATGCTTTGAAAGTGACCAGGTTACATTTTATTTGAAATAGATTTGGAACTGTTGGCTTTTCCAGTTTTTCTGATGAGTCTGTGTTAAAATTTCTAGGTCTTCTCCTGCAACTGAAAAGTTCATGGGAGCCTCCTCCGTGCCCCCCGCCAATTCCATGGAAGCGTTTGGCCACCCGTCATACAAAAGCCTGTTTCAGTACTTGCTGCGTTGTGAGACCTGGAATGGAGACGTCATTGAGGGGTAATACAACTATCCAATTTTGACTTTTTATAACAAGATATTGACCTTAAAAGCACATTTCTAGCACCTTACTTCTGTGCTGTGATAACCGAGTGGCAATCCCTAGTTATGTACATTTATAAGCAGCACTCTTTTGGTTTTAAAAATATAATTGAGAGCAGATGAGGGTGTCAAAGCTTATCCACTCTTCTCACACCTCTACTTAGTCTTTCCTTTCCGTCCCTGTGTGGTCTCCACCTTTCCATTTTCTTTTCAGTACCCCTACTATTACAAAACGTTAGGATGAAGGGTGGGTAGTAATTTAAACACTGTTTTTTTATTATAATAGCATTTTTTAAGGTAAACCTTGGTTTAGACCCCATTTGGATTATTCAGCTGGCGGTCACATTGCTATGGTTTCCAAGGGTCTGTTGTCTGAGTGAACCTACCCAATACTGCAGATGAAGTTTATGCATCAGCAGTTCAGAATAAGCTGGCTTAAATGTTTCCTAGGCAAGCCAGTCTGATTGAAGAGCAGTAAAAGAGATGAACACTTGCACATTTTTCAACACCTAAAATGCTTGTTGCTTGGAGCCCTTTACCAAGGTTTCTCCTTTCATTTCGAGATTCCTTAGCACCAAAGGTCAAACAACTGCCTCTTGCATAAGTGCAAATGGGTTTAGCTTGCCTGATACTTTATACTGGTCTGTACAGTGCACTATGGTTGGTTAAATAATCTAACAAAAAGGTAAAAAACATTATTTCCTTTCTTCTCATAACATGTACTCCTCAAAAATGGCATTCACTAAAGCGAAAGATATCTTACATTGTGATACTGAAAGCTGTAGCAAAATGTGTAGTCCTAAGTGCCCTCCATGATGGTGCTCAGTGTTTAATATCTTTTCCATCATAAACTTGTAAGAGTTGGCGAACTTCCACTTTGAAATGTAGACACTCTGAAGATTTTAAAATGTATTTTTAATGTGTTGTAGCTGAATGTAAATCCATACGAAGTGATGGGAATATTCGAAGCCAGTGAATATTTACTGTTGGGAAATAGCAATCCTAGGATCTTATTTCATTTTCGGGTCTCCAAAACAAGAATGGTGAAATGCGAAAAGTTGCGAATAGGATGAGGGTGCCTTTTGCAAATATATCACTGAAGGTGGATCTCTGGTTTAGAAGCTGAGATGTTTTGTTTAAAATGCGTTATGCTCTCTTAACAGACCATGTGTGCTATACATTGCTGCCCTGTAATACTGCTAAGGTTGCACAAGAACAGAAGTGTAAATTTCTCAGAAGATTTCTGAGGACCTTTCTGTTTTAATGAAGCAAATGTGTTTCCTTTGACTCACGGCATCATGACATATAGCCCTCCACCGCCAGGCATCTGGGAAAGAATATTAATGTTAGGATATAAAGAGGCTGGGATCAAATATGTTCTAGTTCATGCTCTTTGTACTATGTACTAACAATAGTAGAACAGGGTTGAGAGTCCGAAGTGATGTGAAATGCTTCTATGACTCCCAATATACCTCCCTCCCCCAGTCTCTGGTTACTGCTGTATCCGAATGACCTTGACAGCAGTCTCTTCCTGAAGCAGGGGAATGCTGGTTTCTGCATCAACTGGAACAGTACCAACCTGTTCACTCTCCTCAGCTCGAACTCTGTCTCTTGCCTTTTCCTGTAGCACTGTTACTGGGCCATGCTTCCAGTATCTGTCCGAGGCAACCTTGAGTGTAAGCACTCACTAGCCATTGGTGAGCACAGGCTAGTTGGACCATCAGGGCATTCCATCTTCTAGTATGGCTTGTTGGCCGTCACTCTCTCCAACGTGTTTGGATATATCTGTATTGAAATAATATACCAATGCCTGGAAAATAGAACACTAAAGTTATGTTTCTTCTTAAGTTATTGTGGCAGACAATTGTTTAGCTTAAAGATTTCCATCTTTTTGGATTTGCTTTGTTGAATGTCTTATTGATGTTGTTCTCTTGTTAGACTCAGTTTGCTGCATCAGTGCCTAGTGGACATGTCCGACTGCCCACGAGTCGTGCAGTGTATGCAGATCATCCCCATCTTGCTGCAGCATTTTCTGAAGGAGGTAGTAAAGGTAAGAATACTTTTTTTTGGAAACAATGGACCTTAGAATCTCCAAACTATGTTTATCATGCCTTACTCTTCGAAAGTGCTACAAGTCTATTTCCTTCTTCTGCCATAAACTCGAGGCCGTCTGAGTAAAAAGTCCAATGCCACGTACTTGCGTTGGCGAAAATCTCATCTGGGAGCTTGAAACGCTTTTAGATGTTCATTTGTAAAGGATTATACATAAACCTGCAGATGTAAAATAAAGTGTGAGATTTTCTCTTTTTTATTTTTATTTTTTTAAACGCCTAAATAGCCTTTAAATGGATATGTAGCTGTTGAGAAAACATGTTTAAGGGAGGCAACTGGGCCTTGTGGAGGATGCCTCTGTGTGAGTTTTCTGAACTGGGCTGCACCTCGTGTGCCACTCATGCTCTCACTAACAGAGGAGAATCCCTATAGGTCTGGGAATAGAGACCAGAATCGGGGGACCCTGGAACTTGAAAAGGGCATGACTTGGTGCAAACAACAAAGATAGCTGACTTCTGTTTGAGGGAAGTGATAACATGGCTCAGGATTTGGAATCACTCCACAATATTGCTTGATGTGGGACAATTAGCCATGTCTCCATCAGATCGATGAGAGGTGCAACAGAGTTGACGAATTCAGTTGCATAATGTTGCTAGGTTCTTGGAGCTCGCAAGGTTCTTGTGTCATTTGAGACAATTATGGTGCAAATTCAGCAGGCCTTTCCAATTCATCAGCCTCAAGCAGGATTAGAGTTTAATCATTTAACTAATGGCATCTGTTGGGTGGAGAGGTATGAGACCCGCATTTTATAGTCAACCCAACTCTTCTTGCCCGTCTTCTTAAAGAAACAATACATCATTTACACTGCTGCACACACTGTAGTTCCCTGCCTGGCATTTTGCATAGCTGCAAAAGGGGTTTGAGGGCATATGGGCACCCCACATGAAGAGAACTGCATCCAGGATGATGATGAGCCTGTTCAACGGAGTGATGTGTACCCCTATATTCACAGCAGTAGAAGGCAAAACCGAGTTTGAAGGGAAAATGGTGGTAATGATAAAGAATCCCACTCAGGTGGAGGATAACGAATAATGAATGTAGCTGCGACTGCAAGAAATAGACACACTGCAGATGGGTCATCAATACCTAAAGTGTAAGTTTTAGATATTCTATTTATCTTACTTGCAAGCAGCCTTTGTGTTAAAGCTATATGAGATGGGCAATCATTAGCAAATAAAGAGTTGTAGTTTGACAGCCGTAGCTAGCTGGTATGGTGGGGAAGGAAGATGGAGTGAACTTAATCAACAATCAGATAGATGTCTTAATCAATTTGTTGAGGCTCTGCAATAGAGTGGGTGTTGAACAGCCTGATGTGGTGATCAGGAACACCTAGGAAGGTTTGAGTAGAGTCCTTTATTTACAACTTAGTTTTCCTTCACTCCTTCCTTCCCTGGTGCACTCTCTACCCCTCCCTATTGGACACATTAGAATTTGAGACACTATTTGAGGCACTTTATGAAACAAAAGGGAAGAGCTGTAGATCAACTAACGGCTGTAACAGCTGTATAGGTGGCAGATATAGAGCTGTAGTTGCTTCCCCCTGTCCTCCTATGATATTGAAATGAAAAAAAATAATTATAAAGCACTCTAAACCCGAAGGTATCAAGGTGCTGTGTCCCAGTATTCCAAAACCCCCTCAGAACAAATCCGGCTCAGAAGAGTAAAAAGAAAGACAAAAACCCAGCTCGAAAAAAAGAGAAGACAAGATGATCTCCTGTTCTCTGAGAAACCACGGAGGTCTAACCTAAGAAGAAAAGAGCCATGTTTTTAAGTGTTATCGAAAAGAGATGGAGTCGTCTATCTCGGCAATGTAGCTTGGCAGCCTCTTCCATAATGTAGCAACTGCAACAGAAAATGAAGATGCGCCTCATCTCGCCTTTTGAAATTTAGGAACTATAGCTTTCCTGCTTGAAGCTGATCTTAAGTCCCTGGTTGGTCTTTACAGATGAAATGGAGTCCTGATTGCCAGTGAGCCCTTGCCAGGTAGCAATAGGTGGACTGTGCTAAGAGCCTTGAACACCTGCTTCCCTCACTGAAAGACATTTTGGAATTTTGAGAATGAGACGCATGGCCACATTTTGCAACATCTGGAGTTTGTTTCGGGAGTAACTGTTGATGTTAAGCTACAGAGCTTTACAGTACTCTAACCACGAGGAGATCAACGCGATAGCCACTGGTTTTTCGAGTTTCCTCAGGAATAAAAGGGAAGATCTTCCTGAGGGTTTGAATAATGAACAGGCAGCTGTTTGTGCTTCTATTTACCCACAGATAGAGGTTAACAGAGGTGTCAAGTAGAACTGCAAGGTTCTTGACTGACTCCACAGGATTAGGAAGGGGCCCAAAGGACTCCAGCCACCATAGCTCTGACCTGATGAAGTGCTGGACACCAAAGACCATAACTTTGGTCTTGTCAGCATTAAGCTTAAGGAAGTTTAGGAAGTTATTCTTCATCCAGATATGACCATCAGTCATGCAGAGTTTACATTTCTTGGACACCTCAAGTAGGTTGTCAGTGAGGGACACAGTAATATGTGTCGTTGGCATATGATAACACCTGGAATCCAAAGGATCTCACTAAGGTTGCCAGGGGGAGAGATGCACAAGTTAAAAACTGTGGGGCTGAGTGAGAAGCCCAGCGGCACCCCACATGGTAGACTGAAGGCCCTGGCCCTAAACTGACTGCAGTTTACAGTCTGACAGCTCCCCACTTAAAAAGAATGAAGCAGCTCTAGTGGGCGAAACAGTATCAAATGATGCTGACCAGTCCAGCAGGTCTTGGACAATAGTCCTGCCCTGATCCACCTACATTCTCATCAGGTTGGTGACAACGAGGAGTGCTGACTCTGTACTGTGGCCACTTCTAAAGCATTTTGGGAGGTGACCAGAAGGCCATGATCGGTAATGAACTTAACTAACTCTTTGTTTTGATGTTTAGCAAGACTTTTCACATGGGTAGGACGTAGGGAGATTGGACAATAGTTCAACTCACTGTGATCTATACTGGGCTTTTTAGGAAGTGGGATGATAATGGCTTCCTTCCAACTCTAGGGGAAGACCCCAGATAACAGGATGTGATTAAAGTTTTTTCCAAGAAGTCAGCTATTGGAGTCAGGGACCAGCTGTAGAATTTTAGGAGGACACGGGTCAGTGGGAGAGCCTGATTTAACACTCATCAAAATTACCTTGACATTGAATGCTGTGATTGGTGGGAAAGTCAAGAGAAAGGAGGCTGCTGAAGATATATCCGAGGAATATGTAACTCCTCACGTATCGCAACATAATTAAATTCCGAGTACATGTTGAGAATTTTATCCCTGAAAGATGTTGCCAGGATATTAAAGAAGGCTTGGGAGGCATTGATCTGTAGCTTACTGGGGGATTGGATAAGCTCTTGACTACTTTAAAAAGCTCATTAGTGGAATTCTTGACTAGCCTAATTTCTGATGTATAATAAGTGGATTTAGCCTCCAAAATCACCAACTTACATGTGGCTGGTAAGGTTCTATGCTTATCCTTCTCATTAGTGTCTAAATTATCATGTCCCTTCCTCTCCTGCCTGTGACAGTGCTGCCTGAGCTCATTGGAGGACCATGGGACTGGCTCTTTCCTCTTGTTTGGGTGCTTGACCCTCATAGGTGCTGCCCTGTCCAAGGCAGCCTTGAGCCAGTTGCCGACAACTTCTGCCGGATGATCCGAGTGGAAGTCTACGTCGGCTGCTGGGGAGCTGAGAGCTAATAGAAGCTCTTCTGGTTTACTCCTCTTCCAATCCCACTAGACTTGATTTCCAATTCGTGGCTTATGGCTCTATTAGGTGCTTAACAATAAAAGGGTGAAAAAAAAATACCTGTTAAAATGAACCTGTGGTGGCAGGGGGGTGTTAAACCTTGTTAGGATATCTGCATACTTGGGAAGAATGCTGGTATCTGAAGTGGCAGCATTAATTCATTAACGCAGGAAGCACCTCACCTTCTAGGGCTATAGTAACATAGCAGGGCTGTGGTTTGTAGTCTCCATGGTTATGGCATAAGGCTTTTTTTCTTGGTTGTGAGGTGGTGTAAGAAGTTGGTGCCATTTTTAGTCTGAATTTTGATATGCATTCATGGTGTTTGTAGTCTGGTGTGTGACCCTTTTCCTGAACCTCCTCTTCCTTCGTGCAGTGTCTGCTCAGATTTCATATATATTTGGCAGGCAGAGCTGCATCCTAAGCATTGGAGCTGTTCCTTTCAGGATCATGGTCTGTGATGTGCAGTATTATCAGTTAGTTGGAGAATGGGCTTGATGTTTGCAGTGATTATTGCACGTGATTGACCCCAGAGGCACAATATCCTGTGATCTGCAGTGCAACGAAGGTGATGCATATATGTCCATTTATAATCTTGGACCGGATGTATTACTTGCAAGGTTCATTTGGTGGTGTCTTTGCACAGTGTGTGCTGAGCGACCTGGCTAGTTCTATGCACAGAAACGGTGTTATCACCCTGCACCACCTAGAGAGGCTTGTTTCAAGAATTCACAGAACCCCCTGCCCCATTTATATTCAGTGATCGGCTGGAAATGCGAAGATTGGGTGCTGCAAGCCACATCTCCATTCATCTCTGCTTTGCAATGTGCCACTATTTCAGCCCACACCCAAACAGGGGCTTCTACTGCAATGGCCAAAGAAGTAACGTGGTGGGACTGATAGCCACTGGCCCCTGTGCTCACAGATGTCTTTAGAAAGTAGAAGCTGGCCCTCACAAAGTAGTTGCAAATCAGGTACAAGCCTCCTGCAAATCGCAAGAAAGAAGGTTACACCTCTTTGCCTCCCCAATTTTCCTTGCGATTCACAGTTTGTTAATGTTGACACTGTGATTTTCAAAAGCAAATGGAGCTCGGTATCATTTTAATCCATTATGTTTACGTTTTTCTGCCTCACAAATGCTGCTGCTATGCACAGGGTCGGACTTTTCATCGGTGACACTTATCTTATCGGCCCTAGTCACCCTAGGATTTTATGATCAGCTTTGTTCTATCTTCCTCTTGAGCGTGCTCTATCTCTAGCTATTTATACATATACATACTCTGGTGCTTTTACAGCTGGGAACCTTGAAATATTGAAAATATTCCACAATTGCCACTGAAATATGAATTTGGTCATAAACGGCCCCAAAACACTCTGTAAAACTTTAATATTACCAGGGCTTCAATGATTGTGCGGTCTGGAGGGCTAACTTATGCTGTAAAATTACAGGGAGTGCAGAATTATTAGGCAAATGAGTATTTTGACCACATCATCCTCTTTATGCATGTTGTCTTACTCCAAGCTGTATAGGCTCTAAAGCCTACTACCAATTAAGCATATTAGGTGATGTGCATCTCTGTAATGAGAAGGGGTGTGGTCTAATGACATCAACACCCTATATCAGGTGTGCATAATTATTAGGCAACTTCCTTTCCTTTGGCAAAATGGGTCAAAAGAAGGACTTGACAGGCTCAGAAAAGTCAAAAATAGTGAGAGATCTTGCAGAGGGATGCAGCACTCTTAAAATTGCAAAGCTTCTGAAGCGTGATCATCGAACAATCAAGCGTTTCATTCAAAATAGTCAACAGGGTCGCAAGAAGCGTGTGGAAAAACCAAGGCGCAAAATAACTGCCCATGAACTGAGAAAAGTCAAGCGTGCAGCTGCCACGATGCCACTTGCCACCAGTTTGGCCATATTTCAGAGCTGCAACATCACTGGAGTGCCCAAAAGCACAAGGTGTGCAATACTCAGAGACATGGCCAAGGTAAGAAAAGCTGAAAGACGACCACCACTGAACAAGACACACAAGCTGAAACGTCAAGACTGGGCCAAGAAATATCTCAAGACTGATTTTTCTAAGGTTTTATGGACTGATGAAATGAGAGTGAGTCTTGATGGGCCAGATGGATGGGCCCGTGGCTGGATTGGTAAAGGGCAGAGAGCTCCAGTCCGACTCAGACGCCAGCAAGGTGGAGGTGGAGTACTGGTTTGGGCTGGTATCATCAAAGATGAGCTTGTGGGGCCTTTTCGGGTTGAGGATGGAGTCAAGCTCAACTCCCAGTCCTACTGCCAGTTCCTGGAAGACACCTTCTTCAAGCAGTGGTACAGGAAGAAGTCTGCATCCTTCAAGAAAAACATGATTTTCATGCAGGACAATGCTCCATCACACGCGTCCAAGTACTCCACAGCGTGGCTGGCAAGAAAGGGTATAAAAGAAGGAAATCTAATGACATGGCCTCCTTGTTCACCTGATCTGAACCCCATTGAGAACCTGTGGTCCATCATCAAATGTGAGATTTACAAGGAGGGAAAACAGTACACCTCTCTGAACAGTGTCTGGGAGGCTGTGGTTGCTGCTGCACGCAATGTTGATGGTGAACAGATCAAAACACTGACAGAATCCATGGATGGCAGGCTTTTGAGTGTCCTTGCAAAGAAAGGTGGCTATATTGGTCACTGATTTGTTTTTGTTTTGTTTTTGAATGTCAGAAATGTATATTTGTGAATGTTGAGATGTTATATTGGTTTCACTGGCAATGAAAAATAATTGAAATGGGTATATATTTTTTTGTGTTAAGTTGCCTAATAATTATGCACAGTGATAGTCACCTGCACACACAGATATCCCCCTAACATAGCTAAAACTAAAAACAAACTAAAAACTACTTCCAAAAATATTCAGTTTTGATATTAATGAGTTTTTTGGGTTCATTGAGAACATGGTTGTTGTTCAATAATAAAATTAATCCTCAAAAATACAACTTGCCTAATAATTCTGCACTCCCTGTATATAAATTAGTAGGTGGAAAATGCAAATCATTCTCCTTCCGTAGGAGTATTATTTTCAGCGATTTGAGACAAAATACATTTTTGGTGAAATCTGCAGATTTCCTGGCAAATATTGTGATTTCATAATTATGTGGTAGAAGCTGCATCCACAGAATCACCTTATTCCACTGACCCTCACTATTGCTCATTGCTTCCTTAACAATTTATTAAGGAAATATAAACAAAATCTAGGCATTTTAAGACCAATATGTGCCCATTGTTGGCTTCACTCAGACTGCAGCTTTTTAAAGCTAACCACCCCAAAATAAACATGTAATGTAAAATAGCATAACTGGCACTTCGTGTAATATAGTCCTTTAAAGCCATCTCAGGGTTTTATTGACTTGCCTTGGACCTTGTGGTTTATGATGTCACCAGAATCCCTTGATGTAAATATAGGACCGTATTTTACAGTTTCCCGTTAGATATTCTCATTCTCTATCTATCTATCTATCTATCTATCTATCTATCTATCTATCTATCTATCTATCTATCTATCTATCTATCTATCTATCTATCTCTCTCTCTCTATATATATATATATATATGTTCGGTGGCATGTGTAGCTGCAGATACACATGCTGTGCATTATCCTGCCATCTAGTGTTGGGCTCGGAGTGTTACAAGTTGTTTTTCTTCTAAGAAGTCTTTTCGAGTCACGGGACCGAGTGACTCCTCCCTTTCGGCTCCATTGCGCATGGGCGTCGACTCCATCTTAGATTGTTTTCTTTCCGCCATCGGGTTCTGACGTGTTCCTCTTCGCTCCGTATTTCGGATCGGGAAAGTTAGCAAAAGTATAGAAAATTCAACGGTATTGTTATCGCTCGGTACCGGGTTAGTGTTAGTGAACCGACATCAAGACCGCTTCGGCGGCCCATCGGGGCTTCCACTCTTCACCGAGGCCTGGTCGGCCCAACCACACCTGTCGTCCCAGACTAATGGACCGGACCCCCTTCCGTTTCTGTCCTAAGTGTCACGCAAAGTATCCTTATACAAACCAGCACCGGGTCTGTAATCTGTGTTTATCACCCGAACACAGAGAGGATACTTGCGAAGCTTGCCGAGCGTTCCGATCGAAAAAGACCTTGAGGGATCGACGCGCAGGAAGACTACAAATGGCGTCGAAACCGAAAGAACAGCTCGACGTCGGAGAAGAGGAATGCATCTCCATCCAAGAGATGGACTCAGATGAATCTGAAGGTGAACGACTCTCGACGGTGCAACGAACCGTGAGTAAACCTGCCCCGTCCAAAACTCAGGGTCACACCAAAACATTTAAGGCCATGGGGACGCCACCGCCAGCAGGACATGGCTCAACCCACCGAAAGGAAGGTGACCAAACATCGGCACTGAAAAAGGCCAAAGAATTGCCGAAGACTTCTGACTCCGGTCGAGAATCTGGCACCGAACGATCTCGACACCGGGAGTTCGAATCGACCAAACCACGGAAAATCTCCTCGGAACCGAAAAAGACTGTAACAACAGAAACCTTGGTACCAAAAAAAGCAGCCTCTGAGCCGAAAAGAAGCTCTTTTACAGAAGAGCAAGGACTTTCCAGCCAACTCAAGGAAAGACATCGATTTGAGCAAGAGTTAAGTATGGAAGAACCTGACCATACACAACGGAGGTTACACATTCAAAAAGAAACCGGCAAGATACAAACTTTACCTCCACTCAAATCAAAAAGGAAACTTGCCATTCAGGAGACAGAAATGCAACCTAAGGCAAAGGTGGTTAGAGACAAATCTCCACAACCGATGTTCTCACCACAGCCGTCCCCACCTCACTCACCACAATTGTCACCAGTGGGAACGCCTATAATGCAGTCACCCACACATACTGGGATGACACAAGATGACACTGATGCATGGGACTTATATGATCCACCAGTATCGGATAACAGTCCAGAATGTTATCCAACAAAGCCGTCACCACCAGAAGACAGTACTGCATATACGCAGGTACTATCCAGGGCACCTACGTTCCACAACGTAGCAATGCACACAGAGCCAGTGGAGGATGACTTCCTTTTTAACACTCTGGCATCCACCCACGCTTCCTATCAGAGTCTGCTGTTGCTCCCGGGCATGATCAAGCACGCGCAACAGGTCTTCCAGGAGCCTGTAAAGGGAAGAGCCATCACGCCTAGAGTTGAGAAAAAGTACATACCTACCCCAACAGATCCTGTGTTCATAACACAGCAACTCACACCGGACTCAGTGGTTGTAGGGGCTGCAAGGAAAAGAGCAAACTCTCAATCGTCAGGAGACGCTCCACCACCTGACAAAGAAAGTTGAAAATTTGACGCTGCGGGCAAGTAAGTGGCAGCACAAGCAGCCAATTAATGGTGAATAGCAAATTCACAAGCCCTACTTGCACGCTACGACAGGGCACACTGGGACGAGATGCAAGACATCATACAGCACTTGCCCAAAGAACACCAAAAACTTGCCCAGCAAGTAGTGGAAGGGGGGCAGACCATATCTGATAACCAGGTAAGGTCCGCAATAGACACGGCAGCACGGACTGTCAACACGACTGTGACCATTCGCAGGCATGCATGGCTGAGAAGTTCTGGATTCAAGCCAGAGATTCAACAAGTGGTGTTAAATATGCCGTTTAATCAACAACAGTTGTTTGGGCCGGAAGTCAATACAGCCATTGAAAAAATTTTTAAAAAGACACGGACACGGTCAAAGCCATGGGCGCGCTCTATTCCCCACAAGTCAGAGGCACCTTTAGAAAACCACAATTCAGAGGAGGTTTTCGGCAACAAACATCTGAGCCTTCCACCTCTCAAACCAGACCCACCTATCAGGCACAATATCAAAGGGGATGGTTTCGTGGTTCCTATAGAGGACAATTCCCAAGAGGAAGGGGAAAATTCCAAACAACCAAGCCAGACCAAGATGTGACTTCAATGTCACAACACCCCAACACTTGTCACCAGTGGGGTGGAGGCTAACCACATACTACCAAAACTGGACACATATTACCACAGACGCATGGGTCCTATCAATTATCCAACATGGTTATTGCATAGAATTCACAAGATTCCCGCCAGATGTGCCACCCAAAACGCACAGTCTGTCCCAACAACACTTAGACCTATTACAAATAGAGGTCCAAGCACTACTACAAAAACAAGCAATAGAGCTCGTACCCAATCATCAAAAAGGAACAGGCGTCTACTCACTATAATTCCTGATTCCAAAAAAGGACAAAACCTTAAGACCTATCTTAGATCTCAGAACACTGAATCTCTTCATCAAATCAGACCACTTCCACATGGTAACACTTCAAGACGTAGTTCCCTTATTAAAAAAGGAGGAATACATGACAACATTGGATCTCAAGGATGCGTATTTCCACATACCCATCCATCCTTCTCAGAGAAAATACTTAAGATTTATAATGCCCGGCATACACTATCAATTCAAAGTGCTACCGTTCGGAATAACAACAGCCCCAAGAGTATTCACAAAATGCCTAGCAGTAGTAGCCGCTCACATAAGGAGACAGCACATGCACGTATTCCCATATTTGGACGACTGGCTAATAAAAACCAACACTCAACAACAGTGTCTTCTTCACACGCAATACGTCATAGAAACTCTACACAAACTGGGGTTCTCTATAAATTACCAGAAATCACATTTGCAACCATACCAAATACAACAATACTTGGGAGCAACACTCAACACACAAAGGGCAATTGCCACTCCAAGTCCACAAAGAGTCCAATCGTTCCAAAATGGAAGATCAAGCATACAACCGAACCAACACTACACGGTAAGGTTTGTAATGAAACTACTAGGCATGATGTCCTCATGCATAGCCATTGTCCCAAATGCAAGATTACACATGCGGCCCTTACAACAATGCCTAGCAAAACAATGGACACAAGGGTCAACTTCAAGATCTAGTGTTGATAGACCGCCAAAAACACTCCTTGCTTCAATGGTGGAATCCTATAAATTTAAACAAAGAGCGGCCATTCCAAGACCCAGTGCCTCAAGCTTACAACAGATGCTTCCATGGTGGGGTGGGGAGCACACCTCAACAATCACAGCATACAGGGTCAATGGGACAATCAACAAAAACAACTTCACATAAATCACTTGGAACTGCTAGCGTTTTTTCTAGCATTAAAAGCGTTTCAACCACTAGTAGCCCACAAACACATTCTTGTGAAGACAGACAACATGACAACAATGTACTATCTCAACAAACAAGGGGACACACACTCATCACAACTGTGTCTCTTAGCACAAAAGATTTGGCATTGGGCAATTCACAACCACATTCGCCTAATAGCACAATACATACCAGGCATTCAGATTCAGTTAGACGACAATCTCAGTCGAGATCACCAGCAAACTCACGAATGGGAAATACATCCCCAGATCCTACAGGATCACTTCCACCGCTGGGGAACACCAAACATAGACCTATTCACAATAAAAGAAAAAGCAAAATGCCAAAAATTTGCGTCTAGGTACCCACACCCTCAGTCCAAGGGCAATGCACTATGGATCAGTTGGTCAGGGATATTTGCTTACGCTTTTCACCCACTCCCACTCATTCCTTATCTGGTCAACAAACTAAGTCAAAACAAACTCAAACTAATACTCATAGCACCAACCTGGGCTCGCCAACCGTGGTACACAACACTGTTGGACTTATCAGTAGTACCCCACATCAAACTACCAAACAGACCAGATCTGTCAACACAACACAAACAACAGATCAGACACCCGAATCCAGCATCGCTCAATCTAGCAATCTGGCTCCTGAAGTCTTAGAATTTAGACATTTAAATCTTACACAAAAGTGTATGGAGGTCATTAAACAAGCCAGAAAACCTACAATAAGACATTGTTACGCAAACAAATGGAAGCGATTCGTTTGCTACTGCCACACTAATCAAATTCAACCACTACATGCCTCCACAAAGGACATTGTACGCTATTTATTACACTTACAAAAGTCTAATCTAGCATTCTCTTCCATTAAGATCCATCTCACTGCAATATCTGCCTATCTGCAGATTACACATACAACATCACTTTTTAGAATCCCAGTCATCAAAGCATTTATGGAGGGACTAAAAAGAATCATACCCAAAGGACACCACCAGTACCTTCGTGGAACCTTAATATTGTATTGACAGGACTCATGGGCCCACCATTTGAACCCATGCATTCTTGTCAAATTCAATACCTGACTTGGAAAGTAGCCTTTCTAATAGCTATCACATCACTTAGAAGAGTGTGTGAAATACAAGCATTTACCATTCCAGAACCCTTTATACAAATACATAAACATAAAGTGGTTCTCTGTACAAATACGAAATTCTTACCAAAGGTCATATCACCATTCCATCTAAACCAAACTGTGGAACTTCTAGTCTTCATTCCACAACCAGACTCAGTAGTTGAAAGGGCCTTGCATACATTAGACCTAAAAAGTGCACTAATGTATTACATTGACAGAACGAAACAATTTTGTAAAACAAAACAATTGTTTGTAGATTTCCAAAAACCTCATGCAGGTAACCCTATATCCAAACAAGGCATTGCCAGATGGATTGTTAAATGTATTCAACATTGCTACATTAAAGCAAAAAGAGAATTACCTATTACACCAAGAGCACATTCCACTAGAAAGAAAGGCGCCACAATGGCTTTTCTTGGGAATATACCAATGACAGAAATTTGTAAGGCAGCCACCTGCTGTACTCCACATACATTTACTAAGCATCACTGTGTAGACGTGTTAGCAACACAACAGGCCACAGTAGGACAGGCTGTATTAAGAACATTATTTCAGACAACTCCAACTCCTACAGGCTAAACTACCGCTTTTTCGGGAGATAACTGCTTAGTAGTCTATGCACAGCATGTGTATCTGCTGCTACACATGCCACCGAATGGAAAATGTCACTTACCCAGTGTACATCTGTTCGTGGCATGAGAAGCTGCAGATTCACATGCACCCTCCCACCTCCCCGGTAGCCTGTAGCCGTTTTTAGTTGCATAACAATTGTAAATATGTAAATAAATATTATTTTAATAGACATTAGATACATACATTACTACTCCATTGCCTGGGCACCTCTAGTATACTCACAACTCCTACGTCACCCGATGCGGGAAAACAATCTAAGATGGAGTCGACGCCCATGCGCAGTGGAGCCGAAAGGGAGGAGTCACTCGGTCCCGTGACTCGAAAAGACTTCTTAGAAGAAAAACAACTTGTAACCTCCGAGCCCAACACTAGATGGCAGGATTATGCACAGTATGCCAAGAGTCCTTGATAATTAATTCCTTGCAGGTTGGTAAATATTGGATCAAGTAGATGGGTAGGGGCTTTGACCTTCTGGGTTAGTTGAATTGCTACTGGATCCCCCCAAACAAATTCTGGATATTTTACAATTGGTGTTCTCTAAGTGGAGGTTCAAGTTGGCGCGTAGTATACTATGTTCAGCTGCAATGTCAGGAAAGTTCGAATAAATTGGGTGGGGAAACCAGGTGGAGGGTATATTAATAAACCAGAGAAGGTAAAAGTGTTCAGGTTAAGTTTTAGAGCATGCCGTGTCCCCACAACCCCCTCAGTTTTAAATTTCCATTGGTTTCACATCCATCCGTTTTTAACACATAATTTCAGTTAAACATTTTTTTTTAAACGATGACCTTTACCTTTTTTATTTTTTAAGAAACAATTATTTATAACACATTGTAACTAATAAAGGAGCAAGAAAGTGTGACTAAAAGATGTAGATTCACTTTGTACACCAGAACTACATGGAAAACATTAAATAATATTCTCACACGAGCTATATGAAAATAATAATCTTCCTGGCTCTAAGATTCTACTTCCAACACAATCTCCTGCCACTTTTTTTTCTTGTGCGACCCCACCCATGCAATTGATTTGAGTAAGTGTCTCAATGTGACAATTTAGACATTGGGTATGTTTGAAGTACTATATGACATAGTCTGTAGTGCAAGCATGCTTTGTCAGGACTCAACATTATATCAAGCGCAGAGAATAAGTGCAATTCTTCTTCTTTTAACTTGTTGACTCCCATAGTTTCAGTAGTCAGTGTTAGCAATGCATGTCAAAGAGTCTGGAGCTTGAATTTGTGGAGGATGACAATGTTCCTTTTTGTTTCAGTTTGCCGATGGCCCCTTAATAAACCAGCTTACCTTGGTGCTTTTGAAGCGGAGTTCCATGTTGTATGACGTGCCCAAGTTTAAAATGGATGTTCATAGGTAAGTTCATCACAGGTTGATAAATGTATACATTTCAATATTGCTTCGTGTTTAGCACTTGTCCTATCAGTTTGCTTTGTTCTACTAACCAGGTCACCCAGAACAAAGTGACACCCAAACATTTACTTATATATACATTAGTCCTATTGGCTCTTTACCAGATTCCACAGACAGAAGAATAGGTTACTTTCCTTTGGTTACGCCTTTTGTGGTAGACTCCATCTAACTGTAGGTTCCTTACTTTGTCAATTCCATCGGGTGCCAGACTGGATTTGGTGGATTTTCATAGCAACTCTTTGGGCATCAGTAGGTGGTGTTGTGTGGCTCTGCATTATGACTGTCCTGCCCTAGATGTGATATCAGGGCCACTAAATCTGCTGCACATCCACGTGCTAACAACAGTTCCTTTCTGTTCTTTGTCTATGTCATTGGATGTGGAAACTTTAAGTATCAGTGCAGTGCTCCAAATTGGCATCTTATCAATATGGACTAGATGAGTCCATTCTGAAGGATGTAAAGAGGGTGGGTCAGTGAGGAATTTGTGGTCCGATACGGTCTACCAGAAAAGGCATTACTGAAGGTAAGTAACTTATTCTTCTGATAGGGACTTCCACCTGCAGACTGCTCACCTTGTGAGTGGATACCAAATCAGTAACCCCGCCCTCTCAGGGAATTAGGGTCTGTGGATGACTCCGCCCAACATGTCCTGCAGGATTTCCTGGTCTAAGGGCTCATACCATCAGGCCCGGCTTTCCAGGCAGTAATGGTTTGTGAACGTGTGGCGGGACAACCACATACCTGCTTGGTAAATGTCCACACCTAGCACACTGCACAACAGAGCAGTTGTAGCAGTCTTTGTTCTAGTGGAATGAGCACACAAGCCTTCTGATTGCTGCTTCTTAGCTAGCCCACAGCAGATCTTTATTCATAATACAGTTGCTGGGAATGGCCCTTTCTGCAGGGTTATCCCAAAGCTTTTTGCCTTTCTCCTCCTATTTTTTTGACCCTCCTTGTGTTGGCTTTAGGACTTGGAGCACTTTATTACAGCTAATCAGTGCTAAAGTGCATGTGGTCTCTCCCCTAAAACTTGGTATGATTGGCTTACACCTGTTTGGATTACTTAATTTACCTGTAAGTCCCTTGTAAAGTGGTGTCCCATATACTGAGGGCCTGAAAAATTATTTGCTGCTACTGGGCCTGCGGCACTGATTGTGCCATCCACAGAAGTAGCCTTTCAAACTTGTCTCAGGCCTGCTATTGCAGTGCCTACGTTCGCAGCTTACTGTCACATTGACTTGTCAATTCATACTACTTGCCAAGGCCTAAACTCCCCTTTTACTATACCTACGTCACCCCCTAAGGTAGACCCTAGATAGCCCTAAGAGCAGGGTGCTGTGTAACTAAAAAAATAGGACCTGGACTTATAAATTTTACATGTCCTATTAGAGACAAACAGCCTATTCTGTTTTTCACTATTATGAGTGCTGCTGCTCTTATAGGTTTGCCTTGGGAATTCCCTTATGTATGTCTAAGTAGTAATTTCTGATCTGTGAGGAGTCATTTGGGCATGTTTGGTATATTTGGAATGATAGTGATAAATCCTGCTTACTGGTGTAGTTGGACTTTACATTAGTATTTTATAAATGCCACTTTTAGAAAGTAGGCACTTGTAGCCACTTAAAAGATGTAGCCAAAGGAATCATGCCCTATCCAAGCAATTTGATTCTTTCGATTATTGAGGTGCTCAGGGGTCCATTGATCTTCCCTCAAACTGAGTCCTGAGGATGGTCCTACTGACATCTGCAACTTGGACCAAAACATAATTACACACAACCCATCTCATTATTAGCTCATCATGAATAGTGGAATATTCCCTGACGGGGAATTTTTTGTATATGAGCTTCTTAAATCTGTTACTCCCACATGGACTGCTGGCTTATGCCTCTGTGATTTGATTATAAGACTTTTGCCTTGTCCATGTTTGTTTGAAGGTTTTAGTTTGTGTACCCATTTGTAATTGGATTTGGATATTTTCTTACTCTTTCAAATATATGATTTACTGTGTTTATACAACTGCCTCCTCAATTTATTTGTGTGACTGATGCATTTATTGTTGACTACTATAATGTTTTTGATGTAATGTTTTGAACATTCTCCAATTAATTTTAATCTAATATGTTTTCACTTAATAAGTCCTTTGTCGGCACTTGTTTAGCTTTACTTTTAGAAAGCTTACATATCTCTGTGCTTATAATTCTAGTGTTTTGCATCCTGACTCCAATCCACGTCCAGGGCAGAGTGACAGCTATATTTGGGGCATACTTTCCAGACAGCCACAACACAGAAGGGGCTGGGTGTGACAGAATAGGCATCTGCTACCATCTTCATACTGATAGTCATCCTGGGCTGGGGAGAGGGTGGGTCGTTCACACCTTACATGTCAATAGGCTGTGTCCTTCCCCCTCACAATAGGCTGATTTGCCCCATGCAGATGTGTGGACCAGGGCTGGGTTGAAAGACTGTTGTGTGTCACTTGAAAGGGATCCTTTGAAGTAACCCCTTTCTTCAAAGACATTTTGAAGAATATGTACAGGGGCTCTGACCCCATAATTTTTAGACCACTTTTGGGACTGAACATCTGTAAGAAGGACTGTTGAGCTGCACAAATGACTCATCTGGACTGCTCTTCTGTTTTTGCCCTGCTGCCAACTCGGTTGGGTGGCCTAAAAGACTGACTGGATTGCTTTTTGGTTTGTTGCCCTGCTGCCAGCTGGTCCCTGACCCTACTCCACCAGGGCACTCTGGTATTGTCAGGAGGAACCAACATTTGTACTACTTACTTTGTTGTGTGCTGGCCCGCCTGCCTGTTAGGCTACCGGAAAGTATGCCACACTACAAGAAGGATTCTTGTGCTAGCTTGCATGTCGCCTTTGTGCCCCTCAAGTGTTCCCCAAGGACTCCAGTGCGTGGGGAGCACTGTTTCCTGCCTTCCTCACAACTAGTGCATGGTGAGCGCTCCATTTTTCATTGCTCCACGACTAGCGCAAGAGGAGCACTCTGCTGTTTCTCAGCGTGTGTTGAGTACTGTGCACTCTTCTGAACACCAGCACGTTAAGTGCTTCTTCAAGACAGCACCTGTGATATGCACCATCATGCGCTATTCTGATTGAGTGTGCCGAGCGCCCTGAGGCGTAGAGTGCAGTACCCCTTCTTCTGGCCTTCCTGACTTGTGCCACATGTGTTATGTGCACCGAGTCCATGAGCTGTCTTCTTCCAGGAGTGCATTGCCTAAGTAATGGGGAAGCCACACGTGACACCAATACCATCACCCTTGGCAGGTACAGCGGTGCCGGGGAAACTGTTGCACCAACTCTGGCTCTTAGAAATGGGAGTCCTCCTCTGTGCAGCCGCATCTATTCTCTCGCAACAGCCATAGAACCCAGGCCTGCATCGGGTCTCTGCCCACACAGGCCTATCAATAATTTTATTGCAAATGTTGCAGTGATTATATAAAAAACGCCATACAAGATCTTATCAATGATACCATATGTGGAGTAATTGGCTGTGCATGGCGAAGTCGCGAGTTATAGTCACTTAAAAAAACTCTAATTGCTGAATTTCTTAAGTTTTGTATGAGTAAATTCAGAACCGAACTACAACTTCCCTGCAACCTTTGTTTTTTTTCAGTGAATTTCTATATTTTTTTTTAACAGAAAGTAATTTTGATTACTATGCGTTATTCCAACCCCGCCGTGCACGGCCAAAGGCTGTGTATGATGGGGGTTGGTTGTAAGGCCTGGCCTGGAGCCAGGCCTTGCAGTCATGCCCTTGTAACCACCTAACCCCGCACAGCCTTTGGCCGTGCGCAGTGCAGGTTGGCCACAGGGCCTGTCTCTGTCAGTGGATCTGATAGTGGATGCCTGAGTGGGTCTGAAAGTGGGTGTGTGAGTCTGAGTGGGCGCATGAGTCTGAGTGCATGTATGAGTGAATGGATTAGTGTATGAATGAGTATTGTTTTTATTTCAATTTTTTTTTCATGATCATGAATATTTAGCAAATAATTCACGAAAATACAAAACTGTCATGGTGATGCCAAATTATTTGAAACCCATAATTTGCCCCTGAAACACACCTATATCACACTCCTGGGATCCAGGTACCTTCACCTTGACTCCTTATGCCACTTCTAATTAGGATTTTCACCCCTGGGGACCATGTCTCCTGAAATAAAACGGCAGCTCCAACTTTCTAGTCAGGTTGCGGGCAGCCAAACACAACGCTTGTTTTCACATGCGCATTCGTGAAAATTCGCACATTTTCTCAAAATATTTGCGAAATAATCGTGAAGACGCTGTGGCCAGAGATATATATAAAAAACATTTCCCATGAATATCTTCAAAAGTACTGGAAAGATTTACACCAAATAAGCGAAAGCACATGCTGTGTACCAAAAGCTAGCTTTCTGCCAAATTTGGTGTATTTCCGTCTAGCAGGTCGGGCTGTAGTTGTGTCTAAAGGTTCTTAGGTAATTAACATAAAAAACACAACTTTTTTGACCGCCCCCCTCACCCTGAAACTTTCTGTGTGCAACAAGAATCACCGGGGCACCTTTTTTGGAAAATATTGTGAAGATTCGTCCAACAGCACCAAAGATATAGGCAAGTAAAAAAAAAAAAAATTCTATGGAAACGTGGTCCTAACTACCACTACCTAGTGCCGACCGCCACTAGGGGAGATATTTTTTTTTTTAAATCATTGGTTTAAAATCAACTTTCACTTCTTTATTGATATCATTTACATATCATCTGTATTATGTCAGAAGTAATCTATTCATTTGCATTCCTAAAATCACACTGCACAATTTTAACATTCCCTTTTTTCAACAGCTCTATATAATGAATAACCTATAATACATTTACTTAATATTATTAAAATAACATAATGTTCATGGCATGTAGAGCTGTAGACACACATGCTCTGAATACTGCTGCTATCTGGTGTTTGATTTGGATGTGTGCAACATATTCTCATATTCTTCCTATATTCTTCGAAGAGGTGTTTCGAGTAACAGAATAGTGACTCTTGTGACTGGTAATGTGCATGGGCATCAGCTCCATTGTTAGTTTGTTTTCTTTCCACCCTCAAGTTCAGACGTGTTGCCAATCAGATTCCGGGTTGAGCCTTGTCGTGCTCATCCACTAACACCTACAGTCTATCCTGTCAGCACCAACAATCTTCATTTGCTTCAATTTCCTCTTATCAGAACCTCTATCGGGCTTGGTGATTGGTTTTACACTCAATGCCCATCTCGTAGCTCTTGCCCTTCGTGGGGCCTTGTTACTCATCAGACTTCTCTCCAAGAATAAGGATTCGGTGATGGAAAGGACTCCTTTTTAAAACTGCCCACAGTGTCACTCCAAATATCCTTCTACTAGCCCCAACCAGGTCTGAAACCTCTGCCTTTTGCTGGAGCATGATAAGGCTGCCTGTTGTGCCTGTATGGTGTTTCGCTCAAAAAGGCCTTAAGGTTTTGGCAGGATCGGCGACTCGCTTTGAGCAAATTGGAGCACCAGCGCGACATTGACACTCCCACATTTTCGGGGAATGAAACACTGAGAAGGAGCTGGAGGCAAGCCCCTGAAGCGACCAGCTTCTCCAGTTCATCCCTACCAAGCACACACTGTGAGTAGGAGGGATCCGAGGATTTAGAGAAGCCCATTCTCCACCATTTCCAGGAATAACTTGATGCCTGGCAGAAGAGACTCTTCAGCGGTCCGTATACTGTGAGGATCTCTGCCAAGCCATTTCCCAAGGTGCTGGACACTCTTTCCAGAAAGAGAAAATTGACTTTCAAGGAAGTGCTTGCATTAGAGCGCTTACCTCCTCTTAGGCCGGAGAAACGCCAAGAGAGGGAGCGCAGCTCATTACCTCTCTATCCCCCATCTCTCCTCCTCCTCGACGCCCTCCACCTCCTTCACCCTCACATAGGCCACGTCTGCTATTACCCCCATGAAGGTTACATTTGCATCTGCTACAAGTATCCTGGCAACATAATGGTGACAAGCAAAGGCTCAGTAGGAAGATCTAGTGTTAGTGTGGGTCAGCACCCATCACACTCTGCAATGGTGGAACAGCAACAATCTGTTGCAGGCCTGGCCCTTTCAAGACCCAGTTCTGCAGATGATGATCACAACAGATGCATCCCTTAACAGGCTGGGTGGAGGGTACATCTGCAAGGCATGATAGTTCAGAGCACATGGCCACCTCATCAACCGTTCTTCCTCATAAATTACTTAATGTTGCTAGCAATTCTGCTAGCACTCAAGGCCTTTTTCTGCCAGGTTAAATGCAAGGTACCCCTTATCAAGACAGACAACATGATGGCCATGTTTTACCTCCAGAAACAAGGGGCACCCATTTACAGCAGCTGTCAGAGCTAGCCAAAAGCCTACTAATGGAGTACCTTCCAGGAGTGAACAACGACTATGCAGACCTGCTCAGTAGGATGCACCAACAAGTCCACGAGTGGGAACTCCACCCTCAAGCCCTTCTCCAAACTTTCCTCATTGGGGATTATCAGACGCAGGCCTCCTCGCAACCACAGAAAAGCTTTGCCTTTTCATGGGCAGTGCACTCACATTTCATGGGCAGTGCACTCTGGATTAACTGGTCAGGGATATTTGCCTATGTTTTTCCGCAGCTCCCACCCCTTCTGTACTTGGTTCAGAAGCTTTGCAAACCACCCTCAATCTTATCTTGGTGGCTCACCTAGACCAGACAACTCTGATTCACCACCCTTCCCAACTTATCTGTAGTTCATCCAGAGAAACTTCCTGTCCAGCTTGACCTTCTAAAGCAGAACCAAGGCACAGATGGGGGTCCCAAACCTAGGCAGCTCAATCTTGCAACTGGTTCTTCAAGTCCTAGAGTTTGGTTACCTCAAACTGCCGCCAGAATGCATGTCCATCTTTAAAAAAGCCTGTAGGCCTACCTCCAAGGCCTGTTACTCCATAAAATGGAGAATGTGTGACCACTACTGCCTTCCTGCGCACACTGATCCCCTGACACCAATGGTCAAAGACATAGGGCTTGATTTAGGTCTCAGCGGAGGGGTTACTCTGTCACAACGATAACATATCTGGTCTGCTGAAATCTAAATACCATTGTTTTCTATGGTATTTAGACTTCAGCGGTGGGATATCTGTCACTGTTGCAACAGAGTGACCCCTCCGCCAAGATCTAAATCTGGCTCATAATCTGTTACCTACTTCTGCAAACATAAGACCTTGCCTACACTTATATCCATCTCCACTTCGCTGCAGTTTCAGCTTCTTTACAAAACAGGGACCATGCTTTTTTATTCAGCGTTCCTGTCATAAAAGCCTTCGTGGAAGGACTGAAGCGATTTATTCAACCCAGGGTATCCCTGGCCCGTGTGGAAGCTCTACATCATCCTCTCTAAGTTTATGGGCCTTTTGAGCCCCTGCATACCTGCTCCCTTCAGTTCCTCTTGGGAAGGTTACCTTCCTCCTTGTCATTACATCTTTAAGGCGTGTAAGCAAGTTTCAAGCTCTTACCGTAAAAAACCTTTCTTCCAGTTACTCTGAAATTTTGTTGCACTTAGAACTAACCCAAAGTTCCTATCTAAGGTGGTATCTCCCTTCCTCCTTAATCAGACCATTGAACTTACAGTATTCTTCATACAGCTAGACTCCGTAGCAGGGAGGGTTCTTCACTCACTCTCAAGCAGGCCCTCATGTATTACCTTGCCGGGACAAAGCTGTTTCACAAAACTCAAGAACTCTTTGTCACCTTAACTAAACCAAGTAAAGGCAGTGCTCTCTCTAAATCTGGCATAGCCAGATGGCGTGTCAAGTGCATTCAAACTTGCTAAGCTAAAGCCAAATAAAAATTGCCTGCACCACCTAGGCCCCAATATTCCTGCAAAAAGGGAGTCTCCATGCCCTTCTTTGTCAACATCCCCATAGGTGACTTATGTAAAGCAGCTACTTGGTCCACTCCGCACACATTCACAAAGCACTAATGTGTGGGTGTCTTTTCACTTCAAAAAGTATAATTTGGCCAGGTATATCGTACTTATGCTTTTTCAGTATTTTGTAACATCCTCTGGCTAGCCACCGCTTACGGGAACTGCTTTACAGTCTGTGCAGACCATGTCTATCTAAAGCTACACTACAAACACAATATATTACTTATCCTTTTAGCATCTGTTTGTGAGATGTGGTTTCGTAGATTCACTTGTGCCCACCCTCTTTCCCGGAAGCCTTTGGATGTTGCAGATTTCACTTTTCTTGTTGTCTCTTTCCCATGGCCATCTTCTTCTTTTCAATGCTGCACCACTATCACCTCACTGCTGAAAACAATCTAATAATTGAACCGATGACCATGCAGATAATCAGTTATAAAAGGAGTCCTTGTGATTAAAAACTCTTCTTTGAAGAAAAACAAGTTGCACATGTCCAAGCCCAACACTAGATGGCAGGAGTGTGCAGAGCATATGAGTCTACAGCATTACACGTCACAAACATATGCTTACAGGGTAGGCAACATTTAACTTTGTAAAACCTATTGATGCACTAAAAAAATTGTCCTCTGGAAAATATTATCATGGGGAACCTAGTGCTAAATAAAGTTCTGCCTTCTTTATTAACTAATGCCACCAGCAAAATGCAATTTTTCCTTTAAACATTGAAATGACATATTATTTTTATTGGTGTACGTTTCAAGATTATATTCATCTGTTCATCAGGAGTTTACAGGAATGTTTCTAAAATTCACCAACCATTTAATTTTGTTTTGTTTTTCCTAGAAACCATGTTAAATACAAATAATAGATGAATCGTAATTAAAGTCTCCCATCAACATATTTTCTTTATAAAAATCTCTTCCAGATTACTGTTTTTAATTTATCCTCTTTGCTTTGATTGTCTGCATCATCTTCCCTTCCATGCTTTAGCACATCTCTTGATTTTCTCACTATTTTTAATACACAGCCTAATATTCTTTGCAAATCTTTATCTTCATTTTATTAATACGTAAAATTTACAATGGAAATGTTTAAAAGCAGTGAAATTGTGTTCATTAATCCCAGTGGGTTTTCAGTTCCTAGTAAAGCTTTCCACCAGCGTTGCTGTTGTAATAGGCATTGTGCCGCCTCTATCACCCCCACCTGTGGCCTCTCACTTTATGGTTGCTCTGTAAGCTCACATAATTTTACTGTAAATTGAGGTTTGTTCTACTTGTTTATCCAAAGAGTCTTGCTAAACTTGAACATTAGTCATGGTTTTAAATGTTCTAGTTATACTAGTCTAGCCTCAGTCTTAGTACTTGTGAAGTCTGATCCAAGCAGGAACATTTTGGGTGATATTAAACAAATGAAAATTTCAAGGAACATACAATGTTCAGGTGTTTTGTGAGCAATCTGTCCTGCAATGTACCTCATAGTGAAGGTTTGAAAGTAAAAATAAATAAAAAATCAAATGTATATGTTTTCAGTAAAAATGTATAAAATTGATTCTTCACATTACTCCAATTTGAAAGGAGATTATTCTCAAGCTATTTATTATGGCCATTTGCTTATGTCCTTATCCATTTCCAGTCCGTTTTATAGTCTTCGTAATGTACTCTTTGGGGGTTATTCTAACTTTGGAGGAGTGTTAATCCGTCCCAAAAGTGACGGTAAAGTGACGGATATACCACCAGCCATATTACGAGTTCCATAATGGACTCGTAATACGGCTGGTGGTAAATCCGTCACTTTTCCATCACTTTTGGGACGGATTAACACCTCCTCCAAAGTTAGAATAACCCCCTATGTGTCCTTTTATTATTATGATGTATTTCTCATTATGTAGCTTATCATTGTTTGCTTCCTTTTTTTTCTTGATGGCTTTTCTGTTTGTTTTTGTCCACCATCCTTGAGCATATCTTCTTTGCCATCCTTTACATTGTATGATTTGTATCCTTCCACTGCTAACATTCAGGGAACTACTTTTTCTGTTTTCTTTCAGCACTTTGAGATTGCATGTTTTCTAACTCTCTCCCTTTTGTGTTGCTTCCCCCAATAAATGTCCATCCCTGCTCAGTTTTCCTCCTCCCATTTTTCTTTACGAGCACAGCAACAGGTATATTTTTCCTGGGTTATGACTAAAGAGTAGGGTTATCTCCTGCACTTCATAAATTGCATGAAAGGATACGCCTTGGCACACACACCCTTTTTTGGCGCTGGGGTTCCACTCTCCCCCAGCCCTTGGCTACCTCCTCCGTTCACTCTGGTGGAGAACCTGTCCTTACATTCCATTGTTTTAGTACATGGTTTACCCCCACTCCCCCATAGGGCTCTTGCTATTTACTTACTTGTGTATATTTTGTGTGTACTTACCTCCCAAGGGGGTATACCGATAGTAATCTAATCTAGTGTTTCTGTAATGAAGTACCTTTATTTTTGCAACACTGTGTGGTTTCTTTCAGGTGTGATTAGTGACTGTATGACTGTTGTGGTATTGCAAGGTCTTCTCATGCCTCTTAGATAAGTCTTGGCTGCTCACCACAGCTACCACTAGAGAGTCCTGGCTATCTAGACACTGTAAACTATATAATAAGATTTGCCTGGACCCACTATATAAGGTGTAACACCATAAGTGTCCACCACACACTGGGCCAGCCCCCTACTGTGTCCCCATCCTATTTTTATGCCATAATGCCCCCAGGACCTGGCCAACCCAGGGGCAAACTAACTGAAAAATGCGGGAAATCAATTTTCTCTTTTTGTAAAATAATCTCTGTGTAATCCACAGATCAAGCTGCGCATTTTGCTGACATCTTAGAAAAAAAAACAAAAAAAAAACCTTTAAGCTCTGTCAAGGTCCCAGGTGGACTGCTGTACTAAAGCTAGGGGATTAGGGTATACATACACTGTTCCCTTTTAATTTTTTATGTGTTTTTTTTTTTTAGGGACTCTGGGATGCTGTTTGCCACAGGGGCACAAAAGCATGTATGGAATTTAGGAGTGTACATATGTGCTTCCTACGTCTTGATGGGCTACCCGCGCCTCACTTTTAGGTCTCCCCTCCCGACAGTGTATTTGCTGCCCCTATAATATATATTGTTTACCTTTCGGGTGTGTATCCTGTCAATCGCTTGCTGTTGGCCCGGATGCAAAAACAACACAGTGATGGATGGAATGGCTTGAATTAATCTCAGCCTCTGTAAATCACTCCGGCAGCATCCCAGTACATCATTTTTTTGCCCACAATGCCACCATGTCACCCCATTCTGGAACCTGCTCTAGTCCAATCTACCCCACTGTAGTCCACTGCAATTTAGCCCACTCCACTCCCCTTCACCACGCTGCATTCAATCCCAGTCTACCCCACTCAGTCCCACTAAAAATGTACCTCACACCACTAAAATCTAACCCACTCCACCCCAGTCTAGCACACTCCAGTCTAGTGCAGTATACTCACTACAATCTACTTCACTTGGATCTACTCCACTCTACTATATTCCCCTCTCTTCTCCACTCCAACCTACATTATGCCACTCTATTGTAAGCCACTTCAATCTACTCCACTCCAGTCTATCCCAGTATACCCCACTCCAATGTACCCCAATGTAGACCACTCTTTTCCAATCTCCTGTACTATAATCCAACCAGTCTACCACACTCCAAGTACCCCACTCCACTTAAATGTGCCCTACAACACCCCATCTCACTGTAATATACCCCAATCCCCTCTGCCCCAATTTATCCCATTCCAGTCTACCTCAGCCCACTCTGCTCCAATCTACCCTCATCTACCTCACAGCTATCTACCACAGTAAACCCAGATTCACTCCTTTGAGACCTGTAATGGATGGGAGCAGCTCCTCTTGCATTTATCATAACTCATATAGCTGAACTGTTGTCTGTACCTACCGGTGCTCCTGCTGTATGACAGCTCATTCACACCGCATGGTAGTATATTTCATTATTGTTTAACACCCTTTTGAGGATGTATTTCTTGCAGTTACCCTGGTGGGGTTTCAGTATTAGCCAAGCCTGGCTCTGTTACTGGGTTTCGATTTATGTAGCAGTCTTCACACAGGGAGGGAGGCCTCTTTTTGACCTTGGTTGCGTGACCTTGGCTGTTTTTACTGGTTGAGTTTATGTCTTGTTATTTGTTGTTTAGCAGGGCTCTTTCTCTTCCCCACCATTTCCTAGCACAGTTTTGTGGCAGCAGTTGCCCTTTTCCTAGTTGAGTTCGGCCCCTTGGCATCGTCCCTTGACTCTTGTTGTCGGTTATGTCTTGGCTGGAGGGTGTGTGTTTCTTTCACACTATTCACCTGTTAGTCTGAAGTTTTTTGTTCTTGTGCTGCTACTGCATTGACGTAATAGTGTCCTATTCAAGTTCTAACATGTAGTCCTTTTTCTTACATGATGTCCTCTTCCATGTCTGTGGCCAGAATATTGCTATTCTTGAAGTGGAATTCTGACCGGACTGGTTGCACCAAGCATTTTGGGGGCATCAGAGCAGCTTATTATTGCATTTTTCTCAAATGTACATGACAAAGCTGTGTGAAATCAGGAATTTTAAGTAAATTGTACTGTGCTGCCCTCCGACACATTAGCTTTTTAACATTGTTTACACTGCCTTTTTAAACTTACGACCTTAAAAGTTTTGAAGGTTTCCACGTTTCATGGTGGTTGCAAGTTGAAATAACATAGCAGTCGACTGTTCCGCAATGCAAAATTATTTAATTTTTTTTGTGCATGCTGATTGGTTGATTCCCCACTACAATGCCCCTTTTACCGTCTCTGCTCTGCTTGATAATTGTATTTACATTTCGGCCCAGCCCTTCACAGTGTGCTCACTTCAGTACAAGTTGGCCGAATCTTGCGAGTTTACATGCTTTCCTCTCATGTTCCGCTATGCAGCGGTGTATTTCGACATAGTATTCCTACAGATTATACAGAATGCTAAAGTGCTCTTTCACAGGGTTCTAATCATTTGTTTTCACATTGATTCTCCCAGTAGGGCTTAGAGTTATTATTAGTTCTGTTTCGATTGCTCGAACTCTATTTACCATTCTAAAATGGCCAAACCAGGGGGACACTTCTCAGTCCTTAGGAGGTCCTTTGTTGATCTGTAATGGATCGCATAAATACACAAGGTGGTGACTGCATCCTGCTCCTGTGCTTCAGACGCGCACCACTGTTTGAACTTTTGGCTTACAGGTATCGTACTTGGTTATCGTGGGTTGCATCCGGTACTCACTGTTATTCTATTTAACCCAGTGAGAGTCTTTACTTGATGCCGATATTTGCACCATCTAGGTAGGAGCTTACCAAGGACTCTGTACCACATTTGTTTACTTATTCTTAAAAACACGAGGACCGCTAGACTGTTTTGCTGTTTGGCTCACACATATCAGCCTCTCATGTTTATTTATGTTGCGTTACGTGTTCACCACCATCCTATCTCAGCTCAGTGAGAGTCTTTACATTATGCCCATAGCTGTACTTTTTCAGCCTCGCCTATGCTTACCTGCCCCTCCTACCTCCTCCCATGTTGCTGCCTACTCCCCCCCCCCCCCCCCCAATATGTCGCTGTTTGCGTTTTTTTTTTTTTTTTTCATAGTGCGGTTAAGCCAAAATTCTGTGGAACAAGCACATGAGGCACTGCAGCCGTTCAGAGTACTGTGATACATAGTACATATCTGTATCACTTCTGCCCCCGTCTGTGCTTACCCGACCCTCCGACCTCTTTCATGTCGCTGCATGCCCACTTCCACTGAGTCACGATTTTTTGTGTAATTATTTATGGAGTGCTGTTCAGACACCTTTTTTTTTTTTCACTCTTATTTTTCTTCGCATTGTGGCCCCACTCAGTGTGACTCCTCGTGAACGTCTAACTTGCCTGTATAAATGGGATCCCCTTTTGCTTAAAACGTCATCTGATAGCCCTTTCAATTGGCTTGGTTCCCATACTGCAGTCTCCCCTGTCAGTGCTGCACCTTGGGCCCCTAGCGACCTCGCTGCTCTTACCGTCTGCCTCGTTCATTTACAAAGACAATAGGGCTGCACAGGCAAGACCAGTTGTTATTGCCAATGCTTGTTAAATAATCTTTCTAGACTCCCCTGTTCCTCTGATGTCTTGATAACATGTGAACATCTCGAGCTGCAGGAACACTAGTTTGGCGTATTTTATAGACTGTCATGCATCATACCCACAGTCGCCAATAGGCAATACTTCTGGAGTTCCCAGTATATGGTGGTGACAAACACTCGCAACAGTGACGCTGCATGTTGTTCCAGATTAAACCACAGTGTGGCAGAATGGTGCATAAAGGCTACCAAAAGGAGAAGGAAGCACTGGCAAAGCCAATTATTTTGACTTCTAAATAGCGGTTTTATCAACATTCACTATTACACACTGGTAAGGTGCATCATAGGTTGCATCACTGTAATCTGCCTCACTCCCAGCACTGTAGCAGTGCTGGTACCGTTAAGACATACACATGCACAGCACTTGCAGCAGGAGTGCACTTTGTCACACACACAGAACACACACAGCATGACTAGCATTGGAGCAGGCTGCACGCTATATCATCACATAGAACATCACTGCCGATTTATCGTGTAGCAGTTTCCAACTTTTGTTCTGAGATCAGGTTTAAAATATATATAAAAAAATAATTTCTCCTGTCCCTCACCACCAAAAAACAGGTGCAGACTACTTTTTCTACACCACCATTTATTTAGTGCTATTCTGCCATGATGCGTTTCGGCCACAGACTGGCCCTAATCACATATATATGTATATATTTTTTCATTGAAAAAAACAAAGTTTAAAATGACGTTACAGTAAGGTGAATTTCAGTGCCAACATAACGTTTTGTTCTTAAAAAAAAAAAAACAACAAAAAAAAGAACTATAACTGGTGCCCCAGCCATGCACTGCTAATGACCTCACATATTACATCATTCATGACATCTCCATGGCGTCATTGATATCATCACTGCAACATTTGCAATAAAATTATTGGTGACATAACTTTGCTTTGTGGGGACGCGAGTTGTAACTAGCTTAGGGCCTGAACTATAGTTATTTGAAATAACTAACTTTAACTATAATAGCTGAATTTGTATGGTTTTGTGCGTGTAAATTCAGAACCTAACTATAACGTCCCTGTAACCTTTGATTTTTTTTTTTTTACAGTGATTGATTTTATATATATATATATATATATATATATATATGTATATATATATATATATATATATAAAATCAATCAATCAAAGAAATTTGTAGAGCGCACTACTCACCTGTGAGATTCTCAAGGCGCGGGGGGGGGACCTAGGGGGGGCAGGGAGGGTCACTGGTCGAACAGCCAAGCCTTGAGGTTCTTTCTGAAGACCAGTAGGTCTTTGGTTTTGCGAAGGCCGGTGGGGAGGGAGTTCCAGGTTTTGGGGGCGAGGTAGCAGAAAGACCTGCCTCCTGTGGTGGTGTGCTGGATGCGGGGGACTGTGGCTAGGGCGAGGTCGGCTGATCGGTGGTTGCGTGTCGGAGTGTGTAAGTTTACTCTTTCATTGAGGTAGGTTGGGCCGGTGTTGTGGAGGGATTTGTGTGCGTGGATGAGGATCTTGAATGTGATTCTCTTGTCTGTGGGGTGCCAGTGAAGGGATTTGAGGTGTGGTGAGATTAGTTCGTGGCAGGGGAGGTCAAGGACGAGGCGCGCGGCTGTGTTCTGGATTCTTTGGAGTTTGAGTTTGAGTGTGGTGCCGGCGTAGAGGGTGTTGCCGTAGTCCAGTCTGCTGCTGATGAGTGCGTGGGTGACTGTCTTTCTGGTTTCTGGGGGGATCCATTTGAAGGATTTTTTTTAGAGTGCGGAGTGTGTGGAAGCAGGAGGAGGTTAGAGCATTGATTTGCTGTGTCATGGAGAGGGAGGGTTCGAGGATGATGCCGAGGTTGCGTGCGTGGGTTGCGGGCGTTGGTGCACGAACTAGGGCGGTGGGCCACCAGGAGTCATCCCATGTGGTTTTGTTGGGGCCGAAGATGATGATTTCGGTTTTGTTTGAGTTGAGCTTGAGGTGGTTAGTGGTCATCCAGTTGTCGGTGTCTAGGAGAGCGGCGTGTAGGTTGGTTTTGACGGTGGTGGGGTTGCGGGTGAGGGAGAGGATGAGTTGGGTGTCATCTGCATAGGAGAGAATAGTGATTCCGTGTGCTCGAAGAATGTTGGCTAGGGGGATCATGTAGATGTTCAAGAGTGTGGGGCAGAGGGAGGACCCTTGGGGGACTCCGCAGGTGATCTTGGTAGTGTTGGAGTGGAAGGGTGGAAGGCGGACTCTCTGGGTTCGGTCGGTGAGGAATGAGGTGACCCAGTCTAAGATTTGTGGCGGATTCCTATGTTGTGGAGGCGTGTGCGGAATGTGTGGTGGCAGACGGTGTCAAAAGCTGCAGAGAGGTCTAGGAGGATGAGTGCGACGGTCTCGCCTTTGTCGACTTTGGTCCTGATGTCGTCCGTGCATGTGATGAGGGCAGTTTCTGTGCTGCGGTTCTTGTGGAACCCAGATTGTGAGGGGTCAAGGGTGTTGGTTGCTTCGAGGAAGTGGGATAGGCGGGTGTTGACTAATTTCTCTGCAATCTTAGCGGGGAAAGGGAGGAGGGAGATGGGGCGGTAGTTGGAGAGGATCTCCGGGTCGGCATGTTTTTTTTTTAGGAGAGCGGTGATTTCCGCGTGCTTCCATGGATCTGGGTAGGTGGTGGAGTCGAAAGAGGAGTTGATTATGTTATAGAGTATGGGGGCGATGGTAGGGCTAGCTTTGTTGTAGATGCAGTGTGGACAGGGGTCGGAGGGGGAACCGGAGTGGATGGAGTTCATGTTTTTTTCGGTTTCTTCGTGTGTGGTAGGGGTCCATGTGGATAGTGTGGTGGGGGGGTCTTGGGTGGGGGTTGAGTTGGGTGAGTGAGGGGTATGTGTGGTGGGTGTGTGTGATATGAAGCTGTTGTGGATGTCCAGGATTTTTGGGAGGAAGTGGTTGGAAAGGGCGTCACATAGGGACTGTGTGTGTGTGGTGTCTATGTTGCTGGCTTTGGGTTTGGCAAGTTCATTGATGATGGTGAAGAGTTCTTTGCTGTTTTGGGAGTTGTTGTCAAGGCGTGTCTTGTAGTGATCTCTTTTGGCGGTGCGTATGAGTTGGTGATGGGTGCAAATGGTGCTTTTGAGTGTGGGGAATTTGGTTGAGGAGGGTTCTAGTCTCCATATTTTCTCAGCTTGGCGGCATTTGCGCTTGGAGTCTTGGAGTTCAGGGGTGAACCATGGGGCATTCTTGATGTTGCGGGTGGTGATATGTTTTCCGAGGAGTGCTAGTGTGTCTGCGCAGGTAGTGATCCATTTGGAGAGGTTGTGTGCTCCTGCGTTGGGATCGTTGGTGTTGGGGGGGTGGTTGTGGACCAGTTGGGAGTTTAGTCGTTCTGTGGGGATCTTGTCCCACATGCGGTAGGGTGTGGTGTGTTGATGGTAGTGTGTGGGGGGTTTGGTGAAGGAGAAGTGGACGCAGCGGTGGTCAGTCCAGAGGAGTTCGGTGGTGTGGGTGTAGGCTATGTGTTGGTTTGAGGTGAAGATTGCGTCCAGCGTGTCCTGCTGAGTGGGTGGGTGCAGTGACCAGTTGTTTGAGTCCCAGGTTGTTGAGGTTGTCTATGAGGGAGGTAGTGTTGTGGTCGTGTGGGTTTTCTAAGTGAAAGTTGAAATCACCGAGGATGATGTAGTCTGTGGAGGTGAGGGCGTACTGGCTGATGCTGTCGGCGATGGTGTCACAGAAGGCGGGCGTGGTCCGGGTGGTCTGTAGATTAGTGTACCTCTGAGGGTGAAGTAGTTGTTGATGTGGATGAGGAAGTGCATGTGTTCAGTGTTGCCGATAGTGTCTTGGGAGCTGGTGGTGACTTTGGTGTCTCTGTGTATGATGGCGATGCCCCCGCCTGGCCTGTTGAGGCGGTCTTTGTGTTGGAGTTTGTATCCCTTGGGGGTGGCTATGGTATGTTGGGTTCTGAGGAGGGGTTGGTCCAGGTTTCCGTGAGGAAGGCGATGTCAGGTGAGTGTGAAGTGATGAGGTCCCAGAGTTCTGTGGCATGTTTGTGAAGGGAGCTGTTTGTTGAGGAGCAGGCAGTTCAGGTGGTTGTGGTGGGTGGTGTTGGTGTGGTGCGTGAGGGTGTTGTTGCGGGGTGTGTTCTGGTTGTGGGCTGGTGTGCTGCAGGTTTGGTTGGTGGGGGCAGGGTTGGTGAGTCTTGTGTTGGGGGTGTTGTATTTGTTGAAGGTGGGGTCGCTATGGTTGGTGTGTGGTGTGAGGGATGACGAGCAGGAGAAGTGGCAGGTGTAGCAGGTGAAGGGGCCATGAGTGTGTGGGGCTAGATGTGGTGCATGTGGGACGGGGGCCTGGGTTGAGAGAGTGGAGGGTGAGGGGGGAGTAGGTGTGTCTGAGCGGGCCAGGGGTTCTGGCGCTGGGCACGGACGGGTGCAGACGGGCTTGCGTTTGGCGCGCCCGCGGGTGCCATAAGAGGAGGGGAGGGTGGGAGTGACAGCTGGGAGGGCCTGTCCAATGAGAGTGCTGGGGGGTGGGGCCACAGGGGACGCAGCAGCGGGAAAAGTCAAAGAGGAGAACGGTGAGAAGGAGGGGGGAGGAGGGAGGGGCCGCAGAGGACGCAGCGGCGGGAAAAGACAAAGAGGAGAACGGTGAGAAGGAGGGGGAGGCGGGAGGGGCCGCAGGGGACTCAGCGGCGGGGAAAAAGTAAAGAGGAAAATGGTAAGAAGGAAAGGGGAGGCGGGAGGGGACGCAGCGGCGGGGAAAAAGCAAAGAGGAGAACGGTGAGAAGGAGGGGGGAGGCGGGAGGGCAGCAGGGGCGGTGAAAAAGCAAAGAGGGAACGGGAAAGGAGGTGGCGCGGAAAGGGGAGCAGGAGCGACCTACCTGCAAGCAGGATATAGATAGATATATATATATATATATATATATATATATATATATATATATATATATATATATATATATATACCCCCATACCCTTTCATGGTTAGAGTGAGACACATTATGCAAAACAGAAAAAAGAACTCTGGGTAGTTCCCAAGTTTAGGTGGAGTGCAGCTCCAGTAAGGAGCACCCTGCGACACCAACGACACTCTAGATTTGCTCACCTCAAATGTCTGTTTTTCTAGGAACGTTTTTAAGCATAAGAGTGTCATCCACGCCGAGCTATGAAGCGACAGTCTTTTGCCTTTCGTACAGTAAAATCTTTACGCATAGGATTTGGCACAGTGCCATCCTTACTGAGCTGTAAAATTACAAAAGCCCAGTGTGTATTGATAAAGACACATTGAGAATTGTATTACCAGAGTGCTATATGCGAATTCCTTACGATTACCAAAGTTCAGTTTAACTACCTGTCTCTAATTTAATGTCTCATGTTACAAATGTGACAGACGAAAACAACTCTGTTGTAGTTCGAAGCGTATTCAGTATCATTTTATATTGGTGCTTGGATTAAACCCTTGTATCCTAGTTTTGGGTAGCTAGCTTTGTTTATATCTATTTCACATGATAAAACAACATTACATAAATATTACATTACATAAATATCACTTTGAGTGACACTATGCCTCTTATTAACATTTTTATTTTGAGGGAAAGGTTGGGGCATCGTAGCCCACTCGAAGCTTCATCATTTGGGAGTTAAGGCCCCTCACACACTTAACAGTGGTAATAAATAGCATATTAGGCTCTGTATATCTGCATATGTTTTGTGCAATAAAAATGTTCTTGTCTGCTTGTTTTAAATTAATATATTTAACTAATATTAGAAGATTTGATTCTCTGTGCAGTCATTGCAACCCACAATCTTTGAGGTAGTAAACAGTGTTTTTGAATGTCAAGTGTGCTCTACGGTAGTAATAAACTAGAATGTAACTTTTGCACTGTCATAATAAGTGTATGTTTATTAGTGAAATTGCTCTAAATAACTTGTTATTGGGCCACATTTATTGTCACTACCATGGTGCATGCATATATATACACAGTGTGAGGCGCAGAATGAGACAACCTTAAGCAGTAGACCTAATGAAAAAGTAGAAATTGTGGTAGTGTGACAACTCTTTGGAGACTGCTACCAGCAGGAGAGGATAGCACTCTATGACTGATAACAACAACAATCCCAATATAAACACCATTGCAACGCTGCAAGAGGAAGAAGAGGCAAGTAACCATCTGCCGTGACAGAAAGTACCCTGGCTGGACTGGAAGAATTACTTCTAACTTTACCCTCTACTATTTGCCTTTCTGATTTTGGAAGCTTTGTGAATCATTTGCAAAAAAAATCAACAAATCATAACAGACAGGTGACTGCTGAATGTTATTCAAAATGGTTAAGCCTTGATGTTCGAATCACCCAATCCTTAAATTCCACCAAAAAGGTAGTGCAGTACATATGGAGACACTGACAGCAAAACTTAACAACTGTCTAGAAAAGAAAGCTTTGAAAGCTCTGCTTTCCTAAGAAAGCGAAAGGAACTTATTCCAGTTAATTTCTAGTTTAAAAGAAAAGATTCAAACAAGTTTTTGTTCCACCTTTTGATTTTAAGACTTGTGAGCAAGTGGATGAAAAGGGTACATTTAATGTTAGCCTTCGACCAGAATCATTCTGAACATCAAGATGAGTAGATGTGTGTGCTCTTCCTATAGCATGCATACTTCCACATCCCCATACCTCAGAACCATTCTTATATCATTTAGTTGGAGAGGATATTTGTAGTACCTAAAATCAGCTCCACAAATGTTCTTTAAATGTATTGTGTATGTGGCTGCATATCTAAGAAAAAGGTTTTTATGTGTCCATATCTAAGCGCAAGGCCCACAAGGCTTCCACTAAAGTTCTAGTAGACTTCAAAACAACAATCTCTCTAATTTATCTCCTTGGCTTTTGCATCAGCTAATCCTAGTCAACATCAGCACAGGTCCAGACCACTAATTACCCGGGAGAGTCTTTGTCGCTCGAAAACAAGTGTATCTTTCAGTGGTGGGGCTTATCATCTACCTAGCTTCTGTACAGCGATCTTGAAAAATCTACTTATCAATCATCTCTGCTGGGCTCTCAGCATCTTGAATAATGATTGTACCAAATGAAAGTGTCCACAAGAGACTGCTGTAGAAATGCCTGGATGATCAATGGGAACAGTACTCTGGCAGTTGAGAGGACTGCCTCACTCGTACACCAGCAGCATTACAATCTTTCCATGGTGAGAATCTGTTGAGAGGTGTACCGTTCCAGCTGAGCATCCATAAACAGACTAGTGTAACAGCTGCCTCAATGACAGGCTGAAGAGCTTCTAATTGCCTTCTGATTCACAGAATATTTGTCAAAAAGAGATCTTTTATCACATCATGGTCCAGGAACTTAGAATGGTTTACCCTGAAAAAGAAAATCTCTAAGGTCACCTTCAGATCATACCAGAGGGGACAAAAAAAGAATCCAGCTGGTCGGGCAGAGTTCTCAGGGGGATGCTAAAAAATGTGACTCATCCCAGAGCCAGGATGATCTTGATAGGACTAGAGTGGCCATGCTAGACGTGGTTTACAGATCTCCTCTAAAATGCTGGCACAACTGCTCTGGAGCTTACTGTGCTGATTGGACCTTCAATGCAAGTCCATGGCAGAATCTCGTACCTCAACTTCCATCGTTGAACTTGGAAGGCTAGCTCCTACGTAATGTATTTGAATCTGCCACAGGACAATATGGTTATTCTAGAAGTGGCTAAGGGACCTTTGGCTAAAATCTGATATTTGTCAAAGTGGAAAAGGTTCTACATCTGGTGGAACTAGAAGATTTTATCTTATGTGGTAGCAAGAAAAAGCAGTCTCTCCACACCAGCTTACTTGGGTAAATCATGTTTGCAATTCACTTCACTGAAGGTATGCCTGGCAGACATTACGATTTACCATAGAAGTCCTTCAGAAAACGTTTGTGCAGAACTCCCATTGTTAAGGAGCTCTGAGAGAATGAAAAGGTTTTTTCCCTCCAAGCTGGAAACCACCTTATCATTGGGAGTTGAACATGGTCATTTGAAATCAAATGGGTTTACCATTTGATTCTATTGTTAGTCTTTTTACAACATCTGAACCAGGAAAACTGATTTTTTTGTGGTCTATCACGTTCACCCTTAGAGTCTGTGAGACTTCGACATAGTAGTCCCATCACCTTTAAACATTTTTCCATAAGAACAAGGTATTCATCAGAACGCATACTGCCTTTTAACCAAAAGTGATCTCTGCATTTACCATGCAAGTCAGATATCATTGTTATCTAAATCCTTCCATCCCAGTGGAATTAGATTCTTGTTTTCTTGGAAAAATGTAATTGGGCTTATCTAGCTTGGACAATGGATACTAAAAATTGGTCAATATGCTTTTAGTTACCATACAAAAGTAGATTTCTCAACTCAGAAAGGAAACTTTACTTACTTTTAATCCTAGTTGTCCTTCAAGGAAAAGTTAATTGAAGTCATAAGCACTGACTAGTCGTTTCATTGCATGGAATCATTGAGCCCCTGGCTTTGCCTACATAAGGTAGGACTGTTTACTGAAAGATGTGATACAACAGTTTTGTCATCCACTGTGCACATACGAAAAAGTGGCAATAGTCTTTTCTGGGAGTTTACCTCGTGATATTGGGCGATATGAAACGATGCAGGTTTGAGAGTAGTCTGAAAGGTAGACTCACTGTCTACAGTGTGACATACAGAAACTGCACGTCACCTTGCTACTAAGGTTTTTTATAGAGGCCTTTCTAGCATGGTGCCCCCAGTGGTCGAGCGCTAATGCTGCTATTTTATTTGGTGGAAAGGCAGCACTCCGATCCTTGCTTTTGGCCATTCATCAGGAGAATAACTTCCTGGAACGAGCGCACTCTGGTTTCTGTTAACTATGCATCAAGGAGTTTTCTTTGGTCTCATTCCAGAACCCGTTAAGGATGATGGTGGATGCAGCCGCAGGGTGGCTGCCACTTTATTGGCCGTTTCATTTCTCTTTGCCACACTATCAAACACCATCCTCATTTCATGTCTCTATGAAGTAGGAATTTTCAAACCTACTATTGCACAGCTATCTTATGTAGCAGATTCTTGGTAATCATACTTTAGAAATCTGGACCAAATATGTCACAGAGCCCTGCCTTCATCCTCAAATAATCTAATGAATATGCGGCTGCTAGCACGCCTTATTCATGCTTTTACACTATAAGGTGTCTTGGTGCTGCAGGCTTTTTGAGAAGTGTTAGTGAAGCTGAATGTGAAGATGATGAGCTGATTCCTGGAAATGCAAGGATTTAATGCCATTCTTGAACTTCAGACTGCTGAAATTAGTTCAAGGCATGGCAGAGCACCACAGATAAAACTAACATGGTGAAAGCTCAGTCTTGCACATCTAAGTGAACACTTGTGTCATTTAAGCTGCTGACATTTCTGATAGAGGTTTCTTATAAAAGTCGCTTGTGAAGAGCCTATTTGTGGTGCCCCACAAAAAAAAACCCTAGACTTGGTGAACAGGAATTCTGATTTTGTGGGGTTAAGTTTTATGAAGTTAGTGGACGTCCAATTACAGATGTTGACTGCAGAAATGTACGTTCTCTAAGTGTCTAAGTGGTATTAGTCTTTCATTAGTGTACATGCAAAATATGATCTTGCAATTGGGTAGCAGGGTGGCCAAAGAATCAAAAGGCGGGTTAAATGGTGGTGCCCCTTTGGACCCTGTAATGTCGGCACCTACAAGAAAGTCCAAAAAGCAGAAGCACAACTACTTGTTGGATGAGAATATCTTTTCTCCATTTTCCTCGAAGGCCATATTCAGACAGATGCTTCTGAAGTAGGTGGGCAACAGTGTTACATGCCCTGATATATTTTACAGTATACTTGGACTATACCCGTCCCACCCTCCACTTAAGGAAAGTAGTCTATGGTGGAGCTGTCTGTAGCTACGTGTCCTGCAGTAAAAAATCATTTTTTTCCTGGAAAACCATCATCTTTGTATGGCATACGCAGCTTTTCAGTTTCCGCTGTAACCTACTAGTGGCTCGCTGCAGTGCAGTACCCATAGCAGCATTGGACAAGAGAGCGTTAAAGATCATAGCTCAAATGCAAGATGGAAATGCTAGCTTTAAAGTGGACCGGCTGTTTGACATTTTTTATATATAACTTACCCAAAGCTTAAACATCAGTAGCCTTCGAAGGAATCTCAGAGACCGTTTAGTGTTTAAACGCATCATGGAAGCTGTCACAATTTTGTGTTCATAGCTTGGGGGAAATATTTCAAATCTGGCTAGTGAAATATTTGTTAATCCATGTTGTGACTGTGTGTGTTTTGAATTTGTTTTGATACTTAATGCTCTGATGCTAACACTGTTCTACCCCATAACATAAAACTCAGCAGGTGAGATTTATTAGCACAAAAAACTGTGTTTTGATAAAGAATAATATTTAATTACTGCCCTTGATTTCCTCTTTTCTGATCCTGTGATGTGTATGGAAATGACTGAATATTTGTAAATCTGGTTCCTGTATCTTCTTACAGAGTAATGAGCTCGTACCTACTCAAACTGTGCAGGATACACCCCTCTCTGGTAGTGGAGCAGTCCAAAGAGCTGCTAGAGTTTTCTGGGACAGCCACCAACATCCAGAACAAAGAGACCTTCTTCACCCATGTGGTAAGGACTTGTGCATCCAGTGTGAGCTGGGATTTGTCGTTGGTTGTATATACAATCATCTATTTTCTTTGGTAAGAGCCTTTCAGGGCCAGATTACAACCTTGGCGGATGAGATACTCCGTATCAAATGCGACAGATATCCCCGCCCGCCGTTTTACAAGTTCCTTAGGATATAATGGATCTTATAGTATGGCATTCAAGATATCCCATCTGCCAAGATCGTAATCAGGCCTAAGTCTACTTCAAGGAGACTGTACAGATGTGGAGAATCTTCCAGTTCATGAGGAGTCAATGTTGGGTCTTCATTTTGCTTGCTCCCTGTAGCGAAATATGTATGCAGGCTGAGAGTTTGGCATACGTGAACCCCATGCTGTAAAGCAGCGGATGCCCCATGCGGCCCCTCCCCTCATTTAGCGATGGGGCAACCACCAGGTTTCTAATGGAAGAGTCTCAACTGGTTCTGCTATGGGGAAACGAGTCTACCTCATGGCTCCTGGCATCTGAATGTCTGAAGACCTACTCTGTGACAGACCCTGTTCATATTTTGACAAGTTTATATTCATTAATTTCTCCCCTCCATGAGATGTAAACTTCTCTGTTCAAGTGACTTGAAGTAGAGGGTCTCAAAATGGTAATATTTTTTTTTAAGGACATTTCATTCATTTGGAGGTCTTTCTTCAGATGTGTTAATTTAACCGGATTGAATTGGAGTGAAATGGTCCCAAAATCATCCTTTCAGATGATAAAGTGACCAAGAACCAGTGGGTTGGTTCCCCAGCAGCAAACAGATAGCCACCCACCTTTGGAAAGAAATTAGCCCTTCCATGGCAGTCTTTTAGTTTTTTTTGTCGTAAAAGTATTATAGGTTTCACAGTCCTCCTGCTTGGTGGGGGATACACATAATGCAGGCAGTCTTCATCATGGACTTAACAGATCTTCTTTTGGCCACATTCCTGCAGTTCTCAAATAATGCTTCTTTAATTTGGGCTTAGCAGACGGTGCCTAGTCTCTTCATCAGTAAAAGGGAGGTATTGTGGAAACCTGATGGGGGAAAGCTTTGGAAAATCCTGTCCGGTGAAAGGCTATATAAAATTATCTCAAGCTGCAGCCAAGAACGCCGACTCGGGAGCAGCGGTGAGAAATCTTAACATGGTACCCGGTACAATCTTAGACCCCACCGTCAGTCAGTTTCAATACTCATACTTTTAATATGTACCCTTGTCACATACCCACCCACATGTGGGGTGCACCCAGATATATTTCCTTAGCCTCAAGGGTGTTTGCTTACCCTCCCCCCCAATACTCGGAGAAAAAGACAACAGACAGGTGCCTCTCACTGCTCACTATAATGGGTTAGGCTGATCTGAATTTAGAGTGTTACAGAACCCCTGTTAGAGTTACTGTTAGCTGCAGGGTTATTTTTTATTTGTAGTCGAATGGACTCTTACCGTTGTTTCTAAAAGCAATAGACACATACAATGGTTTGTGTCTCTAATGGTCGGTTATTTATTTTATACAGCCAGCGAATACACTTTTATCTATCATAATGTTCAATTATTATTAGTTGTAGTAGTTGCTGCTGCTGTTGTTGTGCAGCCATAATTTAAAACAAGGTGAACACTGGAAAAGTTCAAAGCATCTTTTATCACACATCTTCCCTACCAGTAATAATATGTATTAGTGTCAGCTTTCCTCTTAGGGTACTGGTTGAGTAATTAGCACTCTCCCTCACAGATATGTGCCATGTATTATTCCTATATAACTCCAATAGGCCTCAGATTTGCTATTGTATATCAGCTCTTCACATTCTCCCGAAGCAAAGCGTCTTTGTTTCTGCACCTTAGTTCTCTTTACACCCTTCTTCCCAGTGATTCTCCGTTGTGAGAGACTGGAAGAGTGAGTTGCTGTGCAGTACCACTGAGTGAACAATGGCTTATTTAGACCCATATCTGAAAGGCAAGTTGTTTTTAATAAAACATGCTTCTTTCCACATTAACTCTATGCTGGGCCGGGCACTCGCATTGATCCTTACTACTAAACATCAGAATGGGAGCTTCCCTTCTTACTGCATGTCTGTTATTTTTGTTACTGTGTTTGTAGAATGATATGGAAATCTTGCACCCTCTGTTAGCTGTTATTACAGTTCATAATATTAGTTTACAAGGCCCTGAGACTTTCACGTAAACGCTGTACAGCAGTGGTTCTTTGCCTTTGGTCCGGGGATCTTTCCAGCTCAGTGGTTCGTGAATGCTTAGAGAATTAAATAATATTGACAGATTAATAAAGTGTATGTGAATAAAGGCGTATGTAATATACAACTGAGAATTTCAAACATTCTGTAATTGTGAAGGAATTTGAAATTGGAGGTTAAACATTAAGTAGAACCTTTAGATTGATTCTTGGGAGCGCAGTGCAAGTGCATCAAACAGAGCATAGTATGGACGATAAGTGGTCTTTGTTGAATTTAGAAACACTCCAACCTTCCTATTAAAATGTAGATTTTTTTTCTGTTTATGCTTGTGAATTTAAAAAAAAATCATAATTTGTGGATTTGTTTGATGAATTAACTTTTTATGTATGGTTTTGCATTTTAGATAATTGAAATTATTAGGCAAAGGGTCCCTGGCTTCCCCTAATGAGCCAGCGAGGGCCCTCCGATGCCAATAATGATTCAGAGGGGATCGCAGGATTCCAGTAATGATTAAGTGGGGGTCCTCAGAAGTTAGAAGGTTAAGAATCACTGATGTAAAGGATTAGTGTAGTCCTGTTTTATCATCCAATTACCCCCGATATATTTGTAACATGCAGTGTTTGTAACATGCAGATCATCATAAATAGCCTTCCCTGTACATTACTGGGAATCCACCGCTGAAGAAGTCACACTTGCTTTTCTCCAAGCATCCCATCTGTAGGTGTTGGAAAATTATCACAATATTGAACTCCTGTCCTGTTAACATGGCAATGCAAAAGGTCTTTGGCACAAGTGAAGGGAGAATCACAACACGTTCTCCCTGTGAAATATTCAATTGGGTTCCTCAGTAGAGAACAATTGTAACTAACTAATCCTCTGATTGCCAGTGTCTCCTATAAGAAAGACTATCCTCCATGACACTAGTTTAATGCCATTAGACATTCAAAGGAAATGTGTGCCAGAAAAGCTAGACCATTTAAATTCCAAGCAGGGTGTGGCTTTTTGACAGGGTTATAGAGATGTTACATTTTATATTGCACTAAACACTTGTTTTCAGAGATTCTTCGATGCCAGTATCTAACAAATATGATATGCTTAATACAGCTGGATTCTTTTCAAGTGAATTTATATTGATCGTGTGTGCATGTTTTCCTGCAGGAAAAGCTCCTGTATATTTTGATACTTTGTCTAGTTAAGTCGGACCTTATTATTGAATCTGAGTGTCACCTTTTGGGACATAACAAAATACTAATTTGATTATTAATGGTATTGTAATTGCCCTAGTTGGCCTTTCATCTTGACTCTGTTAGATACCCTATCCCACAACAGGCCATTGGGTTGCCCTTTTCCTTTGGATTCAATAAAACTGTGTCTCACTTGTGTTGCTCTCTCTGCCTGGCATTGGGTCTCACATGTGGCACGGTTGCTGGTCCAACCCACCACAAGTTACTCTTGTTTTTTGCTTTATTTTGATGGAGTTCTCCTTTTTTGCTTGTAGCTGCCACCATGTTGCTCTGTTGTGGACAGGCTTCTTTGGTTATACCAAACAAACCGATGTTCCCAGACTCATGAGTGGCATATCTGTGTAGATCCTGATTATGGTTACCAAAGAATGTTAAAGGGGTCCCAGATTTGGGCTAGTTACCCACGTGATGTGCTTTTAGGTAGTTCTACCCACAACCCGCTTTCTTTGGGTAGGAGAGCTGATTTAAGGATAAACCTCTGCTCAGTCCATCAGGAGCATGTCTCCTGTGCAGGCCGTGTACCATCCAGGCTGCAGTCCATGCACTGAGTCCAAGCACCCACTCTTGGATTCCATTTAACATATCTGTGCATTTGGGTAGTTGTAGCCTTGACTCATTTTAATTGAGCCCGTTGGATCAACACAAGTGATAACAATGACAGTAAAATCTCTTCTAATCCAATCAGCAAGTAACCCTAGACCAGTTTCAGCCTTCGCCTCATGTGTGAAGTATAGCTTGGATCCTCTGTCCCCTTCTGTGGGGTTCGGAGTTGGCTGTTGCATGAAATCTATCTGGATTAAAACCTGCTTCCACTTTCGCTCCCCACCTTGACATGGTGGGACTTGAAATTCAAATTTTCGAGAATATAGTAGTGAATAAGATCCAATCACTGTTGAAATTTGTTCCTAAGCCATACTTCAACTTAAACCAAGGAGAACATCAAGCCTTACAAAGACTGCAAAAAGATAAACTTATTACAGTCAAACCATGCGATAAGGGAGGAGGTATAGTCCTGATGGAAACTGAAGTCTATAAATCCAAAATTTTAATCAAGTTAAATCAACCAGACTACTACCAGAAGACAGGTAAAAACTGGCAAGAACGAGTTAAGAGAGAGATAATTAACATAAGCACTGCAGCTTTAGAGAATGGGATCATTTGTCAACAAGAGTTCTCATATCTTAATCCAGTAAAAACCAGGACCCCTGTGTTCTATGGGGTCCCTAAAATACATAAAAATAAGACCGACCCCCCTATGAGACCTATTGTCTCCACGGTAGGAGCACTGACAGAACCTCTATCTAAATACGTTGAGAAATTTTTAAACCCACGAGTAGCACTATTACCAGCATTCATTCGCGATACCAGCCACATTATTGCCAAACTAGAAGGTCTTCCATTCAATTCGATCACCCAACTACTAGTAACCATGGACATTGAAGCACTGTATACTAACATCCCACAGAAAGAAGCGTGGCTAGCTGTTGCACGCCTCTTCGAAAAAGAAGGTAATACGGAACATTCTTCCTTCATTTTACAGTGCCTCAATATTGTCCTTCAAGAAAACTTTTTTGAATTCGATGGCCAAACTTACCAGCAAAAGAAAGGGGTCAGTATGGGCGCTGCCTGCGCCCCAAGTGTGGCCAACATCTATGTTGGCTCATTTGAAGAAACCCATATTTACAACGAGATGGCACCATTTTATGAAAGTGTTCATTGTTGGTCACGATTCATAGATGATATTTTTTTCATTTGGACAGGTGAAGAGGACGCTCTAACAGAATTCAGTCAGTGGATCAACGTATGTGATCCCAACCTCAAGTTTACTATTCACACCAGCAGAGATAAAGTTGAATTCCTAGACATTTGGATTGGTCATGCTAACTATAAACTTGAGATGTCGTTGTTTACAAAACCTACAGCGAGGAATACTTTATTACACTATGACAGCTTTCATCCTACCAGTCAGAAACAAGGGATACCCTTTAGCCAATTCCTACGGGTTCGCAGAAATTGCTCCAATATGGGAGACTATGAACACCATGCCAACATCCTACAACAGAAATTTCTGCTACGAGGATACCCCAAAAAATTGATTAGAGATTCATACAAAAGAGCCAAATACTATAACAGAGCAAGTATGTTTGAGAAACAGAATAAAAAATCTATTTCTCCCATAACCTGTGTTATTCAACATTCCAATCTTAATGACAAAGTCAGGAAAATAATATTCACCAATTGGCACATTTTAAACAGTGACTCTAGTAAAGCACCATTAGAGCGCCCCCTCCTGTCCTTTAGGAGAAATCAAAACATCGCGAATAAACTAGTTCGAGCTATTCTACCGAAGAACGAGACCTTTTGTCAAAAGTCGATATATGGCAATCGACCTATTACAGGTAACCATAAATGTGGTAACTGCAAAGCCTGCCCGAGAGCTATTGTGGGCAATATATTTTCATGGAATGGTACCAACTTCCAATTATCAGATATGACCAACTGTAAAACAGTCAACTGTATCTATGTAATTAGATGTCCCTGTCCTCTCCTCTATGTAGGTGAAACTGGAGGAGAAGTGAAAATTCGAATATTGGAGCATATTTCCAACATTCGAAACAGTAAAGAAAATGCTCCACTGGTCACCCATTGGATACAACATGGACATAAAATTGAGGATCTCTCTTGGACTGTCCTAGAAAAGATTAAGAATTCTGGACAGAGAGAAGATCATATAATTCGGAAAAAGAGAGAAGTCTTTTGGATATTTACATTAAATAGCTGCGAAAAGGGATTGAATGAATATACTCCATGGGAAAATGCCATCATATAAATTTATCTTCTATTATAATCTTTACTCCCACCTTTACTTTTATCACGGTACCATTTTTAGCATAACTAGTTTTATGCTAAAAGAAGGAGATTTGTATTTGGAAGTGAGTCTGTCAGTCCTTAGCTTCTATCCTACTACTACTTAGAGTATACCTAATAGATCTAGTAGAGCCTACAATGCCTCTGGCTCCTTGAATTACTCTCTCATGGCCAGTTCCTGTAACATATACTACTATATATGTAATTTACGTTTCGTCTACGATAATATTTTACTTAACATCGATATTTTGGATTCTTCTGTGTAACATTTACAGGCTGTTTTTCAAAACTACCTGCTTAAATATTAAAATTGGGGTGTAAGAGGTATTGAACAGAGGATAGTTACTACCCGTTTTGCTCTGCTCAAATACTCCCGACACAACCCCAATATGGCCGCCATAGTAGCCTGCCTATACTTTCTCTTCTGTGCGGCCTAGCAACAGAGATAACATCTCTGCACGGCCGCGTAAAAACGTTCTTTATCGGCGGCAGCTGACTTCGTCAGCGAACGCGGGAAGATCAAACGCCGAGACCGGTATCTTTTTACTTGAGTCCGTAGCGCTCGTTTCAGTATATTTGTATTATCATCATTCTATTACTGTCACTTAGCTCTACATGAGCTATAACCACATAAGGGTCTAACTATTTTGGTCTTTTCTTCTTGTCTGTCTTTATCTATTGATATCTATAAGAGCCCAAATTAATGTATCCAGGTTTTCACTTTCCGAATCCATTCAGTCCATCGGCAAGATTCTGAGGATTTATATTTATACACAGGGGCTCACTTGCACCCGAATTCAGAAACTGACATCAGCCTATATCGAGGTGATTCGTAGACCATATTATTAATAGTAATAATATATATTGATCAAATTTTCCATCTATCATCACTATTTCTTTTACCTAACAAGTGTTTCTAGGTTCTTATTCAGTCTATTCTCCTGTATCATAATAGGTACTATTATGTTCTGCAGCGAAGCAGTTATGGTCAGAAGAATCAATAGCCTATAAAAACGCTAGACAAGACTCTCCAAACAAGGTCTGTCTGTATTAAAATCTACCATTTTCCCACTATTCTGCATGTACCTAGCTGCATGTTTTCATTAGAAGGGGACTAAGGTATACAGATTAATATAAGACACTTACCACTGAGGATACACTAACTATTGCAACCTCTAATGGTATTTGGCATGCATAGCAGTAACTAACATTACATGAACTATTCTCATGTTCTCCGATTAGGTAATTTCAGTTTATATTTGTGTATATCTTATACCTTATGACTTATGCATTTTTCCATTAACAACACTATATACAATTCACTTTACTTTCTTTGGGCACGCCTTTTTGACAAGACAATACGCCACTGCCGGTAGAGATATATATGTCATGTTCACAGAGGTGACCACCAGACAACTAGCACGAGAATTTTATACCCAATGTTCATATAAATCAATTCTCTCATTAGATTCTTGGACTACATTATCAAAAAGAACATCATAAATTTATAATTGATCTGACCAGAAGATTTGGCTACCAAGATTTGAGTATCACACATTATTACCACGGGGAACGGCCCTGAGGAAGGTTGTCTTCTATATTACACAACACCGAAACGCGCGTAGGCCTTCGGTCCCTATGGTATCATTGAGACAGAATCATGCCCATATTGGCCTGTTTTGGCTATGTTTAAGATTATCAAGACTAATATATTAGAACAATTTATATTTGTATATTCCTATTACTTTAAATTGTCTTAATCATATTACTTGCATTAGCTCTTTAATACGTTGGTTCACTTGTTAATAAGACACGTTTTTTTATTTGAATTGTCTAATGTTTATGTGGTATGTTTGACTTAGGTGCTTTGTATGCATTTTCTGTTAAATTGTTTTTGATTTAATGTATATATTTTTTATGATTGTATCATCATGGAATAATAAAATATTTATATTTGTAAAATAAGCTTGTATCAATCATGTAATAGGATTCTGTTATTTGAGTACCTAAACTGAGTAGCCTATTATAAATACACTATTGGTCAGTCACATATAGTTAGTATCATCTCAGACCACAGTATTGGTACGTGAAGATGATGGTATCTTCATGGCTATCTTAGTAGCTTTTGTAGTAGTTTTTTCCTACTTTGGTTATTTCCCTGTCTGAGCTACGTGCATTATATTCAGGGAATCCCCTTATAATTATTGCCATGAGGAACAGGATCAGTACTGATTTGCGTAAGACATCACACTCTCTCTAGTATCTTGAGGTCCTAAGGGTGACCTATGATCTACCCTTGGTCTCACTTCTCCACAGCGCATTTAAAGTGTTTGTGCTTACATTTGTGAAACCTTTTGCTTATTGAACAAATGCACATATTGTTTAACATGCTCTTAGGAGTTAGACTGATTTCTGAGTTACAACAGAAAGTATGGACATGCAAATTCTGGATGTGAGGTCCAGATCCTACTGAGCAACACCTCACATTCTAAGTTTGGTTTACATTTTTTTTGTTAACCTAATTTTATCGGTAGGGTGCACTTTGAGTTGTTTTCCTAAACACAGTACGGCTCTCCTTAGTTTGTTCGACTCTCCCTAGTTTCTACATTACCATAGACGTCGCTATATTAACCGTGTTCCTGGTCATGCATTTGACTGGGATTATTTTCGTAAAGGTGAGATGGTGCTGAGCCTCTATGAAACAGTATCAACAGCTAGGCTGGGTAATGTGAGCACAGCTGTTACTTGACTCTACTAGAGCAAGGATTATGGGGCACAATAGGAAGATTACTCATTGTTTTGCCTGAGTCCGCTCTTCTGTGGTGTTCGTAGTGAGGTAGTCCAAAGTAAATCTCACTTGGTTCTGTACCCGGTGCACTAGCATTCTCCCCCTCTCTCTTTCACTTAAAACCTCCGCTTAATTCCAAAAGGTAAAATCAAAAACTTTCTTCTCGTCATGCCACTTTCTTCCGCCACCCTCTGGGCATTCCCTTCAGCACTCCCCACTTAAAGCGTCGCTCTCTACTCACCAACCTCATTGCGAGTTCCGTGGTGACTACACGTAGTGTTGGGTAGAATTTATTGCATTTATCGTCCCACCACTCATTAAAAAAGAAAACAAAAACGTGGTCACTTGCTGTCCAACACACACCACTCTCTCTTTAGAGAATAATCACCCTGCCTTCCCGCTCCCGCCAGCCTGTCCCCTTCCTTGCCTCTCCCTGCTGAGGCCGCTCTCCATGGAGCAGAATTGAAACTGCTCTGAAAAGCTTCCCGAGACTTGTTTCAGTGCAGATTTACATGCGGGCCTTGATTACAGACAACCAGGGCTGATGGGCATATGCTGGTTAGTGGAACAGGAGTGCCGCGTGTTCATTGGCTAGGACCTGTAAACCTAGAGGTCAAGCGTCACTCGAGTGAGTGGACATCCGGTGTGTGCATCTGACGGGAACTGGACCCCAGCTAGCCCGCTTGAGCTTCCCAGACAAATATGATTTCTCCCACTGTGGAGGTGACATGCTGCTCAAAGAAAGATACAAGCAGAACGACACTGGGATTTATTTATTGTAAGTGTTGGGAGTGAACGTGAACAAAATTATAATTTTAGGAGTGAAGCCACGAGATCGGGGCTTCTCAAATACAAGTATGCTTCAGCCTTTATAGGAGTGATGGTGAAAATATGCTACGAGCTGCTGTTGAGACATGAGATCTTAAATTATTTCTTGAACCATTTGTTCAAGGTTTTAACTCGAATACAAATCTATCTATCCCACATGACCCTCGAAAGCAGAAGTCATCCTTTGAGACTGATGTTCCTTCTTTAAGACATTCATTTCAAATCATGTTTGGAAATTTCAAATAACTCAAAGGCGCGACCGCAGGAAGTTTGGATTGTCCATAGTATAAATCGAGGCAGCCCTGCTCCTCCAAGCTCATATTTGATTTTCTATCTGATGTCTTGTTCCAGGTGTGGTGTATCGGAGAATACATGTCTGTTTCCTATGACAAAAGGTGCACAGTGGAGCAAATCAACAAGTTTTTTGAAGTGCTAGAGGCTCTGCTGTTTGAAATCACGCAGCTGCGTGCGTCTGCCAGTGTTCCCAAATCCTCCCCTCGGGTTATCACAGTTCTGATGACGACACTGACAAAGCTGGCATCCCGCAGTCAGGACCTGATTCCCAGGTACGTTCTCCATGAGCACTTTAAACTGAGTACCCGTAGCTGAAGGGGAACAGGGTGGTACAGACTTCAACCATCAGTGTAAAGCAAAGCATTTGGAAGGGCAGATGTTGATATGAATGGCATGCCTCTTTAGTGCTTGCATTTCTTAGAATGTTTACACATGCACGTATTTTTTTGTGTGAAGTGCTTTAATCAGTTTCTTGTCCCCCAGACATTACTATTGTTAAACCTTTATTGTGCCATGCTTCCGTCCTCTGGCAGCAAAAAAAAAAAAACAAAAAAAAACACTATTTGCTAGTCCAGAAAACATGGGAAATCCATGTGCACCAATAGTTGTGGTTCTGTCATAAACATTAGAGCAAAATGTCCTTACACCAAACTTGCACTAGCGAAACATGGAAAAATGTTTTTTTTGTCTGCAATTACTTAAACAGACAAAATATATTTTCTCTACTCTTTTGGAAGGGAGTAACCGGCCAATATTCTTTCTGTAAAAACGACTTGCACAAATAGGTTATGCTCCTTTCCTATTACACAAGCAGCAAGACTCACAATTGTTTATATGCCTCCCATTTGAACAGAGATTTGGAGGGAGTCTAGTAGTTCTCCTGATCCCTGATTATGAGCCCAAAGAATGGCACAGTAACAGCCAATATGACATTTAGCACGTAATAATGTTTCAGCCAAAGCAAACGTAGGTCCCAATCCAAATAGTATGTGTATTTGAATGTGTGCTTTAGTGAAAATTCTCAAAGCAGGTTTGTCTCTACAGGGTTTCACTGTATCTATCTAAGATGAGATCTTGTGTCCAGAGTAAAGCCATGATCTCCCTGTACGGTGAGGAGGACAGCGAAGAGATCTGTATCCGTGCCACAGAGCTAATGAACTTGTTGAGAGTGCCCAGTGTTGCGCAGTTTGTTCTAACGCCTTCTGCAGAGGTCGCTAGTCCACGGTTTCATCAAGATACCAGTGTCTCCCTGCCGCTTGCCATGAGGACATCCAGCCGGCTCCTACAGCGAGAAGCCAACTATGTTCCAGGATGAAAGTGGACTGCTATATACAGTGCACCAATTTCAAGACGGTATTTTGGTCAGATCTAAATTGAAGACATTGGTTTTGCCTAATTTGGACAAGGAACCAGAAAATTCCTCGCCAGACGAAGGATGGCCCTAAACACCAGAGAGCACTTTATTTGTAAAGAGAAACAATTATGAGCACAGTTATTTTTTAGTACTATGATGTGTGTGCTACTGGTGTGATGAAAACCTTGATCATGTCAGTATTGATTTTCTACTAATGGTGATTTTTATACATTTATACCAAGGGTGCGCAACTTTCAATACTCCCTTGGGGGCTTGGCCTTTGTGGTGAACCTTTTGGTTCAGTACTTGTTTTGTTCTTGTAACCAGAGAGTATCTGCCGTTGTGAAGTATGCTGTTCAACAACTGCAGATGTCTGGGGCTGCACAAGTACTAAGTAGATATTCAACCAGGTTTTTTTTTTTCAGCTCGGAGAGATTAACTCAACTAGTACTTCTTCACTAGCCAAACCACCAGTCCACGCTAACTTCATGTTGTCAACATTGTTTCTTAATTAAACAAAGACCAATATTTTGTATAACAAAATTTGTTGATCAACTTTATTTTGTAATTATGTACTAAATAACGAGCAGTATTCGGATTGCTGTTATCGCGGAAACCCAGGTTGTTTGTTCATTTGTGTGCAGTTGATGCATTGAGGATACTATCAAGGTTATTAAAGACCAAAAGACTAAATTATCAGTTTAATGTTTTACATTTCTGTGTTACGGGCTTCAGTGCAGGCTTTAATAATTTGAGATGTTTGTTGAGTCGTTTGGTCAGGTAGACCACTGAGAGATGTTTTATGCGTTGCAGCTCTCATGCTCACCACCGGCATACACTAGTGATGCTGATATCCATGTCTGAATGTGCACAGTGCTGCTTGGCGTGGATGATGTTTCATCACCTTTAGAGGCCCGGATGAAACTGATACAGGTTGCCTCTGGTTTACTTTGCCCCTTACAGCAGTGCAGCCCACTGCCTTGGAAGTCCTTAAAATGGCTGCTCCCTCGAGCCCTTCTACCGAGAACTGGGATTAGGACAGCTCCTTTTTGCTTTCACGTTTAGACATAATCAATACATTTCTGCGTATGTGACTTTCATCCTATAATAGCACACCTCGCACCTAATCTTTTCGTTATAACACACTAAGGTATTGATTTTTTCCTGTAGCAGCATTTCCTGCATGAAGCTTATGAATGTGATGATTAGGCTGTGTGCTTCCCTGTGCCCTTCTGCTTATTCACAATGTAGTAGTGATGTGAAGAAAACCGGCAGAGCTTCGAACCTGTAAGTGTGTGGGTCTGTGTTTCAAAGTCAGATTAGCCACAGGTTCTTAACATGATCAGATGTTAATTTTCTTTAATAAGCCCTTGACCAAGTTAAGCCTGGGTTTCTCCTCTCTTAGCACTGATGTAGCTTGGCTGAAATAGTCTCGATTTTGTTTATTTATATCTCACTTGTTACTATTGATATTTTGAAAACGCACTATTATAAAGGTGGACATTACGACCCTGTGAGACCAATGCTCTGATTTCTATGTTTTTGCTTCACATACATTATTCTGAGTAACGTACGATGTTATTGTTTTAATATGGCTAAGGATTTACCAGGGCTTTGGTTAAACATAAGTGCTTCTTTGAAAAGTCACTTGTGAATAAACTACAATCAACCTTAATAAGAAGTTACTTATGTTTGGTAATGTTCTTTCTGGTGGATGCTCTAACCAGGTGCACAGGCCCAGCCTGCCTGGACTTGCATGCGACCAGTCCTCTGACTAGTCATGGCCCCTGTGGCACCTGCCTTGCCTCTTCTCTCTCCCCATGTGACTTAGTCACACTCTCCTCTGCTATGCCCTTCACATACCTCCTCTGTTCTATACCTCTCATTCACTCTAACCCCGTTTTTGTGCCTGTTTTGTCTATTTATGCATGTTTTTCATTCACTTTTGTGCATGTTTTGTCTACTTTTGCCCGTTCTTGTGCCTGTTTTGCCTGCTTTTGCTGCTTGTGCCGTTGTTTTCCCGTTTATCTGCTGTGCCCCTTCCTATACTCCCTTCCCGCCCTCTCTGCTCCCCCTCCCATTGCTCTTTGCACCACTTGGTGTTTCCTTTCTACCTCCAGCCAACCCAGCTCTATACACCGTCCCTGCAGTCCACCCAGAAACTACTTAATGGCAGACATGCTGCTGGTGTGCCAAAGGCAAACCTGTCTGCGCCCATTGGTACCTCGGCCGTGCCCAGCACCAGAAACCCTAGTCCTCCGACAGACCACTACCCCGCTGCATTCCTACACGCCCTCAACCCCGGCCACTGCTCAATGCTCTGCTGCCCCATTGCACAACACAGAGGGAGCCTTCACCAGAACCTTCTACCACTTCACCTGCATCACCCCGCCCTATGCTTAAACACCTACTAAGAACACATCAGCAACGCCTAACACTCGTCCACTTAAGCACCTTGCAACAGGTACTCACCCGCTCCCCATATGACAATATCATGCATGCTGCTTAACACCTGCTTGCTCATCCACCTGCCACAGAGATCTGGGACCTTCTGGACAACAACAACCTGGACATTGTGTTCTTGAGTAAAACATGGCTGACTGCAGCGTCAACACCAGACATCACTGCAGATATGCCCGCTGGATAAAGGATCACCCAGAAACACTGCCAATGCTGAACAGGAGGACGTGACCCCTTCTTTTTCAAGGAAACCTTCAGCTGCACCTCCTCCGCAGAATTCGGAGCTGACTACTTGGAATACCACAACTTTAAACTGCAAATTACGGCCAACTTCACCTTTGGTGGAACCCTTGTCTACCGGTCCTCAAGACCCCTTTCCAACTTAACCAGCAACATCACTGACTTTGTCATCCCATTACTTATCAACTCCAGCTCATACATTCTCCTAGGAAACATAAATTTCCACCTAGAAGACTGTACAGACCTCAACTCAGCCTTGGAATCCCAGGGCTAATCCAGTGCAACTCAGATCCACCCACGCTGTGGGATTCATCTTGGACCCCATCCTCATATCCTTCAACAACATCACAGCCAACACACCCCCTCCTGTCACCTGGACTGACTACACCAATCAGTTTCACAATCAGTATCATAACCTCAGAGGAACCTTTCAGATGGGCCCAGCGCACCAACCCAGAAGCATATTAGCAGAGGTAGATTGGACTTCCGCCTTGCATAAGAGCCTGCTGCGCATATAGACCATCTAGAATCTGGGAAATAAAGAGGAAGGCTCTAACTGAACCCATCAATACCAGTCCAGCAGCAGCAAAGAAATCTTCATTATTGTGAAGGACTCACCATACTCAAACCAGCCGCTGGCAACATCACCCAAACTCAAGAACTGTGGAACAACCTCTTGGATTTCTTCTGCAGAAAGATCACAACCATATACAGGCAATGTTCTGCAACTAAGACCCTTTGAACCTTGCTAGAAGCCTCCGGATGGACGAAGAGAAGAAAATAACCTCATGGGACACTATCGCCACAGAGGAAACCACAACACCCAGGAGGACCATACGCTCCGGGCCCTGTAGACCCCTTGCCCCCACCACAACTTTGACAAAAGATTAACCCACATCGGCCAGGCCTTCACCACCATCCTCAACATCTCCAGCAACACAGTCACCTTCCTGGAATCCTGGACGCACACATCAGTCAATGCCCTCCAGAAGAAATCCTCAGGCGACCCAACCAAACTCGCCAACTACTGACAGATAATCCATTCTTAAAAACCCAGCCAAGGTCCTGGACAAATCCATTAACAGACGTCTCTATGACCGCATTTCCAACAACCAGCTCCCTGACTCCACAAAATCAGGCTTCAGACTAAACTACAGCACTCAGACCACCCTTATCACAGCATCAAATGACAGCAGGATGATACACAAAAGAGGGAAAACTGCAGCTTTCATCCTTTTAAACCTTTCTGCAGTCTTCAACACAGTCTCCCATTCCATTCTGATCAGACATCCATAACACAGGCATTCAAGGATGCGCCCTCCAGTGATTCTGCATGTTACTCACTGGAAGAACCCAAACGTCATATCTTTAGAAGCACAAGAACTCAGTTCTGAAGTTCCTCATATGCATGACCCTGTTGGCATGTCATCCTGACCACAACATCAACTTTCTCGCCTATGCAAATGACACACAACTGATATTATCTCCCTCAGACAAAATACCCACTACCAGAAATAAGTTCACAGCATGAATGACTGAATTAGCCACCAGGATGAATTCCAAATGCATCAAGCTGAACCCAGAAAAGACCCAAGAGGTGATTTTTCGGGAAGGACACCTTGTGTCGGCTCCAACTAGTGGTTGATCTCTGACCTGCTCCCATGCTCAGCATGCAGCTAGAAACATCAGAATTCTGATTGATAACAAATTGGAGATGTCTGCCTAAGTTAGCTCGTTGCATTGTCCTGTTTTCACACCCTGATGCTCAATTTCATCTTCAAGTTGCTACCGAGTAACACCAGGAAAGCGCCATGCCCTTATAAGCAGCAGGCTGGACTACAGAAATGACTGGCTGAAAGAGCCCATTGTCCTTCCGGGGGCTGTTTCTTGGACAGTGCATAGCAGAACTTAATGCGAAAGATCACTAAACTTGACCTTTTTTCTATCCCCAAGTGCCCCAAAAAAAGCTTGATTGTTCACCCAGAGGTCTTTGGTGTGATTGATGTAAATTTTAAAGCTCCTTTGGGGCAAAGAACATGTGGAGGATGTTAGTTTGCCCAATGTGGGAAAAAAAGCTGTGACTTTTGGCAAGAAAGGCGCTCTAGTCCTAGGCACCTGTTTGTCTGGAAGAAAGATGGTGTAGAGCAGTTGAATAATAATAATAATAGTAAAGCCTGGAGCTCATTAACGCAAACAGCTAAATTGACTGTGACGACGAAAACACTCTTTAGTGTCAAAAGGCTCAATGGAGGGCTGTATATTGGCTCAAAGGGAGTACAAATGGGAACCACAAGTACCAAATTAAGGTCCCACTGTGGCATTGCACACAATTTAGGAGGGAATTTGGGTGTTAAACCTTTAAGAAAGTACACCACAACACGATTTCAACAAGGACGGTTGGTCCAAAAAAACGCAGAACAACCGTAAGTGCAGAAAAAATACCATTAATAGTGCCCACTACAGGGTGTTGCTGGGCAAAAGACAAAACTAAATAAAACATTTGACATCTTTGTTTGTACAGTGTCTGTTTGTAGTCTCCACCCCAGGCCACGTATTTATCTCAGCGTAAATAGACTTTCTGGGAGAACTTCTGGTAGCCAGTATGGCATCCACTTTATACGTAAAACCGTTGCTGCACAATCTCCACGCATGGAGGTGTAGATTGCAATGGTTGGGGTGGAGAACCTTGTCCTGCTGCCGTGACAGATTGTTCCCAATGTTGCTGCCTAATTGGAGGACAAATGCATACGCTTGGAAACTCAGGTACTATACTCTACTGGACAAATCTGGGACTACTAGGAAGTTTTGGGCCTGGCTGTTCCCGATCTTCTGACTTCAGAACTCAGGATAGACAAGGCAAAGGCATGAAGGCATAAATGAGTCCTGTGTCCCACTCTAGTCAAAATGAATCTCTTTGGGAAGACCTTGGAGGAAACTCCAGCGGTTAAATGTTTGGACACTGCATAGTCTCGGTGGTGGTGACAAGATCAAACTAGGGTTCTCCCCATTGTTGGTAAAGACTGCCTGTACCACCTTGTGGTGAGCAACCATTAATAATCTGCCCAGTACCGCTGGCTGAGCTTGTTTGCCCTAATGTTCAATGATTCCGCTAGGTGGTTCAGAATCTGGGAGAAGTCCTGATGTTCCAACCACCTCCACAAGCGTAACGCCTCCTGGCACAGGACCCATGTCCCCACTCTACCCTGTTTGTTGCAGCACATGATGATGGTGTCCGTGAGACCCTGTACCAGCCTCCCCTTGGTAGGCGGTAGAAAGGCCATCAATACCAGGCAGAAGACCTGCAACTCCAATTAATAGACATTGAGGCATTGCTGCACCAGAGAACAACGTTCTCTGATCTTCACCTCTCACAGATGACCTCCCCAACTTGCAGTAATCCATCTGTCACCACTGTCAATCTGGTTGGGGAAGGTAGAGGGGTCTGCTGCTGCTCAGGTTGCAGTCGAGAAGCCACCACTGCAGATATAAACTGTCCGAAGAAACCTGGATGACATTTGACAGATTTCCTAGGGGCAGGGTACACACACACACGTTAGATCCCACTGCAGAATCTGCAAGTGCCACCTGACAAAGTGGAAAACCAGGATGCATGAGGCCAATAGGTCAAGAAGCCTTAGGGCTGCTCTCAGCCAAATGCAGGACCGAAGCTGAAACATTGGGATGACAGCTCGAATGTCCTTGACTTGTTGCAGTGGAGGAAAGGTGCTAAACTGCAGTTTTAAAGCTCATGTAAAGGGAAACCTCTAAAGAGGTGTCAGGTGTTACTTTGGCTTGCCAATGATGTTAAGGGGTTCGCTGTTGTCTGGAGGTGGACTATAGTGGACTGTGGCGAGTCCACCTACAACAGCCAGTCATCAAGGAAGGAGAAAACTGATATCCCCAACCTCCGAAGGTGGACGGTGACCACCATCATCACTTTCATGAACACTAAAGCGGCACTAGTAACTCCGAAGAGCAGCACAGCAAACTGAGAATGCTCTTGGCCAACCTTGTACCGCAGGTAACATTTGTGGGACTAAAGGAAGGACACACAAGATTCAGTATCCTGCAGATCCAACACAACCATCCAGTCACCAGGATCCAGGACACAGAACCTGTGTAGTGTGAGCATTTTGAATTTGTCGTACTACAAGGAGGCATTCAGAGGGCAAAAATAATTAAAAAAAAAGGCCTCCATCTTTCTTTGGACACGGGGAAATAGTGGGAGCGCCGGAAGTGGCTTTGGACCTTGAACTTTTTGAGGCCAAGTCTGACCTGCACCGGTCTTAGAACCAGAATGGAAGTTTGCATTGGAGTCAGGTCTTAGGTGGCGCTAAGGACAGATCTGCAGGTGGTAACCCACCGGAAGGCCCCTGCAGAGGGAGCCAAAGGTATAGAACCATGGCCTTTCTAAAAACTGCAACTTGCTGCAATGTCTCAGATGGTCTTGAGTACTAGGGCACATTGGGATAATCTCATCAATCACAGATTGGGAGAGAGATGAAGTGGCACCTTGATACCCTTGCAGCACCTTAGATTGTTTCAGTTTGGACTTCGACTCACTGGATGGCCTTGAGACTGAGAACAGGTCACACCCTTAGAGCTGTAACAGGACTTGCGTGGCCTCTTTTGATGTTCAGAACTGTACATCTTAGCATCACAGTCCTGGATAGCCTTTGTGTGCATGAGGGCACATTTCTCACACAAATTGGGAGCCGTGCCCTCAGCCCAAAAAACAGAAGTGCGCCTTGTTCTGTTCCATCACCGACATCTGTTTATGACCGTCAGTGCCTGTTCTGAACCCTGTAGTTTTAGGTGGGAACAGTATTCCCTGGCACAGTGGAATTCTATTAGAAAATCTCATACAACTCCTGAAAAGGGGAGTGGAGCTCTTGGAAAGAAATTAACTGACATCAGCGCTCAAGTAATGTCGCTGATGTGCGCCACTACTCTGTTGCTTTTGAAATAGAATAGAGTCATGACGGAGCTGAACTACACTACTTAGTGTTACATAGTCTGTATCCATCATCTATGACAACTGTGTTGATGTTCCCCTTTTTAGGTCGCAGCCTACCAGGCAGAGCAGCTGTCTGGTTTGTTAAAGACATCTTGGGGACTTTCAGAAAGTTGACCTGGAAATGCGTTCCACTCTAATACCACTTGCTTTGTGGTTTGTAACTAACATTTTCTGGCTTTCCATTTGCTGTTTTTTTTTGCTTCAGGCTCTCCAGGTTCAGTTCGTCCCTCCCTCTTCTGAAATAGTGTTTAATGAATCCTACCAAAAACTTGCTTTCTGTTAACAGGCCTTTATATCTTGTTCTTTGCACATTTGTTGTGCACTCAAAGACCAAGGTCAATTGTCATGAGCTGTCTTCCAAGGGCGCTTGTTTACCTTTCTTTTTCTGACGTCCAAGTGAGAGGATTTATTTGACAATCGTGCTGGATATTTGGTGTTTAAAGGAGTTTTTGTCTAGCACACAATATTAAAATGAACTGTGCAAGTATTTCAGAATTTATCAGGATTATAAACGCACAAATGAAGCACATTGTTATTTCTGCAGTGTGTTGGAAACAAATACTTAAATATGATCAAAACTAATTATTAAACTAGGTGGTGCAATTTCCACGAACTTTTGTCAGTGCACTGTATAGTTTTATTAGTAAAACTGTATGTCTGCAAACGTAATAGTTATTTCAATTGAAAATGTGTTGTCTGTAATGGCAGTGTGCTACCACACTATGAATAGTCCACAGTACTTGGCACCACTCCACACCACTGCATGCTACTCTGCACCCCTCCACTTTACACCACTCCACGCCACTGCACTCTACACCATGCAACTCTATTTCACTACATACAGTGGCACTTTATCCTATGTCTCTCTACTCTACCATGTACCACTGTACTTAATGCCAATGCACTCTCTGCCACTCTACACCACCACACGGTTTGCTACTGCAGTCTACACCATTCCAGTCTAGGCCACACCAGTCTACTCTGCACAAAGCCACTGTGCTCTATGCCACTCTGCAACACTGCACTCTACGACGCTGCACTGTATGCCAGTACACTACACCAAGGAACTTTACTCTGTACCACTCAACTTTATCCCATGCACTTTACGCCAATTACTGTATGCCACTCTAATATACTCTGCATCACTGAACTGTACACTTTACTCTATGCCTGTACACTCTATGCCACTATGCAGACCAGATCTATCATGCAAAGTAAATGACCATTTCTGTTTTTAACCGCTGTGATTTGCAGTCTTGCGCCTACCGGGGTAATATATGATAATCTCCTGGTGATGGATGGCTGTGATTCAGAAAATTGCCACATTCCATTAGAAATAGAAGCTTCTAACAGGGATTCGGTGATGTGGTTTTTTTTTTTGCCAGTGGTTGGGTTATAGGAAGACATCTGGAGGAGACAATGGCAGCTGTTGTTGTGTGGCTGAGATGGAAGACGCAGGTGGGAAGGGTGGTGGAAACAAGAAAACGACAGCCAACAAGAACATTCTAGCTTCTGTTAAGGGAACAACCACCTAAGAAGAATACACCTGTGACAAGAAGGAATGGCAGAATAATTACATGTGCCATCCACTTCCAGGGGATGTGAAAAAGTCTGCACAGCATTGGGCTTGGTTCCAATGCACGCTGCCGCCAGGACCACCTTAAACATGAAACTCGTGCTATTGATCAAAGGCATGTGCCATTTCTTACAGTTGCCGACCTTCTGTTCCGATGTGATTGGTGACAAGTAATGTGCCTCGGTATGGTTAATTCTAAAAGGAGCCTTAACGACGTGTCACGTGTGCTTTTGAGCAACTCTGGAATATTATTAGAATATCCCACTGCTTCTATATTCATCTCCACTAGTGGTCTGGTAATTTACTTGAAAATGATAGTCCCACTTATGGTTTAAAAAAAAAAAAATTGCACACAGAAGAGTGTAGTTACGCTTGCGCCTGTAACTTGTGCTGAGCACTTTGTGGCGCAGCTGAAATAATGTTAGCGCTTCAGTATGGGAGTTTGGTGGCGAGATGCGAAATTGAAACACAAAATGTTTTTCTCCACTTTGGTGGGAATCGAATGGCATTGCAAAAGGTACAAGTCACCCCAGCATATGAAAAGGTAATGAGGGGTGTGTGGAAATTAGATTAATACCATAACGTGTCTGCTTAAGTAAGGGGAAAAGTGCCAATTTATGTGACAGGTGACATCAGTGAGTAGTCTTGAAATGGAATTTTGAAAACTGCAATAAACAATTTATGTCCTTTTTTGTCCTCTTTCTTCTGCTCACATCTCCCTGAATCGTTTAAAGACCCAGCAGTTAATGTTATTACTGCCATTTGCAAAACCTTTTTTTTTTTGCACACTCTTGATGTGGCAGTCACTGGGGGATGGAATACTGATGGTACACGATGGCTCACACCAGGGGCGTATAATCAAGTCAGAGAGACATACCCGAGAGCCCACCGTCTTCATTACGAGATCAGGTGTATCAAGGACGAAAGTGATGTCGCGAGAAGCACTAGGCGCCTTACAAAGGTATATCCTTCTACATAGGTTTTCCTAGCCCTGGAAGAGTTGGGATACAGATGTCAATTTACCAAAACACCAGGGGTTGTGGAAGTGGCTCATGGACATTATGACTAGGGATAACTTTACACCATTGTCTTCTCAACAGCTTCCTGTTTGCTGCTAAAGAATAAAAGGAAGCGCAACAAGTGGACACTAAACAAAGGATATCTGAGCTATCGGGGCCAGTTTCTGTTGTACCAAAAGGCAAGCCAAGATTTTCAGCTGCTGCCCAGGTTTCTACTGGTCTGCTCTATTTTCTGCCAAAGGTACATCCAATACCAGTGGCTTCCATACTATAAAGGTGTGTTGTATGCTCCGCAGTTGTGATGAATGCCTCTATTCTGCACATCACAAGATGCAGCAATAGTCGTCTTTTAGATAAGAAACTGTTCAGCTCAAACAATCTGAAGTGCCAAATCGAGAGCAGTCAGCTCCCCCATATTTCTGTGTAGGGAAACCACTTTCTCTGTCTGCTATTGCTCCTCACACTGCCAGGTGCACCGTGGAAAGCAGCCGATGCAGAATGTGAAGCCAACAACTGAAAGATGTGACAAATGGGGAAGTCATTCAAGACTGGCTCAATTAATACAAAAGCACAGTGGCCATGTGGCAGGGCTCCATGAGAACGGGCACTGAGACAGTTTAGCTTTGTCTATTGTACCACATTTACAACAAATCACTAGTGAAGGGTTTGATGCACAAACTTTGGGCCGAATTTAAGAAAAGGGGGGTTGCATCCAGTGCAGCGCCACTTTTCTTGTGCCCCTTAGAGCCCCCCCCCCCACCTCCACCATGTGTGCGCCGTATTTAATATACGGCGCACCATGGCGCAAGGCAGGTTTAACAGCAATTTTTGACACTTTTGAGGTACTGTGCAGGATTAGAGCCAAAATTCTGGCGCTAATCCTGCAAACTGCATAGCGGCCCATTGAAAACAAAGATATGCCCCTTTTAATGCCTGCTCTGTGCAGGCTTTACAAATAGCTGCTAAAATGGCGCAGTGGAATCTCTTAGATTCCGCTGCACCATTTTTGCGGTCCCCCTAACGGGGAAACTGCCTCCTTGCATACATTATGCCTGGTGAATAATGTGCAGGCATAATGTGGTGCAAGGGGTTACAAAGTGGCTCACTGCATGCATTGCGCCACTTTGTAAATATGACGCATTGAATTTGGCCTTGTTGGGCCAGATTAGCATCATTAAAAAATGATGCTAATCTGGCGAAAGTAGGGCGCTAGGCCCTCTTAAATCAGAGCCATTGTGTTTCCAAGCTTATGTTGAGTTTTGATTCTAATTTCCACCTCATGATTCACAGACTCTGGATTTGTGAAATGTTAGTATCATAAAATGCACTTACGATAAAGAAAAAATCATGAGCAAAGCAAATGTTTCACCATGCGTCAACATCACAAACGTCGTGTAGAAAGACCATCAAAAGGGCATGGATTACCCCCATATGTAGACAGAACCCTAAAACAGTCATAGGGGTTTCCCGTGGAAATGTTTGCTTCAGAGTGTTAAATGTTAGGGAACAACTCTAAATTTGATGAGCTTTGGGAAAATAATATATCCAATGAGCAATTGTATGTTTCTGATGTAGACTTTCTACCTAGCAGAAAATCTGCATGAGGAACATTGCCAAGTGAGACTACTTCTCGAAATAATTGTTTTCCAGTTCCTCATGTATGTTCCATAAAAGGTACTCCAAAGGTAGGATGATGGGAGTAGATTTTCATTATTTTTTTTAAAAAATTTTTAGGATTGTCCCTTTGCATTGGTATCAGACTGGAAACCGCCTCAGTGGAAAACAGCCTTATTTCTAATGCATACGTTCCGCTTCTATAACAACATACAGTATAGTGAACAGTTCACAAAACCCTTTATGAGTGCAGGAAGTAGTTCTACACAAGTACTCTTTTATGTGCTTTTGCATGCCTTTATGGATCCGCCTCAAAACATCAAACCTCTTGTTAGTAAAACTGCAGAGGACACAATCATTTTTATTTTTACTAACTGTATATTGATGTTGCCTGGATAGTCCCATTTTACTCCCTTATGTTGTGTAGCCAATTCACAAAGGCACATGACCGTGCATAGGCCGTGAGAGAGAAGTACCGGTGACCAACAGGATGCAAGGTCCTGTAGCCTTTCCATGAAACACTGTCTTTACAGAACAAGAGAGGCAGTTATGGAGGGATGAATGTTCTCATCATTTTATTCCTTATATTGTATAATATTGCAGCATTTATATAGCACTTAGGCCCGTACTTATACTTTTTCTGTGCCGCATTTGCGCCGCTTTTTGATGCAAAAGCAGCACAAACTTACAAGATGCAATTGCATTTTGTAAGTTTGTGCCGCTTTTGCATCACAAAATGACGTAAATGCTGTGCTAAAAAAGTATAAATATGGGCCTTAGTACCTCTGTGGGGTGCTGAAGCGCTTGCCTACATGTGTAGCACGCTACTCTGAGATGGGTGTGTGCATGGAAGTGTTGTCTTTGTTTTGATCCTGTGAAGGAAGAGTTCCCATGTCATGCCTGATGACCAGTGAGGTGCGGGTATCATATCTTGGGATGCAGCGCCTAGAGTGTTGGATGGAGAAGTGGGAGAGACAGGCATGCAGTTTATGGTTTTCAGTAAGCTGGCATCTTTGAACAGCCTCTACTGGTCCCTTCATGGTTGCTCATATACTCATAGCCAACCAGCTGGTTACTGCACAGGGTTGTCCGTTCTGAGATACTGTTTAGAGTGTATGCTCCAAAGAAGGCATAGGTTAAGGGGGAGAAATGGTGGAGGGACGTTGACAATCAGATTTGGGATGATATTAACTATGTGAAATGGTATGAAGTGGCCACAGTATGAAGCTAGTCAGGACCTGCAATGGTGGCCTAAACTAATACCGCCTTTGGCGGGCGGCATGTGGCAGATATCTTCAGTTATTCCATGTCCGTTTAGTTTGTGATGGGTGATTCATTGCTATGGACTGGTATGGTACTGGTCGTCTGCTGTTCTTGAACTTTTAATAGCACTGCTCTATTCTATATCTTAAACTATATTTGCCTCTCAAAAGCTGGTGCTCGAGGCTGCTTTTAAATCAGTTACTGGCAATTGTCACCTCAGGGAGTATCCCGTAGTACTGAATCTTAACTCCACCTTCTTGCGGGTAAGGCTGGCGCAAGTGACATTTCGAGGATGGGCAGGGAACGGGTCGTTTGTGGTGATATTAATTATGGAATGGCACCACCTCCATAGTCTAAATTAGCCCCGGCACAGGACTCTGCCCCCATTTTGACCTGAAGTAATGAGAGCGTAAACCGCCAGGGGACAACAGTTTGCGCATGGCATGTCGCCGCACTCTTTAACCTGATTCCGAGTTTTGCGTGTTGGAATTGCGAATAAACTGTTGTTTCTCTTAACGGAAGAGTAAAACCACACGTTTTCTGCCTTTGCAAACTGTTTTTAACATCGCTAATTCTCCCTGTAATACTTGGAGGGATCTGCATATCTGACAAACCCTTGATTAATGCAAATTTTACGCCGGTCTGAATCCGATCCTGCATTAGGCCCGGGCTCTGACCTACCCTGAGAATGTGTTCCTAATGTGATAGTATTGTTTGGATGTTAGCGCTAAAAGAAATCTGATTATTGGCTGCAGATGCTTAGAACAGAGCTAGAATGTAAGTTCCAGGAAGATAGATAGTGCTTGTGTCGGAGTAATTGACCTTTCACTACTCTTATTCGTATCGCGATAAGGTCTCAAAAATCTCCATAATAAGCTATAGAAAAATTAAGTGGAACAAAAACAAAGGGAGTGACTATGGGTGACGTGTTTTTTCATATTCTTGCACATTCTTGTGTGTTTTAAAAGTGGTGTTAACAACGAGGAAACACGTCTATGCAACGTGAATGCAGTGCTCAATTAGGAAACACTCAATCAAATAAATCCAACCCTCGTGGTCTGCTTGAAGCCTTTTTTTCTTCTTAAAGAAAAACACACATCCTAAACAAAATGTCAAATTCTCGTTATTTTGTAAGCCAATGCATTGGTTGGGTTTTAGCAACAACATTCTGTAATATTTTCTTTTCTACGACGTTTTCACTCGTTCAGTGTAAATAGCAACAGGCCTTTATTTTTGCAAACTACGTTATGTACAGGTTAATTTTCATGAACAGTATCGTTTAAACTTTTTTATTAACTCAGAACACTTTGTTCATGTTAGTAGCTTTGGTGATCATTCAATCCATTCGAGTACAAGTCAAGCAAATACTGCTGCTGCTGCTGTGCTGTGTGGGTATCTGTCCTCCCGTGTTTCCAGGCCTCCTCGGCTCAGCGTGGAATGTCACAAATGGGTCGGTCTCACAGTTGGGTTCGTTTAGTCCAGGGAGGTTGTGCGGAAAAGACGTTCTCATGTTTATAACTCGAGCCTTGAAACTAATAATGATGTTTTTTGACCCCGACGGTTAAAAAGGTTTCGTTACGCAGTTCTGCATTACGACCGAAGGGGTGTGAATTCGTACACCTGTCAGCAGGGAACAACAATTTCTGGAGTCCTTCGTTCAGCAGCATCGGACTGGTGTCCACGTGGTACGCGAGTCTCACACTTAAAACACTGGGGCGTCTAAGGGAACCACAGTGGACCAAAATCAGTCATCCTTGGTTGATTACTCCACAAAGAAGAGTGTACTAAAATCCAGTAATACTGACAAACTTTCCGGTGTCCTGATAGTTACTAACTCCGAGCCTAATTCACAAAGCGTTTTCCATGAGTAGCTCTGTCTTACTCTTACGAGTTGCACTTGACTACTTAGGCCTGTGTCACAAAGCATTTTTTGTGAGTACTTTCCATTTGTAAAACATGCTTATTTGGGTAAGCTTGAGTAAGTTTCTCTTGCTCCCAGAAGCCCATGGACAAGTCACACCTAAGCCTAGTGTAAGACGCACCTCCTTGTAGAAAATACTTTGTGAATTGAGTCCTCCTTATTGAATGTGAACGTAAACACACAATGGATAATGCTGGCTCTAAGATGCGTACACTCTTTAAGGGAGAGGCCCTGTGAAAAAAATGATGCTATGGTCCAATATTGTAACCCGTGGTATAATACATTAACCCACCACAATCTCAGGTTATGACTTTTAGGGCTGTATTTATACGGCCCAAGCGTCACTTTTTGTGACGCTTCTGTGTGGCTAAGCACAGCGCCATATTTACAAGGTGGCGTTAAGCCACTTTTTGTGGCTTAACGCCACCCTGTAAAGACGGCCCCTTCCCAAGCAGCACTGTGCGTGGAAGGGGCGTGCAATGGGTGTTGCAGTGGGCGTGGAACAGCAACACCGATTGCATTTTGACACTGCCTCAGATTTATGAATGATCATAAACCTGAGGCAGCGCCAAAATCTAACATCACCCCCAGGGGTGGTGTTAGCAGGGTGCAATGAGGAGGAATACTTTTATTCCTCCTCGTTTTTTGCTTTTGCTATGTGTGCTGCATTCTACAGCACGCATAGAAAAAGCAAAATGCCAGAAATGAATGTTTATGTGCGGGAAAGTGTCCTTTCCTGCACATAAACAATCATTTGAAAATGATGCTTTGGCACTTATGCGTGTGCTGCATTGTGCAGCACACACAGAAGTGCCAAAGAGCCATTAGGGATTGTTTATGTGCGGGAAGAGACACCTTCCCACACATAAACAATCAAACCCCTCAACGCAGAAATCCTTGCACAATGGTGCAAGGATGTCTGCGTTGGTGCTGGCAGCTAAATGTAGCGCCAGCGCAAGGGGTAACACAGGGGTGCACTGTATTCAGTTAAATACAGCGCATCCCTGCGTTTCTAAAGCGATGCAGCGTGGCTCTGTCAATTTTGGCGCAGCACTGTGTTGCGCCACTTTTCAGTAAATCTGCCCCTAAGAGTGTGCTCCGTGGTTTGAGTGATCGCCCTCATCTTTCAATACTGGCAATCAATTGTTGTTCTTCAGTAAGTGGCCAAATGGACAGTTTAACATGATGCATTTTGAAATATGTCTGTTCCATTTTGATAGGTAGACTGATAAATTGCTTGGTTTCTAAAGTGTCCAAAAAACAACCCTTCATGGCGAGAACTAGCTGGAAGATCCAGCGCTGACCTTTTCAGCAACGTCCACCTCAGACTTGGCGACCAGAAAGCGCAGCTTCTTTCCGCCGGAACGGATCAGGTCCACTGCGCTGAAAGGAACCAGGAGCAGAACAATTAGTAACACGGAGATGAGGGGGCACACAATGCAGAATTTATGAGTCTGGTCACATGGAACAGTGGTTTCATTATGATGCCTGGCAAAAGAACAGCAGTGTCCTTGCGAACTGGTTCCTCTTGTTGCAATTTCACGTGGACATTGTTCTTTTTGAAAGCCAGGCACCAGGCACATTATAAGAAAACTTACTAGCATGGAGTATAGCTGGTTAACAGACAAACAACAAAGGGCATTCACCCAGCTCCTAAGAAAAAGTAGTCACATTTACATAAAGCATTTTATGAATACGCTTTTATATATATATATATTTTTTTTTTTTGCTAATGTCTGTACATATGCGCACAATCTGTAAAAATAAATATATCCTGGGGGCATATTTATGAGCCCCATGCCACTTTTTGTGATGCTCTGGTGGCGCAGACTACAAAATCATATCGATGAGGCCATGCAAAGCTACCTAGCGTGGCTTTGAATGGCCTCATAAATAGGAGTAAGGCAAGGCAGCACAAGTCACTGTGTTGCCTTCCTCTGCGCCAGGCAGGCGTTCCATGGGTGTTGTGGTGGGTTTTCTCACGCAACACCAACGCATTTTGACACATCCCAAGATATATGAGAGCCTGTAAACCTGGGGATCGCCAAATCCTTATGCCTCCCCAAGATCGGTGTAACGAGGAGAATAATTTTAATTCCTCCATGTTTTTTCAGCTTTTCATGTGTGCTGCATTCTGTAGGTGATATTGAAAGAGGAAATGCCTCTATGGATTGTTGGTGTGCAGGAAGGTGCCCCTTCATGCACAAAAACAATCCTGCTGACAACAAAGGCACGCTTGCACTATGTTGCAAGGGTGCCTGCGTTGGCGCTAGGCTGTGGAAATGGCGACAGGGCAGCGCAGCAAGGTGGTTTGCTGTGCTGCCCTACTCCAAATCATTGTAAATGAGGAAGTGTCTGAGGTGGTGATGAGAAATGCCTCTGAGAATTCTGATCTGTGAATGTCCCTGCAATTTTTCTTAGGTAAATATTTTCAGATAAAACCTACCAAAACATACCAGCCTAGTAAATACCAGGATATGCATATTCTCGTGTTAAAGAACCAAAATCTGCAGATTATGCCCCACATTTAGGGTAAACAGCATTGTTGTCTTTTACCAGATATGATAAATACTGCAAATCCCCTAGAGGAACTTGTAATCAGGGCCTAAGTGTAGGACTTGTGAACACTGGTGACCAATACCTAGCTTCGTAATCACATGTTTTGGCCTGTTATGTAAGGGTTAATGTTAGGAAATCTTGTATTTACTGTTGTCTGGTAGAATAGAACTACATTTAAATTCACCGTAGTGCTGCTTACTCTAACTTACTTTTAGGACGTCAGAATCCTTCTGAGACTAAGGCAATTTCGAATGAGGCATCACCTGACGTTCATCTCAGCTACCACTCCGATTCAGCAATAACGTTCTATTATAGACGTGTAGCTCACTGCCAAGGGCTATATGGGTTGTTAAAGGCCCTGAACCAGAGTGCAGCTTTGGCCTATATCGAGGGAGAACTGGTACAGCCCAAGACAGAAAGGATATAAGGCTATTAGAACATTCCTTCCACTGAGGGTAGAATGTTCTAAATTAAAATAGGATAAAAAGAAAAACAAATATTGGAATGTTGGAGCAGAAAGCTTATAATACCCATTATTAGCCTGAGCCACTTCATTGTCTTCAAAGGAGCACTCAACATGCCAGTGTTGGAGTTCGGTATTACATCCTGCTGCTGTTTCTTAGAGGCCCTGTTGCAGTCATTACACAGGTGCACTTGTGAGTTTTTATAACAAGGGAGAATGCCTTTAACTATTGGTTAGCCTGAGGCAGACATGTTTTAATTGTATTAGAGCATTATACCCACTCTATTCCAAATTAAAATGGAAGAAACAGAAAATCAATCTTTGGAATGTAGGGCAGAAGGTCCATGAAAGCCACTTATTGGCCCTCAGCTACTTCAATGTCTTTACTGCAGCTCTCACATTCAATATTCCACTATAGCATTATAGCCTGCTGCTGTGGGATATACTACTTGTTAAATGCCCTGAACCCGAGTTATAAGCAGGGAAAAAGCCTTTAACAACTAGTATAGATTAAGATGTAAGAACTATAACGCTTTTAGAACATTGCTCCCATTGGGGGTAGAATGCTCTTAATTAAAAATGGGAGAAACAGAAAGGCAAACATTGGAATGTTGGCGCAGAAGGTCTTTATCAGACATTATTGGCCTTGAGACACTTCTTTGTCTTTAATAGACCTATCAACATACCAAATGTTCTAATCTCTATGAACATCCAATCTCCCTCTATTACTGCCTCCCTCTTCACAATCTTACCAGTTCCAGTCTCAACCCATGGAAATGCCTCTATTGTCTTCCAGGGGATCTACATTATTGTCCCGCTTGCATGCAGGATCCCAGAGCACTTCTTAATTAAATATATAAATATATATACATATATATGTCTATATAATACTTTTCTTGAGAAAAGCTAATTAAAAAAAAAAAAAACTAAATGAAGTGTTATTCACACCATATACAAAGGTTATATTGGCCACATTTTGCCTATTTACTTAAAAAAAAAAAAAAAAACTTTTTTTAAAGCACAGACACAAGACCATTCTAAGTAACACAGATACAAGAAAACGTTGACAATCCTTTCTGAAAGGAATGGGATTTCGATTTCGGCAGACTGGATAACTATCACCGTTGTAACGGAGTAGCCAGTCCGTTAATACCTAAATCAGGCCCTTAATGTCCGCTTTGAGCATTGATTCAAATAGGCTCCTCATTAATTGTCAGAGTACTGTATTCAATTGCCAGAGCGGAGGAGGATATTTCATTGGCGAGTAAACCATAAACAGCCCTTTCAGAAATTGCTTATTAGCTTGCTAGACCATAATTATGGTGATGTTAGTGATCTTCTGAAGATAGATTTGGCCGCTAAGTGCACCCTAATGGAGGCACCAGTGAGAGCTGACTGCACCAGATGTGACAAGTAGGGACAAATTGAGATAGGGTGCAAGCTTAACTGTTCGCACCAGATGCGAAAAAACCAATTGTTTTTAAGACTATAGGATATGTGGTGTTACAAAGGCCTCAGCAAACCCTGTGGTTTGGGTGGGCCCTATGCTGTAGAGGCCATCAGCAAAGTATCCTGGCCTGAGAGCTGAGTGCCTCTGTACTTTGCAGGAGACCCCCCTCAACTTTTCATTACGCCTCTGGCCTTTGCAAGAATATTTCTGCAATCTCCTGGAATGCACAAATTCATTGCATTCAGGAGTCAAGATGACAAGTGCAGAGATGTCAGGTCTGGATGAAGTACTTGGCCTTGGTTCACCGTCAGTAGAGATCGAAGTGGTTGCAGCTGATTGTGCTGTCTCTCTGATACACGTAACTCTGAGAACGTGTGTTGTCTTGGACACCTCAGAGCTATAAGAATTATCCTGCAGGGCTCCTCCTTCATCTTTCTGAGAATCCTTGCAAGGCAAGGAATTGTAGGAAGAGTGTTGGCATATTCCTGACCTTGCGATTGAAAATGCATTACCCCACATCCCTGGTTCTGGATGCCAGCTTGTGTAAAATCTCCGATTTTAGGAGGTTGCAAATGGATCTAGATTTGGCATACCCCATTGATGAAAAATGTTTAAAAAATAGAGATATTTCTCCTTGTTACGCCTCCTCTAAGGAGGTGTATGGTTTTGATGCGTTCCCAGGCTTACATAGCCTTGTACGTCTGGGACTGCATCAAAGAACACCCACTGATGCAGAGTAAGGCAACACTGCAACTTGCACTGCCTTGCCTTATGCCATATCTACAAGGTCATGCAAAGGCACACAAAGTGACTTTGTGTTGCTTTGTACATATGGGTCTGCACTCTGCACCACCCGTGCATAAAAAAATAAAAAATAAAAGTGACGTACTGGTGGGGAACAGGGCTTGTAGATATACCCCTAACTGTTTTCATGCAATGTCCCTGGTTTAGAAGTTGCAGGATGCCTTGAACTGTGACCATGCAAAAAGTTTGTTTCCTGAGATATTTGGTCAAAGTTCTCAAATCCAAGATGGTTCTCCATTCCCCTGACTTCTTCCTGACCAAAATGAAACAGTAATAGAAACCTCTTCCCTTCTGGTTTCCAGCGACTTGATCTATGACCCCTTTCCTGAGCATGGCCTGGACTTCCAATCTTAGAAGATGCAGGGTGGTTTTTGAATGAATTCCATTGTGTGACCAAATGTATTTAGCTCTAACACCCATTAGTCTGTTGTTATTCTCTTCCATTCGGACAGGTGGTTGGATACTTTCCCTCTGAAGCATGCTGGGGGAGGTAGAGCTATAGCCAGAGCCGGTCGTCTGTCACTGTTGCCCACCTGTGTTCTAGCCCTGTGGACCCAGTTTTTGCCTTCGGGTTTGCCTCGTGTAGGCTGCTGGAGGTGGTTGTCACTGTTGGTATTGCGGTCGAAACTGCTGCGATCCCAATTGGTATGTTGGATAACACTATGGTTGGCAACTTCCTCAATAAGAAAATTGTCCTCTTCCTTTTGCTCAACAAAAATGATTTTTTCTGTATTGCAGAGTACCCAAAGACTTTGTATCTGTTTTTATCAATTGCAGGGCCTCGTCGATGTGCTTAATGAAGAGAGCTTCACCATCATATGGGAGGACTAGGGTGTTGTTGTGCACCGCTAGCCTAAAAGAAGTGGTCTTCAACTACTTCTGCCTCCATAAAACAGCTGCTTCTGCTAGCTGTTTAAAACCTGTGAATGCAAAGCCCACTGTGCAGTGATCTCTGAGGAGGCGTGTTCTCCCTCTTGTAGGCTCTCTCTAGGTTCTGCTCTGACATCATCTGGAAAACGATCTATATATGGTGCTAAGTCTGACCACATCTGTCGGTCATATCGTGCAAGCACTACCAATTAATTTGCCACTTGTATTGTCAACGCCGACATAGAGAAGTGTTTTCAAATGTTGTCCAGATGCCTTCCCTCTCTATCAGGTGGTGCTGATGGATTTTTTGAATGGCGCTGAGCTGCTTGGGTGACCAGTCAGGTTTCTGGTGTTCAATCAAGCAAGCAGGAGAATTTTCTGCGGCCTTTTACTTTTTGTCTAGGTGTGGCATCTCCGCTGATACTGTTGCCGGATTTTTCATTGTTTTAGCGCCTTCCTCCCATATGTAATCCACAATAGGGATAGCTCCAATGGTTTTACAAGAGTTTTCTTTGAAGCCGTACAAACAAGTCATATTGATTTGTAGATACTGGAAGGTCAAACCTCCTTCCCACTCTCTAGGAGATTATAAAAACTCTGTAGGTGGTGGTATTGGAGATGGTGGAGTTTGAATTAGATAATCATCCCACTCAGTATGGAAATCTCTAAGTTCCCTTTCCTCTCTGTCTTACCTGAGGACATGTTATCCTCCACTGGTATACCTTTGGATTGTTGCCTATATCTGGAAACGTTTGCTGAAATATTATGTGGCATTTGCAGAGTGGAAGGCTGCACTTTTGGAGTTTGAGAAGGCACCCTAACCTGCTTATGTGAGGCAGATTTAGTTGGAAATCTCTTGTAGTAGTCTGTAAGCATCCTTTGTAAGTCTGATACTAATGCCTTTGGGATGCGTACCACAAACACCTGGTATTGTTGTTGCAGATATGGCTGGAACAACTCTGTATAATGCAGTCCCTCTTTTTGAGGAGGTTAAGACACCTCACCATAATATTCCTCTTCTTCTTCTTCATCATCAACCTGCTGAAACTTCACATGCAGCTCTGATGGACTATGTGCTGCTCCAAAAGGACCATCATCATCAGACTCATCCTGGATATGACTGGGTGGTATAAATGGTATTTTGCTTGGAGATGTATGCTTTGGCTTCAAAGTTTCTGTTTTCTCTAATTCCCCTGTTTTTTTCTCTCACTGACGATGTCGTTGATGCCGTTGCGGATGGCCTGAACGGCACTGTAGATAGTATTGGTTTGACCTTTGACAGTATTGCCTCCAACGAGGCAGAGACCAAGTTAATCATCGAGGGGATGGGCACCGTCGACCGTGTCGTTGTCAATGTTGTTGTCATTAACGGTGAACTTACCATGATCACCGTCGTCATGGTCGATGCCATCACCGTCGGCGACAGTGTAGAAGACAACGTTTTTGTCGGTGGTGCGCTCGTAGATGATTTCTCCATCGACGGTCCCAACAACAGTTTCTTAACTTTATAAGAAACTTAGGGGATGGTGTGGGGGCTCTGATCTTGATTTTATTGGTTTCTCTGAGAAAACAGCCTATCTTCTATGCTTCTGAGAGAATTGTTTTTTCTTTAGAAGACACGTGGCAAGTCTTTTTTTTTAACTTTTTGGGGGGTTCATGAGGTGAACAAACTTCTGGCCTCTTCCCTTTCTGAACCCTCTTCGTAGATGAGGACAAGTCCTTACTGTCTTCCCCAGAAACAGCATCCTCCTTGGCTTTATGCTTTTGAAGCCACTGTAATAATCTCTTCTCTCTGTTTTTGTGGAAAAAGTACAGCAGTTCTTACAGTGCTTCACCTTATGAGATATGCAGTCCTTGTGCTGGTCCTCAGAGTGTAGCCACTTTTTCCCTCAGGTTCCAAATGGTCTGAAAATACCTTTTAAGCCAGTTCTGACATTGCAGAGTTAGATTTGTTCAGCGGATTCCTTGTTGTATAAAGCCCTTAGAGCTGACACTGTGGGCGGCCAGCTGCAGGATTGGTGGCATGGGAGGGGGACCTGGGCACGTCCTTGGGGGATGCAGATTGGACACTTGCCTGCACACTCATCCTCATAGCGTAGTGCAATCCCCGCTTTAAACTGGTACATTATAAGTTCCTGCAGCACACTTACCTTACCCCCATAACTCATCAGATATCACAACCCTACTCCGATAGTTGCCACAGATGTGGGCTCTTTTTCTTCACCTGGCCTGGAGCTGTAGAGCAGCACATGACTCCTGGGACCGGGTGGTGGGTGACCTCCTGGGGATAACCTGGATACAGGTGTTGGTGATCCCACAACGATGTTTGTTGAGAGACTTTTGTAGGCCTAAAGGTCACAAGATAGCCTATAAATTCTTACAGCTGGTACTGGTTCTTGCCAGACACAGGGTGGCCATCACCTAGATGAGACAAAGTGCTCCGGAAATAGTCCATTGGCACACATGTAGCTGAATGGTCGTTAGCAGAAGAGGCCCAAATGAAGCTTAGTAGTAGATAGGAAAAAGCAGAGGAGAATATTGTTGTGTGGCGAGAGCTAGGAGACAGGCTTTTATCCCCTGGGTCTGCACGGAACATTGAAAACAATCAAGGCCACAAATAAGGGCTCGCCTTTCAGTGGGATCTCTGGGCGGGGTGTGGGTGAGTGTTTGTCATCAAATGGCATGCTCTTGTGATTGGTTTGTGCTTGCTCATCTTGAAATGGGGTGTTGCCCCCTTGACTGCTTCCTGCATTCTGTTTGATATCTATGTTGCTGCAATGTTTAAAATTGAAAAAAAAACAAAAAAAAGATTTGTTCAGCATATGGTAGTTGGTGATATTAGACCTATATATATTCTCTCAAAACACTCATTGGTAGGTTGAACTGAGCAGGGCTCAGGGAAGGCTCCCTCACACGTGAAGGAGAAAATCGGAGAGACAGAAGCCTCGAGGGGAGTGTTCTAGAGGGTGCTGCAACCTGATTGGTTGAGGTTTGGCCTCTTTTAATTGACAGAGATATTTTATTAAAGTGAAGGCCTTATGGCCTTCCCAAGCTATGTTTAATATTACACTACCTTTCTAATTGTACTGTGGGACTCCCACCTTGACGACGGGGAATGATTCAAGCATGAGAATTTATGAAAGATCTATATTGGAGAACTTTGGGTTAGCCATCCAAGTAGTACATGGTGGGGTTGGGGTGGATTTGTATTGTCTTGGAGACTTAAAATCTTTTCTATGTGCTCCTAGCACTTCCTTCCAAAGGGAATGTGTGACAGAGAGGCATCTGACCACAACCCACTCAGCACAAAACCAAACAGTTCCTGCATACTTCATGGAGACCGCTCAGAGTATAATGCCAATAAAGCAAGATGTTGCAGAACTCAATGTCCCAATGAGTCTCCGAAAGGGACACCCCCAATTCCCTGTTTCAGAATTTCAAGCCAATAAGCATCTTATTGAGTATGAGAGCATCCTCTGGTCATAAACACAAATGAGCCCAGTGTTACATGTGTTTCACTAATCGTGGCCTATAAACGGTGTTGCAGAATGATGGGGTGGGCATTAGAATAGAGGTTGGGCGTACATCTATGGGCAGGGTCGGCTAAGCAAATCCCATCACCATAAAGTTTGTAAACTATGGTCTCAGGGCAAAATGCTGCACAATGAGCTCCACAGTCAAGAAGATATCAGAAGGAGAAGAAAGATAAGGTGGTGGTGAGGAGACGATATAAGACCTGTTACTCGTGCAGTTCAATATTCATGAGCCATGAGGGGGATGGAAGTTACTGTTATCTTAGAAACTGCTGGGCCTGTGAATCTATTCATGTCAGTGTCTGAGATACATAGCCTAGGAGCACACTGCCTCTCGTCTATAAGCTTTGGAATATCTTGGGCACTGGGGAAGGGCGAGGGTTAAGTAAACAAGGTATCTTAATTTATGGATTGTCCACCTCAGGAAGGATTCTTGACCCTGGTTTGGTGGGTATCCTAATGTCCGTGAAATAAATCTCCCCTAAGTAGTCTGCTTACCAGTAGCTACCTTTTTTCTCCTTGCCTCTGACAGACTCTTTAAGTTATAACCCAGCATGTGGGCAAGCAATATACCAACACACTTCGTTTTAGATTCCACCAAAGCGAACATTCATATAGGGAATGCTCCTTGACCTAGCCCACCAGGTGTCTCGGGCCACGGCACAAGTCTCGAGGAAACAGACACACCCTCTCAGGTGCCTAAGTGCTAATAGCTACTTATTTTGGCCATTTAACCCATATGTTGAGGGGAATACGTCAATTTCCTATCAATGGGTAGCTCATGTATATATGATGTAGGGCAGCCTCTCCACATCAAGGCTCAGATAGGGGTCCCATAGTGTTTGACCTGTCAGCCTAAGGGTAGTCTTCCCCCAATCTTTTTGCTAGCTTGCTTCATACTTTTGCTGTATATTTCTGTTGACTTTAGGACTTTGATCACTTTACCACTACCAACCAATGCTCAAGTGTATGTGCTTCTCCCCTAAATATGGTAACTTTGGGGTATCCATAACTGGCATATTTAATTTACATGTAAGTCCCTTGTAAAGTGGTATACCATATACCCAGGGCGTGTAAATTAAATGCTACTAGTGCACTGATTGTGCCACCCACTAAAGTTGTCTTTCAAAACCTGTCTCAGGCCTACTATTGCAGGGCCTGTGTGTGCAGTTTACTGCTGCCTCTACTTGGTATTTAAAACCTCTTGCCAAGCCTTAAACTCCCCTTTCTATTACATATAAGTCTCCCCTAAGGTAGGTCCTAGTTAGTTCATAGGGCAGGGTGCTATGTAACTAAATGCAGGGACATGAACTTTTAAGCTTTATATGCCCTGGTAGTGAAAAACTCAGAAATTCGTCTTTCTCTATTGTGAGGCCTACTCCTCTCATAGGCCAGCATTGGGTAATTCCTTAATACACTTTAAAGCTGCAATTCCTGATCAGAAAGGAATAGCTGCATCATGTTTCATATCATTGCAATTGTAATGATAAACCCTCTTTACCGGTAAAGTCGGATTTAACATTACTATTTTAGAAATGCCACTTGTAGAAAGTAGGCATTTCTCTGCTCTTATAGCTCTGTGTGCCTGCAGCCTGTCCTCAATACAGTCAGGGTTGTGAAACAGCTACATTTTGTGCACTTTCTCTAGACAGCCACAAACATGAGAATGTTAGGTGTAACTGAGCATTCATCTGCATTCTGATAGGCCTTCCTGGGCAGGAAGAGTAGAGGTGGAGCTAGCATTTGCACCTGAATATGGAGTGCATGTCCCCACACAAAGGGCTGATTACCCCCTACTGATAGTCTGGAGCCAACGCTAGGACGAAAAAACCTCTGTGCACTTCAAAGACCCTTGTTTGAAGTCGCCACCAATTCAAAGACACATTTGGGTATAAGAACTTAGTCTCTGACCCTATCAAATCAGTACACTACTGGACCTGTGAAAAACTGCCAGGAATAGTGATTGTTGTGCTACCAGGAATGTCACTCTGCTGGACTGCTTTCCCAGGAAGGACTGCTTTCTGCTCTGTTGTTACCCTGTGGATCTCTGCCCTACTGAGGAAGGATTGAACACTTCTAAATTTGAACCCAGAGTGACTCCAAGGGCTGGTTGGCTTGCCCTCTGTGCTCCTGCAGTACCAGGGACATCAAAGACTGCCTGTAACCAGCACCTGCGCTCGGTCTGCTGTAAGTCCTGCTCTGCCAAGTAGTGCCAATCCAGTCCTGGGCCCTTGGAAGTTAGTTTCTGTGCTGTACCTATAAAAAAAATCAATGCATTTATGTCACTGCGCTGATTGGAACTGGTGCATTCTCCCTTTGGCGCTAACGCATCCAGTGCTGTGGGCACTGCATTGCAGATGACGTGATGCATTGTCCTCGGATTCTGACGCATCTCGGACTTTACACAGCTAGGTGCTGATGCATCACTCCAGCTCAGTGGCTCAAAGAAGATGCTTCAGCCTCAACGCCCAACAGTACTCGATCGTCGATGCATCCTCGTAGCTGCACAGGTTGCAACCGACGCATCACCTATATCGAGCCGGCTCCCAGTTAACCCACCCCCTTCATCGCAAGGTATCTGCGTGGCTCGACGATGATGCATCTATCCGATTGTGCAGATGAGAAAAAACAAGTTACTGACTTGTACACTGTGGTTCTCCAGTATAGATAGTTTTCGTAGATTCACATGTTCGAATCTTCCACATCGTCATAGTGGGAGCCTCACGGTATTTAGAAAACAAGCAGTACCATCTAAGTACGTTAAAAGACATTCAAAGTTTAGGAGCACCACTTTTATACCTCATTGATATATATATATTTATTATACTCGTGCGTGAAATCTGAGGTATGGTGCCTCTGTTGGGGAAGAGTGTTTCAGGGTCTTCTCTCTTGACTGGCTGAAGTTTGGGTCTATTAAAAAAATCTGAATTGGTTAACAATGTCAATTGCTTTCTCTATGTCCTTTAACCCCTTCTGTGCCGTGGAAGTAATGGCTACGTCCAACGGCACAGTGCTCATGTACCGAGGACGTAACCATAACGTCCTCGGCACTGAGCTCAGAGGGAGCGCTAGCTCTCCCTTTGTGGGCTTCCCTCCCACCCCCCCAAGGCGGGATGGAAGGGGAAGTGAGTCGCTCCCCTGGGAGGAAAATTTTATTTATACCATTTCGGCAGATCGGCCGATTTTTGATAGGCTAATCTGTCCCCAAGGGGGGCAGCAACCACTAGGCACCGGGGATTTGTTTTTGCGCCAATTTCATGCAAGGAGAGCGAGCCCTTAGGCAAGGGTCTCTCCCCTGGGGGGCAAATTGTATTTGGACCATTTCTGCCCCCCTTAGGGCCAGACCGGCTAATTTTTGTTAGGCCAATCTGCCCCCAAGGGCAGAAACCACTAGGCACCGGGGATTTTTTTTCCCCCACCAATTTCACGCAAGGGGAACGACCCCTTAGGCAAGGGTGGGGGGGTGGTGGTATTTATTTTTGGTCATTTCTGCTCCCCTTGGGGGTAGATCGGCGTATTTCTATTAGGCCGATCTGCCCCCGGAGGGAGAAATCACTTAGGCACCAAGGATTGGTGTGTGTGTATGTGTGTGTTTTCTTTAGGGAGGCAGCCCCTTGGGTAAGGGTCACTCCCCATGGGGGCACATTACTGTTGGCCCCTTGGGGGCTGATTGGCCTATTTTTGGAAGGGGGAAGAAAGCTCACCAGAGACCAGGGAAGTTTTTTTTTCCAAAATAAGAGGGTGGGGGTATGGCCATACCCATACCCCACATAAATGGGGCCAAGTTTGTTCTGTCCACCCCCGATCCACACCCCTGTGGGGGGGGCAGAAAGTCTACTAGATGCCAGGGAATTTAAAAAAAGATATATATATAAAACAGTCTTTCAGCTCTGCCCCGCACTCTAAAACATCTTATCCCACAGCAAGCAAGAAGATATTTGATTATTTTGGGTTCTGGTTTTACATTTGGGCCATGAGAGCTTGGCTAACTCTCAAAATCGTCCCATTTCGAATGGTGAGGGCTGCACTTTATGGACTTTGGGACGCTGCCATGTAGAAAAATCTACAAGACCTAGACACATCGGAAAACAAAACATCTGGATGATTCCAGGGTGGTGTGTTTCACATGCACCCGCACCATTTTCGTACCCACAATGCCCTGCAAACCTACAACTTTGCTGGAAATCACACATTTTCCCGTGTTTTTTTAGATTCAACCTTCCGGAATCTGCAGGAATCCACAAACTTCCTACCACCCAGCATTGTCTCATCTATACCAATAAGAATGCTGCTGCACTTGTCAGCCTAATAATGTTTTTTTGCAAACTGCCCTTTTGGACCCCCCTTTGGTTCCCCTTCAATATCAACATGTTTTTGGCTCTTCCCTTTCACAAGCACTTGGCCCTCCTACACAAATGAGGTATCATTTTTACAGGGAGACTGAGGGGAACGTTGGGTGGTATGAAATTTGTCCCAGTGTGGTGATTCCACACAGAAATGTGGGAGAAATGTGATTTTGTAGCTAAATTCGAGGTTTGCTGAGGCTTCTGGATAAGAAAACATTGGGGATCCACGCAAGTCACACCTCCCTGGACTCCCTCAGGTGTCTAGTTTTCAGAAATGTCTGGGTTTGGTAGGTTTCCCTGGATGGATGTTGAGCCCAGGACCAAAAACGCAGGTGCCCCCGCAAAAACAGGTAGTTTTGTATTTGATCATTTTGATGTATCCAGATAGTGTTTTGGGGCATTTCCTTTCGCAGGCAGTAGGCCTACCCACAAAAGTGAGGTACCATTTTTATCGGGAGACCTGGGGGGGGGAACGCTGGGTGGAAGGAAATTTGTGGCTCCTCTCTGATTCCAGAACTTTCTATCACCGAAATGAGAGGAAAAGGTGTTTTTTTGGCCAAATTTTGAGGTTTGCAAAGGATTCTGGGTAACAGAACCTGGTCAGAGCCCCTCAAGTCACCCCATCTTGGATTCCCCTAGGTGTCTAGTTTTCAAAACTGTGCAAGTTTTGCTAGGTTTCCCTAGGTGCCGGGTGAGCTAGAGGCCAAAATCCACAGCTAGGCGCTTTGCAAAAAACAGCTCTGTTTTTTACTGAATTCTAAGCATTAATTTTGGTTTATTCTTCACAAATGTATAATTCAACTTATTGGATTCTTGTCCGCTTGTCTTGTTTTACTCATAAAAATTTAATCTATTTTTCTTACGCTGTGTGGAGTACTTTTGTTGTGTTTTCATTGTGCTACTCCTCTGTGTGTTTTGCACAAATACTTTACACATTGCCTCTTTAGATAACCCTGCCTGCTCTGTGCCAAACTGCCAGAGGGTGCGCACAAGTTATCTCTAAGTGTGTATCTAGCTTACCCTGACTAGAAGTGGTGGTTCCTGGTTGTACAGGGTGGATTCTCTGACAATCAGAAACCCCAGTTCTAACACATAGGGCTTCATTAACGAGGCCCTTGAGCCATATTTACAACACTTTCGTGGCTTAACGCCGCCTTGTAAATACAGCCCCTTCACACGCATCACTTAGCATGGATGGGTGTGCAATGAGTGTTGCAGTGGGAGATTCACTGAAACACCCATTGCATTTTGACACTACCCCAGATTTACGAGAAATTGTAAACCTGAGGAAGTGCCAAAAACTAATGCCACCCCACAGGTGGAGTTAGCATGGTGCTAGGAGAAGAAACACTTTTATTTCTCCTCGTTTTTGCTTTTTCTATGTGTTCCGTATTCTGCAGCACACATAGAAAGAGAAAAAGCCATGAAAGATTGTTTATGTGCGGGAAGGTGTCCCTTCCTGCAAACAAACAATCATTAAATAATGATGATTTGCTACTTCTAAGTGTGCTGCAGAATGCAGCACACATTGAACTAGCAAATCGCCATTATTGATTGTTGATGTGCAGGAAGGGACACCTCCCCAAACATAAACAATCTTTCATGGCTAGGGGAGGCACAGGGGTGCATTGTATTTTTGTAAATACGGCGCAACCCTGCATTTCAAAAGTGACGCAGTGGGGTGCTGTCAATTTTGGCGCAGCGCCCACCACTTCCTCGTAAATGAGGCCCATAGTGTTTAGACACACAGGAGACTCATATCCCTGGAACATGGTGATAGCCCCTGACCAAGTTCCCAACAGAAAACACCCCAGAACTTGAAGAAAATCCATTTAACATCCTCCTGTCTCAAGTGAATGGTAAGCCTTTTTTGAGAGACCCCAAATCTGCAAAGTAAGCATCCACTAACCATTTCCCCTACACCCCTATCATCCATAACGTGGACATACAGGAAGTACAGACAGCCCCAACTGGGTCACAGGCGCCATTCGCTGCTATACCGGGACTGCCTGGCAGCTCAGCATTTCTCCTCTGCAATGAGTGGTCTGTTCCGCGAAGCTGAAAAATGACTCCCCCCTTCCTCTCTTTTTCTAGGTCTGCTGCAATCTACTTCACCCCCCATTCTGTTTTAATGAGACCTTTCCTTATTTATCGCTTTCTCTCTCTGGATTTTAGTCGCTCCTAATTAGAATGCTTTTCTGTGAGGTGATGGCGGACACATCTTTGAGTATGAGGATGGTGTAGCCATCACAGGTGATGCCCACTTTTTTTCACGCTGCTGCCATTATCTTTCTTTCTGTTGAAAGTGGTGATGTCTATTGGACTAAGGCACAGGTGCCAAAGTTCGATGGGTTATGGTGAGTTCAGTGTCTTTTCTCTCACCTGACTGGAACAGTAAGCTTAACAACCTCCCTCTGTCGTTTTGTTTAGCTCCTCAGGGCAATCCTAATATACCAACATTATTGAACTGAGAGAAGTTCTTCAAATCTTACTCATGTCCCTGCCAAATGATGTTTTCTTCTTTCAAGACAATGTTAGCCTGTTTCAAGAACTCTAAATCTTCTGTGTGGATTTTCTTAGATTTTTACCAAGGAAGATACACCTTTTAGGTGGACGTTTACATCTTTTTTGACTTTCTGATGTTCATGTTCAGCTCTTTCTTCAAAGAGCAGGACTCCATCTAATGCCTCAAAAAATGTCTCTATAAAAGGCTTTGTCATAGCGCCATCACTTACTTCAGCACTTGAGAATGATAGGCTGGAAATGGGGGAATATGGTTGTTTCCACTCCTTTGTATATCTGCTTTCTCCGAGGACCATTTTCCACTGCTACAGGACGTGGTTAGTGCTCACCACTGGAATGAGGACAAGCGAGTAAGGCAACCACACCAGGAATCTGTCATTGAACCGCTTAAATGTTTGCTTTTGTTTGACCACTCAGGCATTGCCTTGATGATCTCCACAAATTCTTCACACATCTGCTGAAGGGAGGTCGATGACACTGATGCAATGGTCACTACTGCTTTTGCACGGTCAGGCATGTCTGAGTGTTGAAGGACGCCCTGCTCTGGAGTCAAGCCGTCACTCATTACTGAGGGTAGGCACTCATTCCACATGGAGGTTATAAGACTCTCACTATGTGTCTTAGAATTGAGGCTGTGCTAGGCTAAACTTTCTTTAGTTCTAATATTCTCTCGGGCCCTGACAACTACATTGGCCAGCTTCACTCAGGCCAATGGACTGCTCATGGCCCCTCACACCAAGGTATCGCGTCCAGCTTTGTTTCAGTGTGGACAGAGGTCCAATTTTGTCTGCCTCTGTGTCACATTCAGGCAGTCTCCCACAATGCTATTGGGAGCTTCTATTCAGTCTTAGGTCTAAAGGCCTCTGCTACGGAAAATTGTCTAAAACACTGCTGGCCCAGGAGCCTCTACAACAAACATTTGTGCATGTTGCACTTTATTTAGGAGGGCATGCCCTCTCAGCGCTGCACCCACTGTGGCAGATAGGAGCATCTTCTCCGTTCTCAGCACCTCAGTGTATCCCGTAGGAACGGCCATCTTGAGGGACACGCAGTCTAGACACTGGGAGTTATCTAGTGCTCCTGGTAAGACCCCTTTTATTGATAATCCAGTTAATGGACGCCAACACCTGAAGCATCTCCCAGGGGTCACCTGCCTACCACTGGATTGCTTCAAAGCTGATGCTGGTCTTTCGTACCTTTTATTGTTCACCGACAGCACCACAGCAGCCAAGCTGGAATCAAACCTCATGTCAAGGGCTCTCCAGGTCTTCAAGACATCGAGCTCCTATCTCTCTAGCGTTGATTGCACAGTGGACACCACCTTAAGGCTACAGCTCATGTTGATGGCCAAGGCCTTTGTAGCCCAAAGTAGAGTTCCAGGGACATCTGCCATGCTGATCACTCTCCCTTGTACCGCACTGTTTATGTTGGACCATAAGGCCTCCATGTGACAAGCACAAACAGATGACAGAGGTATGCTGGCGTGGAAGCCAGCATGGAAGAACCACACAGATGTCTTACCTCTCTGCAATCTTGCCCCCCCCAATTGCATATTGTTTTTACTGTTCCTGGAGAGGAAGCAGAAGATCCTACTGTGATATTTTGTTAGTGTCTGAATTCCACTGAGCAGACAGTCAAGATTTCGGTTTTCAGTTCTGTCGAGCCTAGACTGCCTGTTATAGTCACAACTCTGTGATGGGTTAGATCATGCATGTGTTAACTGGGTGGTGAGTTTTCCCTGGCTAATGGGCCAGGTGCTTTGGTTGATATGGAGGTCAATGAAAAATGAGCAATATATTTTATGGATTACATTGTGAAGGCATTTGTATTTTGTTCTGATTGACATCCTTCATGATAGCACTATTTTTGGCCTATCAATACATTTTCTATCTAAAAGAGTGATCCTAAATTTAGATGACAAATTATTTTGAATTGGTGCATGTGTGAGGATAATTACACTAAATATTATGGAAATATCAGTGCCTTAGACTTTTTTTACTTGTAATTTATGCATATTGACTTGATCATTTGACATCATTAACAAAGGAAAAACCAAGGCGGTATTTTATTAAAAAGGTTTATCCTAATTACAGGCATAACCTCACTGGGACGTTTCCGGTCTAGTGGAGATGGCTAAATCCTTTCATTAAATATCTATGGATTGTAATTTTGTAAATAAAGATCTGCAATTAGGACTGTTGCATTGCTCCATGTACAAAATGAGTTGCCCTGGTAGGTAGGTAATGTAATGTGAGGGGTTGAGTTACACTATCATACTGTGTTTAATGTCATAGGATGGCTATGTGCTAGAATGAACAGGTTGTAGTGCTGCCAGGTCACTTAAGGTCAGTAGAAAAATGTGTTTACATTCTGTATTGTCCAATGATTGGATGACATTGCCCAGAACTTCAACACTTTCTACCAACACTAAAAAATGTGGCAACAACAATGGAGTGTGAAAGGGGCATAGCCACTGCAGTGCACATATAAATCAAATGTATCCCCAGTGTATCAAACAGCCATGTTACCTCTTGTAATCAGATCCAATCAGACTGGTCCCATTCACAGCAAGGATTCGGTCTCCAACGGAGAGTCGCCCATCTGAGGCTGCTGGGCTATCTGCGATCAATGTTCTGATGTAGATGCCAGGAGTGTTCAGGGTAGTGTGCTGTAAAAGACCACCACAAAGCACAAAAGCAGTAAAATGCTTGCTTAACTGCATGCACATCTGGAATCAAGTATAAGTCTACTATTAAGGCAAAGGATGACACATTTCAATGTCCTTAAATGATTTGCAAAATGCATAAACCGTTGTTAACAAGGACAGAAGTGCCAAAAATGCATTACATCGGGACTGGTGGGTTGTACAGTGAGGTAAGGTCCCTACTGTAGAAAGCGGTTCTTGAGACTCCTTCCGCATGAGAGAAGACAAAATTAAATTTTACCATCAACACACTGGGAGAGGATGTCTTTATTGTTTTAAAATTGCTCCCCTCTGCAGTAAACATATTCCTGAAATGCCAAGATTGACTGTCCTGCACATTTAGGTGGGAAACTGTGATGTAAGTGCAAATCTAAGGAACACACTGGCTAAGATTTTTGTAACTTTCATTTTGCACATTTGACATAATTTATTAACAAGGGAAATGCCCAGACAGTATTTTCTCAAAACGTTGATCATACTTATAGGCAGGACCTCACTAGGACATTTCTGGCTTGGCAGAGATGTATAAGTACAATCATTCAATATATAAGTGTTATCATCTTTTAATCAAAGATTTATAATAAGAACTTTCTTTTTTTTCCTTTTTTTTTTTGTGTCCCTATAAAGCCCACCTTTCAAAACGAGGGTCATCCTGTGCCCCTCAATACAGAGGGACACATTTAGTCTTCACCTTTCACGGTCACGGTGGATGTCCAAACCAGCCTGTCGGTACATGCCTATGGAGCAACCGTGCTTATGGTGTTGACCTCCTGGAACCAGAGAGCCAATAATCATCGGACTGTAACGGGGGAAAGCAACCACTTTGCGGAAAATGTTCCCATATAGCCCAGCAATCATCTCTTTTACTAAGTGGTGCACTGCCCTCCAACCCGCATAAGTAGTTCACCGATGCCAACCAATCAGATACTAATGGGGGTAAAGACTAAATCCACCTAAAACATATTTGCCTTCTAGCCAATAGATCGGTATAAAGATCACATGCCTGTAGGCTCTGGGGAGCTTTAGGTCCCAGGTTATACCAGGTGCCACCGCAAAAATCACTAGCGAGAGAGTTACCTCTAACTCTACACCTACAATTTGTTTAAGTAACCTTTCTATGCTAGCCCAGAACCCACTTGGGCTCGCACAACTCCAAAACATCTGGATATCATCTGCGTTAGCTTCCCCACAACGTGGACAGTTTCTCTCTGACTTCCCCAACGCTGACAACTTCTGGGCAGACCAATAGGCCCTATGCAATGTAAACAAATGTTTTTTCTTCAACGCGACCGAACTGGTGGGCGACCAAAGCGTAGCGCAAGAAACTTCCCAAAACTTAGCCACATCGATAGCTGGTAGAGCCGCTCCCCATTTCTTCTCAGCTAAAGACGAACTTGCCTCTGAGGTGTCAAGTGGCGCCTGGTACCAAACAGAAATGTCTTTATGAACTGAAACCTGGACTAGTTTTCCCTCCCATACGTTCCTCATCTCCCCCTCATCTTGAAGGGCAGCAGCCCAACTAGCTAGCTGGTAATACTTGAACTTCGAGATCTTACACTCAGTGAGTTCTTGGAGCCTGCCCCAAGACACCAGCCTCGAGTGTCCCAAGATTTGTCCCCACCGTTCCACCCCCTTCAATGGGAACGCCAATTTGTCAGTGAAAAATTTGCGGGTGCCAGGTGAGTTCCAAACCGGAGCCAGGGAACTATATTACCTAATTTCTAATGCCTGTCAGACCAGCCACCACACTCTGGCTGCCACTTTAAGGATCTTCAGGTGGATCTTTTTGAAATATTTAGGATGACCAAACTTGTACAGGAAATGCCTACCGGCCTCTAACAGTTCCTGGATCATTGCACCCCAGGAACCTGTATACTCCGAACTGTTGGGTAGCAATATCCGCACATGCTTCAGATGAAAAGCTAAATAATACTTTAAAAAAAATCTGGAGCTCCAATAACCCCTTTTTCGTTTGTTCCTACATAGCTTCTGCAAAGCAATTCTGACCCCCGAGATGACCACACAAACAAGGTTAAGTCAGCCTGTATCTTCCTAAACCAAGACTTCTTAAATTCCAAAGGAATTGTATCAAACAGAAACGTAAACTTTGGGAGGATAATCATTTAAGTATGTTGACTCTCCCGATCAATGACAGAGGCAGGCCCGCCCATGTTTTAAGCAGAGTGCGGGTTTCCATACAGGCCTAATCAAAATTGATCTTAGCTAGTTCTTCGAGACCGGGGGTAACTAGAATCCCCAAATACCTAATTTGTTGTTTAACAAGAGGACTATTGTAGGTGGTGTTCCATTGTTTTCCCCGTATTTACAGAGTAACCCGATACCCTCCCAAAATCCTCTAAACGTTGTATAATTCTCGGAAAAACCTGGGTCAAATCACCTGTGTAGATCATAAGATCGTCGGCATATAGAGCAACCTTCCTTGCCCAACCTTGCATTGGAAGGAAGGAATCTGATTGTTGGCCCTAATTATAGCTGCCAAGGGCTCAATATTTAAGTCAAAAAGAAGGGGCGACAGCGGACATCCCCGACGCGTACCGCTCTCGATTTTCAAACTCGAGGATATTTTGTCGTTAACCAGGATGCTAGCAACTGAGGCTTTATAAATAGCATGAATCACTCTAATGAATTTTGGATCGAAATTATATTTCTCCAGAACCAGTTGTAAAAAACGCCAGTTCACCCGATCAAAAGCTTTAGCAGCATCGAAAGTGAGGACCGTCAGAGGAACTCTACCTAGAGTCGCCAGGTCCACTGCAGCTAGTAAATCATGAGTTAACTCATGTTGATGTCTGCCCCTGTGAACCCTTTCTGGTCCACATGGATCAACCTACTAATTGACTCCTGGAGCCTTGTAGCTAAGACATGAGTATAGAGTTTATAGTCTGAATTCAACAAGGATATCAGCCTATATGAACTACATATTGCCGGATCTTTCCCGGGCTTTAAGAGAAGGCAAATCACAGCCTCATCCCACGACTTCGGCATATCCGCACCTTCTTGTAAGAGAAAATTAAACACCTCCACTAGTATTGGCACTAACTCCTCACACAGTGCGGAGTATAGCTCATTTGGCAGACCATCCAGACCAGAGGCCTTCCCCTTTTTTAAATGATGTATGGCTGCCTTTACCTCTCCGGGATCTATCTTCCTCACCAATTGTAACTGATCCACTTCCGTTAACTGGGGGACATGAAACCCCTCCAGATATCCTCTGCCAGCTATTTCTGACAAAAGAAGATAATCTGTGTAGAGGTCCTGAAAGAACGCTACGAAGGCCTCCTCTATCTCGGATGCTGCTGTACTTAAGACTCCGGTGGACTCTGATTTAATGGACGCAATATAGTTATTAGAGCGGTCTGATTTAGTTTTCCAGCCCAAAAGCCGACCACAGACGTCCCCATACTCGTAATGTGCGTACCGGCTACTATCCCAACTCCTTCTATCTTTCCTCTCGAGAAATAGATGCATATCTGTTTTAGCTATGTCTAATTGGGCCTCCAGAGTGACTAGCTGACTTTCCTCGCCTGGGAGAGTATTAAAAGCCGCCTCCTGCAGAGAGGCTACCTGTGATTCAAGTTGCTTTAGCTGGTTCTTTTCCTCTCTACATTTAAAGGTAGCCAAACTGAGAAGCCTCCCTCTAATAAATGCTTTATAAACGTCGCACAAAGTCTGCAAGGTGGTTGAGCCATAATTAATCTCGAAGAATTCTTTAGTGTCCCTTCTCAAGCCCTCAACCAACAACTCATCCAAAAACAAGGGCTCGATTGAATGTCCACGTAGGGGTGAATGGTTGACCGTTGAGGGAGACATGCAATTTTACTGCAGAATGGTCTGATAAATGGGCCGGGCATGGCCAACATATCTCACCGCATCCCTTAAGTTATTCTGTATTAGAAAGAAATCTATCCTGGAGCGATGGCCATACTTTTTATTATTAAACGTGAACTTTAAGCCACCTCCACCCTTCTGATGCCAAATATCGCTCAAACCCAGGTCTGCCATTGCCTGTTTTATACAGGAACGAGTTTTAGAATAATTTACAGACGGTCTTGAGGTGGACTTATCTGACACTGGATCCAATAAAACATTAAAATCTGCACCTACTATAATCGGGTGTTTTGCTACTAATAAATGACTATACAATTCCTGAAAAGGTGCAGGGTCGTCAACATTAGGCCCATAATACCCTACTATCGTAAGGCAGGTGCCAAGCAGCTCCACCACAATGATCAACCACCTCCCCTTGGGGTCTCTTGTAATATTTGCCACGTTAACCCTTACAGATTTCTTTATGAGAATCGCCACCCCTTTCACGGCACAAGGCTGATTAGTACATGCGTTGAAGCCCACCCAGCTCTGACCTCTAAGACAATCATTCCACTCAGACTGCTTTAAATGGGTCTCCTGTAAAATGATCACTTCCTCATTTGTCCTTTTTTAGAAACTCAAACATTTTCCGCCTCCTCCCTTTCACCCGTAATCCATTGATATTCCATGAAAGAAATTTCGTCAAGGCCCTCTTGTCGCTAACCATTATCTAAGAGACCGTTGACATGGGAAAGACCAGAATATAGATTGGCTGTCAGACCCTTACCTAAATTACCTACCACATGCCTGAGGACATACATGTACCCAATTTTTGTTTTTTCTCCCCTTGTTCCCCACCAAGTGCCAGGAACCCGCCATCCAGTGCCCGACCCTTAAACCTCCCCCCTTAACCCAATTTGGGAGTGCAATATCATGGCACCCCAGAGACTAGGAGCTAAGAGAGCAGTGCGGCGGCGCTTCCCAAAACAGTAGTCAACAGAAACTCCACTGGCTGATATCCCTACCGACCAGACAGGTTTAAATTTATAGTGACAGTGTTAATGCCAAAAGGAGTACTCATGTACATAGTAGGAGTGTTGCAGCCGATGATAAATCGAACATAGATAGTTTTACAAACTACCCCCTGCTACCTGAGATTTATCGCTACGAAATAATTCAGAATTATAGCCACCGCTCTACCCCCCCTTGCCCGCCCCCTCCCCTATCCATTAGCCCCTCCTTGATTTTTTAGGAATTCCAGAAAGTTAGTTGCATCATGAACGTTCTGAAAGACTTTTGCCTGGCCTTTATGTAAGACTTTTAGTTTAGCAAGTTGTACGATGCCTGCCGGTACCCCCAGCCTTTTGAAACTGTCTATAAGACCAACAAACATGCGCCGCCGGTGCGCAGCCGCGGCCGACATATCTGAAAAAACTCGAAAAGTGAACTTGTCATCGGACTTAAACTCCGTCATTGTTCTGGCTTGAGAAAGAATTTGCTCCTTGATTCGGAAGTCTCTGAAGTGCACCAAAATAGTACGTGGATATTTAGAGTTAACAGAGCGGGTAAAGGGCACTCTATGGTCCCTCATGATGGAAAGGTCCCCTCCAGCTCTATCTCTATCCGGGAGAACGACTTTATTGATAAGGTCCGAGATGACGTTGATCACCGATGAGGCTGCTTCAATCCCCTCTGGCACCCCCACAAATCTGAGATTTGAACGTCTAGACCTGTTCTCTGCTTCGTTCAGCTTTAACTGGAGATCCTCCAGTTCAGATTGATTCCGAGATGTTGTTGATTCAGTACGATTCTCAACATCTTCCAGGTCGGAGATCCGCTGCTCCATCTGCGAGACTCAAGAGGAGAGGTGGGTTAAGTGTGTATTCAGTTGTGAAAGCTGATCTTTCGTCTCCCTGCGGGTCTCCTCCTGCGAGAGTTTTATAGCTCAGAGCTCTATCAATATCTGTCTCATCAACTCCTCCACTGTTGACGAACCTTTTGTCCCGCTTGCCATATGGGCTGAAATTAAAAGATTGGGAGAAGAACCGGGAGGGTGTGACAGAGTGATTGTATTGATGTTGGTTCCGGATGCATCGGGAACTTCGGCGCATGGCCCTTCCTGCGAAGGACTTGGAGCCAAAATGAAAGGTTTGCCAATACTTAGCAGATTTCTTCGCTGAAAAACGTTCCCCTCTCCCCCCTCCTTCTTTTGCCCCCTTCGTGCCTAACATAGGTATAGCTTTAAAGCTACTGGTGGAAGTTGAGAACAAAGGATAAGCAGGCTTCTTTGGTTGATCCGTGTTGGGTTGGCGGTGAGTTGCGAGATGGTCAGAGGTAAGGTTGCCTGGTGGCGCTGGATAAGTTGATTCCGATGAAGAGTCAATAACAACGCCTCCCGGGTGGGTAGAGGAAGATTGAGAAAGTACTTTAGAAGATGACTCCATTAAGGATGACGGACACTCAGCCGGCAGGTGAGCAGGCTCCCTGATATTAAGCCCTGAGATAGCAGTAGGACCTGAAGAAAATAAAGAGAGATCCTGCATCTGAGGAGCTGGGCTTAAGGGGTCAGCAGAGTCATGCTGGCTGGAGCTTAGCCTGAACCTCCCAGAGGCTAAGGACATGGTCTCGGATTTAGATCCTTTCAGAAACTTGCCAATTGGCCGTGACTTAGACCCAGCGTTGCACGTTTCATTGTGAGGGACAACAGAATTATGACAAGACAATTGTAAAGGAAATTCTTTATTAACCGCAGAACCTGAAAGCGGGGGAGTGCAAACAGATCAGGAGGGGGGGAGCGGGCTAAGGGGTACGGAGGGGCCACTAGTCACATCCACTGAAGTATGCGCTACCTACGCACCCTTATAGAAGATCAAGACATAGTTTAAACGGAATCAGTCAAATTGGCGAGACCCTATAGCTCCCGCACATTGCTGACGATTTAGCCTTAAGTTTAGAGTCTTAAGATCATACAGGCGAAAGCTAGTTTGACATTTCCAGCATGCCCTCCACATTGAACAGAAATTCAACTCCAGTCCCCCATCCTGCCACACTTCCCCAGCCTTTCAAACTGTCACTGTATACTTATCTATGTTTCTGCAGGCTGCACTGTATTCTGTCCGCTCCTCGTTTCTCTCCCTCCATCAGTGACCCTTCAGCACAGAAAGAAGACCTGCCACGTTCTCCGTTCCCCCAGTAGCTGAAGGGGAGCCTTGTGTCTGCTACCAATGTCGCTGTATCAGCCGAGAGGAGCACGCGTCCTCTTAGACCGACTTCTCCATGTGCTGGCTCCTCGGTGACCTGGGGGGAGAGGTGGGGAGGGGGTGGGGAGGAGGTTTGATGTGCCCAGTGTCCTTCAAACAGCTGTAGGAGCAAGGGACTCCTGGCGACGAACGTGGTGCGAGTCGCACGTTCCAGCACACCTGCAGGCTCCAGCAGCTGTACTCGCGGGCACCGCAAAGCGAGTCCTCTGCACGGCATTGTGAAGCTTTGCCACTCGGTGCCACACTACAGTCAGTGGCCGCCACGTTACCAAGCCACTATCCCCAAACGAAGGTGGGCAGGGATTCCACAGCCCGTCCTGCCACCATACACTGCTCCCTCACTTCTCGCTCAGGCGTGGAGCTTGACGGGAGCTCCGACCGACTCCTCCTAGCGTACTGAAGAGTTGGTTTTGAGGGTCCATATGAACTTTCTTGTGGCTTCCATTACAAATTTAGCTGACTATGACAAAGGCTCTTCCTTGTTTACATAGAAATCAAGACACATTATCTATAATGTGAATCCTACGCTCTATTCCTTAGGCTTTCTCTTAAGTGCGGACGCTAAAAAGATGGATCAACATGATGTCAACTTTTGGCAGCACACGATTGATACCATGTATGACCCATCCTTTATTTAATTTCTTGGTCCCTTATACCTTCCGATACCCACTCCTGCCCCCTACTCACCCTCCAGAAATCCCTAGTTGGCGCCTCCCAATAATAAGACCTTGAAAGGTAGCTGTAGGTTACATTCAGCAAATTGGAAAGAGGCAAAGAACTAAGGGGCATATTTATACTCTGTTTGCACCAGATTTGTGTCATTTATTTTACGCAAATCCAGAGCAAACTTAACTCCATATTTATATGTTGGCGCTAGGCATGTCTAGCACCAAAATATTGGAGTTAAAGTAATTTTTTGCCTGCAGAAAATTACCTTGCATCAATGAGATACAAGGTAGGCATTCACGGGCAAAAAATGACTCTAAGGCGCTAGCACCTTATTTATCCTCCCGTTCAAAAATCATGCATGGGGAGGAGGAGGGGTAAAAAAAATGGCACAAAGCTTGCTTTGCACCAATTTTTACCGCCTGGGTCAGGGGAGGCGTTAGGGGGCCTGTGGGCCTATTTCCATGGTGGAACACCATGGATTAAGCCCACAGGTGCCTGCCCTGGGGCACTCTCACCCACACCAGAGGGACAGCGGAGGATGGGGGACCCCATCCCAGGTAAGTATAGGTAAGTTATTTTTTTTTTTTTTAAGTGCCATTGGGGGCCCTGAAATGGGCCCCCCTAAGTGGCACTGAGTGCAACGGCCATGCCCGGGGGACCCTGATCTGCTGTGCTATCCATTGGGGGTGGGTGGGCATGACTTCTGTCTTTCATAAGACAGTAGTCATGTGGTATGGATGGTTTTGCATCAGAAAATGACTCTAGGCAGGTTAGTGTATTTTTTTTTTTTATTCTAACCTGCCTTACATCATTTTTTGTGGCAAAACCCCCTTCTTCGATACCGCTGTCCCCACCAAACTAACGTCATTTTTTCAACATTAGCCTACCCTTTGCACCGCCTTGCACCATTCCTTAAATATGGTGCTCGGCTGCTTCACAGAAGTGGTGCAAGCCGGTGCTAAACTTTTTAGTGCAAAACCTCGTTATTGCAGTTTTGCACCAAAAAGTATAAATCCGGGTCTACAACTAATGGACTCACCATGAAGGTATATTTTTTGTACTTTTACTTCTATTTCTTTTTTTAGTTTCCTCATTTGTGAAACAATATTGACACGCTGTGTAAAGCTCTAGGCCTTACCAAATGTATTATGTGCAAGAAGCCATAATAATGTATCTTACTGGCGTTGACTCTTAACTAAAGAACCCGGCCTTATTTTGCATGTGTAGTATTCCCGATAATAGGCTACAGTCCGTGTCTGTGACCAACATGTAAATTGTGCTGTCAAACATTAGTTCTCATGGGTTCCTGCCATGCCTAAGATTTTGCGTTATCCACATGAGATACATTTACATACAGTGAATTTAAATAATAACCATTTGCAAAGTCAGCGGTTCTCCGGAAAATATGATACAGCACCACACCACTTTGGGGATCACTAAGGCAAAAAAATACATTATCTCTTGTAAATGTTATTTGATATTGTGCAACACAAAGGGTCTCATTTTATGTATCCCACAAATCGAACGCCTTCTGAGTTTTAGAAAAGTACCATACACCTTCAGTTTTACCTGGACAAGTATAGTCTGGAAAAACTTGACGAAATCTGGATTGAAAGTCGAAAACATGCAGTAATTTGGTGATGCCACATTATGCCCCATTCTGGCACTCGGAATGATGCTGTAATATCCCACCTGGTAAATTCCGCCGCCGGCGGTATCAGTATTTAACAAGTGCGATATTGCTGCATCGTGCAATCACTGAAAATGAGAACCGTAGAGCACAATGCGGGACACTCCCCTTCTCCTTGTTCTCCTCTAGAATCACTCCTCTGTTTACGCACATGGCACCCAAACTGAAAGGCGGAACTACGATCCTTCATTATCTAGTCCTACTTTCAGGGAAATTACAGTTTGATCATGGAGTGATGAAGGACCTTACTTTTGGAGTCCTTTTTGGTAGGGATCTGTATGCTGTTCTTGTAAGGAGTGTGGATCCTGGAAGAGTACCCCAGGGCAGATGAGCATGAATTCCTTCCTCGGTAAACACTTTCTTTAAGCCACATTCTCCATGGATATACAGAAGTTAGCGACATTCAGATGAGCTTTAGCTGTTTATGATCCCGTTTTGTTTGATAGCCAAATTTGAAACTTAGCAGTTATGGCCTCTGGGGACACAATGAGAGTGTCCATGTCAGAGCAGAGGTAGATGCATCCTTTCTTTGGTCTGGCTAGCAGAATTTGCAGTTCTAGGAAACACACACATAGAAAGGGACAGTAAGTCAGCCCTCCTCAGGCACTGATTGTCACTGATCATCTACACCCGCTCAGCTCTGGTGGAGTGTGACTTTTTCATAATTTACTTTCTAAGATGTTAGTGGCGTTTGCTTTTTATTCCTGATGGCCTCAATAAAGTAAGTCACATTGACATGTAAAACTTACATGTATATATTAAAGTTTGATCTAATCCAAACCAAGACGCTGTCCAAAAAAGGGATCATATGGCCACGAAAAATGGTGTGTAACTGTGTATATGCGCAGATGTATACACATAAAATAGACAAAACAAACTGATGTTCTTAATTGCTTGTGCCACGCATTCTCTCTATCACTAATGCCAACCACCCTGGTTTTGTTTACCAATCATTCTTTCAAAACAAACCCCTACCTATGAGCACATATACCACCAAAACACCTGCTCTCACAGCACACTTTTCAATATTCTGAATATTTGTAATATAACCGTGCCTTTTGAACATGGCTTATTTTTGTATATATTGTTATGTGATATGTTATTTAAAAAGCACAATGCACAGCAGAGCTCATGGCGGTGAAACTGATAACACATCCTTGGGAAAAATTGTCTGCACACATGACAAGAAGGAATGTGGATAAATAAAACCGCCTGGAGAAGCTTAAAGGCCACTTTATACAGCCAAGGTGTAAGTTGTTTCCTGAACGAGGTGTGGGACTATTGTGCCCTGAGCGCCGTAAAATGCGAAAGGTTTCATTCTTTGGCACAGACCACAGAAAAAGCTCTCAGTGCCAAGGTAGAAGTCTTGACTTTGGGCATCAAAAATACATTTCTGCCCCTAGGACGTAAGGATTGGGGTTGGGGAATGAGATCAAAATCTATCTGCTAGGAAAGGTGGAGCCTGTCCAGGGAGATGGAAACTGACTTGAATAGTATTCTGTATTCCAATAGAAACCAGTGAAAGAAAAGAGAGCAGGAGAAATGTAATCTTTGTATGGACAAGCAAACTCCAAACTGGATACCCCGTTTTGCAGTCTTTTGAGGAGTGTCTTCGAAGGGCCAAGCAACAGGAGTTGACACCAGTGTAACTTTCCCATTGTGTGAGTAATAAGCATGTGTTACTGCTGTCCACGTATTACTAAAGTGTGTGAACATATTTTCCATATCTTCCTCTTTCCACTGTAAATTAACAAACTTACCCCAACTTGAACGTACATTTATATATACTTTACCTCAAAAACATATTTTAAAATCTATAGGAATACAATGCTGACATAACAATATATGTTGCCTTTCTCTCCATTAATAGGCAAGTTCCCATACAGACATTAAAAGGTAGACCTAGTGGTTCTGTCAAAGCTTGTTTAAAGTATCTTTATAGAAAGGACACAGGGGGCTACCTCTAGAGGGAATACAATTGTAGACACTGACAGACTACTTCTACTAGGAAAGCAGCACACTCTTTTCACAGCAGACTATAATGTAACCCTTGATGAAAGCTTTGCTGTGAAACCTCCTGATGGCTCTGGCATAAGAGCTGCATGTGGCCTAGATCTGTCAATCATTATCTACATGTTTGTCGTTGTTTTGTATTTAGGACTCCACTGTTCCTTGCATGTAGCATATATTCATTGCATGTAGCATATATTCCATCTTTTGCAATCCACCCTTTGAGACATAACAAAAGCCCTGCTATGAGCAAAGCGGTATCAAACAATGTGGGCATTTTACTGATCTTAATTGCTTTTGTGTGATATAACCTAAAACTGCTAATCACTAAGCATAACAAATCTTTCAGAACCGGTATTTAGTAAACAACAGTGTGTGTGGTTATCAAATCTACTTACCAAACCATCAATAAGTCCCATGCCGAGTCCGATGGGCCCCTTTTCCAACTCCACAACAAAAACGTAACAGAAGTCCTCTGTGTCTGAGCTAAGGCTGGAAGAAGCCGGGGTGGGGTAATCGAAGGGAATTGGCGAGCTCCCTGATGGTGCAAACCAGGCGTTCAAAGAAAGAAGGAATGTATTACAAACTTATACTTTAAATATTTCCTCCCTTCTCCAGGGTTTATGATTGTACCAACATCTGATAAATACATAATGCTAAGCTATCAAAATGTCTCCTGCAGTAAACTGTTTTTACTCCAATGGTCCAGAGAGTGACAGCCCCCATTCATACAGCACCCTCAAAATATCATCCTGAGAAGCTTCTAAAACTTTGGTCCCTGACCTTGAGGCATAAAGAAACAATAAAGTATTTCAGATATTTCTTTACAAATACAACCTCACCATCCCTCAGGATAACGTCAACACCAATGACACAAAGGAAAATGCACGACACGGGAAATAAAAGTTCCTTCTCCGTTTGACAGCAGACAGTCTATGGGCTGACTGGAGACATGACTAGGAACAGGGCTTTAGTCCCACTTTAATAAATAAATATGAGAAGTCAGACCTCTCACTGATAGCAGTAACCCGTGCTCTAGTAGGAAAGCGTTTCATTTTTGCATTAACCCATCTGCTTCTATCGATGTACATGCTTTCACTGTGGAGTGAGTCAATAAATGGTGTGAGTGTTTGAATTGTCATACCTTCTGTGGCCCTGATCTCTGTATTGGTTTCTGTGGTTTTCATTTTGGTGCCATTAAGGGTCTCTCTTCTAAAATCCGGCCCAGCTTTGCCGCTCTCATTGTTCTGTGCAGAGTCGCTGCACTCAAGGTCCATGTTTGATGGTGTATTGGGAGGGGTCAGCAAGCAGGAAGGGTCCAGCGGTTGCATGCTTGTTTTAGGGAAGTTGTTCTTGCCCAGGGAGTTCTGCAGTTGTAGCTGCCTTAGTTTTTCCTTGAGCCGCTCCTCTGTCGAATAATACTCCCGGGGTGGTCCATTTGCACTGGATGTTAGGGAAGCGGTACCATCAGCCTCTGACTCTCCACGGTTTCCCGGCTGCCTACAATCTGACTGGAGGGATGGGCTTTGACGAGGCAAAGGGGAGATCCGATTTTCGGAGGTCACTTCTAGGAGGACTTGAGAGGTGGGAGTTTCATTCTGTAACATCAAAGGGAAGCACAGAAAATAAATTGATGATTGTAAGGCAGTAAACGTGGATTTAACAACTCTGCTGATGGCAATTATTATTTTCAAGAGCCCTAGAGCACTTTGGATGAAATTCAGGGCCACTTTGTCAAACACTGATTGCTGAAAACAATGGAAGCTTGCTCAAGAGATTTGCACAAGGACCTAAGTGTTTTTTAACACTATCTACAAATAAACAAGGCATCTAGTAAAGTACTTGTTTTGTGAAAGCTACAACTCACTTACAAAACATTAAAGGTAAGCATAGACCAGCCACGTGAGCTAACCTTAAGGTTAAACGTTTGATTCACTGCATTGGAAGAGATAGGTTTATCTTTGGACCGCATGTCTGCATTTTACTGGAGCCCTCGTGTCTTTGCCAAACCTTACTATTATGGTACAACCACCTATGTGACATTGCTTTATCACTAGGCGTCACTGAGACACAACAGACAGACCTGGATCTAAATGTTAAGAGTTGAACACAAGAAGTATCTGTTGTGAATGACAGCCTCATTGTGTATCAAGAGCCATCGCAAGACTGTCAGAAGTCTGTGACTCTCTTTTGCGAAACTAATAGGGATCAAGGGCCAGATGTAGTAAGCTGTTTGCATGGTGCAAACTGCGAAAATCGCAGTTTGCGCCATGCAAACAGCCTTCTGCGATGCACATTCACAATTTGCGAGTTGGTACCGACTCACAAATTGTGAATGCGACTCGCAAATAGGAAGGGGTGTTCCCTTCCTATTTGTGACTCGCATTGCAATTCGCAGTTACCACCAGTGTCACACTGGTGGTAACTCATTCGCAAAAGGGAAGGGGTCCCCTGTGGACCCCTTCCCCTTTGTGAATGTTGGCCAAAATGATTTTTCAGAGCACCACTGCCTACTCTGAAAAAACGAAACCAAATGATTTCGTTATTTTTTTTATTTTACAACTCGTTTTCCTTTAAGGAATACAGGCTGCAAAATAAATTTTAAAAACTGCTTTATTAAAAAAGCAGTCACAGACATGGAGGTCTGTTGTCTCCAGCAGGCCACCATCCCTGTGAGTGCAGGGACTCGCTATGGGGTCGCAAAATGCGACCCACCTCATAAATATTAATGAGGTGGGTCTTTGCGACCCCATGGTGAGTCGCAGACGGTGTCTGAGACAACGTTCTGCATCTGCATTTGCGATTCGGAAATTGCGAGTCGCACAGACTCGCAATTTCCGAATCGCAAATGCGGAAGTTGCTACATCTGGGGCCAGATGTAGCAATATTGCAAATTGTGACTTGCAATTTGCGAGTCCATCCGACTCGCAAATTGCAAGTCGCAATTTGCAATGCAGTACGGTCTCTCAGACACCGACTGCGACTCGCTATGGGGTCGCAATGACCCACTGCATCAATATTCATGAGGTGGGTCGCAAATTGCGGCCCCATAGCGAGTATAGGCACTCGCAAACATGGAGGCCTGCTGTCGTCAGCAGACCTCCATGTTCGTGACTGCTTTAAATAAAGCAGTTTTTTTTTTTTTAAGTGTAGCCCGTTTTCCTTAAAGGAAAACGAGCTGCACTTAAAAAAAAAAACCGAAACCTTTAGTTTCGGTATTTTTTCAGGGCAGGGAGTGGTCCCTTGGACCACTCCCTGCCCTGAAAAAATATTTTTGGGTCCATTCACAAAGTGGAAGGGGTCCCATGGGGACCCCTTCCAATTTGAGAGTGGGTTACCATCCACTTGAAGTGGATGGTATTGCATACCACTCAGACTCGCAAATAGGAAGGGAACACCCCTTCCAAATTTGCGATTCTGAAATGCATATTGCGAGTCGGTACCGACTCGCAATATGCATTTCTGAATGGCAAAGAGGCTTTTGCGCCTCGCAAACGGCGATTTTCGCCGTTTGCGAGGCGCAAACCCTTTGCTACATCTGGCACCTGGCCACTAATCTGCATTAGGGGAGCAGTGCATATATTTTGGGCGCACTGGGTATGTGCTCTGCAATCTGGTGAAAGTATGATGAAGAGACACTCAAGTGCAGACCTCTATTAAAGTGTTTGCTGCCCTGTCCTGCCCAATCCCAGCAAGCTTTTTAGACGGCTTATATTTAACGACATATCAAATAAAAACATTATTTTGTGTTTGTGTATGCATTACAATGAGGTAGATGTTTTACATGTTCACAGTTACAAATAGTGTACAATTTTAACACGCATTGTTAAAACTGATGTGATACCCACTGGGGACGTGCCTCCACCTCTTCGAGGAGTTGCAGACAGACTGTACCCCAGGAAGATGCACTGTGCGGAATTGGGAAAGAAGCAACTCTGCAGCTAACTTGAGGTGCGTTGATTGTAAAGCCTGTTACTTGTAGCCAAAGTATGTTATTAATTACCATGATCAACGTGTATCAAATCCACTTCTGATTGGGGGTGGGGGGTTAAGATTCCGACCAATGTGATGCGAGTACACGGAGAATCCTCAGAAAGTGGCATGAAGAGGAGGTGCAGCGCCCACACGTCAAGCACTAGCATCGCACCGTGGGCTTCCGCTTCCCCTCAACACTGATGAGGAGATTGGTGAACTCGCCGTGCCCTCTGGAGTAAAAGGCTGAGGCTCTTTCTGTGATGAGATTACTCAAGTGTTCATCCCCTCGCATCTGCTTCCAGGTCAGGCTCATCCCTCGAGGGCCTCTGAGTCACCAGCATCCCTTGTTTCTGGTGTGGTGTGTTTATTTTGCGGGATTAGCCATCAGTAAGCAGAGGCGTGTTAAACTTCCTCAGCAGGCAGAGTATCCTTGTGACAAGGGCAGTGTCTGTGATGGGGTCTCAGCGCATAGTATTGCTAAGCTTAATGGACAAATGGCACTATGAAGAAATACATTTTTGAGGGGGAAAATCGTCATTTTGTTGATGCTGGGGTTAGAGTAAAATCACTTCGTAAAAGGGGAAACGCCTCTGCTACTCCCACCACCACTAAATCTTACTTTCTGTTTTGTGGCCTATGGGGCCCATAGCCTAGCGGATTTCAGGCCAGGCAAATCTCTTCCACTCCCCTACAGAGAGCATGGCCTTGGGGTAACCTACTGGGTGTGAAGCGTTGCAAAAGTACTTGTAATCATGATTTCTAGGTAAATCATTAGGTAATCTGGACTTCATCCAAGTATCCGATGAAATAGTCCTGATCCACTGGTCATTGCAGATCTCATAATCTATTTTAAGTGGGTTAATAACTCCTATTACCGGCTAGATAAGGAAATCCCTTGCACTTTGCATTTTATTTTTTCATTTATGTTGTAAATCTTCACTGTGCTCCTCCAGCCTTAACTGGGCAGGAGAACATTTTTTGACGCTAAACAAGTGAAGTTTAAAAAAAGGGGTGTATTACGATCATCTATTCTGTTACTTGGACTTTACGGGGCATATTTTCGATCCCTTTGTGCCGCCGTTGCATCACCTTTTTGTGACGCAACAGCAGTGGAAACCTTGAAATCATATGTATGAGGCCACGCAAGGCCACTTTCCGTGGCTTTGAATGGCCTCTTAGATATGGAGTAAGGTAAGGCAGTGCAAATCGCTGTGTTGCCTTACTCTGTGTTAGGGAGGCATTCTGTGGATTTAGATGCATTCCTGGGTTTACAGGATCTTGTAAACCTGGGGATGTGGCAAAAACTCACGCCTCCCCAGGGGAGGCGTAATAAGGAGAAATATGTATATTTCTGGTTGTTTTTTCACTTTCTATGTGTGCTGCATTCTGCAGCTTACATAGAAGGAGGACAAAAGCATCCCAGGATTGTTTTTGTGCAGGAAGGTGTGCCTTCCACACCCAAAAACAATCCTGCCTAAAACGCAGTCACCCTTTTATCATGGTGCAAGTGTGCCTGCCTTGGCGCTAGGTTGCCAAAACCGTGCCAGGGCAGTGGGAAAGGAGAAGAATGCACCATATGCCATAGATAAGGTGCATTCCTGCCCTTTACCTTTGACGAAGGGAAGCACAGCACAGCGACTTGCAGCGCAGCCCTGCGGCAAAAGCCAATAAATATGGGCCTAAAGATCCAGGATCGCTTAAAACAGTTGTGCATATAGATGCGAAGCACTTCCAGCATCAGGCGTGTGGGATTCAACTGCTAATGCAAACTGGGTATGGACTGACAGAAACACTTAAGGAATAATCAAGGTGCAAGGAATTGCACTGTAGCAGACTCCATACATAAATGTTGCCAAGAACAAAATCAGGAGAAGGTCTACTGAATATTAAAAGATTTTTAATCAAAGCCTATGAATAAAACGTTAATATGACTTTTAGTGTAGTTTAATTAAACAACAAACCCCCTAAAAAGTCCCAAAATTAACAGTCGAGTTAGCCTGTAGGAAGGTGCAAAATGAAAACGCAAAATTTGGGTTATTGCAAAAAACAAATAAAGATGCATATCACATTAAGGAAACCATGACTTGGGAAAGGAAGCACAAACCAATCTCAATAAATAAAAACAAATGTAGCAGCCAATATTTCACGGTATGAGAACACACGTCGGTGTACTCGCTATATCAAATAATAAAAAAATGGGTGATTATCAGTAAAATACCAAAAAATAGATTTGGTAAAAAATGTAAACAGTCGTAAGTTCCTTTTACCCCAATAGACCGCAGGCAGAAAGAAAACACTTAAGACTTGACAACGCGACAGGTTTGTCGCGTTGTCAAGCGTCAGGTGTTTTCATTGTAGAACGTAAAAAGCTCAAGAATGTGGAGATCACAATAACGTATTTTAAAGAGAAAACGAACAGGCACTGGCAGAAACACAAAGAACACAATATAAACTGGAAAGTGAACAGTGTTCGTAAAAGGGTAAAAACCCAATCTAGATAAAGTGAAAGGCCACAGGAATATGGTATGGTCCAAATATTGCCCAGAACAGGTTCACCTGGTCACGAGCCATGCACATGAAAGGGTCAGCTTGAAGAAAGAATACTGTGACTACTTCACACCAGTTGCAAATGGCTGCTATAGTGACAGCAGCGGTGGAAGGGAACCACATTACATACGAAAAATAATGGTACGTGCATGCCATGGTGAATGAACTATCAGAGGGTGTGACTTCCAATGTGGAGCGACGTGTATGCAACTTACCAACCTCCAGCAATCAATTCAACTGTCAAATTCGAGCACCAAAACAGAGCAGGATAGCCCTTGTCTTTAAACAAGAAACAAAAAATTAATGTCCCTGAAAGGAGGGGGATGTCATTTTTTTTGTTTTCCTGTTCAGTACAGGCATTATGCACCGGATAAGAAGCTGGAAAACATCAGTCTGTCCTAGGTACAATTACTGATTTTATACTGCAGGTAAACACGTGGATCCCACCGTCATCTGCACAGACATCTTCAGTGGTTCCTCGTAGGCAAAGTTGAACTAAGTCATGGTGCTTGCAGTTGTGCAATTAAGTTGCTACCCCGTTGTCTCCCGGTTTTCTACGAAACAAGCTACACTCGAAGAGGTCGCAAAGTGTTTTATGCAACGTGAGACCCCAATATCTCCATCAGCCAAAGATTTCCCCTCATTTCTGGAGTATTTCACTGGCACTTTGAGTGAAAGTGGCGTATCGAACTCCTCGTGAATGGGATTTCTTCCAAACTTGTCCAGAACTTTAAACCCCGTGGTTTCACGATCAACATTAACGTCTCCAAGAAAGCATGTTTCTGTACCACAATTATGATTAGATGACCCCAATTTTCAGAGAACGTTATTAGCTACTCCTGGAGGCAGGAATCACGCTCAGGCTTGCAGGTCTCACTTTCTAAGCCATGAAACGCCAACATGCAGGCTACCTTCATCCTTCCCTAAAGAATCCTGGTCAAACCAAAAATAGCAGAAGCAAAAGAGTCTGTCGGTATGAATCCAAAAGATCGAAACTGCGTTCTGCTGAGACTAAACCTATATTTATACATTTTTAGCACCGCATTTGCGCCGCTTTTTGATGCAAAAAACACGCTAACTTACAAAATACAATTGTATTTTGCGCCGCTTTTGTGTAAAAAAAGTACAAATATGGGCCTAAGTACCTTTCATATAATGCGCCTTCCTCCTGGAGCTTTCTTCACAAGGATTTACAATATCAGGAAAACATTCCTCCAGAGAAGAAAAAGACTTTATTATTCAAGACCCATGTCACACATGCATGCGGGTTAATAGCATAGCTATATAAAACTGTAAAAAAAAAAAATATACCAAAGCACAGAGAGAGATTATTCATATCCATTCAGTGCTCCAGACAGATGTACACTTTGTCCTCAGAAACAGGAAATGATTCAGGTCCTCACTACAAAAGGCCCATTATTTTGGACCAAGTGTCATTCACTGTTAAAATGACATATCACCAAATGCAATATTTGCATGTTAAAGTATGACGTCTCCATTTGGAGAGCCACACCACGGAATGCGGGATAACATGATAGTACTGCATACAACCCCTGTTCAGAACTGTAAAATCCGAAACATATAATATTTTACCCAAACAAATTCCACGAGGTTTTACCTGCCGAAAACTGTGGAAGGAAAACGGGTGGTATTATTATTATGATTATAGGAAGAATGGTCAGTCCTCCTTTCCCTTAATGATGCCTTGCTGCTCTATCATAAACAAAAATACCAAAGTGTGCAGATAATTTCCCTTTTCTTGCCACATAATTTATTCAATTGTGCCGCATAATTAGGTCCTCCCCTCCAACATAAGTCCAGTGGATCTGCTACTAATACATAGATCTAGGTTAACAAACCTGTCTTGACTTTCCTCATATAAAACCTTTCTGCATGAACAGGCCTCCTTGTGAAATGCTACTTAGACGAAATGTCTGCTAAGAGCAACTTACTGAGAAGAAACATACTTCATAACTTAAACTGCATTCAAAAACTGTGGAAATGAGCAAATATTCCAACATTGAGCAGAGTCCAAAGAAATGACAGACGACGGGCTTTGCAATTGCTAATGTTTATAATAACGTCATCTGCCTCGATACTCCAGTCATTTTATTATATGTTTGCAGATGTGCTGGCAAGGGTAAAACCTCCAGAGAAGTCTTCGGGTCCAGCTTGCAGCACAAAATGGGGTTAATCAACTTCTTAACAATCTGCACTGGAAGCTACTATGGCTAATACCGGATTCAAAGACTGTTCTGACATTAGAGATCAGAAAACACGAAGGCCCATATTTATACTTTTTTTGCACCGCATTTGCATCATTTTTTGACGCAAAAGCAGCGCAAACTTACAAAATATAATTGTATTTTGTAAGTTTGCACTGCTTTTGCGTCAAAAAGTGCTGCAAATGTTGCGCAAAAAAATATTAATATAGGCCGAAGTTTGTTTTTCTCTGATGTCTCAGGAATGAAAAACGCTGATCTGCCACCTCCCCCAGTAACTAGCTAGGTTGCCATGGGCCCTGCTGCAAGCAAAGTAATTGTGCCCCCTAACTAGGGTGACATAGGCCCTCATTCTGACCCTGGCGGTTCTCTACCGCCAGGGCCAACGGGGGCGGGAGCACCGCCGACAGGCCGGCGGTGCTCCCTTGGTCATTCTGACCGCGGCGCTTTGGCCGCGGTCAGAACGGGAAAACCGGCGGTCTCCCGCCGGTTTTCCACTGCCCCTTAGAATCCTCCAAGGCGGCGCAGCTCGCTGCGCCGCCGAGGGGATTCTGACCCCCCCTACCGCCATCCTGTTCATGGCGGGAAAGCCGCCATGAACAGGATGGCGGTAGGGGGGGTCGCGGGGCCCCTGGGGGCCCCTGCCGTGCCCATGCCCATGGCATGGGCACGGCAGGGGCCCCCTAACAGGGCCCAACTAGGCTTTTCAGTGTCTGCGATGCAGACACTGAAAAGCGCGACGGGTGCTGCTGCACCCGTCGCACGCCTTCCACTCCGCAGGCTCGATTCCGAGCCGGCTTCCTTGTGGAAGGCGCTTTCCCGCTGGGCCGGCGGGCGATCTGAATCAGATCGCCCACCGGCCCAGCGGGAAAGTCAGAATACCCCTCGCGGTCTATTGACCGCGGGGCGGTATTCAGGCGGCTTCCGACGGGTGGGCGGCAACCGCCGCCCGCCTAGGTCGGAATGACCACCATAGTCTGTTGGATGCCCCTGACACTCCTCAACCTCAACGTATGCATCTGCCATATCAAAATTCACTACTGTTCTCATACAAACTTTATTGTATTTCCACTCTGCACTGCATCTCTCCAAGTCAAAGCCATAACCCTAAAAGATAATACCAAAGCCAATAGGTTTGGCCCTTGTAAAGTATATGCACACAAAGACATAACATGCAGAGACCCCACACCCACAGTGCTTCCCCCACATAGTCACAACCATCACGCTATGCTCACACAGGCATATGCCTCAGTCTGCACTCACACAGGCACAACTTTCAACCTGTCGACCACTTACCCTGCACTCACAAATGAGAATATTAATCTAGCATTTACACAGGCACACCCCTCAAAATGAATTCACAAAAAAGTAGCTATTGTGCACTGCCACAAACTACTTATACACAGGTACATTGCTCTCCAGGATGGAGCAATGTTGTGTTGGATGGTGACAAAGAAGGCACAGGCTGACCATCTGGTGCATCTGTCTAGTAGTGCAATTCAAAGCAGTTCGGGTAAGCTACACTGAAGCCTGAATGTCTACTGAGCTTAGCAAATCAAACTATAGCCATACTTTGACCAGCAATACAAACTATGTGAGTGTGATCATTGTGGACTTTTGTGGGTAAGAGTGTTTCCAGAAAAAATCTCCTGCTTGCCTTCTAAAAAAAATACAAAGTAGTGATTCTCTTCAGTGGCGGCTCCTCCACTATGGCGGAGAAGCATCACCCCCGGCCAGCAGCTGCAGTAGCAAAACCTTAAAAATAAAACAATAATAAACAATGTTTATTATCGTTTTATTTTTAAAGGGGTGGGGCCATGGGGATGACGAGCATGAAGGGGGAGTGGTGTGCACTCCTCTCAATGCGCATGTGTGTTTGGCCGGCCATACCAGGACGGCCAAACGCACATGCGTAATGAGCTCTCTCCAAACCAGCACTTTGTTTAAGGGTTGGACAGAGCATGATCTGGCTCCCAGTCTGCCTGGGAGTGCCAAGTCAGGGCACTCCGGCCAATCCTATCGCTTCTCTCATGCTGCCAGCAGCATGAGAGAAGCGTTAGGATTGGCCGCAGGGCAGGTTGAGAGCCTGTGCCACCAAAGCAGTCTGAAGACTGGCACTGGGGCGGGGATTCAGGAGTCAGGCACGTTTATTTATTTTTTACATTATTTTTTCCTTCTTTATTTTGTTGTCTCCCATCCTGCCATGTGCCACCCTGCCCCTTCACCGTGGAGGGAGCCACGACTATTTTTCTTAGGAGTGTAACCATATGCTACAATAAATACAAAAGAACTAAAGAAAAGCAATATCAAAAATAAACCAACTGATTGTGGAGGGCATGTGCTTCAATAAAAACAATAAAAAGTACATCTTTTAACTGGTTTGCCATCTATCAAAAATTATAAGAGAATGCAGAATACCGTTTCAAGGTGGTGCCATGGTTTTAAAGCTTGTTATCAGTGATGCTAGGGCTCAGCATAACAAAGTTGGGGTCCGGTAGCAATGGCAATGAAGCTGCTGGTACTCTCATGACTCAATTAGCACTACTCTGAAGTTGCAGGTGAGCTACTGGGGATAAAAAAAGGAAATATTTCCCAAGGTCGGACTCCTGCAGATGCAGAGTAGCACAGAGTAATCAGGCAAAATACTGTTACTCAGAGTACCTGACATCCTAAAGACCAGCAGTGGTCTATTAGGCAGAGCCAAACACTGGCAACAAAGTCAATGGTTGAAGAAGGCAGATGCACAGTCCAATTGTTTGTAAGCGGTTCTGAAGGGCTGAATCAATATGTGAATGGCACTCTGGTGAATGACTTAGGTAGGCTTACCTAAGAGACATTTTCTATAAGCAAGATTATATATCATTACACCTCAGGCTGGCGAGACAATGACAAAAGCCTTTTGGTTAGTACTAAATCACACAAAAATAGATAAAGCACAGGGAGCAGGAGTGCAGCAGGTCCTTGGCTTAAACGCATAAGATCCACAGCACTCGTCAAGAGTATCACAATCTTTCTTGAAAGACATGGAAGAAGTGTGGTACTGCAGGGCTAGTGACAAAGACATTAAACAAGTTTGGCACTGTAGGGCCAGTCAGTGAATGCTTCCTTTAAAAACATGGTACAAGTGTTGTACTAGAGCGCAACTGCAAGCCGCCTTCAAAACGTGGAAGTGGCATAAGGAAGCACTAATTAACACACCCTTCAAAACTCTGAAACACGTGGTACTGCAGGGCCAGTGCAAGCTTCATCCAGAGGCACAGAACAAGTATGGCACTGTAGGACGAGTGCAAGCATTCTTCAAACACATGGAACGAGGTTGGTACTAAGGTGCCAGGCAGTATAAGCTTCCTTCAAAGACATGGAGCAAGTGTGCTACTGCGGGCCACTACACGCTTCCTTCAAAGACATGGAATAACCATGGCACCGAGAAGCACAATTTAATGCCTCCTTTAGATACAACAAATAAGTTGCATTTCAGATTTGGTACAAGTGTACGGAACAGCACATGAATATGTGCATGCTTGACTCTCACATAGCAAGATTTCCACACACAAAACAGGTGCAGCACCACAAATGCACTTCCCTCACACCAGTAGAACACATACCAATCTGCCCAGAAATAATGCAAGCTTCCCTCACATGCACAGAACATGGACAGCCCAAGCATGTGTGTAAACACACAAAATGTGCAGCATGTGGCAGCAGAGTAAGCTCCCCTCACACACAGCACAGGTACAATACAGTCAGCAGCAGTGCAAGCTAAGATATCCATACATACAAAAGGTGTCACTTTAGCAGCAACATCTAAGCTTATTACAAACACAGAATAACCAGAGTAAAGTGTTGAGGTGGGTGAGCCACTGAAAGATCAAGCCAGATGACAGGCTCTGATCAGCTCGAGGCCCTCTTGAGCTTCGAGCCCATTACGAGCTGAGCTTTCATGTAGCTTCTGCCTGCTACCAATGCTCTAATGTCTTGCATCAATAATGAAAGCCAAAGCATTAAACGTTGATGTGAAACAGAGTGAGAATGGTATACCAGTCTAGTGGCTGAGTTACACAGTGTGCTGGAATCAATCCCGTCTTGGCAACTTGATCAAAATGTATGGTACAAGGCAATTATTTTATTGTTCCTCCTATTGTTGTCATTAATGCATATGGCACTACCTTGAAATATGTGAGATGTGTGCTGTTCAAAAATTCTCACTTGTGTTTTACTTAATGGACTGTATGTTGCTCCTTGTCAAATCAGAACGTAGCCCACACATAGGGTGAACATGACAACGGACTTGCCTCTTCACTAATGGTATTGACATACGGCTGGGGCGGTGCAAGATCATGAATGTTTCTAAGTTCATGTTTAAAAACTATCACTTTTAATATATCTCTCAAAGCTTATCAATGCTGTGACAATATAATGTACTTAGGTGAAACGGATGTTAAAGAAATACACTTTTTTGAATTTTGATGTCACTTTATCATATTTTCACATAATATTTGTTGCAAAATGTCTATCCCAAATGTTTCCAGGGCTCTGCTCATGCCAGGGGTCTTGGAGCAAATATAAGCTCTAAGAGCCAAGAAAGACCCTTGCCTCGGCTCTCCCTGTTAATTTGTTGGCTCACCCATCTCTACTACATTACTGTCTATAACAATTACTTGAGTTACCCATCTCAGTATCTTGCACTGGGGAGAAACAGCTTGTTTTCTGAGAATCTGGACGGTTTCTATAGGTCTCAGAAGGATAACTATTCCTACATATGGATTTCTTTAAGGAAGAATTGTGCAATAGTGCCCCTGAAGATTTTTTTAAGTTACCTGCGCTTTTTTTTTGTTTGCATAAAATGAGAACTCAATGCTCAAATAATTAATTTCCCCAGTTCCATCGCTCTGTCCTAAGTAAGTCTATGAGCTAGATTTAAAAGAAAGTGGTGCATCGGTCCCGATGCGCCATTTTTCTTGCTCTGAGCAGACGTTAAAGATGACGGAAAAAATGGCGCAGTGAAATGTAAATTTGACTGCACCATTTTCTTCGGGCCTCCCTGCGTTGGAAATACGCTGTCATACATTATTCCTGACACAGGCATAATGTGGCGCAAGGGTGTACAAAGTGGTGCATTAGATATATTGCACCACTTTGCAAATACGGCGCGGGAGAAAGTCCGCCTTAATGCCACTTTACCGTTAACAAAATTACGCTAGGGCGGCGCAAGGGGATTGTAAATATGCCCCTTTGTTCTTTTAGTAATAGCCATTGTATGCCTTTGCCAGGCTGAAGACAGTGATTACTGTGACTGTCTTGCCTTCAGAAAGCTCCCAGCAGCATGGGCATAACTTCTTTTTGACCTCTGCTAGCAGCGCACAACCAAGGCCGAATGGCATACACTGCATTTACAAAAGTGAGCACACACACTGCTCAGCTAGTCAGTAGGCAAACAATAAAACTTTTGCAGTGCCCCGCAGGTGCTTCAGTGGATTTTCCTTCTCCGAGTCCGACTAGTAGGTGCCATCTCAGGGCTCAAGGGTCTGTAGTGTTTCAGCCACCTCCCACTTGACCTCCCGCGGTCACCAGGCACTGACCGTAGGCAGTGTAATAGTGGCTGATGATTCGTCGTGTTGCAAACCTTGTCCCACCACTCTTGGGTCTCCAAAGGCCCAAAGGAGGGGGAATAGGGGTGACACTCTCACCTCCATCCATTGGTTCCTCCCACGGCCCTGAGCTCTATGCAGAATTGTGACCGACAGGGGACTGAAGTGGGCACTGGCTCGCACCAACACGTTGCCATAGCAAGGGGCCTCTGGTATGACTGGAAGGGGTGGAAAAAGGGGTGCTGCGGAGAGCGGCACAATGTCACGAACCGCAGTTGTTTTAATACTGAGCAGGGCGCAGGGAGGGTGTGATGAAGGGTGCTGGGGAGTATGAAAGGACAACAGATTTTTTCTTTATCTGGGTGAGGGATTGTACCGGAGAGAGTGGCAGATTGCCAGTTCTTTTAACTTTAAATATGTAGACACGGTAGGTGGTGAGTGGGTGGCAGGAAGCTATGGTTGTATTTTGAAGGTACAGATAGGTAAGGTGGGACTGAGGGAGGTGAGGCCCGGATGTGCATCACGACCCCTATACCACTGCTCCGCTGATCAGCAGAGCGAGGAAAAGAGAATTTGTGGCCATGTACAACTTAAAACTGCAGAAGGGTCGCTGTCAATGACGCAGAGTTTTTCTACCAGCATAACAGATGACTTCACAGAGAACGCGAGCTTCGTCATGTTTGCCTATTTGCTGCCACTTGTGCTGCCGCAGTGGAATCAATCCCATTATACATTTATAAATCCTCCATAAAAATCAGTAAGTACTGTTCAGATAAATATATCGTTGGTTTCACTTTGTACTCATAAAAACATCCATAAAGTTCCAAAATATATCATGATCCCTCATGCTGCTGTAACAGACGTATATTTAAAAATCGTAGCCCTCTTTTCTTGTTTTCCCGCGAAATGCTGCCTTGCTGATAAAAGCCCCGATACCCCGGCTGAGGCATAAAGGACTCTGTGAAGTGACATCCGCAATGATTCTTTTGAGTGACACATTTTCATTGGTGGCAACAATGATCAGATTTCCTTTAGCAATAGTGTGTAAAATCAAAACCAGGGTGCAGCAGAAAAACGCATATCAAATGTGACGATGATACAGCAGTGGAAACTGACCTGACACAAAAGTCATGCCAAAGGAACGGCACCAGAAGGAAAACCCTCACACAATGTCCTGTGCCCTGAAGTCGTCAAAGAGCCCCCTTTCATATTATTTTCCTTTATTCTTCCCAATCCCTTTATTTCATATGAACGATTACATGATTGATTGTACTGATTGATTGTATATAGGTTTTCAGCAAAAAGCTGCTAACTCAAGAAAGTGTAATATACCTGCGTGCGGTTCCTTTCGGCAAGCTCCTTCATCACTGGGCTTTTAGTTCGATGACTCCACAGGAAGTGACGTATGTACAACAGGTGCCTGTAGATGTTGTCATCCAGAGAATCCACCTCCAGGTCAACTTTAAATCCTCCACTTGGCAAGATTATAGGGGGGTGGTTGTCAAAAGATTCCAGGATATCGTCTGGGTGAAAAAAACAACGTGTCACTACAGTTCTACAGGCAGCACTTTAAATTGGATCGATCAAACTGTGGAAGTTTTGCACTCATACTGATTCTCCACTGAAATACCAAATATAAAAAGTAAACTTATGAGAAGTTCGATTTGTTACTATATGAATGCAAAACTTTCACAAACAAATGGAGCTTCACACAATTTATTTCATTTTAATGTAAGTGTAATATTTGAATAGCGGAGACTTAGTTCTAGGGTAGTGCGTTACATGCATACCGCACTGACAAATACATACCGTACACATACATAAAATTAATTTATACCATGTATACTGATCATACACATGTATATATTTCTACTTCTGATTGTGCTAATTTTTCCCCTTTGCTTAAAATCGGCAAATTAGTGACTAGTAGTATATGACACCTGCTAATAGCAGAAAACAGTGCACAACTTATCACTTCACACAGATCCAGGTGCTAACTACTGATTTAAATGCATGGGTTCTGGCTGACGCTGCACTTTATACCCACTTCCAAGGGCTCATGACTGGGTTGGGATCATTTGGCAGGCAAGACTTGCAGCCAGCAAACCTAGGTGCTGTAGCAATGTGAGTTGAAGTCTTTTACATCCCTGAGGCTTCAGAAAACAGGAAGCGAGTCAGCTGGCCCTTGGAATCACTCTGGGTTCTGGGTGGAGATGGAGGTGCAGTCCTACTCACTCACAAGCAAGAGGGCAGCAGGTCAGCACAGCAAAGCAGGAGTCCAGCTGAGTAGCAGCTCAGCAGAGTGGCAGTCCTTGTAGCAGCATAGCAGTCCTTCTTCCTGGGAGAGTATACACAGGCTCAGAAATGAACTGCTTTGGTGGTGTCAGAGGTCCAGTACTTATACCCAGTTGTGCCTTTGAAGTGGGGGAGACTTCAAAGAAAATCCATTGAAGTGCACAAAGGTCCGCTCTTCCTGCCCTGGCTCCAGACTGATTACTGGGGAATCTGCAGTCCTTTGTGTGGAGACCGGACACTGCCTATTCAGGTGTGTCAGCCCCTCCCCACATCCTGCCCCAGATGGCTCATCAGGCTGGGGATGCCCCATCAGTCACACATAATCTCCTTTGGTGTGTGCTGTCTAGAAAGACTGCACAAGCACAGGTATCACCCCACCCCAGACATGTATTGGAGACAGGAAGCAGGCACCAAATGGCTAAAGTAAGAAATTGCCAACTTTATAAAAGTGGCATTTTCAGGACTAGTTTAAAATCCAAATTCACCATAAGTTGTGATTTTAAAGTGTGAGTCTAGATACGCCAAACTTGACCAACTTATCTCTTCCAGATTGTGAATTACACTTATAACATGTAATAAGATATCCCAATGTTATCTATTCTATAGGAGAGATAGGCTTTTCTGTAGTAAAAAGCGACTTTGGCAGTTTTTCACTTCCAAGATACAGAACATTTAAAACTACGGCCCATATTTATACTTTTTGACGCTAAACTGCGCTAACGCAGTTTAGCGTCAAAAAATTTAGCGCCGTCTAACGCCATTCTGAAGCGCCATGCGGGCGCCGTATTTATGGAATGGCGTTAGCCGGCGCAAGCAGACCGGCGCTGCCTGGTTTGCGTGGAAAAAAACCACGTAGACCAGGCAGCGCCGGCGTTGGGAAAAAATGACGTTAGGGCGTCTTAAAATGGGGCAAGTCAGGTTGAGGCAAAAAAATCGCCTCAACCCGATTTGCGCCATTTTTTTACGACGCCCAGACGCCATTTCATGACTCCTGTCTTAGTAAAGACAGGAGTCATGCCCCTTTGCCCAATGGCCATGCCCAGGGGACTTGTGTCCCCTGGGCATGGTCATTGGGCATAGTGGCATGTAGGGGGGCACAAATAAGGCCCCCCTATGCCACCCAAAAAAAAGTAAAAAAATATAAAAAATAATACTTACCTGAACTTACCGGAATGTCCCTGGGGTGGGTCCCTCCATCCTTGGGTGTCCTCCTGGGGTGGGCAGGGGTGGCAGGGGGGGTCCCTGGGGGCAGGGGAGGGCACCTGTGGGCTCTTTTTGAGCCCACAGGCCCCTTAACGCCTACCCTGACCCAGGCGTTAAATAGTGGCGCAAATGCGGGGTTTTTTGACCCGCCCACTCCCGGGCGTGATTTTTGCCCGGGAGTATAAATACGACGCATTTGCGTGGCCGTCATTTTTTTAGACGGGAACGCCTTCCTTGCATCTCATTAACGCAAGGAAGGCGTTCACGCAAAAAAATGACGCTATTTGCCAATACTTTGGCGCTAGACGCGTCTAACGCCAAAGTATAAATATGGCGTTAGTTTTGCGCCGAATTTGCGTCGAAAAAAACGATGCTAATTCGGCGCAAACGGAGTATAAATACGGGCCTACATGTCTTGCCTTTTAAATTCATTGCACTTTGTCTCCAGGGTTGTCCAGGGCCTACCTTAGGGGTGACTTATATATATGTAAAAAGAGAAAGTTTGGGCCTGGCAGAAGGGTTATTTTGCCAGGTCGACATGGCAATGTACTACTGAACTGCACACACAGACTCTGCAATGGCAGGCCTGAGCTACTTAAGAGGGTGGCACAATCAGTGCTACAGGCCCACAAGTAGCATTTAATTTACATGCCCTGGGCACATGTAGTGCAGGTAACTAGGGACTTACAAATCAATTAGATATACCAACTGGGGTTAAGGCAATGTTACTACGAAATCAAGGGAGAGAGCACAAGCACTTTGGCACTGGGTAGCAGTGGTAAAGAGCACAGTGTCATAAAGCCAACAAGAATGAGGTCAGAAGAGTGGAGAACGTTGGCAAAACGTTGAGGGGTGACCACCCTAGGGCTGCCAGGTCTAACAGTTTCCCTTTTGCCATCTTCTTCATCTACAAAATCTCTTAAATATGGGGCCCTTCACGGTTCTTCATTGAGTGATACTTTATTAAACGTCTATATTGCTCTTCATGCAATTATCCAGCCGTTCTCATGCGTGGACCCTTATCCTGCCAACACATGTTTTCTTTTGAAAAATCTCCTGAATCAATAATAGAGTCTTTTAAAGCATGTCTTATAAAGGTTGGTGACTAGATGAAAAACAGATGCCTTAAACTCAATTCGGAAAAATCAGAAATACCCATTTTCGAAGGTTTGCAATCAAGCTGGTCCAATGTCTGGTTGCAGAGTGAGCTGGGTGTTATACGAGCTCCTTCCAATTGAGTTAAATTTGATTCCAATCTTTCGTTCAAATCCCAGATTTTAGCAGTTGCTCCAACCTGTTTTGTCTCCCCTATGCTCATTAAATAAAATCTTCAATATCGCCCTGGCCAATTTCAATGCACACAAGACCATTGGTCACGCTCTCATTACTGCCAGGCTTGATCATGTAAACTCCATATATCTAGGTCTTTACCCCAGTACCTTGTTTGTTGGCTTCAAATCGTACAACACGTAGCAGCTAGGCTCATTTTAAAGATTTCATGCCAGCAAGCATTATCATCACATCTCAAATTGTTTCATTGGCCTTCAGTACAGGAAGAATTTATTTCAAAATTCTGATCATGACATTTAAAGCTTTTCTACAAGAAAGGCAACCCAAAATAGCTCACTGATAGATTTACTCTTAATTGCCCTAAGAGATGCCTGAGATACTGAGGATTCTAAGGGTCCAACGGCCATGAAATGAGGTTGTCCTTTTGCCTTTCTGTCAGCCAAAATATGGAATGAGCTTCTACTAATTTTACGTTCCATCTCATTGGAATCTAGCTTTCGGAATAAAATAAAAACTTGACTATTTAAAACAGCTTAATTAATTCTATTTACTGACTTGTGGGAACTTTGCTTGCATAATACCGGATTGCCCTTGTTGGCATAAGCATTGCGCTTTATAAGTCTATCATTCATTCATACACATACTAGTGACATTGGTCCCTTAATGACTGTGTGACTGCAGGGATATGTTCTCTCCCAATTCCCTAGTACGCCGGTAGTTCCCAAAAGTGAGGAATATCAGTATTTCCAGATAAAAAAAACAAGTATCTTGCAAGCCTTTGTGTCTGTTTTGCCTTCATCTTGTAGGTGCTATATCTGTTGAATATAACTCAAAGATAACCAAAAGCCACATGTAAACTACCAGGGATCGCAAGTCCCAATAAAAATCTTGTGACCCTGTGGGTGGTTATGAAGGCTGAAACATGTCGACTTGATGGTGGGATGATAATTTCCCCCCATTCCATCCAACTGTATGATTTCAATCTTGTTTTGAAAATAATTAAAAACACAACACATTATTTAGTTTTTTCCCCAGCCAATACAAACAACAAACTAAGAGCTTCCACTAATGTGTTTGAGTACATCCTGACAGAAAGAACGCTTGGATGTACAGCCCAATGATGAAGCATACCCCAAATTGTGAGTGAGAGCTATTCTTTAACAACAAAGATTTTATTTGTTGGAGTATCGAAACATACACTACCTATCCGTGTCCATAGCTTACCATACTGAATGTGTGATAGAAGGATCTAAAAAGATATTATTTATAGAGTGTTATTCATGAGCAGTAAATTGCTTGTTTTCAACTTCATTGCTTATCACTCTCGAGGAAGTGACTGAGACACACGAGAGTGACATTAATTCAATAAAGACTGAAAAAGACCAATTTGTTTTGATACGGAATACTGAAATATGGAGCAGTAATAAGGTATGCTAAAGAAGATTGTTCCATAATAATATTAAATAAGACATTTTTGAGAGGCTATCCATGTGAGTGCCCTTAAGCAGAGTGGATATTAACTTGAATTTCTTCTCTGTGTGACGCTGTTCCTATTGGCCCAAGCAAGAGTGTAACACTCCAGTGAACTGATGCACTATTTATAAGGCAGTGCTGCATGTGGTGACTTTCCCCACAATTGTAAAATTTTAATTCTTATGAAATATGAAAGTTTTTTTAACATCTATATTTATGATTTTTAAGTTACAACAGCTGAGCAACCGAAATAGGCACATTAAACAGGTAAACAAAAGTTGTGAGTGGCACAATATGTGAATATGAACATCATGGACACAACGTCCAATGCATAAGGGCACCCGGAACAGGACCCTCTTCCCCCGTTTGAACTATGGAAATTGTATCAAAAGCAATATCAAAAAGTAAACATTAACATTCAATATTATTTACTTCCCATTTTTTTCACTGCTTACCCGTGGAAAGAACAGCTGGCCTACGAACATATTCTGTTTCTGCCACGAAAAACAATTGAGCCAATTGTTCTTGCAAGTCACTACCTTTGCAAAACCTTCTGCATGGAAAAAGGGACCTATGCAATCCAAAGAATTCTTAGCTCGTGGAATGACAGATGTTGACATGGTTTCATTTTTAACCAGAGTTGTTTTCCAAATGTTATGAATGAACAAAACCAGTAGTTTCACCCCCTAATTGGCGGTCAGTCATTTAATGTCCAAAGCAAAAAGCAATAAGCTAGGGTTGAGCACAATATTCTTGTGCTTCATTTTATTGCTTGTGTTGGGTCAAGCCTTTATGACACGTTAGAATAACAATAAATCATCGAGCTAAGTGTCCTACGTTTCACTACACACCAGCTGGCATCATGGCCTGAAGAACCATGGTGCTGGTAAATAGCAAAATAAACCTACTATCATATCCCTCATCTGACTACCTTTGAAGAAACCATGATTACAGACTTAACCACAGTAATGGGAAAACTCCTAATCCTACAAAGGCTAGACATATGCTGCGCTGCTCTGCAACCGAAGGAAAGGGCAGGAATGCGCCGTACCTATGGCATACATAGCATTCCTGTCCTTTCCTCCTGCGCTGGTGCGCAATGGGCTGCCTAGCGCTAACACAGACACTCTTGCACCATGATGCAAGGGTGCCTGCGCTGCATGGAGAATGTAGCACACATAGAGAGAGGAAAACACGAGGAGAAATAAAGATATTTCTCCTCAATGCCCTTCCAATGGGGTGCCGTAAGGTTCTGGCGCATCCCCAGGTTTACAAGGTCTTGTAAATCTGGGGATGCATCAAAATCCATGAGTGTTGCCTGGGAAAACCCACCGCAACACCCGTTGAATGCTTCCTTGGCAAAGCAGAGATTTGCACTGCCTTGACTTACTCCGTATCTATGAGGCCATTCAAAGCCTCACAAAGTGGCTTTGCATGGCCTCATAGATATGGTTGAGAGGTTTGCCCCACCGCTGCATCACTTTTAGCAAGCCTCTCATAAATATGCCCCATACTGTGTAGTTCCGGCAAGAACAGATATTGATCTAGAACTATTCGTTTTTAACAAGTGCTCATGGATGGACCCATAACAGTGCTAAACCCTATAGGAATTAAGAGGGGAAATGCATTTGTTTGACCCTCTCTTTTTACCTGCCTTCATTTGGCGGATGACCCAGAAACATCCCACGCGCAACAAGAATCACCAGCACACCTTTTTGGGAAACTTTTGTGAAGATTCCTCAAACGGTGCCAAAGATATATGCAAGTCAAAAATGCTTTTTTTATGGAAACATGGTCCTAACTATAACTACCTACTGGCAACCACCAGTAGGTAATTAAAATATATATATATATATTCACTCTCTCTCTCTCTCTCTCTCTCTCTTCTACCATTAACATGTCATAGGTCATTTCATAGTTTCTTTACAAGTTGTTTGATTAGATGCTTAAGAGTCTCCATTTTGTTCATCTATGACAATAAGTAAATATCTTAACTATTTATCTACAAATGTTTCACTATTGAAATATTGAGGGAAGATAAACATAATGTTATAAAAGTACACACATAAATTAACTTAAAATACTGCAACACTTGAAAGTCCTTGTTCATATGATACAACATTAAATCGTAATATATTATCTCCCTTACACATGTTCCTTTTCTATGTAAACTCTATGTATATTTATTACTTTAGTCCTATTGTACAAGAGAAAAAAGAGGTTAAAAATTAAAGAAAAACACTCTCTCTAATGCATTACTCTGTCTCAACCTATACCTCTATGAATCATTCTACTACTATGATCTCCAAACTAACTTCTCCAAGACTTTTCCCTCCTCTACCACTCCCGCCTCACCCCAAACCTCGGTTTACAACTATGATCTCTCAAACAACTCTACTAAATCCTCCCTCACGTATCTCTCCTTTGACTCATCCCAAACCTCACTTTACTACTAGGATCTTCCTAACCCCTTTCTACAGACTCCTCTCTCCTCCATCTCTCCGTTACTCAACCCAAACCTCATCTTTCTAATATGATCTCCCAGTTAACACTTTCTGGATTCTTCCCTCTTTTATCCCTCTATCATTCTATTCAGACAACTAACAGACTCACGTGTCCTCCGCTCAAATGAACTCATACCTCCCTATACTAATACTATACTATACTTATATTTCTCTATACTATTTCACCACTAATCCTTTTGGGTTCTGGAGTAGTCTGCTATTCGCTAAAAAGCGGTTTGACGTCTAGTCAGGGGTAGTAGGCGCTATAGAAATACAATGACCTATGACAGACGATTAAAGGTTTCCCAAAGGACTATGTGCTGCGTATGAATAGCCACTGATTTATTATTCTCTTTAGTCTATTTTCCACTATTTTTTAGAAGTTAATTTTGGAAAGAGTGAGACTCTCTGGTGTAGTGATGTCTTGACACTTATATCTAGGAAATAAGCACCATGGAGTCTCAGGTAACAGATGGACTCAAATGCCACTTACAAGAGAAGCGTATTTGTTTAGGAACTCTCCAGAGTGGAAGTCTTATGAGTAACTACGAAAGGCTGCAATTGTATCCCTCTGGAAGCACGTTTTGAACCAGCTCTTTCAGGATGATCTGCCAAAGGGAGGGGCTGGCCAGCAACTGTGTAATTGACAAACTACTTTGGACTAGGTAGGGCGCCTGATAGGGATCCAGCACAGCTGCAGGTATCACTATAGAGACTTGATGTAGCAACTGAGGATCTCTGACATCAATAATCGCTTAGCGTAAAACTGATATCTATGTATGTTTATGGTACTGGGATAAGAAGAATGATGCCTAAAGAATGGCTGACCTGAAGCCTGCAGATATGCTGATATCTAAGTAGAGGTTTGGTATTAACACTATTTGGTAGGCCATTGCAATGGCTCAGCTCTGCCCCATGTGAAGAGAGAGCTGAGGCTCTATGTTTGCAAAATGGGGAACATATATAAGTGGTTAACTGCTGCTCGAGAACCTCTGTTACCCGTAACTCATGAAATGAAAATAGCCTGCCTATGATGGCATAAGTATGTACAGGGAGGTAAACTAGAGGTGGTGCCTGCATCCTTTCAAGCTGTTGCCCAGCAGTATGATTGTTCTCCAGTGCATGCATGCTGGGACAGAAACGGTGAAAGACTTATATGCATAGAGAGATGAGGTCCTTCCAGGGTGTCAGAGATATGTATGGGATGCCTGTAGGACAGTTCCTCACATATAATGCTGAACCCTGACTACACAATGGGAACATGACAATGCGGAACCCAGTACATCACCCCTGATCCATGCAATGCTCCCTCATGTGACCTGCGCAAATCAGTCACGGCCTTATACACTGCACTTACAACACACTATCAAAACACCAGCTTCGAAGTCTAGGGCCCGATGGGATGCGAACCTGCGGTGGAACTCACAAACAAATAATGGACTAGAATTGTGCAGCATGTGAAGGAGGAATTGCGTAACCCACGGTTTCCATTCTACACAATTTAAGTACTTACACCAGACTTACCTCTAACTGAGGCAGATACACAGAATGCTCCATGGGGTGGCGTCTGCATGTCCCAGGTAAGGGGCGCCTGATGCAGATTTATTGCACATGGTATGGGGCTGACCGGTTATACAACAGGCCTGGGAAGAGTTTGCAGGCCTTACATTACACCGAATTGACAATACCATACCAGCGAGTCCTGAGTCTTGTCTACTGGGCCTCCATCCTAAAGCTAAAGGGCACAAATACCTGCACAGATTCATAGACCAGGACTTTGTTCTTTTCCTAGGCAACACAGCAATGTCCTGGAAGCCGTGTACACCCCCATAGCATAATGGGTTGGCTTGCCATCCTCTTGAAGTGGGCGACAACTGAACTAGACATCATGCCTCATTTACATACCTGGAGGTGCGGGGCTACAGGAAGGGTGATATGGGACGTATCCATTAGGGACCTCGACGCTAAAAATGACACACAGCCTCCTTGATCCCTGCAGGCACCAGCGCGCACGGTACCTGCGGCGAGTGACTTCAAGACACACATACATCTACATGCCGGTCTCCCAGGGGGCTTAGGCTCCCCCATCCTTCATGGGAATCTCAAACCCACAGGGGATTGTGGGGTTCACTGCTAGGGGCACATCATACTGGATGTGCGCCACTCTGCGGTGGCGTTGGTGGATGCAGTTGTACAAAATACCCGCCATGCTATATTCTCCTGAGATGATGATGTGGGTGGTGGTATTTCAGACGCATAGTGCCCCACAGGGGTTTTGAGGCTTGGTCTGAGGATGCTGATTCCCCTCATGGACGTTACCACAATAATTGACTCTATTGTATCTCGTTATGTGGACCTGTTGGGGTTATTGTGAAACTGTATGGATATGCTCTATTTCTGTTCTATGTGCCAATGTGTCACAGTTGACATTCGTCTTCACTATGTAATAGTCCGACATTTTGTATTTGACGGTTACCGACATGAGTTTGAACCTCCAGTATTTTCAGTTTGTTGGCTTTTTGCATCTGGGTGCGATCTCCCACCCGTATAGCGTTGCTAAAACTTGAAAATCAATAAAAATATGCATTAAAATAAACTGAAAACATAAACAAACAAAAAAAAACACAATTTGGAAGTGAACCAGGAAGTCACCTGTCTTGAAGGCTTGTGAGCTGTCCTCCTCGGTGGGCTGCCAGGCAGAGACTGGCCCGATGCTTGTTGCCATTTGGTAGTGTGTCAGGATGCTGTGCAGCTGTGAAAGGCTCAACGCTGGGAACTCAGCCTTCAGGGTCTGCCATGTCATCTGAAAAAGCAGGTCAGATACCGAAAATGAAATTAAAATAAGGTGTACAGTTATTCAGCAAACAATGAGTTAATCTGGGTTATTATTTACAATCATGAGGTAATACTGAAAATCTGCAAAATCGGCATTACTGTACATATCTGCAGTATCCTCTTACAATACCTCTTGTAACTGTACCTGATGGATTAACAAACCGCGCAGGTTTGACACACACGGCACATGTGACAGATTTATTGTCCCATGCAAGCAGGGTTACCAGACTTCCCGGATTTCCCCGGACAGTTCCGGTTTTCAGAGAACTGTCCTGGTGTCCCGACTCTTAATTTTAAATAAAAGTCCTGGTTTTTGGGATATAGGTCGGATCATCTATGGAAGCTATGGTCTCCTTTCACAGGCGCCTAAATAGTCTGATATAATTTAAGCAATTTATCTGTTTCTGTCAGGCAACACAGTCCCCTGTCTGCTCCCAGCACAGAGACAGACTGGGGAGGAGAGAGAGGGTGTGGGGGCCGGTTGGGGGCGCAGGGTGTGGGAGGTCAAGCCATAGCTAATTTTATTATTACATATAGTCGTTTTGTGAAAAAAAAAAAAAAAAATATATATATATATATATATATATATATATATATATATACATACATACATATACACACACACACACACACACGTATAGGCATTTACAAAGCTACGCAAAAAATCGGGACAGGTCGGGCATGAAAGTGACAGTAAAGTTTTTAGACCTTCTTTTATGTCTGACCTGCCCTGGTTTTTGCTCCTCGAAATCTGGTCACCTTACTGGCAAGACATAGAACAACTAACAAATCCTCATAAAATCCCACCAACAAAAACATGCATTACTAATGTACTTCCCAAAAAGGGTAAAAAGATGGGCCATAAGCAGCCAACGTGTGCGTGCTAGCAGCTACAATCTCTTCCATCGGTGCTACACACAGGGCATGTGGTGACATTTCCATTTACTTGCGTCATGGTCGTGCACTGAGCGGCCAGATGTCAAGATTAAATGACAGCACTCCAGGGGGAAGCGGGCACTTTGTTCTTCCCAACGCGGGCACTTTGTTCTTCCCAACGCACTACACTCCGAGGACAAGCATAATTAACATGTTGTACTTTAAAAGCTATTTTATTAACAGTCATTTTAACGAAGAATTTACCATGGCCCAAAGGGTAAAGTGTAAATACTGCAGTTTCAAAATACTTTCCAGATGTGGTAAAGGGTGGTTGCCCATCGTCTGTTTCCCTTGAAGGATCCAATTATCTTTTTACGAATAGTTGTATCTTACTCCCAAAATTAAGGTGTGATTTACCCCCGTATTTCCAGGAGTAAGTCACTTTTACTAGGGGAAAACAACTATCAATTGGGTCCTAAAAAAATCCATTACAAACAAATGAGGGCCAGCTTTAGTAAAGCAGTCAAAGTTTTGACAATTGTAATTGATGTCTATATTGTGATCTGCGATAATCCAGATTCGATATTCTCAGCCTACTGCCTGGAATCGGCTACAAATGAAAAGTGAGAAAAACTCACAAGGGCACAATTTATACACACAAGTGGTTTACAAGTTATTTGTTTACTGATAATACCAGTGCGTGAACTGTCAGAAATACACTGCTCGGTACACGCACGTGTAGTTTACTTCTATTTATTGGCATAAAACATTTGTAAATCTGGAAAACTCCTTTGTGAATTTGGGCCGTAAACGTGATTACAAGTGGGACGGATAATCTGGATCCCTGGGGAAACCCTTCTATGAATGCAGGGATAGGAATTATAAATTGTGGACAGTTAACCTTCGATAAATTCTGCACCCCTTCAATGTCCTCCGGGCACATTTCTGCAGCTGAACCCTACTGAAATGTACCACGGGAAAAAGCCTGTTAAAGATATAAATACATACATTTTGATGCAAAGTCACAAAAATCTGTCTGCAACGCCCCATTTTGAAGGACAAAACACATAATTGGGGGTAATGTTTGCACCCAGTGCATTAACAGTCTGGAGGAATCCGATTTCATTGGATGCACATATCCCATACTCTGCAGGGGCGCTCATAAGTAAGGCCAAAATAATTTATATCAGGCATGTTGTGAACGAAGCGGCAATATTGAGCCAGGCTGAGCTAGAGCTGACTGACGGAGCCGGACAAATCTTCATATTACCGATCATCTAACTGTGGAACCTCCTCCATATACCTGTGACAGCTGAGCACTCGGCGTGGCCAACAAATGTGCAGCGTTATGAAGTTTGCTGAAGAACTGCTCAGCCAAGTGGCCAAAGCCCACATTGCGGATCCATTCCAAAAGCAGCCGCAAGCAGGCCCGGATCTTCACACCTTTTGACCACCGAAAGCAACCCAATGTAGGCCCTGTGCAGAGGAAAGACAGAATTGCAGTTATTGTCTTTCTGCCAAGCTTCTTCTTAAGCTAAACGAGTTCCCAGTAACACAGAGTAAAGCTGGGAGCTCTGGAAAACATATGTTCAAAAGCTTGAGCCAACATCATCTCTCCAGCGCTGAAATAAAATGCAAAAAATGTACAGTGATGATCTTGTTTTAATAGGAGATACTGCAGGGACAGCTCTTGACAATGGTTAACACAACATTCCAGAGATGCAATAATTCTCTGGGGTGTTTCTTGCACTCCCTCACTTCCTCTGCATAAAAGTAAAGTCTAGAACAAGATTTCCGAGGAAAGAGTAGAGGCTTCAGAGAAAGGAACAAACAACTGAAAATAATGCACTCTAACTCCTAAGGAAACGTCGAGTTTACATGTACTGAGCAACCTGGGTTTCATCACAATGTGCTTAACAGAGGATCATCACTCGCAATGCCCTTAATAAACGATCATCAATGAATCCAAAGGAAAATGTATTTGTAACCAAGCCTATAGGGCTTGCCTCCAGTTAGGGGCCTAGGGTCAGCATGATGGGGAGTTCATTATTCATATCACTCATGGACCAAGACTGGAGAGTTAAACCAGCATTGGCCAAAATTCACAGTGCACCACAGCGAGATTCGAAATGAGTCAAAAGAAAAGTAGGACTATGCCAAGCCTGAGTGTTTTTAGACTGGGGGTTTGCAGTCCTGCTTCAACTTCTCTGTAATGGATGCTTTGGAATCATATGGGAAGGAGGAATGGGCTCTCTAATGGTTCTGTGAACGAGGAAATTCCACCATCCACCTGTGCAAAGAGCTGAGGTTTAATTACAGCTGTAGACCTAGCTCAGAACCTGCTACCTTGTCCTCTGCACCGACTGGATCCATCACTGCTGATTTTGAGCACAATATAATATCTGACACAAAAATGATTTCTGCCAAAGTCTATCAGTATCGTGTATATTTCCTTGTAATCCATACAACGCCTTGTGTGAGTGAAATATTTTTGAATGTGTTATAATCTATGTCTTTACCTAGGCTTCTTTGGAGAACCCTCCAAGGCCTGGATCCTTTTGTTCCTCATAGTGCTGCTTTGAGATGAAGAAGGAACAGAATACTACTTAAAGGTAAGTTATTGAAATGTGTACCACTTTATTTCCAAACAGATGCTTCATTCAAGGGCCCAGATTTACTATGATTTTAAGTGGGGTTGCTTCGCTTTTGTAGCGCAGCCCAGACACAAAATCATTTTAGCATTTATTAAGCCATGCAAAACCACCTAGCATAGTTTGCACAGTCTTAGTATTAGTAAGTAATGCAATGCAGCGCATACCTCTGCCTTGTGTTACTTTCCATCAGTTAGGCATTACAGGGGTGGAAGCAAGTGTGTTCCCATGGATCCACCAATGTATTTTGAGCCAAACTCAGATTTACAAAGACTTGTAAACCTGGGTTTGTGGCAAAATGATAAGCCTATCTAACAGAGGCACACAGAAGAGAAATATCTTTATTTCTTCTTGTTACTTCCTCTTTCAAATGTGTACTGCATTCTGCAGCACATATCGAAAGAAGAATATGCCTCTTTGAATTGGTTTCGTGCAGGAAGGTACCCTTCCTGCTCCAAAGCAATACTGACCATAATGCAGGCACTCTTGACCACAGTGGAAGGGTGCCTGCATTGGCGCTAGGCGGCACAAAGTGTACCAGCTCAAGGAGAGCGCAGAAATGCCTGGTCTCTTCGTAAATATGGAGCATTTCTGCTCTCTCCCTTTCACGCAACGCAGCACAGCAAGTTTCCTTGCTGGGCCTTGCTACATGAAGTAAAAATAAATATGCCCCAAGGTCTTTTACATAGAAAGTTTGATCTTTCATTCATTTAAACAGATTACTTCCTGCTGACCACCGGCCATCATCCGACTACACAAAATTAGATCAGGCTATCTGATCATATAGGAGCCTAAATTTACTTCAAATCAGGCAATGCAGTGTTGAAATATAGAGCGAAGATCTAGGTTTATGGTCTAATATTGTGCAGTGGTGTATCTACTAAGCGTTGTACTGATGCTACAATGAGCCCCTCGTTAAGTTCCGCATCTGCAGGAGGGTGAATAAGGTTTACCATTGTGCCGCCATGCAAAGGTTGGCGAGTGAGGTCTTTTGTGAACTGGGTACTTGACACATAAGAAGAAAACTGTAGGTGGTATAGCCTTCCCTGTGAAACCTGCCCAATTATGGAATCCACTCCTAGAAAAAAATATGGGCTATTGTTGATTGCCTGGAGGTTAGAAGGATGCTGAAACTATTCCACTAACTACATGGATCGAATACTCTTCCATCATATCTTTAAAATTAACCTGATAAACAACAACACAGGCAACACATCACTGACATGTTAGAATACCCAATTACATTTGGAAACAAGGACAAAGTCCTGCTTTTATGAAACACATCTGCGGGAGCACGAACAGCACCAATGTAATTCCATCAACTTTCAGTACTATTATACAACATTGTGATTACAAATAAGAAACATCAGCTAAAATGTAATCTTTTACTTGTACTCCTTGGCAAGACACAGCATGCGAGCCATCCCCTAAATACACATGATTTACATAACAGGCTTATTTCATACCTGTACTAACTAAACCAATGTCAGTTAATGCCTCCTGTCCTATAATCCTTGACTTTTCAAACTAGATCTGACAGAGATCTTCCCATGAGGTTTGCTGACCTAAATAAGCATGGACCAAAATACGTCTGATTGTATTAGCTAACAACACTTCTGCAATACAATAATATACAGTGTACTAGGACAACCACACGATAGACTAATACACTTTTCATACATTCCTTTTAATCTGAAACATAGGGCCTGATTTAGAGTTTGGCGGACGGGTTCCTCCATCACAAATGTGACAGATACCTCTTCCGCCATATTCCAATTTCCATAGGATATAATGGAATCATAGTGTGGTGATCGGGATATCTGTCATGTCTGTGATGGAGTAACCCCATCCGCCATACTCGAAATCAGCACCATAATTAGAAATGTAAATCGATAAATACTAAGGCATTTGCATCAATAACAATGAACATCTATCTACATTTCCCATAGACTAGAAACTGGATGCAACTGCTTTAAAAAAAACAATTTAAATAACATTGCTTAATATAGAACCACAGAGTAGAGTGCTACCCATCCTCAAAGTACCTCAATGCCTTGCCAATGGTCCTAATAAACCTATAATACAACAACGAGCAATATATAGAAGTAACATGTTGCTTTGGAAATATAATTCTCCTGTTCATTGTGTTCCCTTGGTTTAATTTGGTGCTAGGATTCTACCAAAGCCAGATTACCCTATTCTTCATGACTTTAGTGATTCTGGCTCAGCAGTGGAATCCAAGGGCTCCATTCCTCTCAGTCGGGCTTTCCTGCCGGTCATAGCACTGAATCAGCGCTTCTGGGGGTTACAGAATACCTGAAACACAAATTGGATGAAGGTGGGGCAGCTGCACTTCCTTTATTAGACCTGAGTGCAGCATTCAACACCGTTAATCATAATAGTCTCTCAGGAGACTTGAGGAATTTGGTATGCAAGGCAAGGCACTAGTGTGTATTAAATCTTTCCTGGAGAGCTGCTCCTTTCAAGTGTATGCTAATCAATGTAGGTCAAAAACTTCACATTCTAACATCAGGTGTGCCTCAGGGTTCTATATCGAGCCCTGTACTTTTCAATCTTTGTGTGAGACTACTTGCTGATATTGTTGAGAGCTTTGGCTTACTCTTTTTTCATATGCGTACAATACTCAAATTTTAGTATCTTTGTCATAGAAGGACAACCAGACTGCTACTGCCTTACCCTCCTGACTCCTGAAAGTGCCAGTTGGATGAGTGCTAACTCCTTGAAGTTAAATGGAGATAAGACAAAGGTTCTATTAGTGGGAAATTCTTCCATATCATGGGGCCCACATTTCTGGCCTGATTTTATGGGCGCTACTCCTCATCCTGTCCCTTTTGTAAAAAATGTGGCAGTTTTGTTGGATCAAGAGCTGACTATGAAGCAACAGATCACCAAGATGGCAGCCACCTGTTTTGGCCGATTGAAATGGCTTAAGAAAATCCTCTGTTGTATCCCTTTTGCAGCTCAGCGCACCGTAGTACAAGCCTTAGTTACATCGAGGCTGGACCATGGGAATATTTTATATCTAGGAGTGACTAAAGCCTTACTCAAACGCCTTAAAATTGTACAGAATGCTGCTGCATGCCTGTTGCTTCATCCTCAACAGTTCACCAGCTGCACCAGCCTGTTAAAATCTCTCAATTAGCTGCCCATTGAAAGTCGGGTGCATTTTAAGGCTCTTTGCTCTATGCATAAATGCTTTTATCATACTACACCTGTTTATTTGAGATCTTTAGTGACCAATTATTTGCTGAGGCATACTTTAAGGTGAAGCCATCAGAACTTAGCTGTCATCCCTAGAGTAAGGAAAGTCCTTAAAGGAGGCCGGTCCTTCAGTTTTCTGGGACCTAAACTATGGAATGATCTCCACCGAACCTTGAAAGAATGTAATTCTATTTTAGCATTCCGGAAATTGCTGAAAACTTGGCTGTTCCAACATGCGGGTTTATAAATCCCTGTTCTTGAAGGTGCTTGTACACTGCTATCTGTAATTCTGGTTAGCACTGGGAAACCTTGTTGGTATCTATGTGCTTTATAAGTTATGCAATCAATCAATCAACCAATCAAGGGATGTCTGGTATGTTCGCATTTGTCACAGCCTCTTTAAAAAGATTATCAGGTGTATTGCTCTACCCAACGCAATGCTGCTACAGTGCGGCGCTTGCCATCTACATTTGGCACAAAATCCTTTTGCGTGCTATAGTTGATTGAAGGTGCATTTAACACAACACTGTGCGATGTAGCAAACCTTTGTGCCACATAAACATTCGTACACCTGGACCTCTGATTCCTCTCACTCACCTGGCTTGTTTCACTGACCAAGTTGAGGTCAAAAGCATGACACAAAGCAAGGAAGAGAAAGAGAATTGACGGAGGGATATTTATCAAGAGCAAATATCTTTTTTTTAATTTCTTTTTTTATTGACAGGGTAAAACACACTTTAAAAAAACTCCAATAATAAAACGAGCAGCTTAGTTCATATAAAGTGTAAAATTAAAATAAAGCAAGCAAGACAGTTTCGCTCAAATCCATTACTCTAAAACCTAGCCATGGTTAAAGTGCATATCTTAATAAAATCACCCCACAACACCCCCCACAGATAAGTGAAAAAATCAGCAAACATTTTGAAAGCTTCCACATCCACATTTTCCACAACATTCCATCAACATTTGAAATAAAGTGCACATATGCATAACAGAGATATTCAAAGCATATTGACCGTATGAAAACCATATACTTCTCCGTTACTCTACGGTGTCTGCATGTATGTACTATTATTTAAGGCATATCAGGAATACCACCACCCACAAAAAGTGACGATATGCCTACGGTACCGCTGCAAAACAGATCGACAATAGCATCCCATCACTTAATGATTATAAAACTGTCTCTTATGGCTCCCATAACCCCCACGTATTTAAAAAAACCTAGAGATTGCCCCCACTCTTTTAGCATAAACCTCTTCAAAGATTTTAGTTCTTCTCCTGTCTTTCCTCTCCATATGTCAATAGTAAGAACATTTGCTGATTTCCACAGTTGCAAGATCAAAGAACGGGCCACTGCAGTCGCAAATGAGATAAACCATTAGGAAAACCTAATGACCTTGTATACTGCAGAGGAGGAGCCAAATAAGGTCAATGTAACCTCAGGTAACATAAAAACACGGGTTACCCTACGAATCTCAGCAACCACATCATATAGAAAACCTGCAGTCGTGGGCAGCAGAAAAAGATATGACTCAAGTGGCTGCGATCCATTGCGTTCCAGCAGAAACACTGATTTGGATTTGATGGATACATTCTATTAATCCTCAATGGAGTATAATACACCAGCCATCTTGCAAGAAATGCCATCCTTTTATAGTTTGCCCCTCTAACAACGTATACCCCATCTTACTAATGTTGTCATTCTCTTGACTTTCTTTAAGAATGCCGGCACTACTGTTTGGGTTATATCTCTTCTGGGAAATCTATACCAATTACGTAGCTCTAAAAGCTTATTCTCAAAAAACATGTCAACCGGCAAGCGCGTTTCAGTCGTCGAATTCCCTACAGTTATTTTTTTTAAAGCATTTTATTAGTCTAAAACTTAGCTGCAGCTCTGTAGTACTATACCCACAATATTAAGATTGAGCCTACAAGAAAAATCGCCCAGTTCTCTAAAACCCTTCTCTTCCTACTGTCATAGAATGGGATGCCAGGATGTCAATGCCCACAATCGTGCCTCTTTTAATCGAGTGCCAGGATGGCATGGGGGGATCTCCCATTGCTTTTAAAGGGCTTGTAGACATTGTGCCAAGTCCCCTAAGGACTTATACCTTGAGTTTTTGGGCAATTTAGCCGCCTTCAAAAACACTGGGAGTTGAACCTCACTCTCCTTAGCCATGAGATTCAAGAAAAAGCAATCAAACCCGGACACTGATACAGCGAGCTGAGTGAGGTTGTCCAAGAGGGCAGCCTGATAGTAGGTCTTAATATGAGGCATAGTCAGACCACCTTCTTCTACCCCTAATTCTAAGATTTGTATCTTTACCTTGGGTTTTTTACTCCGACATAAACATTTCGAAAAACCTTTGCAAGTTCTCTAAAATATGCACTAGGCCCTATCAAAGGTAAGTTGATAAAAAGGAATAATAGCAGGGGCAAAATTTACATTTTAACTAACGCAACTGCAGTATAATTAAGCTTAAAAATGTCCGCAAGTTTGTTGGTCACATAAATCCCTAAATACCTTACTGTACGCTGGGGCAGTGATTCCAGGATGACTGGAAATTCCCTTTGGACGCATCTATCAAGAGCAAATATCATAAAAAATTAACTGTGAGAAAGGGAAGAAACAGAATAAGTTGTCGAAAGAATGAACTCATAAGTTGCAAGCCCAGCAGTAAAGTGCACCCGGAGAAGCATCTGGTGAAAGAAAGCATACTGTAACATATGCAGGATATTTTTTAAAGGAAAACCAGAGAGATTGGTGAAGTGAAAAGTTTACACAAACTTACTACTCAGTTTGCGAGCGTGGTTCAAGGACTGATATCTCACCCTGCCCAGAAACATAGGGCCAGATGTATCAAAGGTTTTTACCCTTTGTATGTCTATGGGAAAATGTGTTCATACATATGGCCCTTAGTCACTAGAGTGAGAATGTATCTCGCATGCTCTAACCGGCGCAGCCACAAGAATATGCAGGAGATCAGGAGGCACTGGCATATTCTGGAGGACAATGCTACATTTATACCCCACCCCATTCCTCACTGCATAATTTGCTGGTGGTGATCTTTACTTACACCTCTCATGGGTCAGCTCCCATGACTAGACAGGCATATCCATAGCTACTGCACATACAGTGATACCAGTCTGGCTTTGGTTTATGTTGAATTTCCTTGTTGGACGTGCAATTTAGGTGCAGTAAACACAGATTTCTCAATTTTAGAATACTCCCAAGTGCCAGACTGGATCCAGAGCTTTTTTCAGTGATGACCTCGTGTGAAGGTTGAAGGCATGTATGGCTCTGTGGTGACTTCACATTGCACGAAAAGTAAAAGAATGGTGCCATATATACGCACCACTTCTGCACACTGACATCAGTTTCTTAATCCTTCTACTTCTGCACCTTCAGACGCAGAACACTTTAAACAAACTGCAGATGACAGCGGGCAAAAATATAAATTGGAAACTTATAATGATTTTCAGGAGTCCACTTGAAAGAATGGGGATGTGGGAGGGTAGTGAGAAGTCTGCAGTTAGAGTATAGCCCAGAAAGAGTGTTACCAAAGGTAAGTAACTTCTTCTTGTAATAGGTGCTACTAACTGTATATGCATCATCTTTAGAATACATACCACAGCAGTTCCTCTAAAAGGTGCAGGGTCTCAGGAGGGGTCTCAGATTAGGTGTTATAGGACAGAATGGGTAAAATGGAACGCCTTTCTGGTGGCCTTGGCCGAAGTGGAATGAATCTGCATGCTGTCTGGGGGACCAGCCAAAGCACTAGAGATTTTACGGTAGTGGACTATCCATCTTGACAGAGTCCTCTTTTGCGCCGCCTTGTCTTTCTTGGTCTCAATGAACCCCCAAAGATCTAACCAGGGCATGCTCCAAAAGGTTAATGTGGGCCTGGATCTAACCACTACACACCAGAGGCTTTTTAGTTCTTTCTCCCACTGATTACCCCTGAAACCAGCAGTGATGTGTTCATTAAATTCATGAACTCTGGTGTGGCAGATAAAGTGGCTTGGTGCAAGTCAGGATGGTGATTTCCTGCCACCACATGCAGTCCTGTACTGTCTCTTGTGAAGTCTGGACAGCGTTGGACAGGAAACCTAGATGCTGGGCCCATTGATACCTTAGTTACCATTGCAGAGTCAGCATTTGCCATCTGTCAAATAAGATGAGGAGAGTACATATATCCAGGAGACCAAAAAACCCTCACAATCATCTTCAATGAGACCCAGGACTGATCCCAGATTGTCAGGATTATTTGCTTCATTGCCCCGACGTGCTACAGTGGTGGAATGGTGTTGAATGCAACTGTGTCCAGGATAGCCCTTTTGAAGAGAAACCACTGTGCAGGTCTTAACTGGCACGTCAGTTCACTGATGGAAAAACCACAAGGAGATCAAGAGCCCAGCCTCTCGTTTGGGGATAGTGTATATGTGACTGTGGCAAGCCCTCATTTAGCAGCCTGTCATTTAGGTACATGAACATATGCATGCATGACCTCCGAAGATGAGTCCCCCCCACCAACATCACTTTTGTGAACACCAAGGGATTGACATAAGCCAAAGGGCAACATGGAAAATTGGAAGTGTTTTGACCCCACTGTGAACCGCAGGTAAACACAAAAAGCATCCCTCACACCTGTCAGAGTATTGCAACTGCTCAATTGCAGTTTTTGCCCAGCTGGGGCTTGACTGTTTGCAAACAGAGGCATGATCTACTGAAAATGACTTTGGTGTGAGTATAAACAGAAGCGAGGGCAAATGGAAGTCGGAGTATAATCTTTTTCGACAATTTGCAAAACCTATTGGGCTGACATGAAAAATTGCCAGCCACGGAGGAAATACCGTATCCTGCCTCTTGCTCACTGATCCGTGTACCGGAGGGGGTAAATGAAAGTGGCTTAGAGACCTCTGGAACAGAAGAGAATGAGTTGGGAAGAGTATTGTCCCTGTCGGAGTAAACAAACTCTCTGGACAACATCTGTTTTGTGCAGTTGCTGAACAGTTTCAATCCTGTTGATTTGAGGGAAGACGCCTTCCGTTGTGCACTGTCTGAATAATTTTTGGAGTCATCGGAAAATCAAAAACGTCGGGAGTGGGCTTTAGATCGGCATCGAAAAGGGCAGAAAGAAGGGAACCGACATCAGCATTTAGGAGTGGCGCTTTTATGCAGCTCAGCTCTCTGCCACTTAAAGGGCCATATGTCAGTACCTACTGGTGTTGCTGACAAACTATTTAGATCTACACTAGCATTGGGCAATATTCTAAAGGTGTGGAGCCTGCAGTTAGAAGTATTCATCAGAAGAGAGATCACGTTACTGGGACAGGTCTAGCATGACAACGTCTGCTACCAGAATATTGTTGTCAGAATATAGTCTGAATGTGTGTCCTAAATATTGTTTACAAAATACCACCCCATCTGAGATAATAATGTAAACTCTACACCCAAAAGGGAGGATACTTTTGTAAACAATATTTTGGACACAATATTCATGTCAGTCGATAAGTTGGCAAATAATATTCTGACATATAACCCATGACAAGCTTTCAGTTGTTTTGCCTACAAATGCTAAGGCTCAAGGAAATCCTCCTGTAATTTGGTGGAGCCCATGTTTTCTGACAGCTATACTAACTTAGTGTAAACTATATAAGGATCTCAAATAAGCTCGGCAGGTGACTGCAAGGCTATAAGATCAGGGTTCCAGACTATGCCTAACATCTGAAAGCCCAATGATGTAAAACAATGTTGAAAGCACTTCAGCAACTCCTGTTGGAGGTCAAGGGTTATATTAAAAAACTGAAGGCATTATTTAGAGTTTGACAGTTCCCATCAAACTTATTGGAGTGACACCTTGTTCTCTGTTGGAGGAGGTGAGAGACAATGATGTTCTATTGGGTTAGAACCACAGCTACAGGATGAGACCTAGTGAAGTGACTCACCACCCATACCAGCTGATGCAACGTGGTGTTAGGGTGGCCACCGCAGCGGCAGACAGGTGTCTTCCATTCAGGCAATCGAGGAGGTCAGTCATGGAATGTAGTTTTGTAGTCACCGGTCAACATTAGATACCGAGGTGGATGTTCCACTTAATAAGAACACATAACTTATCTACATTTAAAATAAAACAAGCCTGCATACTTTAAGGCATTATGAGTGGCCTGGTGGATATTTACTGAAATGTGTCACAGATGGAATTAATTGGATACGGTAAACAGCACCTATTAGTAGACGATGAGGAAGAACATGTAGATTCTAGTGCTTACTACACCAAAATCTGCACCTTTATAGGAAATTACAGAGATTTTTTCCTTGTTAAATTCCCGTACGTATAGCCAGGCAAAATATAACAATTGTTATATTCCAGGACATATAGCTTGCCAAAATTTAACAAGGTATAGCTTGTAACTGGGATCTGCACAGGGGTCTGAGGACAGCGGGCCACTCGCAATGAGGAGCGAAGATAGATGCAATTAAAGTAAGGACTTGTAAGTGAATTATTGGTGCACTACCCCCTGTCCCCGTTCCATTGGGCCTTGCTTCAATGCAGATTGAAATCAGCCTCGCTTTCTCTTTTCTTCCGAACCTCTTGGCCTGTGGTAAAAATAGCAGGGCTATGTATTATTAATGCACTGACTTATTCTTGCACGCCTCTCTGATTACAGGCCCTGACAAAGCAATTCAGTAACCTGATAAAATTAGGTCTTAACATGGTAGAAGTTAACATATTCGATCAGTCTTCCACAGAGCAGACACATCCAGGGACTGCATGCAGCAGTCCAGCTCCCAGTGGAAGGACACATAGGTAGACATCTTGGTAAGGTGCAAGACTTTGGGATTATGTAATAAAGAAGGCCATTCCTTTCTGATCCAAGGGCCAGCATTTTTAGCTGGTTCCTGAAAGTGACAATTTCGTAGCTGTTAGAAGCATATTTTCCGCAGAGTATGCAAGGTACCTGGAATTAACCACCCTGCCAAGTTAGTTACATACCAAAATCTTAGTAATTGTAACCATCTCAAATTAGTTTCTGGCTGATTTGCTTTTAGTCTTTGCATCAAACCGTAGCCTATTTTATGAGGGAGCGGTGATCTGGTTATGTGCTTGTGAATAAGGTTACTTGGTTGGGGCATGGCCAAGATGGCGGCTGCACCAGATGCTTAACAACAATGCTTCGTGTGACCCCAGCAAATATCCTGCTATAATTAGTGGCATCCAGCCCATTAATGCTTATTTCTGGCCCGTACTAGATGCGGTGGGGCTAAAACACCGAAAGAGCTGTGGAAGCGTGATAATGGCGGATCACTGTGGACCGAAGCTAAGGAAGGCGACCGAGCAACTAGGCCGCGTCGGTCTCAAGGTATGGTTCTAAGCTTTCCGTCAAGGCTTCACACAGACTGTGGACACAGCGTGGCAGCCCCAAAAAGCCATGAAGGCTTGTCCTGCGCAGGTGCCCGTAACTCCCTCCCAGCCCCACGGTGCTCACCTTAAGGCCTCTGCATGTGCACTGGGACGTTCCTGAGCTAGCAGGCAGTGGCTGTCATCCCTGGTTTCTCCCATCCACTGTGCGGGCGTGAGGCAGGAACCACCGCTGGGACTCCGGGCCGCGCAGTCAGTGAAAGAGGACCTGGAAGCATGGGGACACTAAAAACTTAAAACACAACAGCTCTGATTTGACACCCAAGGGCCTGTGCGGCACACAGAGTGGCACCTGCCCCCACAAATCGGAAAACGGTTAGCCCAGCAGGCGCATGTTGGGCGCATGAAATTCCAGGTAGAAACGCTCCGCACTGAGGGACTTCCTTTTTCCTTTCTCCCCTCCATATTCACAATAGCAGGCCCCATTAGGCTATGAGATAGGCCCTTCTAAAAAAGCAATCTATTGCATCCACCATTTGGCCCCCACTACCACTTATAATGTTACAGACGGATAGCGACATCTGGCTAATTAAACAAAGCCTTGGGGGTATTTCTACCTTCCTGTTGAGGATCAGAGGCTTGATCTGCTGCTTGAGAGGAGGAAAGTGTAGCTCACTGGGCCTTTGATGCCTCCTGTGCTACACGGGCTGATTTCTACGTATAGCTAATTCAGTGCCAGGTGTCGGTGGTACTGAATAACCTGACGCAATCCATCCTTATTTTGCTAATATCACACAGTCCACATTATTCTCATGTGATGACTATGCTCCCTGGCCCGCATTGTTTGCACTGACCTCTACATCATACACAAAGTAAGACGAGATTGCATCGACATTACGCAGCCTGATCCTCACCACCACTGGAGCTTTGCTCACCCCAGTACCTATCACGTCTCCCTCAGCCTACCTGTGCTCACCTAAAATGATGGAGAAGCCCCAAATCAAAAAGTCATTGACTGCTGGTGTGAGTGAGGCACCAACGCCCTCCACACCTGCTAACAAGACTCTCGACAGCCTCCAACACCTCAAAGTGACTCTTCAGGTGCACTCCGCTCAATTTGACAAGGTCCTCCAAGCTATCACGTACACTAAAACTTCTCTAGAGACCCGAATTGACACAGTTTCCTTAGTTGTGAATATACTACAAGCTGACTACTGTAAACTGGTTGACCAAGTGGAGAAAACAGAATCTACTCTCACCACAGTAAGACCAATAGTGCAGAACTTACAAGACCGACCTAAACAAGTGGAAGACTAAGTTGCTATTCTTCATCGCACGGCGGGGGTCGCAGAGGGACGCTCCAGACGTAACAACATTTTCCTTTGAGCTTCAGAGAGTGTCGAAGGCCCCAGCGTGGAACTATTTCTTGATAATTGCCTATCAAAAATAGTCCTGGAAGACAAGGTACCGAAATTCCTTTCCATTGCTTCGAGGTGTTGGCCTCCCTTGCCAGGCACTCCACTGCGTCCAATAATAGCTTGTCTGCTTAACTACTGAGACCGGGGCTTACTCCTACAGCGGTTTCACACCAAAGGTCCATGGCAACATGAAAATGCAACAATTACAGAGTATCCCAACTGCACAATGGTGGTTTACCGTCAAAGGAATTGTTATGTCAAAGTCAAACAACATCTTCACAAATTGAATCTGAAATACGCCCTACTGTTCCCAGAAAAGCTGTGAGTAACTGATGGGGAACTGGTGCATGTCTTCCACTCACTGGAGGATGTATAGACCTGGCTTCATGCTAAGAACCTAGCAGGTGTACCGGCAGAGACCTCGGAGACTGAAAACTGGATGACACCCAAAACAAGGTGACGTAAAAAGAGATCTCTCATGGCCAAGGCCCAGGTGGCAGCTGAACAAGCTAGGGAGGTCTCAAAAGCCTCCCTTCACAACACAAACTCCTTCACACTACTGCACACCGAGCAGTTATCAGAATCCAGATCAGGTTCCAGTGGTTCACTTTTCTCCACCACCAGTACCCATCTGGTCCCAATGGTCACCCCGCTCTCAACATACGCCCTGGAAGGGTGCCCCCCCTTAACAGGAGGTGAGAGGGCTGCGAGGGGGTAAGGATCCTCTGGAGTCCACTGTCTCAGATAGAGGTAAGTCGCATTAAATAGAGAGATCCGGAGGCAATGCCATGCCATCCGTCTAGAGCTCACATCGTGACTGCTTCCAGACTACATTTAACTTGCCCTCACCAAACTGTGCAGCAATAACATGACTATACTTCAGGCAGTTGTTGAATGCCAGTTGATTTGTTTGAGGGGTTGTGGCATGGTGCCATTGGGCGCTCAGGCCAGGGATAGGGTGTTGTTTTTTTTACAATTGTGTAATATTTCTTTTTTATTGTCTGGATGATTGGATGTATGGTAGAGGTTGCGGGGGATGGGTGGGGTGGTGGGGATGTGGGGCATACAGGAGCCCAAGAGTGCATAAATTGAACACATGGCCACTACTTTTAATGTGCAAACGTGAAATATCCATGGTATAGCTACCCCTGCACGGACACACAAGATCTATGCCTTTCTTCGACATCATGTTTATTTTGCTTATCTACAGGAGACCCATATCACTACAGGGGCGCTGGACAAAGTAAATAGAAAATAGAGTGGGCTTGTGTATGGAACAGGGTACTCGGCCTATGCTCGGGGAGTCCTTATTTAGTTTGCCTTAGAGTTCCCCTTTGTGAAATCCAGGGTCTTAGTCGACACAGAAGGAAGGTATGTAATATTGGAGGGCATCGTAGATGGGACGCCCCTTTTATTTAATATTCCTCTATGCACCCAATAACACTCAAGGTGCTTTCTTAGATACCCTTTCACCAACTGTGTTACTTGCCCTGAAAGTCCCGGGCTATGGGAGGTGATTTTATTTGTATACATAATACTGACTTAGATCGTTCATTGCCCCCACTACCGGGTACAGCAGGCATACACATAACGAAACACTTCCCGCAATAGTCTAGGATATCTGATTTACATAATGTATGGTGCCTGGGACACTCAGGGGAGAGGCAATATTTGTACTATGCACCAGGACATCAGGTACACACAAGATCAGACTACTTCTTCTGTAACACTGATAGTTGGCCTCCTATATGCAGTTTTGAATGGCCTTCCGATGGCAGTTTCTCTGCACTTTGAGAAAGCGTTCCACACATTAGGCTTGTCCTATTTACTAAGTGTGCTGTGGGCATTTGGAATGTGCTCCAAATTCTTAGGTTGGGTTAAGCTCCTATACACTGCACCACGAGTCTGCACTGGACATCAGATTTCACGTTCCTTTCCCATAGAACTGAGAACTCGCCAAGGCTGCTCCTTATCCCCAGTAGTATTTGCCCTCTCCATAGAGCCATTGGCAGCCATGCTTTGCAACAGGGGCCCGGATTTGGGCATTAAGGTGGGATTGGACTGCCATATTGTGTCTTTGTATGCAGACAAGGTCCTCATATACTTGTGGGTTCATATCTCTGGAATGTCAGCCCTTTATGCCCTTCTTGCTCGGTTTGGGAAATTAGCCAGACTCAAGGTGGACTCATCGTGTATATTCCCACTCCGTCAGGTAGAACAAGGGCGTGCCGGGATTCATTAGACAAAGGTAGTCTCCCCTGGTGTCTCGAGACTTTTTGATATCTTGGGGTAAAAATATTTATCATACGGACAAAGCCTTAACCTCAATTCTTCCAATCTATGCATTTCTGGTTACGATTGCCCCTTTTGCCTATGGGCAGAGCATCAGTGGCTAAAATCATGGCCCTCCCAAGACTCTTATATTTATTTGTCGCTCTACCAATGATACCGGCCAAATATTTTTTCAGAATTCTTCAAAATCTAGAATCTGAAGTGGTGTGGGGACTGGCATGAAAGTGGGTCTCATTACCAGTTCTTCAATGCCCTTCCCTTGAGGGAGTTCTTGGGGTCCTGGATCTGGAGCTGTACTTCGCAGCAGCACAGTTGCAATGGCCCATGTGCTGGCTAGCTGGAGATAAAACAATTGACAATGATGGTTTGGTCCAGGTTGACCTGTGGGATGTGGATCTCTTGGAATGGCTATTCTCCTCAGATAAACCAAGTAGGGGAATGGGTAAACTCATGCGTATGGCCAAGCTCACGTGGAATTGGTATATTCAACCCAGACGAACACCCAACTACCCCTAGGGAGCCTACCGGCCATGAAGAGACTGCTGTGGGTCCATGATCCCACCCTGTGGAGTGTTGCTGGAATTACCCAATCAGGTGACTTTTTATTCTGATTCTGCCGGAACTCTATGACATTAGGGTGGGCCTCTTCCTTTCCCACACTGTTGTCAAGGCAACGACTGCAGACTTGTGCCCCCCAGGAACAACCGAACCGCTTGTGTAATTAGGTCTGCAATGCTTCCAGACGCATGGGGTTGGCCGACGAGCTGTATCAGTTCTCTGTGCAACACTGCAAGTTTTATTAACCCCAAGCAAACCTAAATGGGATGATTGCCTGGGCCAAAACTAACCCCTAAACAAAGGATCATGGCTCTAGAACAGGTAAAATGAGTTGCACGTAACGCACACTTGAAGTTCACACAATTCAATTATATACATCAAATCTATCTTACACCGCACCGCTTACATAAAATGTTTCCAGGAACATTCGCTGCATGCTCAAGATGTGACCATGTGGACGCCACATTCATCCACATTGCCTAGGAGTACCCTCCATTGCTTTGTATCTGGACTCAGGTATTGGAGCTGATATCAGCGGTCATCGATGTCCAGTTGCCTTTAAATCCGCTCATGTGTTTGCTGGGGATCACAAAATGAACTAAACACAACAAACACTGACTGAAATCAGTAGACCTGGTGACTGTCTTCTACAAATGACTGATCGCTATGAACTGGAAAGCACCTCACCACTCACGATTGAGTTTTGACTTTGAGTAACTCATAAGTGGGCCCTAGCAGAAGCAGATGCCACGATGCATGACCGTAGGTCCTGGGGAGCTGGTGATGTAGTTACAATGTTGGACACATATGTCCTTAAACAGTTCAATACAATCATAGGAGATCATTCTCTTCCTCACACAATAGGTAATTCAGTCATGAAGCCCCAGGGAGGAATGTAACCTCCGCCCACATGTTACGCGAAAAGATGGGCGCTCGGACCTTCCCCCCACTTTCCCCTTTCCACCCACTTGCCCCGTTCCCCCCTATGGGGTGCTCCACTAGCAGGTGCCGCTGGCTATCGGATGGAGTTCCCTGATCCCCTAACCCCATGTAGGCACGGAACGTCCTATAAAGTCATACCACCCAGAGAGTTATTGATCACACTTGGGAACATAATTAATATTATTGCAATGTTAAATTGTTATGTTGAATAATATGTATATTGGCTCATCCTTAAGATATCTGGATACAGCATATTCCCACAGATATGGCACTGAACTCACCCCCCTCAATGTATCTCGACATTCCAAATGTTAACGTATGTCATGCTTCTTAACTGTTATAATCGCTGGAAGATTGCAAAGCCTTTGTTATCACATTATGTATATACACGTATCCAGGATTGTACCTTTGTACATGTGAGACAATCTACAAGTAAATGTCAATAAAGAAATTAAAAAATAATTTAAGGTTACTTGGTTCATCGAGGTCATATTTGAAACACTCCACCTTGCTACCTCTACTTGATCCAGGTCCAAGCTCATATAAGACGCTATGGAGTTGAAGTCGAACTGGCTATACATACAAATCATTAAAAAAATATTACAATTTAGTAGGAACACTGATAACAGTGACTATGCTTTCAATCAGCGACATCTGCCATTCACTAGACGCAGAACCTACTTGGAAGACCTCAACAAGACTTTCAGCAAATTATCAGTGGGTCTTCTCTGGTGAGGTGTGTATGTCTTTGGCTTACCACCCTTCTTCCACTGCCCAGACTAATGTGTAACACTGTACTGCACAGAGGATGTGGTGTAATGATAAACACTCATAGTTAGGGAGAATAAGCTAATTTATACAGCTTAATAATGACTACAAATCATCTACAGCCACATAATGAGAAGGGTTGGTTGATCTGCTGCCACAGTCTGTGAATTCTGTAAGAAATAAAATAATTCGTTGTCACCAATTCAGTGACCACTGACAAGGTGAATTTTTAATCTTTAAAAAAAGACTATGTTGCTTAGTGTATTACATCTCAAAGCGTCAATGCTCCGAGGCAAGATGAGTTTAAAATAAAGTAGTTCTAATTTTTAAAACAGTTCATACTCTTATTAGACAAATCGCTTTAGGTATCATTGCTATTTAATGAAATAGAAATGGAAAATCGTCACTATATAACGATTTATAAAAAAAGATAAACATATGGCTCTTACTGTTCCAATAGGTGCTAACTTATACACCAGATGGAAAAACCACAGCAAAGATGAATTACAAGTAATCCAGCTCTGGTCGAGTGTGTCAGGAAAACAGGGTAAGCAGCCTGCTCTTTCATCCGCCATTATCTTTGCAGGTCGCTAAATTGCCTTTCCTCTGCACTGGTGCTTTATACTGCCCAAAAAGTGAATGCTTGTATTCATTTTTGGCGCTGTGTATCGTCCTGTACCACTAATGTTATTTGGCGCTGTGTATCGTCCTGTACCACTAATGTTATAATAGCAAATTGATGTTTCAGCACGGATGGAAGAGGACCGAACCAAATTTGCATGGAACACACCCAATTGAAGAGTTGTGTCCACAGTCAGCTGGGGAACCTACTGTTAGAACCCCAGTCAGAGGGCCACGGGCAGACAGGAGCTTCTGGGCTCAACAGTGGGGGTTGAGGCCTTTTTTCTCAGGATGTCCCAGGGCCCGACCTACTATGGATTCTGAGCAATTGGGCCATGTAACCCTTTAGCACTTGACTCTCCGTGACAGTGCAAGTTAAGACGTTCAAGGCCTCTCGGGTATGGGAGATAGACACACGGGAGTGAACAGGTGCAAAATTCAAAATACGTTCAGCAGCAGCAGTACATGAGTGTCCTATCAAAAACTTGCTCTTATGTAAAAAGGAGTATTTATATACCAACACAAAGAAAAATACGACATTCAAAAAATGCACCTAGTGCCCTAAGATCAGACATCTAGTGTTTCAATAGGCAGTTCCTGAGTTTCACTCCCTTCTGGCTAGCAGTAGTGGTTTTCTCCCCATTCATAATATGTGACATTCAGTTTAAGCCCCACTAGTAGTCACAGTCGCAGGAGTCCCACTCCAACTCCAATCAAAGCCAAAAGTTGGGGAGGGGATGCGTGGCCAAGATGGAGCCCGTGTAGATGTGTCCTCATGGAGCTCCACCACATGCTGGCTGTAATATAGCATCAGCCGCCTTGCCATGGCCAAGGCAAGCCCCCAGTGGATTCGGAGTGCCTCCTCGTCACAGCAGTGCCGTCTTTCTCTCCCCGACAGAACATGACCGAAGCGGCCAAGAGCAGGCCACTCCAGAGCTACCGTCTCACATGCCAAAAATGGACCCTGCCCTGCAAATGGTTTAGGAGTGACCCTGATAGCGATTGGTATGCCGCCCTTCCTGCTATGCGCTGCCAGGCCCAGGGGGAGCTACCAGTAAGACAGAGTGCGGAATTACCAGCTCTTGAAGGAGAGGTCTACGAATGGTATTGATGCATGGGCTGGGCTCTGTGCAAGGAGTCGAGACCTAAGACCTTTGGCGGGGCCTATCGGGGCTTAGACTACCCTCTTCCTGCAGTGATTTGGCCAGAGACATAGCTTACTCGCCCGCCAGGGGAACACTTGAGGTACAGAGCACGCAGATTGGGACCATATGGACAGGGGATGGCTTCACATTAGATACTGAAGTCCTGAGGCCCTGATAGTAATCAGCGCTTCACCCTCATGTGACATTTCACTACAAGCTTGCACGATCAGTGGTGAAGTACCTGTGTGGGCCCACAGGCTGGGCAGGCTGCTACCCAGCCGTACACAGACTTATAAGAAGCACCTGCGAGACTCTTGCCAATAAGCTCAATACAGGTGACGCCTGCGGCATGAAAGCATAGAAGGCAACAAGTGGCACTACATTAGAGCTTAGAAGATCTCTGTAATACCAGGGGCCCCTGAGACACTGCCAGGCCAGTTGCTACATCTGCTTGCTTGCCGAGCCATCTAGTCGTATGGTGCATTTCTCTGTATAAAAGTCTCATAAGCGAGTAACAACTTGCTTACCAGAGACCTGGAACCTGCAGAACTGGGCAGCCCTCACCAACACTATGAGATAGCACCACTCTAAAAAAAAGACAACCTTAAAAGAAATGCTAAGCAAGCCACCCTGTAAAAAGCCTGAACAGTGCCCGGATACCCCACCTGGTATGCCCTCGCAGGGAGCTGCCAAGATTGCAAAACCTTGGATGCTGAGGAATCGGTAACCTGCACATTACTGGAAAGACCGTCTGGGATCCCGAAAGATGATATTGCTGCTCTTAAGAACATTGCAGCAGATGTCAAAGATCTTAAAAAGGAATTTGGGGACATGGGGCAGATGCTGGACTCCGTGGAGCTGTCAAGTAACTCTTGTGAAGAGGAACTTAACGAATATCAATGGGAGTTGCAAGAATTAAGAGATAGAAAAGACTTACAGTATTGTTTGGAGAATCTTGAAACTAGATCAAGACACTCTAACATTCACATCAAAGGAGTCCTATTGCAGGCAGACTCTGAGAAACTACAGGACTGTGTGGTAAGGCTGTTCCGCCAGGTAGCACCAAAACTGAAGGATAAGGATATTCACTGGAACGTACACACAGAGCAGGCAGGCCTGCCAAGGCCCCCATCACTACACAGGATATTTTGACATGCCTCCATGCCTACAAGCAGAAGGAGATCATCATTGCGGTGGTACATGATCAGCCTACTTTCACCTTTGAAGGTGAAAAGATGTGACTATTCCAGGACTTATCCTCACTTACGTTGCAGAGATGTAGAACACTGCGACTGGCCACGGCATTCTTGTGGGAGAAAGGAGTCAGATACACCCGAGGAGGCGCACTCTATTCTGGGCTTCAAGACATCCTTAGAAGAAAGTCCTCACCTGCCTAAACCGCGCGGATTGCCTACATCTCCCATCCATTCGCAAAGGCAGCCACACTCAGTGAAAAAGTTAAAGGCCAAACCTACTGATGCTGAAAGTCACAAGGAACGAATGACACTGTTGAGCCAACTTCAATGGCAAGAGAGTGCATCTGAGCCTGAAAATGACTGACTCTGGCCATAGCAATGCTCCTCTGAAAACCAAGTACTTGCTCTGTAGAGGAAGATCCACAATCAACATTTTAGCGGCCATGGCTGGACCATTGCCATCCTGAGTTCTTCTGAACCGCAGGCGGCGGAGCTCTAGCCTTTCAAGACACCTGGCCGTGGAGATATCTTCACGCCATGGACCCCATCAAAGTGGATCAATTGGTCACTGGGAGAGGGACTGCCTCAGTTGTGATGTTTGTTCTTATTTTCTCATTGCCCTAGCTCGACAATTCCATCCCAGTTGCATGGATTATCATTAATGTGATCAGACTAGACTGACAGGTGGCAGGACCAGCTTGCTGATCTACATCTGAGCTGCTCTTTAAGTAGGCCTAGCTTGACATTTAACCCAATCCTTTGGTTAAAACACTAAGCCTTAACCTTGAGGCCTTAATGCCCCGGTGAAGAGCATAGAGCTCCTCTCCATGCTCAGGGAATCCAAATGTGATATCTGTCTTGTCCAGGAGACCCACTGCCTTATGAAGGACTGGCATTGTCTGCGCTCTTACTGGTTTGGCCGCCAATACTTTTCATCAGGCCAACAGAAACGTGCAGGGGTGGCAATTCTGTTAGCTACACACTTTCCAGGCTGAGTCCTTTGAACACAGGCAGAGACAGCAGGCAGGCTACTGTCACTCCACATTTCCACACATACTCACACTTTTTCATTTGCCACCATTTATGCACCCAAAAACCATTAAGATAGATGTTCTGGGTCAGGCCCTGGCTTCCCCTGACATTGATGGAGGGGATTTTAATCTAATGCCAGACACTCTGATGGACAGATCAGTTCTGAGAATGGGACAAACAGGGACATTTACTGCAGCTGGCCTTCAGTGGCTAAAGGAAATAGGCCTTGTTGATGTCTGGCAACTATGCCACCCCGGTCAGGGACTACACATTTTACTCAGCAGAACATCAATCAAATACCAGAAAAGATCTCTTCCTCACCTCTCCTCGCCTTACCACTGCAACCACAGACATGGAGATAGGAGCCGCTGCCCTATCTGATCACTCCCCCACACTTAACAATACGCACTCCTCACAATTCACCTCGGACGGGCATTTGGCATCTTAACTCCAAATTGCTAACATATGACTCAACCACGGCTGAAATCAGAAACATAATAAATAACTTTCTTGCAACTAATGATACACCGACCGCTCCCATTGCCTTACTCTGAGAAACACTAAAAACTGTTGTACGAGGCACCTTTATAGTAACTGCAGCTAGGTACAACAGAGAAAGAAAAGACAAGAGGCTCCAACTGGAGGGTCGAGTGAAGGAACCTGTAGAGGCCCATAAACAATCAGGCTCACAACGGGTGTGGCGCCAGCTCATGGCAGCCCTCAAAGAGCTTAAGGCCCAAGATATAGATAAAGCAGAATACACACTGCTGCATACTAAACACAAGTTCTATGCAGGAGGCAACAAGGCGAGCGTATTTTAGCACACAAATTCCAAGCCCATGCACACAAACATAGGACAGCCAAAACTTGAAGGGCCACAGGGAAAAAGAGTCTATCAGGACTCACCAACTGCACTGGAGTTTGAACATTTTTATTCCAAACTGTATACAGCTAAACTACTGACACCGGCGGACGCCGGGGCATACCTGGCTTCAGTACTCCAGGAACCTTTTCCCCCTTATGAGGCCTCTCACCTAGACAGGGATATTCATCCTGACGAAGTGCTTGAGGCTATTGGTCGTTTACAGTCCGGCAAAGCCCCGGGCCAAGACATCTAAACATCTGAATGTTATAAGACATTTGATTCATTACTAGCTTTTTTATTGACTTGCCTCTATAATCCCTTTAGCTTCACCGGAACCTTCACTGACATAATGAAAGATACTATTATTACAGTGATTCCAAAGCGGAGGAAAGACCCAGTGCATTGAGCTTCCTGTTGTCCCATATCTTTACTGAATGTGGACGCCGAAATTTTCACTAGTATATTAGCAGCCTGTCTTGCCCCGTACATACAGGGATTGATCAACTCTGACCAGGCCGGCTTCATTTTGGAAAGAGGCTGCAGTGACAACATCTAGCACCTATGTCACCATATAGACAAAACCCCTCGTGCCTAAACACCGGCATTACTACTTTCGGTGGACGCAGGGAAGACGTTTGACCACGTACACTGGCCCTTTCTCCAATTCGTACCAGCCAAAATTGGTCTTGGTTCCTGGTTTTGGCACTGGGTATGATGCAGCTATACTAACCCTGGGGCCCAGGTTAGGGTGAATGGGGCACTGTCTCAACCTTTTAACATAAAATGCGGCACCAGACAGGGCTGTTCCCCTCTTCTCTTTGCTCTGCATATGGAGCCACTAGCAGAACGCATACGTAGTAATCCCCAAATAGTGGGCATCACCATGGGCAGCGGGTAACATAAATTGGCTATGTATGCCAATGATGTAATGATAGCAGTTACACACCCCTTCGCATCCCTTCCTCCACTGCTGTTAGAACTAGAGATGTTTGGAAAAGACTCAGGCTTTAAGGTCAATTACCAAAAGTCACAGGTGCTATCCTTAATATACCACAGACAGACTACCTCTGCCTCAAGCACCCCTTCCCATGGGCTACTCAAGGAGTTCCCTACTTAGGCTTGCAAATTCATTCTACGTTAGGGAGTACAGCAGCCCGCAACGATGCTGCGCTCCACTCCACAGTTAAAAATAGACTTGCATTCCGGGCGGGATGCTCCTTGTCTTAGCTGGGAAGATTGGCCGTGGTAAAAATGACCCTGTTGCCTAAAATACTTTATGTGATGCAGACACTGCTGCTCCAACTTCCCCGCAAGTATTGAGAAATTGCAACATTTAATTGAGGAACTCATATGGGAGGCTACTTAAGGAGTCCCCTACTTAGGTTTGTAAATTAATTCTACGTTAGGGGTACAGCAGACTGTAACTATTCCACACTCCATTCCACAGCTAGAACAGACTTGCAATCCTGGGCGGGAGGCTCCTTGTCTTGGCTGTGAAGATTGGAAGTGGTAAAAATGACCCTGTTGCCTAAAATACTTTACGTGATGCAGATACTGCCGCTCAAACCTCTCCCCCAAGTACTTGAGAAATTGCAACACTTAATTGAGGACTTCATATGGGAGGCTAAGAGGCCACGTATAGCACGGAAGCAGGCCTATTGGTCTATAGTGAAAAGTGGCCAGGGAATCCCCCATCTAACACATTAATACCAGGCAGCGCAACTATGATACGTGGTGGAGTGGTCTAGAACCCAAACTGAGAAGCACTGGTGCCTTATAGATCAAGCAATAACCAGGATCAATATAGATACCCAGGCTAATTAAACAGCACCGGCCCGTGGGAGTCTATGTCTCCCTGCTTGTTCAAGCCACGGCGGGTACATTGGATAATGTACAATTGATGAAGAACCTTTCCACCCTTTTCTCACCACAAACATCGATTATCGGAAATCATGATTTTCCGTCGACCCTACAGGGTACTTCATTTTCACTGTGGCAGAACGCCAACAGTAAGAGAGTGGAAGACCTATTCGACCAGGCAGGCCTTTTAGACTTTGTGCACATCCAGTCAGAGTACGCCATCCCATCTAGCACTCACTAACAATACCTTGCATTTAGTCATTAGGTCACACAATCATACATTACACCACATGCTAGCCGGCACTTACACTCTTCGGGAGGTGGCTCCTCACCCACTCTAAGGACAAGGGTCTCCTCTCTGATATTTATGCCTTTCTCAATGCTTCAACACCTAATGTCAAATCCTCAGCAAAACGGCGATGGGAACCGGAGTGTGAGCGTCCGTTCACATCAGAAGAGTGAGCAGATATTGTACACCAAGCACATACATCCACCTACTGTGCCCAAAGCTAAAGAAATGTTATTGAAACTCGTATATACTGGGACTACACCCCTGCACGATTAGCTAAATGGAAATCAGACAAAGAGAGTGGTTGCTGGATGCAATGCGGACACCTGGGAACACTGACTCATATCCTTTGGCAGTGTCCCAAACTGCAACAATATTGGTCAGCTGTAATACAGACGTTAGGGAGATGATTGATACTGACATACCCCAGGTACGTACTGCTAGGTCTTCCAATGCCCTAATGCACCCACTACGCTCGCTGTGGGGCTGAGCCATCTCCCTTGTCCTGCACTCAGCGACACAAGTCACACTGGCTAAATGGGGAACTGAAACTATACCAACCAAACTAGACTGGCAACATAAACTCTGGGGTCTATTGGGCATGGAGAAAGTAATGGCAGAGGTGGAAAATAAACTGCCCCAATTTGACAGAACATGGGAGCCATGTCAACGCTTCCTTACTCAGGAATTTAGATAATTCACCTGCCCAAACTATCTACGAGCACTCCATTTACCTTGAATGGAGCAGGATGGGCCTGGAGGAGTGACAGCCACCTAAGGACCTCATACACAATACCCTGATTACACTGTATCTTGTTTATATTCAGAATAGTCGAGTGTACCTCCCCTGTTAAAACGTACGTTTCTATCTCCCCCTTTCCACTGCCTCCTCCCTACCCTCTTCTATATGCTTACGTGCTCTTCTTGTTCTAGCTCACCAACCTATGGATATAGGTGATGGTGAATTATATTGTTGGCTCATACTTGTTGCAAACCAATATAAACAGATTTAATCTTAAAGTCAAATATTCTGCAGGGCTGAAGTGCTATATGGCAGGCAAGTTCACTCTGGGCCCTCTGGTCTTACCTGCTCCAGCAGGACCTTACGACTGGAGTCTCCAATCACACCCCTTTGCAGATGCTGAAGCTGCAGCGGCTGTCTCGTGTAAATACCACACACGTGGCCCTGCAGGGGCAGCAGTCGAGTGTCCTTGAGTTCTTCACACTCAGTCCTGCAGGGGAAGCCCTAGTGTCCTCAATGCTCCTCCAATGCCAGTAAGTTTCCTTGGATCCTTCCCATTGGTTAATATGATGCTCCTGGTGGACAGCCTCAGTCTGGGATTTGGTCCGCACAGGTTACCAGGACAGCATTTTCCTCTTGATGATGATTCCATACTACTTGCCTTTCTCAAGGGTGCCCCCATATGATATATGAGGGCCAACGTCCTTACTCTGCATACCGGCTACGGTTCAATCAGTATAGAAGTAATTTAATTTTCATTATGGCTACACACAAATTTATGTTGGAGGTCTGCTTCCTTTTAAAGTGCCCTCTCCTCTGCCTTGCCCTTCCTCCAGAAAGCAGTCTCTCACAGCAGGGGTGTCTCCAAATGTTATAGTCCCACAACACAGGCCCTGAGAGTGACTGGAGGTTCACACCTGGATGTCAGCCACAGTAAAACGTGTATCAAAACTTTACCTCAGGGCATCAGGCGTACCCTTTAAGCTTCCTTTATTATCACCATCTCCTTCCTGAGATGTGTTGAGGGTCCTTTCCAGTGACCTCTCTCTGAATCAAAGAGCAGCATTTCAAATTTACTATAGAGACTGGCTCTATGTTCTATAAGTTCTATAAGTGTGTCCCACCCAGCTCACAGGAGTACAGCAAGCAACACATTTGTCTGGGGGAATTCTTCTACCTCTTCATGCTCCTTTAGTTAGCCCCGGGTATCCCAAAATTGAACCCAGAATATTCCATGTATTGTACCGTTCAGAGGCACTCCTACACCCAGCACATGCATAGAACCTGTAACCACTGCACAACACTACATCTTCCATGTATTGTGCCATTTACAAGCACACATACATGCACCACATGCATGTAACAGACATGCATAGTACAACACTGCATCTTTCAGGTAGTGCATCATTATCAGGCACACATAAAACCAACAAGTGTTTAAAACACAAACATGCACTGTGCAGCACCACATATCCATTTGATACAGGCCAACCGGGAGTTATGCACGCAGCAGTGGAACCTTAAATGAGTGGGCCTGTAGGCCTCACTCCAATGACACACTTCTAGTGATCACTATGCAGAATTCTTCCACCACTGTGCTTGTGCTGCTTAACTCCTGGCAAAGGCAGCAGCCTTTCACCACCACTTTGGCATCCCTAACTGTCAAAGCAAACTGCAATCCGGGACACAGGCCTATGTCATGGAGCACACGCATGATCTGTGTTTGCCCAGGACAACAACATTCAGCACCAGGGATCCAGACATCATTACAATTGGGGCACTCAGGGCATGGGTTCATGCCCATGACCATGTGAGAGACTTTTGTGTCCCAACAATTGCATGGAACAGCTATGCAGAGCTTCCATAATGGACATATTCAACCAGCTTGCAGTAGGTTTTTGTGTAATCTAGGAGTCTTGGATTCATCTACTTCTTCCACCTCTTATATATGTTGTATGAGACACTTGTGCATACCCTGTGCCTGAAGCCTTACTCACCAATAGGTCAAGGATCACCAAATGCTTGAGTCCTAAAAGTATGCCTATGCAAGAGAGTTCTTAATTATTTTAAAAGAAGAACTACATTAAGGGGGTCATTCTGACCCTGGCGGTAAAATCCGCCAGGGCCAACGACCACGGGAGCACTGCCAACAGGCTGGCGGTGCTCCCTTGGGCATTCTGACCGCGGCGGTACAGCCGCGGTCAGAAACGGAAAACCGGCGGTGTACCGCCGGTTTTCCGCTGCCCTGGGGAATCCTCCATGGCGGCGCAGCTTGCTGCGCCGCCATGGGGATTCCGACCCCCATACCGCCATCCTGTTCCTGGTGGTTTTGGCCGCCAGGCACAGGATGGCGGTATGGGGTGTTGTGGGGCCCCTGGGGGCCCCTGCAGTTCCCATGCCTACGGCATGGGCACTGCAGGGGCCACCGTAACAGGGCCCCACCAAGATTTTCAGTGTCCATGCAGACACTGAAAATCGCGACGGGTGCAACTGCACCCGTCGCACCCCTTCCACTCCGCCGGCTCCATTCGGAGCCGGCATCCTCATGGAAGGGTGTTTCCCGCTGGGCTGGCGGGCGGCCTTCTGGCGGTCGCCCGCCAGCCCAGCGGGAAACCCAGAATACCCGCGGCGGTCTTTTGACCGCGCAGTGGTATTCTGGCGGTTCCAGCCAGGCCGGCGGCTTCCGCCGCCGGCCGGGGTCAGAATGACCCCCTAAATATCTTATTTGCATACAGATTGTGTTCAGCACAAGTTCAAATAGCTCACTGCATGGATTGTGAAGTTTTCTTTAATGGAGAAGTTATGCAAAATCATCAGAAGGACGTTTGGATAATTGATAAATCTTGTTTATAGAGCTAAGCTGATGAAGGCTTGTTGAGTCCTGATCGGCACAGAACGACTCACCCTTTTCCATCAGCTGGTTGAAGAGTAAGGTGTTGGAAAAGAAGAAGAGATAAGCAAACATCTGTGAGGTGATCTCAGGGTGGACTTCATACTGGTGGAGAAGGTCCAGCGTGGCTTGATAAATCAGCACGACTCGCCGAACTTCATCAGGCACCTGAGCAGATAACCTCCAGGCCTCGCTCGGCAATGGGCTGCCCTCGAGGAAAGCCGGCAACGACACATACAAGGCCTGAAAGACAACACAGAGTTCATTACTGACCCATATCATATAAAAAATATCATATATATCTATATCTATCTATCTATCTATCTATCTATAAATATATATGTATATAGAGCCAGCCGAAGGAGACACTCAAAATATTTTCACCACCAGGAAGACGTAGTATTGATGTACCTACCCAGCACTTTACAATTCCTGACATACGACCCATTTTTAACCGTTAGAAGAAGCATTCATACATATTTTCCCCTATTCTTTTTCCCGAAAGCTCTTAGTGCAATAAGCGTAAGAGCTTTCCACAGTTGCAGATTTATTTTTCACTCAGCATCACCTTTAAAGATGGAGAGCTACCAAACCACACTTATGGAAATCATGTTCGATACCTGCCCAAAGCTGGCGCAAGATGTAAAAGATGTGCCTCAAAAATGTTTCCATATTGGAATCAGCGAAAGAGTATTGCAAATGAGACAAACCCGTCACAGGGTAGTTTGGAGAATGGAGTATCTCAGTTACAAATATTTTTTTTAAATGGGGACAAACAATTTGGTTTAAACTACATTTTTTCAAATATATTGACAAAAAACACTCGATTTTACAGGCAGTTTTAAATCACACTCATCCAATATTCCAGTACTTCTTGGGCTGGCACAGTACCAAGGAACATTTTCACTCAGAAGAGGAAAAGCATGCATGCGCCTATGGGACGATGGTGGATTGTTGTTTTTGTGCTGCTTTTAAGGCTATGTGGGCTATGTAGCTCTCTGGCATCACAACCCTTAAAGTAGTACGCCGCCGCGCCCAGCGTCCCTGTGTTTTTTCACCTAACACATTCGGCCAGTCCAGGTTTAGACTCGCACAAGTTATATGAATACCTCATGTATTTGTGTCACGTTGAATTCTTACGCAAACTTTAATATTTCTTTCAAGTTTCTCAAAGGTATTTCAATGAATCACATGACTAACATACCAAGAGACAGTGGAGACTGTGTAAGGAATTGCAGGTGTACCCCCATTATATCAGTGGTTCTTAACCTGTGGTCTGTGAACCGCTGGCGGCCCGTGAAGCCTATTAAGAGAGTCGCAACTGCTTAGAAAATCAAATAATAGTTACAGATTAATGAAATGTGTATAAATAAAGAAGCAAATGTAAAACTGACAATTTTCAAACGTTCTGTATATGTGAAGACATTTAAATTTGGAGTCCAAAAATTAAGTTAGTATCCTTAGACTGATTTGTGGGAGCAGTGTAAGTGCATCCAATAGAAAGAAAAAGCTCCAACCTTCTCATTAAAATATTAAAATATTTTGCTTCCTTATATATTTGTTTGTAATTAAATAACATTTGTAATCATTTGTGTATTTGTTTAATGGTTGTTTGTTTCTTTATTTTTTGTGAATAGCTTTGAAGTTGAAATCATCGAACATGCTTAGTGTGGTGTTCCCGGCTTCCAATAATGACTCAGTCAGGGCCCCCGGATTCCAGTAATGATTCAGTAGGGACCCGTGGGTTCCACATTAAGTGGGGGTCCACAGAAGTCAGAAGGTTAAGAACCACTGCATTAAATCATAATTTATGTCCACAATTATGGAGTAACTCTAGAACTGTGAAAAACATTAAACATATCTGAAAAATGAATTGCGCCAAGAGGGGTGTAGTTCATTATTTAAACCTGGGTGAATGAATTAATTTGCAGGGGTCCGTCAAGCCAAATCTTTTGGAGATACAAGATGAGACACAGGTGTGATGTGAGAAATTGTTAGCAGTACAGTTTTTGAGTAAGAGAGGTATGCAAGCATTATGCTTCAGAAAAGGAGATTAGTGATTGCAGCATGGCAATATGATACATCATGTCTTCGTTAGTGGTGCTGTTAAAAAACAAGCTCTGTTTTGACAGAAAAACCGTTATGAAATCAGGCCATTGAAATAGTGGCCTGTGTCTACGCAAATCACCGCGCAATTGGATTGTAGCTAGTTATCTATTTCAAAGTGGCTTTTCAGTTTACATTCCTCTCGTGTTCCATTACAGATGTATGTTGAACGTGGCCCACTACCTCTTGAGAAATATAACATGAGCTGTTGAAACATTGTGATTGGCAAAGCCAAAAATACAAAATAATTGCTGAAGCATCATAAACTTTGTTGACAAATGCCAAAACACATCTAATTTCTTTGAAAACTGGAAACCAAAATTAAGCAAAATTGTCACTATCATAAACACCAAATAAATGTTTGTGAGCTTCAATCTAAGCATTGTTCCCAAATTGCTTTAAGTATGCAGATCATCACGTTTCTGGGTGTCAGAAACATGGTGGTCAGATCAGTGGAGTCCAGATCGTAGCGACTTCGCACTTTCAAACAATACAAGGTACACCAGTGGCTTCTAAGTCACATATGGCATATAGGATCCATCTGTGCCTTAACCGCCCCAACTAGGTGACAGCGACGATTAGCTCCTTTCACAATGAATGAACATAAAGCTCTCAAAATAGCTTCTTTTAGCAAGAACTATGTTGGAGTTCAGCAAACCATTTAATTAGTTTACACTGAAAACCAATTTCCATCATTTTTAGATTAACTGGATTTGGAATTGGAAAGCCTTAACCTAAGGTTTCACATGGACCTTGCACAGTCTGTACCCTCAAAGCTAAGTGCAAGCATTTTTCCAGCAATCAAACTGACATTAAGCAAATTTTACTACAGGTAGAGGCAACGTCATTATGATGATGGCGCTATAGGTGGTCTCGTATCGTCTTGTCCTAGAACAACACCTACTTAAGTTTGGAGAAGCTCATGATAACTTCCTACATCACTCTCATTCATACAAGAGTTAGTATCTGCTATCCTGTGTCTGCACAATTCCAACAAGCACAATATGGCACATGAAATGGTGCCTGTTTCGCACACATAGAATTCTCCAAAACTCAATCTGCCTCGTCCAATTGTCTCTGTGTGGTGTCTTGTAACCAGAAGTCCTCTCAACCACGGTACACATGGTTTCATCAAAGAACAGTACAGGCCTTTTAATCCTGTATTTTCCGTGTTGTACAATACCATAAATTGCAACTCTTCATTCGTAACCATTTCCTTCTGCTCCTCAGCTCCACACAGGACTTAGTTCGACCACATCAATGGTGTATTTGCGTTACGCCTGATGGAGCATCTGCTGCTGCTTAGAATTTCCGATTTAAAATAAGGCTATGCGGTCACAAAGTTTTCATAACCACAGCACAGTTGGTGAATACACTGCATTACATTATACTTTTTACTGCCTGCTTATATTGTCCAGCCTAAAGTTGTATTTTTTCAGCTAAGTTTACCACAAACCACAAACGCAAATATAGTAGAACACAGCAATGTTCTCCAACTACATAACAGTAGTCCAGGAATAGGGTCCAGAAATAGACCGGCCTAGACTGAAAGACAGAAGAGGTCACTTCCCTAGAAAAGAAGTGGCAAGGCAAAAGCCAAGTAAGACACATGACACATGTCTCCCCGTGTGCGGAGTTCCCGGCCTGTTGCTGATAATCCTGGTTTCCAATAAGCCAGGTTATAAAGTGCCATCAAGTTCAGCTATTTTAGTAACTACAGTTTAGGAGTTTTTATTTTGTCTTTCCTACTAGACGTATGAGCCTACCAGCCCCAGAAGTGTTACTGGGTATAAATGTAAGGCCTGGCTAAAGGTTTAAGTTGTGTGACAACTTCACAGACTCCAGCAGTCTATGCAAAACGTGTCTTTTTGGAGATGAGCTGTTTCCAATGCTGGCCTTTGTCTAACCTCATGTGCTTTATAAACTGCAGTTTTCGTTTGCTTCTACTTATGCAAAAAGTCTGAGATAGCTGAAAACACTGGCATGTAGAAGGAAAGCAGGGGGTTGGAAACATGAGGTCTAATTCACAATGGTTTTGCTCACCTAGGGGGATATTTATTAAACGTTCATACAACACAGCGCAGTGAGCAACAGGAGATATGAGGCTCTTCAGCGTTCCACCTGCATCGGCGCACATGAGGCTGCCTAGAGACAATGCATGTACCGTTGCACCGTGGTGCAAGAATGTCTGCATTACAAGCGGATTGTATTTGTGCTGAAAGGCATACCTTAATGCACTAAAACAATCCTAACTGGCCATTTCCTCTTTCTATGAATGATGCAGTTTAAACTCCCTCGCTCGCATTCCATCTTGCTATTCTTAAGGATGATAAGGAACTATGCCTCGTGAAGAATGATGAGGCGGGATTTGTGCAAATCCCTGCAACTAGTCTTATACTGTGGCAGATTGGTACATACAGAATAGTGTAAAGAATTGGCCCTGTTGCATCGCAGTATGGAGGAGATATAGGGGCATATTTAAGTAAAGTGGCGCAGCACGTAGTGCAGCACCACTTTCCTAGCGCCCCACTACCGCCAGCATGTGTGCGCCGTATCAAAGATATGGCGCACCGTGGTGCAGGGTAGGGTAGGGGGTGATGGCATAATTTTTATTGACCCTAATGATGTACTCTGCAATAGTAGTGCCAAAATATTGGCGCTGCTCCTGCAGCGTACATAGGGGCCCATTATAAATAACGCTCTGAGCAGGTGTTAAAAGTGCTGTAAATAATGACCCAAGAAATTCTGTTAGATTTCCTTGCGCCATTTTTTCGGCCCTCCTAATGGGAGAACACCCCCTTTGCATACATTATGCCTGGCGCAAGCATGATATAGCGCAAAAGGTTACAAAGTGGTGAAATGCATGCATTGCACCACTTTGTAAATATGGCACGAGGATTTTGGCCTCATTGGGCCACTTTAGCGTAAAAAAAATGATGCTAAGTGGCGCAAGGGGCTTATAAATATGTCCCATAGCCTACTGGCCAGAGCAGCCTACTTTGGGACTAGGGAACCAGCAGGCATATTTACTAAAAGTTCATGCAGCAAAGGCAGCAACACAGTTGCTGTGCTGTGTTGTATGAAACGAGAGAGCAGAACAGCTCAGATATCATACTAATATATGACGCTCTTCAGCTCTTTTCCCTGCACTGCTGCACTTAATGCCGCCCAACACAGGGACCCTTGCAATTGTGTGCAAGTATACCTGCATTGTGTACAGGATTGTTTTTGTGCAGAAGAGGATACCTTCCTGCACAAATACAATCTTAAACGTCAATTTTCTCTTGATATGGGCGATGCAGTATGCATCACCTATAAAAATGACAAATTCCATGGGTGGATGCAAGGCCATTCTCCACCTATAAAACCCCATACCCTACGAAATGTAATGCAATTCAGTGCAAGGTACTGCGTGCATTATATTATTTAACAAAGTCGCGCAAGGCGATGCAAATCTCCCCTTGCTTGGTTTTATTAATCTTTCTTACGTCTGCCTTGTGTCATCTTCTGCAATGCAAGGACAACGCAAAAGCTTAGTAAATCGGGGCCCAGGTTGAAGTCCGACTACGTCTCAACGTCTCTGATCGTTGTCATAATATTTAATCTCTCTGTACCTATAAAAAAATGAACCTGGCTTTGCGTAATGTCATCTGGTGCTAATGTAAAGTGCTCTAATACTCTTGGGCCAAGATCGGGATATAAAAACACTGCAGAAAAAAAGGCGAGGTGCAAAACTAGTGGAGCGGGATATTCCAGCCAATGAGAAATCTCTCACCTGATAGCACGAGCCTGAGATATGAGGAAGCACCTATAGAAAGAGAAGGAACAAATATAAAGGGCCAAGGGGCCAGGTCTGACGTGGAAACTGAAAGGCTCTTTCTAGCGAAAGAACACTTCACAGTAGATGTCTGTGATTTGAACAGAAGTATGTGGAAAACGAGTGCGCCCGTTTAATGGCCAAAGATGTCCACACCCTGCAGCAGACACAGGCCCACTCTCCTTTAAGCACACTGCCAGCTCTGTTGAACCGCTCGATCCGGCCTGTTTAGAGAGGAAAAACGTTTAACCTGCGCCAACGTGTCCTAGACGCCCCTCAGCCGGAAGTGCGCAGCCATTTGCCATGAATAGTTTCATTATTTATGATGACAGCAGTTTACTGTGCAGTAAATTCCTGACAATCCCCAAAACCACCGCAGAACTTCCAGCCTCCCCGTGGCGGTCCCCTCAGTGAAACCCTGGGCACCGCATGGAATTGACTCGTCTCGGGGCCTGGGGGGGTCTGGCGAGAGTTTTTCCACAGACTACACTGCCATCAGCATAACTATGCGGTGTAATGTAGCCAGCGCTGGCCGGCTTTAAGGCGGTGCGACCGGTGCGGCTGCACCGGGTGCTAACCTGGTTTGGGGTGTTAACCTCAGTTGGTGCGCTGTGTTTAGCAATAACTTACGAAACTTGCGATTTTAAAGCACCTGCTGAAAAGTTGCGTGTGCCTCCATCCTTCACGAAGCAATTAGAATGGCATGATAACTCTTGTGATTAATGTTCTTCCTAGGGAGAGAGATTGGCGTTTTGTCCAGTGGGAGTTTTGACTCGCCATAAAGTAGCAAAGAGGGTTAATATGCCTGCTGCAAAGAACGAACTAGGTTTTATGTGGATAGCTGAGTGGCTTGGTAAAGCCATTCTTTACAAGCGCTTTAAAACAAATGCATGTGAGAGAGAGGCTATGGGGAGAGGAGGGGCACTTTTGCCTAGTGGTAGAGAGGGAATTGAAGGGTGTGGTCATGAGGTGGGGGCGCCAAAAAAGACTGCTGCATTGGGCACCACCAGCATTAAAGCCGGCCCTGTAGCCTAACACTGGGAATGAAGGGGACATTTACTAACTTTTGGTTCAACGCCATGCTGCACAGTGGTTAATATGTAAATTAATTTGTGTCCAAAGTTGTCCCAGAAGCCCGCTATCTAAGGTGGGATACCGAATACCTAGGTTGCATAAGTAGTCGTGATTCGACCTCATGCCATCTTACACCAGACTCTCGCTTACTCACTTTTGAGCTTCTTCCCTGTTTCTCCCTTTGTCAGTCTTCACCTTCCTCCTTCTTTCTCCCTCTTGCATTTTTATGTGTCTAGCTCTGGATCAAAGTTAGTTGAGTAAAAATAAGCGCTGGTCCCCAAAAATGAGTGATGGTGGGCCCCACCTGCAATCTAGAGCTCGAATTAAACACTGGTGCTGAAACCAAAAAGTTATTCGCGCCCCTGGCACTGGCACACTTTAGGCTGACATAGCAACTGCACACAACCTTCGACCATTATACAAGGGTGAAGGCTTTCGGTCAAGCATCAGTATTGTAATTGCATTGTAAGGGTACGCTTCCAGTACAAAATACTATGCACTGACTTAAGTTTAACACTTTTCTTACTCTGTATGTTTGCTGTACAAGTGTGGCACACATCCAGAGTTGGAAAAGCCTGGAGACTTAATAAACTCGTTGCATTTTTTGCATTTTTGCACCTACGTCGAAGAGACATAGGGGCATATTGATTAGCCCCTTGCGCCCCCCGAGCGTCACTTTTTGTGACGCTCCCATGGCCCATACTATAAATCATACCTATGAGGCCACGCAAAGCCTCTTTACGTGGCTTTGAATTGGCTCATAGATATGGAGTCAGACAAGGCAGCACAAATCGTTGTGTTGCCTTACTCTGCACTCAGGAGGCGTTCCATGGGGTTGCAGTGGGTGTTCCCTTGCAACACCCATGGATTTTGACGCTTCTCCAGATTTACAAAACCATGAAAAATGGAAAACCTTATGCCTCCCAAGGTGAGGCATATCGATGAGAAATAACTTTATTTCTCCTCGGTTTTTCCTCTTTCCATGTGTGCTGCATTGTGGCGCACACACAGAAAGAGGATAAGGTCTCTCAGGATTGTTTTTGTGCAGGAAGATGCCCCAGGGCAGGGCAGCAAGGTTACTTACTACGCTGCCCTATGCCAAATCCCAGTTAATGAGGGCCATAATTTTTCAGTACAAACATATTTACAAAGGTCGATACACAGGGATTTGCATCAAAACTAGTGGGTGGCTGAATGTGATTGCCCGTCTATCACCCAAGGATTACTCCCTTGAAGCAAAGTAGCTCATGCACTATATTCATTATACTTAGGCAACTTTCAAACTCAGGTCATGATTTGCATTGGAGAATAAATCCCAACACAACGCTATGCACTGGCATCACTTTTGTGATGCAAATCCGGTACAAAATGTTAATACATTTTCCCTAATTCTAGTCTAACACTAGCAACAGAATGCAGATCTGTACAGTGGTTACATGTTTCTTCTAGATTTTTGAGGGCATACATTCTAGCCTCCCACAGTATAACGCTAGGAGTATGAAAGTGAGCTCGTATGGGGAGAGTCCGCTCACACCTCCAATGTGTGCATGTAACCATATAATATGAGTAAATATCCACTCAGGTAACAATTTCTATGGTGCTCAGCAGGCAGAAAGAGCAGACACTCCCATGCTCACCAGGTTGAAAATAAAGTTTTTGTAATGTTGTTCGAACATGTTGCTAGCACACCATTCTATAAATAATATGCCTCTCAATAGTCCTTGATTTAGTTCTTCTATGTTTCTGGTCGGTACAGTTGCACCTGAAGAAACCGTATTTTGACAAATAATAGTTTCTTACCTATAACTCCAGTTCTCTCGCAGCGGAATTTCCATTATACTCCTAAGCACAGAATAGTCCCACCCACGTGCGGGGACCCCGAAGCACATTTTCACAGTACATCTTCTTAAATGCAGTTGCTCGCCTTTCTTCGGGAAGGCCTGCAGAGCCACTTAAGAAAGAAACATATTATGTAGCGTATAGGAAGAGGCTAAAATGGCCCAATTGTTGTGGCTCAGAGATTATTCATGTATATAATTTCATGATGTTTTTTGTAAAACAGCATAAATGTCTTTCACAAACCCTTTTTGTGGTAGAGTAGAGAGATGAAGTAAGGCAGTGCAGCGTAGCCCCATAGGCTGCCATTATATGAGTTAAAATAGAGGCTGCGCCTTTAAGAACCTAGACACCACCAGTATCCCATCCTGCTGAGCAGGTGACAGTTGCTTCAGTTCTTTTTGAGGAGATGAAATACAAGTATACTGGTACGTCAGTCCAATCCACCGGGGAGAAGGGAGGGTTGCTTATGACATAATGGAAATTCCCCTACGAGAGAACTGGAGTTACAGGTAAGAAACTATTCCCTCTCTCGTAAGGGATTTCCATTTATAGTCATAAGCACTGAATAGAGTAGCAAGCCCATCCTCACTTGAGGCGGTGGAGAGGACAGAGTGTGTAATTTCAAGCAAACAGATTCCTAAGGAATGCTCGCCCTACTTGAGCCTCTGCTCTGGCATAAGAATCCAGGCAGTAATTCTTGGTAAATGTATGTACAGAGCTCCAGGTTGCTGCTTTACAAATATCTGGGATAGGGATATTTCTCAATAAAGCAGGTGTAGCCGCTTTACCCCGAGTGGAGTGTGCTTTTGGTTTTGCTGATAGTGTCTTGTTCACTTTTAGACAGCACAATAGGATGCAGGAAACTAGTCCATCGGGAGACTGACTGTTTAGAAGTGGCCAAGCCCGTACAGACTGGACCATAGTTAACAAACAGTTGGTTCGACCTGCGGATGTCATGTGTTCTGTCTAGGTAGAATTTCAGAAATCTCCTTACATCAAGGGAATGGAGAGATCTTTCCACTAGAGTAGAGGGGCTCTGAAAGAAAAGTGGAAAATATATGGCCTGGTTAATGTGAAAGTCCGAAATAACCTTAGGAAGAAATTTCGGGTGAGTTTTCATAACCACTTTGCTAAAATGGAAGACTGTGTATGGTCTGTGAGAACAAAGCGCTTGGAGCTCGTTAACCCTGTGATCTGATGTTATTGCTACAAGGAAAGCTGTCTTTCAAGAGAGATGTTGCAAGGAGGCTTTGTGAATAGGCTCAAATGGATCCTGCATAAGGTTAAGCCCCCAGGGAGATGAAGGAAGACTAATGGGAGGTAAAACCTTTCAGTTGGTCTTCCCAGTTGCCTGTCAGTTGGTCCCACTGGTCCTCAAGACATTCCTGCAGAGGTCGCATGTGGACACCAGCATTTGGTGCAATGAAGATGCAAGATGCATTCGAGCCGAGGAGAGCGGATATTGTTCTCACTGTCAGAAGGCAAGGTGTCATGAGAGAGTGAAATTTCCGAAGGATCGATAAACGTCTTTCCTCTGAAGGAAACACTCTTTCCTGTGTTGTATCAATAGTAGCTCCCAGGTGGTGTAAGGTTTGAACTGGGGCAGAAGTTGACTTGCTGAGGTTGACCCGGATGCCTAGTCTTTGGAGGAGACTGAAAGTCCAGTTGTAGTGAAGCTGAACTTCTTGAGACGTTGATGTCTTGATCAGCCAGTTGCCCAGGTAGGGGTCGACAAACATTTTGTGCTTCCTCAGATGGGCAGCCACCACTGCCATGCACTTTGAGAATGTCCTGGGTGCTGACTTCAGACCAAATGGAAGGACTCTGTACTGGTAGTGCTGGTAGTGGTCTTGTCCCACTACAAACCTCAAGAACTTGCAATACTTTCTGGCATCAGAATATTAAAGTATGCATCTTGAAGGTCGATGGAACAGAGCCAATCCCTTTGGTGTAATTAGGTGTAAATTTGATAGGAAGTCAGCATCTGGAACTTTTCTCGCCGAATCCACCTGTTGGCTGATTTGAGGTTGAGAATGGGTCTGAATTCGTTCCTGTCTTTTTTTTTCACTAGGAAGTACCTGGAATAAATTCCTGTCTCTCGGTGGTGAGGAACATGTTCCACCGCTTGTTGCTGTACAGAATGTTAACTTCCAACTGTAACAGCTGGAGTTGAAAGCTGGACGGCTTCAGAGAGATGGATGGCGGAGGACTGGTGAACCTGAGATAACCCATGCACACTTTGTTATTTCAGCTGCGGCACTGATAATTTGGTTGGAGACAAGTAATCCTCAATGAGAATTTCTTGGAAATCTTCTTGCTTGTTTTGTGGGCGATGGTCTCTAAAATGTCCCATAAAGCACTGTCATATCTGCCTAGAAGGGATGCAGCACTATTCGACCCACTGAGTCAATCCTCTGACTTTCTTTATCAGGAGGGACCATGGAAGAGGGAGTAGTGGCATGATGTTTTTTGGCTGCCACTACCATGTCTGAGTCTGGTGATGGGTCTGTTCGTATAAAAGCAGGATCCTGTTCCAGAGGGAGGTATTTTTTTTGAAGCCTGTATGATGCTGGCTTGACAGAGGCTGGTGTTAAGAATAAGTCTTGAGCCTTTTCTAATAGGCCTGGTACTAACGGCCTCAACGCAGACTTATGTTGTAGGGTCTCAAACATTCTGAAGTCAACGATGTTGGAGTCAACATTGGTATGTTAAGTTTTGCAGCTCCTCTCACCAAGACCTCCTGAATGGTGGTGATTCCATCCACCGGTGATGTACGGTGTGGTGGGTTGAAGTCTGTGATCTGGAACGAGTTGTGGACCCCTGTGGCACTACTGGGGTTGAAGGAGGAGGAGGCGGTGGCAGAGGCAGCGATTGAGATGGCGGAGGAGCAGAAGACGGCACAAGCAAAGAAGAGACAGGAGCAGCACATGAAGGGGGTATGTTCTCAAATACTCCAATTCTGGTGAAGTATATATGTGCAGCCTCTTCTTTCTTGCTTCCTGTAGTCTTGAGGAGGTTGTGAAGCTCCTCAAAGTCGACCATTCTCTATGTCTCGACCGGCTTGTCGGTAGAGGGCTGTACCTCTCCTTGATATCGATGTCCTACCCCTCTACATGGACCTATGTAGTTTCTCTGCCGTTTTCTGGTTTGGAACACGCACCAGAAACAGATAAAAGAGCCCTGCTAGAAGTCCCTGCTTTGCACCTGTAGCCTTCTCCATTCTTCTGTTCCATGGAGGCGAATTTTCTCTCTGTCCTTCAAGATGCCTCTTGAAAAGGTCCTGCAATGTTGACGTGAAGCAGGAATATGGGTGTCAGGGAGACATAGAATGCACACCTCGTGAGGATCTGTCTTCGCCTTTTTCCTCCCACAGGATGGACATTTATCAAAGAGAAGGCATTTTCAGTGTAAAAACCTCTAAGGTCTGTCAGAAAAAGCTTGGTAAAGACCAAGGACTTCGAGTAAAATAGTTGTCACCCAAATTCAGTAGAGAATTTTGAGGGAAAAAGCCAAATTTTGGTCAAGTTCAGTGCTCCAAGGTCCTGTCAGCAGGAGCCGGAAAAAAGAACTGAAGCAACTGTACCTGCTCAGCATGATGGGATACTGGTGGTCTCTAGGTTCTTAAAGGCACAGCCTCTATTTTAACTTATACAAAGGCAGCCTATTGGGCTACACTGACCTGCCTTGCTTCATCTCTCTACTCCTTTAAAAAAGGGGTTTGTGAAAAACTTTTATGCTGTTTTACAAAGCACATCATGAAATTATATACATATGTAATCTCCTGACCCCTTTTTACATTTCAAGATGAACAATTGGGCCATTGTAGCCTCTTCCTATAGGCTGCATAGAATGTTTCTTTCTTAAGTGACTCTGCAGGCCTGCCTGAAGAAAGGCGAACAACTGCATATACGAAGATGTAACATGAAAAAGTGCTCCACCGTCCCCGCACGGTGGCGGGACTATTCAGTGCTTTGACTATAAATGGAAATCCTCTACAAGAGAATTAGGTGTTATCCTTTGACTTTTTCATGGCTTGGGAAAGCATTTACAGATAATATAGTTCAGACTAATATTAATGCAGTGTTCCGTCATTATGCAACTCTTCCACCAAAATGCAGGAGAACCCAAACATATTTTCTTGAACTTTTTGTTAAAAGGTACTGTGAATTAGCACCAGCATATATAGTTTTGATTTGAAAAGGCTTCCTGGAAGGTCAAAGTTACCTTATGTTCCAATATGTTATTCTGGCAGGTGAGACTTTGATACAAAAATATTGCTTGATCTTAACACAAATGAAAAAAATTACTAAGAATTAGAGGTTACCCCAGTCCCTGCATTTCTACATAGATGCACATACTTCAATGGTTCACCAATAAACTTCATCCTGTTTTTAAATTTCAGCTTTTAACAGGAATTCATTACTAATGCTCATTTGAATCACATGGGTTACAAGTTCTCACACTTTTTTATGCATGATGTTGCCTACCATATGATTTTGCACTAGACAACATTTGCGACAGCTGGTGTTTTAATACCGGGAAATATGCATACAATTCAAAGTACCTTTTAAAAACACTTTCATAAAAAAATATTGGATTCACATTTGTTTCAGTGGAAGGATCACAAAATGATGGAGCACTGCATCGATATAAAACAGATTATATTTTTGGTATATGCTTTCCGCAGCCCTGATGAAGTGATCAGGCAACACCCAATTTGACAATACACGTTGCCTTGGAGATAAGCACTAGTCCAAAGTAGGGACAGCCCCCAGACACCTATTTTTGAGAACCTATCAAGTAGGATCATGTGAGAGATGGAAACAAAGGCAATCATAAGATCTAACAGTGTGAGGGCTATGTCACCCTCTTTATCCAATATCTACCTTATCTTGTCCATCGCTGACATCAAGGCTGACCCAGTGCTATGCCTAGCTCTGAAACGAAACTAAGTGACCTCCAATATATTATCGGATTGAAAGAATATGGAAGGAATGCCATTCAAAAGTTTCTCCAACATCTTAATTGGTTCTGTCAGTAAGGATACAGGTTGGAAATTTGCAAGAATGGCAGATTCGGCTGTTGGTTTTTTTCAGGATGTGCTGATGACAGATTGCTTCTATAAAACTGAAGTCGATCTTAGAGAGGTATTGCACACATTTGTCAGAATTGGTAACAAAGAACTTGCACATATGTGTAACAACTTAACAAGGCAGGGATCCTCCAGGGATTCTGATTTCACTGAGAGAAACAAGTCCAGGGTTGCCAACGGAGTGAGAGACTCAAAATGTTAAAACTCAGCAGAAATCAGTGGTAGCCTCCCCAAATGTTGGGACTACTCCTTCATCAGAACTGGTTAATGCCTCACTGGTCTTAAGTATTATTTTGATAAAAGAATGTCACCAAATTATTGCAGGTGCCTTGCTCATTCTGAATGCTTACATTTAGGTATTCCAGATTAGTGAGTTTACAGTTTGGAACTTTTCCTTAGTCTAATTTAGTGGATTCTAATCTTCGTCCAATAACGTGCTTTTGTTTGCGACACAGATCTGTTTTTTATTACTATGAAGTTCCTTCAGCTGTAAATCTTCCTTATCAGAAGCCTAATCTTTATACTACTTTTTTGAATGTAGCAATGATTTCGGTATAATTTCTTTAGGGAAGGTGGAGGTTTTGGGAAAGAAAAATCGAGGTGTCGGGTACAGACAAGTAAAAATAATTGTGTAAAAACTTCACTGTTCACATTCCTGCTGCGCCACTCTGTCCTCTTGCCATGCATTTTTTAAAGGCCCTGGTACAGACAGTGGTTACGAGCAAGGACTCATGGGAAATACTGTCACTTACCACTGGTATCCCAGGGCTATGCGTACTAGTGCACTATTCAAACGTGCCAAAGGTTCCAATAAGGGTCTCGGTTTGCTTGGAGTAGCGACAGCAGGACGTGAAGACAAGGCTTATTCCAGGGATAAGTTATGGGTTAGGACACCACTTACAGTACCACATAATGAAGTAAATTAAAAGAACTATAATATCCAGCCATGGCAGAGCAATTTCAGAAAACAGATATGTTTACCCTATGGCCTATTAGGACAGTAAAATGATGATAAACTACCCACTCTTAAGAGTTTTGAGATATAACACCAAATGTTAACAAAGAGTTACCACCCCAGGAGTGATCAATGCTATGCACTCATGTTTAATCTTCTGTCCTGCGCTAGGAGATGGGGAGGGGCAGCCTTGTTTATACTTCACTCTTCTGGACTTCTTAGAATGATGAGCGAAAGTCTTATAAGTCAGTTCTTGGACTGCTTACATCTCCCCATAAAGGGCTATTAAGTGCTTAGTTTCTCTATCATTGATACCTCTGTGGTGCAATGTTGTACAAACCATCACAGAACTCACATTCATACTTGTGGCTTAGAATTCATATGCATGAGACTGAGAACGAGTCATCACAGTGTAAAATATATAATATGATATTGTAGCCAACCAGGGCAGTGAGAAATTTCCCATCAAGGACACAAAGCTGCCTGTGAAACAAGTACTCCCACTCCCCTGGAATTCCAGTAAGGCATAAAGTATGCAACAGCTGTGGATAACAAAGACATAACCTGGTAGTATACCAGTGGGACTTAGGACTTAAATTCATAGTACTTGAAGGCCTATTATGCCAAAGGTGGCATGGTTACCATGAGTGGCAAACTACTCTTCATTACTCAAAATCAGTGAAAGAAAAACTGCATATTTGCGATTGTGCATGACTACGGTATATCATCATAACACACACTTGAAATTTCTGTTAGGTATGGCCCATGCAAACTGCCCATCTCTCAAACCTTCTTGCAATTGTCAGATGGATTTTTGGTCTGGAACATGAGGCGCAACAGAGTCAAGATCATTGAAGGCATTTACATCAGTTAGCAGGGCATAGACTCCGCTGACCTGCTAGTCATACAAGTACGATCTGCTCTCCTAAAGAGTCCCAGACCTATGCTTCAAAATGGCAGCTAAGAGAGCCACAAACTGTTTTATTAATACCGTTCTGCCATCAACCATCACCTCGTCTTTGACAACCACTCCACTCCATTCCATTCCACTCCACTGTACTCTGCCCCATTGTATTCTATAATACCTGCCCTCAGTGCCTAAAGACTAAGAACAGCACTCCTTCCTATTTATCTACTTAAGCAACACTTATGTGCATGTTAGGGGTGTGTTGTAGAATCGCTTGTTTGGGTCTTACACCAAATTTGCTATATAATATGTATTAACACAGCTGTGGTCAACTCGTTTGATAAGGTATTGAGAAGCAGGCGATAGAAGGATAAAGCTAGCACCCACCTACCTTAGAGATGTAATACACACACTGCTGAAACGTGTACATTATGACTTCTTCTAAAACAGTCATGGCTTCCTCACTAGCTGTGATTGTAGATGAAAAAATAGATTCCTTAGATCCTGGATGGGACAGAAAATCAGAGCTAAAATTAGTGAAGAACATAAAACTAAAAGATGCAAAACGCCAGACTGAACTCTTGGCCAATTTAAACTTCTCACTGAACATTGAGATGTGTGATAGTGTTTGAAAATGCTATCCAACACCTTAGCTGAAACAATAATAGGTGAGGGCTTTATAGATTGCAGCATGTATCACAAGCAGTAATTAAAACTTTTATTAAGGGACATGCATCAGATATTTACATTATTGCTCAAATGTGGTACATCTTAACAGATAGAAGTTGAGCACATATGTGTGAAATGTTGAGGAAGGGCCTTGGGATATGTGTGGTATCTGCTCTTTACCAGGTTCATGCATGAGTAGCTTAACTTGTGCAGTTTTTTATTGTCTGCATTCTGGGATTTGTAGTTCTTAGTATTTCATAATAAAATCAGGAATACAAATCCCAGAATGCAAAAATGGATGAGTTAATCATGTATGGACCTCGAAAACTTGACAGCTCTGTATACAATACTCCAGATCTACTGAGCCTTTGCTTTGTCCTTCCATTGCAGAGGGTGAGGCAAGGACAATACAAAGGCGTCATTAAGATTTACACAGCCACGCAAGGGGTGATTTGTGCTTCTGGTGTGGCTTTGTAAAGCAATGTAATGCCATGCAGCAGCTTGTGTTGCATTATGTTACATTCCAAGCTGGGAGGCGTTCTATTGGTGTTCCCATCCATTTATCCATGGATTTAATGCAATGCCAGATTGACAAAACGTTGTAAATCTGGACTTGCGTCAGAGGGATACAACTCCCAGAAGATAGTGTAATGAGGAGAAACATTTGTTATGGATTGTTTTGAGCTGGAAGATATCCCTTCCTCCATTAAAAAACAATCCTTCCTGCACGTAACAAACGCTCCTTGCACTATGGTGCAAGAGAGCCTGTGTTGGCGCTAGAGAGCACAAAGGGAGCCAGTACAAGGAGAGAGCATAAATGCTCCATATCTTTGTAAATGTAGAACATTTCTACTCTCTCCCTTTTCACACAGCACAGCATGCTCTATGGCTGCGTCACGTTGTGTGAAATAATACTAAATATTCCACTTGGTGTGTACACCAGATACACGTGGTGTGACCCCCAACGAATGGAGTGCAAGAACTGAATACTGAATACTGCTCCTTTCAAAAGAGCTTGTTAGTGCATATTTTAGGGTTGACGAACTATTAACAGGAACGATAGCACTGGTAGTAACTACATTTTGATATGATCTACTTTAAAGCATATTTTCACTTATAGAAGGCAGTAAGGTTATATTTTACAGCAAGCTTGGGTGCCTCCTCCTTGAGGTGGTGTGCATTAAAAATAAATGAATTGACATAAATTCTGGCTACCGAAAAATATGGCTGACCTTTTGGAACTGAGCTTCAAATAATCAGTTCTTCCCCATCAGCAGCTTATATAGCACGTGAAATGATACACAGCAGGTACCAGTCTTTTCTTTAGGGTTGAGCGCACAGCGCTCTAGCCTGCTGTGGGCTTTTAACAACGCCCATCAGTTTAGTTGGTTTGTGGGCTTGCCCTTTAAAAATCGCTTGATTTTATTTGTAAAAGGTATGCATACGTCATGCCTTTTCCGGTGTTTAGACCTACTGGAGCTCACCGGCCCACTACTGAAAACATACGAGGCTCCACGTTTTCAGCTTGGTTTCTGAACTACTCTTTCTTCTTATTTCCTACTCAGCGCGATCTAGTTATACATTTGCCAATGCGTTTGATTGCAAGCGAACTTCTGTTTCATTTTGTGTGCCCCTTCATGCTCAAGGCATGGGGTTTTTAATCGGGTCACTTATGTAAAACTGTATTACTTTTCATTTTCATTTTATGTGGCAATAAAAGACCGGTTAGGACTTTACAACGCTAATAGCTCTAAGTCGAGCAAATGCGAGACCCATTGCATTGCAAATGCTTATTGTTATTTGTGTTGCTTGTAAGCCTGTGCAACCAATTATAGACTGGTGCTCTGTTTTCCTTTTGCCCACTTTTCTTGTCCGCTATTCTACATTCAGTGATGGGAGAAGTAATTCTGCTGGTTCACGTACAGTACTGTGGCCATATCATGAGGGACACAGAGGTGCGTCTGTTTTTATGACACTGCACTTTTAAGAAACAGTCATTCCACCTGTAATTTTCCAGGTAATGTATAAAGTGCAGGCCGCACAGCTCGGAAACAGTGGGCCATGTTACTCTGATTGCATTCCATTCCTTCATTTTTAGATTATCTATGTAATTGCAGATATGTGCCAATAATATGCAAATCAGGGTTTGTCCACCCCAAAAGGCAAGTCAGAAAAGCTGGTTGGCTTTGGGTTGACCTTATCAATTTGCACCCTGCAAGTGGATGACCTCCACTCAGGGATACATAGGGTAAGTGAACGGTTGCAATCTCCTGAAAGAGAAAATAAACAAGGGGGCTGGAGGTTTCACAGCCAGGAGCTGTGCAATACCTTGTTACATGCCCCTCTAGCACTGTCCTCACGGTGGTACCTATTTCTTCAGTATGGCAAAGGGTTGAGGGATACAAAAACATCAGGTAAAATCAAAAGATACTAAATATAACCATATATATTTCATAATTAAAAATAGGCAACATATATTTTACTAGTTTTACTGCAGCAAAGGTTTCGCATCTCAAGGAGATGACAGAAGGTGACTGGTAAGTTATATGCTATTCTTGTCTTAACAGATGGTTCCCAAGAAGCAAAGAAGACTACTCGAATGCCACTTTAAATTACGCTTAATACAAAACGGTTGAGACCTTAGATGACAGGGAGTCTTTGACAACACTACACTTACACAAGTATGGTAAGTATGGTAGGGTGAGAACCAAGTTCTTCAGATTTCACTCAGGTATGTTCTAGGCGTGATCCACCTCTACATTTGACCAAGTGGATTATCAAGTAAACTTTGCCTTTGCTTCTAGAGTCCATACAACTAGGATTCTCTATAAACAACCAATGGTCAAAAGATTACAACCCATCAGTGCTTAGCTCTCAATTGTTGACTGGGTGCAGTTCTTAATGAGACCACCTTCACGATCTAAAAAAATCCCTTTAAATCAATTTAGATAATGTTGCACCAAAACACTTCTGCTGTCTAACGGTTAAGATGTCGTAATTGAAAGAGTAAAGATAATGTCTAATCATCGGCCTCCCCGTTTGACCAGTCTGTGTAATATTGGCCATATTACTTTATATCCTCCTGACTCCGCTGTTTTTTTCTGAAAAAAACCTGGGTACACAGCTCAATTTTGTACACTCCTCAATGATGGATATGTGTCACGGATACAGCAAGCTTCAAACATTTGGAAGGTTACATACTATGTGACCTATTTCAACCATAAAAGCTCAACAACATTGCTTCTACTCAGCATCTCATCTCATTAAGGAGGTGTTGATTAGACTTGATAACTCTAAATGGGAGATAGTGTTTGTTATCTATGAAGAGGGCCATTGGTATTATGTGATTGGAGGCCTGGGGCCTTTTCTGTGTCATTATAGATTTACTGACCTAGCCACACATTCTACCATCTGTTGCACAATTTGTAGTTTAAATTGAAAGCTTTTATTCCTACCTCAAACAGATCAAAACTTTAAAAAACGAAGCGCATGTGGTGCCAAACAGTCACAGGCGCTTTCTAAAGGTTAACTAGTCAACATCCAGTCAGTAATTGCTGTGTTTAAATTAGGACTGAAGAGGGGAAACAATTTCCCAAACTGAAATAATGACCATAACTGATGAACTAGGGAAGTACTTTCATCTGCAATATGAATCAAGACTTGAATGTTTAAATGTAATTCAAAAAGGTTGTTAGCAATGATTTATTTTTGTCAGCAAATGTTTTGCTTTATTATTAATGCAAATTAATGTTGCCCCACAGACTTCTACTTCAAGAAGGTACTTAGAATATATAAAAATTCTAAACATGATACTTCTTAAGGTCTAATGTCTTCAGTCCTGCAGTGTCTTCTAGCAAGACCCTTACACAATTTGTGCATTGTACAGTGTCATTTGTACTGCACTTATTACCCATCACTGAAAGTAACATGCAGCCCTATTCTGAAAAGAAGGTTCTTGGTGGAAAAGGTGCTTCTAGAGACCGATAGTGTGGGGGACAGGAGTAACCCTAAAACTGAAGACAAGTTCTAAAACATAACAGAGATATGCAGAATAAAAGAGACACATCTTTTATCACAAAAAGTGTGCACACTTCGGCTTCTTCCTGGTGAGTGGAGTATTGTATATATTAGACAAGTGAGAAACTAATAGGATAGGGTCCTGTGAATGTGTGTACTTCCCTTTCTTACGAACACTTTGCATTTAGGATCTCTTTAGTAACATTATATTTAAAAAATGACAAAAAAGCGAAACAATACTGTCACCAAATGGGATGCATGATTTGCCTTTTTTGCCGCAGAACTTAGTCAACCATGTTGCACAGTTTGGTCCTTAATTGCGACATAATTCCATTAGTCGTGTGGGTTGTCACTATTACTCCTTATACAGGTCTAGTAGCGAAGGGTCTAAAGGTGTCGTCACCTACCAGTTGCTGGTACTGAACTACAGGAAGCAGCACGGGCATCAAAAGAAAAAGTATGTAGCAAGGGTCGCAAACATGCAGGCGTTTGAAGATTTGTTTAAGCTACCTATTGAGTTGCCATCATCAGCTTGCAAGGAAAACGATTTCAGGCCCTAGCTGCAGCACCTGAGAAACAGATATATTTTGGAATTTAACTCGAACTCATGAGGCCAGGGAAGGGACAACATTAGCATATAGTACTGGAAGAATAAGTGATAGCAAAACTGTGGATGAAATTATATGCTCGCAGAAAATCTTTATCAAGGAAGCTAGTGCATCGGGTTTTGGCTGAATACACAGGCCTAAATTACAAGTGGCCAGTTAAAATCCTCCGTATTTCCCAGACCCCGAGTTGCCATTACCCGTAGAATCTGTGGGAGGTCAAATAACAGGAATTGCAAGTGAAATATTGTTTCTGAACAGATTTCTGCATGTTTTGCCACGGTCAAATAAAGCCAAAGTTTGCCTGAAGAGCAAAGGCTTTTAATTCCAATGAACCCACTAAAGGTTAGGTGCCGCTTGTAATGGTGGCCATAGTATCCTCTTTCTTTTGAACACTGGAATGGCAAATTAGATAATGCTCTGCAATTTGAACTGCATAAGTAAGGGTAGATGGAAGATCTGCAGAAGGTGCTTTATTGTAATCTCTGCACAATATGTTAGTACTAAGACTAATACTGTATTACTGTTCTTAAGCAGCAGCCACCATTTATTGACGGAGGTAAAGGCAGGTTATGAAGAAAGCCCTAACAAGGGAGGACAAGACCCTGCCTGTGTCCGGAACGCCAAGATTATTTACCTTGCTGGAAAGAGTTAGGGCCAGATGTATGAAAGCATTTTGCATTCGCAAATGGTGCGAATGCCCGTTTGCGAATGCAAAATGCCAGTTCAGAATGTATGAAATACATTCTGAACGCAATTTTAAGGAATCGCTAAAATAGCGATTCCTTAAAATTGCGACCCTGTTTAGAGAGTCGCAGATTGCGACTCTCTAAATTAGAAATCGCAAATAAGGATTCCTTATTTTTGATTTCTTAGCACATGTATGAAGCAATTCCTAAATGAGATTTTGGCATTTAGGAATCGCTAATTACCACCAAGTTGAGCTTGGTGGTAACCATGTGCAAAATTTAAAAATGCATTTAAAATGCATTTTTAAATTGTACATGTAAGGCACACATGCCCTTTTTTTGGGGTGCATCAAAGGGGGCCTTAGCCCCCCAGCACCCTCGGGTTTTGCATTTCCAAAATTGCGATTTCTGGTTCAGAAATTGCATTTTTGGAAATGCAAAAAATGGGGCGGGTATCGCAATTTGCGATTGGGTAGTAGCATTTGCGATTTTTAAGAAATCGCTATTACCGAATCGCAAATGTGATACATGCCACTTTGCGAGTCGGAAATAGCGATTTCTTAAAAATCGCTATTTCCGAATCGCAAAGGGCCGTGATGATAAATCTGGCTCTTAGTGACAGCCCTGGTAACTGAGCAGAAGCTAGATGCTTCAGAGAGGACCTGTATGTCTGACCCAAAAAAATATTCTTAGTTAAGTTACTGTTAAGCTGCCAATCATCTACAGCACTAGTTATTTTAGTGAAGTTAACAGTAAAAGGAGAGGTCTGAGGAGCTGCACCACAGAGTGAAATTCTCTTTAAGACATAAATGTTCCTTATTTAATGCACTGATACTGAATGGGTATAAAGAAATGCAACCATTCCATCGTGTGAGCCATGGTCTTTGTCACAATAGGCAACCTCTTAACTAAAAGATGTTGGTCCGGGGTGTCAAACAATGTTGAAAGTCCCAAGAACTAATTAAAGACACATTTTCCTTTGCCGACGAGGTCTGGAGCAATATAAAAAAAATAAAAAATAAATGAATCAGCTTGTCTGCCACATTCAAGTCTAGGTCCAGACTGCACTGGGAGAGACAGGAACGTTTGTAATTACAAAAAATACACAGCAAATGAGCCTCACCATCACTTCTCCCAACTCCCAACACTTTTGCCAGCACCTGTAATAATGTGGTTGGCCTGATGTTTCATCTGATAAAAAATCCCAAATAAGATTATTTTATTAAAAGGATAAGAATTTCTTCTTTTAGATCTTCGGATTCTTTCAACTCTATAACAGGCTTCATGAACAGAGTATAAATTAGAGGGTCAAGGTAGCCCAAGGAATAGTGGGGGGAGTATTGACTGTTTCAGCCATATTATAACAAGGGGTAAGTCCACTGTCCCTGTAAGGCATCATAGAAAAGAAGGTAGACAGCATTATATTTGCTTGTCTTTAGCAGTTATGGGTAGCCACAATGCCATATTCTCAATTTTGTCATAAGAGTTGTTGCTTAGATCACCACCTATTTCCCCATGCCATTGCTGGCGAAAGAAAAATGTGAATGACACAATTCAATGGAGGAAGGGAGCGCAATTCAATGGAGGAAGGGAGCATCCTAAAATCACCTATAAAAGTATATTAATTACAAATATATGTTTACTACAATCAAAAGGTCTAGGCAGATGGCCAGGCCTAAAAAAACAACATGAAGTTTGAAATAACTTCTAGTGACCATTATAAACACACATTCCGACCCTCTAGCGCATGGGTACCCGCAAACATTTTCCCTGGGGCCAAAAAGTTTGGTCTGTGACGTGCCTGGGGGCCGCATTGATGCCAGGGTGGTGGAGGTCAGGTGGTGTGACTAGGGGGATTGGTGGCAAGGTAGGTGTAGGGGTAGCAAAGGATATGCATCTAGTGGGTGAAATAAACAATGGGAAACCAGAAAACCTGGAATTAATCCCGGCGTACCCACTTTTGAAAAATTTGTTATCCTAGGCAATTGTTTAGTGTCACTTTCCCGCCTTTTTCTGCATTATCACATTTAAGATGACCTCGAAATACATGATTCATGGTGTGTGCTGCACAAAACCTGCTTCTATGTTTGATTTAATAAACTATAATGTTGTTTATGTATGATAGGAACCCAGGCCACCCATAAAGTGCACATACCAAGTGACTTGCCTCTTTAATTTACTATTGGTAGTGTTCTCAGGGTAAAGGAAATAATTAATGTTTCTAAATTTATGTTTGAAAACTATCATTTTAAAATGAATACATCTCAATGCACTGATAAACTGAATTGTACTAAGGCGAAAAGGTTCTGCATGTTAAATAAATACACTTAATTAATTTTGAAGAGACTGTCTTAGTTTTACACTTATGCTGCAAGATGTCTTTAAAAATGAAGGCGTTTCTAAAGTTAAGTGCAGGAGTCCCTAGTTACTTCCTATCTTTAACACCAATTACGTTTGAAATAAATGATTGTGTGTGTATTTAATATTTTTGTTAGTGCGGAGTCGAGCAAACAGCTGCCCAGTGCTCCGGTTGCTCCAGGGGCCGCATGTAAAGGTCAGAGGGGCCGCATGAGGCCCGCGGGCCCTACTTTGAGTATCCCTGCTCTAGCGGTTCTCAAATGCATTTATTTATCTGCAGTTTAATATAGCATGAACTTGGCCTGAAGGTATTGGAGCGGTTTACACGAACACCAGTTACATTACACAACAACACATTCATTTTTTATAGGCACTGGGAGATTAAGTGATTTCCCCAGAATCACAGGGTGTTGAGCTGACTCTGAGAATCAAACCTAGTTTTCTAGTTCCAAAAGTCGGCAGATTACTCTCATTTCTCACACTCAACATTCCGATAAATGCCTTCCTACATTTCTTATTACATGAATTCAGAAAAAAAGTCTGCAAAATCTGTAACTATCACACAGTGACCCGCGTGCCCATTTTCTGTGCCCTTAGAACTCTGCTGTATTACAAAAGGGGTCTTAGACGTAATACAGACAGTGCAGGCACACATACTGGACTGCCACTACCTTATGGAGACATTCCCTCATTACCACTGAAGTGTGGCTCCATAATACTGAGGGAAACACGTTGCCTTTGTCTACAGATACAGACACCAAAGCAAAGAGACGGTCAAGAGGCCCACTAGTTGTGTGTCTTAAAGATGTGGTGCACCGTCAATGCACCCCTCGATGGCGCCCTCTAAAATAGAAGAAAGAGGGTTTGTCATAGACCCAGACATCCCTTTGCAGGACGGTGCATCCATTCTCTGTCACGTGAGCAACAGACCTTGCAAAGAATGGGATTCTTCTGGTTTTCACATCGGTACAGAATTTAAGTGGTTGGTCCCAAAAAGTGGACTTGCAGGTTCGTTCACAGTCTAGAAAAGTTTGCGGTGGCAACAACTGATCGCGGGAGATACAGCCAAAGCATTCTTTGGCTGTATCTCGAGGCGGCTTTTACCCACCATTTCGACATGCAGTTGTGGTTTTACTGGAGGATAAATCTGTACCTTTCACCCAGTTCCTCGCCTTATTAAACTACACAAGTTTATCGAAGAGATATCTACATTTGAAGCAAACAATATGTGTGCCGGTCTGTAGGCTTTGCTTGGGGCCCTTAATAAGCTTCCTAGACCTCAGGAACGTTGAAAAAAGTGTGAGAACAGTTGGACAGCCCACTGTGCGCTCCATCCCTCATGCCTTCCAAAGTTAGAGCACTGTGTGGATTCGTCATACATTTAAAATTAGTCATCCTCAGAAATCCAGAAATGTATAGCCTTTTTTGTTTGGGGAAGGAAAAGAAGCCTTGTCAAAAAACGTCAAGGTTTCCAAAACCAGGAATAATTCACTGTTGCCCTAGCAACTAGTGTTCGCATTTTTGGGTGTGAGCAATTTCTGTACCCCAGAGACTATTTCATACATGCGTTTTTTATTCTGTAAATTTCTCTGTCGTTTTTCAGACCTACGTCTTTTTGCCGAACTGCTGGAAAGAGACAAGTTCCACACTTCTTCCATCAAATCTTCAATATTTCAAACCAGACACGACTTGGTATTTATCTGTTTAAAAAACATCATTGCCCTAACAGGAGGCCTCCTCCTAACTATTCAACATTATGGGGGCCAATTTAAAAAAGACCATCAAACAGAGAAAAGCAATTGTAAGAAATTCTATTTTGGGAGTTGGGTGGAAACTTTATTTCCATATGTTCTTGGCAGGCTGAATCGAGGAAAGGGCTAAACCATCATGGCTTAAAGGGTACTTTGTTTTTATATTGGAAACCATTTTACTGTAGATACCCTCTAACAGAAATTCTGAAAAACAAGGAACCAGCCCACGACCTTACTTATTTATCTGCCAAGATGAGCAAGGTTTCTCTCCAAAGGTGTAGCTTCTTTTGATGCAGCAGGTACAGTGGCACCGGGGTCCAGAGGCCTGAGGGGCTCATTTAACCCTACTGCTGTATTTCATAATTCAAACAGCAGCTAGGTGGCACATTCCCTTCCCTGCACTGGGGCCATGAAACACTGGCTATGTTACTGCCTCCTGCTGCAGGTTTAGGGTCTGGTCGGAACCAGCCATATGTGCTTCGGGGCAGAAAACAGGGGGACTTATTCCAGGGCTGGGTGACTTGAGAGATTATCAGCCCCTCCTAGAAAAAGACCTGGGGGAGCAGAGAACTATTCCTTATAATTACGTACACGAGTTACTCCTCTGGAGAAATACTCCAGTGTACTGGAAGCGTTTAAATATCTCATGAGTTTCTCTTCCGTCCCGACTACAAACGTACGGCCTCTACACTGACATATCTGAAACACTGTGTTCTAAAATGCATCTTTTGGAGTATTTTGTTTACGTTCTTGGAGGGACAATTCACAAGCAGAGCCGTTTTTCAGGGCAGATATTAGTTTCAGGTGGAGCCTTGCTCATATTCCAGTTTACTTGGGTAGTCCTGGCAGACAGAAAACAGAAATGGCTGAAACTACATAAGAAAAGTGCCGATTTTGTTTGAAAAGTTCACAATGAGACATATATTGCAATCTAAGGAGCAGAAGGATGAGAATGAGATACATCACAAAAGTAGCATCAGGATACACCATATGGAGGTCACAGCTGCGCTTTACAATGACTTCATTCATTCATTCATTAGCTATTGTGCACCTTCTTGTTGGGGATGGAGAAGGGTAAGGTTTGTCTCCCATTACCTAGTTAGTTACAATGTAGAATCCAAATAAAGTGAGTAAATACAAGAAAACAGGCACGTTGGGGAGGGAGTGCAATCAGTAAAAGACTACACTTGTAAAGGGCCAACTGTGATTCAATCCACTGTCATCATATGTCAAACTACGGAAGCCCATTACGTCCAAAAGGATGGAGAGACTAAAAATAAGATTAATTAAAGATCCGCACTGACATTGCATGCCCGTGCATATTCCCATCTATGAACTGCACTGAAAGCAGTGCATACTAGCTTGAGTTTGACAATGCAATGTTGTTTACAAATGATGCCTTAAAGTAGCTGCTTTAGTGAAAATTCACTGAACATCAGAAAGCTTTAGTTCTTTTCATTACAAATGTAATTGGAGCAAATGAGTGTTTGAATGAGAAGACTTACAGCTCCCAAGCTACAAACAAAAAAGACCTATTTGAGCTTCCGTACTGAATTGGACGGTAACTCTGTAAAAACATCGGGTGCAACAACGCTTGAGTTCTGTCTGCTTCGAGGCACTGCTATTAAGTAGTTAATTGCACTAAGTCACAGAAACTTTTAGGACCTCTGAATAAGAGTCACTCAACTAATGATGTGACTCTTGACACTAAAAATGTCAATACCGTGTGCTAATTTCCAAGTGTGGTATTCATTCACCATTATGAGACAGATCCTTAGGGCTACAGCATCACTAATGAAATATATCAGTCTGCAATACCTTTCCACATTCTGGCCATTTTCCACAGAAGTTTCCTGATTGGTTTTACCTAAAGAAACTTGTCATTGGAAGTTTTTAAGGAGTGAGGGATTACTGCATTTCCAGTTGTACCGATTCAGCCAGTTTGTTATCAACAAAAGTGGGAACATCACATGAATCACAATAAAAAAATGTCTAGCTTAGGCGTCAAGAATTTTCAATTCTATTAAGGACACGGAGGTGAGGATTCTGCTATCTCTCTCTTTACTGTCCAAAAATAGCAGCCAATCATATAACAGATAAACAAAAAACTAAACATCCCATGATGCTTAGTATAATATCACATGGCCCAATCACCTCCCACGACCTCTGTTCATAAATACTATGACCCCAGATGTCACTTCCTCTTTCTTTGTCAAAGTCAGATAATCCTCAAACTTCTGAAACAAAACTTCTTGCATAAGCGTTGTTCCATCGATCCTCAAAACTAGACTTGGAACACCAACAGAGCTCCACAGGAGCCAAATCTTGCAGCAACCTTCAGGGAAAAAAATCTGAATAAAAATGTCTTCATCAACACGCAAAACGAAGAAATTCAGGTAGTCTTCTGATCAGACCCAAGAAATATAAGACAATGGAAGGTAATATCTTGCTAACTAAAACAATCAATATTGCTGTAAACCATCTAATATATAACAAGGGTGGGAAAAATAGAATATCAATACATAATCAATGTAATATGAATATATTTGAATAAAGGCATAATACTTTTTTGATGGGAGAGATAATCCTCGCCTCCGTGTCCTTAATAGAATTGAAAATTCTTGATGCGTTAGCTAGAATTTTTATTATTCTATTTCAGGACCGGAGGCTCCAATTATGCTCATTTAAAGCTGTCCAATTACCACTGTAGCAACATCTACCACAGGTTTATGATAAAATTTACGAAAAGTAGACTCAGAAGACCAATCAGCTGCCTTCATAATGTCCTCCAAACAAGATCCTAAAGCATACGTCTTGGAAGCCATAGCCCCACTAACAGAATGAGCTCCAAATTGATTGGTATCTATACCTGCTTCATTCATTAACCATCTAATCCATCTTGATAAAGTGGCTGACGTAACTGGTTTGAAAGGTTTTTGTAAAGAAATTAGTAACTGACCATTAGCATCCAGTCTAAATTTGTCTGTAACCACCTCATAGTCCTTCAAACATTGAACTACACATAGTTTTGACTTATCCGGAAACAATGGATAAGTTATCGACCTGCAATTAGTTTTTGTCCTTCTGGTAATAGTAAAAAAAAAACACCTTCAGGGGAATACACCCTACCAGCCAAGTCCAAAGCCTTGACATCCGATACCCTCTTACATGAAATCAGACATAATAACATGGTCAAATTTGCTGAAATCTGTTTACGAGACAGGTACCTATTGGCAGGCCAAGAATCTAAAAATCTCAATATAATGTTCACATCCCACAAAACAGAATATCTGGCTTGAGGAGGATTTGATAAACGGATACCCCTCAACAATATACAGACTAGAGGGTGTTCACCTACAGGTTTAACATCAATATGAACATGGCCAGCTGAGATGGCTGATCTGAAATTATTAATAGTTCTATAAGCCAAACCTGAACCTGCCAGTTCCTCTAGAAAATTTACAATCAGCTCAACATCTGACTCTACGGGATCAATACCCCTTCCCTCACACCAACTATTCCATCTGCGTCATGCTGAGGAATATCTTTTATAAGTGCCTGAGGCCCAAGCCTGCTTGATGAAATCAGCAGCTTGTTGTGAAAGGCCTAGGGAATTCCATCTCGACCTGAAACCATCCAAGCCATCAATGTCAGTTTCTCTGATATGATCAATGGATGTTGAAGGCCCTCCGGATTCAAGAGAAGATCCTGACAAGGAGGAATGCGAAGCGGGTAAGCACAAGCTAACTGCAGAGCAATTGGGAACCAAGGTTGAGCCCTCCAAAATGGAGTCACCAATATAATCTCTGCTTTCTGTCTCTGTACCGGAGACAGGACCCTGGAAATCATCAAAAAAGGAGGAAAAGCATACCCCGACACTGAGACCAATCCTGAAGAAAAGCATCTGTCGCCAGTGCCAGAGGATCTGAAGGCCAGCTGAAGAATTTGAGAATCTGAGAGTTGAGGGGAGATGCAAAGAGATCCACTTCGCAGGGGCCCCACTCTCTGATTATCTGAAAGAAAATCACTGGATACAGTCTCCAGTCGCTGGAATCTGTCAGAAACCTGGAATTCCAATAAGCTATTGTGTTCTGATCTCCCGGGAGATATTCTGGGTGGATAATCAGGCGATGATTGAGACAGTAATGCCATAAATTCTTGGCAATCTCAATGCCAGGATCCTGGACCTCGTTCCCCCCAACTTGTTGACATACCTCACTGCTGAGATATTGTCCATCCTTAACAAGATGCAGCAGTCCGTCTTCTGAGAATCGAAAGATAAGCATCCTTAGGTCCAGGCGGACCATCCAGTCCCTTTCCATTTTGAAATGCCTGTACAAGGTCCAATAGTTGAAATCCTTAGATTCAATACTAGACAATGACCCCGCCTTTTTTGTCTACCACAAAGATGGGACTGAGAAACCCGGATGGGTGAGGAGATAAAAAACGTACTGCCCCATTGTCCAACAAGACTTGAACTTCTATGTCTATAAAGGTCTGATCTGCGAGGGAAAAAGACATTTGAAGCAGCGGGGCTAGTTGCTTCGGAGTACTGACAAACTCTAAATGAAAACCCCAAACTGTCTGAAGAATCCAAGGATCCCCAGAAATCTTTTTCCATTTTTCTAGAAACAATCCCACTCTGCCCCCAAGAAGCACTTGAGAGTACGGTATAATGCTTACCTAAGTAACCAGCTTCTTGGATTGCTCCTTGTTGTCCCCTACGAGATCCTCTGTGAAACCTGGAGCGACCTCCTCTGTTGCAAGTGAGGTAGAAGGTAGAGTCAGATTAGTCTCCATACCAACCTCCTCTCCCTCTGGGATAGTAGTTCTGAGGACTTGTGACAGCTCCTCGGCCGGGCATGCATCCTCCATAACGACCGGACCTGACAAAAAGGCCTTGTTTGAACACCTTTTTAAGGGATATTTGCACCTTGTCAAGGGAAGAAAAGGTAGAACAAAACTTGGCCAGCTCTTTAATAAAAGAGGATCCAAAAAGAAGACCATCCGCAGAGGACTTGCCTCAGAAGAGGCTAAATCAGTTAGTTTAGGGTCAATTCGCATGAGCATGGATTTCCTGCGTTCCAAAGAAATTGCACAATTAGCATTGCCCAGTTGATAGATGGCTCTCTGGGCCCAACCAATCAGCACATCCGTGTCCACAGGAGTTTCTGACTCTTTGGCAAGAAAAGCCATATCAAGAATCTTCATCAATGCACCAGTTAAGTCAAGAAGCTTATCTTGGCAGAGACGCCAAGACCAATCCAAACCCTTCTTAGGATCTTTTGCAAATTTTTTCATGAACGTGACCATAGTGGGGTCAATTTCAAGGGTGTCGGATACCTTCCTGTCAAAATCCAGTCTAGGACACTCCGCCCGAAGTCGTGACCGTGCCTCCTTATCAAAACTCCATCTAATATTGGATTGGACATATTGTGCCACTTCTGCGGACGGGACCCAATTGGAAGCTCTGGGGTGCACAATCTCAGTAGGGTCGAAATCCAGAACTCGAAGAGGAGATGCCTTATTCTTAGGCTTTTTACTGGGACACGGAGCATCCGAGTCATCAGAGTCATTAGAAGAGGAATCTTTATCAGAAGAGGATCCTTTTTAGAGCTATAGTTATGTTCAGCAACTCATTTTTTATGCAGCTTTTCAAAAATGTCAGCATGTAAATCTCCAGAAGCCGCATCAGTTCCTTCTAAATATTTTGATTTAGACTTGTACTTTGATTTTGCCCCTTCAGGTTGCGGTTGTTGCCCTTGAAGCCAACCCTGGGAGTGGGTGTAATCAAAAAGCTGACTCGAAAAAGGTCCCAAGGCTCTCACTAGGGCATCATTAACAGATTGTTGAACCCTAGTATCAAGGGCTTCAACTAGGTTAACCTCAAGCTGTTTACCAATCTCTTCAGGGTAGTACCCTGCTTCATGTTCACTCCATTGAGCCATAGTGTTGATGTGAATTATGAAAAGATTGTATAATATTAATATTAAATATTAATATGGATATGGGGAGTGCAAAAATCCCCTAACAGGCAAGAAGAGCCCAATAAAGAGTGGAGGGGAGCAGCCTGTCTAGCACTCTAGGCAAAGCCTCATATATTTTACAGCCCAAGTCTTTAAAAGCACCAACTGGGCGTCAGGGAGCCAATGGGGGACACACAAATCGGGCCTCTTCAGCAGCGCGAGCAGTCACACGAGCCGATCTCCCAGAACAATAAACCTGAAGAGATCGGCTTGTGCACAGCACGCGAAGACACGAATGAAAAACATAAAGAAAAGACTACACGCACAGCGTGTAGCTTGCTCCCGCTCCACAAAAAAGGGCATGTAAATTCAGCACGGAGCTGAAAATCTCTGCAGCACGTCAAGCGTAAAAATAGAACTTGAGCGAACGTATTTGCATCGCTAGTACAACACCATAAGGAAAACACACATTAACAATTAACACATAAGAAAAGCATGCATAGTAAAAACTAAATGGTACTTATCTGCTAAAGAGGAAGTGACATCTGGGGTCATAGTATTTATGGACAGAGGTCATTGGGCCATGTGATATTATACTAAGCATCATGGGATGTGTAGTTTTTTATCTGTTATATGATTGGCTGCTATTTTAGGACAGTAAAGAGAGAGATAGCATAATCGGAGCCTCCGGTCCTGAAATAGAATTAATACTAATGCTAAGCACAGGATCACCCAATTTTGGTGAATTGGAAATGTGGGGATTAGAAAACAATTCTATGAGATGCAAAGTAAACTTAGAGAAGGCACCAGACTGCATCGAACATTCAAACTTCAGGCCAAGCACATTTCTCACTTAGATTGCTACGACAAATTTGAAACATACCTTCAAGTTCTCCCACATAATCAGATATGAATAAATATTCATTTTTGAATGAACTGCAGAGCCTAAGTTCTTCACTCTGCTTCCACAACTCGTCTAATAGTTTTCTACTACCATTTCAGCAGACCCTCTGATCTCACCCTCATTAAAACATCACCAATCTTCCTTCTTGACTTACACCACGCTCAATATTCTAGAATGGATAATGTTTTGGAAATGCATTGTTGTGAAAGTATTTTGTTCTGGAATGTGCATTGTTCTGGAAAGTCAGCTGCTCTGGAACATGTCATTCTGGAAAGTGTACCGGTCTGAAAAGTATATTATTCTCTGAAGTACAGAAAGTATATGTCCCAGTTTCCTCCATACATAGCCCTGGTCTCCTTAACCTTTTTTTCGCAACCAAGGACAAGGCTTTCTAACAGATATCAAGTAATATCAAGTAATACATACACTTGCCACCACAAATCTGCCATGGCCCTTTCACATCCCTGTCACTGCTTCCATCCAAATCACCTTTTCGTTTTCCTTTTCCATGATCACACCCAGTGAGCAAGGAAACCCACACAGTCATTTTGAGTGCTGAATACAAAAGAAAACAAGAATGTGCCCAAATCAGCAGTGGAAGAATACAACTCATCCAATCAGAACATTGTGAACTTGAATAACTCCTTGGCAGTAGAAACGCAAGAGTAGGGAGGAAAGCCATCGAATCAAGAACAGAGTATGAAGACAGACAACAAGGCCAACCAATCATGATCAAGGGCTGTTCCAAAGCCCAATTTAAAAAATATGTTATGTACTGGAAACTATAGGTGTGCCTTCAGTCAGCTAAAGCTCTCTATAGCCGAGACCTAGAAAAAAACAGCATTAGTTTGTGATTTTCATACAACCTACAAGGTTTTACCTTATTGTCTCGGCCATACAAAAAATGTGAGCATGTTTAAAGTTATGGTATTAGGCTATTGTGAGACACCAATATGATACATGTATAAGTAATTCTGTCAAGTTAAGAATCTTTTATTTCAGACACTTATGAGATATAGAACAAAAGTTCTCCAGCACACACTGTCTGGCTAACAAGGAAAATTAGGCTGTGCCTGGCAATAGTGTGTTCCTTAAATTGGATATGGAACAATAATACACATATGGATCACTGGACTCTCTGCAATCTAATGTAGTAAGAAATAATCTTATGGAGTAGCATTAGACATGAAGATAAGATAAAGCACAAGCCAATGCCCAAGTGTAATGCATAAACAGAATTATAAAACACTATAAATATTTATTTCACGAGGGACAAGCATTCTGCTGGCATCTGCTTGAAATGCCTTCTGGTTCCAGTTTGTATGCAATGTGTGTATTTTTAAATGCAGGAGCAGCTGGTGATGCGGGGCTGCTAAATCAGTGTGTGCAACTGTGATGAATGAGTCTTGGATGTAGGGACTTGAAAAAGACCATTTGCTCCAATGGAGCAGTTTTGTAGTGCGAGAATCTTGGTTCTGTAATAGGAACTGAAAACATAAGATTATCCTATAGTGGGCTAGCAGTATAACGATTCACACCTTATGACAAATCGATTGTAAATCACTTCAAAAGAACAAGACATGCGCATCGATATTCTGGGTCATATATGTTGCCAGATTTTCCATAAATCATTCAATATGTAAACAATTCCTATTTAATGATTTACGCAAATGTATCTTATGTGGATATTATGACAATCCAGCCTGTGTGAATATGTCATCCATGGCTGACATTTTTCCAAAAATGTGCTTGAATCCTATTGGCCACTATCGATTTGTCTCTTTAAGCCTCTGATTAGGTCACAAGGCACTCCAAAGACAAGCAAACACATTAAATTTGACCTTCTTGAAAATTTCTAACAGGTACAGCATTAACGCAAGAGTACTGTCCTGGAAATATAGGTGGTCTATATGTGGATGATGCAAATGAGGTGGAATCACGGTTGGACAGATACCAAGAAGGCATAAAAAAGCAGCTGTGAACCTTTACTCCGACAGACATGATAACCTGAGCAAGAGCTATCCATGTTGCTTGGTGTATTTGATCCCTTCAATATAAGAGGCCTTGGTTCTAGAGAACAATGTTGTCTGAACACATGTGACTTTGCCTTTCTATTTCCTGGGTCGTATCGCTCTCTGTATGTCCAAATTGGCCACTGTGATGCTATTCTGGTTTATGGACAGGGGTGAATTAGTTATTTGTATTCTGTAGCTGCTGGGTTTGAGTCCTGGTACACGTGCATCTCTTTTGTCACTAGTGAACTTCAGGGAGCTTTTCAGACGTTTAGGGCCATATTTACAAACCATTTTTGCGGTCAGAAATGGATGATTGGATCCTCGCATGTCCCCACAAAAACAAAATTGGGAGCAATTTCTTTCCCATGAAGGGTCCCTAAAAGACTCCTTCATCAGTCCTATGGCGTCAGGATACCTTTTTCCTGATCCTTTATATCAGTTTTCAAATGTATTTCCCCCCCCGGACCCAGTTTTAATAAACAAAATGGCAGCCGCAACTTTGATCTCAGGTTGTGGCCAGCCAATAAGGACCTTGCTTTTGGCTCGTGGATCCATGGATAACCCGTGGTGGATCTACGTCCTAAGATATACATAAATCTTTTTTCTTTAATAACTCCACAGCCACTGAACAGATTTACACCAAATCACAAAAGCACCCTTTCAGGGCCTAGCTTTCTGCCAAATTTGGTGTAATTCCGTTCAGTGTTTCAGGCTATAGTCTTGTCTAAATTCCCCATGGGAAACTGCATGGGGAAAACATGTTTTGGGCTCCTTCTTCCCCCCTTTTTCTCGCCCCGGCTTGACTAATGTCAACAGGCAATTAAAAAACCAAGGGTTACAGCGAAAATATAGTTAGACTCAGATTTTAAACGTAAAAAAACATAGAAATTCAGCAGATATAGTTGGAGTTATTTCAAGTAACCATAACTTGTGCCCTTAAGTAAAGATAACTCGTGCCCCCACCATTTCCTCCTCAATAGTTTTAATGCAAATATTCCATTCATGTTATCAATGATGTTATAGTATATGTCATGAGTGATGGAATATCTGGGGTAATTAGTAGTGCATGGCGAGGGCGTGAGTTATAGTTACCTTAGGGCAGGAGTGAAATAACTCTAACTGCTGACTTTCTATGGTTATGTATGTTTAAAATGTGACCCTAACTATAATGTCCCTGTAACCTTTGGTTTTTTAAGTGAATTGCTATGTTTTTTTTAACGGAAAGTAATTTTAACTACTATATGTTAATCCAACCTTTCACATCTGAAGCCCCCACTGTATGAACCATTGGAATCTGTTTCCCTTAAGTTCCTGACTTTTAAGTGTTTTTTTTTTATGGTGGCCATTACTACTGCCTGGCATTTGGGGGAGCTTAATAACTTGGGGCCAAATGTACGAAGCATTTTTTTAGTTGCAATGGGGCCAATTTGCAGAATCGGCCCGTTTGAGACTAGAAAAATGCTTGTTAGGATGTACAAAGCCCAAACTGCGATTCGGTATCTTTGCGATTCAGTATTAGGAAGGGGCGTGTCAAGGGCGTCCCTTCCTAATACCGAATCTAAATGGTATGTATGATTGTTTTGTGATCGTGAATGCGGTCGCAAAACAATCGCAGCTAGCACCAATTTCAAATTGGTGCTAACCCATTCACCTTTGTGAATGCATGCAGAATTTTTTTTTCAGAGCAGGCAGTTGTCCCACGGACCACTGCCTGCTCTGAAAAAACTAAAAGAAAACATTTCATTTTTTTCTTTCGAAATGCATTCCGCTTTCCATTAAGGAAAACAGGCTGCATTTTTTAAAAAAGATACTGCTTTATTTAAAAGCAGTCACAGACATGGTGGTCTGCTGACACCAGCAGGCATCATCCCTGTGAGTGCCACATTCCCAATGGGGTCGCAAATTGCGACCTGCCTCATGAATATTCATGAGGTAGGTCATTTGCAACCCCATTGCGAATCGCAGACAGTGTCATCGACACTGTTGTACATTCGGTTTTGCGACTCGCAAATTGCAAGTCGTTAAGACTCGCAGTTCATAAGTCGAAAAACCGGATCTTCGTACATGTGGCCCTTGGTTTGTTGCCCTCAGTCCCTATGCATTTTTGAGGACTGGGTCATCCTTTCCTTGGATCCCAAGTTCCTCCCTAAGGTGAACTCTTCTTTTCACCGGGACAAGGATATTGTTCTACCTGTCCTCCCTAAGGCGGCTTTGGACTCTGACCCTTCCTTGTCCCTTCTGGATGTTGTCCGTGCATTGAAGATCTATCTCTCTAGGTCTTCTGAGTTTCGTCTCCCTGACAACCGTTTTGTCAGTTTTGGGCCTGTACGGAAGGGCGGCCGCCCTTCTTCTTCCACCCTGTCCCATTGGATTAAGTCTGTTATCATTTCCACTTACCAGGCCCTGGGCAGGGACGTTCCTGGTGGAGTAAAGGCTCATTCCACTCGCAGGATGGCTGCTTCCTGGGTTGAATGGTCTGGTGTTTCGCTCTGGGATATTTGTAATGCTGCTACCTGGTCTTCTCCTTCCACTTTCATAACCATTACAGATTGCACGTTGCTCAGGGTTCCGAATTGTCTTTTGGCTCAGAGGTTTTGGTCGCAGCTGCTTCCTCCTCCTGGGTTGGCTCCTTATGGTTGGACTCTTCGGGTTTCCAGGCATGTAACCCGTGGTGTTCCTCTATTATTTTTTTTTATGCCTCATTAAAAATTTGCACTGCAATGATTGTGTTTTCTTTCGATTCTTTCGTGTGGCTGATGAAAGTGGTCTCGCTTGGGCATTCCTCCATGCGTTTGGAAGGGGACAAGGAACGACGATGAGGATGGAATGCTTGGAATACTTACCGATAATCTTCATTACTCCGATTCTTCCCTCCTTGTCCCCTTCCGTACGTCCCTCCCTCCCTCCTTGTTCTTTCATCAGCTGTTCTGGTGGTGCTTGGAATTGATATACAGGTAGTTCCAGGGGAGAGGAGGGGCTATATACACAGGTCCTTCTCATTTTCATAGAAAGGAAAGAAGTAGCTTCTAAAACGTGACGTGAGGAGTGAAGAGGACACTTCACTCCATGCGTTCGGAAGGGGACGAGGAAGGAAGAATCGGAGTAATGAAGATTACTGGTAAGTAGTCCGAGCATTTTAACGACTTGAGCAATTTTGATTATAATTAAATTCCTGAACATACAGGTATGTTACAGTGGACCCCAGAAATTCTACAAGACAATCCCGCCCTTCCCTTTCTTTTATCAAGCTTTCTGCAATAATAGGAGAGAAGCAAATAGAAATGATCAGTCACATTCAGATTATCTGTTACAATAAGGCATGAGCATTGAAAAAGAGATCTTATCAAATGTTGGTTTCATTTATGCCTGTGTAGAAACATTTTAAAGTCTATTATTCTACTGAGTTGTGTAGAATTGTAACAGTTTAAGCGCATTATCCAGAACGCTGGGATACCACAGTGATTCAGTTACACCATTACCCTACATCTCTACTGCAGTATTTAGAATGATAGTACAATTAATGGGGATAAGCATGCAGGATGCTGTACATATGTTTTATCAGTTCTTTTCACTCTATTACCATCAGCCGTTTTACTGCTGGTAACCTGGCATGACATGCACATGAATCGAAGTGGTACTTCCAATAACCGCACCTTTCTATCAAAACTACAGGAGCCTAAAGGATGTTGTTAGAGTCCAATAACAGGGTGCCCACTGTCCCATACTGACTATGTAATAGGAAGGTGCAGGAGACATTGCCTGAAAGTGCTCTCGATTTGCTGCATTACACACAAAAAAAGGAAAATTACTTGGGGCCAGGTGTTTTATGATTTTGTGTTGGGTTTGAGTCACTTTTTTGAGGCAGATTCTTTGTGGTATTTACAAAGCAACACAAATGGTTATTGAGTTGCTTTGTAAAAAAAAAAAAGTAATCCAAGGCTGTGCTGTCTTGAGTTACTTTTAGTCACGCAGGTGTACCGTGGGTGGTCCAGTACTTGTGGTTTTTAAAGTCACTGGAATACACAGAAACAACTACTTTAAGTTTATTACAAGCTGTTCACAAGTCCAGACTGTTTATAATGCCCCTCTGCAGAACACTACTGCTGTAATGGTGGATCTATAGATTAGCCTCACTGCTCGGGTGGCAGAACCTGAATTCTAGAGAAGGCAATGTTTACAGGTTATGATGGATGGGATCAGAAAGCTGGAGGAAATGTGTAAAGATAAAAGGGTCTGGTTGCAAAATAATACATTATTACACACACTGTTGTGGCAACCACCCTCTGAATAAACCCAAATAACCAGCGTGTCCCCTGATTTCCTTGGCACACAGTTGTTGCTGAATGCTGGGTCTTCACGTGTTGTCGACCAACATAAACAAATGACCTGGCTAGTGAGCCTGTGCTAGTTTCAAAAGAAAACAAAAAGAATACCCTTTGCTGGTGGGATCTTGGTTCCAAGCCACCAGTACATGAAAGAAAACACAGAGCCGTGGTCCCTGACAAAAGTTGTGTTTCCATAAAGAGCGTGGTTTCCGGTATCACATTCCAAAATACACCACAGACAGATATGCTTGCAACACTGTCATTCTACAGTAATGCACTGACAGAGGGCTTCCTGCTGCTGTGTACATGCACTCTGACTTGGGCTATCTGAACGTCATACATCTATGCAAAGATTCCCAGGGCCTAGTGAAGGACTACTACAAGACCGTCTTCACCCTCCAACAGAAATGTATATTATTCAAGATAATTCACAGGTATTAGAAACACACCTGTATCAAAACAGACGAGATAAATAAGCTTTTTAGGACTGCATGCGTACATCAGGATGTAGATGTGATGGTTTCCTCACCTAAACATTGATGAATTGGTCTTAGACAACCACTTCCTCCCTAAAGGCTAGGTGCCCGAGCAAAATGCATCTAAATACCCTCCCTTGGGACAGAAGAAGGCATACAATCTTATTGTTGAAATAGCTTCACACATTATTTTCAATAGGAATGTGGGCCAATACATTGTAGCCCTCAGACAACAGTCTCCCTACTGCAGGCGCACTGTCCCAATAAGAACATACTAGAGGGTGATGAGAAACCAACGCCCATATCACACGTAGGACGCACTTTTCCTGTTTGCCTCATGGCGCGCATTTAAATAGGTGCGCCGCGTACAAACAGGAAACGTGGGCTCTACTACAGAGAATGTGCTGCCCAGTAGGGCAGTCACAAACTCGTGCTGCCCTGGGGGAGCGCTATCAAGTGGAACACAATAAGCTATTTTAATGCAGCCTAGTGGTTCACTATGGAGACTGCCTGCCCTTTGAAGAGGGATGTTTGGGGGGGTCCATGGGACTGCCTTTCCCCCTTTAGAGAGTGACCATCAGGGGACACACTGACAGTGCGCCACCTCTTAGTGGCGTACTTTCAGTGCACCTCCTGACTTTTTTGGGCTCTGTGCCCACGTCCATAATGTGGCGCAGGTGCAGAGGTCACGCCCCCTTGCAAATGAAAAAATGCTCTCTTGAGATAGCACTGGGGCTACTTGTGCCTCAGCGCTACCAGTATTACAGATGGGGCCGCACAAGCGTTTGGAGCCCCTTCTGTAATACCAAAGTGCCCTGGAGGCGCATAGAACTGGTGCATCCCCAGGCACTCTGCAATATGGTACCGGGTCTTATGTTGAGCAGTCAGCTGCAAGAGTGTAGGATCATGTGCAGGCGGCCTGGGGGTGTCACTAGCAGTGTGCAGGGGCTGAACCAAGCATTAATGTGTGTGTGCACGAAGTAAGAAATGTTCAGATGAATTTCATAACAAGTACAACTTTGGTGAAAAATGCAGCTCAAAATAGGACTGCTAATTATCAGTTGAGCAAAGTGTGATAATTAGCAGCTGCGCAATTTGCAGCCGATTTGGTGGGTCACGTTTGCCCCAGTTGTAAGGTGAAATTTTGCCAATTTTACCCTCTCAATTTTAGACAGGTTTTACCTCCCGAAAAGTGGGGAGAGCAAACAGCAACCGGTTTCTGCATTTGAGCCTGGCTTGTAATGGAAGTATGCATCCAAAAAGTGATTACCTTCTGAGCTGTAATTGGATCCTTAGTGTTACAGGATACGAGGACAGCAGTTGAACTGACACCAAGGCCACAGGTATCAGGTTTTGTTCGTAAACCCCTCTTCCTTGCATGGTGGCTCGTGGGGAACAAAGAAACTGTGCCGGAAGGCCCCAAATTACTTTGTAACTTGCAATGTACACATTGCGAATCAACGAATCATTAGGAAAAGGATCTGTGGAGTAGATTTCCCCCTTCGGAGCAATTCACAATGGGATGCATCAATGGTGAACCATTGATTGACTCCTGATTGGGGTGGGGGGGGAGAGATCTATTCGCAAAGTGTACAAATCTAGCGAAAGGGGCAGCGTCCACATTTTGCATCTGGGCTGTGGGGACTAGGCAAAGAATACAAATGTCCAGGTTCTACTTGCTCTCACAATGTCATTTGTGTCATGGCAACTATTGTGTTCAGACGGTAGCCTCTGTCCCTTTAAGGGGCAGGGCGGCAGGGGCTGAAAGTTTGCCATTTTGCACATTCAAATGCAATGATGAAGGACTGCTATCCCTCCAGGCCGCCAGCAGCATATCATCAACCTTTTCAGAAAGATTTACAAAAGGAATTTTACCTGAATAATGTGCATGAAGGATGTTTTTGCGAATCCTACAGAAAATGAATTTCCCGTTGTAACAAATTAGTACATCTGTCTCAGAACAAAATAAGCCCCTCGTTTCAAACTAGTTGCAGTGCAAAAAAGTTGTTTGCAACCCGAGGATTAGTTAATTGGGGCCAGTGTGTGGTAGAGCATAAGTGAAGTATTTACAAAGATAAACTGAGTTGAAAATGTAATGGTATGAACAAATGTACTTCCTCACATCAGGAGGAATTCACGATGGATTCCAGGCAGGCGTAAATCACTTATCCTTGCAGAGGGGGATCTCCACCACTTACTATCAGGTCCAATATATCAAAGATAAAGAAAAGGTTTGAGTGGCTGCTGATACTAGAACTAATCATTGAATATCTTAAGGATTTTATTTCACTTCTTTAATGCAGTGTTTTTAAGTACCCACTTAAAACACAAAATATATGATGTCCAGGGGCAAGCATGAGAATATCAATAGGGACCAGAGTACCACTAGGTTATCATCCAAAGATTTTCAGGCCCATGGAAGATATTGGTTCTCATCGCAGTATCCCTTTAAATCACCTTATCTGACAGAGACGAGCTTGTGCATAATAAACATCTGTATTTGACATTAATCCCCGTGCTGCCAGAGTTCTTGAATTTATGAAGGGTTTACATATTTTTAGCTTGTGAGAAACCTCTCCCAATGAAATGCAGTGGGGAAGAATGTCTCCTCTGCCTCTCACTCTCACTATCGTATCTCTTTGGCAGCAGATAGCCCTGGACACGGAGGGAGGAAGGGGAGAAGTCAAGTGGTATCAACACAATCCTGGGCTCCACGTGTCTTTGTCCCCTCTCCAAGGATGGGTCCTGTCAGAATAACACCCTTGGCTCAGACAAGGTGCTATCTATTTATCCTTCTAATAGCTTATTTTTCAAAACCGATCACATATGACAAAAGGAAAGCAGTGCGCCACACTAGGTGGGCTGAATCACAAAGGTTTTCCAAAGAACAAGTATGACTAACACCCGACAGAAAGATTTACCCATCAACAGACGCCTACAAACTCTATATCACATGACAAAAATATGACATACACTACGCTGAACTAACCACTATATGGCAACGTAATTCTAGGTACATGGACGTGTAGGTAAGAATTGTAAGTATACCCTTATATCTTGACAAAGTAGCGTATTTGATATTTTTATTGGATGATGATGATGTCGACCTCCATATAGTAATATACAACCCTATTAAGGTACTATGAGTCAAGAAATAAAGAAAGAAATATATAACATAAGCATGTAGGAAACCAAAGCAGCTTAATTACACGTGTAATTTGCACTAAGATTGAATAACTTATGAAGGACTGTTATAAGAGCAGGTTTGTAGGGATGTGACTTCTAAGAAACGTAACCATGAACAAAGGAGAGGGTATAACAAGTGGTCAAGAACCCGCAGTGCGACTTGTGTGAATAACCACAAAAAGGTGGGGCTACAGAAAAGAAAATTTTACTTACCCTATAAGCATCTGTTTGTAGCGTGTACTGTAGTATATTAATATGCTCAGCATACTCCTACCATCTTGTGTTGTGTTCGGACATTTGCAAGTTGTTTTTGATTGAAGAAGCCTCGAGTCACAATACATGGTGTGACTTCTTCTCTTGGTGTACATGGGAACCAACTCCACGTTAGATTGTTTTTCATAGAGAGGGTGAGAGTATGTAAGGTGAGTGAACAAATAGTTAAGGTGCGTGAAGTGCAATATGCAGTGAAATTTATAGAATAAGAGATCAGCAAAATATACAGACATCCGTGGAGCAGAGAAGGCAAGTGTAAATCTAAAGCACTACACGTTTCAAACAGATGCTTACAGGTTAAGAAGAATTTTCTGATTATGGCATGTGTGGCTGTAGATACTCATGCTTGGACTAGACAACTGGTTCCCAACCTGTGGTCCGGGGACCCCTGGGGGTCCGCACAGTTTCTTCAGGGGGTCCGCGACTGCTTAGAAAAGTAAATAATAGTAATAGATTACATTCCCAGCTTTCAATAATGACTCAATGGGGGGTCCCCGGATTCCAATAATGATTCAGTGGGGGTCCCCAGGTTCCAGTAATGATAAAGTGGAGGTCCACAGAAGTCAAAAGGTTGGGAACCTCTGGAATAGACTGTAAAGCAGTGCTATCTAGAAGTTGGAGGTGGCCAACGTGTGGATGATGCAGATATCTGAAACAAGGTTCTTAACATGGTCTGCCCCACCATGGCCTGTTGAAGGCTAAGATGTCCACACAGAAGTGCTTGGTAAAGGTGTGTAAAGTTGACTAGGTGGCTGCCTTACCTATATTTGCTAGTGAGATGTTTCTTAGGAAAGCCATGGTTGCACTTTTGTTGTGGATAGAGTGCACACATGGCTGAACAGGTAGAACCCTATTCACTTTATGACAGGAGGTTTAAATACATTTGACTATCCACCTAGCTATGCCAGGCTTGGAGATGGGATGTCCTCCAAGAGACTCTGAAAAGGAGATCCAAAACTAGTACTGTTGATATAGTACATAAGATCTCTTTTGACATCTAATGTGTGGAGTACTCTCTACGCAGTGAACTCTGGTTGTGGGAAGAAGACTGGGATCTCCATGGTCTGGTTAAGGTGTAAGGGTGATAACACATAAGGGAGGAACTTAGGTTTGGCTCTCACAACAAACCTGTGGAACTTGATAAAGGGCTCTTGTAGGGTGAGTGCCTGCAGTTCGCTAATATTTCCAAGCAATGCAATGATCACCATGAAGGCCACTTTCCAGGAGAGGAACTGAAGCAACGGGAATGCATAGGTTCAAACAGTGATCCAATGAACCCGCTGAGGACGAAACTGAGATTCTACATGGGAGCATGAGGCCATGTAGAGGGTATTACCCTCTTGAGACCCTCCATGATAACCTTAATAACTATAATTCTGATGAGGGAGTAGTATTCCCTATTCTGCATGTAGGCTGAGGCTGCGGCTAAGCATAGGTACGTAAAGGTGTAAGCAAGGCCTGCTTTCTGCAAGTGCAAAAGGTAGGCAATGATATCCTGAACAGTGTGTTAGATGTTCAGGCCCTTGGAAATGAAGTATTGAACCAACCATTTTTATTTTGCCTCACAACAGTCTCATGCTGTGGGCTTCCTTTGAGTGAACATAAATTCCTGCAAAAGGTTCAGGTGACTGAATTCTAGAACCTCAAGTGCCAAATCGCAAGGTTGAGCTGTCCAGGATTTGGAGGCCTCACCTAACACTTCCTCTGCATGAGAATATCTCTGACCTCAAAGAGGAGCCCATCATGAGGGCTGACATACATCACTGGGAGGGTGTGGGAGTATCAGGTATGTCTAGCCCAGGATGGTGCCAACAGAATGAGGCTACAGAAGTCGCTGAGTTGCCCCACCAAGAAGGAAAGCAGGAGGGGAGGTGAAAAAGTGTAGGCAAGTATCCCTGGTCAGTTCATCCATAATACATTGACCATGGATTGTGGGCATGGGCGTGGTTACCTAGTGTCAAAGCTTGGGCATTTTGTATTTTTTAGGGTGGCAAACAGGTCTATATGTGGGGTGCTGGAAGTATGTATGAGGGATGTGGGAGTGAAGTTCATTCTTGTGGACTTGCTGATGTATCCTGCTGAGCAGGTCCACAAAGTCATCTGCACCCAGGAGATACTCCGACATGAGGTGAATGTTGTGGAACAATGCCAAATCCCAGGGGCTAGGTGAGAGAGCAGAGTGGAGTGTGTGCCACCCTGCTTGTGCACGTAATACATGGTGGTCATGTCACCTGTCTTGATGAGGACCAATGAATGTAAGAAATCTTTCAGAGCTCCGTGAATGCCTACGAGTTCCAAGTACTTGTTGTGGCAACCCTGTTGTTGAGATGAGCCCTATTCCCTGTAGAGTCATGTTGGTGAGGTGTGTCCCCTAGCCTGTGAAAGAGGCATCTGTGGTAATGGTCACTTTGAGACCACTGAACCACGATGCATTCCCGAAGGGGGCACAGGGGAAGCCTTGCATACTGAACAATAGAGATGGAGGAGGCCATCATTTCTAGCAGGTGCATGATGGTGCTTGAAAGGCTGTGACTTTCCGTTGATGTGGTAAATGTTCACTGCGACTAAGTCTAATGCAGACCTTGGAAAGAGTTAGATTTGAAGGGGCTGCAAATGGGACATGATGGCATTTGTGATGATCCCTAGGCTGAAAAGCAGGGACACCACTGTTTCAATGTGCACTAGGCGCTAGAGTTCAGTCATTATCTTGATCAGCCAATCATCGATGTAAGGGAATACGTGAATACCCAACATTTAAAAATGTGCAGTCACCATTCCCCGGGGCTTCATTAACACCCCTGGGACTGTGATGATCGTGAAAGGAAATACTTTGAGCTGGTAGTTTTGTCTACTTACAACAAAGTGAAGGTACCGTCAGCGGGCAGGGTGGATAGGGATGCAGAAATAGGTGTCCTTAGGATTGAGCACCATCATGAAACCACCCTCTTGAAGTTGAGGGATGACATCTTGCAGAGTAGTCATGTGAAAATGTTCTGACAGGACCAAGTGGTCTCAGATCAAGGATGAGCCTGAGAGAGGAAACCTTCTTGGGGATGAAGAAGTAGTAGAGAGTAGAAGGCATTCTTTTGCTGTTGTGGGAAGCACCCTCTCTGTAACGCCCTTTGCTATGAGGGCCGGCACATCTTTCTTAAGGAAGGAAAGGTGTTCTCTGCTGAGTGTGTGTGTTGGGAAGCTTGTTGCGAGGAGCTGCATGTGGTTCGAGACAAAAGCTGTTTTGGATTATGGCTAGGGATTTCCTCCCAGTGACAAAGTAAGTAGTGTATCCTCCTACCAACAGGTGATGTGTGATCAGGAAGGTGGTTGGGGGGGATAAAGCAAGTCACTGTTTGCAAGTGGCAACTCTCCTGCTGGAGCCACCTTGCACATTCCCCTGTGGGAGACTCTATTGTGTCCGATCCTGGACTGCAGCTGGTGGTAAACTTGCTGTTGCCTCTTGTAGGAGTGGGATTGGTCAAGTGAGGTGTTCCTTTCTCCTCACCCGGGCTGCTGCTTCTGAAAGAAGCCCCAGTATGGAGTGATCTGCTGTTTCCATACCTCTCTTGATATTTTCACAGCATCTTGTCAACCTGGGGCCCGAAAAGGTTCTCCCCGTTGAACATAAGGTTGAGGAGATTCTGCTGAACCTCAGGATTGAACCCAGAGATATGTAGCCAGAAGTGGTGTCTAAGAATGATGCTGGTATTGATGTCCCTGGAGTCTGTGCCTGCGACATTCAAAACGCAGTGAATGCTGGCGCTGGAGATGAGTTTGCCCTCAGACACTATCTCCCCCCCCAGATCTTGAATCCTCTTCAATGTACCCTTTCAGAGCGTTATAGGAGGGCCACCGAATTAGCTCTCCACCAATGGCTAGCCACTCCAACTGCCACTCTTTTGCCCACCGCAGTTATTTTCTTGCTCTCCTTGTTTGGTGGAGGAGCATCAATGGTGGCCTGGGTGGAGACACACTTGTCGGCAGTGTGCACCACCAGGGATTCAAGTGGAATCTGGGCCTTTAATATATGAAGGCTCACTTGGAGATGGTTTAAATTTCTTTTTGACTCGTGGGGTGACTACCTAGCATTGACAGGCTCCTTGAAATGGCCAGGGGCTGATTTCAGCAAGTTCCTGAGCATGAAGAGAAGCTCCTCAAAGAAAAACTCCTCCTTCTCTGGAGTCAAACTCTTGTCAACTTCGTGGAAAACTGTAGTCCTCTGAGCTTGTTGTAGACCCTAGTGCCATCATGGGCGAGGCCCTGACTAGGTAATCTTCTAAAGTGTCATGCTGTGATCATCCCAGGTTTCGTCATTGGCCCCCTCCCTTGACGCCTAAGAGGCTAACAACCACAGAGGCTACGGGGGTCCGAATACGATAGAGAGGACTCCTCTGGTGGCTCGGGTGGAGACAGTGGGGGAGGTGTGCATGAGTGTGATAGCAGTGAAGGAGGAGGAAGTGGGCCATGTGGTAAGGAAAGAGGACTGTGACTTTGTACTTGCGCTTCTTACCCTTGAAAGTCAGTCTTCTCTTTTGAAGAAGAGGTTCTGGAGAAACAGTTTCACCATGATTTTGCCTGTGACTGGGTGGATGAACAGTTGCTTTTGTCAGACATTCAGTTCCTATTGAAGCCTCTCCAAGATCAGGACCTCAACAACGTCCTTGTCTCTGAGTGCCATTGGAGGTTGGCTTTGTCCTTGGCTTCAGTGTTGAAGAATGTTTCGGCACTGACTGGTTGTTGGGCACAGACACCAAAGAAGCCTTTTGTTTGCATTTTGGGTTGGGATGAGGGTGTTCAGTATCCTTGGAGTGTCTTGGGTTCAACGACTAAGGGATTCAACACCCTTAGCTGGGAGCTTTGCGGCTCCGAAGCCTTTTGACGGTGGCAGTGGGCGCCACAGGATTGCCTTGTCTCAGCATCTATGCTCTGGGCTTGTGGTCAGATTTCCTCAGGAGCAGTGCTGTGCCTCAGCGTGGGACCGCTTGTGGATCACTGGGTTAGTGATGTGGGCCTCTTCAGCCGAAGTTACACTCACTGCCTTGGGTGTTGTCTTCAAGCGTGGGCCGGTCCTCTGGGCCAGTTTGAAGTTCTCAAATGGATAGTCATCGGATTTGCTCACCAACACCATCTCTGGTCTGTGTGCGGGCAGGAGCTCGGATGGGGCGGCCTCTTTCTGTTTCTCAGCATTGATGGGATTCCCTCACTGAAGATGTCAAGGGTTTCCGAGATGTCCTGCTGCTATATCCTCCTGTTTGCTCAGAGTCTCTCCCTTCGATACCGGAGGGTATTCTTTGGATTGAAATTCAAGGCACGATGGACAGGAGGCATCGTCGTGACTGAGAGACAGGCAGAGATTGCAAGTCTTGTGCTGCTCTGCCCAGGGATATTTCAAGCGGTAGTGAAGGTAGTTCTAAAAGGGTGTTTGTTTCATCATCAATGAAGCAATGTCTGCTGAGAAAGGACAGAAGGCGGTTCTTGCCCACAGAGGGGCGCAAGGCCCTTGAAGTCTGGGGATGTCAACAATGGTTTTTGGAGCTGCTAAAGTTGCTGGAGCGTCAACGATACAAAGGTACCAGAACTTGGTTGAATGTGATGCAATGGGAATGAATGGTGACTGATGAAGCCTAACAAAAAATGAGTTCTGGAAAAAAACAAACTTGGAACGCAGTTGCTAAATGTCCAAAACAGATGGCCTAAAAACACAGTTTAGCGTGGAATAAATGCCCATGCGCAAAGTACACCAAGAGGAGTCACACCACATCTCATGACTCTCAGAAAGAATGGTGCATCACATTGCATTCTTTGCTGTTTTTGCTTCATAATTTATTTAGCCAACCCAGCCACATAATTTGGTCCTGCAGTATTGCACAATTCCATAGCCCCGGTCATACTTTGTCTGAAAACAAAAATGTGATTCTCCTACTAAATTTGAGAATTTCACCCACCAGACTGCTAGAAAAGCTTGAGATGTATGCTATGAGTTCACCTTAGGTGGGGCCTGATACAGCACTCTGATGAAAGGTGTAAGTCTAATGATGCTGCACAAGTGATGCTTTATGCTTGCTAATGTAGCACTGTTGAAAATACCTAACTTACACCTAATGGGACATGGTGTAAGATTGGTGATAAGTGGGGCAAGTTCAGAAATTACAGTCTCTGTTTGGAAAATGATCGCACGTGTAAGAAATGTGTTTTGGTAGCAGGAACGAATCTGTTTGGAATTGTAATGCTGACACATACACAGGGGCCATGTCTACTGTTTACAGAAGAGCAAATGTCTATTTTATCATACTTAAGCTAACTTGCAATGTATGCCTGCAGTTCAAATATCTATTTTTAAAGGGTGATTTCATACAGCAAAGTCTAAAAGAAAATTTCCATTCTAGAGAGTTTGTGGAGAAGGAGAGAGCGAGGAAAAGTAAATAAATAATATGACGCTCTTATAGTTAAGCAATTGTGCCTAGAAATATACTGATGAGATGGAGTACATATCTTGCTAATTAACAAATGTTATTTAAACTGCTTCGACCTGAGAACTAAATAGACCAGTTTGCAAAATACCAAATTGTAGTGGGTAACAAATTGAACTACCTCATGAATAATAATGAGGTAGGTTGCAAATTGCATCCCACTATGGTTGTTGTCATCACTTGAATGGTGACCTACTAGGGAAACCTATTTTTCCCATTTAGTAAAACCTGTTACTGAATCTGGGTTTTGTACTTACCCAAAAGCTATTTTGTGGTCGCAAAGGCTCCACTTTTGTGAATCTGAGCTTTTCCGAATACAAAATAGCTTTCTACATCCAGTCCGAGGTGCCTGAACATTTTTGCAAGGGCTGACTTTGGTTTTCTGTTTGGCTCTGTGAAGGGCTGGTTTTCTACAGACAGCCTTCAGAGTGGTGCGAACTGAGGCAGAGGTAGAATTGCCTGACAATCTGAAAAAAGATAGCCATTAATAGAGTGACACTGCTGGCCCTTTAGATTAGCCGAAAGGCCACTGGATGCTGGTAAAAAAGCCCTTGCATTTCCAACAAATCATAATGCTTTATTATAACCTGTTGTTTACCTGTTGGCACCTGTTAGAAATGGGGTCTCTAGTTGGCAGTTGGTTTGCACCCTGTCCAAGTACGGACCCTCACTCTAGTCAGGATACGGGAAATGCCCGCTCAGATAACCCCTGCTCACCCCCTTGGTAGCTTGGCACGAGCAGGCAGGCTTATCTCAGAAGCAATGTGTAAAGCATTTTCACATAACACTCAATAATAAGTGAAAACACTAAAAAAGGACACCACGCCAGTTTTAGAAAAATAGCCAATAGATATCTATGTAAAATAAGACTAAAACAATAAAAATCCAACACAGAGTAGTAAAGAAATGAATTTTGTAAGATTTATCTTAAAAATACAGTTCCTTGAAGTCCATAGCTCCACCTGGGGCTACCACAGCGTCGTGATCAACAAAACCAACAGTTCAGGCCGGCCGCGAAGTCGCGGGCCAGCTACTGTGCAGGGAAGCCCCGCAAACAGTATTTGCACGCATCGTGATCCTCGTGTTTACCTCCAGAGAGCGGCGTTGCTGGCGTCAGTGTCGGTTCCGGAGTGAGTGCGGGAGTCATCGGGCCCTTGAAGCCACACGTGTTGCAGATCGAACTCTGGGCTGATGAAGTCAGGAGCGCTGGCGTGGATGGCGTCGGGCTGCAGTGCAAAGCGTGATGATGCAACGTGCGGTGCCCATAGGTCACAGTGCGGACAGCGGCTCGGTGACGGTGTCCAGCGGCGTCGGTGAGACCAGGGCTGCAATGTGAAGTGGGGCGATGCGACATGGCGTCGTCGTCGTTGCTGAAGCGCTGTCATCGGTAGGCCCAAGCCAGCGGTGTGGGACGGGACGGTGCTTTGTGACCCTCACAAGCGGTGTCCACAGGCCACTGTGTAGGCAGGATGCCTGGTGACAACACTGGAGTCGATGATGTTGGTGTCGGTGGACCGGGGCTAAGGTGTGGGACCGGACGGTGCTTCGTGTACCTCTCGAGCGGTGTCCACAGGCCACGGTGCAGGCAGCGGCACCAGTGTCAGCATGAGCAGCGGCGTCGGGGATGCCCAGGCTGCGGTGTGAGCAGGCAATGCTGGAGTGCATTGCCCCAGGTTGCGGTGCGAGCAGCGGCTCGGTGAAGTCGTCCGATGATAGCCTCAGTGAGACCAGGGTTGTGGTGCGAAGCGGGGCAATGAGACTCAGTGTGGCATTGGCATGTCACAGTGCAGGCCAGCGGCGTCGTTAGCGGTGTCACTGTAGTTTCTCCTCTTGTGCAGCACAAAAGAACACAAGTTACTTACCTGTAACTACAGTTATCCAGTATTGGATCTTTCATGAATTCACATGCTTGAATCATCCCCGTCATCGAAGTGGGAGTCCCACGGTATATAAAATAAAGTAGTAAGTAAAAAATTTCCATAGGCTACAATGGTAGCAAAATCACACATATAACCTATTCACGTCCTTTTATAAAAAAGAACCAAATTTGAACTATGACCGATCAGGCTCCAGCACCCTCTAGAATATTCCCCAAAGAGGCTCATTCCCTCAGATTTTCTACCGCACGTCGTGTGAAGGGAGTCTCCATGAGCTCTGCTCAGTTTTTTCCTCTCAAGACATCTTTTTTTTCAGAAGATTTCCGATTCTTTTAGGAAAGGCCTTTTCCGCCCTTGTAAGACCTGTGGTAAGAAGAGGCTGCATGTGGATGATCCACATAATGACTGTTTATATTGCCTACATCTTGTACATCAGGTAAAAGACTGTAAAATATGCCGTATCTTCTCTGCGAAGACCCTTAGAGACAGAGAAGGAAGACTGTTAATCTGGCTACAGGCTAAATCCTGTACTTCTGGTGAGCAAAGTGATTCAGAAAGACCTCATAAAAGGTCCAGCTCTGCGGACCTGCGGCAGGCTGAGAAATCCAGAAAACATCACAAAACACACCATAAGAAGGGTGCCAAGAACTTACAAAGCTCAATTTCCTCTGAGCCATCCTCTCCTCGTTGCAAAAAGGAGACCCGGTGCCGTTCTCATTCATCAGAGCCTTCCACTTCCTTGACACAGCCATCGACGACCGTAACGACGAAGACGGTTTCCACAGTTACCGTCTCCAGGGTCTAGTCAACAAGACCGTCTTCGACTACGACTATGTCAACGTCTGTTATAAAGGCTCCAATTCCTTCAGTTAGAGTCACGGATAAGTCACATCCATCATTGGAGTCGTCGACGAAAGCTGCTCCAGAAAATACCTCATTGTTAAAGGGTATGTCGACGAGAACATCAACGGCAAGGGCACCGTCGTCAACACCATCGTCGACGAGAGCATCGTTGTTGACACCATCGGGACGCAGCCGCCTCTTCCTTCCTCTCCTGCTATACCAAGAAGTATACTTCCACCTCCAGCAACTCCTAGGCTTACACCTCAGTTTAAAATAGCCTCCCCTACCAGAGAGGACGTTTCCTCTTCAGAGGATGAAAGGGACGAAGGAGAGATTTCAACACCCCAACATCCTAACGATTAATGGGACGCATATTCAGCTCCTACACCATCAACACCACCTCCTCATCCATCAGATTCTCCACCTGAGGATATAGGAGGCTTTTATAATTTAATGGACAGAGCAGCCACACAGTTTCATTTGCCGACATCTGTCTCACAGTCGGAATGCTTCCTCCATGACTTTAAAGAACAAGTAAGAAGGTCGGTGAGGGCAATTCCAATCATAGACTTTATTTGAAGTGAAGGCAGTAAAATTATGGAGAATCCAGCTACAGTTCCAGCAGTTCCACAGAAGCTGGATAAAAAGTACAAGACTACACAGGACTCTTCAGCGTGTTGGACAGGGCATCCAAAGCCAGATTCTGTCATTTACCAGGCTCCCCAAAGGAATTCCACGAATCCGTTGACGCCTATATCTACTCCACCAGATAAAGAATGCAGGCGTCTGGACAACGTGGGCAAGAGATTCTCGTCCATGTCAGCTATAACTGTCCGGCAGCTAACTCTCTGGCGATAGTGGGTCGCTATGATCTCCAGTTGTGGTCTGACATGAACACCTTCCTAGAGCTCATTCCTGAGAACAAACAACCTGAGGCACGTAAAATACTGCAGGAGGGAGAACGTACTTCAGAAGAGATCATCGACTGCGCATTAGATAGAGCCTCCACGGGCTTCCGGCAGCTTGCGAGAGCAGCTGTACTGCGCTGTCAGGGATCGTTGAAAGCAACCTCTTTCAGGCAAGTTGCCCAGTCCAGGATATTAGACATGCCTTAGGAGAAACTCTCTTTGGCAAGCATATGGATGAGCCTTACAGGCCATCAAGGCTGACACGGACACTGCTCGTTCTCTGGGTACCCTGCAGTACTAGAAGCAGCCCTTTTGGGGAGCCAGAGGTAGGGCTTTCTCTACGTTTCGTGGCTACTACAATAGGCAGTACCAACAACCACAATACAGCACGGCCTATCAACAGTCTTACAGACAACCATCCATGACCTCCTACATCAGACAAGGTGGGAGAAGGAAACAGAGCTTGCAAACCCGGGATCAACCTCGCAAGCAATGATCCTTGTCTGGCACCGGCTACGCTTCCATATTCTCCACAATTCCATCAAGCCAGAGCGAACATCTCGAACTATCTACAGAATTGGAAAAGCATAACATCGGACAAATGGGTGCTGGATATAGTGGCTCACGGTCATACACTGGAATTTGTACAAAAACCACCCGCCGGAAAAATCACACCCACTTCATCTTCACTTACTTCAGCAAGAGGTTTTCCTAATGCTCTCCAAGGGGGCGATAGAAGAGGTCCCTGTGCACCAGAAGGGACTCGGATTCTATTCTTGCGTATTTCTAATAAGGAAAATGTCAGGGGAATGGAAACCAATCCTAGACCTCAGAAATTTGAACAAGTTCCTAAGGAAACAATCCTTTCGTATGATCACACTGTCAGATATCCTGCACCTTCTCAGCACTGGAGAGTACACAACATCGTTGGATCTCCAGGATGCCTATTTCCACATACTGATACACACGAAGCATTGCAAATATCTCCACTTCACTGTGGCCGGTACCCATTATCAATTCAAAGCTCTCCCATTCGGGTTAAAATCAGTGCCAAGAATCTTCACAAAATGTCTCGCTCCAATAGCAGCTTTCCTTCGCAACAAGGGTTTTCAAGTCTTCCCGTATGTGGATGACTGGCTGATAAAGGCTCCTACATCCTGCCTAGCACTATTTCACAAACTAGGCCTAATAGTAAACTTCCAAAAATCGTTCACTCTTCCGATAGTCTTTTTGGGTGCGAAACTCGACATCGTCAAAAGCAAGGCTTATCTTTCAAAGGCACCGCAACAGAAGCTGACCAACATGGCTATCAGGGTCTCAAAAAGAAAGTCAGTTTCAGTACGAACGTTTAAGTCACTTCTAGGAATGATTTCCTCATCAATCACCTTAGTCCACCTAGCAAGGTTGAAAATGAGGCCCTTACAGGAGGAATTGCAGCTGCATTGTACCCAATCTCAAGGATCCTTTGAGGATTTAATCAATATTACACTAAGGATGGTGGAGGCTCTGTGGTGGTGGTCCCAGACCGACCATCTCTCTCAGGGATTGGAGGGCTGGGGAGGTCATCTGCAAGACAGGTTAATTCAAAGAAAATTGTCAAGCTCGCAGAAGAGACTGCACATAAATCTGCTAGAGTTAAAGGCAATATTTATTTCGCTCAAAGAGTTCCTTCCGCGGATTTCAGGATCCTCAGTGTTGATCCGTACAGACAGCACAACAAGCATGTTCTACGTCAACAAGCAGGGAGGAACAAGATCTCTTTCCCTCTCAAGAGAAGCTCAATCTCTGTGGGAATGGCTCACTCTTCACAAGGAACACCTTCCAGGTATCAACAACGCACTAGCGGACTCTCTCAGCAGGATGGACTACAACTGCCACGAATGAGAACTCGATCAGAGGGAACTGGACAACATCTTTCTATGCTGGGGACGGCCAACCTTGGATCTATTTGCCACCAGTCAGAATACTAAATGCCAATTTTACGCCAGTCGATACCCACTCCCAGGGTCGTGGGGAAATGCTCTTTCGATGCAATGGTCCGGGTTCTTTGCAAATGCTTTTCCCCCCTTCCCATTAATCCCCAGGCTTCTCAAGAAGATTCAATCAGAGGGTTGCAAGCTCATTCTCAGAGTACCCAAGTGGCCTAGATAGTTTTGGTGAACACAGAACTCCTTCTCCTGTCGGTGGCCGATCCCTTACGACTTCCCAGCAAGCATGACCTTCTAACGAAGAGTCAAGGTCAGATATTTCATCCAGATCCAGCATCTCTCCAATTGCACACATGGCTCCTGAATTCCATAAATTCCAGGGCATGAATATTGATGAAGAGTGCAAAGTAATTTTGTCCAGAGCACAAGCTGACAGTACAAACAAGACTTTCAGGCTCAAATGGAAGAGGTTTTGTATCTAGTGCCATCTAAACAATTTGCATCCGTTAAAGGTCTTGCCAGAGCAAATTATATCATACCTTCTTGCTCTATCAAAAACTGCGCTCGGACATGCATCAGTTAAGGTCCTTATGGCTGCTACATCATCTTACAGACCCTCTGCGGATGCGCCCTGCCTTGGTTCATCCAACCTAATAAAACAGTTTATGAAGGGTCTGTTTCTCACTCTTCCTCCTGTGCGGCCACGTCCTCCTCCTCAATGGCATTTAAACATTGTCCATTCACAATTAATGAAAGCCTCGTTCGAGCGTATTCAGAGAGTGGATCTGAAATATCTCACATGGAAGTTGGCAATTCTTCTTGCTCTTATGTCCACGAGGAGAGTCAGCGATATACAGGCCTTTACTACCTTATTTTCTCAGACGACTTTGTTCTTCTCAGAACAAACCCAAGATACATCCCTAAGGTACCTTTATCTTTTCACCTGAACGAGCCAGTGATATTAAGAACCTTCTTCCCGAATCCATCCACAGTGGCGGAAAGGACTCTCCACACACTGGATATCAAACGATGCTTGAAGTTCTACCTTCAGCGTAATAAACAACTCCGGAAGACAGACCAGCTACTAGTCTCCTATGGCCAGGGTCGTCAGGGTACAGGAGTCACCAAAGCAACAATGGCTCGTTGGATTTCATCCACCATTCAGTTTTACCATACGAAGGCTGGAAAACCACTATCCAGCCATCCGAAGGCACACTCTACAAGAGCAATTTCCACATCAGTTGCTCTATTTCAAGGGATCGCCTTGGACAAGATATGTCAAGCTGCAACGTGGAAGATTACACATTCTTTCACGCAGCATTACTGTTTGGAATCAACAAGCTGACCCAGACAGACAATCTGAAAACAGGCAGAGTCACAGAATGGTTTAAGCAAGAAAATGCCTACTTTCTAAAAGTGGCATTTTCAAACAGACAATTTAAAAGATGTATTTTTACATTGTGAGTTCAGAGGCCCTGAACTCCATATTTTTATCTGCTTTCAAAGGGAATCTGCGCTTTACGGATATTTAAAGGGAACCCCCATGTTGACCTATGAGAGAGATAGGCCTTGCACAGTGAAAATCGAATTTGGCAGTATTTCACTGTTAGGACATATAAAACACACTAGTATATGTCCTACCTTAAACATACACTACACCCTGCCCCTGGGGTTACCTAGGGCCTACCTTAGGGGTGCCTGTCATGTAGTAAAAGGGAAGGTTTAGGCCTGGCAAGTGGGTACACTTTCCAAGTCGAATTGGCAGTTTAAAACTGCACACACAGACACTGCAGTGGCAGGTCTGAGCCATGTTTACAGAGCTACTAATGAGGGTGGCACAACCAGTGCTGCAGGCACACAAGTAGCATTTGATTTACAGGACCTGGGCACTTCTAGTGCACTTTACTAGGGACTTACCAGCAAATCAAATATGACAATCATGGATAAACCAATCAACAGAACAATTTACACAGAGAGCATATGCACTTTAGCACTGTTTTAGCAGTGGTAAAGTGCCCAGAGTCCTAAAGCCAACATAAACTGGTCAGAAAACCTAGGAGGAAGGAGGCAAAAAGACTGGGGATGAACCTGTAAAAAGGGCCAGGTGCAACAGCACCCTAAACTTGTAAAGTGCTATGGTTCATCAAGCGATAGAACCAGACGCAGTGTAACCAGTAGATGATGATAGAGGGCCCGATTTAGATATTGGTGGTTAGGACCCCCATCACAATTCTGGCAGATATCCCGTCCGTCTTATTACAAGTGTCATACAATATAATGTACTTATAATATGCCAGGATATCCATCAAGTATCTGAAAATCAGGCCCGAGTACTTAAAGAATCTGTGGAATCCAGAGCACGGTGGAGAGGAGCCAGTCCTGCGGTGCAGTAGCCACCATATTCCCTTGGGTCCCAGTGCACATGGGTACTACTGCACATGCTGCACTAATAAAACCTGTTACCTATACTTTAATGCCTATAAGGACCCCTCAGATCCCCGGAACCATTGCCTCTGCACCTGTTGCACTGATAGATACGTCCTTGTGAGCCGCCAAGGATTTATTGGCGTATAGTCATAAAAACTATTGACAATTTCGGACGTATTACTGTGCACAGAAGATGGCTCAGAAATAATATATCCTGCAAATGCTTGATGTGTGAAAGCAAATGAAGTATGAATGCAACATCTGTCTAGTGCGCATTGAACGTAGGTGCTTTTCTTAGCTGCACTGTAAAAGCTGATGCCACTGTGCTGAACAGGAATGGGAATAACAAATGATTTATACAGACCTCTAGCCTTGTGTTGAAAGGCATGTGGATCCATACTTTTGGGGTTTTGCAACATCAAGTGTGCCTACCTCTGCCAAGGCACTGAAAGGTATGTGCTGGGGCCCAAACCTTTCAACAAGAGCTTAATAACGACCCGCCAACCTACCGCCGTGACCGCCAGAATAAGTGGTCCCGATGGGCTGACGACGGTCCTGGTTGTAATCAGCCAGGGCGGAGCTGAACTCAGCGCCACCGTGCTGATTTCAACCTTGTTCTCCACCACCCTTTTCATGGCAGTTCCACCACCATGAAAAGGCTGATGGAGAACTAGTGCGGGGAGTCACAGGGGGGGCCCCTGCACTGCCCATGGAATGGGCAGTGGTGGGGCCTCCCTGCCCAGTACCCTTGAATAGCGCACTGCCTACTGTGCAGACAGTGCGCATTTCAAGGGTGCTAGTGCACCCTATCTACGGCAGCATTGCAGCGGCTCTATTATGAGCCAGGAACAAGGCTGCCGCACCTTTCCCACTGGGCTGAGGGCGGGAACCTTGGTTCCAGTACGTTAGCCCTGTAGAAAAGTTGTAAAAGGCCCGGTGGGGAAACTGCCACCTCAAAGGCGGTCTCCTCACCACAGGTCTAGCAATTGGGCTTTCTGACCACAAAACTCGTAATCAGGCCCTTAATATGTCATTGGCTAAAAGTGGCAAAACAGGCCACAGCCATACACGAGGGTAAGGACTGGCTAGACACATACGTTAAAAATAAATGATGTGTGAAGGCTGTCTTGTGGAATTCATTTCAATGACCCTAATATTACCATAACTTTCCACTCCTCCAAGGAGGCAATTAAGTCATTCAACTCTGCTCCCTACGAGAACAGAAATACTGTCCTTCACTTCCGGGGTATAGAGGAGGGATGTATGTTGAAAATTAAATAAAAATAATTTTAAATCCATTTGTATTTGAAGTATACTATTTAATAAAACTAATTTTAAACTTAATAGTATCCCTACCCTTAAAAACAAAATTAATTTATGTAAATGTAATTATTAACCAGAACGAAAACCAAATGTCAAACACAACCATTAAATAGTTTAAATATGCTACTTAATTGAGCTAATTATATCAATACTATACCCCTAGATTTAAACATATTACATTTAATTAAATGTAATTACCAACCTGAACGTAACTCATATGTTAAGTGAAACAGCAGATTTAGATTTTTTTTAAAACAAATTACTCTAAAATAACCATAATTTGAAGCCTGCCCTTTAAATAATTTAAATTATTTTAGAAATTAAATTAACCCTAATGGTAAAGGTAACCCTTATTTAAATTAAAATAGAGTAAGTATGCTTACCTTAACTCTAATATTAATGGTAACCGTCAATTAACTTAAATTCAATAGTACAATTAAACTTAACCTTACACTAACACTAAAGCTATCTGTCACCCTTAAATAATTTAAATGTAATTTAATTTAATTCAATCACTATCATTAACTTACTCTGATTACTACCTTTAACACCAATATTTACAAACTTAAATAAATGTATGTAAATAATTATCATTATCGTAAACCTAATACCAGTTGTAACCATTTGCAGCATGTATACAGTAACATAAAGCCTACTAATGAACTTTGATCAACACGCCAATCATAGCTGTTGATCATTTTAAATGTAACTAGCTTTGATTTGAAATTAGTTATTTTGACCCACCCATTCAATCATTTAAATTAAAGGCTGATAAATTCAGTTAAATAAATATTTGATCACAGCCGTATAATGATAATACTAAAGTAACTCTAACCTATTAATTATGTTATATTGCATCTAAATTAATTAAACACTTTTGTATTTACCATAAGCAATGCAGTTGCCTTCTCTGCAGTGGTAATCTTTATAGTGGTCGCATTTAGGAAGTACTATTAACTGAGAGACCCATCAATGTAGTGTCATTGAAGTGATGGTGATATACCCCATAGGAGGGTGTGTCCAAGAATATTTTTCAAGGTCTTCGCTTGCCTGTCTGCTTTACTCGTTATCCCATTCCTTACGAGGACTTTGCAAGTGCGATTCAAGCTGGCACAAAATGTTTATTCTCAATTTGCTTTCCTGAGCAAAACGTGTTTTGAGCTCGAACATTGCCTAAAAGAAGGGCAAAGCAGCATGGTGCACTGGTTTACATTACTTAGCGTCAGGGTGTCGCTCCATGGATGACACATATGCCTCCCCCCCTTTGACCACCCAAAGCACTATCTTTTAACAATTGTAGACAGGTTATTACACCAAAAAGAACGTCTCTTTTAGGCAGGCAGTAAAAATGAAATGCTTTTACTTCCACAAAAGTTTCAGACTCTGCATGTGTACTTCACTTAACAGAACACACCCAAAGTGGGTAAAGTTTTTAAGTTTGACTAGGCGTAATGTTTTGTATTGAAGGGTACCGTTTCAATATAAAAACCTATGCTAAAAAACGACACATGCAACTTTGCACTAAGGTGCAAAGGTATGTGTGTGGTACTAGGCAACCTGTTTGGATTTCAAGGTATGAGGCTACTCAAATCTGGGCCTTAGTGTCAGGAGTCTGAATTTTTTAATTTTTTGGCCATTCCATTGACAACAATAAACAGCAGAAGAGCTGGCAAAACTGGACTAAGGTATACATACAACTAGGAACAGTTACAAAACACACTGGAGCTGAATAAATAATCACAGTGAGGAATCTGCAAACACCACAACTGACTACCAAAGTCACGGCATGCACAGATAGAGAAGGCAGCACACTAAACAGCAGAAGAGCTGGCAAAACTGGACTAAGGTATACATACAACTAGGAACAGTTACAAAACACACTGGAGCTGAATAAATAATTACAGTGAGGAATCTGAAACACCACAACTGACTACCAAAGTCACGGCATGCACAGATAGAGAAGGCAGCACAGACAAACATGGAAAGAAAAGAAAAAAAACATGAAGTCAACAGTATGACCCAGACCATTTAAAAAACGAGTTATGAGAAATCCAGGAGCCTCTACCTAGGAAAATTCACCCACAAGATTATTGACTTTAAAATACCCAAAGATGAGCAAAAGCTCCACAATTGCAGATGCTTTCAGAAAAGAAAGAAGTCCGTTTGCAACAATATCACACAAAAAGAACCCATGGAAGACTATTGTAACAAAATCTATACATCTGTCAAGCTTTGGCAACACTAAAGCGTTCTGTATTGTAATGTACTAATGGGTTAGTCCATCATGCCCTTTGATCTCTGGCCCTGTTGACCTGGTAACTTGGTATAAGAACATGAGCCATCACAGGAGAAAAGGGTTTTGTGATAGGAGTAAAAAAAAAAAAACATGGAAATTGAGCATCCAAGCAGCGGGACACTATATTTTTCAGTGTATGTGAAATAAGGGCTTCTTTTTCAGAGGACATAGCCTCATGCAGTATGATGAAGAAGACAGACAAAGTTGTAATGCAAATAATGCTGCAATAAAATCTGAGGAAAGCACAATGAAGACAAACAAATTCTACCTTAGCATGGATTTGACTATCACACTTACCCTTGACATCCACCACCTCCTCTTCCAGGCTCTGAAGGTAGACTGGTGACCGCTGTTGGATGAAATAGAGGAGCTCAATGGCATTGGACATCCAAAACAGGATATGCTGAAGATCTGGGATCAGGTCTGTGATGGTGAAATTGGACAAGGACGCAGGGTCTTGACTGCCAACGGGAGAATGAAAGAGGGAGAGAGAAAAGAAACAAAGAGATCATTCGAAGAACACATCAAGGAGCAATTGGAGATGGCAAGAGGACACAGCAGTCAGTCAGAGGTGTTAGGGATAGCAGCTGCTACCCACGACTTCCGTTTGGTATACCAGACACTACTCTTACTAGTCCTGCTCTCCAGGTTCATGAAGTCAGTGGCAAATACAGAAACTAAACAGGGCTATAAGAGATGTATTTACTTCCTGTATTTTTCCCTTCTGGCCCTTTCCGTTCTCACTTAGTGGCAGAGAGGGCAAAATGTCAACCCTGTGATGACCTCATGAAATGTAAAAGGGTGCCTGATGTCACTTCCGGTTTGCTCAGCTGTTTAGTTAATGGTCAATTATGCAGCATTAACGATTTCTTATTAGATATTTTCTTCCAATGTAGAATACAAATGCACTATGCACAAGCATTCAAAGAGCAATAATTATGGGTGTCGTTGCCTGGACTAGTTAATGGGAGCTGAGAATGGAGTTTTGCTTCAGGTTCACACAAAACTTTTTCTTGAAATAAAAACTACCATGTGTGCTTTTTTGCACTTCTTAGCTATGCATTTTTGCTGCTTTGTTTGTGCAACTAATGGGAGACCAGAGGCTGTGGGTGGCGGCTGGTGGGGCGGGGAGGGAGTTTTAAGGGAGGATAATTGGGTCTGCAAAAATACCCCAACTTCAACAGATGCAAGAAAGGCAGAAAAGGAAGAGAAGACACAGCTTACACCGGTGACAAAAAAACGTCAAAAACAGATAACGAGGGTGATTGAAAGGCGCCAAAGGACTACATTGATTCTAATTTATTAAATGACATTTTTAAGTCAAAAATTTTACATTTACAACTATGCTCGTAGGTTGAAAAAATTTAGAGATTCATATGGTTGCAGGAGCGCTCATGGAAAACATTTGACAACTTTCATTTACGCTAATGTGAGTACAATTAAGAAAAATGTAATTTAGTAACTTTTTCCTTTCGTTTTTCAACAGGAAAGATATTTTTCCCTTTAGCGAATCCCTTTTCCCTAAATCCCCACCAATTTTGGGATGTATTTTTATTTTCCCCACCCTGGAAAAACAATGTCACGTTCCCTTGAGAGGAGTAAATGTCCAACTATTTCCTGTGTGGGAACAGCCTGAGAAAGTTTGTGAATACTCACAAAAACATAACTTTGTGGAGCTGCACAAAATTTTAATGTATCATGGCCTGATCCCTGCCCTTGCGTGAAGCTTTACTCTTATGTAATATTACACAATGCTGTAGTAAATTGGCATCTAAGTTAATATGTTTGTAAATCCATATTTTGTGAACTTAAAACCAGACTCTCATCTCTTAAATTAAGACAACTGATCAGACATATATTTACATGTTAGCATATGTACCTGGGCACATTTGTAACTACTATCTTATAACAAGCATTGACAAAGCCAATAGGTCTTGCCTTAGCAAGAGCTACTGGCTTTGCCAATATGTTTTAGCCATGTTACACCCCAGCGTGGCTGCTATTCAGCCTGGCTAAAAGTAAGTGTCGTAGAGGAGAGTGGCATGGAGTGTCGTAGTGTGGAATGGCAAAGAATGGAGTAGAGTGTCATAGAGTGGAGTAGCATAGAGTGGTGTGTGTTGGAATGGCATGCAGTGGCGTGGAGTAGAGCAGACTGGTGTAGAGTGCACTGACGTTAAGTATTGAAGAACAGAATACAGTGGAGTGGGGTGCAGCAGCTTCGAATTCAGTGACGCACAATGCAGTGTTGGATAATGCGGTAGTGTAAAGTGTTGTATAGTAGAGTGCAGTGATGTAGAGTGCCGTGGTGCTGATTGGAATGGTGCATAGTAAAGTAGGGTGGCATAGAGTACAGTGGCATAGAATGTAGTTGGGCGCAGTAGAGTGGCACAGAGTGCAGTGGCACGAAGAGCTTCAGAGAAATAGGCCCTCATTACGACCCTGGCGGTTGGCGGAGAAGTGGCAGTCTTACCGCCAACAGGCTGGTGCTAAAAAAATTGGAATCATGGTTACCGCCATGGTCATCCGCCACTTCTCCGAACCGACCGCCAGGGCGGAGACGACCGCTGGGCTGGAGACTTGGGTCTCCAGCCCTGCGGCCGTCACAAGACCGCCTGCGGTATCACGATCCGGGTGACCGCCATGGATTTCATGGGGTTGGGCACCGCCATGAAATCCATGGCGGTAAGCACTATCAGTGCCAGGGAATCCCTTCCCTGGCACAGATAGGAGTCTCCCCCACCTCCTACTCCCACCCAGAGTCCTTCCCCAACAACCCCCACCCCCCTGCCAACCCCCCAAAGGTGGCAGGACCCCCCTCCCCACCCCTACCCCCGACATCACTACACAGACACACACCTGACACGCATGCAGACACTACCAACACACATACCCGCACACACACGAACAAACATGCCAACAGACACACACACAGTCATACACGCACACCCACATTCAGACATACACGCACACATCCATACAGACATACATACAGGCAGACACGCACACATTTCCAAACACACTACACCCTGCATGCATACACACACTCACACCCCCCCCTCTTCATACTCACACGCAAACCCCCATGCATGCACACAACACACAACACCACCCCCTCCCCTGACGGACGAACAACTTACCTGGTCCGTTGATCCTCCGGGAGGGGACGGGATCCATGGGGGCTGCTCCGCCGCCAGCACCAGTCAACAGAACACCGCCACACCGAATCACGTAATGCGATTCGGTGGGCGGTGTTCTGTTGACGGGGCGGTGGAGGTGGAGCAACCTCCACTTCCCCGCCGACCGCCAGTATGGCTGCTTGTGGCTCTCCATCCGGAAAAGGACAGAGGGCTGCCAGCAGTCATAATTCGCCGAGCGGAAAACCGCCACCACTGGCGGTCTTCAGCACGGCGGTCCCTCGGAGGTCTTGTGAAAAGACCGCTGAGGTTGAAATGACCCCCATAGTGTTGTAGACTGCAGTGGTGTAGAGTGGAGTGATACAGAGTACAGTGGCATAGAGTACATTGGCATAGAATACAGTAGTGCAGAGTAGAGTTGCATAGAGTTCAACAGCATAGAGTGCGGTGTCGCAGAGTATAGTGTCGTAGAGTGCAGAGGTGTAGAGTGACAGAGTGCATTGGCAGAGAGTACAGTGGTATAGAGTAGAGTGGTGATGAGTAGAGTGGCACAGAGTGCAGTGGCATTGAGAACAGCGGTGCAGAGTAGAGTGCACTGACGTAGACTGCAGTGGTGTACAGTAGAGTAGAGTGGACTGGTGTAGAGTGCATTGGCGTAGAGTGTTGCAGAGGGCAGTCACGTAGAGTGAAGTGGCGTAGAGTGTAGCGGTAGAGAATTCAATAGTATACAATGCAGTGTCGTAGAAGGCACTGGTGTAGATTAAAGTGGTGCATAAGAGTGCAGTGGTGCAGGATGGAGTGGTGCAGAGTGAAGTGGCAAAGAGTGCAGTGGTGCAGAGTAGAGTAAGGTGGAGAAGAGTAGAGTGGCAGAGTGCAGTGGCATGAAGTTGTGCAGAGTAGTGTGGCCTAGAATGCAGTGGCGTAGAGTGGAGTGACGCAGAGTGCAGTGGAGTAGAGTTAAGTGTTACAGAGTAGAGTGCATTATCGTAGCGTGCATTGGCAAAGAGTACAGTGGTGCAGACTGCAGTGTTACAGAGTGGCGTAAAGTACAGTGGATTATAGTGGAGTTGTACAGAGCAGACTGGACTGGCCTAGATTGGAATGGTGTAGAGTGCAGTGGCGAAGAATGCAGTGGTGTAGAGGAGAGTGGAGCAGAGTGCATTGACATAGAGTAGTGGTGCAGAATAGAGAAGTGTCGAGTGAAGTGGTATTGAGTGCAGTGCTGTAGAGAGCAATGGTGCAGAGGGGAGATGCAGTGGTGCAGAGTGCAAGGGCTTTGGAGTGGTGCAGAGTAGAGTGCAGTGGCATGAAGTGGAACAGTGAGGAGTAGAGTTGAGTGGCATAGAGTGGAGTATGCATGATGTGCTAGCACACTGCCATTACAGACAACACAGTTTCAACTGAAATGGCCATTACATTTGCACAGACATACAGTTTTAAAACTATACAGTGCACAGACAATAATCAGTGGAAATGGCATCACGGAGTGTATTGAGTGTATTGATTTGTTTTGATCATATGAAAGTATTTCTTTGCAACACACTTCAGAATTAACAAAAAAATGTCTTCATTTGTGTGATCATAATTCTGATATATTCTGAAATAATTGCAAAGTGAATTTAAATATTGTGTGCTAGGAAAAAAACATTTCCCTCCCCTTGTATCTAGCACGATTATCACACAAATTATCTTACTCTGAAGTCGGAGAAAGAAAAGAAAACACTAAGCTCCCTCAGAAGACAGAGCCTGACATTTGACCTCTGCCTTTGAATGAACAGCAAATGTGATAAGAGCAAGATCTACAAGACTGAATAAAGAAAGGGGCCCTCATGGAAGAACAGAAGGAAAGGTAGCAGTGGAGGCTCCTCCGTTTGGGCGGAGGAGCGTTGCCCCTCGCCAGCAGCAGCAACTGCAAAACCTTTCAAAGAAAATGATACAGCACATGTTGCCTTTTAGTGCCCCCTGCACAACTTTCCATCGTTCCTGTTTACTGATTCCCCTAGCCCCTCAATACCTTGCTTCTTCTGCAGAACAAGTCCAACACATGCAGCCAGCATGATAAAAAAAAGCCTAGTTGGAAACTGAATGGGACCTTGTGATTCTAACATATGATGCCAAAGAGATGAACTTACTGCTGAGATTGTTTATCCGCCAACTCTTTCGTTTTTTCCTAGGGACAAAATAAAACAGAATGAACGCAAGCAGGAGAATTATGCATGAGTAAATCCATAAAAAGAGAGGCAGTGACAGTCCTCGAGGAACACAGAAGGAAAGAAAAGGGAAGAGAGTGATGGGAGAAGGGGGCGAGGGCTGAAAATGTAATACATTGAAATAAAGAAGAAGGGCTCAGACAAAGAGTAATAGTGAGAAAACAACAATACGTTTCAGCATTTGTATAGTAGCAATGACTTCTCAAGCTTCACAGACACACTGAACAGATTATTAAATCAGTAGAAGTCAGTAGAAGTGCAATCGTCAAACTTATGTAAAAAGGGCCAAAAGAGCAGGCAAACAACAAGTGTCCCTTGGTTAATATTGGATTATTCGATGTCGATGTGCACAGCGGTACATTTACGTACACAAACAAAGTTGCATCATCGTTGTTAAGATTCCCCCACTGTGAATTCTCCATCAACCCCAGCATGTAGGTAAGTTGTCAGGCAGGCTCTGAGACGCAGGCCTGAAGGTTAATGACTGACAGGTCACAGGTGGGGTAATACTTAGCCAGCATCCAAATGCACAAACAGGAAAACTTAGATCAGATCCCACAGATAGGTAGCAGCTCTGCAATGGTCCCTAGAGATTGGCCCCAAAAAAACACACATGGCCAGAGGGATGCGTGCATTCCCAAAAACACATAAGGTTACATGCCACATGTAGTTAGGTACACTTAGACATCAGGACACAGCACACACACCGCATTCAGTGACCACACGCCCCTCTGGCCGGACATCTGGACAGGTACTCACTGGCCCACACTGTGTGTTCTTGCCAGATCAAGGTCCACCTGCATTTACTAATTGGAAGTGTATTTACAACTCCTTGACAACTGTTCACATTTTTTTATCAAGAAAAGAATGTCTTTGTCTTTTATGGTGTTATTGCAACCAGAGAAATGTATAAAAACGTGCTTCAATCTGATGTACAACCTCGGTTCTGTAACTGCTCTCCCGGCCGTAATGATTAATTAAACAAACCGTTCCTGCTTTGCCAGACGCCTCTTGTTTTTCAAGGTAAATTCTCATTCGAGCTACACATACTGAAAAGCAACAGTACTAAATAATTCTACTACACAAGTACAGGTTCATGACTGATATGCAACCGCCAGTAGTCCAAGTTCCTACAAAAGTGTTGGATCTGTGATCCTTAATGCAAGGAAAAAGGGTATGCGAGTGCAAGTCAAAGGTGTGGCTAAAAAGAACAAAATATTCTGTAATTAGTTGTTGGTCTAAAACTTTCAGGTAACTGCAAATAAAATAACGCCCACGACTCAAACTGAAAATAAATGGAAGTTAGAGTCAATAGTGGAAAATTTCATGTTAAGAAAACTCTATTGGTGAATGGATCCTGATTGGAGTAGTAGGGGATTAGTGACCTACATATTTTAGAACTATGAGGGCCCAGAAAGTGTCAGAAGGCACAATGAGTATGTCATTACTTTAAATTTACATTGAACACAGAATAAGCTGCTGCAAAATATTTACTTTGAAGATAAAAAAGTGCTTCCAAAATATAGACTTTAGTGATATGCAGTCAGAATGTACCAAGTGCACAAGTGTCCATTGAAAGCACATACTCAGAGACCTCAGCTAACATCCTTACTATACCTCTTAAAAAGAATAAATCTTTGTCATATGAAGCTTCAAACGACTCTATCAAATAAAGCACATTCTGGCTTTTAAACAGCTTTTACATTTGCAGATTAACCAATTGCAAACATTTACATTTCTAAAGGCAGAAGGCACCATGGCAAGAAGGCTTGTTTCTTGTTTAGCTCTGGTATCCAAGCGCTCACAGCACCAGAGATTCCCTCCATTCCATTTGAGCCAAGGCCTCTCAATTGTCGGAATCAACTTCCTCGGGACGGATGTGTTTTAACAAAAGTGGGGAACTGTTTCTGTTAAATGCAGTTGACGGGGCGGTCACAAAGCTCCCGCCCACTTTGACCTCTGCAGCCCACCCGTACAGCCAAGATAGCAACAGTTCTAGCTTCATTCACACACAAAGAAGAGGTACACCACAGACAATGCAGTGAACTCATGCCACCCAGAACTCAGCAACAACGCAGACCACTGTAACAACACACGCTTTTCTCACACACATTTAAAAAGCAGTAGTACAAGATCTTCTCATACACGCAATGATAACCTCTCCCTGCGTCCAGCACAGAATGGGTATACAGGTTTGCCAGCACTACAAGTTTCCCTCGCACACAGTGCAAGAACAGGACAGACTGCAGCAGTCGACACTTTTCAACACAAGTAGGGCGTGAACAGTACACGCAGCAGAAGGAAGGCAATGCCCCTTCACACACACACCAGGCATCCGTACGGGAACAGGTACAGAATAAGAAACATAGTTGAAAGTTCCTAAACACACCTGGCAGGTAAAACACATGGGACACGGGGAGGGATGTAAACTTTCATTACACATGCACAAACACCCCCACACCCTCCCCTAGGTGCATCTCCCTGCTCCCACACACAAGCAGGTGCAACACAATCAGCCGCAGTGCAGAAATCCACTCCACCTCGCCACACACATAAATACAGGATGAGATCAGCAAAGATTTCCTCTCACACCGACGGGTGCAGAAGAACAACCTGCACTGCAAAGGTCTCTCACACAGAACAAGTAGAGTAAGGATGACAATTGCAACTACACACATACGCGCCATTTATATGCAGCAAGGGCATTGGCATTGCACACTTCCCTTGCACAGAGGAACAGGTACGGCACGAGCAATAACAGTGAGAAAACAACAATAGCTGTGTAATAGATGTGTTATTGTTAAAGTTTATGGCGCTAGCCAGCGTGTGTGTAATACTGTGCATGTTGTTATGTTTTGAGTTGCCCACGAGCGGAGCGAACGGTCAGCGGGATCCCGGCGGTCAGTGCTGCTGGGATGCCCTGCTGTCCGGACGCTGCTCGCAGTGGGCGGTGTTGGATGTAACCAATACATTTCCTTCCACCTTATTGGTGTTCGTGGTGGATTCACTCCTCCTACAAGCTGTAAAGCCTAAAGCTTGCTCACAGACCTGGAAGCGGTTCCGCGTCGGAGACGGTAGTAATAAAAGCTGCACACACAGTATGGATAGCAGTGCGACAAACCTACCTTGCACAAAGAACAGGTAAAGCACAGGTTCTTTGTGCAAGCTTCTTTCACATCCAAAACATTCAGAATGGTTAGCATTAGTGAAGAAAAGCCACTGGCGACAGAAGTGCACGTACCACTCATTATTAAAAAAATATGGCATAGGTAAGCTACAACACACACACCCGCGTGCGCACACACACAAACACTCGTGCACACACATACACAAACATACACAGTGTCCTGTAAAACGTTTGTGATGTTAACAGGACCTAGTGTCAGGACAAAGTCTTGCATGTTTTACATGTGTAAAGTAATGCATGCTGACAGGGCAAATGTGAACATTTCAAAGGGGAAGTATGGCTCACAGGACACAGAAAGAAAGCAAGAGTGTGACACACAGAGACAGAAACTGTATGACAGATGGAGAGCGCAAGCGACAAAAAAGGAAAGGGTGGGGGAGAGTATAAGCGATGAGAATACAAAGGAGAGAGGTGCCTGTGAGACGGACAGAAAAAGGGGTATGGCCCGAGAAGACGAGCCAGAAAAAGAGAGAGAGTGGAATATAAGGAGAGGAGAAGAAAGGGGAAAGGATGTGTCTATGTTTGAAATGAAAATACATAGCTCTTACATCGTCCTAGTACTTTTTGCCTTTTTTGAACTGGTCCATCCAGTTCTATTTGATCTCGTGGCTTCTGACCCTAGGATCACATGGTGTCTCATGCTGTACATCTGTAAAGTGCTGCCATGATGCTGGAAGCTGTGCCAGGGCCCGAGGTGCTACTTCGTTGAACATCAGATAGTAAAACCTCTCTCGTGAGTGATGAGAAGCCGCCCTGCTGGTCGCAGTACTGTCTGGGATATTTGTAATACAGACGTGGGGAGAGAAAGGTATCGCATGGAAATGGAAGCTAAGCCCGGTGATTCCACTCCTGGATTTCACTGGAGACGCTTCATGATTTTTTAATGACGTCCACCAGCAGAGCACAAGGCTTGGCTAGTCAAAGGTGGATGTGTGCCCCACTGTTTGACGATGGTGGCAAGTGCAGACCAGGCTAACGGATGACTGACATTTGCTGGCTGCTGGTTCTAGTACAGTTTCACAAGTCTTTATATGTGCCCTAGCTGTGAATCCATACAGAGCTGCATAACTGGCCCCTTACTTTTTATGCAGTGTTTGTAGAATTTTACACACATGCGAGGGGGAGACCGTGGCAGAATACACGGTCTTCTTGAGAGGTCGCAGTGAGAGCAGATGCCTTTTAGGTTGTCTTCATGCATCTTACAGATGCAGCAACCTGCATGCTGTTGTCCACTGGCTCCTCCCTCTTATTCCTCGTAGATGTCTGTGGACTGGGGAATATACATACATACCCTGCCAGCCAAAACATCTTCCCTGCAACAATCTCACCCCCCCCTGTGTTATGCTGGGATTCATCTAGCATCCAAAAATACCTTGGCTCACAGAGGCCCATTTTGGTATGTTCAGTGTACATGGTCTGTCCAGATGATATCAACCTCTCAGCTGCCTATCTAAAAAGTCTAAGAAGAAAGTCAGAAAGGCATACTTTATACGGATCGGAAGAGTCTAAATTTAAAAGAAAGCTTCCTTCTTGCATGCCCTAAAGAATTATAAATGTTGGCATCCATCCAACCAGTCTTCTTACTTTGTGTGGATTTGAAAGACGATTTTGCTGCATCACACCAAGAGGCACTGACCAGAAACAGGACTTTGTATGTCACAGTTCTTCCTGAAGGGCTGACACAAGGTTATGATTTTGTGTTCTGTTCTGTGTCCTGGTAGAAGAACAAGTAGAAAATGCACTATCCGGGGTGCAGATGGACAGGACCCTCATCAGGAGGAACCAGAAGCAAGGTCTCATCAACTGAATGCTCCATCTCAAGGACGCAAGCTGCCAAAATCAATGAAGACCCATGCCAAGCTGGTCAGAGTCAACATAACAAACTCTAAATTATCCTGGGGACGAACAACATTCACAGAAGATACCAGGGTTGCAAAGGTGGCAAGTCTGCAGTCTGAAACGACGACGACCCTCTACCTATTATTCCTGGCTTTGTGGCTCATGGGTGCCCACTTGCATCCAATAAAGTTTTCCTCCTCAACCCGGGCATTAGCATAGAGTCCAACTGGTTGCTCCTGGCTGCACAGGTTCAGCAGCCACTGGAATCATGTTTATAGACTTTACAATGCCAGGGTTAGATGTGGGTTGAGGTTTTGATTGGACCCTGACCTGCATTCTAGTCTTCCATTTTGAAATGGTGAGCTTGTGGGTCCAATCTATTGAGTGCCCTGTTACCATGTGCAGCAACCAAATGAAAATAATTATTATGACAAGCCAGGGTACAGAAACGGAAGTGTTGTAGTTACTGTGCTAAGTCCACCTTCCGATATATGTGAGAAGAACTGAGATAGCAACTGGTCTCACCTCTGAACTCTGCCAGTGCCCAATGATTAAGACTAATGGATCTCTAGCATCTGTGTTAATGGGGCACTGAGATGGACTATGGGAACAAGTCATTGAGACCATAAAGTCATGACAGTGTACTTGGGAATTAACTACTAGAGCTTTAAAGCCATCACTTTACCTTTTGTGATTTTATTTTTACGAATCTCAGCTGCCTGGTCACAAACTGTTTGCATTAACAAAAATGAGTCTCGGCTTACCAATAACCACTTCACACAAGTATAGTAATAAGGATAATGGACGCAGTTCTGATTATCGACCACAACAATATCAACCTACAACAAAACTGAGGTCAAAGTATTGATAACCTAAATATAATTATCATTTACTTTTAATTAAAATAAGATCGACCTACAAAAATAACAAAAGTAAAAAAATATGTGCAACTAAAATGTAGAGTACAATAATAATGGCATTTAAAAATAACATCAGACTTCACAAAACCACTGAAAACCAAAATGTAGTGTAATGTTGATCATATAATTTAGGAAAACATATTACTTAAAAATAATTAGAAATGTGAATAAATTGTAAATTAAACAACATATTTTGCACATTTTAGATTAATTTTGCAATTAGACAAAAATTATGAGGGCAACTTACTAAACTTAACAGACATACCAGAGTTATTTATCATGGCTTGTTATTCACAAAAGCTTGTAAGTGTCTTTTTAACATTTTATGAAGCGCCATAAAAATGTGTAACTAAAGCAGAGTTGAGTAATGTACTCCACTTTTAAATTACAATAAAATTATAACTGATATCGGAGAAAAGCTTTAGTATGCCTCCGTTGTAATACAGTTAAGGTAAAAGTTTAATTAAAATTTTAGGTATAACATGTCATAGCTTTTATTTTTATATTTAAATCACTGCAACATGTACTTTTAAGGCAGTTGGATGATATAATCAAAACTGAAATCAATTTATTTAAAATAATGTTTTGCTAGTATTTTTTATTTTATTTTATTAAATTGTACTGATATTATGGACAAATGAGTGTTTAACCCATTATATAGTTCATTATGGCGTATCTAACTTGCACATACGTATCATATTAACTAATACATATCCTTACACACTCATGAGTGCATAATATAAGACTGAGTGAGTAAGATACGAATCAGTGAGAAAGTAGCACATGAGTAAGACACTCTATGTTAGTTATTCCAGAATGCGTACCCGACAACAAAAACTTTATTGCCAACTTTCGTTTGTTGAAAACAGGCATAACAGGTGTTATCTTAGGGACACATCCATTATTCATGAGTAATACTGGGCAGGATAATGGAAATGATAAAGAGTGTGCTTATTTTGTGCTGTCACATTTTTATGTAACATCACAAGTTTCTTACAGTTAGTAAAACAACAATTCTTAAGTCCATTCTTTCTTGCTTAAGTCAGCTGTAAATTGTGTGCACAAATGCTCTCATTTTCTCACATAACAAAATATCCATATCGCTTGTAAACAGTTACATTCCTAAAATAAAAATATGAATAGCTTCACAGATAAATGTTATATAAATTCGTTTTTTAGGCAACTAACATATCTGTAAACACACTCTAAACTAATATAATTAGTTAAAAAATGACACAACAGTAACTAAATAGGGTACAACAAGAAAAATCAGAAAGAAGCATAAAACTTTATGCAGTACATAATCAAAAATGTATTTTTATTTTCTAACTCCAGTCCAACAAACACTGAGGCACTTGCATGTGAATGTGGTGAGGGCATGCTTACTAAACATTGGGCTAAGTACATATAACTGGGGGCGAAGCGTATTTACTATTCTAACTAATTTCTAACAAACATAAGTGTAAGTATGTATAATTGGGCTGGGCATATATATTATCCTACCTCCAACCCTACAAACCTTGGAGTATACAACTGAGGGGAACCTAAATACTTCAGTTCAACAAAAATTAGGATAAGTTCGTAGAGTTTGTGGAGGAGCTGTTACTATTTTAACCCTAGTCCTACAAACACTGAGTTAAGTTCATATAAGTGAGGGAGGTACATTTACTATTGTAGTTGCAGCCTATCAAATATCAGGTTAAGTGTGCATACGTGTGCAAATCATTATTAATATTATAATTAGTATGGACAGATCATCATTTTTAGATACCACATGTTGAAACCTTTCACTTATAAATTAAAATTTCGATCCTAAACATTTAAAAAAAATTTAAATAATAGGAAAATATAACCCACTTATGTAAAATTGTAATTAATGCTAAAACATTATAAAAACAGAGTAAATATATTTAAGCCATTTTTGGAATGCTTAAACAATATTGTATTTATGTAATGAAACATCAAATTACATTATATTATAACTAAAAATATTTAGATTTTTTCAAATTATTAATTAAATATTTTGTAATTTAAATTTGTTAATTATTTCACAAAATTATCAAACATTGTTTTAAAGAAAAATATTTACATAAACAAAAAACATTATTGTGACTTAATATTTTTATTTTAAATCACTACCCACCCTATTCCTCAAAATAACCCACAATTCATTAACAATTCAAAAAATAAAAAAGACAATAATATTAATACCTACAAAGTAACAAAACATGAAAAATAAAAATAAAATATTTTATAAAACACTACCCACCCAACACCACACTAACCTAAAAAATAAATATTTAAAAGGTAAATCGTTTGCAATATACTTAACATAATTACTGACAATCTAAAGTTTAAAATAAAAAATATACAAAAAATAATGTCAAATAACACATTTAAATAATGAATATTTTAAACTTCAATAAAATGTAGGAAAAAACAATATATCTTTCCCCGATAGTCCCATTCTCAATGTTTCTGTACTCATTATATTTTGACCTCCATATTTAGCACCACTGATATTTTGGAGTTGATATTCAGGATCTGCACCCTTATAAGGAGGGCCTTATTTAGACCTCGTCCTATTTAGAGGTCCTCGCCAGGCTGGCGGGGATATCTATGCTATGATGGTAGCTGAGACCATGGTGGTTCCTTTCATAGCACTAAAGGTTTATTGAGCAGGGGCCAAGTTTAGAGTGCTAGTTCTGCAACTCATTTGTGCAGAGAAAACTAGCTCCCAAAAAGGAGGTTGTTTTCTCTGATGAAAAAGCAAATGGCTCCAAAAGCAGGAAAATGTATCCTTATTATGGGAGCCAGTTAGAAACTTTCCAGTCCCTTTTTGTCAAGCTTGTGTAGGGAAAATGAGTAACAATCTTCTCCCTCAGTAGAGTAAGTTGTTGATCATGATGTATCCAGCAGATCTCTGGAAGCTGCACCAGTGGGTGAGGAATCAGGATGGCATTCGGTCAACAATTTTGTGATCCTCTGTAAAGGTTGAAGCTATTTGTCTCTACCTTAAGAATTTTAGCTGGTAATGGCAAGAGTGATATAGGGTGACAATAAATGCTGAAAAGCCACCCAGGCTTTTCTAACAAGGGGATGAGAAGCTTTTTTCCAGTTTTCGGGCATCATCCCTGATAAAAAAAGGAAAAGTCGATGGTATTTGACAAGACAGGGCTCATGCAATATAACAGTTTTTTTGAGGATGTAGGTGAGACAGGTTTAAAGAGCAGAACCATATTTGATCATTTTTCACAGTAGTAATTACCACAGTAAGGGTTGACAGTGTAAAAGCAGCAAGACTCATAGAGGGTGATTTCAAGGTGCGTAATATTTGTGTTATAAATTAATGTCCTTAGATAGAGAAACAAACATGTTTTAAATTTTCCCTTGAAAGAAGGAAGAACAGTGAAACACTCATACCATTGCAAGTGTCACAGGGGCACTGCAGGCTATAGGAAAAGTGAACTATTTTATGAGCTGGAAGGATTCCTTGGAGAAAACCGAGAGGCCTGATGGGTGCATTGGGGAAAAGGGATTTGTATGGCATGATTTAATGATCAGAGTTGTTTATCCACCTCCAAATAATTATTTTATGAGCCAATTTTATTTGCTCTGTGAAGTACTATGTCACCCGGTGAAGTTTCTAAAGTGCTACCGCAAAGGCAAATATGTAAATAAATAAGGAGAAATTTGGAGGTCATAAAAACAAGAGATTTTAGAACAGTTAAAAAATTTAAATTTAAGATCAATAAAACATTTCTGACTTAAACTAGACTACTCTACTAATTTGCATGCAAATATATATATATTGACATTTCAATTCTGTCTAGTATTTATGGTTATATCACAATTCTGACTTAACCTTTGGACACCCCCATTCTCAGACCTTGGCCTGAACGGAGGTCAGATAAGCCCTCCCATCCAATATCCCCATGCTACCCTTGCTAGCCACATACTCACTGACCCATACGGTCCTTTGTATTCTTCTTGCGGACTTCAGCAGCAGATGACCAAACTCGCCAGGTTCAAAGTTGGCAGCGGAGTGCTGAATGCAAAGGCAAAGGAGGAATGCTGGAGTCAGCTTGTAATCGTCCCCTCCTGGTTCAATGAGCATCAGGATTCGCTCCACCAGCACATCCTCGAAGGACCTATCATAGACCAGCTGAACCTTTCTACTGGGAGACCTTCTAGACAAGCTTCCAAAGCTGGAGGGCAGACTGTTCTTTTTTACCACAGGATCCTTTCCCTTCAGCACATTGCCGCACATTTTACAAATGGAGTCCAACTCTGGATGGGCAGTCCTGCTCAAAGTTTTCAACCTGGCCAGCGTTGGAGCAGGAAGTGGTTGCGCTTTCATAGGATCTTTGTACAGTAGCAGGTAGTAAAGGCCCAAAGACAGGAGGTCCCCATGTTGTAAAAGGGTAGTTCTCACAACCTCTGAGAAGTTGACTGAAATATGGGCCCCTGGGATTGGATCCAGAACCAGCTTCTCTTCCACGTGTTGTCCAGATCTGTTTGGAGTCCTGATCTTCTTAATGGTGCAATGAAGAGGCAAGATGTCTGGGGCAGAAAGGCTTATGCTTGGTTTGCTGGATGGTGTTCTCTGGCCCACGGTGTACTGATCACGGTTCAGGAGGTAAACCAAACTATCCTTAAATGTAAAAAAAAATAAGAGAATTTAAAGAGTGAAGGGAGTAGACAATAGTCAAAGTAATTTAAGCAGCTGTTATTTTCTGGGAAAGTGAGAAATTAAAAGTAAAAATGTTAACATAATGTAACTAAGAAGTGCTTCAATCCTCATAATCAGGTTAAATGTAATATAATGGAAATACATAGCAGTCTTTTCGTGTTTCTGAGTTACATGAGTTGCCAACATGCAGAAATAGGGAACTGAAATCCATGTAAGGTTGAAGTACAGCGGAGACCACAGCCTTTGAGGTGGTTGAGTAATATGTGGCACACATAGGGCAGTGGAACTTAGAAAGAATTTATTAGCATTATTGCAAGAGGCATGTATGTTTGAGTGTCTTTTCCGTCCCCCTACCAAGGTTTCTCTGGAATCTTCTTTTGCAGCAAGAGAAAGTGTTATATGTTCGACTCATAGATAGTTTGAGAATATTTTCCATAGCACGTCGCTGGGAGGAATTATCTGATCAATTGTCTGAGAATATTGAAAATTATAACAAACTGCCATGATCTTCCATATACCATTGTATGAGTGACCGCCAGCCCGTAGTTCCTACTAGATTTGCCCCTGGCGCCCCACTCGTTAGCTTTCATCTCTGGTATGATCCGCTGTTGTTCTGTAAGAGGTATTGTTTATATGTAAGGAACGGGTTGCTTGCTTTCCTGCTGAACTATTCCTGATCTGAGGAATGACCTGACCTGCTCCCGCTACGGACTGCCGATATAAGGTGGCATGTTGGAATTCCCCTCTTTCGCTCGGAGCTCAAACCAGTAGGACGTTCATATCTAATGTGACGGTAGTCACTGCCCAGTGCCTTCATTTTGAGTTTATTTCCTTTTTTAGGGTGGCCTGGGACTCTTAGCTCCAGTCCAGGCATGCTGTTTGACTACCAGTTGTCCCAGATGGAGGGGTAAGTCATGAATACAGCAAAGGATGGAATCAGAGCCATCAGGATCTGTCAGTAGTTCCCAGAGTTAAGAAAACCCAGCAAGGTAGCCAGGCATTTGCATATGTGGGCCCTAAGCTATGGAACTACTTGCCACAAACGCTGAGAACCTATAAATCGCTCACAGCCTTTCGCAAGCTTCTTAAAACTTGGATGTTTCCAATTCTTTAATTGCAGTTAACTCTGGTACCTCTGCAAATGTCTGGTTGGGTCAGTGAGGAGGCCAGCGCTGGGAAACCTTTTCTAGGTAGCCATGTGCTCTACAAATCACTCATAGTAATAATTTACATAATGCTTCACACAGTGGGGCTCTATAGATGAAAAGGCCATGTTACATGACAATGTTTGATGCAATGTGTGATAAATCTCTGTAACTATTGCACTTGACTTATGAATAGCTGTGCTGTAATACCTGATGAATAAAGCCAATAAAATCTTGCTTAAAAAGACTCATTGATTTGTAGTACAGTATGTTTAAGTATACGTCAGGGTGCAAATTACTGCTGTACTACCTATTTCTACTTAAAGAGTTTAGTATACCCAATACAATTATTTTACAAATAAAAAGGAAGCGTGAATTGAGCAGGATCCTACTTAGTAGGTTGGGATTTGCAATTGCTCCTTAGGCAGCACCTTTAGTTTGATGAATACTCTAAAGTTAAACCTTAAAAACCTTAAATTTTAAATTATCTGCTGCATATGACTAAAGCAGCTGTTACATTTTAGAAACAAGTTGTTTTCGGGACAAACCTGTGCAGTTACATTTTCCGCAGAGGAATTCTTAGGGTTTTCTGAATATTGGACTCAGATACCCGGTTTCTAGTACAATCAGGACATGATTTAGTGTCCGATTACTTCACTTATGAAAATGGGCAAGGGAAGGCTGTGTACGTGCTTCGATTTTATTTAACTATGATTTATTTCCCATGTACCACCGCCATGAAAGGGCTGGTGGAAAACAGGTGCAGGGGGCACAGGGTATCCTCCGCTGCCCATGCTCTGCAGACAGTGCGCATTTCAAGGGTGCTGGAGCTCCGTGCATGCTCCGTGCATGCGCCAGCATTGCCGCAGATCCTGATGGTGGGTACAGGTTGTAATCAGCCACGGTGGCACTGAAGTCAGCGCCGCCCTGCTGATTACAACCTTGTTCTCCCCTCCAGCCTTTTCATGGTGGTATGAAAAGGCTGGTGGAAAACAGGTGCACGGGGGCCACGGGGGTCATCCACTGCCCATACTGTGCAGACAGTGAGCATTTCCAGGGTTCTAGAGCCTCCTGCGTGCGCCAGCATTGCCGCCGGCTCTATTATGAGCCGGTGGCAATGCTGCAGCCACTTTTCCACTGGGCTGACCGGCAGAAGACTTGATTTCCGCTGGTCAGCCCAGCGGGAAGGTCCTAATAGTGCTGGTGGGGAGGTTGCCAGAATAGCAGCGACCACCCTGTCGGGAGTTTGGCGGTCGCGTGTTCCCAACTGCCAAACTCATAATCGGGCCCATACTGCTGGGCCAGAGGTTACCGCTAGCAGAGCTGCCGCAGGCTCTACCAATGGTAACCAAGAGTCTTCCCTGATTTTAAATAAGGTGGTGGAACCGTCAGATTGGCAGGAAGGGAGGATTACCAGGCATTCCACCCACTCCACCAAACCCTAAACTAAACCCTCAATCTTTAAAAATGTTAGGTCATCATCTAAGTGACCTGGGTAGTTGGGATGTTCACTTTAAGGCTTTTGGCTGTTTGGGAAGCTGAACTATTAAACAAATATTATTATTCTGTGTGGGGTGGAAGGTGTATTCTCAACCTTTTCATGAAACAGCTTTTAACAGCAAGGGTGATCAGTCAAATAACATAAGGGTCCAAATACAGGGAGGATATACAAGACTGATTATAGATCATACTAAAGGAAAAATGTGGAGTTAACTTTGCCTTTCCTCCTGGGGACACCATGAAGGTTGTTCGTTTAGAACTGAGATTTTGCCCTTTGCTGTCAATGTCATCACATTGATGTTAAAGTTCATACATTCACTAAATAACAGGGGAAGTGAAACCTTTAGAGCAGCTCCATCTTGTATTCTATAACCAATGACAAAAATGTGGATGGACTCGGTATTATCTTTTAATTATATCACTCACATTTCCCTGCTTTGCAGCTTTCTGTATCTAGGATCTTGTTCAAGTCCTATCATAGAGTAATACATAAGTAAATAAATTATGTGGGATCTAGACAGTCTAGCCTTACTTGTTCAAATAATGGATATGGCTACAATGGAGCTTTATCTAAAGTTGAGATAGGGAATGTTCACTACACAATACTTGAGAGGGATTTATGGAAAGCTTCTACACAATGAAATAAATAGTATATCAAATAACATTACCCTTGGCTCTTTGTTGCATATAACATCTGATTGTCTAGTGTTCTTTGGAACTTAAGCAACACTATTTAAATGATCGTCTGTTTCTAATAATGGTTATGCCAATGAAAATAGACTCTCTTATACTGTCACAAGCAACTAAAAGGTGTTTTACATATTTTAAGGAGATTAAAAATGAAGGCACAGTTACTGACTTTACTCATACCTCTTATGTATTTTAGATATACCTGATAGTTAAATGATAATGTAGAGTGATGATAACCATACAATAAAAGTGATATGTAAAGTTTTAATTGCTGACAGACTAAAGTATTATCGTTTGTTTAACGTTTAATAAACTGTTAAATAGGATTATTAGTGATGAATCACTACTGAATTTATTCGCTTTTAATTAGTACTGTTTTTTATTAAACCTGTGTATACGCTGGGTTAAAGGAATACAATATAACATTGAATTTCATTGTTTAAATATAATTGAAATGTGCCATTCAGCCCAAAATAAGCTGTGAGTAAAAAATCTGAAAAATAATGATCTGTAATGTGTTGTAGAAATGTTTGATTTTCAGTGAAAGTGTGTCTATATTTTACCCGTGACCTTGTGGCTTGAACACTAAATCGAGCCACATGTAGATGTATGCATTTTCAATAGGACCACTTTTTAGTTTCAGGCATTTCAAGCAAATCTTGCACTCGTGCTATAATACAAAAAAAAACGTCCACTTAAAAGTAACTCTGTCAGCTAACAGAAGATAGTTCTCAGTAACAGATGCATATTACCCTCTTGAGTACAATCCTATCTGCTTTTCAAAATAACCAATAAAAATGCAAATAACCTCTGCTTACATTTCTTTTATGCAAATTCCCTTTATACACAGTCGCGGTGGAAATCATAAAAACCGGTGCTGCGTTTACAATTCAGCAAAACCCACATCCCTTTGCCAGTTAACAAAATAATGGATCGTCCTTATCAGGCTCTTATAATGTACAGGTAACTATGGCTTGTCCAAACAGGCAGTTTAAAATAAAAAAAATTCGGCTAGAAACAGTTTCAGTTCTACAACAGTTTTCCGTTGTAGATGAATCTGCTAACAATCTTTCCTGGATTAAATCCACTGGGAGACTTAAAATACAGCGCTTCTAGCCAGGAATATCCAGTGGATGATATTGAAATACCTTGACATCATAGTCAAAAATACCAAAGACCAAATATGGAGGAAGAAAGTGCATATAGGTGCGTGTTTGCCATTCTTAATTATACATTTTCGCATCTCAGAAATACAAATATCGTCAAAGTACATAGATCTGAAGTTAGGTATACAAAATATATACATACTTAACTGCCCATATTTTGTTCCTTAACATTGACTACTCGATATTCTGCACCTACACCAGATACAGCCCTGTAAGACACAGCTACACATCTGTCTCCAAACCCAGATTCCAGAAGATATTTTAATTGTTGCTTTTAATCCATGCTCTGCCCTGCTCCTGTCCCATTAGGGGCTACAAATCTTTTTTAGAGAATATATATTCAAGTACAACCATAACGTTTAATGAGATTTTCTGTTGTTAAATTGCATTTCTGGCAGCCATCTGCCTGGTTAGAGAAGACTGGCGAGCCTGCAGCACCTATTGTTGCAGACATTAGGACAATGTGGTCTCGGCTGAAGAGTGTTATTCTATTAAAAAGCACAACAGCAGTTTTCCCTTCATCTCCTGCTGCTCAGTGAGGCAAAGCGTACCATTTTCCCAAAAGCCAATTCCTGGAATGGGCCGAGTACACCTTATGTCTTTATCATCACAGTGGAAGAGATTGGTATTGCTGTGCACTTCAATCGAAATTTGACTCTCAAAGCCTCTTGAAATGTCCAAAAGGACTGACCACGAATTGAAAAGGCATCATAAGTCAGTCCATATTTTTACATATGTTCCTTTATGTGTGTTTTTCTATATCCAATTAAAAGAATACATGACCTGGCTTGCACCAATCATGTAACTGAACCATGAACTTCCTTCCATTCATCTTCCCCATGAAGTTATTCCCTATACTCTCTACCTCTATTACTCCTCATTCTCATTAGAATATCAAGTGTGACCTTACTTTTCTTTTGTTTTGATAAAAAAATATCGAAAGGACGTACTAAAATAACAAACAGTTTGCACCTCCCAAAACAGTACTCATTAGTTTTAGATATAATGCTGAACAGTAAGTTCATCCTCATATGCTGGGATGCAGTGCTAAATCCACAGCAGATGCATCTGAAATACTGTCACCCCCAACCCAAAATTATTACAAAGAACCAGTCTAAGATAAATGTCAGAAACGGCGGAGGACTTGGACACCACGGAAGTTGTGACAATACGCTAGTTCGAGATAAACTTCATGAAATGGAAATCTAAATTTGCAATTTTGATAAGCTAACCATAACTCCAGTATTACAAGCAATGTGCATCAACAAGATATCTATGTTTAATTTTCACTTTTATAATACTGTTTGGCCACTGAGTCATGGTATCAATAGCATTAGGGTAGGCATTCGTTATTTCTGTTGTGCAATCCTGGAAGCAAATTGAGAGACCACTGATTACAGATACAGTGGGCATGGTAATCAGTGGGTCTGCAATTTGCAGACCATTCAATGTTTCACACCTCAATGGTTAAGTCATTAATTAATACACCTCCCCACCTCACACCCCAACACACCAACACACATAATCAATTCTGAGTTTAGCCCCATGATTTGCAGTATTGTGCAAGCAAAAACAAGTAGGGCCAGACTTACAAGGCCCTGTCGCCACTGGAGCGCCACTTTTAGTGACGCTCAGGTGGCGTTATGCGCTGCGCCGTATTTACAAGGTGGCATAAGCCACTTTTTGTGGCTGAACGCCACCTTGGAAATATGGCCCCTTCACAAGCAGCACTTTGCGTTGAAGGGGCGTGCAATGGGTGTTGCTGCGGGCATGCCGCAGCAACATCCATTGTATTTTGACGCTGACCCAGATTTACACTTTTTCATAAACCTGAGGCAGCGCCAAAGTCTAAGCATGCCGCAACAAGGAGAAATGCTTGAATTTTTCCTAATTTCTTTCTCTTTTTTTCTTCTTTCTATGTGTGCTGCATTCTGCAGCACACACAGAAAGAGAAAAAGGACACTGAAGATTGTTTTTGTGCAGGAAGGTGTCCCTACCTGCACAAAAACAATCTCCCCACAGCACAGCCATCCTTGCACCATGGTGCAAGGATAGCTGCGTTGGCGTTCAGCAGCAAATTTAGCGCCGGCGAAGGGGTCAAAACAAGGGTCAGCCATATTCTATTAAATGCAGCGCAACCCTGCTTTTTGAGAATCACAGTGTGTAGTGCTGCCAAATTTGGAGCTGTGTCACCCTCTGTCATTTTGTCATAAATCTGGGCCTTGGTGTGCAAAAATTCCCTGATATTCTCATCCACGTTCGAGAGCAAACAGGAGTATGAACCGAATAATGATTAGTGGGAGGGCTAAAATGAGGAGCTTAGACTACTATCACATAGAAATAGTTGAATCAAACTCTATTTTTTCACTGCTCCATGGCTATGGAAAGCTGGCATCTGAATATCCGAGCTATCATTCGTACAAATCCCGAGCCACCTGTTAGCAGCTGTGTTGTTCAAACACCATCATGATGATCATTAAGGGAGGAGAAGACAATCAAAAATTGAGTTAAACACTACGCTCCTCATCATGACAGGCCTATCAATTCCAAGTGGCCAGAAATCAAACCTTATTTGGCAATTCCAAAAACCTGTAATACGATTTATATCCTCACCCCTGAGTTTATAGAGAACTCAGGACGGGCTAAGATAAGGGGTGTGGAAATAACAGGATTTCTCCAGGCACTCGTAATAGAGCTGAAGTGAAGTATTTTTTAACACTTTTGTTTTATTACTGTTTCGAAGGTTATGGCATAACATACAGTGTGACCATTAGTGAATGCTATATGGGAATAAGCAGTCAAGTTCTAAAACTGGGTTCACAGCACATGCATTTTGTTACATTGTACAAGGTAGTGTCTCCCCAACCTTTACATCGTATTTATTAATAAACATCTCAGACTAATCCCATTAACTGATAAACATGCACACCAGTGTGGTCAACAGGGTTGGGGTGTCGGCCACGCATTGCCAAGCAATACTGTATGCCAAAGAGAGCAATAAACAAACGTGTTGAAGTTCCTTAACATTAACTAGCTGAAAGCCCTACCCAAACATATGTCTCCTGCCTCCTGCAAGTGTAGTGAGGGCCCTGCCTGTTGACCAGGGCACAGGTCTCCTATAGTGGCAATCACATACCAGGGAGGAGCTGTCAGAAGGGGGGTTAGATCAGAAGGAGAGAGGGGAGCGGAGCCCCACGCCTCTGCACTCATGCGTGTTGCACTCAGATGTATGCGTGTCCATCTAGTGTCACCTTATGTAGATATGGGATCACTCTGTGGTTCGTTCTGTGGATCCCCAATGGACGCTTTGACTGGGTCACCATTAGCAGCGACCACGTCTAGGATCTCCTATGTCTCAATCACTTAGGTCTATAGGGGTGCTATTTTCCTTTGTTTGATTCCTCTCAGTTCTTCGTGTGAGCCCATGCAGAATTTGTGACATCTGCCACCCATGATTCCAGCCTGAGGTCTGAGCTTGTGTTTCCATGCAATTGTCACCCTTCTCCGTGCCAGAACCAAACCTAAATCTATTAACCTGTTGCCCACTTTCTTAGGTGTGGTCTATCAAAGATGCCCAGTAGACATAGCGCTAGTGTATTCTCCAGTTGTGTGTGTAAGGTACGGTTAACCCTGGAAACTACCTCATCCCAGTAGTGGTGCAGGTTGGGGCACCTCCGTGTCATGTGGCAGAGATCTGCGTCAAGCAACTGGCATTGGGGGCAGGCCCCCGCCATCCCTCCATATATGAGGTTAGTTTTATGTTGGGTGAGATAGGTCCTGTGGGTATAATTATATTGTTTGTATTTCAGGCAAGTGTTACGCAATATCCTATGTGTGTAGGCAACGACCCTTGTCCACTCAAGGTCTGACAGCTCACTCTCTAGGTCAAGTTCCCATTTATGTCTTAGGTTGCCCAGTGATCGATCCATCATCTCGTTCAGTGCCCGATATATCCAAGTGACCAAGTGTGACCCCCCCACCAACTCCCAACATGGTCTGGGGGCTTCCTCCACGCTGCTCCCCCAGAGTTCCCATATGGTCCGCACCACGGCCTCATGCCTCAAAAATTGCCCTGGTGGCAGTCCCACCCAGTCCATCAGGTCATCGAACTGTGTCAACACTCCTTCCTGGTAACACTCCCGCAGGGTCAGCAAGCCCATGTCTGTCCAGGGTTCCAGTTGCCCAGCTGTAAAGCAGGAATAAGGATCTCAGTGAGGCAGGACAAATTAACGGTATTGCTGGGGTATATGGAGGGTGTGTATGTTTTTTTAAGGGATTCGCGCCAGGTAGACAGGGCAGTCTTCATCAATACATTCGGTCTGTGGTCTCCCCGTCTCAGTCTAAGCAAACGAGCCATAAGGCTTTCGCTGTGTTGCGACCTCCTGTTTGAACTCATTTCAGTCAAGCCCCGTCCATGAAGCTACAGCGCTGGCCACTGTAACTGAGCTGCCAATTAATAATAAAGTTGGAAGTCCCCCACTCTCAGGGGAAGGCGAAGGGTGGACAATGCCACGCGATGTCGCTCTCCATCCCACAATAGCTCCCGCAGGAGCACATCTAATGCCCGGAACCATGACCCCGGTAGAATCACTGGCAGATTAGTAAAATAATACAAAAGCCTAGGGAGCATTACCATCTTGGATAGGGATATACATGCCATAATGGGGAGCCTCAGGGAGCGTCAGAAAGCTACTGATGTCTTCAACAAGCGGCATGCTCCCCCCAAATTGCCCTTTTGGCAATCTCCCAGCCCATTGTATATTTGGACACCTAACTAACCAAAGGTGTGCGAAGCACAAGACAGGTCGTTAGGACATGAAAGCGGGTGAGACACGCCCCCAACCATGGGGAAGACACAGGTTTTTTTCCGGTTCAGTCGTAGTCCGGAGCATCTCCCAAATTCTTCCAGTAGTTGGAGCACCGGAGGCAATGCGGTCTCTCCATCCCTCAAGTAGATGAGGAGGTCATCCGCATAATGGAGATGACGTGTGGTGTCCCCTCTTTCAGCACCCCACATGCTGGACCCTGTGCTCTGAACTTCGCTGCCAGTGGTTCAACGGCTATGGCAAATAATAAGGGCAACAATGGGCAACCCTGTCTGGTCCCGCGGTAGATTTCACAGCTGTCCAAGACTGCATGCCCGGTTTTCACTGTAGCTGTAGGGTGGGTATACAGCAGATCGATCCATTTCACCCATCGTGGCCGAGCCCCATTTGCAGCATTGCAGCCTTAAAGTAATCCCAGCGGACCGTGTCAAAGGCCTTTTCTAGGTCTACTGACACAATCATTGCAGCCGGGGTAGGAGGGTGCACATTATTGTAAAGCAAGGAGATAGTTTCTGCAAATATTGAGATGTGCAGCGGGATTGTATGAACCCATTCTGGTCATCATGGATTATCGTTTGCATGTGCAGCAACAATCTAGTAGCCAGGGCTTTACTGAGCACTTTAAAGTCAGTGTTCAGTATAGAAAGCGACTTGATGTTGGAGACTATCGCTTCGGGGCTCTTGCCCTTAGAGAGAGTCACCACCAGTGTCTCTCTCGTAATAGGGCAACACTCCATTCTCAAATGCCTCAGCATACATTTCCGTAAGCTTGGATGACAATTATCCCAAAAAACATTTATAAAATGGGAGGGTGTTTCTCAGCTGTTTGCAGCGTCACGATCAGTGGGCTATGGTCGGACACTGTGCGGCCCAGATATTCGGAATATGTAGGTGAACCGCTGAAGGACACAGACCATACAACACGATCTATTATAATATGCACTTGATAAATGTGGGTGTAAAAGGAATAATACCTGTTACAGGGGTGCTGGGGTGCGGCAGAGGTCCTCCATACTCCAATGCAATATCCATGTTGCTAGTCCTGCCGCAACCCTAACATTTGTCGCACCCTGCAGCTGTGGGAGCAAGCGGTCCATCTCTGGGTCAAGTACTTCATTAAAGGCCCCCCTTAGAAGAAAGGGCCTGTCTGGAAAGCCCAGTCGTGTTGATAAGGAATAGAAAAATGGGAGTTGATCCTGTTTCGGGCGTAAATGCTTCCCAGCACTATAATCCTGCAGCTAAGTTGTCCCTCCACCAGCAAAAATCATCCATCTTTGTCCACTTCCATGGTGGAGGCCTCTAGGGCACTGTTGCTCTCACCCATATCAGTGCCCCCCTCGCGTAGGCAGAGTATGCGGTAGCGGACACTTGTCCTCACCAGTGTCTGCGGAGATTATCTGCTTCAGATTTCGTAAGGTGTGGATTCCTGCAACATAGCAATCTGGACTCCTCATCTTTTCATGAACTGCAGGATTTTGTGGCATTTAGATGGTGAGCCCAGCCCCAGACATTTCAGGTCATCAATCAAAGAGATCCATATGTGCCTGTCATGGATTTACAGTGAAACGCAACCTCATCTAGGCGCTAGCCACCCCCCCAGTTCACCCCAGAAGTGCGGAAACATTGCATCATTGTACTAAAGGTAGATCAGGGCATCAGCAACAGTAATAACAAGTATATCCCAACTCCCCTTCCCCAGGACAGCACAGCAACAGCTGGCCACCCAAACCATCAACAACAATAGTAGTGAGTTCAGAACCATCACCTCATCGGTCGTCCCAGTGGATCATGGGGGGTTTAAGTTCTCTGTGTATCTACTGTACACCTATCAGAATCATCCGGACCGGCCTGGACATGTGGCAGATGAGCCTCTTCCAGCACGCAATCAGTCTAGTGGTGCAGGTGTGGTGGCAGATACATAAGTTCACTCGCTGTTTGGGGTGTCACATGTGATGCATCTTCCAGGGCGCTAACCAAGGAATCGAGGTAGGACATAGCATCAGATTCAGGGACATCTGTGGTGTTACCCTTCTCCCCACCGGAATGGCCGGATTCTGTCAAGAAGGCTGCAGCCTGGAGAGCCACCCTCTTTTCCTGGTTCACTTGCTGAGGTGTGGGTTTTGTCATTCCCTCTTCCCGGTTTCTTGAGCGTCTTCTCATCCTGTGGCGTTAGGACGCCTGAGGTCCGGTGAACCTCGGTATATCAGGTCTAGATGCATGTGTTTTCAACCAGGCTCAAGCTTCCTCAGGGGTCTGGCAGAAGTGTGCATGACCATCAAGCATGATTTTAAGTCTTGAAAGAAACAATAGCGAGTACTGAATCAACTCTGCTCGCAACACCTTCTTCACCTCAATGTAAGATGCCCTCTTAGCCTGCACTGTCGCTGTAAAATCAGGGAACATATTGACCTTCCCCTTTTCCACCACAAAGGGGCCTGTCTCTCACGCTCTTTGCAATAACAAGTCACGAACGCTGTAGTGCAGGAGTCTGGCCACCACCGGTCGAAGGGCCTCCCAGGTGCTGGGGGTCAGGCCTTGACCCTGTGAGCCCTCTCCAGGGCGAATAATTGCGATAGTTGCTGAGCACCCATTAGAGACCGCAACCAGGGCTCAAGGAAGACCACCATGTCAGTACCTTACGTTCCCTCAGGGAGTACAATAAGCCGTATATTGTGGCGCCGACTGCGGTCCTCCGAGTCTTCAGCGCATTGTTCCAACCGCTGCAACCAGTCCATAAGGTGTGTCAGCTGGGTCTGCAGGACCTCGTGTGAGGGTTCCAAATCTGCCAGTGTAGTCTCAGACATAATGAAAAAAATGAAAGTTTTTGGTGGTCTGTTGTCAGAAAACTCAATTCCACTGACACCTTCCCTATTTCCTGTCGCAACGTGTTCTTGGACTTCTCAATCGCCTCGAGTATTTTATGGAAGATGTCTTGCATTTGCACTTAGGGAGAATTCGGCTGTGGCATCCTCCCTGCGGATTGTGTTCTGGCTTCAGGGCTGGATGTCCGAGACCTCCGAGGTCTACTGCGTTGTTTCCCGATGTGGGCAATAGGGAGCAGTGCGAGCCAGGCACCACAGTCCAAGTTCACCGTGGCTTCAGCAGTGTCCTCTTGCCACCAACATTGCTCACCACCACGAATTATCAAAGGGTACAGCCAGGCGTCTGCGGCGGACCCAGACAACATCCACGCCGTGCCTTGGGGCATACATGATGGCATCAATTCAGGATATAGGAGGGCGGGTGGGGAGGGACATATCACAGTGCCCCCAAGCCACCATCCCCACAATGACATCCACACAGGCCTTCCCTCGCTGGGCCACTGCTCCATTCCAGGCAACCGCAGCCCCCACTCCTCGTTCACAACTGGGCTGCCAGTGCCAGCTGCATGCAACCCTTGGTGCTCTCAGGGTCCAGAAGGTGGGAAAAAATCGCCACCCACAGTCTAACAGCAGCCCAATGTCCACTCTCTCTGATGGGGGGGAGGGCCCCCAGCATGCACAGCCCGAAACCAGTTAAGTCCACAGAGCCGGCAGCCGCAGCGCAGTGCAGAGGCCAAACAGAAGGGCCTCCTGGCCCGCCCAGTCTCACCCGCGCCATGACCCTTCCTCACCTTGGAGCGCTGTCCCCTGCACGGGAGCGACCCTCTATATTCCCAGCCACCAGGTAACATGCCCAGGTCCACTCCGCTTTTCTGCCCATTCCCATTCTCGATCTCCACGTCGCATCGGGCAACGAGCTCCCACCCCACTGCCAATCTCAGCAGGCCGCGGCGGCCGACCAACCACACTACAGGGCCTCCTCACTGTCGGGCCAGGCCTCCGCCACGTCCCAGCCGCTCCCGCCAATGTCCACTGCAACGGGGCCACTCTGAGGGCAGTACCGCGTCCTCCACAAGAGGAGCTCCCTGTACCCGGTTGTGTCGCTGGGGCTCCAATTGTTTTGCCCAGGATAAGTGCAGGCTGGTCAGGAGCTGCGGATTCACGCTGCCACCATTATCGACCAGCTGAAGTGCGTTATTATGCTAATTACCTAAAAAAACTACTTTGAAAAACTAAAATTGTTAGACATTCATTTTGTATCACTGTATTTTCTTTTTCACCCATTATAATGCAGAAGGTCTGGTAGCCCCCACTTGCATCAAGATATTTCCCTACATGTCAGGGCCACTGACTGCTTTTTTTCTATGAAAATTCTCTACATTCGGAGTTTGTTGTTGAAAAACATATAACTTTGTAAAAGGGGCCAAATTAACATGTCGCCTGTTTATTAAAGGTGTTTGCTTCAGTGCAACCGATGCAATGTAACCTGCAGTTCAAGCCAGCGGGAATATCTAATTCAGACAGGAGGTACTCAATTAGGGCAGGGAGGCTACAGAATAGCTGAACGCCCACAATGTTTTATGACCTTTATAGTCTACAGGATTCCTTTAGATACTGACAACAGGTTGGACAATGTCTCTCCTTTTTCCAGTATGGACAACTAAGTAGATGAAATATACTCACTACAGTGGAAAGCAGAGGCAAACTCCTCCTCACTATCAAGGAGGAATCAAGGAAGCTGCATCCGTCCAGGTAAATCCTTAAGTCTCAAGAAGTAGCTTCACTCTGCTGTAGGTCGAGGTGCAGTAGGCTGTTCCCATGCAGCTCGGCATGCAGACTAAAAGCTAGAGATGTAGCAAAAACATGAATAAGAGTCTACTTTCAGTTTTTCACCTCTTTCACAGGAAGATTTCCCTAAAAGAACTAAAGAACAAAAGTGCCTCCTTTAGGGATTCTTAGTAGTTACAGTATAATTTTCTATTCAGTTCTTTCTTTGTTTATAAATATGTACTTTGTCACCTGCTTTCTTGATGCCTTGAACATACATGAACCAATCAGGTCTCAGTAGTTCGCAGCTTTGGGCGGTGATATATATTACAAGATAATGCGGCCTACCTGCCAGGATCCTCCTGTGACTCACCAATATTCATGAGCTTTCAACTGAACAGGGACCACTAAACAGTAAAGTGCTCAACTGCACCGCAGGGAATGCAGAGTTATGCCTTAAGTCCCTGATTTTGTGACACCACTCCATTAAAGGCAGCCATCTTCGGTCAAGGCTACTCTGGGAACGTTTTGTCTGATGGTGATGAAGTCCTTCAATCACTCACAGCGTAATGTGCCTCAATTTGAGTATGATGCAGGGAAGGATAAACACCAACATTTCACCAAACCTTTCCCGGCTGCGCTACCGACCACCAGCTGCCGAGCCTCAGCCACTCCGATTTACAACTACTGTAAATTTACAACTGCTGTAGCGGCGTGACTTGGCTGATTACTCTCAGCAACTTTGTAAAGCCCCGGGCAGCCCCAAACCTCGTTGGCCCCAGGCAGATTTTCCCTGACACTGGGTTTCACTTGGCCTCGCCCTGCCTGCTTGTCGGCTTGTCTGCCGCCTGCCTGGGGATCTTACACCGGGAGAGAAATAGGTGGTAGGCGGGTGCGGGCTCAGGTGGTCTTGGCGGCCCTGAGGCTAGATCAATATTGTAGCCAAACACCACTGGCATTTTTAGTTGTTTCAGTGCATCATCACTCCTGCTTATCAGTCCAGCCAGCAGCTCTAGCACTGGCATCAGCCTTGGATTATTTAAACTTGGCAAAGCGACATTTGCTACAGGCATATTATTGACATATTGCCTTCATTTTGTGCTCAGATGGCACCTAATTGGTATCTATTTGGCACCCAGCTGAAGCAGGAAAAGAGGTGCATGGTGCGCCTGGTGAGCGGTCCGTAGTGCACATACGGTGCAGAGGTTAAGTCACTGCCATATTGTGGTCGAAGCCTGTGCCTGCAGAGGCGGTCCGGCTAGGTCCAGGTGCGGCTTGCAGACCAGGTGAGCTCCCCCTTTTCCTCTTTTTGTCTGTTACATCCTGCCTTGCTTCCCCGTCTACCAGGCATGGTGCCTGCGATTCTGCGCCTTTGCTCCGTTGTAAGCACATAATTGGGATGTCTCCAAAAGAAGCTGCGGAACTGTTCTGAATTGAGTCGTCTTGAGGTTTAGAAGCGAAGAGGTAACAGCTTCATTTCTACTGCCGGCTTGGTCTCGTGGCACTGCCAGAGCTCGGTTATAAGGGAGGGGGCATTCTGTGGGAGGAGCGACGGATTCCAGAACCAATAAGGTAAACACAAAAGGAAAGACCAATTCCATGACCCAAAATCGTCTCCAAAATCCCCTTCAATAAAAACCAAGGCCTGGTCTGCAAAAAACAAGGAGGCCATGATGGCAGCTGAATCGACTCTCCCTTTGTTTCCCGTGGAAAGTGTATTTTCCCGAGTACCCCCATTACCTGAATTAACAAGTGAGCATTCTCTATCTTTTTCAAAAAGGGCTGCAAGAGAGCACTCTATCCTTTTACGACACTTTGTTGCCGCCTCGTTCACCAAAAGCTTGTTTTGACCAGGGACAAGAATCATCTTTGGGGGATTGTTTACTTGCACGTCTAGAAGACGATGGTGAGACCGAGTGCTGGAACAAGTTCACCACGTGTAACTTTGCGAACGGCACACATGGCGAGCACAGCAGGTTCTTGGAGCAAGGTGTTTGGTTCTGTTTGGTTCAAACATTGGATGCTACGTCAAAAGAGCTCAAGTTCCAATCAAACACATTTGATATACAAATCACTCTGCTGGAGTTCTTGCACAATATTTTGCTGATATCGAATCACGATTTGAGAACTTGCTCTGGACAGTAAAAGAACTGCTCAGGGAGCCCAACAAATCGCCCTTTGCCCCTAAAAAAGAGACTGATGTCAAAATGTACATGTAGTCCTATCGTGGAAAATCTTCAACAATCCCCTTTCATCGCGTCTTTGCTGCTTTAAGAACTCAAAGCTATAAATGTGCTTTTTCAGCCATTTACAACAGTCACTCCCTCTGGGGTGCCTCATTGTGTATACATTTTGGGCCAGTACAACAAAACCCTCTTCAAACATCTCCAATTGAATCCCAAGCTTCAACTATATTATGTGGGATACTAGAAATACATAAAAGTCAGAACTGTGAAGAAATAACCAGGCACACATTGCAGAACTCTAACGAGCCAGCACCAGATATAAGATCTTCATCATTTTCCAAAGGTTCTGGTAACAAAAGTCCTTAATTAATTCTCCCATGAAGGTTTCAATTTCTTCGAGGAGTAAACATAAAAAGTTAAGGAAACAAAATAAAATAAAAGGAAAGAACAAAACACAAAAGCTCTGAAGTTTATAGAAACTACTGCAAAATGTTTTCCAATCTTTAAACAAACAGATGAAGCACTTGTTGAGAGCAATATACATAAAACTACACTTATCTCAAGGGCCCAAAATAAGGCGTCCATTGATCAGTGGGAAGGTCAATTACAAGGAGTAAATCACCCTACTAGCACCACAATGTTTCCCCCATAACATAATAGCTTAAAATCTCATCCATCTAAAAGTCTGAGATTTCCAGTACCTACACTTCCAACTTTGTCACCTCATCTGCAATTCAGGCTCAAGGCACAAACTGGCTCTGGGAGCCATCTGAAGATAAAAATAGATAACAAGGACCTAACCCCTGGTACCCAGCAGAATACACCAGTAAACAGCCAGATGGCAAATGAGAAACAGTTTGATCATCATCGCAGTCTGAATATATCTCACACGTCCTCATTTAATAGATCATCTCAGGTTCCAGGAATTGGCCCACAATCATTGATTCCACAGGAAGGCAAGTCTCGATCACACACAGGCTTTTTTAGATTCCACACAACTGAAAAGGTAAGAAATATAAGTGGACAAACCAAGACTGTATTTCAACCTCAATATAAATCCCAGTGTAGAAGTGACATCTTAAATAGACACAATATCTTGACACTTTTAGCCACTCAGGAATATCTGAGTGATCTTTCCTCCTCGAGTCCTGAGGCAGTTGAATTTAAACCAGGGGACCCTCATGAGGCCGGGCTGGGAAACTGGTCATCTGCGGAAACCGCAGAATTGGTACTCTCAAAACAGAGGATTTTTGCTGAATGGGGAATAGCGATATCGTACTCATCCAGGGAGAAGTAACCCGTAGTGCTCTTAGCTGAGGAACATGAATGAAAATCCTGCGAGAAGGACAATCATCGGGCCAAGCAGAGAAAACCCTTTACTCTGCTAAAAAGTGCATTGTGTGCCTGTGGAGCCAACCAGACTCCCCAAATAGATTCTGTAATGATTTCATTAAATAGTTCAGAGGGCCGCCACTGTTGGTTTTCCAATTCCACAATTTTCAAACTGCAAATTAGAACTGGTTGTCATCTAACTTCAATCAAAATTAAACTGACCATCACTGCTTTGCAAAATATTTGGAGAAGCTTGAGAGGTAAGAACACTCAGCACAACAACGTCCCGCTGAACAGGCCATGCAAAACATAATCTGTTGTGATAATAATCCCCCTTAAATGACACCACGGTTCATGTCCATTATTTCATGCAACATATCAGGGATTAAAACACTTTACTCAGATCCAGAACTCAAGTTCTATTTGAGTTGCTTTGATGTGGTTTGTCTCCAAGAGACATGGAAACTAGGGGGAAAATCAATGGAAGGGTATGCAGAAATCTTTGTTCCAGTGGAAAAAGCCCAAAGAAATTGGCACCCCAAGAGTGGCCTTTCAATCTTTAATACGTAATACAAGTCTATCAACCTATTTCATGTGGAGTCTAATTCATCTCATATACTCAGCCAAATAATATCCAGTTGGGAATTCGGGAACAAAAAAGGTACAATCATTATTTTTAATAAATGTCTAAATTAATCCAGGGCACGGGCTAAAGCAGCAAAATATAAAAACAATAGAAAACGTTCTCATGGATCTGCACTGTGCATATAGTGAATTACCATGAATACTTCATCTGATTTTAATCTGAATTTGGCAAAGTACTTCTGAAGAACTGGTAAACTGAAAAAAATGGACATGTGCTGGGGTATTCCAATACAAACCTCCAAATACAGTCTTGTCAATAAATGAGACCATGACCTCCTCAGCACTCTGGAGGCACTTGGATACCCGTCTCTTAATGGGCAGTGTTATGGCGATATTCCAATGACTGCTAGAAGAAAATCTCATAAGGCTGACTCTGTCTTGGATTATACTTTTGCAACCCTCTCCCTCATCAGTAAAATTATGAGTTTCAACATAATTGCAAGGTGTGAGAGTGATCATTCACCACATTCTATCAAGATTATGAATTCAAATGAGCTAATGCAAGTATACGGTGCACCCGGCACACAGGATGTAGGGTTCCACTGGAAAAGGGGTAGATGAAAAAGCTGCACTTTGGTTTTCTATGAGGAGCGGAAGCAGATAGCGATAAATCTAAATTGGGATCCTGGAGATCCGATTAGGGCATGGCAAAAGACTCAGGATGGTCCTAAAACGTATTTTTTTTAATTTATCAAGTGGTCTCTGTAGAGATGTCACCCAAGTGAAAACGGAAAATGGTACTCAAAATCATTAAGGCTGCAACGACGAGCAATGGCAACAAAAATCAAGGACATATCTACCCATCCAGACACTATACTCTAGCGTAAAATATTCACTGAACTACGCAAAGCAAGAAAAAAGGCAGTCTAGTCAGCAAAAAGATCTTAAACTGAACAGGACTGGATAGAGATCCAAGGCCCATAACAGGCAATAATGTCACAGAAGAAATATGGATGAGTCATATTGGATCTTTATATAAATGCAAGGACCCAAGTTCTCCTCTGCCACTAAAGGACCACTGTATAACTCCTTTATCCTTCTTCCTGAGTGGAATCAAGAAAAAGTGGAGACATGTAGAGGGAACAGGGCACCTGGCCCAAATGGGCTTACTGCAGCTATTTTAAAAAAAGACTGTGGCTTCTGGTGTGCATGTTCAAACTGGAAGACTGGGTGGAAAGACAAAAATGAATAACCTTCAACCAAATCTAACATCACAGATAACTTAGTTGCTCTTTCTATGATTGCTGAGAAATATGTAATCAATATAAAACAGCTTCTATACACCTGCTTTGTGGACTTCTCTAAAGCTTTTGATCATTGTTATTGTACTCTTTTATGGAGAAAGCCGGCTAGCTGGAACATCCCTGGAACATTATTACATGCCATCCAACTTTTAAACACAAACAACTGGGCAAAGATCAAACCAAGTTCTAGCAATGTCCTGCCAACCAAAACAGAAGTCAAGAAGGGCCTAAAATAAGGGTGCGTATTGGCCCTAATGCGTTTCAATCTGTTCATATTGGATTTAAGTGCATATCTCGACACAGTGATTTCACATTCTCCAAGGCTGGGGCATTGCCAAGTGACCTAATTACAGTAGTCTGAGGATCTGGTCTTGATGAGCTTGACCAGCATTGGGCTTCAAAAGCTACTAGAGAAATAAATGGTGGTGAATCTCACAAAAACTCAGATCGTGGTGTTCGGAAGGAGGGTTGGGAAGAAATGTAGCTGGTTCCTGGGTGGTCTGCCGGTCTCAAGAAGCTCTTGCTATAAATATCTTGGTGACTGGCTGCAGGACCGCCTGTCTTACCGGTTGCATCTCATTAAAACCAAAGACTGCCTCCTTAATTGCAGCTTTTCAATCTTTACTCCAAAAATTGCAAAGCCCAATGTTGGCACCTCTCTTTGCAGTGATAAACCTAAATTAACACCAGCAATTTGTTTCGGCACCATTGCCTTACCAGGGAAGTTTGGGTCCCTTCTTAATTCTGTACAAAGTAAGGTCTATCGCAATCTCTTTTGACTGCCGCAAAATGATTCCCAGCTTAGTTGTGGCTGGAGTGTAGTTTGCTTAGTCAGGAGTTAGTACAGCATGGCTCCTTTCTTAAGTATGTGTCACTATTAAGGTGTCCTATGAGGAGACACTGCCTTTTCAGATATGGAGAGAAATTGAAACTGGATTACCAAATACAACAAACAGCTGGTTGCGGGCTTTTGACCTGGCCTTGAACGATTTAGAGGCAAATGATCTAAGGGAATCAACACTCCTGCAGGATTTCTTCAGAAAATCTCTAAATAAACCAAAAAAAAAGATTTCATGGATATGGGACAAGGAAGTTTTTTGCAAAGGACATGAGTGGACAATCACTGACTCTCACAAGCAACCCCAACTGCAATCATATTTAACTGTGTTAATGAGATTCTTTTTTAAATTAAGTTGCTTCATTTACATTTTAGTATGGGTCAAACTACTGACTACCTACCAAAATAGTTACCGACATCCACAAGTTCCAAGTACAGCCTTGTTATCAATACATGGATAGTCTGATTCAAATCGTATCAATCTGCCCCAAGCTTCTAACTGAAAGCAAGGTTTTGCTGCATAACCTTTTTAATCAGAACAGGATCAGAACATGCTGTCATGCCTTACTCTTTTGTCTAGAGGGTGAAGAACCCCAAGTGGTTGCGGCCTTCATAAACTTTATTATAAAAGCGGAAAGGTTGCTGTCAGACAAAGGTTCTGATGCGGCAAAGTGAAGGAAGTACAAGCAAAGGGTCTAGTCTTATGACGTCCAATGCTTTTAATTCCATTGTTGACCTTTATATCACAATTCCCCCTGTATTTTTTCTAAGCATTACAGAGGTAGTATCATAGGACGTAAAGTAGAATGACAGGGAACATGAGGTGAGAATATGGAAAATCTTTCGGTTAGGGGCTGTCCAAAATCACCTTTTGCACTTTATAGCAAACTTCACGCTAATTAGAAACTGGACTGGCCACCACAAGATAAAAATCCAATTATAGCCTGTGGCTTTTATCCTATTCTTGCTAATTTTATCAAATTTTACTTTACTACACCTACATTTTGTATTTGGGTTATGGAAGGGGCAGTGTAAGACGAAGGGCAACAATGGGAACAAAAGATTATGGGGTGATACTGTTGCCCATGAAAAAGTTGACCCTTCTTTCTGTGTTTCTTTTCTTGTACCCTTTCCCTCTGTACATCTAGCACAGTCACATTTGCACCATACATTTGGTTTTATGGAAGAGTTAGTATAAGATAAGATGGGTTATAAAGAGCATATGGGGTGATATTGCAGAGATGTTTTAAACCATGGGAAAAATTGGTTCTGGGCCAGGGCCCCAGCCTTTCAGGGGCCCCCTGATAGGGCCAGAACCATTCTGTGTAGAGTCTTGCCCTGATGACCTTGAATCATTCTTAAACAGATCGTTTTAAATATCATTTTCATAATTTCTTAATGTATTTTTAGTATGGGTGATGTATGAGAGTCTATTACAGACATTTTGCAATGTTGTGTTTATGTTTATTCAATATCCATAAAATGTTTCTTTTAGATCAAAACAGGATCTCACATGACAAATGGGCGTCACAGAGAATATCTGCAGTAATATCAATGAGAAGCTGCTGTGTTACAATATTGAAAACACAGGTCACTATCCCTGAATATTAGATGTAACCACATTTAGAATTTGGATGAGTGTACCTGTGCACTTTCAGTGACCTGGCCAAAGAGGGAATGAAATAGCTGAAACAGGATCATAAATTCAAAGCTGTTCCGAACAGGGACCCCAAAGTACATTTGTCCCAGGACCCCCAAAATCCTTAAGATGTCCCTGTGAGAGTGTCCACCGGAAAGAGGTTACAGTTTTTATCAAATCACGTGTTTCATTTAAATCTTTGTTTGGGGCATGCAATGTTATGGTTTTAATGAACTGAAAATTTGATTTGATTTGAGTATGATACTTTAATTTTCAAACTATAACCACACTGGATCATCACTGAGTATTCCGTTTGGTGCTTCTGAAGTTTTCCACACTGTTTTGGAGGAGACTTTTTGTTTCTCTGTTTCACAATTTCCTAAATGTTTGAAATCTTTCCTGAGTGTCTCTGCTTCTTCTGTGGGCAAGTAAGCTTCCATCAAGTATGACCTAGATCTGAGACTTTCAGGCTATATTCATTCTGTTTGAAAAAAACTGCTGATTTCAGGAACTCCAAAGCTGGGACCTGCTTGAACTCCTTACCACTTCCAGACTGTCTACTATTTTTCAAAACAAATCTAGCTTTACATTAAACTAAACATGTCTTGTATGTATGGATGGCTAAAAGGCTACATGTCAAATTATCTTTGTGTTGTAGTTTCTTTTCAAAAGTAGAACTGGGCTGCGCCTTAGTTTGATTTGGACAGAGTGTTTATTCAGATAATATTCGTGATTTTTATATTTAGGTTGTCACATCTTATCAAGTTTCGGTGATTGTGAATGCTGTGTGTGGTTTCACTCAGGGAGCACTATGGGTTCAGAAGCTGCAGAGTCTTCGTCATGAATGTTGAAGCAGGAAGTCATGCTACAGAGGCCACTCCCTGATTCATGTTAGACCTCATTCTTTCTCCTACTGTCGCAATTTACAAGGAAATATTACAGTGTAAAACCTGCTTGAACAATACTTTTTAATTAACTGAATACCAGTAAATTAGATAGAAAAGCTGTAAGTGACCTGGGGAGAACACTTTAAGCTGACCATCTGAACTACAATCCACACTTTGGGCACAGTTGGGATTATTTCTAGAAGTTAGATGGGAAGCCAAACAACTAAGGGCCTGACTTAGAACTTGACGGAAGGGTTACTCCGTCACAATGGTGACGGATGACCTGTCTGCGAAATCTAAATCCCATTATAATTGGATTTAGATTTAGGTGGGTGGGACCTCCGTCAACGTTGTGAAAGAGTAACCCGTTTCCAAGTTTTAAATCAGGCCCTAAATATTCAAACTTTAATGTATTTGAAAGCTTACCCTGATCTCGCTTCTGTAGGATATGGCAACTCACCGAGGAACTCCAGGAACCCAACCAGGCAGGAGACAATAAGATAAATGCATTGACAAACATTCTGTTCTGGCATAGGACTGGTGTACTGTATTCCTTATAATACATAGTGTTAGGTCTCTGCCTACATTCTATCACATACATTTGCTCTGCTTTCCCTCTAACCTCCAGACTAAATGTATACAATAAAATGGTGGACACTCTTGGGTTTAGATATAGACTAATGGCATTAAAGATGTGACATTATTAAAACAATCTGAATATCAGTTGGCAACGTTTGAACTAGAGGACAATATGTTAATGAAGGTCAGACCTGATTATTGATCCCATTTTCCTTTTTTTGGTGATACTCTGTTTACAAATAATAATCTCTACTATGTTAACTATTTGATTTGCGTATGATCTTCCAGGACGGATGATGGTTTGGTACGTAGGAGGCTTTACTTAAATGCAAACGTGGCTCATCCGTTTAGGTGGAGGAGCGTCGCCCCCCGCCAGCAGCAACCACTGCAAATCTTTTCACAAGGAAAGGATAATAAACTCTTTTTATTATCCTTTCCATGTGAAAGGGGCAGGGCATTGGGGGTGATGAGCAGAGGGGAGTGCACTGTGCACTCCCCTCAGAGCGCATGTGTGTTTGGCTGGTAGTCTCGGGCCGGCCAAACAAACATGCCCACAGGGCTCTCTCCCGCCGACCAACATGGTTACTGGGCTGGAGAGAGCCTGCACAGGCTTCCAGTCTGCCTGGGAGTGCCCTGGCTGGGCGCTCCCAACCAATCCTGACGCTGCTCTGAGCAGCATCAGGATTGGCCGCAGGGCAGGCTGGGAGCCTGTGCCTGCAGCAGCAAAGGGAGAGGAGCGGAGCAGGAGGAAAGCAGGTAAGTGATTTTTTAAAAATTAATTTTCTCCTGCGCCTCTGCGACCCCCCTCCACACCCCCTCCCCGACAAAGTCCAGCGAGCCGCTCCTGCTTAAATGATTGGCTCCCTCTTGACCTATTAGAAATACCTTAATTTCGTAGTCTACAAAAGATAGAGCTGGTTTCGGTGCTTACATGCTGCTGGCTGTATCCTTGCAGGAGCAGTAGGTGCGGTGATTGGTAGAGAGAGTACCGCACCACGCCACCCTTCTCCTCCGATGGACCATTAGTTTCTTCCTTGCTATTCTTGTTCCTCATGGCTTCTGGCAGAGTGGAGTAGTGCCGCTTTAGCTCGTCAGCTTGCCCACCAGCAGGATTCAAGCTGTTCTCACTCGAGCTGCGACGAAGTGTGGGTGGGGTTGAGGTCCTATCACAGCTGGATAGTAAGGTCATCGCTCCCTTTGCTCTATTCCTCTGCAGCTTCCGAGCCTGGGCATTAATTCCTGGAAAGAAAGAGAATGTAATAAAGTGTATGTCAACATTTCTTTTTCCACTATTATCTCACGGTCAATACACCAAACATTCTTCACAACTTGGATGTGGAGATGCTGCCCACAGCTAACTGGGTTTCGCTCTCTTCGAAGTATAGATCTTCTTTTAAAATAAAATGTATACAATGTAATGCAAAATATATAACTTATGTCATGGAATGCTAATAAAAATGAAGATAGTCAAAAAGACATATAAGAGGGGGACTTAACATGGACACCTTCAATCAGTGTGTTCTAGCACCTTACAAAATACCATAAAGTTCATCTCATTTAGTATGATCTTAATGGACAATCTTACAACGGCAGTGTCCCAAATAAACTCTACAACATGGCTAGATCCCTATCCTTTTTTTATATTAAAGCAGATACTAAATATGATGCTTCCACTTATGAAAAAACAGGGAGACAGCCCGCCGCCAGTGAAGAACTATTCTGTGCTGAAGTGTAAGAGGCTTATGCTGCTCAAATATTATGTAATCATCTGCAGAAGAGAAACATCCTCGACAACCTCCAACCACGTCTCACCCTTGTACAACAGAGAGTCGTTCTACTAGCAGTAATGGATGATTTATGGTTAGATGTGGAAAAGGGCCCATACCAGTGTATAAATTTGATTTTCCTTTTAGACCAGATCAGTGGCATTTGACACGGTGGAATATGCAGTTTCACTAAACCGTATGAAGGCTACTGTATTACAGGGGGTATCTCTTAACTTGCTGCAATCTTTTCTAAGTGATCTTTATTAAGTGGTGAAACTTTCTTCTTATTCTTCTAACAATGTGCCACTCTTGTGTGGCGTACCCCAAGGTTCCTTTTTGCCTCCTCACGAAAAAATATTTCTGTAAGACCTTCAGTATTTGGCTAACAATTTGGGTAAAACAAAATATGCACACTGACTCTCAAATTATGATTTGACATGACAATAATCTCTACACTTAGGAAAACGTCAAGTAAAACTGGATGAGTTTCAAGAAATAAAATTACATTTTTAAGTTTCATTTTTTAAGAGTAGGCAGTGGTACATGGGACATCTGCCTGTTCTTAAAAAATATTTGTTTCAACATTCACAAAGAAGAAAGGGTCCCTTTGCAACCGCTTCTCTTTTGAGAATGGGGTTCATATCCTTAGATGTGTCAGTAAATTATGAATGTTTTGCAACTGTAATTCATCACAAAACATTCATACATACCACTACAATTCTGTATTTGGAAGGGACGCCCTAAACATGCCCCTTACAAATACCACATCACTAAACCATATTGCGATTCGGTAATAAGTTACTGAATAGCAATGTGGTATATGTACATTGGAAATTGCTTTTTTGCGTTGGAAATAGGCTGATTATGCGAATTGGCCCATTTCCAATCACAAAAATGGTTTGTACATATGCCCCCTAGACTTGAAGTTCACTGAAAAAAATAAAGGTTAAAGTGATGTTATAGTTAGGTGAAAATGTTTATTAAAATATGCATTTTTAAACATAGAAAACCATTGAAGTTCACCAGTTATAGTTATCTCAGGTAACTTTAACTTGTGCCCTAAGACAGTGGTTTCCAACCTTTTGACTTCTATGGACCCCCACTTAATCATTACTGGAACCCGGGGACCCCCACTGAATCATTACTGGAATACGGGGAACCCCCCTGCCCCCCACTGAGTCATTACTGAAAGCTGGGGACCTAATCTGTTAATTTTAATTTTCTGAGCAGTCGCGGACCCCCTGAGGAGGCTTTGCGGACTCCCAAGGGTCCCCAGACCACAGGTTGGGAACCACTGCCCTAAGATAACTATAACTCACAGCCTCGCCATGCACTGCTAATTATCCACATATTAGTTCCTTCATGACATCTTCTATGACATCATTGATAGTATCACTGCAACAGCTGCAGTGACATTATTGATGACAAAACTGTGTAAGCCAACCCATTAGCACGGCCCCCTCCCAAGCCACTTCGGGCCCCCAGAATCCTATCCAGAGGACTTGTTTTTTGAAGGGGAGGGGGCGAGAAGCCCCCTTCCCAAGCCACAAGGGGCTCCAGGGACCCCTGCTCCGGGGGCCCTTAAGGGGAGGGGTGTACGCCCTCTGCCCGAGCCTATAGTTACCCCATCTAACAGGAAAACTACTTGAATATAGGGGAGTGGGACATGCAAACACCCACAGAGCTTTTATAGGCTCAGGGGCCGAATACCATGAAATGGGGGAGGGGGTGTGTGGCCCCCCTCCCTGTGCCTTCATAGCCATGGGGACCCCATCGCCAAGGGCCAAATTCCATAAATAAGAGGAAGGACTGCGCAGCCCCCTCCCCGAGCATTAAAATGCCCCAGGGATCCCATCCCCTGGCACAACTGCCATTATAAAGGATAGGGGGATCTGTGTCCCCCTTTCCAAGCCTTAATAGGGCCCAGAAACTCCATACCCGGGGCCAAATGCTGCAAAAAACAGGAGGAGGCGCATGGCCCACACTCCCTGAGCCTTAAGAGTATTCTGGGACTCCATCCTCTGGGACTGATTGGCTTTAAAATGGTGAAGAGGCCATGCAGCCCGAGCCTATTGTGGCCTTGGAGACCTCACAAGAGTGCGGGCAGGGAAACAGAAGTCTGCTCCCACCTGGTGGGTGCATTTTTATAGTTCTCACCAAGTTACAGCAGACATGCCTTTCCCTGCCCAGGCTCCTGCAGGTAGGGAAGGCATGCTTGATCCCACCTGCGGAATGGTTTGAAAATGCTCCCACCGGCTGAGAGCAAACATATGTTTCCTTGCCCGCAATGATGTGGGCAGGGAAACTACTGTGTCTCCAGAGTGGTCTCCCCAGGACAAGGTCTGTGAGCTTGCCCTGGGGAATGGGGACCCTGGGGCTTTGGAAGGCCCTCCCTCTTTTAAGTTTAGTTCAGCGCCAGGGCTGAGGTGTACCTGGGCCTTTTATGGCCCATGGATGAGGGCCTCATATTATACATCTGGCCCCAGTGGATGGGGTCTCTGGGCCCTCACAGAGGCTCGGTGAGAGGGGACACACCCCCACCTCCTCAAATGAAATATTTTGGTCCACCTCCCTGGTTCTAACCCACCCTAGAGGTGGGAGGGGTTGAAAGAGTAGCGCGGGATTCCTCAATTGTTTTTTTAATTTTGCCACAGATTTGCTGGTCCTGAGCAAATGTGTGCCCGCATTTTTTAAAAATAGTTTTTGGCCCCAGACTAGGACCCTCTGGGGCCCCATCACCATGCTTAGGGGTTCAGGCTGTCTCTACTATGCCACCTTACATCTTTTTTTATTACCTTTTTTTGTCAAGTCTCTGGACTGTGTCCCGAGTTCTAAGATGGCTGACGCCAAATCATTGTTGAGCAGATCTCAGCTTGACCTCTATCGGGCCTGCAGACCCTCCACAGCTCAAAAACTACTGAACAAATTTACACCAAATCACAAAAAGCACTCCTCTAGACCAAGATCTAGATTTCTGCCAAATTTGATGAAAACCCCTTAAGAGGTTTGGGCTGTATCTGTGACTAAAATTCCTATTGAAAAATGCAAAGGGAAAAACTTGTTTTAGGATCCCCCTTTTTCTCATCCCTCGCTTGAAGGATCAGCCCAAAACTTTCCATGTGCAAACAAATAAAAAAGTAGCACTTTTTTTGTAAAGTTTAGTTGAGATTCATCAGATGGCACCAAAGTTACCAGCAATACAAAAAAAGGCATTTCCCAGAGTTATAGTTACCTTAGGGCACAAGTCATAGTTACTTGAGTTAACCATAACTATAACTGCTGAATTTCTAAGGTTTTGTGCGAGTAAATTAAATTCAGAACTTACCTATAATGTCCGTCTAACCGTTGTTTTTTTCAGTGAACATATATGTGTGTGTGTGTATATATATATATATATATATATATATATATATATATATATACGCCACAACCCACACACCAGTCTCCACAGCGGGCCCTTTTTCAAACACATAAGACGCCATTATTGCACAGCTTAAAAGGGGTCACATTACAGACCACTTGAATAAGAAACATCATGAACATGGAAGAGTTAGTACCTCTATCACCCATCATCGCTGGTAAATTTGTTGACATCCTACCACTCAATGTTCCTTTACAAAAAAAATGTGCAAATGCAGCAGTTAAAGTGCTAAGTCCATTAACCTTCTCTGCAATATACTGAACAATTTTAAAACAGTTGAAAAAGCTTTTTTAGAACAGTAAATAACAATAATAGTAATAATCAAATTCACCACGTCTCAGTTTCACCAATTTATCTTTTCGTTAGTCTCAATAAGGCATTATGGGCTTGATTATGAGTTTGGTGGAGGGGATGACCCGTCTGCCAAACTTCCGACGGGGAGACTGCTGCTTTACTGGATACCTCTCCGCCAGGCCCATTACGACTTTCCTGGTGGCCTGGCGGGCAAAAAAAACGAAAGCCAAGAAAGTGGCTGAAGCATTGTTGCCGGCTCGCAATGTTCACTGTCTGATAGTGTCAAGTACATGGGCAGTTCAGGGACCCCCCGCACCTGTTCTCCACCAGCCTTTTCATGGCAGTTGTACCTTTATCTTAAAATAGTAATCCCTTGTAGAGAGGCTCTGCAATAGGAGCAACATAAAGGAAATCAGCTCCACAAAGCAACATGGAAGTTAGCCTACATCTTGTGCTCCAATCATCTTACCTTCATCTTTATCTTTGTGAAGAACACAAGAACACCAACTACACAGCACATGTAGACTTATACTGTAACATACAAGCCAAACATGAGCTGCACACATACCAAATGTCACAACTCAGAGCTTTTATACAGGTGAGAATGAATTCACCACTGTTAAGCTGAGGCTGTACCGATTTAAAAAGAGAGCATCAGGAAACTCCTTTGCTTGGGGGTTCTGATGAAAACACCTATGACCCTAATAGGAACCCCTGAGAACACTACCATTAGATCTCCCCACAGTCTGGTGATGGGGGAAGTTATAACAAACTATAGGGGCGTAGGGCAAATCGGCTCTTGCTTAGCTTTGTAAATATTACTGAAGCCTTTGCATGTCTTAGCGTCGTGCACAAAGACTTGATAAATCTGGGCCATAAAGCCCACAGCGGAACAGCAAAGGTTTATCCAAATCCCTGAGGGAGGGATGGCACCCTTGTTAGCACAGGGAGAAAAATGTAGTCAGTAGCCAGCCAAAATTCATATGGATTTCATCAGCTTCACAAGGATGAATGGCTACCATGCCATTTCCAGAATTCGAACCTGCAGTTCATACACAGATCACAACAGCAAGCTCTTTACTCAAAGAGGTATCTTTCCTGTGCGCTAAGGTGCACTAAAGGCTAGTGTAATCAGGACTGCATATAGTACGATGTGAATACCATAACTGCCCTCAAAATATGCTGTTGTTCTTGTTAAATCAAATAATGACACAATAAGACTCAAGGGTATTAATGGCGAATGAACAGTTTAAGAACAAGAAGAACATAAACAGTTCACTTCTGAATGTTGCAGGCCTCATATGGTCGTACTGAATACCCTGCCTTAGGACATTTAGTAAGACCCAAGAGACAGCCAGGAAGGCCAGATGTTAGAAAATTGGGAACGTACACCTATAAATCTGTTCAACACTTAAACAAGTAAAACTTTCTTTTACATTGTGCAACTTGCCGTGACTTTGAAAGGATAACTAGGGACTATACAACCACATATGGATATGAAGTTAGTGAACAAATGACTGCCCTTGTGCTCTTCAACAAGCAATGTCATGCAGTCACGTATCTGATCGAGAATGAATCATAACAGGGCTTAAATTAATAACGCAGCACTTTCTTACATGTAGGGAATTATGCAATATAAATATACAAACATACAAGGCTTAATCAATTATCGAAAGCAGTTGTGGTTTATACGAATATTATTGCCCCCTAGAAGGATAATCCTGCCCAACAGTGGTTATATGCTGGACTGTTGTTGCAATACATCTTGCCCTCCTATATGGCACGTGTAACGGTACAGTAAAAAGCTACAGGCACAGTGGACAGGTGACATCCTGCGCCACATTGTATTTTCATGATGCGCTTTCCTTGACAGGTGTACAGATTTTTTTTGTCTTTCGATCACTTACGAAGTACTAGATTGATGATAGAGGTACACCCAAAGTGGTACTCCATTTAACATAGGTGTCTACTGCGGAAAGTACCAGGCAGAAGGCAAGAGTAATGGCTGGTCAACAGTCATGGGATTCAAGCCTTTTTACCTGAACTTCAATGGGGCCTAGGTCTCCATGCATATATGTGTATACTCTGCCATGACTGAGGCTCAAAAATGTATGTGGTGTGTGTTTCTTGGGTACACGAGAGACAGGGCACTCATTGATGCTGGCACATAAGCCTGTAGAGCTCTCCACTGAGTTTAGAGGTAATCACAGCTGATGTTTCCCTCCACTACCAGTCCCCCCCCACAGGTACTTTTCTTCCCCTTACAGAAAACCATCAGAAAGGCAAATGGTTGAATTGAAATTATACTCATTTAATGGAGTAAAAAGGATATTTTGCGTTACCCTCCCTGGAGCAAGGCCAGTTCTAACAGGTCACCCAGTGGTGTTGGAGAAGGGACAAACAGAACAAGGACTATGGTTGAGGGTCTTGCCTTGAATGCACGTAGAATATAGAGGTGTTTATAGAGAAACCACATTACTTTGTCAGTGCGAATTATGGTGGCACTATTTATGCCATGCCTTGCCATGACTGAGAGGAGCACTAGCTGAACTAGCTGTTCTACTCCACATCACCCTATCAACAGTAAGTGAGCACTGATCAATCTCGCTACCCTCTCAAAGTCAAAACCCAAAACTGAGGTCCTTTTAAAATCAGTGACCTTGCTGTTGTACTTGGTTTCTGTGAATCCAAAGACAAGAGCTATACTCATTACACTGCTTAGCTACATGCCTCTGAGTTCCCATGCCCCGCAGAATTGTTCTATCTATATAAACATACTGCATGGAGTTTGCTTTATGTTTATATGAGAAAATACATCAAAGTGTATAGGCGCACTGACTTGTGCTCGCTGGAGGGGTCACTACTTGGCCTCTTCCACAAATCACCAGTCGCCAAGGCCAACAACAGATTTATCGTGGCCCGTAGACTTATAACTATGCATTGGAAATCCCAGGTGCTACCTAGTGCAATCCACTGGTGAGCAGCGACACTTAAGTGGGGCCGAGCAAAGACAGTAGCTTTGAGGCGAGAAGACGGTAGAGGCCTCCGGAAATATCCCATAGCTGCAGACTGGGAAACATTGTTACTTAAACTTCACACTCACTCTCTGACACCTGCTGCCACCCCAGACGATACCTAAAGATCATCCTTTAACCCCTTCTGTGCCGCGGACGTAGTGGTTACGTCCCACGGCACAGTGCTGCTGTGCCGAGGACGTAACCACTACGTCCTCGGCACACAGCCCAGAGGGAGCGCTCTCGCTCCCTCTGTGTGCTTCCCTCCCACCCCCCAAAGTCGGGGATGGAAGGGGAAGCCCTTCCCCTTCCACCCCCGACCCCCCCACCCCCCCATAATGACGTCAGCGCGCGATCGCGCGCTGACTTTATTATGGGATCCTCGCCGCACAGGAAGCCATTTGCTTCCTGTGCGGCGACGAGAGAAGAGGTAAGAATCTCTTCCCGGTGGGTGGGGGGTTGGGGCTAAAGAGGTACCGGGGAAAAGGAAAGGCTTTTCCTTTTCCCCGGTGTCTCTTTGAGCATTCCTGCTGCCCGATCGCATTGCGATCGGGCAGCAGGAATGCCCACTAGACACCAGGGATTTTCTTTTTTTTGTTTACTTACCTGTTTCTGGCACGCGGGGAGCGGCCCCTTGGGCAAGGGTCGCTCCCCTTTGGGGGGCAATTAGTTACGGCCATTTCTGCCCCCCTTGGGGGCAGATCTGGCTACTTTTTAGCCAGATCTGCCCCCAAGGGGGGCAGAAAACACTAGATCACCAGGGATGTATATTGTTATGTGCATTTATGTGTGGGGGGTGCCCCCTTGGGAAAGGGCCCCCCCCCCAAGGGGGCAGAGAACTGTTGGCCTTTTCTGCCCCCCTTGGGGGCAGATCGGCCTATTTTTTTTAGGTCCATCTGCCCCCAAGGGGGGCAGAAGCCACTTAGGCACCAGGGATTGTGTGTGTAGTGGATGGGGGGGCGCCCCCTTGGGCAAGGGTCGCTCCCCTTTGGGGGGCATGTATTTTAGGGCCATTTCTGCCCCCCTTGAGGGCAGATTGGCTACTTTTTAGCCAGATCTGCCCCCAAGGGGGGCAGAAAACACTAGATCACCAGGTTTTATATTTTTATGTGTATTTATGTGGGGGGGGGGGGGGTGCCCCCTTGGGCAAGGGGCGCCCCCTCCAAGGGGGCAGAGAACTGTTGGCCTTTCCTGCCCCCCTTGGGGGCAAATCGGCCTATTTTTTTTAGGTCCATCTGCCCCCAAGGGGGGCAGAAGCCACTTAGGCACCAGGGATTGTGTGTGTAGTGGATGGGGGGGCGCCCCCTCGGGCAAGGGTCGCTCCCCTTTGGGGGGCATGTCTTTTAGGGCCATTTCTGCCCCCCTTGAGGGCAGATCAGCCTATTATTTTTAGGCTGATCTGCCCCAAGGGGGCAGAAACCACTAGAACGCCAGGGATTTTTTTTATTTGTTTATTTTTGTGAGGGGGCGTCCCCTTGGTCACGGGGCACCCCTCCCAAGGGGGCCATTGTCCTGTTGGCCATTTCTACACCCCCTGGGGGCAGATGGGCCTATTTTTTTAGACCCACCTGCCCCCAAGGGGGGCAGAAGCCATGTAGACACCAGGGATAGTGTGTGTGTTAGTGGATTGGGGGGGGGGCCTTGGGCAAGGGTCGCCCCCCCACTTTGGAGGCACATGTACCCAGGCCATTTCTGCACCCCTTGGAGACAGATCAGCCTATTATTTTTAGGCTGGTCTGCCCCCAAGGGGGGCAGTAACCACTAAAACGCCAGGGATTTTTTTTTATTTGTTTATTTTTGTGGGGGGGGGGCGTCCCCTTGGTCACGGGGCGCCCCCCCAAGGGGGCCATTGACCTGTTGGCCATTTCTACACACCCTGGGGGCAGATGGGCCTATTTTTTTAGACCCACCTGCCCCCAAGGGGGGCAGAAGCCATGTAGACACCAGGGATAGTGTGTGTGTGTTAGTGGATGGGGGGGGCCTTGGGCAAGGGTCGCCCCCCCACTTTGGGGGCACATGTACCCAGGCCATTTCTGCACCCCTTGGAGACAGATCAGCCTATTATTTTTAGGCTGGTCTGCCCCCAAGGGGGGCAGAAACCACTAGAACGCCAGGGATTTTTTTTTATTTGTTTATTTTTGTGGGGGGGCGTCCCCTTGGTCACGGGGCGCCCCCCCAAGGGGGGCATTGACCTGTTGGCCATTTCTACACCCCCTGGGGGCAGATGGGCCTATTTTTTTAGACCCACCTGCCCCCAAGGGGGGCAGAAGCCATGTAGACACCAGGGATAGTGTGTGTGTGTGTGTGTTAGTGGATGGGGGGGGGCCTTGGGCAAGGGTCGCCCCCCCACTTTGGGGGCACATGTACCCAGGCCATTTCTGCACCCCTTGGAGACAGATCATCCTATTATTTTTAGGCTGGTCTGCCCCCAAGGGGGGCAGAAAACACTAGATCAACAGGGATTTATATTGGTATGTGCATTTATGTGTGGGGGGGTGCCCCTTGGGCAAGGGGCGCCCCCCCCAAGGGGGCAGAGAACTGTTGGCCTTTTCTGCCCCCCTTGGGGGCACATCGGCCTATTTTTTTTAGGTCCATCTGCCCCCAAGGGGGGCAGAAGCCACTTAGGCACCAGGGATTGTGTGTGTAGTGGATGGGGGGGCGCCCCCTTGGGCAAGGGTCGCTCCCCTTTGGGGGGCATGTCTGTTAGGGCCATTTCTGCCCCCCTTGAGGGCAGATAAGCCTATTATTTTTAGGCTGATCTGCCCCAAGGGGGGCAGAAACCACTAGAACGCCAGGGATTTTTTTTTATGTGTTTATTTTTGTGGGGGGGCGTCCCCTTGGTCACGGGGCGCCCCCCCAAGGAGGGCATTGACCTGTTGGCCATTTCTACACCCCCTGGGGGCAGATGGGCCTATTATGTTAGGCCCACCTGCCCCCAAGGGGGGCAGAAGCCACTTAGACACCAGGGATAGTGTGTGTGTGTGTGTGTGTGTGTGTTAGTGGATGGGGGGGGCCTTGGGCAAGGGTCGAACCCCACTTTGGGGGCACATGTACCCAGGCCATTTCTGCACCCCTTGGAGACAGATCAGCCTATTATTTTTAGGCTGGTCTGCCCCCAAGGGGGGCAGAAACCACTAGAACGCCAGGGATTTTTTTTATTTGTTTATTTTTGTGGGGGGGCGTCCCCTTGGTCACGGGGCGCCCCCCCCCAAGGGGGGCATTGACCTGTTGCCCATTTCTACAGCCCCTGGGGGCAGATGGGCCTATTTTGTTAGGCCCACCTGCCCCCAAGGCGGGTAGAAGCCACTTAGGCACCAGGGATAGTGTTGTGTGTGTTTTTTTTTTTTTTTTGGAGGGCTGTCCCCTTTGGCAAGGGTCGCTCTCCATGGGGACACACTACTAAAGGTATTTTCTGGCTTCCTTGGGGTAGACAGGCCTATTTTATTAGTAGGCCCATCTGCCCCTATGGCAGAATCCACTTAGGCACCAATTTCTAAATGTTTGATGGTGGGGTGTTTGTCAACTGAAGAAGTCTTTGCATTTGTGATAAAAAATGTTTTCCTCCTTTTTGTTCTAGTTCAAAGCTTTTGCTTTATTTGCTGTGGCTCCTTGCGGTTTTGGCGGTGGTTGACCTGCAGTTTGCACAGTTGCATGTTTTAGGTAAGTAAAAACAATTTTCTCCAAAGGAGTATTGTTGCCATGCATGAATGACATGTTTGTAGGGGGTGTACTAAATGCAGGATTGTGTGTGAAATTGTCCTTAGGTTTGTGCACAATGATATTTGTTTTGTCTTATTTCTAATTAGCCTTTCTTTCTTTATTTTTAGAGGGATATCATTGGTGATTGCTGTGTAGTAGCTGGTGAATCAAGCTTTTTCAGGCAAGTGAGCGGTATAGTTTTTGAGTTTATAACTCTTACTAACAAAGCTACACTTTGTTACTTGTCTTACACAGTGCTGGTTGTTGGTGGTGAATTTGTCCAGTTAATTTTAGCAGGAGAGATCATGGCTAGCCGCAGGATGACCGCTCAGCAGGTGGTTGGTATGCTTTTTGAGTCACAGTCTGATCATGACTATGAGACGGACTCTGCATCTGAGGCAGAGGAGGAAGTCAGAGATTCTGGCAGTGATGTTTCTCTTGGAGGGGAATCTTCTGATGATGAAGGCTCACTCAGTGCAGATGAAGGGCCTGTTTTAGAGGAGGACATTGATGTGCCAATAGTGCAGCAACCTGGGGCTGAAAGGTTTCCCGTTATAAGACCTGATGTCTGGGTTGCCCCAAACATGGAGCAGCCAGAGTTGCCTGCCTTTACTGGTCTCCCGGGGTGTAACGCCAATACAGAGAACTTTATGCCTATCAATTTCTTTGAGTTATTCATGGATGATGTGTTTTTGGAAGAGATTGTTGAGCAGACTAATTTGTATGCGGAGCAGCATTTGAGGGACAACGCTGCTAGACTTAGGCCACACTCTAGAGCTGCCCAGTGGATTCCCACAAATTTGGAGGAGTTAAAAAAGTTTTTGGGTTTGACTTTTTTGATGGGGTTGATAAGGAAGCCGTCACTGGCTTCTTATTGGTCTACTAGTCCCTTGATGGCAACAGCTATATTTCCAGTGACCATGAGTCGTAATCGGTATTTGCTTCTTCTTAGGATGCTGCATTTTGTTGACAATGCTTTAGCCTTGCCACGAGATCACCCAGATTCTGACCGTCTTTTTAAGATTAGGCCGGTCCTTGATCATTTTGTAGATCGGTTTTTGGAGGTCTATGTTCCAGGCAAAGAGTTAAGTGTTGACGAGTCTTTGGTCCTCTTCAAGGGTCGTTTGGTTTTTAGGCAGTACATTCCTAGCAAAAGGGCACGATATGGAATTAAATTGTATATGCTGTCTGAAAGTAGGACAGGATATGTGTATAGTTTCCGTGTGTACACTGGTAGGGATTCCAATATTGACCCCCCTGGTTGTCCTCCCACTTTTGGAGTTACTGAGGAAATTGTGTGGGATCTTGGTAGACGACTGTTCAACAAAGGTCACCATTTGTATGTAGATAACTTCTACACTGGTGTGCAATTGTTCAAGGAATTGTTTAGAGTGGACACAGTTGCTTGTGGCACAATCCGTTCTAACCGGAAAGGCTATCCAAGGGAGCTTGTCTGTAAAAAACTTGAGAGAGGACAGTGCTGTGCCTTGCGGAACGAGGAGCTGCTAGCTTTGAAATTTTCAGACAAGAGGGATGTCTACATGCTAAGTACCATCCATGATGAGAGTACTTCCCCTGTGACTGTTTGGGGCCAGGTTGCTGAAGTGCGCAAACCTGTGTGCATTTTAGATTATAATAAGCACATGGGAGGTGTAGATAGAGTTGACCAGAGGTTGGAACCTTATACTGCTATTCGTAAGTCTTACGTTTGGTATAAGAAGTTAGCACTTCACCTCTTTCACTTAGCAACCTTCAATGCTTTTATTGTGTTTAGGGATAGGTCTCCAGAGTCAAAGATGACATTTGTGAAATTTCAGGAGTCAGTGATAGAGAGCCTTATTGTGGTGGAACAGGCCAGAGTTCCTAGAGGAGCAGTGGTGGAGGATGTGGCTAGATTGAAAGATCGCCACTTTGCTGAGCACATTCCTCCCACACCCAAAAAAGACTTTCCAGCTAAGAAATGTAGAGTGTGTTTTCGAAGAGGTATCCGGAAAGAGACTCGAATGTACTGCCCAGATTGTCCTTCAAAGCCTGGGCTGTGTGTCGGTGCTTGTTTTAAGAATTACCACACCCAGAAGAATTTCTGGGAACAACCATGAGTGTAAACTCATGTCTGTTTTGTATTTTCATGTGTTTAGTTTCATGGTTAGCATTTCTGTCATTTTCTTAGTTAGAGCTTTTGTGTTTGTAGTTTTGTAATTCTTTCTACTTAGTTAGGGGTTCCTCTGTTAAAAAAAAAAATAAAAATGATGCCATTGTGGGTGGAGTGGGGCTTGGCTGAGAGTGTACATATTGACTTGCTGTTGGCTACTGCAACACACTGCCAGCCAAACACCAGTCCACACACTCCCATCAGCTGGTGTGATTGTTGTATCAGGCATGTGGGCGTATGTAAGTGATGGGCCCTTGAGTGGCGCTGTCTGTCGATGTGAGTGTTGTAATGTGCTGGGCCCGTGGCTGGCGGTGTGAATGGCCTTGTGTGTGTCATGTAAGAAAGTTGTGTGAATGGACTGTAAAGCGGTTGGTGCCTTGTCGCGGCTTTACAGCTCACGGGATGTGAGTCATTGGTTCAGTTTTTTGCCTTTCAGTTACTAACAGTGCATTTCATTTTTGTGAAAGCTCTTGTTAGTAAAATTTGACCACTGAACCATCACTCACCCTCGTGCCAAATCCAACCAGTATGTGTGGTAAAAATGACAAAACCTGCTCCGCTGTAATCAGGCGTCGCAGCACTCCTGTGACACGCTAGGTGCCTCAGGTGGGACCCCAAAGATGAAGCATGCCACCAACTTGGTTGGTGGGTGAGGGGTCTTTTTCACATAACCTAACTGTGTTTCTTTTCAAAATTTTAGTGTTTGGCACATCACGGACGTATGTGGGCACATCAAAACGATATATTACAAAACTACCTGTGTTTGGGGGGGAGAGGGCACCTATGTTTTTGGTCCTGTGTGCGGCCTTCATCTAGGGAAACCTACCAAACCCAGACATTTTATAAAACTAGACACCCCAAGGAGTCCAGGGAGGTGTGGCTTGCGTGGATCCCCCAACATTTTCTTACCCAGACTCCTCTGTAAACATCAAAATGTGCTTAAAAAAGCATATTTTCCTTACTTTTCTTCGTAGGATCACCACTCCAGCACAAAATTCCTACTCCCCAGTGTTCCCCTCAGCCTCCCAAGTAAAATGACACCTCACTTATGTGGGTCCCCAAAGCAGAGTCAGTCTAAAGATGTATAAAAGAATATGTCCTTATAAACTTGCTGTGCTATCCCCTCTATCTCTACAAGTTTTGGGCCTTATTCTGTTGCAGGCACCTGGCCCACCCTCACAAGTGAGGTATCATTTTTATCGGGAGACTTGGGGGAACGCTGGGTGGAAGGAAATTTGTGGCTCCACTGAGATTCCAGAACTTTCTGTCACCGAAATGTGTGGAAAATGTGTTTTTTTAGACAGAATTTGAGGTTTGCAAAGGATTCTGGGTAACAGAACCTGGTCCGAGCCACACAAGTCACCCCATCTTGGATTCCCTTAGGTCTCTAGTTTTCAGAAATGCACAGGTTTGGTAGGTTTCCCTAGGTGGCGGCTGAGCTACAGGACAAAATCTGCAGGTAGGCACTTTGCTAAAAACAGGTCTGTTTTCTGTGATGTGTCCACGTTGCGCTTTGGGGCATTTCCTGTCACGGGTGCTAGGCCTACCCACACAAGTGAGGTATCATTTTTATCGGGAGACGTGGGGGAACGCTGGGTGGAAGGAAATTCGTGGCTCCTCTCAGATTCCAGAACTTTCTGCCACAGAAATGTGAGGAACATGTGTTTTTTTAGCCAAATTTTGAGGTTTGCAAAGGATTCTGGGTAACAGAACCTGGTCCGAGCCACACAAGTCACCCCATCTTGGATTTCCCTAGGTCTCTAGTTTTCAGAAATGCACAGGTTTGGTAGGTTTCCCTATGTGGCGGCTGAGCTACAGGCCAAAATCTACAGGTAGGCACTTTGCAAAAAAACACCTCTGTTTTCCTCCACCAATTTGGCTGTGTCCACGTTGCGCTTTGGGGCGTTTCCTGTCACGGGCGCTAGGCCTACCCACACAAGTGAGGTATCATTTTTATCGGGAGACGTGGGGGAACGCTGGGTGGAAGGAAATTCGTGGCTCCTCTCAGATTCCAGAACTTTCTGCCACAGAAATGTGAGCAACATGTGTTTTTTTAGCCACATTTTAAGGTTTGCAAAGGATTCTGGGTAACAGAACCTGGTCCGAGCCACACAAGTCACCCCATCTTGGATTCCCCTAGGTGTCTAGTTTTCAGAAATGCACAGGTTTGGTAGGTTTCCCTATGTGGCGGCTGAGCTACAGGCCAAAATCTACAGGTAGGCACTTTGCAAAAAACACCTCTGTTTTCCTTCACCAATTTGGCTGTGTCCACGTTGTGCTTTGGGGCATTTCCTGTCACGGGCGCTAGGCCTACCCACACAAGTGAGGTATCATTTTTATCGGGAGACATGGGGGAACGCTGGGTGGAAGGAAATTTGTGGCTCCTCTCAGATTCCAGAACTTTCTGCCACAGAAATGTGAGGAACATGTGTTTTTTTAGCCAAATTTTGAGGTTTGCAAAGGATTCTGGGTAACAGAACCTGGTCCGAGCCACACAAGTCACCCCATCTTGGATTCCCCTAGGTCTCTAGTTTTCAGAAATGCACAGGTTTGGTAGGTTTCCCTAGGTGGCGGCTGAGCTACAGGCAAAATCTGCAGGAAGGCACTTTGCTAAAAACAGGTCTGTTTTCTGTGATGTGTCCACGTTGCGCTTTGGGGCATTTCCTGTCACGGGCGCTAGGCCTACCCACACAAGTGAGGTATCATTTTTATCGGGAGACGTGGGGGAACGCTGGGTGGAAGGAAATTCGTGGCTCCTCTCAGATTCCAGAACTTTCTGCCACAGAAATGTGAGGAACATGTGTTTTTTTAGCCAAATTTTAAGGTTTGCAAAGGATTCTGGGTAACAGAACCTGGTCCGAGCCACACAAGTCACCCCATCTTGGATTCCCCTAGGTCTCTAGTTTTCAGAAATGCACAGGTTTGGTAGGTTTCCCTATGTGGCGGCTGAGCTACAGGCCAAAATCTACAGGTAGGCACTTTGCAAAAAACACCTCTGTTTTCCTCCACCAATTTGGCTGTGTCCACGTTGCGCTTTGGGGCGTTTCCTGTCACGGGCGCTAGGCCTACCCACACAAGTGAGGTATCATTTTTATCGGGAGACGTGGGGGAACGCTGGGTGGAAGGAAATTCGTGGCTCCTCTCAGATTCCAGAACTTTCTGCCACAGAAATGTGAGCAACATGTGTTTTTTTAGCCAAATTTTGAGGTTTGCAAAGGATTCTGGGTAACAGAACCTGGTCCGAGCCACACAAGTCACCCCATCTTGGATTTCCCTAGGTCTCTAGTTTTCAGAAATGCACAGGTTTGGTAGGTTTCCCTAGGTGGCGGCTGAGCTACAGGCCAAAATCTACAGGTAGGCACTTTGCAAAAAACACCTCTGTTTTCCTTCACCAATTTGGCTGTGTCCACGTTGCGCTTCGGGGCATTTCCTGTCACGGGCGCTAGGCCTACCCACACAAGTGAGGTATCATTTTTATCGGGAGACGTGGGGGAACGCTGGGTGGAAGGAAATTTGTGGCTCCTCTCAGATTCCAGAACTTTCTGCCACAGAAATGTGAGGAACATGTGTTTTTTTAGCCAAATTTTGAGGTTTGCAAAGGATTCTGGGTAACAGAACCTGGTCCGAGCCACACAAGTCACCCCATCTTGGATTCCCCTAGGTCTCTAGTTTTCAGAAATGCACAGGTTTGGTAGGTTTCCCTAGGTGGCGGCTGAGTTACAGGCCAAAATCTGCAGGTAGGCACTTTGCTAAAAACAGGTCTGTTTTCTGTGATGTGTCCACGTTGCGCTCTGGGGCATTTCCTGTCACGGGCGCTAGGCCTACCCACACAAGTGAGGTATCATTTTTATCGGGAGACGTGGGGGAACGCTGGGTGGAAGGAAATTCGTGGCTCCTCTCAGATTCCAGAACTTTCTGCCACAGAAATGTGAGGAACATGTGTCTTTTTAGCCAAATTTTGAGGTTTGCAAAGGATTCTGGGTAACAGAACCTGGTCCGAGCCACACAAGTCACCCCATCTTGGATTCCCCTAGGTCTCTAGTTTTCAGAAATGCACAGGTTTGGTAGGTTTCCCTATGTGGCGGCTGAGCTACAGGCCAAAATCTACAGGTAGGCACTTTGCAAAAAACACCTCTGTTTTCCTCCACCAATTTGGCTGTGTCCACGTTGCGCTTTGGGGCGTTTCCTGTCACGGGCGCTAGGCCTACCCACACAAGTGAGGTATCATTTTTCTCGGGAGACGTGGGGGAACGCTGGGTGGAAGGAAATTCGTGGCTCCTCTCAGATTCCAGAACTTTCTGCCACAGAAATGTGAGGAACATGTGTTTTTTTAGCCAAATTTTGAGGTTTGCAAAGGATTCTGGGTAACAGAACCTGGACCGAGCCACACAAGTCACCCCATCTTGGATTCCCCTAGGTCTCTAGTTTTCAGAAATGCACAGGTTTGGTAGGTTTCCCTATGTGGCGGCTGAGCTACAGGCCAAAATCTACAGGTAGGCACTTTGCAAAAAACACCTCTGTTTTCCTTCACCAATTTGGCTGTGTCCACGTTGCGCTTTGGGGCATTTCCTGTCACGGGCGCTAGGCCTACCCACACAAGTGAGGTATCATTTTTATCGGGAGACGTGGGGGAACGCTGGGTGGAAGGAAATTCGTGGCTCCTCTCAGATTCCAGAACTTTCTGCCACAGAAATGTGAGCAACATGTGTTTTTTTAGCCACATTTTAAGGTTTGCAAAGGATTCTGGGTAACAGAACCTGGTCCGAGCCACACAAGTCACCCCATCTTCGATTCCCTTAGGTCTCTAGTTTTCAGAAATGCACAGGTTTGGTAGGTTTCCCTAGGTGGCGGCTGAGCTACAGGACAAAATCTGCAGGTAGGCACTTTGCTAAAAACAGGTCTGTTTTCTGTGATGTGTCCACGTTGCGCTTTGGGGCATTTCCTGTCACGGGCGCTAGGCCTACCCACACAAGTGAGGTATCATTTTTATCGGGAGACGTGGGGGAACGCTGGGTGGAAGGAAATTCGTGGCTCCTCTCAGATTCCAGAACTTTCTGCCACAGAAATGTGAGGAACATGTGTTTTTTTAGCCAAATTTTGAGGTTTGCAAAGGATTCTGGGTAACAGAACCTGGTCCGAGCCACACAAGTCACCCCATCTTGGATTTCCCTAGGTCTCTAGTTTTCAGAAATGCACAGGTTTGGTAGGTTTCCCTATGTGGCGGCTGAGCTACAGGCCAAAATCTACAGGTAGGCACTTTGCAAAAAAACACCTCTGTTTTCCTCCACCAATTTGGCTGTGTCCACGTTGCGCTTTGGGGCGTTTCCTGTCACGGGCGCTAGGCCTACCCACACAAGTGAGGTATCATTTTTATCGGGAGACGTGGGGGAACGCTGGGTGGAAGGAAATTCGTGGCTCCTCTCAGATTCCAGAACTTTCTGCCACAGAAATGTGAGCAACATGTGTTTTTTTAGCCACATTTTAAGGTTTGCAAAGGATTCTGGGTAACAGAACCTGGTCCGAGCCACACAAGTCACCCCATCTTGGATTCCCCTAGGTGTCTAGTTTTCAGAAATGCACAGGTTTGGTAGGTTTCCCTATGTGGCGGCTGAGCTACAGGCCAAAATCTACAGGTAGGCACTTTGCAAAAAACACCTCTGTTTTCCTTCACCAATTTGGCTGTGTCCACGTTGCGCTTTGGGGCATTTCCTGTCACGGGCGCTAGGCCTACCCACACAAGTGAGGTATCATTTTTATCGGGAGACATGGGGGAACGCTGGGTGGAAGGAAATTTGTGGCTCCTCTCAGATTCCAGAACTTTCTGCCACAGAAATGTGAGGAACATGTGTTTTTTTAGCCAAATTTTGAGGTTTGCAAAGGATTCTGGGTAACAGAACCTGGTCCGAGCCACACAAGTCACCCCATCTTGGATTCCCCTAGGTCTCTAGTTTTCAGAAATGCACAGGTTTGGTAGGTTTCCCTAGGTGGCGGCTGAGCTACAGGCAAAAATCTGCAGGTAGGCACTTTGCTAAAAACAGGTCTGTTTTCTGTGATGTGTCCACGTTGCGCTTTGGGGCATTTCCTGTCACGGGCGCTAGGCCTACCCACACAAGTGAGGTATCATTTTTATCGGGAGACGTGGGGGAACGCTGGGTGGAAGGAAATTCGTGGCTCCTCTCAGATTCCAGAACTTTCTGCCACAGAAATGTGAGGAACATGTGTTTTTTTAGCCAAATTTTAAGGTTTGCAAAGGATTCTGGGTAACAGAACCTGGTCCGAGCCACACAAGTCACCCCATCTTGGATTCCCCTAGGTCTCTAGTTTTCAGAAATGCACAGGTTTGGTAGGTTTCCCTATGTGGCGGCTGAGCTACAGGCCAAAATCTACAGGTAGGCACTTTGCAAAAAACACCTCTGTTTTCCTCCACCAATTTGGCTGTGTCCACGTTGCGCTTTGGGGCGTTTCCTGTCACGGGCGCTAGGCCTACCCACACAAGTGAGGTATCATTTTTATCGGGAGACGTGGGGGAACGCTGGGTGGAAGGAAATTCGTGGCTCCTCTCAGATTCCAGAACTTTCTGCCACAGAAATGTGAGCAACATGTGTTTTTTTAGCCAAATTTTGAGGTTTGCAAAGGATTCTGGGTAACAGAACCTGGTCCGAGCCACACAAGTCACCCCATCTTGGATTCCCCTAGGTCTCTAGTTTTCAGAAATGCACAGGTTTGGTAGGTTTCCCTAGGTGGCGGCTGAGCTACAGGCCAAAATCTACAGGTAGGCACTTTGCAAAAAACACCTCTGTTTTCCTTCACCAATTTGGCTGTGTCCACGTTGCGCTTTGGGGCATTTCCTGTCACGGGCGCTAGGCCTACCCACACAAGTGAGGTATCATTTTTATCGGGAGACGTGGGGGAACGCTGGGTGGAAGGAAATTTGTGGCTCCTCTCAGATTCCAGAACTTTCTGCCACAGAAATGTGAGGAACATGTGTTTTTTTAGCCAAATTTTGAGGTTTGCAAAGGATTCTGGGTAACAGAACCTGGTCCGAGCCACACAAGTCACCCCATCTTGGATTCCCCTAGGTCTCTAGTTTTCAGAAATGCACAGGTTTGGTAGGTTTCCCTAGGTGGCGGCTGAGCTACAGGCCAAAATCTGCAGGTAGGCACTTTGCTAAAAACAGGTCTGTTTTCTGTGATGTGTCCACGTTGCGCTTTGGGGCATTTCCTGTCACGGGCGCTAGGCCTACCCACACACGTGAGGTATCATTTTTATCGGGAGACGTGGGGGAACGCTGGGTGGAAGGAAATTTGTGGCTCCTCTCAGATTCCAGAACTTTCTGCCACAGAAATGTGAGGAACATGTGTTTTTTTAGCCAAATTTTGAGGTTTGCAAAGGATTCTGGGTAACAGAACCTGGTCCGAGCCACACAAGTCACCCCATCTTGGATTCCCCTAGGTCTCTAGTTTTCAGAAATGCACAGGTTTGGTAGGTTTCCCTAGGTGGCGGCTGAGTTACAGGCCAAAATCTGCAGGTAGGCACTTTGCTAAAAACAGGTCTGTTTTCTGTGATGTGTCCACGTTGCGCTCTGGGGCATTTCCTGTCACGGGCGCTAGGCCTACCCACACAAGTGAGGTATCATTTTTATCGGGAGACGTGGGGGAACGCTGGGTGGAAGGAAATTCGTGGCTCCTCCCAGATTCCAGAACTTTCTGCCACAGAAATGTGAGGAACATGTGTTTTTTTAGCCAAATTTTGAGGTTTGCAAAGGATTCTGGGTAACAGAACCTGGTCCGAGCCACACAAGTCACCCCATCTTGGATTCCCCTAGGTCTCTAGTTTTCAGAAATGCACAGGTTTGGTAGGTTTCCCTATGTGGCGGCTGAGCTACAGGCCAAAATCTACAGGTAGGCACTTTGCAAAAAACACCTCTGTTTTCCTCCACCAATTTGGCTGTGTCCACGTTGCGCTTTGGGGCGTTTCCTGTCACGGGCGCTAGGCCTACCCACACAAGTGAGGTATCATTTTTCTCGGGAGACGTGGGGGAACGCTGGGTGGAAGGAAATTCGTGGCTCCTCTCAGATTCCAGAACTTTCTGCCACAGAAATGTGAGGAACATGTGTTTTTTTAGCCAAATTTTGAGGTTTGCAAAGGATTCTGGGTAACAGAACCTGGTCCGAGCCACACAAGTCACCCCATCTTGGATTCCCCTAGGTCTCTAGTTTTCAGAAATGCACAGGTTTGGTAGGTTTCCCTATGTGGCGGCTGAGCTACAGGCCAAAATCTACAGGTAGGCACTTTGCAAAAAACACCTCTGTTTTCCTTCACCAATTTGGCTGTGTCCACGTTGCGCTTTGGGGCATTTCCTGTCACGGGCGCTAGGCCTACCCACACAAGTGAGGTATCATTTTTATCGGGAGACGTGGGGGAACGCTGGGTGGAAGGAAATTCGTGGCTCCTCTCAGATTCCAGAACTTTCTGCCACAGAAATGTGAGGAACATGTGTTTTTTTAGCCACATTTTGAGGTTTGCAAAGGATTCTGGGTAACAGAACCTGGTCCGAGCCACACAAGTCACCCCATCTTGGATTCCCCTAGGTCTCTAGTTTTCAGAAATGCACAGGTTTGGTAGGTTTCCCTATGTGGCGGCTGACCTACAGGCCAAAATCTACAGGTAGGCACTTTGCAAAAAACACCTCTGTTTTCCTTCACCAATTTGGCTGTGTCCACGTTGCGCTTTGGGGCATTTCCTGTCACGGGCGCTAGGCCTACCCACACAAGTGAGGTATCATTTTTATCGGGAGACGTGGGGGGACGCTGGGTGGAAGGAAATTCGTGGCTCCTCTCAGATTCCAGAACTTTCTGCCACAGAAATGTGAGCAACATGTGTTTTTTTAGCCACATTTTGAGGTTTGCAAAGGATTCTGGGTAACAGAACCTGGTCCGAGCCACACAAGTCACCCCATCTTGTATTCCCCTAGGTCTCTAGTTTTCAGAAATGCACAGGTTTGGTAGGTTTCCCTATGTGGCGGCTGAGCTACAGGCCAAAATCTACAGGTAGGCACTTTGCAAAAAACACCTCTGTTTTCCTTCACCAATTTGGCTGTGTCCACGTTGCGCTTTGGGGCATTTCCTGTCACGGGCGCTAGGCCTACCCACACAAGTGAGGTATCATTTTTATCGGGAGACGTGGGGGAACGCTGGGTGGAAGGAAATTCGTGGCTCCTCTCAGATTCCAGAACTTTCTGCCACAGAAATGTGAGGAACATGTGTTTTTTTAGCCAAATTTTGAGGTTTGCAAAGGATTCTGGGTAACAGAACCTGGTCCGAGCCACACAAGTCACCCCATCTTGGATTCCCCTAGGTCTCTAGTTTTCAGAAATGCACAGGTTTGGTAGGTTTCCCTATGTGGCGGCTGAGCTACAGGCCAAAATCTACAGGTAGGCACTTTGCAAAAAACACCTCTGTTTTCCTCCACCAATTTGGCTGTGTCCACGTTGCGCTTTGGGGCGTTTCCTGTCACGGGCGCTAGGCCTACCCACACAAGTGAGGTATCATTTTTCTCGGGAGACGTGGGGGAACGCTGGGTGGAAGGAAATTCGTGGCTCCTCTCAGATTCCAGAACTTTCTGCCACAGAAATGTGAGGAACATGTGTTTTTTTAGCCAAATTTTGAGGTTTGCAAAGGATTCTGGGTAACAGAACCTGGTCCGAGCCACACAAGTCACCCCATCTTGGATTCCCCTAGGTCTCTAGTTTTCAGAAATGCACAGGTTTGGTAGGTTTCCCTATGTGGCGGCTGAGCTACAGGCCAAAATCTACAGGTAGGCACTTTGCAAAAAACACCTCTGTTTTCCTTCACCAATTTGGCTGTGTCCACGTTGCGCTTTGGGGCATTTCCTGTCACGGGCGCTAGGCCTACCCACACAAGTGAGGTATCATTTTTATCGGGAGACGTGGGGGAACGCTGGGTGGAAGGAAATTCGTGGCTCCTCTCAGATTCCAGAACTTTCTGCCACAGAAATGTGAGGAACATGTGTTTTTTTAGCCACATTTTGAGGTTTGCAAAGGATTCTGGGTAACAGAACCTGGTCCGAGCCACACAAGTCACCCCATCTTGGATTCCCCTAGGTCTCTAGTTTTCAGAAATGCACAGGTTTGGTAGGTTTCCCTATGTGGCGGCTGACCTACAGGCCAAAATCTACAGGTAGGCACTTTGCAAAAAACACCTCTGTTTTCCTTCACCAATTTGGCTGTGTCCACGTTGCGCTTTGGGGCATTTCCTGTCACGGGCGCTAGGCCTACCCACACAAGTGAGGTATCATTTTTATCGGGAGACGTGGGGGAACGCTGGGTGGAAGGAAATTCGTGGCTCCTCTCAGATTCCAGAACTTTCTGCCACAGAAATGTGAGCAACATGTGTTTTTTTAGCCAAATTTTGAGGTTTGCAAAGGATTCTGGGTAACAGAACCTGGTCCGAGCCACACAAGTCACCCCATCTTGGATTCCCCTAGGTCTCTAGTTTTCAGAAATGCACAGGTTTGGTAGGTTTCCCTAGGTGGCGGCTGAGCTACAGGCCAAAATCTACAGGTAGGCACTTTGCAAAAAACACCTCTGTTTTCCTTCACCAATTTGGCTGTGTCCACGTTGCGCTTTGGGGCATTTCCTGTCACGGGCGCTAGGCCTACCCACACAAGTGAGGTATCATTTTTATCGGGAGACGTGGGGGAACGCTGGGTGGAAGGAAATTTGTGGCTCCTCTCAGATTCCAGAACTTTCTGCCACAGAAATGTGAGGAACATGTGTTTTTTTAGCCAAATTTTGAGGTTTGCAAAGGATTCTGGGTAACAGAACCTGGTCCGAGCCACACAAGTCACCCCATCTTGGATTCCCCTAGGTCTCTAGTTTTCAGAAATGCACAGGTTTGGTAGGTTTCCCTAGGTGGCGGCTGAGCTACAGGCCAAAATCTGCAGGTAGGCACTTTGCTAAAAACAGGTCTGTTTTCTGTGATGTGTCCACGTTGCGCTTTGGGGCATTTCCTGTCACGGGCGCTAGGCCTACCCACACACGTGAGGTATCATTTTTATCGGGAGACGTGGGGGAACGCTGGGTGGAAGGAAATTTGTGGCTCCTCTCAGATTCCAGAACTTTCTGCCACAGAAATGTGAGGAACATGTGTTTTTTTAGCCAAATTTTGAGGTTTGCAAAGGATTCTGGGTAACAGAACCTGGTCCGAGCCACACAAGTCACCCCATCTTGGATTCCCCTAGGTCTCTAGTTTTCAGAAATGCACAGGTTTGGTAGGTTTCCCTAGGTGGCGGCTGAGTTACAGGCCAAAATCTGCAGGTAGGCACTTTGCTAAAAACAGGTCTGTTTTCTGTGATGTGTCCACGTTGCGCTCTGGGGCATTTCCTGTCACGGGCGCTAGGCCTACCCACACAAGTGAGGTATCATTTTTATCGGGAGACGTGGGGGAACGCTGGGTGGAAGGAAATTCGTGGCTCCTCCCAGATTCCAGAACTTTCTGCCACAGAAATGTGAGGAACATGTGTTTTTTTAGCCAAATTTTGAGGTTTGCAAAGGATTCTGGGTAACAGAACCTGGTCCGAGCCACACAAGTCACCCCATCTTGGATTCCCCTAGGTCTCTAGTTTTCAGAAATGCACAGGTTTGGTAGGTTTCCCTATGTGGCGGCTGAGCTACAGGCCAAAATCTACAGGTAGGCACTTTGCAAAAAACACCTCTGTTTTCCTCCACCAATTTGGCTGTGTCCACGTTGCGCTTTGGGGCGTTTCCTGTCACGGGCGCTAGGCCTACCCACACAAGTGAGGTATCATTTTTCTCGGGAGACGTGGGGGAACGCTGGGTGGAAGGAAATTCGTGGCTCCTCTCAGATTCCAGAACTTTCTGCCACAGAAATGTGAGGAACATGTGTTTTTTTAGCCAAATTTTGAGGTTTGCAAAGGATTCTGGGTAACAGAACCTGGTCCGAGCCACACAAGTCACCCCATCTTGGATTCCCCTAGGTCTCTAGTTTTCAGAAATGCACAGGTTTGGTAGGTTTCCCTATGTGGCGGCTGAGCTACAGGCCAAAATCTACAGGTAGGCACTTTGCAAAAAACACCTCTGTTTTCCTTCACCAATTTGGCTGTGTCCACGTTGCGCTTTGGGGCATTTCCTGTCACGGGCGCTAGGCCTACCCACACAAGTGAGGTATCATTTTTATCGGGAGACGTGGGGGAACGCTGGGTGGAAGGAAATTCGTGGCTCCTCTCAGATTCCAGAACTTTCTGCCACAGAAATGTGAGGAACATGTGTTTTTTTAGCCACATTTTGAGGTTTGCAAAGGATTCTGGGTAACAGAACCTGGTCCGAGCCACACAAGTCACCCCATCTTGGATTCCCCTAGGTCTCTAGTTTTCAGAAATGCACAGGTTTGGTAGGTTTCCCTATGTGGCGGCTGACCTACAGGCCAAAATCTACAGGTAGGCACTTTGCAAAAAACACCTCTGTTTTCCTTCACCAATTTGGCTGTGTCCACGTTGCGCTTTGGGGCATTTCCTGTCACGGGCGCTAGGCCTACCCACACAAGTGAGGTATCATTTTTATCGGGAGACGTGGGGGGACGCTGGGTGGAAGGAAATTCGTGGCTCCTCTCAGATTCCAGAACTTTCTGCCACAGAAATGTGAGCAACATGTGTTTTTTTAGCCACATTTTGAGGTTTGCAAAGGATTCTGGGTAACAGAACCTGGTCCGAGCCACACAAGTCACCCCATCTTGTATTCCCCTAGGTCTCTAGTTTTCAGAAATGCACAGGTTTGGTAGGTTTCCCTATGTGGCGGCTGAGCTACAGGCCAAAATCTACAGGTAGGCACTTTGCAAAAAACACCTCTGTTTTCCTTCACCAATTTGGCTGTGTCCACGTTGCGCTTTGGGGCATTTCCTGTCACGGGCGCTAGGCCTACCCACACAAGTGAGGTATCATTTTTCTCGGGAGACGTGGGGGAACGCTGGGTGGAAGGAAATTCGTGGCTCCTCTCAGATTCCAGAACTTTCTGCCACAGAAATGTGAGGAACATGTGTTTTTTTAGCCAAATTTTGAGGTTTGCAAAGGATTCTGGGTAACAGAACCTGGTCCGAGCCACACAAGTCACCCCATCTTGGATTCCCCTAGGTCTCTAGTTTTCAGAAATGCACAGGTTTGGTAGGTTTCCCTATGTGGCGGCTGAGCTACAGGCCAAAATCTACAGGTAGGCACTTTGCAAAAAACACCTCTGTTTTCCTTCACCAATTTGGCTGTGTCCACGTTGCGCTTTGGGGCATTTCCTGTCACGGGCGCTAGGCCTACCCACACAAGTGAGGTATCATTTTTATCGGGAGACGTGGGGGAACGCTGGGTGGAAGGAAATTCGTGGCTCCTCTCAGATTCCAGAACTTTCTGCCACAGAAATGTGAGGAACATGTGTTTTTTTAGCCACATTTTGAGGTTTGCAAAGGATTCTGGGTAACAGAACCTGGTCCGAGCCACACAAGTCACCCCATCTTGGATTCCCCTAGGTCTCTAGTTTTCAGAAATGCACAGGTTTGGTAGGTTTCCCTATGTGGCGGCTGACCTACAGGCCAAAATCTACAGGTAGGCACTTTGCAAAAAACACCTCTGTTTTCCTTCACCAATTTGGCTGTGTCCACGTTGCGCTTTGGGGCATTTCCTGTCACGGGCGCTAGGCCTACCCACACAAGTGAGGTATCATTTTTATCGGGAGACGTGGGGGAACGCTGGGTGGAAGGAAATTCGTGGCTCCTCTCAGATTCCAGAACTTTCTGCCACAGAAATGTGAGCAACATGTGTTTTTTTAGCCACATTTTGAGGTTTGCAAAGGATTCTGGGTAACAGAACCTGGTCCGAGCCACACAAGTCACCCCATCTTGTATTCCCCTAGGTCTCTAGTTTTCAGAAATGCACAGGTTTGGTAGGTTTCCCTATGTGGCGGCTGAGCTACAGGCCAAAATCTACAGGTAGGCACTTTGCAAAAAACACCTCTGTTTTCCTTCACCAATTTGGCTGTGTCCACGTTGCGCTTTGGGGCATTTCCTGTCACGGGCGCTAGGCCTACCCACACAAGTGAGGTATCATTTTTATCGGGAGACGTGGGGGAACGCTGGGTGGAAGGAAATTTGTGGCTCCTCTCAGATTTCAGAACTTTCTGCCACAGAAATGTGAGGAACATGTGTTTTTTTAGCCAAATTTTGAGGTTTGCAAAGGATTCTGGGTAACAGAACCTGGTCCGAGCCACACAAGTCACCCCATCTTGGATTCCCCTAGGTCTCTAGTTTTCAGAAATGCACAGGTTTGGTAGGTTTCCCTATGTGGCGGCTGAGCTACAGGCCAAAATCTACAGGTAGGCACTTTGCAAAAAACACCTCTGTTTTCCTCCACCAATTTGGCTGTGTCCACGTTGCGCTTTGGGGCGTTTCCTGTCACGGGCGCTAGGCCTACCCACACAAGTGAGGTATCATTTTTATCGGGAGACGTGGGGGAACGCTGGGTGGAAGGAAATTCGTGGCTCCTCTCAGATTCCAGAACTTTCTGCCACAGAAATGTGAGGAACATGTGTTTTTTTAGCCAAATTTTGAGGTTTGCAAAGGATTCTGGGTAACAGAACCTGGTCCGAGCCACACAAGTCACCCCATCTTGGATTCCCCTAGGTCTCTAGTTTTCAGAAATGCACAGGTTTGGTAGGTTTCCCTATGTGGCGGCTGAGCTACAGGCCAAAATCTACAGGTAGGCACTTTGCAAAAAACACCTCTGTTTTCCTTCACCAATTTGGCTGTGTCCACGTTGCGCTTTGGGGCATTTCCTGTCACGGGCGCTAGGCCTACCCACACAAGTGAGGTATCATTTTTATCGGGAGACGTGGGGGAACGCTGGGTGGAAGGAAATTCGTGGCTCCTCTCAGATTCCAGAACTTTCTGCCACAGAAATGTGAGGAACATGTGTTTTTTTAGCCACATTTTGAGGTTTGCAAAGGATTCTGGGTAACAGAACCTGGTCCGAGCCACACAAGTCACCCCATCTTGGATTCCCCTAGGTCTCTAGTTTTCAGAAATGCACAGGTTTGGTAGGTTTCCCTATGTGGCGGCTGACCTACAGGCCAAAATCTACAGGTAGGCACTTTGCAAAAAACACCTCTGTTTTCCTTCACCAATTTGGCTGTGTCCACGTTGCGCTTTGGGGCATTTCCTGTCACGGGCGCTAGGCCTACCCACACAAGTGAGGTATCATTTTTATCGGGAGACGTGGGGGAACGCTGGGTGGAAGGAAATTCGTGGCTCCTCTCAGATTCCAGAACTTTCTGCCACAGAAATGTGAGGAACATGTGTTTTTTTAGCCACATTTTGAGGTTTGCAAAGGATTCTGGGTAACAGAATCTGGTCCGAGCCACACAAGTCACCCCATCTTGGATTCCCCTAGGTCTCTAGTTTTCAGAAATGCACAGGTTTGGTAGGTTTCCCTATGTGGCGGCTGACCTACAGGCCAAAATCTACAGGTAGGCACTTTGCAAAAAACACCTCTGTTTTCCTTCACCAATTTGGCTGTGTCCACGTTGCGCTTTGGGGCATTTCCTGTCACGGGCGCTAGGCCTACCCACACAAGTGAGGTATCATTTTTATCGGGAGACGTGGGGGAACGCTGGGTGGAAGGAAATTCGTGGCTCCTCTCAGATTCCAGAACTTTCTGCCACAGAAATGTGAGCAACATGTGTTTTTTTAGCCACATTTTGAGGTTTGCAAAGGATTCTGGGTAACAGAACCTGGTCCGAGCCACACAAGTCACCCCATCTTGTATTCCCCTAGGTCTCTAGTTTTCAGAAATGCACAGGTTTGGTAGGTTTCCCTATGTGGCGGCTGAGCTACAGGCCAAAATCTACAGGTAGGCACTTTGCAAAAAACACCTCTGTTTTCCTTCACCAATTTGGCTGTGTCCACGTTGCGCTTTGGGGCATTTCCTGTCACGGGCGCTAGGCCTACCCACACAAGTGAGGTATCATTTTTATCGGGAGACGTGGGGGAACGCTGGGTGGAAGGAAATTCGTGGCTCCTCTCAGATTTCAGAACTTTCTGCCACAGAAATGTGAGGAACATGTGTTTTTTTAGCCAAATTTTGAGGTTTGCAAAGGATTCTGGGTAACAGAACCTGGTCCGAGCCACACAAGTCACCCCATCTTGGATTCCCCTAGGTCTCTAGTTTTCAGAAATGCACAGGTTTGGTAGGTTTCCCTATGTGGCGGCTGAGCTACAGGCCAAAATCTACAGGTAGGCACTTTGCAAAAAACACCTCTGTTTTCCTCCACCAATTTGGCTGTGTCCACGTTGCGCTTTGGGGCGTTTCCTGTCACGGGCGCTAGGCCTACCCACACAAGTGAGGTATCATTTTTATCGGGAGACGTGGGGGAACGCTGGGTGGAAGGAAATTCGTGGCTCCTCTCAGATTCCAGAACTTTCTGCCACAGAAATGTGAGGAACATGTGTTTTTTTAGCCAAATTTTGAGGTTTGCAAAGGATTCTGGGTAACAGAACCTGGTCCGAGCCACACAAGTCACCCCATCTTGGATTCCCCTAGGTCTCTAGTTTTCAGAAATGCACAGGTTTGGTAGGTTTCCCTATGTGGCGGCTGAGCTACAGGCCAAAATCTACAGGTAGGCACTTTGCAAAAAACACCTCTGTTTTCCTTCACCAATTTGGCTGTGTCCACGTTGCGCTTTGGGGCATTTCCTGTCACGGGCGCTAGGCCTACCCACACAAGTGAGGTATCATTTTTATCGGGAGACGTGGGGGAACGCTGGGTGGAAGGAAATTCGTGGCTCCTCTCAGATTCCAGAACTTTCTGCCACAGAAATGTGAGGAACATGTGTTTTTTTAGCCACATTTTGAGGTTTGCAAAGGATTCTGGGTAACAGAACCTGGTCCGAGCCACACAAGTCACCCCATCTTGGATTCCCCTAGGTCTCTAGTTTTCAGAAATGCACAGGTTTGGTAGGTTTCCCTATGTGGCGGCTGACCTACAGGCCAAAATCTACAGGTAGGCACTTTGCAAAAAACACCTCTGTTTTCCTTCACCAATTTGGCTGTGTCCACGTTGCGCTTTGGGGCATTTCCTGTCACGGGCGCTAGGCCTACCCACACAAGTGAGGTATCATTTTTATCGGGAGACGTGGGGGAACGCTGGGTGGAAGGAAATTCGTGGCTCCTCTCAGATTCCAGAACTTTCTGCCACAGAAATGTGAGCAACATGTGTTTTTTTAGCCACATTTTGAGGTTTGCAAAGGATTCTGGGTAACAGAACCTGGTCCGAGCCACACAAGTCACCCCATCTTGTATTCCCCTAGGTCTCTAGTTTTCAGAAATGCACAGGTTTGGTAGGTTTCCCTATGTGGCGGCTGAGCTACAGGCCAAAATCTACAGGTAGGCACTTTGCAAAAAACACCTCTGTTTTCCTTCACCAATTTGGCTGTGTCCACGTTGCGCTTTGGGGCATTTCCTGTCACGGGCGCTAGGCCTACCCACACAAGTGAGGTATCATTTTTATCGGGAGACGTGGGGGAACGCTGGGTGGAAGGAAATTTGTGGCTCCTCTCAGATTTCAGAACTTTCTGCCACAGAAATGTGAGGAACGTGTTTTTTTAGCCAAATTTTGAGGTTTGCAAAGGATTCTGGGTAACAGAACCTGGTCCGAGCCACACAAGTCACCCCATCTTGGATTCCCCTAGGTCTCTAGTTTTCAGAAATGCACAGGTTTGGTAGGTTTCCCTATGTGGCGGCTGAGCTACAGGCCAAAATCTACAGGTAGGCACTTTGCAAAAAACACCTCTGTTTTCCTCCACCAATTTGGCTGTGTCCACGTTGCGCTTTGGGGCGTTTCCTGTCACGGGCGCTAGGCCTACCCACACAAGTGAGGTATCATTTTTATCGGGAGACGTGGGGGAACGCTGGGTGGAAGGAAATTCGTGGCTCCTCTCAGATTCCAGAACTTTCTGCCACAGAAATGTGAGGAACATGTGTTTTTTTAGCCAAATTTTGAGGTTTGCAAAGGATTCTGGGTAACAGAACCTGGTCCGAGCCACACAAGTCACCCCATCTTGGATTCCCCTAGGTCTCTAGTTTTCAGAAATGCACAGGTTTGGTAGGTTTCCCTAGGTGGCGGCTGAGCTACAGGCCAAAATCTGCAGGTAGGCACTTTGCTAAAAACAGGTCTGTTTTCTGTGATGTGTCCACGTTGCGCTTTGGGGCATTTCCTGTCACGGGCGCTAGGCCTACCCACACAAGTGAGGTATAATTTTTATCGGGAGACGTGGGGGAACGCTGGGTGGAAGGAAATTCGTGGCTCCTCTCAGATTCCAGAACTTTCTGCCACAGAAATGTGAGGAACATGTGTTTTTTTAGAAAATTTTTGAGGTTTGCAAAGGATTCTGGGTAACAGAACCTGGTCCGAGCCACACAAGTCACCCCATCTTGGATTCCCCTAGGTCTCTAGTTTTCAGAAATGCACAGGTTTGGTAGGTTTCCCTATGTGGCGGCTGAGCTACAGGCCAAAATCTACAGGTAGGCACTTTGCAAAAAACACCTCTGTTTTCCTCCACCAATTTGGCTGTGTCCACGTTGCGCTTTGGGGCGTTTCCTGTCACGGGCGCTAGGCCTACCCACACAAGTGAGGTATCATTTTTATCGGGAGACGTGGGGGAACGCTGGGTGGAAGGAAATTCGTGGCTCCTCTCAGATTCCAGAACTTTCTGCCACAGAAATGTGAGGAACATGTGTTTTTTTAGCCAAATTTTGAGGTTTGCAAAGGATTCTGGGTAACAGAACCTGGTCCGAGCCACACAAGTCACCCCATCTTGGATTCCCCTAGGTCTCTAGTTTTCAGAAATGCACAGGTTTGGTAGGTTTCCCTATGTGGCGGCTGAGCTACAGGCCAAAATCTACAGGTAGGCACTTTGCAAAAAACACCTCTGTTTTCCTTCACCAATTTGGCTGTGTCCACGTTGCGCTTTGGGGCATTTCCTGTCACAGGCGCTAGGCCTACCCACACAAGTGAGGTATCATTTTTATCGGGAGACGTGGGGGAACGCTGGGTGGAAGGAAATTCGTGGCTCCTCTCAGATTCCAGAACTTTCTGCCACAGAAATGTGAGGAACATGTGTTTTTTTAGCCACATTTTGAGGTTTGCAAAGGATTCTGGGTAACAGAACCTGGTCCGAGCCACACAAGTCACCCCATCTTGGATTCCCCTAGGTCTCTAGTTTTCAGAAATGCACAGGTTTGGTAGGTTTCCCTATGTGGCGGCTGAGCTACAGGCCAAAATCTACAGGTAGGCACTTTGCAAAAAACACCTCTGTTTTCCTTCACCAATTTGGCTGTGTCCACGTTGCGCTTTGGGGCATTTCCTGTCACGGGCGCTAGGCCTACCCACACAAGTGAGGTATCATTTTTATCGGGAGACGTGGGGGAACGCTGGGTGGAAGGAAATTCGTGGCTCCTCTCAGATTCCAGAACTTTCTGCCACAGAAATGTGAGGAACATGTGTTTTTTTTAGCCACATTTTGAGGTTTGCAAAGGATTCTGGGTAACAGAACCTGGTCCGAGCCACACAAGTCACCCCATCTTGGATTCCCCTAGGTCTCTAGTTTTCAGAAATGCACAGGTTTGGTAGGTTTCCCTATGTGGCGGCTGAGCTACAGGCCAAAATCTACAGGTAGGCACTTTGCAAAAAACACCTCTGTTTTCCTTCACCAATTTGGCTGTGTCCACGTTGCGCTTTGGGGCATTTCCTGTCACGGGCGCTAGGCCTACCCACACAAGTGAGGTATCATTTTTATCGGGAGACGTGGGGGAACGCTGGGTGGAAGGAAATTTGTGGCTCCTCTCAGATTCCAGAACTTTCTGCCACAGAAATGTGAGGAACATGTGTTTTTTTAGCCAAATTTTGAGGTTTGCAAAGGATTCTGGGTAACAGAACCTGGTCCGAGCCACACAAGTCACCCCATCTTGGATTCCCCTAGGTCTCTAGTTTTCAGAAATGCACAGGTTTGGTAGGTTTCCCTAGGTGGCGGCTGAGTTACAGGCCAAAATCTGCAGGTAGGCACTTTGCTAAAAACAGGTCTGTTTTCTGTGATGTGTCCACGTTGCGCTCTGGGGCATTTCCTGTCACGGGCGCTAGGCCTACCCACACAAGTGAGGTATCATTTTTATCGGGAGACGTGGGGGAACGCTGGGTGGAAGGAAATTCGTGGCTCCTCCCAGATTCCAGAACTTTCTGCCACAGAAATGTGAGGAACATGTGTTTTTTTAGCCAAATTTTGAGGTTTGCAAAGGATTCTGGGTAACAGAACCTGGTCCGAGCCACACAAGTCACCCCATCTTGGATTCCCCTAGGTCTCTAGTTTTCAGAAATGCACAGGTTTGGTAGGTTTCCCTATGTGGCGGCTGAGCTACAGGCCAAAATCTACAGGTAGGCACTTTGCAAAAAACACCTCTGTTTTCCTCCACCAATTTGGCTGTGTCCACGTTGCGCTTTGGGGCGTTTCCTGTCACGGGCGCTAGGCCTACCCACACAAGTGAGGTATCATTTTTCTCGGGAGACGTGGGGGAACGCTGGGTGGAAGGAAATTCGTGGCTCCTCTCAGATTCCAGAACTTTCTGCCACAGAAATGTGAGGAACATGTGTTTTTTTAGCCAAATTTTGAGGTTTGCAAAGGATTCTGGGTAACAGAACCTGGTCCGAGCCACACAAGTCACCCCATCTTGGATTCCCCTAGGTCTCTAGTTTTCAGAAATGCACAGGTTTGGTAGGTTTCCCTATGTGGCGGCTGAGCTACAGGCCAAAATCTACAGGTAGGCACTTTGCAAAAAACACCTCTGTTTTCCTTCACCAATTTGGCTGTGTCCACGTTGCGCTTTGGGGCATTTCCTGTCACGGGCGCTAGGCCTACCCACACAAGTGAGGTATCATTTTTATCGGGAGACGTGGGGGAACGCTGGGTGGAAGGAAATTCGTGGCTCCTCTCAGATTCCAGAACTTTCTGCCACAGAAATGTGAGGAACATGTGTTTTTTTAGCCACATTTTGAGGTTTGCAAAGGATTCTGGGTAACAGAACCTGGTCCGAGCCACACAAGTCACCCCATCTTGGATTCCCCTAGGTCTCTAGTTTTCAGAAATGCACAGGTTTGGTAGGTTTCCCTATGTGGCGGCTGACCTACAGGCCAAAATCTACAGGTAGGCACTTTGCAAAAAACACCTCTGTTTTCCTTCACCAATTTGGCTGTGTCCACGTTGCGCTTTGGGGCATTTCCTGTCACGGGCGCTAGGCCTACCCACACAAGTGAGGTATCATTTTTATCGGGAGACGTGGGGGAACGCTGGGTGGAAGGAAATTCGTGGCTCCTCTCAGATTCCAGAACTTTCTGCCACAGAAATGTGAGCAACATGTGTTTTTTTAGCCACAGTTTGAGGTTTGCAAAGGATTCTGGGTAACAGAACCTGGTCCGAGCCACACAAGTCACCCCATCTTGTATTCCCCTAGGTCTCTAGTTTTCAGAAATGCACAGGTTTGGTAGGTTTCCCTATGTGGCGGCTGAGCTACAGGCCAAAATCTACAGGTAGGCACTTTGCAAAAAACACCTCTGTTTTCCTTCACCAATTTGGCTGTGTCCACGTTGCGCTTTGGGGCATTTCCTGTCACGGGCGCTAGGCCTACCCACACAAGTGAGGTATCATTTTTATCGGGAGACGTGGGGGAACGCTGGGTGGAAGGAAATTCGTGGCTCCTCTCAGATTCCAGAACTTTCTGCCACAGAAATGTGAGGAACATGTGTTTTTTTAGCCAAATTTTGAGGTTTGCAAAGGATTCTGGGTAACAGAACCTGGTCCGAGCCACACAAGTCACCCCATCTTGGATTCCCCTAGGTCTCTAGTTTTCAGAAATGCACAGGTTTGGTAGGTTTCCCTATGTGGCGGCTGAGCTACAGGCCAAAATCTACAGGTAGGCACTTTGCAAAAAACACCTCTGTTTTCCTCCACCAATTTGGCTGTGTCCACGTTGCGCTTTGGGGCGTTTCCTGTCACGGGCGCTAGGCCTACCCACACAAGTGAGGTATCATTTTTCTCGGGAGACGTGGGGGAACGCTGGGTGGAAGGAAATTCGTGGCTCCTCTCAGATTCCAGAACTTTCTGCCACAGAAATGTGAGGAACATGTGTTTTTTTAGCCAAATTTTGAGGTTTGCAAAGGATTCTGGGTAACAGAACCTGGTCCGAGCCACACAAGTCACCCCATCTTGGATTCCCCTAGGTCTCTAGTTTTCAGAAATGCACAGGTTTGGTAGGTTTCCCTATGTGGCGGCTGAGCTACAGGCCAAAATCTACAGGTAGGCACTTTGCAAAAAACACCTCTGTTTTCCTTCACCAATTTGGCTGTGTCCACGTTGCGCTTTGGGGCATTTCCTGTCACGGGCGCTAGGCCTACCCACACAAGTGAGGTATCATTTTTATCGGGAGACGTGGGGGAACGCTGGGTGGAAGGAAATTCGTGGCTCCTCTCAGATTCCAGAACTTTCTGCCACAGAAATGTGAGGAACATGTGTTTTTTTAGCCACATTTTGAGGTTTGCAAAGGATTCTGGGTAACAGAACCTGGTCCGAGCCACACAAGTCACCCCATCTTGGATTCCCCTAGGTCTCTAGTTTTCAGAAATGCACAGGTTTGGTAGGTTTCCCTATGTGGCGGCTGACCTACAGGCCAAAATCTACAGGTAGGCACTTTGCAAAAAACACCTCTGTTTTCCTTCACCAATTTGGCTGTGTCCACGTTGCGCTTTGGGGCATTTCCTGTCACGGGCGCTAGGCCTACCCACACAAGTGAGGTATCATTTTTATCGGGAGACGTGGGGGAACGCTGGGTGGAAGGAAATTCGTGGCTCCTCTCATATTCCAGAACTTTCTGCCACAGAAATGTGAGCAACATGTGTTTTTTTAGCCACATTTTGAGGTTTGCAAAGGATTCTGGGTAACAGAACCTGGTCCGAGCCACACAAGTCACCCCATCTTGTATTCCCCTAGGTCTCTAGTTTTCAGAAATGCACAGGTTTGGTAGGTTTCCCTATGTGGCGGCTGAGCTACAGGCCAAAATCTACAGGTAGGCACTTTGCAAAAAACACCTCTGTTTTCCTTCACCAATTTGGCTGTGTCCACGTTGCGCTTTGGGGCATTTCCTGTCACGGGCGCTAGGCCTACCCACACAAGTGAGGTATCATTTTTATCGGGAGACGTGGGGGAACGCTGGGTGGAAGGAAATTTGTGGCTCCTCTCAGATTTCAGAACTTTCTGCCACAGAAATGTGAGGAACATGTGTTTTTTTAGCCAAATTTTGAGGTTTGCAAAGGATTCTGGGTAACAGAACCTGGTCCGAGCCACACAAGTCACCCCATCTTGGATTCCCCTAGGTCTCTAGTTTTCAGAAATGCACAGGTTTGGTAGGTTTCCCTATGTGGCGGCTGAGCTACAGGCCAAAATCTACAGGTAGGCACTTTGCAAAAAACACCTCTGTTTTCCTCCACCAATTTGGCTGTGTCCACGTTGCGCTTTGGGGCGTTTCCTGTCACGGGCGCTAGGCCTACCCACACAAGTGAGGTATCATTTTTATCGGGAGACGTGGGGGAACGCTGGGTGGAAGGAAATTCGTGGCTCCTCTCAGATTCCAGAACTTTCTGCCACAGAAATGTGAGGAACATGTGTTTTTTTAGCCAAATTTTGAGGTTTGCAAAGGATTCTGGGTAACAGAACCTGGTCCGAGCCACACAAGTCACCCCATCTTGGATTCCCCTAGGTCTCTAGTTTTCAGAAATGCACAGGTTTGGTAGGTTTCCCTATGTGGCGGCTGAGCTACAGGCCAAAATCTACAGGTAGGCACTTTGCAAAAAACACCTCTGTTTTCCTTCACCAATTTGGCTGTGTCCACGTTGCGCTTTGGGGCATTTCCTGTCACGGGCGCTAGGCCTACCCACACAAGTGAGGTATCATTTTTATCGGGAGACGTGGGGGAACGCTGGGTGGAAGGAAATTCGTGGCTCCTCTCAGATTCCAGAACTTTCTGCCACAGAAATGTGAGGAACATGTGTTTTTTTAGCCACATTTTGAGGTTTGCAAAGGATTCTGGGTAACAGAACCTGGTCCGAGCCACACAAGTCACCCCATCTTGGATTCCCCTAGGTCTCTAGTTTTCAGAAATGCACAGGTTTGGTAGGTTTCCCTATGTGGCGGCTGACCTACAGGCCAAAATCTACAGGTAGGCACTTTGCAAAAAACACCTCTGTTTTCCTTCACCAATTTGGCTGTGTCCACGTTGCGCTTTGGGGCATTTCCTGTCACGGGCGCTAGGCCTACCCACACAAGTGAGGTATCATTTTTATCGGGAGACGTGGGGGAACGCTGGGTGGAAGGAAATTCGTGGCTCCTCTCAGATTCCAGAACTTTCTGCCACAGAAATGTGAGGAACATGTGTTTTTTTAGCCACATTTTGAGGTTTGCAAAGGATTCTGGGTAACAGAACCTGGTCCGAGCCACACAAGTCACCCCATCTTGGATTCCCCTAGGTCTCTAGTTTTCAGAAATGCACAGGTTTGGTAGGTTTCCCTATGTGGCGGCTGACCTACAGGCCAAAATCTACAGGTAGGCACTTTGCAAAAAACACCTCTGTTTTCCTTCACCAATTTGGCTGTGTCCACGTTGCGCTTTGGGGCATTTCCTGTCACGGGCGCTAGGCCTACCCACACAAGTGAGGTATCATTTTTATCGGGAGACGTGGGGGAACGCTGGGTGGAAGGAAATTCGTGGCTCCTCTCAGATTCCAGAACTTTCTGCCACAGAAATGTGAGCAACATGTGTTTTTTTAGCCACATTTTGAGGTTTGCAAAGGATTCTGGGTAACAGAACCTGGTCCGAGCCACACAAGTCACCCCATCTTGTATTCCCCTAGGTCTCTAGTTTTCAGAAATGCACAGGTTTGGTAGGTTTCCCTATGTGGCGGCTGACCTACAGGCCAAAATCTACAGGTAGGCACTTTGCAAAAAACACCTCTGTTTTCCTTCACCAATTTGGCTGTGTCCACGTTGCGCTTTGGGGCATTTCCTGTCACGGGCGCTAGGCCTACCCACACAAGTGAGGTATCATTTTTATCGGGAGACGTGGGGGAACGCTGGGTGGAAGGAAATTCGTGGCTCCTCTCAGATTCCAGAACTTTCTGCCACAGAAATGTGAGGAACATGTGTTTTTTTAGCCACATTTTGAGGTTTGCAAAGGATTCTGGGTAACAGAACCTGGTCCGAGCCACACAAGTCACCCCATCTTGGATTCCCCTAGGTCTCTAGTTTTCAGAAATGCACAGGTTTGGTAGGTTTCCCTATGTGGCGGCTGACCTACAGGCCAAAATCTACAGGTAGGCACTTTGCAAAAAACACCTCTGTTTTCCTTCACCAATTTGGCTGTGTCCACGTTGCGCTTTGGGGCATTTCCTGTCACGGGCGCTAGGCCTACCCACACAAGTGAGGTATCATTTTTATCGGGAGACGTGGGGGAACGCTGGGTGGAAGGAAATTCGTGGCTCCTCTCAGATTCCAGAACTTTCTGCCACAGAAATGTGAGCAACATGTGTTTTTTTAGCCACATTTTGAGGTTTGCAAAGGATTCTGGGTAACAGAACCTGGTCCGAGCCACACAAGTCACCCCATCTTGTATTCCCCTAGGTCTCTAGTTTTCAGAAATGCACAGGTTTGGTAGGTTTCCCTATGTGGCGGCTGAGCTACAGGCCAAAATCTACAGGTAGGCACTTTGCAAAAAACACCTCTGTTTTCCTTCACCAATTTGGCTGTGTCCACGTTGCGCTTTGGGGCATTTCCTGTCACGGGCGCTAGGCCTACCCACACAAGTGAGGTATCATTTTTATCGGGAGACGTGGGGGAACGCTGGGTGGAAGGAAATTCGTGGCTCCTCTCAGATTTCAGAACTTTCTGCCACAGAAATGTGAGGAACATGTGTTTTTTTAGCCAAATTTTGAGGTTTGCAAAGGATTCTGGGTAACAGAACCTGGTCCGAGCCACACAAGTCACCCCATCTTGGATTCCCCTAGGTCTCTAGTTTTCAGAAATGCACAGGTTTGGTAGGTTTCCCTATGTGGCGGCTGAGCTACAGGCCAAAATCTACAGGTAGGCACTTTGCAAAAAACACCTCTGTTTTCCTCCACCAATTTGGCTGTGTCCACGTTGCGCTTTGGGGCGTTTCCTGTCACGGGCGCTAGGCCTACCCACACAAGTGAGGTATCATTTTTATCGGGAGACGTGGGGGAACGCTGGGTGGAAGGAAATTCGTGGCTCCTCTCAGATTCCAGAACTTTCTGCCACAGAAATGTGAGGAACATGTGTTTTTTTAGCCAAATTTTGAGGTTTGCAAAGGATTCTGGGTAACAGAACCTGGTCCGAGCCACACAAGTCACCCCATCTTGGATTCCCCTAGGTCTCTAGTTTTCAGAAATGCACAGGTTTGGTAGGTTTCCCTATGTGGCGGCTGAGCTACAGGCCAAAATCTACAGGTAGGCACTTTGCAAAAAACACCTCTGTTTTCCTTCACCAATTTGGCTGTGTCCACGTTGCGCTTTGGGGCATTTCCTGTCACGGGCGCTAGGCCTACCCACACAAGTGAGGTATCATTTTTATCGGGAGACGTGGGGGAACGCTGGGTGGAAGGAAATTCGTGGCTCCTCTCAGATTCCAGAACTTTCTGCCACAGAAATGTGAGGAACATGTGTTTTTTTAGCCACATTTTGAGGTTTGCAAAGGATTCTGGGTAACAGAACCTGGTCCGAGCCACACAAGTCACCCCATCTTGGATTCCCCTAGGTCTCTAGTTTTCAGAAATGCACAGGTTTGGTAGGTTTCCCTATGTGGCGGCTGAGCTACAGGCCAAAATCTACAGGTAGGCACTTTGCAAAAAACACCTCTGTTTTCCTTCACCAATTTGGCTGTGTCCACGTTGCGCTTTGGGGCATTTCCTGTCACGGGCGCTAGGCCTACCCACACAAGTGAGGTATCATTTTTATCGGGAGACGTGGGGGAACGCTGGGTGGAAGGAAATTCGTGGCTCCTCTCAGATTCCAGAACTTTCTGCCACAGAAATGTGAGGAACATGTGTTTTTTTAGCCACATTTTGAGGTTTGCAAAGGATTCTGGGTAACAGAACCTGGTCCGAGCCACACAAGTCACCCCATCTTGGATTCCCCTAGGTCTCTAGTTTTCAGAAATGCACAGGTTTGGTAGGTTTCCCTATGTGGCGGCTGACCTACAGGCCAAAATCTACAGGTAGGCACTTTGCAAAAAACACCTCTGTTTTCCTTCACCAATTTGGCTGTGTCCACGTTGCGCTTTGGGGCATTTCCTGTCACGGGCGCTAGGCCTACCCACACAAGTGAGGTATCATTTTTATCGGGAGACGTGGGGGAACGCTGGGTGGAAGGAAATTCGTGGCTCCTCTCATATTCCAGAACTTTCTGCCACAGAAATGTGAGCAACATGTGTTTTTTTAGCCACATTTTGAGGTTTGCAAAGGATTCTGGGTAACAGAACCTGGTCCGAGCCACACAAGTCACCCCATCTTGTATTCCCCTAGGTCTCTAGTTTTCAGAAATGCACAGGTTTGGTAGGTTTCCCTATGTGGCGGCTGAGCTACAGGCCAAAATCTACAGGTAGGCACTTTGCAAAAAACACCTCTGTTTTCCTTCACCAATTTGGCTGTGTCCACGTTGCGCTTTGGGGCATTTCCTGTCACGGGCGCTAGGCCTACCCACACAAGTGAGGTATCATTTTTATCGGGAGACGTGGGGGAACGCTGGGTGGAAGGAAATTTGTGGCTCCTCTCAGATTTCAGAACTTTCTGCCACAGAAATGTGAGGAACATGTGTTTTTTTAGCCAAATTTTGAGGTTTGCAAAGGATTCTGGGTAACAGAACCTGGTCCGAGCCACACAAGTCACCCCATCTTGGATTCCCCTAGGTCTCTAGTTTTCAGAAATGCACAGGTTTGGTAGGTTTCCCTATGTGGCGGCTGAGCTACAGGCCAAAATCTACAGGTAGGCACTTTGCAAAAAACACCTCTGTTTTCCTCCACCAATTTGGCTGTGTCCACGTTGCGCTTTGGGGCGTTTCCTGTCACGGGCGCTAGGCCTACCCACACAAGTGAGGTATCATTTTTATCGGGAGACGTGGGGGAACGCTGGGTGGAAGGAAATTCGTGGCTCCTCTCAGATTCCAGAACTTTCTGCCACAGAAATGTGAGGAACATGTGTTTTTTTAGCCAAATTTTGAGGTTTGCAAAGGATTCTGGGTAACAGAACCTGGTCCGAGCCACACAAGTCACCCCATCTTGGATTCCCCTAGGTCTCTAGTTTTCAGAAATGCACAGGTTTGGTAGGTTTCCCTATGTGGCGGCTGAGCTACAGGCCAAAATCTACAGGTAGGCACTTTGCAAAAAACACCTCTGTTTTCCTTCACCAATTTGGCTGTGTCCACGTTGCGCTTTGGGGCATTTCCTGTCACGGGCGCTAGGCCTACCCACACAAGTGAGGTATCATTTTTATCGGGAGACGTGGGGGAACGCTGGGTGGAAGGAAATTCGTGGCTCCTCTCAGATTCCAGAACTTTCTGCCACAGAAATGTGAGGAACATGTGTTTTTTTAGCCACATTTTGAGGTTTGCAAAGGATTCTGGGTAACAGAACCTGGTCCGAGCCACACAAGTCACCCCATCTTGGATTCCCCTAGGTCTCTAGTTTTCAGAAATGCACAGGTTTGGTAGGTTTCCCTATGTGGCGGCTGACCTACAGGCCAAAATCTACAGGTAGGCACTTTGCAAAAAACACCTCTGTTTTCCTTCACCAATTTGGCTGTGTCCACGTTGCGCTTTGGGGCATTTCCTGTCACGGGCGCTAGGCCTACCCACACAAGTGAGGTATCATTTTTATCGGGAGACGTGGGGGAACGCTGGGTGGAAGGAAATTCGTGGCTCCTCTCAGATTCCAGAACTTTCTGCCACAGAAATGTGAGGAACATGTGTTTTTTTAGCCACATTTTGAGGTTTGCAAAGGATTCTGGGTAACAGAACCTGGTCCGAGCCACACAAGTCACCCCATCTTGGATTCCCCTAGGTCTCTAGTTTTCAGAAATGCACAGGTTTGGTAGGTTTCCCTATGTGGCGGCTGACCTACAGGCCAAAATCTACAGGTAGGCACTTTGCAAAAAACACCTCTGTTTTCCTTCACCAATTTGGCTGTGTCCACGTTGCGCTTTGGGGCATTTCCTGTCACGGGCGCTAGGCCTACCCACACAAGTGAGGTATCATTTTTATCGGGAGACGTGGGGGAACGCTGGGTGGAAGGAAATTCGTGGCTCCTCTCAGATTCCAGAACTTTCTGCCACAGAAATGTGAGCAACATGTGTTTTTTTAGCCACATTTTGAGGTTTGCAAAGGATTCTGGGTAACAGAACCTGGTCCGAGCCACACAAGTCACCCCATCTTGTATTCCCCTAGGTCTCTAGTTTTCAGAAATGCACAGGTTTGGTAGGTTTCCCTATGTGGCGGCTGAGCTACAGGCCAAAATCTACAGGTAGGCACTTTGCAAAAAACACCTCTGTTTTCCTTCACCAATTTGGCTGTGTCCACGTTGCGCTTTGGGGCATTTCCTGTCACGGGCGCTAGGCCTACCCACACAAGTGAGGTATCATTTTTATCGGGAGACGTGGGGGAACGCTGGGTGGAAGGAAATTCGTGGCTCCTCTCAGATTTCAGAACTTTCTGCCACAGAAATGTGAGGAACATGTGTTTTTTTAGCCAAATTTTGAGGTTTGCAAAGGATTCTGGGTAACAGAACCTGGTCCGAGCCACACAAGTCACCCCATCTTGGATTCCCCTAGGTCTCTAGTTTTCAGAAATGCACAGGTTTGGTAGGTTTCCCTATGTGGCGGCTGAGCTACAGGCCAAAATCTACAGGTAGGCACTTTGCAAAAAACACCTCTGTTTTCCTTCACCAATTTGGCTGTGTCCACGTTGCGCTTTGGGGCATTTCCTGTCACGGGCGCTAGGCCTACCCACACAAGTGAGGTATCATTTTTATCGGGAGACGTGGGGGAACGCTGGGTGGAAGGAAATTCGTGGCTCCTCTCAGATTCCAGAACTTTCTGCCACAGAAATGTGAGGAACATGTGTTTTTTTAGCCAAATTTTGAGGTTTGCAAAGGATTCTGGGTAACAGAACCTGGTCCGAGCCACACAAGTCACCCCATCTTGGATTCCCCTAGGTCTCTAGTTTTCAGAAATGCACAGGTTTGGTAGGTTTCCCTATGTGGCGGCTGAGCTACAGGCCAAAATCTACAGGTAGGCACTTTGCAAAAAACACCTCTGTTTTCCTTCACCAATTTGGCTGTGTCCACGTTGCGCTTTGGGGCATTTCCTGTCACGGGCGCTAGGCCTACCCACACAAGTGAGGTATCATTTTTATCGGGAGACGTGGGGGAACGCTGGGTGGAAGGAAATTCGTGGCTCCTCTCAGATTCCAGAACTTTCTGCCACAGAAATGTGAGGAACATGTGTTTTTTTAGCCACATTTTGAGGTTTGCAAAGGATTCTGGGTAACAGAACCTGGTCCGAGCCACACAAGTCACCCCATCTTGGATTCCCCTAGGTCTCTAGTTTTCAGAAATGCACAGGTTTGGTAGGTTTCCCTATGTGGCGGCTGAGCTACAGGCCAAAATCTACAGGTAGGCACTTTGCAAAAAACACCTCTGTTTTCCTTCACCAATTTGGCTGTGTCCACGTTGCGCTTTGGGGCATTTCCTGTCACGGGCGCTAGGCCTACCCCACACAAGTGAGGTATCATTTTTATCGGGAGACGTGGGGGAACGCTGGGTGGAAGGAAATTCGTGGCTCCTCTCAGATTCAGAACTTTCTGCCACAGAAATGTGAGGAACATGTGTTTTTTTAGCCACATTTTGAGGTTTGCAAAGGATTCTGGGTAACAGAACCTGGTCCGAGCCACACAAGTCACCCCATCTTGGATTCCCCTAGGTCTCTAGTTTTCAGAAATGCACAGGTTTGGTAGGTTTCCCTATGTGGCGGCTGACCTACAGGCCAAAATCTACAGGTAGGCACTTTGCAAAAAACACCTCTGTTTTCCTTCACCAATTTGGCTGTGTCCACGTTGCGCTTTGGGGCATTTCCTGTCACGGGCGCTAGGCCTACCCACACAAGTGAGGTATCATTTTTATCGGGAGACGTGGGGGAACGCTGGGTGGAAGGAAATTCGTGGCTCCTCTCAGATTCCAGAACTTTCTGCCACAGAAATGTGAGCAACATGTGTTTTTTTTAGCCACATTTTGAGGTTTGCAAAGGATTCTGGGTAACAGAACCTGGTCCGAGCCACACAAGTCACCCCATCTTGTATTCCCCTAGGTCTCTAGTTTTCAGAAATGCACAGGTTTGGTAGGTTTCCCTATGTGGCGGCTGAGCTACAGGCCAAAATCTACAGGTAGGCACTTTGCAAAAAACACCTCTGTTTTCCTTCACCAATTTGGCTGTGTCCACGTTGCGCTTTGGGGCATTTCCTGTCACGGGCGCTAGGCCTACCCACACAAGTGAGGTATCATTTTTATCGGGAGACGTGGGGGAACGCTGGGTGGAAGGAAATTTGTGGCTCCTCTCAGATTTCAGAACTTTCTGCCACAGAAATGTGAGGAAACGTGTTTTTTTAGCCAAATTTTGAGGTTTGCAAAGGATTCTGGGTAACAGAACCTGGTCCGAGCCACACAAGTCACCCCATCTTGGATTCCCCTAGGTCTCTAGTTTTCAGAAATGCACAGGTTTGGTAGGTTTCCCTATGTGGCGGCTGAGCTACAGGCCAAAATCTACAGGTAGGCACTTTGCAAAAAACACCTCTGTTTTCCTCCACCAATTTGGCTGTGTCCACGTTGCGCTTTGGGGCGTTTCCTGTCACGGGCGCTAGGCCTACCCACACAAGTGAGGTATCATTTTTATCGGGAGACGTGGGGGAACGCTGGGTGGAAGGAAATTCGTGGCTCCTCTCAGATTCCAGAACTTTCTGCCACAGAAATGTGAGGAACATGTGTTTTTTTTAGCCAAATTTTGAGGTTTGCAAAGGATTCTGGGTAACAGAACCTGGTCCGAGCCACACAAGTCACCCCATCTTGGATTCCCCTAGGTCTCTAGTTTTCAGAAATGCACAGGTTTGGTAGGTTTCCCTAGGTGGCGGCTGAGCTACAGGCCAAAATCTGCAGGTAGGCACTTTGCTAAAAACAGGTCTGTTTTCTGTGATGTGTCCACGTTGCGCTTTGGGGCATTTCCTGTCACGGGCGCTAGGCCTACCCACACAAGTGAGGTATAATTTTTATCGGGAGACGTGGGGGAACGCTGGGTGGAAGGAAATTCGTGGCTCCTCTCAGATTCCAGAACTTTCTGCCACAGAAATGTGAGGAACATGTGTTTTTTTAGAAATTTTTTGAGGTTTGCAAAGGATTCTGGGTAACAGAACCTGGTCCGAGCCACACAAGTCACCCCATCTTGGATTCCCCTAGGTCTCTAGTTTTCAGAAATGCACAGGTTTGGTAGGTTTCCCTATGTGGCGGCTGAGCTACAGGCCAAAATCTACAGGTAGGCACTTTGCAAAAAACACCTCTGTTTTCCTCCACCAATTTGGCTGTGTCCACGTTGCGCTTTGGGGCGTTTCCTGTCACGGGCGCTAGGCCTACCCACACAAGTGAGGTATCATTTTTATCGGGAGACGTGGGGGAACGCTGGGTGGAAGGAAATTCGTGGCTCCTCTCAGATTCCAGAACTTTCTGCCACAGAAATGTGAGGAACATGTGTTTTTTTAGCCAAATTTTGAGGTTTGCAAAGGATTCTGGGTAACAGAACCTGGTCCGAGCCACACAAGTCACCCCATCTTGGATTCCCCTAGGTCTCTAGTTTTCAGAAATGCACAGGTTTGGTAGGTTTCCCTATGTGGCGGCTGAGCTACAGGCCAAAATCTACAGGTAGGCACTTTGCAAAAAACACCTCTGTTTTCCTTCACCAATTTGGCTGTGTCCACGTTGCGCTTTGGGGCATTTCCTGTCACGGGCGCTAGGCCTACCCACACAAGTGAGGTATCATTTTTATCGGGAGACGTGGGGGAACGCTGGGTGGAAGGAAATTCGTGGCTCCTCTCAGATTCCAGAACTTTCTGCCACAGAAATGTGAGGAACATGTGTTTTTTTAGCCACATTTTGAGGTTTGCAAAGGATTCTGGGTAACAGAACCTGGTCCGAGCCACACAAGTCCACCCCATCTTGGATTCCCCTAGGTCTCTAGTTTTCAGAAATGCACAGGTTTGGTAGGTTTCCCTATGTGGCGGCTGAGCTACAGGCCAAAATCTACAGGTAGGCACTTTGCAAAAAAACACCTCTGTTTTCCTTCACCAATTTGGCTGTGTCCACGTTGCGCTTTGGGGCATTTCCTGTCACGGGCGCTAGGCCTACCCACACAAGTGAGGTATCATTTTTATCGGGAGACGTGGGGGAACGCTGGGTGGAAGGAAATTCGTGGCTCCTCTCAGATT